>NC_064645.1:3752500-5002500 GCF_023864345.2 Schistocerca serialis cubense
CGGCATTGTGCCTTTTCTATTTAATTCCGATGCAATTTCATTGTTTCATCGTTAATAAGACGGTCCAAGGTAAACAGTAAACCTGAAGTGAAGCATCGGAATCTATAACTAGTGTCACAGAAATGGTTCAAAACATATACAGTAAGATTAGTCAGTCTTCATGTACTTAAGTCGGCATTGTGCATTTTGTATTTAATTCCGATGCAATTTCTGTGTTTCATCGTCAATAAGAAGGTCAGACCGATACAGTAAACCTGATGTGCGGCATCGGAAACTATAACTAGTGTCACATGAATGGTTCACAACATAGACAGTCAGAAGAGTCAGTCTTCTTGTACTTGAGTCGGCATTGTGCCTTGTGTATTAAATTCCGATGCTATTTCTGTGTTTCATCGTTAATAAGAAGCTCCAAGGGATACAGTAAACCTGAAGCCAAGCATCGGAATCTATAACTAGTGTCACAGGAATGGTTCAAAGCATAGACTGTAAGAAGAGTCAGTCTTCTTGTACTTAAGTCGGCATTGTGTATTTTCTATTTAATTATGATCCAATTTCTGTGTTTCATCGTCAATAAGAAGGTCAGAGGAATACAGTAAACTGAAGTGAAGCATCGGAATCTATAACTAGTGTCACAGGAATGGTTCAAAACATAGGCAGTAAGAAGAGTCAGTCTTTTTGTACTTAAGTCGGCATTGTGTCTTTTGCATTTAATTCCATTGTAATTTCTGTGCTTCATCGTCAATAAGAAGGTCCAAATGATACAGTAAACCTGAAGTGATGCATCGGAATCTATATC
This sequence comes from Schistocerca serialis cubense, assembly GCF_023864345.2. NCBI lineage: Eukaryota > Metazoa > Arthropoda > Insecta > Orthoptera > Acrididae > Schistocerca > Schistocerca serialis. The sequence goes on from NC_064645.1 coordinate 3,753,297, forward strand.
TAGTCTCACAGGAGTGGTTCAAAACATAGACAGTAAGAAGAGTCAGTCTTCTTGTACTTAAGTCGGTATTGTGCCTTTTGTATTTAATTCCGATGCAATTTCTGTGTTTCATCGTCAATAAGGTCAGAGGCATACAGTAATAATGAAGTGAAGCATCGGAATCTATAGCTAGTGTCACAGGAATGGTTCAAAACATAGACAGTAAGAAGAGTCTGTCTTCTTGTACTTAAGTCGTCATTGTGCCTTTTGTATTTAATTCCGGTCCAATTTCTGTCTTTCATCGTCAATAAGAAACTCAGAGGGATACAGTAAACCTAAAGTGAAGCATCGGAATCTATATCTAGTGTCACGGGAATGGTTCAAAACATAGACAGTAAGAAGCGTCAGTCTTCTTGTCCTTGTCGGCATTGTGCCTTTTTTATTTAATTCCGGTGCAATTTCTGTGTTTCATCGTCAATACCAAAGTCAGAAGGATACAGTAAACCTGAAGTGAAGCATCGGAATCTATAACTAGTGTCACAGGAATGATTCAAATCATAGACAGTAGGAAGAGTCAGTCTTCTTGTACTTAAGTCGGCATTGTGCCTTTTGTAATTAATTCCGATGCAATTTATGTGTTTCATCGTTAATAAGAATGTCCAAGGGATACAGTAAACATGAAGTGAAGCATCGGAATCTATAACTAGTGTCACAGGAATGGTTCAAACAATAGTCAGTGAGAAGAGTCAGTCTTCTTGTACTATAGTCGGCATTGTGCCTTTTGTATTTAATTCCGATGCAAATTCTGAATTTCATCGTCAATACGAAGGCCCAAGGGATACAGTAAACCTCAAGTGAAGCATCGGAATCTATAGCTAGTGTCACAGGAATGGTTCAAAACATAGACAGTAGGAAGAGTCAGTCTTCTTGTACTTAAGTAGCCATTGTGCCTTTTCTATTTATTTCCGATGCAATTTCTGTGTTTCATCGTCAATAAGAAGGTCCAAGGGATACACTAAACCTGGAGTGAAGCATCGGAATCTATAACTAGTGTCACAGGAATGGTTCAAAACATAGTCAGTAAGACTAGTCAGTCTTCTTGTACTTAAGTCGGCATTGTGCCTTTTGTATTTAATTCCGGTCCAATTTCTGTGTTTCATCGTCAACAAGAAAGTCAGAGGGATACAGTAAACCGAAACTGAAGCATCGGAATCTATAACTAGTGTCACAGGAATGGTTCAAAACATAGACAGTAAGAAGAGTCAGTCTTCTTGTCCTTAAGTCGGCATTGTGCCTTTTGTATTTAAATCCGGTGCAATTTCTGTGTTTCATCGTCAATACGAAAGTCAGAGGGATACAGTAAACCTGAAGTGACGCATCGGAATCTATGACAAGTGTCACAGGAATGGTTCAAAACATAGACAGTAGGAAGAGTCAGTCTTCTTGTACTTAAGTCGGCATTGTGCCTTTTGTATTTACTTCCGATGCAATTTATGTTTTTCATCGTTAATAAGATGGTCCAAGGGATACAGTAATCCTGAAGTGAAGCATCGGAATCTATAACTAGTGTCACAGGAATGGTTCAAAACATAGTCAGTGGGAAGAGTCAGTCTTCTTGTACTATAGTCGGCATTGTGCCTTTTGTATTTAATTCCGATGCAATTTCTGAGTTTCATCGTCAATAAGAAGGTCCAAGGGAGACAGTAAACCTGGAGTGAAGCATCGGAATCTATAACTAGTGTCACAGGAATGGTTCAAATCATAGACAGTAAGAAGAGTCAGTCTTCTTGTACTTAAGTCGGCATTGTGCCTTTTGTATTTAATTCCGATGCAGTTTCTGTGTTTCATCGACAATAAGAAGTTCAGAGGGATACAGTAAACCTGAAGTGAAGCATCGGAATCTATAACTAGTGTCACAGGAATGATTCAAAACATAGACAGTAAGGAGAGTCAGTCTTCTTGTACTTAAATCGGCATTGTGCCTTTTGTATTTAGTTCCGATGCAATTTATGTGTTTCATCGTCAATAAGAAGGTCCAAAGGGATACAGTAATCCTGAAGTGAAGCATCGGAATCTATAACTAGTGTCACAGGAATGGTTCAAAACATAGTCAGTGAGAAGAGTCAGTCTTCTTCTACTTTAGTTGGCATTGTGCCTTTTCTATTTAATTCCGATGCAATTTCTGAATTTCATCGTCAATACAAAAGGTCCAACGGATACAGTAAACCTGGAGGGAAGCATCGGTTTCTATAACTAGTGTCACAGGAATGGTTCAAAATATAGACAGTAAGAAGAGTCAGTCTTCTTGTACATAAGTCGGCATTGTGCCTTTTGTATTTAATTCCGATGCTATTTCGGTGTTTCATCGTCAATAAGAAGGTCAGAGGGATACAGTAAACCTGAAGTGAAGCATCGGATTGTATAACTAGTGTCACAGGAATGGTTCAACACATAGTCAGTGAGAAGAGTCGGACTTCTTGTACTTAAGTCGGCATTGTGCCTTTTCTATTTAATTCCGATGCTGTTTCTGTGTTCCATCGTCAATAAGAGTGTCATAGGGATACAGTGAACATGAAGTGAAGCATCGGAATCTTTAACTAGGGTCACAGGAATGGTTCAAACATAGTCAGTAAGAAGAGTCTGTCTTCCTATACTTAAGTCGGCATTGTGCCTTTTCTATTTAATTCCGAGGCAATTTCCGTGTTTCATCGTCAATAAGAAGGTCAGAGGGATACAGTAAACCTGAAGTGAAGCATCGGAATCTATAACTAGTGTCACAGGAATGGTTCAAAACATAGTCAGTAAGAAGAGCCGTCTTCTTGTCCTTAAGTCGGCATTCTGCCTTTTGTATTTAATTCCGGTGCAATTTCAGTGTTTCATCGTCAATAAGAAGGTGCAAGGGATACAGTAAACCTGGAGTGTAAAATCGGAATCTATAACTAGTGTCACAGGAATGGTTCAAAACATAGACAGTAAGAAGAGTCAGCCTTCTTGTACTTAAGTCGGCATTGTGCCATTTGTATTTAATTCCGATGCAATTTCTGTGTTTCATCGTCAATAAGAAGGTCCAAGGGATACAGTAAACCTGAAGTGAATCATCGGAATCTATAACTAGTGTCACAGGAATGGTTCAAAACATAGTCAGTAAGAAGAATCAGTCTTCATGTACTTAAGTCGGCATTGTGCCTTTTGTATTTAATTCCGATGCAATCTCATTGTTTCATCGTTAATAAGAAGGTCCAAGGTAAACAGTAAACCTGAAGTGAAGCATCGGAATCTATAACTAGTGTCACAGAAATGGTTCAAAACATATACAATAAGATTAGTCATTCTTCATGTACTTAAGTCGGCATTGTGCATTTTGTATTTAATTCCGATGCAATTTCTGTGTTTCATCGTCAATAAGAAGGTCAGACCGATACAGTAAACCTGATGTGCGGCATCGGAAACTATAACTAGAGTCACATGAATGGTTCACAACATAGACAGTCAGAAGAGTCAGTCTTCTTGTACTTGAGTCGGCATTGTGCCTTGTGTATTAAATTCCGATGCTATTTCAGTGTTTCATCGTTAATAAGAAGCTCCAAGGGATACAGTAAACCTGAAGCCAAGCATCGGAATCTATAACTAGTGTCACAGGAATGGTTCAAAGCATAGACTGTAAGAAGAGTCAGTCTTCTTGTACTTAAGTCGGCATTGTGTATTTTCTATTTAATTATGATCCAATTTCTGTGTTTCATCGTCAATAAGAAAGTCAGAGGGATACAGTAAACTGAAGTGAAGCATCGGAATCTATACCTAGTGTCACAGGAATGGTTCAAAACATAGTCAGTAAGAAGCGTCAGTCTTTTTGTACTTAAGTCGGCATTGTGTCTTTTGTATTTAATTCCATTGTAATTTCTGTGCTTCATCGTCAATAAGAAGGTCCAAATGATACAGTAAACCTGAAGTGATGCATCGGAATCTATATCTAGTCTCACAGGAGTGGTTCAAAACATAGACAGTAAGAAGAGTCTGTCTTCTGGTACTTAAGTCGGCATTGTGCCTTTTGTATTTAATTCCGGTGCAATTTCAGTGTTTCATCGTCAATAAGAAGGTGAGGGATACAGTAAACCTGAAGTGAAGCATCGGAATCCTCAACTAGTGTCTCAGGAATGGTTCAAAACATAGACAGTGGGAACAGTCAGTCTTCTTGTTCTTAAGTCGTCATTGTGCCTTTTGTATTTAATTCCGGTCCAATTTCTGTCTTTCATCGTCAATAAGAAACTCAGAGGGATACAGTAAACCTAAAGTGAAGCATCGGAATCTATATCTAGTGTCACAGGAATGGTTCAAAACATAGACAGTAAGAAGAGTCAGTCTTCTTGTCCTTGTCGGCATTGTGCCTTTTTTATTTAATTCCGGTGCAATTTCTGTGTTTCATCGTCAATACCAAAGTCAGAAGGATACAGTAAACCTGAAGTGAAGCATCGGAATCTATAACTAGTGTCACAGGAATGATTCAAATCATAGACAGTAGGAAGAGTCAGTCTTCTTGTACTTAAGTCGGCATTGTGCCTTTTGTAATTAATTCCGATGCAATTTATGTGTTCCATCGTTAATAAGAAAGTCCAAGGGATACAGTAAACATGAAGTGAAGCATCGGAATCTATAACTAGTGTCACAGGAATGGTTCAAACTATAGTCAGTGAGAAGAGTCAGTCTTCTTGTACTATAGTCGGCATTGTGCCTTTTGTATTTAATTCCGATGCAAATTCTGAATTTCATCGTCAATACGAAGGCCCAAGGGATACAGTAAACCTCAAGTGAAGCATCGGAATCTATAGCTAGTGTCACAGGAATGGTTCAAAACATAGACAGTAGGAAGAGTCAGTCTTCTTGTACTTAAGTAGCCATTGTGCCTTTTCTATTTAATTCCGATGCAATTTCTGTGTTTCATCGTCAATAAGAAGGTCCAAGGGATACACTAAACCTGAAGTGAAGCATCGGAATCTCTAACTAGTGTCACAGGAATGGTTCAAAACCAAGTCTGTAGGAAGAGTCAGTCTTCTTGTACTTAAGTCGGAATTGTGCCTTTTGTACTTAATTCCGCTGCAATTTCTGTGTTTCATCGTCAATAAGAAGGTCAGAGGGAGACAGTAAAATTGAAGTGAATCATCGGAATCTAAAACTAGTGTCACAGGAATGGTTCAAAACATAGACACTAGGAATAGTCAGTCTTCTTGTACTTAAGTCGCCATTGTGCCTTTTCTATTTAATTCAGATGCAATTTCTGTGTTTCATCGCCAATAAGACGGTCCAAGGGATACAGTAAATTGAAGTGAAGCATCGGATTGTATAACTAGGGTCACAGGAATGGTTCAAAACATAGTCAGTAAGAAGAGTCTGTCTTCTTATCCTTAAGTCGGCATTGTGTCTTTTGTATTTAATTCCGATGCAAATTCTGTGTTTCATCGTCAATAAGAAGGTCAGAGGGGTACACTAAACCTGAAGTGAAGCATCGGAATCTATAACTAGTGTCACGGGAATGGTTCAAAGCATAGGCAGTAAGAGGATACAGTCTTCTTGTCCTTAAGTCGGCATTGTGCCTTTTGTATTTAATTCCAATGCAATTTCAGTGAATCATCGTCAATAAGAAGGTGCAAGGGATACACTAAACCTGGAGTGAAGCATCGGAAGCTATAACTAGTGTCACAGGAATGGTTCAAAACAAAGACAGTAAGAAGAGTCAGTCTTCATGTACTTAAGTCGGCATTGTGCTTTTTTATTTAATTCCGATGCAATATCTGTGTTTCATCGTCAATACGAAAGTCAGAGGGATACGGTAAACCTGAAGTGAAGCATGGGAATCTATAACTAGTGTCACAGAAATGGTTCAAATCATAGACAGTAGGAAGAGTCAGTCTTCTTGTACTTAAGTCGGCGTTGTGCCTTTTGTTATTAATTCCGATGCAATTTATGTGTTTCATCGTTAATAAGAAGGTCCAAGGGATACAGTAAACCTGAAGTGAAGCATCGGAATCTATAACTAGTGTCACAGGAATGGTTCAAAACATAGTCAGTGAGAAGAGTCAGTCTTCTTGTACTATAGTCGGCATTGTGCCTTTTGTATTTAATTCAGATGCAAATTCTGAGTTTCATTGTCAATAAGAAGGTCCAAGGGATACAGTAAACCTGGAGTGAAGCATCGGAATCTATAGCTAGTGTCACAGGAATGGTTCAAAACAAAGACAGTAAGAAGTGTCAGTCTTCTTGTACTTAAGTCGGCATTGTGCCTTTTCTATTTAATTCCGATGCAATTTCAGTGTATTATCGTCAATAAGAAGGTCCAAGGGATACAGTAAACCTGGAGTGATGCATCGGAATCTATAACTAGTGTCAATGGAATGGTTCAAAACATAGACAGTAAGAAGGGTTTATCTTCTTGTACTTAAGTCCGCATTGTGCCTTTTGTATTTAATTCCGGTGCAATTTCAGTGTTTCATCGTCAATAAGAAGGTCAGAGGGATACAGTAAACCTGAAGTGAAGCATCGGAATCTTCAACTAGTGTCTCAGGAATGGTTCAAAGCAAAGACAGTGGGAACAGTCAGTCTTCTTGTACTTAAGTCGGCATTGTGCCTTATGTATTTAATTCCGATGAAATTTCTGTGTTTCATCGTCAATAAGAAGGTCAGAGGGATACAGTAAACCTGAAGTGAAGCATCGGAATCCAAAATTAGTGTCACAGGAATGGTTCAAAACATAGTCAGTGAGAAGAGTCAGTCTTCTTCTACTTTAGTCGGCATTGTGCCTTTTCTATTTAATTCCGATGCAATTTCTGAATTTCATCGTCAATAAAAAGGTCCAACGGATACAGTAAACCTGGAGGGATGCATCGGTATCTATAACTAGTGTCACAGGAATGGTTCAAATCATAGACAGTAAGAAGAGTAAGTCTTCTTGTACTTAAGTCGGCATTGTGCCTTTTGTATTTAATTCCGATGCAATTTCTGTGTTTCATCGTCAATAAGAAGTTCAGAGGGATACAGTAAACCTGAAGTGAAGCATCGGAATCTATAACTAGTGTCACAGGAATGATTCAAAGCATAGTCAGTAAGGAGAGTCAGTCCTCATGTACTTAAGTCGGCATTGTGCCTTTTGAATTTAGTTCCGATGCTATTTCGGTGTTTCATCGTCAATAAGAAGGTCAGAGGGATACAGTAAACCTGTAGTGAAGCATCGGATTGTATAACTAGTGGCACAGGAATGGTTCAAAACATAGACAGTAAGAAGAGTCAGCCTTCTTGTACTTAAGTCGGCATAGTGCCTTTTGTATTTAATTCCGATGCAATTTCTGTGTTTCATCGTCAATAAGAAGGTCCAAGGGATACAGTAAACCTGAAGTGAATCATCGGAATCTATAACTAGTGTCACAGAAATGGTTCAAAACATATACAGTAAGATTAGTCAGTCTTCATGTACTTAAGTCGGCATTGTGCATTTTGTATTTAATTCCGATGCAATTTCTGTGTTTCATCGTCAATAAGAAGGTCAGACCGATACAGTAAACCTGATGTGCGGCATCGGAAACTATAACTAGTGTCACATGAATGGTTCACAACATAGACAGTCAGAAGAGTCAGTCTTCTTGTACTTGAGTCGGCATTGTGCCTTGTGTATTAAATTCCGATGCTATTTCAGTGTTTCATCGTTAATAAGAAGCTCCAAGGGATACAGTAAACCTGAAGCCAAGCATCGGAATCTATAACTAGTGTCACAGGAATGGTTCAAAGCATAGACTGTTAGAAGAGTCAGTCTTCTTGTCCTTAAGTCGGCATTGTGCCTTTAGTATTTAATTCCGGTGCAATTTCTGTGTTTCATCGTGAATACGAATGTCAGAGGGATACAGTAAACCTGAAGTGAAGGATCAGAATCTATAACTAGTGTCACAGGAATGGTTCAAAACATAGTCAGTAAGAAGCGTCAGTCTTTTTGTACTTAAGTCGGCATTGTGTCTTTTGTTTTTAATTCCATTGTAATTTCTGTGCTTCATCGTCAATACGAAGGTCCAAATGATACAGTAAACCTGAAGTGATGCATCGGAATCTATATCTAGTCTCACAGGAGTGGTTCAAAACATAGACAGTAAGAAGAGTCTGTCTTCTTGTACTTAAGTCGGCATTGTGCCTTTTGTATTTAATTCCGGTGCAATTTCAGTGTTTCATCGTCAATAAGAAGGTGAGGGATACAGTAAACCTGAAGTGAAGCATCGGAATCTATATCTACTGTCACAGGAATGGTTCAAAACATAGACAGTAAGAAGAGTCAGTCTTCTTGTCCTTGTCGGCATTGTGCCTTTTTTATTTAATTCCGGTGCAATTTCTGTGTTTCATCGTCAATACGAAAGTCAGAAGGATACAGTAAACCTGAAGTGAAGCATCGGAATCTATAACTAGTGTCACAGGAATGATTCAAATCATAGACAGTAGGAAGAGTCAGTCTTCTTGTACTTAAGTCGGCATTGTGCCTTTTGTAATTAATTCCGATGCAATTTATGCGTTTCATCGTTAATAAGAATGTCCAAGGGATACAGTAAACATGAAGTGAAGCATCGGAATGTATAACTAGTGTCACAGGAATGGTTCAAACTATAGTCAGTGAGAAGAGTCAGTCTTCTTGTACTATAGTCGGCATTGTGCCTTTTGTATTTAATTCCGATGCAAATTCTGAATTTCATCGTCAATACGAAGGCCCAAGGGATACAGTAAACCTCAAGTGAAGCATCGGAATCTATAGCTAGTGTCACAGGAATGGTTCAAAACATAGACAGTAGGAAGAGTCAGTCTTCTTGTACTTAAGTAGCCATTGTGCCTTTTCTATTTAATTCCGATGCAATTTCTGTGTTTCATCGTCAATAAGAAGGTCCAAGGGATACACTTAACCTGGAGAGAAGCATCGGAATCTATAACTAGTGTCACAGGAATGGTTCAAAACATAGTCAGTAAGACTAGTCAGTCTTCTTGTACTTAAGTCGGCATTTTGAGTTTTGTATTTAATTCCGGTGCAATTTCTGAGTTTCATCGTCAACAAGAAAGTCAGAGGGATACAGTAAACCGAAAGTGAAGCATCGGAATCTATGACAAGTGTCACAGGAATGGTTCAAAACATAGACAGTAGGAAGAGTCAGTCTTCTTGTACTTAAGTCGGCATTGTGCCTTTTGTATTTACTTCCGATGCAATTTATGTTTTTCATCGTTAATAAGATGGTCCAAGGGATACAGTAATCCTGAAGTGAAGCATCGGAATCTATAGCTAGTGTCACAGGAATGGTTCAAAACATAGTCAGTGGGAAGAGTCAGTCTTCTTGTACTATAGTCGGCATTGTGCCTTTTGTATTTAATTCCGATGCAATTTCTGAGTTTCATCGTCAATAAGAAGGTCCAAGGGATACAGTAAACCTGGAGTGAAGCATCGGAATCTATAACTAGTGTCACAGGAATGGTTCAAATCATAGACAGTAAGAAGAGTCAGTCTTCTTGTACTTAAGTCGGCATTGTGCCTTTTGTATTTAATTCCGATGCAATTTCTGTGTTTCATCGTCAATAAGAAGTTCAGAGGGATACAGTAAACCTGAAGTGAAGCATCGGAATCTATAACTAGTGTCAGAGGAATGATTCAAAGCATAGTCAGTAAGGAGAGTCAGTCCTCATGTACTTCAGTCGGCATTGTGCCTTTTGAATTTAATTCCAATTCAATTTCGGGGTTTCATCGTCAATAAGAAGGTCCAAGGGATACAGTAAACCTGGAGTGAAGCATCGGAATCTATAACTAGTGTCACAGGAATGATTCAAGCATAGACAGTAAGGAGAGTCAGTCTTCTTGTACTTAAGTCGGCATTGTGCCTTTTGTATTTAGTTCCGATGCAATTTATGTGTTTCATCGTCAATAAGAAGGTCCAAAGGGATACAGTAATCCTGAAGTAAGCATCGGAATCTATAACTAGTGTCAATGGAATGGTTCAAAACATAGTCAGTGAGAAGAGTCAATCTTCTTCTACTTTAGTTGGCATTGTGCCTTTTCTATTTAATTCCGATGCAATTTCTGAATTTCATCGTCAATACAAAAGGTCCAACGGATACACTAAACCTGAAGTGAAGCATCGGATTGTATAACTAGTGTCACAGGAATGGTTCTAAACATAGTCAGTGAGAAGAGTCGGACTTCTTGTACTTAAGTCGGCATTGTGCCTTTTCTATTTAATTCCGATGCTGTTTCTGTGTTCCATCGTCAATAAGAGTGTCATAGGGATACAGTGAACATGAAGTGAAGCATCGGAATCTTTAACTAGTGTCACAGGAATGGTTCAAACATAGTCAGTAAGGAGAATCTGTCTTCTTATACTTAAGTCGGCATTGTGCCTTTTGTATTTAATTTCGATGCAATTTCTGTGTTTCATCGTCAATAGGAAGATCCAAGGGATACAGTAGACCTGTAGTGAAGCATCAGAACCTATAACTAGTGTCACAGGAATGGTTCAAATCATAGACAGTAAGAAGAGTCAGTCTTCTTGCACTTAAGTCGGCATTGTGCCTTTTGTATTTAATTCCGATGCAATTTCTGTGTTTCATCGTCAATAAGAAGGTCAGAGGGATACAGTAACCCTGAAGTGAAGCATCGGAATCCATAACTAGTGTCACAGGAATGGTTCAAAGCATAGTCAGTAAGGAGAGTCAGTCCTCATGTACTTAAGTCGGCATTGTGCCTTTTGTATTTAATTCCAATGCAATTTCGCTGTTTCATCGTCAATAAGAAGGTCCAAGGGATACAGTAAACCTGGAGTGAAGCATCGGAATCTGTAACTAGTATCACAGGAATGATTCAAAACATAGACAGCAAGAAGTGTCAGTCTTCTTGTACTTAAGTCGGCATTGTGCCTTTTGTATTTAGTTCCGATGCAATTTATGTGTTTCATCGTCAATAAGAAGGTCGAAGGGATTCAGTAAACCTGAAGTGAAGCATCGGAATCTCTAACTAGTGTCACAGAAATGGTTCAAAACCAAGTCTGTAGGAAGAGTCAGTCTTCTTGTACTTAAGTCGGAATTGTGCCTTTTGTACTTAATTCCGCTGCAATTTCTGTGTTTCATCGTCAATAAGAAGGTCAGAGGGAGACAGTAAAGCTGAAGTGAATCATCGGAATCTAAAACTAGTGTCACAGGAATGGTTCAAAACATAGACACTAGGAATAGTCAGTCTTCTTGTACTTAAGTCGCCATTGTGCCTTTTCTATTTAATTCAGATGCAATTTCTGTGTTTCATCGCCAATAAGACGGTCCAAGGGATACAGTAAATTGAAGTGAAGCATCGGATTGTATAACTAGGGTCACAGGAATGGTTCAAAACATAGTCAGTAAGAAGAGTCTGTCTTCTTATCCTTAAGTCGGCATTGTGTCTTTTGTATTTAATTCCGATGCAATTTCTGTGTTTCATCGTCAATAAGAAGGTCAGAGGGGTACACTAAACCTGAAGTGAAGCATCGGAATCTATAACTAGTGTCACGGGAATGGTTCAAAGCATAGGCAGTAAGAGGATACAGTCTTCTTGTCCTTAAGTCGGCATTGTGCCTTTTGTATTTAATTCCAATGCAATTTCAGTGAATCATCGTCAATAAGAAGGTGCAAGGGATACACTAAACCTGGAGTGAAGCATCGGAAGCTATAACTAGTGTCACAGGAATGGTTCAAAACAAAGACAGTAAGAAGAGTCAGTCTTCATGTACTTAAGTCGGCATTGTGCTTTTTTATTTAATTCCGATGCAATATCTGTGTTTCATCGTCAATACGAAAGTCAGAGGGATACAGTAAATCTGAAGTGAAGCATGGGAATCTATAACTAGTGTCACAGAAATGGTTCAAATCATAGACAGTAGGAAGAGTCAGTCTTCTTGTACTTAAGTCGGCGTTGTGCCTTTTGTTATTAATTCCGATGCAATTTATGTGTTTCATCGTTAATAAGAAGGTCCAAGGGATACAGTAAACCTGAAGTGAAGCATCGGAATCTATAACTAGTGTCACAGGAATGGTTCAAAACATAGTCAGTGAATAGAGTCAGTCTTCTTGTACTATAGTCGGCATTGTGCCTTTTGTATTTAATTCAGACGCAATTTCTGAGTTTCATCGTCAATAAGAAGGTCCAAGGGATACAGTAAACCTGGAGTGAAGCATCGGAATCTATAGCTAGTGTCACAGGAATGGTTCAAAACAAAGACAGTAAGAAGTGTCAGTCTTCTTGTACTTAAGTCGGCATTGTGCCTTTTCTATTTAATTCCGATGCAATTTCAGTGTATTATCGTCAATAAGAAGGTCCAAGGGATACAGTAAACCTGGAGTGATGCATCGGAATCTATAACTAGTGTCAATGGAATGGTTCAAAACATAGACAGTAAGAAGGGTTTATCTTCTTGTACTTAAGTCGGCATTGTGCCTTTTGTATTAAATTCCGGTGCAATTTCAGTGTTTCATCGTCAATAAGAAGGTCAGAGGGATACAGTAAACCTGAAGTGAAGCATCGGAATCTTCAACTAGTGTCTCAGGAATGGTTCAAAGCATAGACAGTGGGAACAGTCAGTCTTCTTGTACTTAAGTCGGCATTGTGCCTTATGTATTTAATTCCGATGAAATTTCTGTGTTTCATCGTCAATAAGAAGGTCAGAGGGATACAGTAAACCTGAAGTGAAGCATCGGAATCCAAAATTAGTGTCACAGGAATGGTTCAAAACATAGACAGTAAGATTAGTCAGTCTTCTTGTACTTAAGTAGCCATTGTGCATTTTCTATTTAATTCCGATGCAATTTCTGTGTTTCATCGTCAATAAGAAGGTCCAAGGGATACACTAAACCTGGAGTGAAGCATCGGAATCTATAACTAGTGTCACAGGAATGGTTCAAAGCATAGTCAGTAAGACTAGTCAGTCTTCTTGTACTTAAGTCGGCATTGTGCCTTTTGTATTTAATTCCGGTGCAATTTCTGTGTTTCATCGTCAACAAGAAAGTCAGAGGGATACACTAAACCGAAAGTGAAGCATCGGAATCTATAACTAGTGTCACAGGAATGGTTCAAAACATAGACAGTAAGAAGAGTCAGTCTTCTTGTCCTTAAGTCGGCATTGTGCCTTTAGTATTTAATTCCGGTGCAATTTCTGTGTTTCATCGTGAATACGAATGTCAGAGGGATACAGTAAACCTGAAGTGAAGGATCAGAATCTATAACAAGTGTCACAGGAATGGTTCAAAACATAGACAGTAGGAAGAGTCAGTCTTCTTGTACTTAAGTCGGCATTGTGCCTTTTGTATTTACTTCCGATGCAATTTATGTTTTTCATCGTTAATAAGATGGTCCAAGGGATACAGTAATCCTGAAGTGAAGCATCGGAATCTATAACTAGTGTCACAGGAATGGTTCAAAACATAGTCAGTGGGAAGAGTCAGTCTTCTTGTACTATAGTCGGCATTGTGCCTTTTGTATTTAATTCCGATGCAATTTCTGAGTTTCATCGTCAATAAGAAGGTCCAAGGGATACAGTAAACCTGGAGTGAAGCATCGGAATCTATAACTAGTGTCACAGGAATGGTTCAAATCATAGACAGTAAGAAGAGTCAGTCTTCTTGTACTTAAGTCGGCATTGTGCCTTTTGTATTTAATTCCGATGCAATTTCTGTGTTTCATCGTCAATAAGAAGTTCAGAGGGATACAGTAAACCTGAAGTGAAGCATCGGAATCTATAACTACTGTCACAGGAATGATTCAAAGCATAGTCAGTAAGGAGAGTCAGTCCTCATGTACTTAAGTCGGCATTGTGCCTTTTGTATTTAATTCCAATTCAATTTCGGTGTTTCATCGTCAATAAGAAGGTCCAAGGGATACAGTAAACCTGGAGTGAAACATCGGAATCTATAACTAGTGTCACAGGAATGATTCAAAACATAGACAGTAAGGAGAGTCAGTCTTCTTGTACTTAAGTCGGCATTGTGCCTTTTGTATTTAGTTCCGATGCAATTTATGTGTTTCATCGTCAATAAGAAGGTCCAAAGGGATACAGTAATCCTGAAGTGAAGCATCGGAATCCATAACTAGTGTCACAGGAATGGTTCAAAACATAGTCAGTGAGAAGAGTCAGTCTTCTTCTACTTTAGTCGGCATTGTGCCTTTTCTATTTAATTCCGATGCAATTTCTGAATTTCATCGTCAATAAAAAGGTCCAACGGATACAGTAAACCTGGAGGGTAGCATCGGTATCTATAACTAGTGTCACAGGAATGGTTCAAAATATAGACAGTAAGAAGAGTCAGTCTTCTTGTACATAAGTCGGCATTGTGCCTTTTTATTTAATTCCGATGCTATTTCGGTGTTTCATCGTCAATAAGAAGGTCAGAGGGATACAGTAAACCTGAAGTGAAGCATCGGATTGTATAACTAGTGTCACAGGAATGGTTCAAAACATAGTCAGTGAGAAGAGTCAGACTTCTTGTACTTAAGTCGGCATTGTGCCTTTTCTATTTAATTCCGATGCTGTTTCTGTGTTCCATCGTCAATAAGAGTGTCATAGGGATACAGTGAACATGAAGTGAAGCATCGGAATCTTTAACTAGTGTCACAGGAATGGTTCAAACATAGTCAGTAAGAAGAGTCTGTCTTCTTATACTTAAGTCGGCATTGTGCCTTTTGTATTTAATTTCGATGCAATTTCTGTGTTTCATCGTCAATAGGAAGATCCAAGGGATACAGTAAACCTGTAGTGAAGCATCAGATCCTATAACTAGTGTCACAGGAATGGTTCAAATCATAGACAGTAAGAAGAGTCAGTCTTCTTGCACTAAAGTCGGCATTGTGCCTTTTGTATATAATTCCGATGCAATTTCTGTGTTTCATCGTCAATATCTAGGTCAGAGGGATACAGTAAACCTGAAGTGAAGCATCGGAATCCATAACTAGTGTCACAGGAATGGTTCAAAGCATAGTCAGTAAGGAGAGTCAGTCCTCATGTACTTAAGTCGGCATTGTGCCTTTTGTATTTAATTCCAATGCAATTTCGGTGTTTCATCGTCAATAAGAAGGTCCAAGGGATACAGTAAACCTGGAGTGAAGCATCGGAATCTATAACTAGTATCACAGGAATGATTCAAAACATAGACAGTAAGAAGAGTCAGTCTCCTTGTACTTAAGTCGGCATTGTGCCTTTTGTATTTAGTTCCGATGCAATTTATGTGTTTCATCGTCAATAAGAAGGTCGAAGGGATTCAGTAAACCTGAAGTGAAGCATCGGAATCTCTAACTAGTGTCACAGGAATGGTTCAAAACCAAGTCTGTAGGAAGAGTCAGTCTTCTTGTACTTAAGTCGGAATTGTGCCTTTTGTACTTAATTCCGCTGCAATTTCTGTGTTTCATCGTCAATAAGAAGGTCAGAGGGAGACAGTAAAGCTGAAGTGAATCATCGGAATCTAAAACTAGTGTCACAGGAATGGTTCAAAACATAGACACTAGGAATAGTCAGTCTTCTTGTACTTAAGTCGCCATTGTGCCTTTTCTGTTTAATTCAGATGCAATTTCTGTGTTTCATCGCCAATAAGACGGTCCAAGGGATACAGTAAACCTGAAGTGAAGCATCGGATTGTATAACTAGTGTCACAGGAATGGTTCAAAACATAGTCAGTAAGAAGAGTCTGTCTTCTTATTCTTAAGTCGGCATTGTGTCTTTTGTATTTAATTCCGATGCAATTTCTGTGTTTCATCGTCAATAAGAAGGTGCAAGGGATACAGTAAACCTGGAGTGAAGCATCGGAATCTATAACTAGTGTCACAGGAATGGTTCAAAACATAGTCAGTAAGGAGAATCAGTCTTCTTGTACTTAAGTCGGCATTGTGCCTTTTGTATTTAATTCCGACGCAATTTCATTGTTTCATCGTCAATAAGAAGGTCCAAGGGAAACAGTAAACCTGAAGTGAAGCATCGAAATCTATAACTAGTGTCACAGGAATGGTTCAAACATAGACAGTAGGAAGAGTCAGTCATCTTGTCCTTATGTCGGCATTGTGCCTTTTGTATTTAATTCCCATGCAATTTCGGTGTTTCATCGTCAATAAGAAGATCCAAGGGATACAGTAAACCTGAAGTGAAGCATCGGAATCTATAACTAGTGTCACAGGAATGGTTCAAAACATAGTCAGTAAGGAGAGTCAGTCTTCATGTACTTAAGTCAGCATTGTTCCTTTTGTATTTAATTCCGATGCAATTTCTGAGTTTCATCGTAAATAAGAAGGTCCAAGGGATACAGTAAACCTGAAGTGAAGCATCGGAATCTATAACTAGTGTCACAGGAATGGTTCAAAACCTAGTCTGTAGGAAGAGTCAGTCTTCTTGTACTTAAGTTGGCATTGTGCTTTTGTATTTAATTTCGCTGCAATTTCTGTGTTTCATCGTCAATAAGAATGTCAGAGGGATACAGTAAAGCTGAAGTGAAGCATCGGAATCTAAAACTAGTGTCACAGGAATGGTTCAAAACATAGGCAGTAGGAAGAGTCAGTCATCTTGTACTTAAGTCGGCATTGTGCCTTTTCTAATTAATTCCGATGCAATTTCTGTGTTTCATCGTCAATAAGACGGTCCAAGGGATACAGTAAACCTGAAGTGAAGCATCGGATTGTATAACTAGTGTCACAGGAATGGTTCAAAACATAGTCAGTGAGAAGAGTCTGTCTTCTTGTCCTTAAGTCGGCATTGTGCCTTTTGTATTTAATTCCGATGCAATTTATGTGTTTCATCGTCAATAAGAAGGTAAAAGGGATACAGTAAACCGGAAGTGAAGCATCGGAATCTATAACTACTGTCACAGGAATGGTTCAAAACATAGGCAGTAAGAACAGTCAGTCTTCTTGTACTTAAGTCGGCATTGTGCCTTTTGTATTTAATTCCGATGCAATTTCTGTGTTTTGTCGTCAATAAGAAGGTCCAAGGGATTCAGTAAACCTGAAAAGAAGCATCGGAATCTCTAACTAGTGTCACAGGAATGGTTCAAAACCTAGTCTGTAGGAAGAGTCAGTCTTCTTGTACTTAAGTCGGCATTGTGCCTTTTGTATTTAATTCCGGTGCCATTTCTGTGTTTCAACGTCAATACGAAAGTCAGAGGGATACAGTAAACCTGAAGTGAAGCATCGGAATCTATAACTAGTGTCACAGGAATGGTTCAGAACATAGTCAGTGGGAAGAGTCAGTCTTCTTGTACTATAGTCGGCGTTGTGCCTTTTGTATTTAATTCCGATGCAATTTCTGAGTTTCATCGTCAATAAGAAGGTCCAAGGGATACAGTAAACCTGGAGTGAAGCATCGGAATCTATAACTAGTGTCACAGGAATGGTTCAAAACATAGACAGTAGGAAGAGTCAGTCTTCTTGTACTTAAGTCGGCATTGTGCCTTTTGTATTTACTTCCGATGCAATTTATGTTTTTCATCGTTAATAAGATGGTCCTGAATGGGAAGCATCGGAATCTATAACTAGTGTCACAGGAATGGTTCAGAACATAGTCAGTGGGAAGAGTCAGTCTTCTTGTACTATAGTTGGCATTGTGCCTTTTGTATTTAATTCCGATGCAATTTCTGAGTTTCATTGTCAATAAGAAGTTCCAAGGGATACAGTAAACCTGAAGTGAAGCATCGGAATCTATAACTAGTGTCACAGGAATGGTACAAAACATAGACAGTAGGAAGAGTCAGTCTTCTTGTACTTAAGTCGGCATTGTGCCTTTTGTATTTACTTCCGATGCAATTTATGTTTTTCATCGTTAATAAGATGGTCCAAGGGATACAGTAAACCTGGAGTGAAGCATCGGAATCTATAACTAGTGTCACAGGAATGGTTCAAATCATAGACAGTAAGAAGAGTCAGTCTTCTTGTACTTAAGTCGGCATTGTGCCTTTTGTATTTAATTCCGATGCAATTTCTGTGTTTCATCGTCAATAAGACGTTCAGAGGGATACAATAAACCTGAAGTGAAGCATCGGAATCTATAACTAGTGTCACAGGAATGATTCAAAGCATAGTCAGTAAGGAGAGTCAGTCCTCATGTACTTATGTCGGCATTGTGCCTTTTGTATTTAATTCCAATGCAATTTCGGTGTTTCATCGTCAATAAGAAGGTCCAAGGGATACAGTAAACCTGGAGTGAAGCATCGGAATCAATAACTAGTGTCACAGGAATGATTCAAATCATAGACAGTAAGAAGAGTCAGTCTTCTTGTACTTAAGTCGGCATTGTGCCTTTTGTATTTAGTTCCGATGCAATTTATGTGTTTCATCGTCAATAAGAAGGTCCTAGGGATACAGTAATCCTGAAGTGAAGCATCGGAATCTATAACTAGTGTCACAGGAATGGTTCAAAACATAGTCAGTGAGAAGAGTCAGTCTTCTTCTACTTTAGTCGACATTGTGCCTTTTCTATTTAATTCCGATGCAATTTCTGAGTTTCATCGTCAATAAAAAGGGCCAAGGGATACAGTAAACCTGGAGGGAAGCATCGGAATGTATAACTAGTGTCACAGGAATGTTTCAAAGCATAGACAGTAAGAAGAGTCAGCCTTCTTGTACTTAAGACTGCATTGTGCCTCTTGTATTTAATTCCGATGAAATTTCTGGGTTTCATCGTCAATAAGAAGGTCCAAGGGATACATTAAACCTGAAGTGAAGCATCGGAATCTATAACTAGTGTCACAGGAATGGTTCAAATCATAGACAGTAAGAAGAGTCTGTCTTCCTGTACTTAAGTCGGCATTGTGCCTTTTCTATTTAATTCCGATGCAATTTCTGTGTTTCATCGCCAACAAGACGGTCCAAGGGATACAGTAAACCTGAAGTGAATCAGCGGATTGTATAACTAGTGTCACAGGAATGGTTCAAAACATAGTCAGTGAGAAGAGTCAGACATCTTGTACTTAAGTCGTCATTGTGCCTTTTCTAATTAATTCCGATGCTGTTTCTGTGTTCCGTCGTCAATAAGAGTGTCAGAGGGATACAGTGAACCTGAAGTGAAGCATCGGATTCTTTAACTAGTGTCACAGGAATGGTTCAAACATAGTCAGTAAGAAGAGTCTGTCTTCTTATCCTTAAGTCGGCATTGTGCCTTTTGTATTTAATTCCGATGCAATTTCTGTGTTTCATCGTCAATAAGAAGGTCCGAGGGATACAGTAAACCTGAAGTGAAGCAACGGAATCTATAACTAGTGTCACGGGAATGGTTCATAGCATAGGCAATAAGAAGACACAGTCTTCTTGTCCTTAAGTCGGCATTGTGCCTTTTGTATTTAATTCCAATGCAATTTCAGTGTATCATCGTCAATAGGAAGGTGCAAGGGATACAGTAAACCTGGAGTGAAGCATCGGAATCTATAACTAGTGTCACAGGGATGGTTCAAAACATAGTCAGTAAGGAGAGTCAGTCTTCATGTACTTAAGTCGGCATTGTGCCTTTTGTATTTAATTCCGATGCAATTTCTGTATTTCATCGTAAATAAAATGGTACAAGGGATACAGTAAACCTGAAGTGAAGCATCGGAATCTATAACTAGTGTCACAGGAATGGTTCAAAACCTAGTCTGTAGGAAGAGTCAGTCTTCTTGTACTTAAGTCGGCATTGTGCCTTTTCTAATTAATTCCGATGCTGTATCTGTGTTCCATCGTCAATAAGAGTGTCAGAGGGATACAGTGAACCTGAAGTGAAGCATCGGAATCTTTAACTAGTGTCACAGGAATGCTTCAAACATTGTCAGTATGAAGAGTCTGTCTTCTTATCCTTAAGTCGGCATTGTGCCTTTTGTATTGAATTCCGATGCAATTTCTGTGTTTCATCGTCAATAAGAAGGTCAGAGGGATACAGTAAACCTGAAGTGAAGCATCGGAATTTATAACTAGTGTCACGGGAATGGTTCAAAGCATAGGCAGTAAGAAGATACAGTTTCCTGTCCTTTAGTCGGCATTGTGCCTTTTGTATTTAATTCCAATGCAATTTCAGTGTTTCATCGTCAATAAGAAGGTGCAAGGGATACAGTAAACCTGGAGTGAAGCATCGGAATGTATAACTAGTGTCACAGGAATGGTTCAAAACATAGTCAGTGAGAAGAGTCTGTCTTCTCGTCCTTAAGTCGGCATTGTGCATTTTGTATTTAATTCCGATGCAATTTCTGTTTTTCATCGACAATAAGAAGATCCAAGGCATACAGTAAACCTGAAGTGAAGCATCAGAACCTATAACTAGTGTATAAGGAATGGTTCAAAACATAGACAGTAAGAAGAATCAGTCTTCCTGCACTTAAGTCGGCATTGTGCCTTTTGTATTTAATTCCGTTGCAATTTCTGTGTTTCATCGTCAATAAGAAGGTCAGAGGGATACACTAAACCTGGAGTGAAGCATCGGAATCTATAACTAGTGTCACAGGAATGGTTCAAAGCATAGACAGTAAGAAGAGTCAGCCTTCTTGTACTTAAGTCGGCATTGTGCCTTTTCTCTTCTATTCTGAAGTGAACCATCGGAATCTATAACTAGTGTCAAAGGAATGGTTCAAAACATAGTCAGTAAGAAGAATCAGTCTTCATGTACTTAAGACGGCATTGTGCCTTTTGTATTTAATTCCGATGCAATTTCATTGTTTCATCGTTAATAAGAAGGTCCAAGGGAAACAGTAAACCTGGAGTGAAGCATCGGAAGCTATAACTAGTGTCAATGCAATGGTTCAAACATAGACAGTAGGATGAGTCAGTCTTCTTGTACTTAAGTCGGCATTGTTCCTTTTTTATTTAATTCCGATGCAATTTCTGTGTTTCATCGTCAATAAGAAGGTCCAAGGGATACAGTAAACCTGAAGTGAAGCATCGGAATCCATAACTAGTGTCACAGGAATGGATCAAAACATAGACAGAAGGAAGAGTCAGTCTTCTTGTACTTAAGTCGGCATTGTGCCTTTTCTATTTAATTCCCATGCAATTTCTGTGTTTCATCGTCAATAAGAAGGTCCAACGGATAAAGTAAACCTGGAGTGAAGCATCGGATTGTATAACTTGTGTCACACGAATGGTTCAAAACATAGTCAGTAAGAAAAGTCAGTCTTCTTGTACTTAAGTAGGCATTGTGACTTTTGTATTTAATTCTGATGCAATTTCTGTATTTCATCGTCAATAAGAAGGTCAGAGGGATACAATAACCCTGAAGTGAAGCATCGGAATCTATAACTAGTGTCACAGGAATGGATCAAAACATAGTCAGTAAGAAGAGTCAGTCTTTTAGTACTTAAGTCGGCATTGTGCCTTTTGTATTTAATTCCGATGTAATTTCTGTGTTTCTTCGTCAACAAGAAGGTCCAAATGATGCAGTAAACCTGAAGTGAAGCAACGGAATCTATATCTAGTGTCACAGGAGTGGTTCAAAACATAGACAGTAAGAAGAGTCAGTCTTCTTGTACTTAAGTTGGTATTGTGCCTTTTGTATTTAATTCCGATGCAATTTCTGTGTTTCACCGTCAATAAGTAGGTCCAAGGGATACAGTAAACCTGAAGTCAAGCATCGGAATCTATAACTAGTGTAACAGGAATGGCTCAAAACATAGACAGTAGGAAGAGTCAGTCATCTTGTAGTTAAGTCGGCATAGTGCCTTTTCTATTTAATTCCGATGCAATTTCTGTGTTTCATCGTCAATACGAAGGTCCAAGGGATACACTAAGCCTGGAGTGAAGCATCGGAAGCTGTAACTAGTGTCGCAGGAATGGTTTAAAACATAGACAGTAAGAAGAGTCAGTCTTCTTGTACTTTAGTCGTCATTGTGCCCTTTCTAATTAATTCCGATGCAATTTCTGTGTTTCATCGTCAATAAGAAGGTCCAAGGGATACAGTAAACCTGGAGTGAAGCATCGGAAACTATAACTAGTGTCAGTGGTATGGTTCAAAACATAGACAGTAAGAAGAGTCAGTCTACTTGTACTTAAGTCGGCATTGTGCCTTTTGTATTGAATTCCGTTGCAATTTCTGTGTTTCATCGTCAATATGTAGGTCAGAGGGATACAGTCAACCTGAAGTGAAGCATCGGAATCTTTAACTAGTGTCTCAGGAATGATTCAAAACATAGACAGTGGGCACAGTCAGTCTTCTTGTACTTAAGTCGGCATTGTGCCTTTTGTATTTAATTCCGATGCAATTTCTGTGTTTCATCGTCAATAAGAAGGTCAGAGGGATACAGTAAACCTGAAGTGAAGCATCGGAATCTATAACTAGTGTCTCAGGAATGGTTCAAAACATAGTCAGTAAGAAGAGTCAGTCTTCTTCTACTTAAGTCGGCATTGTGCCTTTTCTATTTAATTCCGATGCAATTTCTGTGTTTCATCGTCAATAAGAAGGTCCAAGGGATACACTAAACCTAGAGTGAAGCATCGGAATCTATAACTAGTGTCACAGGAATGGTTTAAAACATAGACATTAAGAAGAGTCAGTCTTCTTGTACTTAAACGGCATTGTGCGTTTTCTATTTAATTCCGAGGCAATTTCTGTGTGTCTTCGTCAATAAGAAGGTCAGAGGGATACAGTAAACGTGAAGTGAAGCATCGGAATCTATAACTAGTGTCACAGGAATGGTTCAAAACATAGTCAGTAAGAAGAGTCAGTCTTCTTGGCCTTATGTCGGCATTGTGCCTTTTCTATTTAATTCCGGTGCAATTTCTGTGTTTCATCGTCAATAAGAAAGTCAGAGGGATAGAGTAAACCTGAAGGGAGCATCGGAATCTATATCTAGTGTTACAGGAATGGTTCAAAACATAGTCACTAAGAAGAGTCAGTCTTCTTGTCCTTAAGTCGGCATTGTGCCTTTTGTATTTAATTCCGATGCAATTTCTGTGTTTCATCGTCAATAAGAAAGTCCAAGGGATACAGAAAACCTGGAGTGAAGCATCGAAATCTGTAACTAGTGTCACAGGAATGTTTCAAAACATAGACAGTAAGAAGATACAGTCTTCTTGTACTTAAGTCGGCATTGTGCCTTTTGTATTTAATTCCGATGCAATTTCTGTGTTTCATCGTCAATAAGAAGGTCCAAGGGATACAGTAAACCTGAAGTGAAGCCTCGGAATATATAACTAGTGTCACAGGAATGGTTAAAACATAGACGGTAGGAAGAGTCAGTCTTCTTGTACTTAATTCGGCATTGCGCCTTTTCTATTTAATTCCGATGCAATTTCTGTGTTTCATCGTCAATAAGAAGGTCAGAGGGATACAGTAAACCTGAAGTGAAGCATTAGAATCTATATCTAGTGTTACAGGAATGGTTCAAAACATAGACAGTAAGAAGAGTCAGTCTTCTTGTACTTGAGTCGGCATTGTGCCTTTTGTATTTAATTCCGATGCAATTTCAGTGTTTCATCGTCAATAAGAATGTAAAAGGGATACAGTGAACCTGGAGTGAAGCATCGGAATCTATAACTAGTGTCAATGGAATGGTTCAAAACATTGACACTAGGAAGAGTCAGTCTTCTTGTACTTAATTCGGCATTGTGCCTTTTGTATTTAATTCCGATGCAATTTCTGTGTTTCATCGTCATTAAGAAGGTCCAAGGGATACAGTAAACCTGAAGTGAAGCATCGGAATATATAACTAGTGTCACAGAAATGGTTCAAACCATAGACAGTAGGAAGAGTCAGTCTTCTTGTACTTAATTCGACATTGTGCCTTTTCTATTTAATTCCGATGCAATTTCTGTGTTTCATCGTCAATAAGAAGGTCAGAGGGATACAGTAAACCTGAAGTGAAGCATTGCAATGTATAACTAGTATCACAGGAATGGTTCAAAACATAGACAGTAAGGAGAGTCAGTCTTCTTGTACTTGAGTCGGCATTGTGCCTTTTGTATTAAATTGCGATGATATTCTGTGTTTTATCGTCAATAAGAAGGTCCAAGGGATTCAGTAAACCTGAAGTCAAGCATCGGAATCTATAACTAGTGTCAATGGAATGGTTCAAAACATAGACAGTAGGAAGAGTCAGTCTTCTTGTACTTAAGTCGGCATTGTGCCTTTTCTATTTAATTCCGAGGCAATTTCTGTGTGTCTTCGCCAATAAGATGGTCAGAGGGATACAGTAAACCTAAAGTGAAGCATCGGAATCTATAACTAGTGTCACAGGAATGGTTCAAAACATAGTCAGTAAGAAGAGTCAGTCTTCTTGGCCTTATGTCGGCATTGTGCCTTTTCTATTTAATTCCGGTGCAATTTCTGTGTTTCATCGTCAATAAGAAAGTCAGAGGGATAGAGTAAACCTGAAGGGAGCATCGGAATCTATAACTAGTGTCACAGGAATGGTTCAAAACATAGTCAGTAAGAAGAGTCAGTCTTCTTGTCCTTAAGTCGGCCTTGTGCCTTTTGTATTTAATTCCGATGCAATTTCTGTGTTTCATCGTCAATAAGATGGTCCAAGGGATACAGTAAACCTGGAGTGAAGCATCGGTATCTATAACTAGTGTCACAGGAATGTTCTAAAACATAGACAGTAAGAAGAGTCAGTCTTCTTGTACTTTAGTCGGCATTGTGCCTTTTCTATTTAATTCCGATGCAATTTCTGTGTTTCATCGTCAATAAGAAGGTCCAAGGGATACAGTAAACCTGGAGTGAAGCATCGGAAACTATAACTAGTGTCAGTGGTATGGTTCAAAACATTGACAGTAAGAAGAGTCAGTCTTCTTGTACTGAAGTCGGCATTGTGCCTTTTGTATTGAATTCCGGTGTAATTTCTGTGTTTCATCGTCAATATGTAGGTCAGAGGGATACAGTAAACCTGAAGTGAAGCATCGGAATCTTTAACTAGTGTCTCAGGAATGATTCAAAACATAGACAGTGGGCACAGTCAGTCTTCTTGTACTTAAGTCTTCATTGTGCCTTTTGTATTTAATTCCGATGCAATTTCTGTGTTTCATCGTCAATAAGAAGGTTAGAGGGATACAGTAAACCTGAAGTGAAGCATCGGAATCTATAACTAGTGTCTCAGGAATGGTTCAACACATAGTCTGTAAGAAGAGTCAGTCTTCTTCTACTTATGTCGGCATTGTGCCTTTTCTATTTAATTCCGATGCAATTACTGTGTTCATCGTCAATAAGAAAGTCCAAGGGATACACTAAACCTAGAGTGAAGCATCGGAATCTATAACTAGTGTCACAGGAATGGTTCAAAACATAGACATTAAGAAGAGTCAGTCTTCTTGTACTTAAACGTCATTGTGCCTTTTCTATTTAATTCCGACGCAATTTCTGTGTGTCTTCGCCAATAAGAAGGTCAGAGGGATACAGTAAACCTGAAGTGAAGCATCGGAATCTATAACTAGTGTCACAGGAATGGTTCAAAACATAGTCAGTAAGAAGAGTCACTCTTCTTGTCCTTAAGTCGGCATTGTGCCTCTTGTATTTAATTCGGGTGCAATTTCTGTGTTTCATCGTCAATAAGAAGGTCAGAGGGATACAGTAAACCTGAAGTGAAGCATCGGAATATATAACTAGTGTCACATAAATGGTTCAAAACATAGACAGTAGGAAGAGTCAGTCTTCTTGTACTTCAGTCGGCATTGTGCCTTTTGTATTTAATTCCGATGCAATTTCTGTGTTTCATCGTCAATAAGAAGGTCAGAGGCATACAGTAAACCTGAAGTGAAGCATCCGAATCTATAACTATTGTCACAGGAATGGTTCAAAACATAGTCAATAAGAAGAGTAAGTCTTCTTGTCCTTAAGTCAGCATTGTGCCTTTTGTATTTAATTCCGTTGCAACTTCTGTGTTTCATCGTCAATAAGAATGTAGAGGGATACAATAAACCGAAGTGAAGCATCGGAATCTATAACTAGTGTCACATAAATGGTTCAAAACATAGACAGTAGGAAGAGTCAGTCTTCTTGTCCTTAAGTCGGCATTGTACCTTTTGTATTTAATTAAGATGCAATTTCTGTGTTTCATCGTCAATAAGAAAGTCCAAGGGATACAGTAAACCTAAAGTGTAGCATCCGAATCTATAACTAGTGTCACAGATATGGTTCAAATCATAGACAGTAGGAAGAGTCAGTCTTCTTGTACTTAATTCGGCATTGTGCCTTTTCTATTTAATTCCGATGCAATTTCTGTGTTTCATCGTCAATAAGAAGGTCAGAGGGATACAGTAAACCTGAAGTGAAGCATTGCAATGTATAACTAGTGTCACAGGAATGGTTCAAAACATAGACAGTAAGCAGAGTCAGTCTTCTTGTACTTGAGTCGGCATTGTGCCTTTTGTATTAAATTGCATTGCAATTCTGTGTTTTATCGTCAATAAGAAGGTCCAAGGGATTCAGTAAACCTGAAATCAAGCATCGGAATCTATAACTAGTGTCAATGGAATGGTTCAAAACATAGACAGTAGGAAGAGTCAGTCTTCTAGTACTTTAGTCGGCAATGTGCCTTTTCTATTTAATTCCGATGCAATTTCTGTGTTTCATCGTCAATAAGAAGGTCCAAGGGATACAGTAAACCTGGAGTGAAGCATCGGAAACTATAACTAGTGTCAGTGGTATGGTTCAAAACATTGACAGTAAGAAGAGTCAGTCTTCTTGTACTTCAGTCGGCATTGTGCTTTTTGTATTGACTTCCGGTGTAATTTCTGTGTTTCATCGTCAATATGTAGGTCAGAGGGATACAGTAAACCTGAAGTGTAGCATCGGAATCTTTAACTAGTGTCTCAGGAATGATTCAAAACATAGACAGTGGGCAGAGTCAGTCTTCTTGTACTTAAGTCTTCATTGTGCCTTTTGTATTTAATTCCTGTGCATTTTCTGTGTTTCATCGTCAATAAGAAAGTCAGAGGGATACAGTAAGCATGAAGTGAGCATCGGAATCTATAACTAGTGTCACAGGAATGGTTCAAAACATAGTCAGTAAGAAGAGTCAGTCTTCTTGTCCTGAAGTGGGCCTTGTGCTTTTTGTATTTAATTCCGCTGCAAATTCTGTGTTTCATCGTCAATAAGGAGGTCCAAGGGATACAGTAAACCTGGAGTGAAGCATCGGAATCTATAACTAGTGTCACAGGAATGTTTCAAAACATAGACATTAAGAAGATACAGTCTTCTTGTACTTAAGTCGGCATTGCGCCTTTTGTATTTAATTCCGATGCAATTTCTGTGTTTCATCGGCAATAAGAAGGTCCAACGGATACAGTAAACCTGAAGTGAAGCATCGGAATATATAACTAGTGTCACAAAATTAGTTCAAAACATAGACAGTAGGAAGAGTCACTCTTCTTGTACTTAATTCGGCATTCTGCCGTTTGTATTTAATTCCGATGCTATTTCTGTGTTTCATTGTCAATAAGAAGGTCAGAGAGATACAGTAAACCTGAAGTGAAGCATCGGAATCTATAACTAGTGTCACAGGAATGTTTCAAAACATAGACAGTGAGAAGAGTCAGTCGGTTTTGTGCCTTTTGTATTTAATTCCGATGCAATTTCTGTGTTTCATCGTGAATAAGGTCAGAGGGATACAGTAAACCTAAGTGAAGCATCGGAATCTATAACTAGTGTCACAGGAATGCTTCAAAACATAGTCAGTAAGAAGAGTCAGTCTTCTTGTCCTTAAGTCAGCATTGTGCCTTTTGTATTTTTTTCCGATGCAATTTCTTTGTTTCATCGTCAATAAGAAGGTCCAAGGGATACAGTAAACCTGAAGTGAAGCATCTGAATCAATAACTAGTGTCACAGGAATGTTTCAAAACATAGAGAGTAAGAAGATACAGTCTTCTTGTACTTAATTCGGCATTGTGCCTGTTGTATTTAATTCCGATGCTATTTCTGTGTTTCATCGTCAATAATAAGGTCCAAGGGATACAGTAAACCTGAAGTGAAGCATCGCAATATATAACTAGTGTCACAGAAATGGTTCAAAACATAGATGGTAGGAAGAGTCAGTCTTCTTGTACTTAATTCGGCATTGTGCCTTTTGTATTTAATTCCGATGCAATTTCTGAGTTTCATCGTCAATAAGAAGGTCAGAGGGATACAGTAAACCTGAAGTGAAGCATCGGAATCTATAACTAGTGTCACAGGAATGGTTCAAAACATAGTCAGTAAGAAGGGTCAGTCCTCTTGCCCTTAAGTCAGCATTGTGCCTTTTGAATTTAATTCCGGTTTAACTTCTGTGTTTCATCGTCAATAAGAAAGTCAGAGGGATACAGTAAACCTGAAGTGAAGCATCGGAATCTATATCTAGTGTCACAGGAATGTTTCGAAACATAGACAGTAAGAAGAGTCAGTCTTCTTGTACTTAAGTCGGCATTGTGCCTTTTCTATTTAATTCCGATGCAATTTCTGTGTTTCATCGTCAATAAGATGGTCCAAGGGATACAGTAAACCTAGAGTGAAGCATCGGAATCTATAACTAGTGTCACAGGAATGGTTCAAAACATAGATTTTAAGAAGAGTCAGTCTTCTTGTACTTAGGTCGGCATTGTGCCTTTTCTATTTAATTCCGAGGCAATTTCTGTGTGTCTTCGTCAATAAGAAGGTAAGAGGGATACAGTAAACCTGAAGTGAAGCATCGGAATCTATAACTAGTGTCACAGGAATGCTTCAAATCATAGTCAGTAAGAAGAGTCAGACTTCTTGTCCTTAAGTCGGCATTGTGCCTTTTGTATTTAATTTCGATGCAATTTCTGTGTTTCATCGTCAATAAGAAAGTCCAAGGGATACAGTAAACCTGGAGTGAAGCATCGGAATATATAACTAGTGTCACAGGAATGGTTCAAAACATAGACAGTAGGAAGAGTCAGTCTCCTTGTACTTAATTCGGCATTGTGCCTTTTCTATTTAATTCCGATGCAATTTGTGTGTTTCATCGTCAATATCAAGTTCAGAGGGATACAGTAACCTGAAGTGAAGCATTGGAATCTATAACTAGTGTCGCAGGAATGGTTCAAACATAGACAGTAAGAAGAGTCAGTCTTCTTGTACTTGAGACGGCATTGTGCCTTTTGTATTTAATTCCGATGCAATTTCAGTGTTTCATCGTCAATAAGAATGTAAAAGGGATACTGTAAACCTGGAGTGAAGCATCGGAATCTATAACTAGTGTCAATGGAATGGTTCAAATCATAGACAATAGGAAGAGTCAGTCTTCTTGTATTTAATTCGGAATTGTGCATTTTGTATTTAATTCCGATGCAATTTCTGTGTTTCATCGTCAATAAGAAGGTCCAAGGAATACAGTAAACCTGAAGTGAAGCATCGGAATATATAACTAGTGTCACTGAAATGGTTCAAACCATAGACAGGAGGAAGAGTCAGTCTTCTTGTACTTAATTCGGCATTCTGCCTTTTCTATTTAATTCCGATGCAATTTCTGTGTTTCATCGTCAATAAGAGGGTCAGAGGGATTCCGTAAACCTGAAGTGAAGCATCGGAATGTATAACTAGTGTCTCAGGAATGGTTCAAACATAGTCAGTATGAAGAGTCAGACTTCTTCTACTTAAGTCGGCATTGTGTCTTTTCTCTTTAATTCCGATGCAATTACTGTGTTCATCGTCAATAAGAAGGTCCAAGGGATACACTAAACCTAGAGTGAAGCATCGGAATCTATAACTAGTGTCACAGGAATGGTTCAAAACATAGACATTAAGAAGAGTCAGTCTTCTTGTACTTAAGTCGGCATTGTGCCTTTTCTATTTAATTCCGAGGCAATTTCTGTGTGTCTTCGTCAATAAGAAGGTCAGAGGGATACAGTAAACCTGAAGTGAATCATCGGAATCTATAACTAGTGTCACAGGAATGGTTCAAAACATAGTCAGTAAGAAGAGTCAGTCTTCTTGTCTTTAAGTCGGCATTGTGCTTTTTGTATTTAATTCCGGTTTAACTTCTGTGTTTCATCGTCAATAAGAAAGTCAGAGGGATACAGTAAACCTGAAGTGAAGCATCGGAATCTATAACTAGTGTCACAGGAATGTTTCAAATCATAGACTGTAAGAAGAGTCAGTCTTCTGGTACTTAAGTCGGGATTGTGCCTTTTATACTTAATTCCAAGGCAATTTCTGTGTGTCTTCGTCAATAAGAAGGTCAGAGGGATACAGTAAACCTAAAGTGAAGCATCGGAATCTATAACTAGTGGCACAGGAATGGTTCAAATCATAGTCAGTAAGTAGAGTCAGTCTTCTTGTCCTTAAGCCGGCATTGTGCCTTTTGTATTTAATTCCGGTGCAATTTCTGTGTTTCATCGTCAATAAGAAAGTCAGAGGGATACAGTAAACCTGAAGTGAGCATCAGAATCTATAACTAGTGTCACAGGAATGGTACAAAACATAGTCAGTAAGAAGAGTCAGTCTTCTTGTCCATAAGTCGGTGTTGTGCCTTTTGTATTTAATTCCGGTGCAATTTCTGTGTTTCATCGTCAATAAGAAGGTCCAAGGGATACAGTAAACCTGGAGTGAAGCATCGGAATCTATAACTAGTGTCACAGGAATGTTTCAAAACATAGACTGTATGAAGATACAGTCTTCTTGTACTTAAGTCGGCATTGTGCCTTTTGTATTTAATTCCGATGCAATTTCTGTGTTTCATCGTCAATAAGAAGGTCCAAGGGATACAGTAAACCTGAAGTGAAGCATCGGAATATATAACTAGTGTCACAGAAATGGTTCAAAACAAAGACAGTAGGAAAAGTCAGTCTTCTTGTACTTAATTCGGCATTGTGCCTTTTCTATTTATTTCCGATGCAATTTCTGTGTTTCATCGTCAATAAGAAGGTCAGAGGGATACAGTAAACCTGAAGTGAAGCATTGGAATGTATAACTAGTGTCCCAGGAATGGTTCAAAACATAGACAGTAAGAAGAGTCAGTCTTCTTGTACTTGAGTCGGCATTGTGCCTTTTCTATTAAATTCCGATGCAATTTCTGTGTTTTATCGTCAATAAGAAGGTCCAAGGGATTCAGTAAACCTGAAGTCAAGCATCGGAATCTATAACTAGTGTCAATGGAACGGTTCAATACATAGACAGTAGGAAGAGTCAGTCTTCTTGTACTTAATTCGGCATTGTGCCTTTTGTATTTAATTCCGATGCAAATTCTGTGTTTCATCGTCAATAAGAAGGTCAGAGGCATTCAGTAAACCTGAAGTGAAGCATCGGAATCTATAACTAGTGTCACAGGAATTGTTCAAAACATAGACAGTAAGAAGAGTCAGTCGGTATTGTGCCTTTTGTATTTAATTCCGATGCAATTTCTGTGTTTCATCGTGAATAAGTTCAGAGCGATACAGTAAACCTGAAGTGAAGCATCGGAAACTATAACTAGTGTCACAGGAATGGTTCAAAACATAGTCAGTAAGAAGAGTCAGTCTTCTTGTCCTTATGTCGGCATTGTG
This sequence comes from Schistocerca serialis cubense, assembly GCF_023864345.2. NCBI lineage: Eukaryota > Metazoa > Arthropoda > Insecta > Orthoptera > Acrididae > Schistocerca > Schistocerca serialis. Next base: position 3,784,693 of record NC_064645.1, read on the forward strand.
CCTTTTGTATTTAATTCCGATGCAATTTCTGTGTTTCATCGTCAATAAGAAGGTCCAAGGGATACAGTAAACCTAGAGTGAAGCATCGGAATCTGTAACTAGTGTCACAGGATTGGTTCAAGGCATAGACATTAAGAAGAGTCAGTCTTCTTGTACTTAAGTCGGCATTGTGCCTTTTCTATTTAATTCCGAGGCAATTTCTGTGTGTCTTCGTCAATAAGAAGGTCAGAGGGATACAGTAAACCTGAAGTGCAGCATCGGAATCTATAACTAGTGTCACAGGAATGCTTCAAAACATAGTCAGTAAGAAGAGTCAGTCTTCTTGTCCTTAAGTCGGCATTGTGCCTTTTGTATTTAATTTCGATGCAATTTCTGTGTTTCATCGTCAATAAGAAGGACAAGGGATAGAGTAAACCCGGAGTGAAGCATCGGAATATATAACTAGTGTCACAGGAATGGTTCAAAACATAGACAGTAGGAAGAGTCAGTCTTCTTGTACTTAATTCGGCATTGTGCCTTTTCTATTTAATTCCGATGCAATTTGTGTGTTTCATCGTCAATAAGAAGTTCAGAGGGATACAGTAAACCTGAAGTGAAGGATTGAAATCTATAACTAGTGTCACAGAAATGGTTCAAACATAGACAGTAAGAAGAGTCAGTCTTCTTGTGCATGAGTCGGCATTGTGCCTTTTGTATTTAATTCCCATGCAATTTCAGTGTTTCATCGTCAATAAGAAAGTCAGAGGGATACAGTAAACCTGAAGTGAAGCATTGGAATCTATAACTAGTGTCACAGGAATGATTCTAAGCATAGACATTAAGAAGAGTCAGTCTTCTTGTACTTAAGTCGACATTGTGCTTTTTCTATTTAATTCCGAGGCAATTTCTGTGTGTCTTCGTCAATAAGAAGGTCAGAGGGATACAGTAAACCTTAAGTGAATCATCGGAATCTATAACTAGTGTCACAGGAATGGTTCAAAACATAGTCAGTAAGAAGAGTCAGTCTTCTTGTCCTTAAGTCGGCATTGTGCCTTTTGTATTTAATTCCGGTGCAATTTCTGTGTTGCATCGTCAATAAGAAAGTCAGAGGGATACAGTAAACCTGAAGTCAGAATCGGAATCTATAACTAGTGTCACAGGAATGGTTCAAAACATAGTCAGTAAGAAGAGTCAGTCTTCTTGTACTTAAGTCGGCCTTGGGCCTTTTGTATTTAATTCCGATGCATTTTCTGTGTTTCATCGTCAATAAGAAGGTCCAAGGGATACAGTAAACCTGGAGTGAAGCATCGGAATCTATAACTAGTGTCACAGGAAGGTTTCAAATCATAGACAGTAAGAAGATACAGTCTTCTTGTACTGAAGTCGGCATTGTGCCTTTTTCTATTTAATTCCGATGCAATTTCTGTGTTTCATCGTCAATAAGAAGGTCCAAGGGATACAGTAAACCTGAAGTGAAGCATCGGAATATATAACTAGTGTCACAGAAATGGTTCAAAACATAGACAGTAGGAAGAGTCAGTCTTCTTGTACTTAATTCGTCATTGTGCCTTTTCTATTTAATTCCGATGCAATTACTGTGTTCATCGTCAATAAGAAGGTCCAAGGGATACACTAAACCTAGAGTGAAGCATCGGAATCTTTAACTAGTGCCACAGGAATGGTTCAAAACATAGACATTAAGAAGAGTCAGTCTTCTTGTACTTAAGTCGGCATTGTGCCTTTTCTATTTAATTCCGATGCAATTTCTGTGTTTTATCGTCAATACGAAGGTCCAAGGGTTCAGTAAACCTGAAGTCAAGCATCGGAATCTATAACTAGTGTCAATGGAATGGTTCAAAACATAGACAGTAGGAAGAGTCAGTCTTCTTGTACTTAATTCGGCATTGTGCCTTTTGTATTTAATTCCGATGCTATTTCTGTGTTTCATCGTCAATAAGAAGGTCCAAGGGATACAGTTAACCTGAAGTGAAGCATCGGAATATATAACTAGTGTCACAGAAATAGTTCAAAACATAGACAGTAGGAAGAGTCAGTCTTCTTGTACATAATTCGGCATTGTGCCTTTTTTATTTTATTCCGATGCAATTTCTGTGTTTCATCGTCAATAAGAAAGTCCAAGGGATACAGTAAACCTGGAGTGAAGCATCGGAATATATAACTAGTGTCACAGGAATGGTTCAAAACATAGACAGTAGGAAGAGTCAGTCTCCTTGTACTTAATTCGGCATTGTGCCTTTTCTATTTAATTCCGATGCAATTTGTGTGTTTCATCGTCAATATCAAGTTCAGAGGGATACAGTAACCTGAAGTGAAGCATTGGAATCTATAACTAGTGTCGCAGGAATGGTTCAAACATAGACAGTAAGAAGAGTCAGTCTTCTTGTACTTGAGACGGCATTGTGCCTTTTGTATTTAATTCCGATGCAATTTCAGTGTTTCATCGTCAATAAGAATGTAAAAGGGATACTGTAAACCTGGAGTGAAGCATCGGAATCTATAACTAGTGTCAATGGAATGGTTCAAATCATAGACAATAGGAAGAGTCAGTCTTCTTGTATTTAATTCGGAATTGTGCATTTTGTATTTAATTCCGATGCAATTTCTGTGTTTCATCGTCAATAAGAAGGTCCAAGGAATACAGTAAACCTGAAGTGAAGCATCGGAATATATAACTAGTGTCACTGAAATGGTTCAAACCATAGACAGGAGGAAGAGTCAGTCTTCTTGTACTTAATTCGGCATTCTGCCTTTTCTATTTAATTCCGATGCAATTTCTGTGTTTCATCGTCAATAAGAGGGTCAGAGGGATTCCGTAAACCTGAAGTGAAGCATCGGAATGTATAACTAGTGTCTCAGGAATGGTTCAAACATAGTCAGTATGAAGAGTCAGACTTCTTCTACTTAAGTCGGCATTGTGTCTTTTCTCTTTAATTCCGATGCAATTACTGTGTTCATCGTCAATAAGAAGGTCCAAGGGATACACTAAACCTAGAGTGAAGCATCGGAATCTATAACTAGTGTCACAGGAATGGTTCAAAACATAGACATTAAGAAGAGTCAGTCTTCTTGTACTTAAGTCGGCATTGTGCCTTTTCTATTTAATTCCGAGGCAATTTCTGTGTGTCTTCGTCAATAAGAAGGTCAGAGGGATACAGTAAACCTGAAGTGAATCATCGGAATCTATAACTAGTGTCACAGGAATGGTTCAAAACATAGTCAGTAAGAAGAGTCAGTCTTCTTGTCTTTAAGTCGGCATTGTGCTTTTTGTATTTAATTCCGGTTTAACTTCTGTGTTTCATCGTCAATAAGAAAGTCAGAGGGATACAGTAAACCTGAAGTGAAGCATCGGAATCTATAACTAGTGTCACAGGAATGTTTCAAATCATAGACTGTAAGAAGAGTCAGTCTTCTGGTACTTAAGTCGGGATTGTGCCTTTTATACTTAATTCCAAGGCAATTTCTGTGTGTCTTCGTCAATAAGAAGGTCAGAGGGATACAGTAAACCTAAAGTGAAGCATCGGAATCTATAACTAGTGGCACAGGAATGGTTCAAATCATAGTCAGTAAGTAGAGTCAGTCTTCTTGTCCTTAAGCCGGCATTGTGCCTTTTGTATTTAATTCCGGTGCAATTTCTGTGTTTCATCGTCAATAAGAAAGTCAGAGGGATACAGTAAACCTGAAGTGAGCATCAGAATCTATAACTAGTGTCACAGGAATGGTACAAAACATAGTCAGTAAGAAGAGTCAGTCTTCTTGTCCATAAGTCGGTGTTGTGCCTTTTGTATTTAATTCCGGTGCAATTTCTGTGTTTCATCGTCAATAAGAAGGTCCAAGGGATACAGTAAACCTGGAGTGAAGCATCGGAATCTATAACTAGTGTCACAGGAATGTTTCAAAACATAGACTGTATGAAGATACAGTCTTCTTGTACTTAAGTCGGCATTGTGCCTTTTGTATTTAATTCCGATGCAATTTCTGTGTTTCATCGTCAATAAGAAGGTCCAAGGGATACAGTAAACCTGAAGTGAAGCATCGGAATATATAACTAGTGTCACAGAAATGGTTCAAAACAAAGACAGTAGGAAAAGTCAGTCTTCTTGTACTTAATTCGGCATTGTGCCTTTTCTATTTATTTCCGATGCAATTTCTGTGTTTCATCGTCAATAAGAAGGTCAGAGGGATACAGTAAACCTGAAGTGAAGCATTGGAATGTATAACTAGTGTCCCAGGAATGGTTCAAAACATAGACAGTAAGAAGAGTCAGTCTTCTTGTACTTGAGTCGGCATTGTGCCTTTTCTATTAAATTCCGATGCAATTTCTGTGTTTTATCGTCAATAAGAAGGTCCAAGGGATTCAGTAAACCTGAAGTCAAGCATCGGAATCTATAACTAGTGTCAATGGAACGGTTCAATACATAGACAGTAGGAAGAGTCAGTCTTCTTGTACTTAATTCGGCATTGTGCCTTTTGTATTTAATTCCGATGCAAATTCTGTGTTTCATCGTCAATAAGAAGGTCAGAGGCATTCAGTAAACCTGAAGTGAAGCATCGGAATCTATAACTAGTGTCACAGGAATTGTTCAAAACATAGACAGTAAGAAGAGTCAGTCGGTATTGTGCCTTTTGTATTTAATTCCGATGCAATTTCTGTGTTTCATCGTGAATAAGTTCAGAGCGATACAGTAAACCTGAAGTGAAGCATCGGAAACTATAACTAGTGTCACAGGAATGGTTCAAAACATAGTCAGTAAGAAGAGTCAGTCTTCTTGTCCTTATGTCGGCATTGTGCCTTTTGTATTTAATTCCGATGCAATTTCTGTGTTTCATCGTCAATAAGAAGGTCCAAGGGATACAGTAAACCTAGAGTGAAGCATCGGAATCTGTAACTAGTGTCACAGGATTGGTTCAAGGCATAGACATTAAGAAGAGTCAGTCTTCTTGTACTTAAGTCGGCATTGTGCCTTTTCTATTTAATTCCGAGGCAATTTCTGTGTGTCTTCGTCAATAAGAAGGTCAGAGGGATACAGTAAACCTGAAGTGCAGCATCGGAATCTATAACTAGTGTCACAGGAATGCTTCAAAACATAGTCAGTAAGAAGAGTCAGTCTTCTTGTCCTTAAGTCGGCATTGTGCCTTTTGTATTTAATTTCGATGCAATTTCTGTGTTTCATCGTCAATAAGAAGGACAAGGGATAGAGTAAACCCGGAGTGAAGCATCGGAATATATAACTAGTGTCACAGGAATGGTTCAAAACATAGACAGTAGGAAGAGTCAGTCTTCTTGTACTTAATTCGGCATTGTGCCTTTTCTATTTAATTCCGATGCAATTTGTGTGTTTCATCGTCAATAAGAAGTTCAGAGGGATACAGTAAACCTGAAGTGAAGGATTGAAATCTATAACTAGTGTCACAGAAATGGTTCAAACATAGACAGTAAGAAGAGTCAGTCTTCTTGTGCATGAGTCGGCATTGTGCCTTTTGTATTTAATTCCCATGCAATTTCAGTGTTTCATCGTCAATAAGAAAGTCAGAGGGATACAGTAAACCTGAAGTGAAGCATTGGAATCTATAACTAGTGTCACAGGAATGATTCTAAGCATAGACATTAAGAAGAGTCAGTCTTCTTGTACTTAAGTCGACATTGTGCTTTTTCTATTTAATTCCGAGGCAATTTCTGTGTGTCTTCGTCAATAAGAAGGTCAGAGGGATACAGTAAACCTTAAGTGAATCATCGGAATCTATAACTAGTGTCACAGGAATGGTTCAAAACATAGTCAGTAAGAAGAGTCAGTCTTCTTGTCCTTAAGTCGGCATTGTGCCTTTTGTATTTAATTCCGGTGCAATTTCTGTGTTGCATCGTCAATAAGAAAGTCAGAGGGATACAGTAAACCTGAAGTCAGAATCGGAATCTATAACTAGTGTCACAGGAATGGTTCAAAACATAGTCAGTAAGAAGAGTCAGTCTTCTTGTACTTAAGTCGGCCTTGGGCCTTTTGTATTTAATTCCGATGCATTTTCTGTGTTTCATCGTCAATAAGAAGGTCCAAGGGATACAGTAAACCTGGAGTGAAGCATCGGAATCTATAACTAGTGTCACAGGAAGGTTTCAAATCATAGACAGTAAGAAGATACAGTCTTCTTGTACTGAAGTCGGCATTGTGCCTTTTTCTATTTAATTCCGATGCAATTTCTGTGTTTCATCGTCAATAAGAAGGTCCAAGGGATACAGTAAACCTGAAGTGAAGCATCGGAATATATAACTAGTGTCACAGAAATGGTTCAAAACATAGACAGTAGGAAGAGTCAGTCTTCTTGTACTTAATTCGTCATTGTGCCTTTTCTATTTAATTCCGATGCAATTACTGTGTTCATCGTCAATAAGAAGGTCCAAGGGATACACTAAACCTAGAGTGAAGCATCGGAATCTTTAACTAGTGCCACAGGAATGGTTCAAAACATAGACATTAAGAAGAGTCAGTCTTCTTGTACTTAAGTCGGCATTGTGCCTTTTCTATTTAATTCCGATGCAATTTCTGTGTTTTATCGTCAATACGAAGGTCCAAGGGTTCAGTAAACCTGAAGTCAAGCATCGGAATCTATAACTAGTGTCAATGGAATGGTTCAAAACATAGACAGTAGGAAGAGTCAGTCTTCTTGTACTTAATTCGGCATTGTGCCTTTTGTATTTAATTCCGATGCTATTTCTGTGTTTCATCGTCAATAAGAAGGTCCAAGGGATACAGTTAACCTGAAGTGAAGCATCGGAATATATAACTAGTGTCACAGAAATAGTTCAAAACATAGACAGTAGGAAGAGTCAGTCTTCTTGTACATAATTCGGCATTGTGCCTTTTTTATTTTATTCCGATGCAATTTCTGTGTTTCATCGTCAATAAGAAGGTCAGAGGGATACAGTAAACCTGAAGTGAAGCATCGGAATCTATAACTAGTGTCACAGGAATGGTTCAAAACATAGTCAGTAAGAAGAGTCAGTCTTCTTGTCCTTAAGTCAGCATTGTGCCTTTTGTATTTAATTCCGGTGCATCTTCTGTGTTTCATCGTCTTATAAGAAAGTCAGAGGGATACAGTAAACCTGAAGTGAAGCATCAGAATCTATAACTAGTGTCACAGGAATGTTTCAAAACATAGGCAGTAAGAAGAGTCAGTCTTCTTGTACTTGAGTCGGCATTGTGCCTTTGTATTAAATTCCGATGCAATTTCTGTGTTTCATCGTCAATAAGAAGGTCCAAGGATACAGTAAACCTGAAGTCAAGCATCGGAATCTATAAATAGTGGCACAGGTATGGTTCAAAACATAGACAGTAAGAAGAGTCAGTCTTCTTGTACTTAATTCGGCATTGTGCCTTTTCTATTTAATTCCGATGCAATTTCTGTGTTTCTTCGTCAAAAAGAAGTTCAGAGGGATAATGTAAACCTCAAATGAAGCATCGGAATCTATAACTAGTGTCACATGAATGGTTCAAAACATAGACAGTAAGAAGAGTCGGTTTTCTTGTACTTAAGTCAGCTTGTGCCTTTTGTATTTAATTCCGATGCAATTTCAATGTTTCATCGTCAATAAGAATGTCAGAGGGATACAGCAAACCTGAAGTGAAGCATCGGAATCTATAACTTGTGTCACAGGAATGGTTCAAAATATAGACACAAAGAAGAGTCAGTTTTCTTGTACTTAAGTCGGTATTGTGCCTTTTGTATTTAATTCCGATGCAAATTCAATGTTTCATCGTCAATAAGAAGGTCAGAGGCATACAGTAAACCTGAAGTGAAGCATCGGAATCTATAACTAGTGTCACAGGAATGGTTCAAAACATAGACAGTAGGAAGAGTCAGTGTTCTTGTACTTAAGCCGGCATTTTGACTTTTGTATTTAATTCCGATGCAATTTCAGTGTTTCATCGTCAATAAGAATGTAAAACTGATACAGTAAACCTGGAGTGAAGCATTGGAATCTATAACTAGTGTCACAGGAATGGTTCAAAACATAGACAGTAAGAAGAGTCAGTCTTCTTGTACTTAAGTCGGCATTGTGCCTTTTTTATTTAATTCCGATGCAATTTCTGTGTTTCATCGTCAATAAGAAGGTCAGAGGGATACAGTAAACCTGAAGTGAAGCATCGGAATCTATAACTAGTGTCTCAGGAATGGTTCAAAACATAGTCAGTAAGAAGATCAGTCTTCTTCTACTTAAGTAGGCATTGTGCATTTTCTCTTTAATTCCGATGCAATTACTGTGTTCATCGCCAATAAGAAGGTCCAAGGGATACACTAAACCGACAGTGAAGCATCGGAATCTGTAACTAGTGTCACAGGAATGGTTCAGAACATAGACATTAAGACGAGTCAGTCTCCTTGTACTTAAGTCGGCATTGTGCATTTTCTATTTAATTCCGAGGCAATTTCTGTGTGTCTTCGTCAATAAGAAGGTCAGAGGGATACAGTAAACCTGAAGTGAAGCATCGGAATCTATAACTAGTGTCACAGGAATGGTTCAAAACATAGTCAGTAAGAAGAATCAGTCTTCTTGTCCTTAAGTCGGCATTGTGCCTTTTGTATTTAATTCCGGTGCAATGTCTGTGTTTCATCGTCAATACGAAAGTCAGAGGGATACAGTAAACCGGAAGTGAGATTCGGAATCTATAACTAGTGTCACAGGAATGGTTCAAACATAGTCAGTAAGAAGAGTCAGTCTTCTTTTACTTAAGTCGGCCTTGGGCCTTTTGTATTTAATTCCGATGCATTTTCTGTGTTTCATCGTCAATAAGAAGGTCCAAGGGATACAGTAAACCTGGAGTGAAGCATCGGAATCTATATCTAGTGTCACAGGAATGTTTCAAAACATAGACAGTAAGAAGATAAAGTCTTCTTGGACTTAAGTCGTCATTGTGCCTTTTTGTATTTAATTCCGATGCAATTTCTGTGTTTCATCGTCAATAAGAAGGTCCAAGGGATACAGTAAACCTGAAGTGAAGCATCGGAATATGTAACTAGTGTCACAGGAATGGTTCAAAACATAGACAGTAGGAAGAGTCACTCTTCTTGTACTTATTTCGGCATTGTGCCTTTTCTATTTATTTCCGATGCAATTTCTGTGTTTCATCGTCAATAAGAAGTTCAGAGGGATACAGTAAACCTGAAGTGAAGCATTGGAATCTATACCTAGTGTGAAAGGAATGGTTCAAAGCATAGACAGGAAGAAGAGTCAGTCTTCTTGTACTTGAGTCGGCATTGTCCCTTTTGTATTAAATTCCGATGCAATTTCTGTGTTTCATCGTCAATAAGAAGGTCCAAGGGATACAGTAAACCTGAAGTCAAGCATCGGAACTTGTAACTAGTGTCACAGGAATGGTCCAAAACATAGTCAGTAAGAAGTGTCAGTCTTTTTGTACTTAAGTCGGCATTATGCTTTTTGTATTTGATTCCGATGTAATTTCTGAGTTTCATCGTCAATAAGAAGTTCAAAATGATACAGTAAACCTGAAGTGAAGCATCGGAATCAATAACTAGTGTCACAGGAATGGTTCAAAACATAGACAGTAAGAAGAGTCAGTCTTCTTGTACTTAAGTCGGTATTGTGCCTTTTGTATTTCATTACGATGCAATTTCTGTGTTTCATCGTGAATAAGGTCAGAGGGATACAGTTAACCTGAAGTAAAGCATCGGAATCTATAACTAGTGTCACAGGAATGGTTCAAAACATAAACAGTAGGAAGAGTCACTGTTCTTGTACTTAAGCCGGCAATTTGACTTTTGTATTTTATTCCGATGCAATTTCATTGTTTCATCGTCAATAAGAATGTAAAACGGATACAGTAAACCTGGAGTGAAGCATCGGAATCTATAACTAGTGTCAATGGAATGGTTCAAAACATAGACAGTAAGAAGAGTCAGTCTTCTTGTACTTAAGTCGGCATTGTGCGTTTTTTATTTAATTCCGATGCAATTTCTGTGTTTCATCGTCAATAAGAAGGTCAGAGGGATACAGTAAACCTGAAGTGAAGCATCGGAATCTATAACTAGTGTCTCAGGAATGGTTCAAAACATAGTCAGTAAGAAGATCAGTCTTCTTCTACTTAAATCGGCAATGTGCCTTTTCTCTTTAATTCCGATGCAATTACTGTGTTCATCGTCAATAAGAAGGTCCAAGGGATACACTAAACCGACAGTGAAGCATCGGAATCTATAACTAGTGTCATAGGAATGGTTCAGAACATAGACATTAAGAAGACTCAGTCTCCTTGTACTTAAGTCGGCATTGTGCCTTTTCTATTTAATTCCGAGGCAATTTCTGGGTGTCTTCGTCAATAAGAAGGTCAGAGGGATACAGTAAACCTGAAGTGAAGCATCGGAATCTATAACTAGTGTCACAGGAATGGTTCAAAACATAGTCAGTAAGAAGAATCAGTCTTCTTGTACTTAAGTCGGTATTGTGCCTTTTGTATTTAAATCCGGTGCAATTTCTGTGTTTCATCGTCAATACGAAAGTCAGTGGGATACAGTAAACCTGAAGTGAGAATCGGAATCTATAACTAGTGTCACAGGAATGGTTCAAAGCAAGACAGTAGGAAGAGTCAGTCTTCTTGTACTTAATACGGCATTGTGCCTTTTCTATTTAATTCCGATGCAATTTCTGTGTTTCATCGTCAATAAGAAGGTAAGAGGGATACAGTAAACCTGAAGTGAAGCATTGGAATCTATAACTAATGTCAAAGGAATGGTTCAAAGCATAGACAGGAAGAAGAGTCAGTCTTCTTGTACTTGAGTCGGCATTGTGCCTTTTGTACTAAATTCCGATGCAATTTCTGTGGTTCATCGTCAATAAGAAGGTCCAAGGGATTCAGTAAACCTGAAGTGAAGCATCGGAATCTGTAACTGGTGTCACAGGAATGGCTCAAAACATAGAGAGTAAGAAGAGTCAGTTTTCTTGTACTTAAGTCGGCATTGTGCCTTTTGTATTTAATTCCGATGGAAATGCTTTGTTTCATCGTCAATAAGAAGGTCAGAGGCATACAGTAAATGTGATGTGAAGTATCGGAATCTCTAACTAGTGTCACAGGAATTGTTCAAAACATAGACAGTAAGAAGATACAGTCTTCTTGTACTTAAGTCGGTATTGTGCCTTTTGAAATTAATTCCGATGCAATTTCTGTGTTTCATCGTGAATAAGGTCAGAGGGATACAGTAAACCTGAAGTGAAGCATCGGAATCTATAACTAGTGTCACAGGAATGGATCAAACATAGACAGTAGGAAGAGTCAGCCTTCTTGTTCTTAAGTTGGCATTGTGCCTTTTGTATTTAATTCCGGTGCAATTTCTGTGTTTCATCGTCAATAGGTAGGTCAGAGGGATACAGTAAACCTGAAGTGAAGCATCGGAATCTATAACTAGTGGCACAGGAATGGTTCAAAAGATAGTCAGTAAGAAGAGTCAGTCTTTTTGTACTTAAGTCGGCATTACGCTTTTTGTATTTAATTCCGATGTAATTTCTGTGTTCCATCGTCAATAAGAAGTTCAAAATGATACAGTTAACCTGAAGTGAAGCATCGGAATCAATAACTAGTGTCACAGGAATGGTTCAAAACATAGTCAGTAAGAAGAGTAAGTCCTCTTGTCCTTAAGTCGGCATTGTGCCTTTTGTATTTAATTCCGATGCAATTTCAGTGTTTTATCGTCAATAAGAAGGTCCAAGGGATACAGAAAACCTGGCGTGAAGCATCGGAATCTATAACAAGTGTCAATGGAATGGTTCAAAACATAGACACTAAGAGGAATCAGTCATCTTGTACTTAAGTCGGCATTCAGCCTTTTGTATTTAATTCCGATGCAATTTTTGTGTTTCATCGTCAATAAGAAGGTCAGAGGGATACAATAAACCTGGAGTGAAGCATCGGAATCAATAACTAGTGTCACAGGAATGGTTCAAAACATAGTCAGTAAGAAGAGTCAGTCTTCTTGTCCTTAAGTCGGCATTACCCCTTTTGTATTAAATTCCGATGCAATTTCTGTGTTTCATCGTCAATAAGAAGGTACAAGGGATACAGTAAACCTGAAGTCAAGCTTCGGAATCTGTAATTAGTGTCACAGGCATGGTTCAAAGCATAGACAGTAAGAAGAGTCAGTATTCTTATACTTAATTCGGCATTGTGCCTTTTCTATTTAATTCCGATGCAATTTCTGTGTTTCATCGTCAATGAGAAGGTCAGAGGGATACAGTAAACCTGATGTGAAGCATCGGAATCGATAACTAGTGTCACAGGAATGGTTCAAAACATAGTCAGTAAGAAGAGTCAGTCTTCTTGTCCTTAAGTCAGCATTGTGCCTTTTGTATTTAATTCCGGTGCAACTTCTGTGTTTCATCGTCAATACGAAAGTCAGAGGGATGCAGTAAACCTGAAGTGAAGCATCGGAATCTATAACTAGTGTCACAGGAATTGTTCAAAACATAGACAGTAAGAAGAGTCAGTCGGTATTGTGCCTTTTGTATTTAATTCCGATGCAAGTTCTGTGTTTCATCGTGACTAAGGTCAGAGGGATACAGTAAACCTGAAGTTAAGCATTGGAATTCCAGTGTTTCGTCGTCAATAAGAAGTTAAAAGGGATACAGTAAACCTGGAGTGAAGCATCGGAATCTATAACTAGTGTCACAGGTATGGTTCAAAACATAGACAGTAAGAACAGTCAGTCTTCTTGTACTTGAGTCGGCATTGTGCCTTTTGTATTAAATTCCGATGCAATTTCTGTGTTTCATCGTCAATAAGACGGTCCAAGGGATTCAGTAAACCTGAAGTCAAGCATCGGAATCTATAACTAGTGTGACAGGAATGGTTCAAAGCATAGAGAGTAAGAAGAGTCAGTTTTCTTGTACTTAAGTCGGCATTGTGCCTTTTGTATTTCATTCCGATGCAAATGCTGTGTTTCATCGTCAATAAGAAGGTCAGAGGCATACAGTAAATGTGAAGTGAATCATCGGAATCTATAACTAGTGACACAGGAATTGCTCAAAGCATAGACAGTAAGAGGAGTCAGCCTTTTTGTACTTAAGTCGGTATTGTGCCTTTTGAAATTAATTCCGATGCAATTTCTGTGTTTCATCGTGAATAAAGTCAGAGGGATACAGTAAACCTGAGGTGAAGCATCGGAATCTATAACTAGTGTCACAGGAGTGGTTCAATCATAGACAGTAGGAAGAGTCATGCTTCATGTACTTAAGTCGGCATTTTGTCTTTTGTATTTAATTCCAATGCAATTTCAGTGTTTCATCGTCAATAAGAAGTTTAAAGGGATACAGTAAACCTTGAGTGAAGCATCGGAATCTATAACTAGTGTCAATGGAATGGTTTAAAACATAGACAGAAAGAAGAGTCAGTCTTCTTGTACTTAAGTCGGCATTGTGCCTTTTGTATTTAATTCCGGTGCAATTTCTGTGTTTCATCGTCAATGAGAAGGTACAAGGGATACAGTAAACCTGAAGTCAAGCTTCGGAATCTGTAATTAGTGTCACAGGCATGGTTCAAAGCATAGACAGTAAGAAGAGTCAGTATTCTTATACTTAATTCGGCATTGTGCCTTTTCTATTTAATTCCGATGCAATTTATGTGTTTCATCGTCAATAGGAAGGTCAGAGGGATACAGTAAACCTGAAGTGAAGCATCGGAATCTATAACTAGTGTCACAGGAATGGTTCTAAACATAGTCAGTAAGAAGAGTCAGTCTTCTTCTCCTTAAGTCGGCATTGTGAATTTTGTGTTTAATTCCGATGCAATTTCAGTGTTTCATCGTCAATAAGAAGGTCTAAGGGATACAGCAAACCTGGCGTGAAGCATTGGAATCTATAACAAGTGTCAATGGAATGGTTCAAAACATAGACAGTAAGAACAGTCAGTCATCTTGTACTTAAGTCGGCATTCTGCCTTTTGTAATTAATTCCGATGCAATTTCTGTGTTTCATCGTCAATATGAAGGTCAGAGGGATACAGTAACCCTGAAGTGAGGCATCGGAATCTATAACTAGTGTCACAGAAATGGTTCAAAGCATAGTCAGTAAGAAGAGTCAGTCTTCTTGTACTTCAGTCGGAATTGTGCCTTTTGTGTTTTATTCCGATGCAATTTCTGTGTTTCATCGTCAATAAGAAGGTCAGAGGGATACAGTAAACCTGAAGTGAAGCATCGGAATCGATAACTAGTGTCACATAATGGTTCAAAACATAGTCAGTAAGAAGAGTCAGTCTTCTTGTCCTTAAGTGAGCATTGTGCCTTTTGTATTTAATTCAGGTGCAACTTCTGTGTTTCATCGTCAATACGAAAGTCAGAGGGATACAGTAAACCTGAAGTGAAGCATCGGAATCTATAACTAGTGTCACAGGAATGTTTCAAAACATAGACAGTAAGAAGAGTCAGTCTTCTTGTACTTGAGTCGGCATTGTCCCTTTTGTATTAAATTCCGATGCAATTTCTGTGTTTCATCGTCAATAAGAAGGTCCAAGGGATACAGTTAATCTGAAGTCAAGCATCGGAATTTATAACTAGTGTCACAGGAGTGGTTCAAAACTTAGACAGTAAGAAGAGTCAGTCTTCTTGTACTTAATTCGGAATTGTGCCTTTTCTATTTAATTCCGATGCAATTTCTGTGTTCCATCGTCAATAAGAAGGTCAGAGGGATAATGTAAACCTCAAGTGAAGAGTCGGAATCTATAACTAGTGTCACATGAATGGTTCAAAACATAGACAGTAAGAAGAGTCATTTTTCATGTACTTAAGTCGGCATTGTGCCTTTTGTATTTATTTCCGATGCAATTTCTATGTTTCATCGTCAATAAGAATGTCAGAGGGATACAGTAAACCTGAAGTGAAGCATCGGAATCTATAACTAGTGTCGCAGGAATTGTTCAAAACATAGACAGTAAGAAGAGTCAGTCTTTTTGTACTTAAGTCGGCATTATGCTTTTTGTATTTGATTCCGATGTAATTTCTGTGTTTCATCGTCAATAAGAAGTTCAAAATGATACAGTTAACCTGAAGTGAAACATCGGAATCAATAACTAGTGTCACAGGAATGGTTCAAAACATAGTCAGTAAGAAGAGTCAGTCTTCTTTTCCTTAAGTCGGCATTGTGCCTTTGGGTTTTAATTCCGATGCAATTTCAGTGTTTCATCGTCAATAAGAGGGTCCAAGGGATACAGATAACCTGGCGTGAAGCATCGGAATCTATAACAAGTGTCAATGGAATGGTTCAAAACATAGACACTAAGAAGAGTCAGTCATCTTGTACTTAAGTCGGCATTCTGCCTTTTGTATTTAATTCCGATGCAATTTCTATGTTTCATCGTGAATAAGGTCAGAGGGATACAGCAAACCTGAAGTGAAGCATCGGAATCTGTAATTAGTGTCACAGGAATGGTTCAAAACATAGACAGTAAGAAGAGTCAGTTTTCTGGTACTGAAGACGGCATTGTGCCTTTTGTAATTAATTCCGATGCTAATTCTGTGTTTCATCGTCAATAAGAAGGTCAGAGGCATACAGTAAACCTGAAGTGAAGCATCGGAATCATTAACTATTGACACAGGAATTGTTCAAAACTTAGACAGTAAGAAGAGTCAGTCGGTATTGTGCCTTTTGTATTTAATTCCGATGCAATTTCTGTGTTTCATCGTGAATGAGGTCAGAGGGATACAGTAAACCTCAAGTGAAGCATCGGAATCTATAACTAGTGGCACAGGAATGGTTCAAAACATAGTCAGTAAGAAGAGTCAGTCTTTTTGTACTTAAGTCGGCATTATGCTTTCTGTATTTGATTCCGATGTAATTTCTGTGTTTCACCGTCAATAAGAAGTTCAAAATGATACAGTAAACCTGAAGTGAAGCATCGGAATCAATAACTAGTGTCACAGGAATGGTTCAAAACATAGACATTAAGAAGAGTCAGTCTTCTTGTACTCAAGTCGGTATTGTTCCTTTTGTATTTCATTCCGATGCAATTTCTGTGTTTCATCGTGAATAAGGTCAGAGGGATACAGTAAACCTGAAGTGAAGCATCGGAATCTATAACTAGTGTCACAGGAATGGTTCAAAACATAGACAGTAGGAAGAGTCAGTCTTCTTTTACTTAAGCCGGCATTTTGCCTTTTGTATTTAATTCCGATGCAATTTCAGTGTTTCATCGTCAATAAGAATTTAAAAGGGATACAGTAAACCTGGAGTGAAGCATCGGAATCTATAACTAGTGTCAATGGATTGGTTCAAAACATAGACAGTAAGAAGAGTCAGTCTTCATGTCCTTAAGTCGGCATTGTGCCTTTTTTATTTAATTCCGGTGCAATTTCTGTGTTTCATCGTCAATAAGAAGGTCAGAGGGATATAGTAAACCTGAAGTGAAGCATCGGAATCTATTACTAGTGTCACAGGAATGGTTCAAAACATAGTCAGTAAGAAGAGTCAGTCTTCTTGTCCTTAAGTCGGCATTGTGCCTTTTGTATTTAATTCCGATGCAAATTCTGTGTTTCATCGTCAATAAGAAGGTCAGAGGCATACCGTAAACCTGAAGTGAAGCATCGGAATCTATAACTAGTGTCACAGGAATTGTTCAAAACATAGTCAGTAAGAAAAGTCAGTCTTCTTGTACTTAAGTCGGCATTGTGCTTTTTGTATTTAATTCCGAGGCAATTTCTGTGTTTCATCGTCAATAAGAAGGTCAGAGCCATACAGTAAACCTGAAGTGAAGCATCGGAATCTATAACTAGTGTCACAGGAATTGTTCAAAACATAGACAGTAAGAAGAGTCAGTCGGAATTGTGCCTTTTGTATTTATTTCCGATGCAATTTCTGTGTTTTATCGTGAATAAGGTCAGAGGGATCCAGTAAACCTGAAGTGAAGGATCGGAATCTATAACTAGTGTCACAGGAATGGTTCAAAACATAGACAGTAAGAAGATACATTCTTCTTGTACTTAAGTCGGCATTGTGCCTTTTCTACTTAATTCCGATGCAATTTCTGTGTTTCATCGCCAATAAGAATGTCCAAAGGATACAGTAAACCTGAAGTGAAGCATCGGAATCTGTAACTAGTGTCACAGGAATGGTTCAAAGCATAGACAGTAAGAAGAGTCAGTCTTCTTGTACTTAAGTCGGTATTGTGCCTTTAGTATTTAATTCCGATGCAATTTCTGTGTTTCATCGTCAATAAGAAGGTCAGAGTGATATAGTAACCCTGAACTGAAGCATCGGAATCTATAACTAGTGTCACAGAAATGGTTCTAAACATAGTCAGTAAGAAGAGTCGGTCTTCATGTACTTAAGTCGGCATTGTGTCTTTTGTATTTAATTCCGGTGCAAGTTCTGTGTTTCATCGTCAATAAGAAGGTCAGAGGGATACAGTAAACCAGAAGTGAAGCATCGGAATCTATAACTAGTTGCACAGGAATGGTTCAAAACATAGTCAGTATGAAGAGTCAGTCTTCTTGTCCTTAAGTCGGCATTGTGCCTTTTGTATGACATTCCGATGTAATTTCTGTGTTTCATCGTCAATAAGAAGGTCCAAGGGATACAGTAAACCTGGAGAGAAGCATCGGAATCTATAACTAGTGTCACAGGATTGGTTCAAAACATAGACAGTACTTAAGTCGGCATTGTGCCATTTGTATTTAATTCAGATGCAATTTCTGTGTTTCAACGTCAATAAGAATATCAGAGGGATACAGTAAACCAGAAGTGAAGCATCGGAATCTATAACTAGTGTCACAGGAATGGTTCAAATCATAGTCAATAAGAAGAGTCAGTCTCTTGTACATATGTCGGCATTGTGCCTTTTGTATTTAATTCCGATGCAATTACTGTGTTTCATCGTCAATAAGAAGGTCCAAGGGATACAGTAAACCTAATGTGAAGCATAGGAATCTATAACTAGTGTTACAGGAATGGTTCAAAACATAGACAGTAAGGAGAGTCAGTCTTCTTGTACTTAAGTCGGCATTGTGCCTTTTCTATTTAATTCCGATGCAATTTTTGTGTCTCATCGTCAATAAGAAGGTCAGAGGGATACAGTAAACCTAAAGTGAAGCATCGGAATCCAAAACTAGTGTCACAGGAATGGTTCAAATCATAGACAGCAGGAAGAGTCAGTCTTCTTGTACTTAAGTTGGCATTGTGCCTGGTGTATTTAATTTCGTTGCAATTTCTGTGTTTCATCGTCAATAAGATGGTCCAACGGATACAGTAAACCTAAAGTGAAGCATAGGAATCTATAACTAGTGTCACAGGAATGGTTCAAAACATAGACAGTAAGAAGAGTCAGTCTTCTTGTACTTAAGTCGGCATTGTGCCTTATCAATTTAATTCCGATGCAATTTCTGTGTTTCATCGTCAATAAGAGGGTCAAATGATACAGTAAACCTGAAGTGAAGCATCGGAATCTATAACTAGTGTCACAGGAATGGTTCAAATCATAGTCTGTAAGAAGAGTCAGTCTTCTTGTCCGTAGGTCGGCATTGTGCCTTTTGTATTTAATTCCGTTGCAATTTCTGTGTTTCATCGTCAATAAGAAGGTCCATGGGATACAGTAAATCTGGAGTGTAGCACCGGAATATATAACTAGTGTCACAGGGAATGGTTCAAAACATAGACAGTAAGAAGAGTCGGTCTTCATGTACTTTAGTCGGCATTGTGCCTTTTGTATTTAATTCCGATGCAATTTCTGTGTTTCATCGTGAATAAGAAGGTCCAAAAGATACAGTAAACCTGAAGTGAAGCATCGGAATCTATAACTAGTGTCACAAAAATGGTTCCAAACATAGTCAGTAAGAAGAGTCAGTCTTCTTGTACTTAAGTCGGAATTGTGCCTTTTCTACTTAATTCCGATGCAATTTCTGTGTTTCATCGTCAATAAGAAGGTCCAAGGGATACAATAAACCTGGAGTGAAGCATCGGAATCTATAACTAGTGTCAATGGAATGGTTCAAAACATAGACAGTAAGAAGAGTCAGTCTTCTTGTACTTAATTCGGCATTGTGGCTTTTGTATTTAATTCCGATGCAATTTCTGAGTTTCATCGTCAAAACAAGGTCAGAGGGATGCAGTAAACCTAAAGTGAAGCATCGGTATCAATAACTATTGTCACAGGAATGGTTCAAAACATAGTCAGTAAGAAGAGTCAGCCTTCTTGTCCTTAAGTCGGCATTGTGCCTTTTGTATTTAATTCCGATGCAATTTCTGTGTTTCATCGTCAATGAGAAGGTCCAAGGGATATAGTAAACCTGGAGGGAAGCATCGGAATCTATAACTAGTGTCACAGGAATGGTTCAAATCATAGACAGTACGAAGAGTCAGTCTTCTTGCACTTAAGTCGGCATTGTGCCTTTTGTATTTAATTCCGATACAATTTCTGTGTTTCATCGTCAATAAGAATGTCCAAGGGATACAGTAAACCTGAAGTGAAGCATCGGAATCTATAACTAGTGTCACAGGAGTGGTTCAAATCTTTGTTAATAAGAAGAGTCGGTCTTCATGTACTAAAGTCGGCATTGTGCCTTTTGTATTTAATTCCGATGCAATTTCTGTGTTACATCGTCAATAAGAAGGTACAAGGGATACAGTAAACCTGAAGTGAAGCATCAAAATCTATAGCTAGTGTCACAGTAATGGTTCAAAACAAAGACAGTAGGAAGAGTCAGTAATTCCGATGCAATTTCTGTGTTTCATCGTCTATAAGAAGGTCGGAGGCATACAGTAAACCTGAAGTGAAGCATCGGAATCTATAACTAGTGTCACAGGAATGGTTCAAAACATAGTCAGTATGAAGAATCAGTCTTCTTGTCCTTAAGTCGGCATTGTGCCTTTTGTATTTAATTCCGACCCAATTTCTGTGTTTCATCGTCAATAAGAAGGTCCAGAGGATACAGTAAACCTGGAGTGAAGCAACGGAATCTATAACTAGTGTCACAGTAATAGATCAAATCATAGAATGTAAGCCGCGTCAGTCTTCTTGTACTTAAGTCGGCATTGTGCCTTTTGTATTTAATTCCGATGCAATTTTTGTGTTTCATAGACAATAAGAACGTCAAAGGGAAACAGTGAACCTGAAGTGAAGCATCGGAATCTACAACTAGTGTCACAGGAATGGTTCAAAACATAGATAGTAGGAAGAGTCAGTGTTCTTGTACTTAAGTCGACATTGTGCATTTTCTATTTAATTCCGATGCAATTTCTGTGTTTCATCGTCTATAAAAAGGTCCAAGGGATCCAGTAAACCTGAAGTGAAGCATCGCAATCTACAACTAGTGTCACAGGAATGGTTCAAAACATAGACAGTAAGAAGAGTCAGTCTTCTTGTACTTAAGTCGGCATTGTGCCTTTTCTATTTAATTCCGATCCAATTTCTGTGTTTCATCGTCAATATGAAGGTCAAAGAGATACAGTAAACCTGAAGTGAAGCATCGGAATCTATAACTAGTGTCACAGGAATGGATCAAAATATAGTCAGTCAGAAGAGTCAGTCTTCTTGTACTTAAGTCGGCATTGTGCCTTTTGTATTTAATTCCGATGCAATTTCTGTGTTTCATTGTCAATAAGAAGGTCCTAGGGATACAGTAAACCTGGAGTGTAGCATCGGAAACTATAACTAGTGTCACAGGAATGGTACAAAGCATAGACAGTAAGAAGAGTCAGTCTTCTTGTACTTAAGTCGGCATTGTGCCTTTTGTATTTAATTCCGATGCAATTTCTGTGTTTCATCGTCTGTAAGAATGTCCAATGGATACAGTAAACCTGGAGTGAAGCATCGGATTCTATAACTAGTGTCACAGGAATGGTTCAAAACATAGACAGTAAGAAGAGTCAGTCTTCTTGCACTTAAGTCGGCATTGTGTCTTTTGTATTTAATTCCGAAGCAATTTCTGTGTTTCATCGTCAACTAGAAGGTCCAGGGGATACAGTAAACCTGAAGTGAAGCATCGGAATCTATAACTCGTGTCACGGGAATGGTTCAAAACATAGACAGTAGGAAGAGTCAGTCTTCTTGTACTTAAGTCGGCAATGTGCCTTTTGTATTTAATTCCGATGCAATTTCTGTGTTTCATCGTCAATAAGAGGGTCCAAGGGATACAGTAAACATGAAGTGAAGCATCGGACTCTATTACTAGTGTCACAGGAATAGTTCAAAACATACCCAGTAGGAAGAGTCAGTCTTCTTGTACTTTTGTCGGCATTGTGCCTTTTGTATTTAATGCCGATGCAATTTCTGTGTTTCATCGTCAATAAGAAGGTCCAAGGGATACAGTAACCTAAAGTGAAGCATCGGAATATATAACTAGTGTCACAGGAATGGTTCAAAACATAGACAGTAAGATGAGTCAGTCTTCTTGTACTTAAGTCCGTATTGTTCCTATTGTATTTAATTCCGATGCAATTTCTGTGTTTCATCGTCAATAAGGTCAGAGGGATACAATAAACCTGAAGTGAAGCATCGGAATCTATAACTAGTGTCACAGGGATGGTTCAAAAATAGACAGTAGGAAGAGTCAGTCTTCTTGTACTTAAGTCGGCATTGTGCCTTTTGTATTTAATTCCGATGCTATTTCTGTGTTTCATCGTCAATAAGAAGGTTAGTGGGATACAGTAAACCGAAAGTGAAGCATCGGAATCCAAAACTAGTGTCACAGGAATGGTTCAAAACATAGACAGCAGGAAGAGTCAGTCTTCTTGTACTTAAGTCGGCATTGTGCCTTGTGTATCTAATTCCGTTGCAATTTCTGTGTTTCATCGTCAATAAGAGGGTCCAAGGGATACAGTAAACCTAAAGTGAAGCATAGGAATCTATAACTAGTGTCTCAGGAATGGTTCAAATGATAGACAGTAAGAAGAGTCAGTCTTCTTGTACTTAAGTCGGCATTGTGCCTTTTCTATTTAATGCCGATGCAATTTCTGTGTTTCATCGTCAATAAGAAGGTCCAAATGATACAGTAAACCTGAAGTGAAGCATCGGAATCTATAACTAGTGTCACAGGAATGGTTCAAAACATTGTCTGTAAGAAGAGTCAGTCTTCTTGTCCTTAGTTCGGCATTGTGCCTTTTGTATTTAATTCCGATGCAATTTCTGTGTTTCATCGTCAATAAGAAGGTCCAAGGGATACAGTAAACCTGGAGTGTAGCACCGGAATCTATAACTAGTGTCACAGGGAATGGTTCAAAACATAGACAGCAGGAAGAGTTAGTCTTCTTGTACTTAAGTCGGCATTGTGCCTTGTGTATTTAATTCCGATGCCATTTCTGTGTTTCATCGTCAATAAGAAGGTCCAAAAGATACAGTAAACCTGAAGTGAAGCATCGGAATCTATAACTAGTGTGACAAGAGTGGTTCCAAACATAGTCAGTAAGAAGAGTCAGTCTTCTTGTACTTAAGTCGGCATTGTGCCTTTTCTACTTAATTCCGATGCCATTTCTGTGTTTCATCGTCAATAAGAAGGTCCAAGGGATACAGTAAACCTGGAGTGTAGCACCGGAATCTATAACTAGTGTCACAGGGAATGGTTCAAAACATAGACATTAAGAAGAGTCGGTCTTCATGTACTTAAGTCGGCATTGTGCCTTTTGTATTTAATTCCGATGCAATTTCTGTGTTTCATCGTCAATGAGAAGCTCCAAAAGATACAGTAAACCTGAAGTGAAGCATCGGAATCCATAACTAGTGTCACAAAAATGGTTCCAAACATAGTCAGTAAGAAGAGTCAGTCTTCCTGTACTTAAGTCGGAATTGTGCCTTTTCTACTTAATTTCGATGCAATTTCTGTGTTTCATCATCAATAAGAAGGTCCAAGGGATACAATAAACCTGGAGTGAAGCATCGGAATCTATAACTAGTGTCAATGGAATGGTTCAAAACATAGACAGTAAGAAGAGTCAGTCTTCTTGTACTTAATTCGGCATTGTGGCTTTTGTATTTAATTCCGATGCAATTTCTGAGTTTCATCGTCAAAACCAGGTCAGAGGGATGCAGTAAACCTAAAGTGAAGCATCGGTATCAATAACTATTGTCACAGGAATGGTTCAAAACATAGTCAGTAAGAAGAGTCAGTCTTCTTGTCCTTAAGTCGACATTGTGCCTTTTGTATTTAATTCCGATGCAATTTCTGTGTTTCATCGTCAATGAGAAGGTCCAAGGGATATAGTAAACCTGGAGGGAAGCATCGGAATCTATAACTAGTGTCACAGGAATGGTTCAAATCATAGACAGTAAGAAGAGTCAGTCTTCTTGCACTTAAGTCGGCATTGTGCCTTTTGTATTTAATTCCGATACAATTTCTGTGTTTCATCGTCAATAAGAATGTCCAAGGGATACAGTAAACCTGAAGTGAAGCATCGGAATCTATAACTAGTGTCACAGGAGTGGTTCAAATCTTTGTTAATAAGAAGAGTCGGTCTTCATGTACTTAAGTCGGCATTGTGCCTTTTGTATTTAATTCCGATGCAATTTCTGTGTTACATCGTCAATAAGAAGGTACAAGGGATACAGTAAACCTGAAGTGAAGCATCGCAATCTATAGCTAGTGTCACAGTAATGGTTCAAAACAAAGGCAGTAGGAAGAGTCAGTAATTCCGATGCAATTTCTGTGTTTCATCGTCAATAAGAAGGTCAGAGGCATACAGTAAACCTGAAGTGAAGCATCGGAATCTATAACTAATGTCACAGGAATGGTTCAAAACATAGTCGGTATGAAGAGTCAGTCTTCTTGTCCTTAAGTCGGCATTGTGCCTTTTGTATTTAATTCCGATGCAATTTCTGCGTTTCATTGTCAATAAGAAGGTCAAAGGGAAACAGTGAACCTGAAGTGAAGCATCGGAATCTACAACTAGTGTCACAGGAATGGTTCAAAACATAGACAGTAGGAAGAGTCAGTGTTCTTGTACTTAAGTCGACATTGTGCCTTTTCTATTTAATTCCGATGCAATTTCTGTGTTTTATCGTCTATAAAAAGGTCCAAGGGATACAGTAAACCTGAAGTGAAGCATCGGAATCCAAAACTAGTGTCACAGGAATGGTTCAAAACATAGACAGTAAGAAGAGTCAGTCTTCTTGCACTTAAGTCGGCATTGTGTCTTTTGTATTTAATTCCGAAGCAATTTCTGTGTTTCATCGTCAACTAGAAGGTCCAAGGGATACAGTAAACCTGAAGTGAAGCATCGGAATCTATAACTCGTGTCACGGGAATGGTTCAAAACATAGACAGTAGGAAGAGTCAGTCTTCTTGTACTTAAGTCGGCAATGTGCCTTTTGTATTTAATTCCGATGCAATTTCTGTGTTTCATAGTCAATAAGAGGGTCCAAGGGATACAGTAAACCTGAAGTGAAGCATCGGACTCTATTACTAGTGTCACAGGAATAGTTCAAAACATACCCAGTAGGAAGAGTCAGTCTTCTTGTACTTTAGTCGGCATTGTGCCTTTTGTATTTAATGCCTATGCAATTTCTGTGTTTCATCGTCAATAAGAAGGTCCAAGGGATACAGAAACCTAAAGTGAAGCATCGGAATATATAACTAGTGTCACAGGAATGGTTCAAAACATAGACAGTAAGATGAGTCAGTCTTCTTGTACTTAAGTCCGTATTGTTCCTATTGTATTTAATTCCGATGCAATTTCTGTGTTTCATCGTCAATAAGGTCAGAGGGATACAATAAACCTGAAGTGAAGCATCGGAATCTATAACTAGTGTCACAGGAATGGTTCAAAAATAGACAGTAGGAAGAGTCAGTCTTCTTGTACTTAAGTCGGCATTGTGCCTTTTGTATTTAATTCCGATGCAATTTCTGTGTTTCATCGTCAATAAGAAGGTTAGTGGGATACAGTAAACCGAAAGTGAAGCATCGGAATCCAAAACTAGTGTCACAGGAATGGTTCAAAACATAGACAGCAGGAAGAGTCAGTCTTCTTGTACTTAAGTCGGCATTGTGCCTTGTGTATTTAATTCCGTTGCAATATCTGTGTTTCATCGTCAATAAGAGGGATCAAGGGATACAGTAAACCTAAAGTGAAGCATAGGAATCTATAACTAGTGTCTCAGGAATGGTTCAAATCATAGACAGTAAGAAGAGTCAGTCTTCTTGTACTTAAGTCGGCATTGTGCCTTTTCTATTTAATTCCGATGCAATTTCTGTGTTTCATCGTCAATAGGAAGGTCCAAATGATACAGTAAACCTGAAGTGAAGCATCGGAATCTATAACTAGTGTCACAGGAATGGTTCAAAACATAGTCTGTAAGAAGAGTCAGTCTTCTTGTCCTTAGGTCGGCATTGTGCCTTTTGTATTTAATTCCGATGCAATTTCTGTGTTTCATCGTCAATAAGAAGGTCCATGGGATACAATAAACCTGGAGTGTAGCACCGGAATCTATAACTAGTGTCACAGGGAATGGTTCAAAACATAGACAGCAGGAAGAGTCAGTCTTCTTGTACTTAAGTCGGCATTGTGCCTTGTGTATTTAATTCCGTTGCAATTTCTGTGTTTCATCGTCAATAAGAGGGTCCAAGGGATACAGTAAACCTGGAGTGTAGCACCGGAATCTATAACTAGTGTCTCAGAGAATGGTTCAAATCATAGACAGTAAGAAGAGTCGGTCTTCATGTACTTAAGTCGGCATTGTGCCTTTTTTGTTTAATTCCGATGCAATTTCTGTGTTTCATCGTCAATAAGAAGGTCCAAAAGATACAGTAAACCTGAAGTGAAGCATCGGAATCTATAACTAGTGTCACAAGAGTGGTTCCAAACATAGTCAGTAAGAAGAGTCAGTCTTCTTGTACTTAAGTCGGCATTGTGCCTTTTCTACTTAATTCCGATGCCATTTCTGTGTTTCATCGTCAATAAGAAGGTCCAAGGGATACAGTAAACCTGGAGTGTAGCACCGGAATCTATAACTAGTGTCACAGGGAATGGTTCAAAACATAGACAGTAAGAAGAGTCGGTCTTCATGTACTTAAGTCGGCATTGTGCCTTTTGTATTTAATTCCGATGCAATTTCTGTGTTTCATCGTCAATGAGAAGCTCCAAAAGATACAGTAAACCTGAAGTGAAGCATCGGAATCTATAACTAGTGTCACAAAAATGGTTCCAAACATAGTCAGTAAGAAGAGTCAGTCTTCTTGTACTTAAGTCGGAATTGTGCCTTTTCTACTTAATTCCGATGCCATTTCTGTGTTTCATCGTCAATAAGAAGGTCCAAGGGATACAGTAAACCTGGAGTGTAGCACCGGAATCTATAACTAGTGTCACAGGGAATGGTTCAAATCATAGACAGTAAGAAGAGTCGGTCTTCAGGTACTTAAGTCGGCATTGTGCCTTTTGTATTTAATTCCGATGCAATTTCTGTGTTTCATCGTCAATGAGAAGCTCCAAAAGATACAGTAAACCTGAAGTGAAGCATCGGAATCTATAACTAGTGTCACAAAAATGGTTCCAAACATAGTCAGTAAGAAGAGTCAGTCTTCTTGTACCTAAGTCGGAATTGTGCCTTTTCTACTTAATTCCAATGCAATTTCTGTGTTTCATCGTCAATAAGAAGGTCCAAGG
This sequence comes from Schistocerca serialis cubense, assembly GCF_023864345.2. Lineage (NCBI taxonomy): Eukaryota > Metazoa > Arthropoda > Insecta > Orthoptera > Acrididae > Schistocerca > Schistocerca serialis. Next base: position 3,811,259 of record NC_064645.1, read on the forward strand.
GATACAATAAACCTGGAGTGAAGCATCGGAATCTATAACTAGTGTCAATGGAATAGTTCAAAACATAGACAGTTAGAAGAGTCAGTCTTCTTGTACTTAATTCGGCATTGTGGCTTTTGTATTTAATTCCGATGCAATTTCTGAGTTTCATCGTCAATAAGAAGGTCAGAGGGATGCAGTAAACCTATAGTGAAGCATCGGTATCAATAACTATTATCACAGGAATGGTTCAAAACATAGACAGTTAGAAGAGTCAGTCTTCTTGTACTTAATTCGGCATTGTGGCTTTTGTATTTAATTCCGATGCAATTTCTGAGTTTCATCGTCAATAAGAAGGTCAGAGGGATGCAGTAAACCTAAAGTGAAGCATCGGTATCAATAACTATTGTCACAGGAATGGTTCAAAACATAGTCAGTAAGAAGAGTCAGTCTTCTTGTCCTTAAGTCGGCATTGTGCCTTTTGTATTTAATTCCGATGCAATTTCTGTGTTTCATCGTCATGAAGAAGGTCCAAGGGATATAGTAAACCTGGAGTGAAGCATCGGAATCTATAACTAGTGTCACAGGAATGGTTCAAATCATAGACAGTAAGAAGAGTCAGTCTTCTTGCACTTATGTCGGCATTGTGCCTCTTGTATTTAAATCCGATACAATTTCTGTATTTCATCGTCAATAAGAATGTCCAAGGGATACAGTAAACCTGAAGTGAAGCATCGGAATATATAACTAGTGTCACAGGAGTGGTTCAAATCTTTGTTAATAAGAAGAGTCGGTCATAATGTACTTAAGTCAGCATTGTGCCTTTTGTATTTAATTCCGATGCAATTTCTGTGTTACATCGTCAATAAGAAGGTACAAAGGATACAGTAAACCTGAAGTGAAGCATCGGAATCTATAGCTAGTGTCACAGGAATGGTTCAAAACAAAGACAGTAGGAAGAGTCAGTAATTCCGATGCAATTTCTGTGTTTCATCGTCAATAAGAAGGTCCAAGGGATACAGTAAACCTGAAGTGAAGCATCGGAGTCTACAACTAGTTTCACAGGAATGGTTCAAAACATAGACAGTAAGAAGAGTCAGTCTTCCTGTACTTAAGTCGGCATTGTGCCTTTTCAATTTAATTCCGATGCAATTTCTGTGTTTCATCGTCAATAAGAAGGTCAGAGGCATACAGTAAACCTGAAGTGAAGCATCGGAATCTATAACTAGTGTCACAGGAATGGTTCAAAACATAGACAGTAAGAAGAGTCAGTCTTCTTGTACTTAAGTCGGCATTGTGCCTTTTTTATTTAATTCCGATTAAATTTCTGTGTTTCATCGCCACTATGAAGGTCAAAGAGATACAGTAAACATGAAGTGAAGCATCGGAATTTATAACTAGTGTCACAGGAATGGATCAAAGTATAGTCAGTAAGAAGAGTCAGTCTTCTTGTACTTATGTCGGCATTGTGCCTTTTGTATTTAATTCCGATGCAATTTCTGTGTTTCATTGTCAATAAGAAGGTCCTAGGGATACAGTAAACCTGGAGTGTAGCATCGAAAACTATAACTAGTGTCACAGGAATGGTACAAAGCATAGACAGTAAGAAGAGTCAGTCTTCTTGTACTTAAGTCGGCATTGTGCCTTTTGTATTTAATTCCGATGCAATTTCTGTCTTTCATCGTCTGTAAGAGTGTCCAATGGATACAGTAAACCTGGAGTGAAGCATCGGAATCTGTAACTAGTGTCACAGGAATGGTTCAAAACATAGACAGTAAGAAGAGTCAGTCTTCTTGTACTTAAGTCGGCATTGTGTCTTTTGTATTTAATTCCGAAGCAATTTCTGTGTTTCATCGTCAACTAGAAGGTCCAAGGGATACAGTAAACCTGAAGTGAAGCATCGGAATCTATAACTCGTGTCACGGGAATGGTTCAAACCATAGACAGTAGGAAGAGTCCGTCTTCTTGTACTTAAGTCGGCATTGTATCTTTTGAATTTCATTCCGATGCAATTTCTGTGTTTCATCTTCAATAAGAGGGTCCAAGGTATACAGTAAACCTGAAGTGAAGCATCGGACTCTATTACTAGTGTCACAGGAATAGTTCAAAACATTGACAGTAGGAAGAGTCAGTCTCCTTGTACTTAAGTCGGCATTGTGCCTTTTGTATTTAATGCCGATGCAATATCTGTGTTTCATCGTCAATAAGGTCAGAGGGATACAATAAACCTGAAGTGAAGCATCGGAATCTATAACTAGTGTCACAGGAATGGTTCAGTACATAGACAGTAGGAAGAGTCAGTCTTCTTGTACTTAAGTCGGCATTGTGCATTTTGTATTAAATTCCGATGCAATTTCTGTGTTTCATCGTCAATAAGAGGGTCCAAGGGATACAGTAAACCTGAAGTGAAGCATCGGAATCTATAACTAGTGTCACAGGAATAGTTCAAAACATTGACAGTAGGAAGAGTCAGTCTCCTTGTACTTAAGTCGGCATTGTGCCTTTTGTATTTAATTCCGATGCAATTTCTGTGTTTCATCGTCAATAAGGTCAGAGGGATACAATAAACCTGAAGTGAAGCATCGGATTCTATAACTAGTGTCACAGGAATGGTTCAGTACATAGACAGTAGGAAGAGTCAGTCTTCTTGTACTTAAGTCGGCATTGTGCATTTTGTATTAAATTCCGATGCAATTTCTGTGTTTCATCGTCAATAAGAGGGTCCAAGGGATACAGTAAACCTGAAGTGAAGCATCGGAATCTATAACTAGTGTCACAAGAGTGGTTCCAAACATAGTCAGTAAGAAGAGTCAGTCTTCTTGTACTTAAGTCGGCATTGTGCCTTTTCTACTTAATTCCGATGCCATTTCTGTGTTTCATCGTCAATAAGAAGGTCCAAGGGATACAGTAAACCTGGAGTGTAGCACCGGAATCTATAACTAGTGTCACAGGGAATGGTTCAAAGCATAGACAGTAAGAAGAGTCGGTCTTCATGTACTTAAGTCGGCATTGTGCCTTTTGTATTTAATTCCGATGCAATTTCTGTGTTTCATCGTCAATGAGAAGCTCCAAAAGATACAGTAAACCTGAAGTGAAGCATCGGAATCTATTACTAGTGTCACAAAAATGGTTCCAAACATAGTCAGTAAGAAGAGTCAGTCTTCTTGTATTTAAGTCGGAATTGTGCCTTTTCTACTTAATTCCGATGCAATTTCTGTGTTTCATCGTCAATAAGAAGGTCCAAGGGATACAATAAACCTGGAGTGAAGCATCGGAATCTATAACTAGTGTCAATGGAATTGTTCAAAACATAGACAGTTAGAAGAGTCAGTCTTCTTGTACTTATTTCGGCATTGTGGCTTTTGTATTTAATTCCGATGCAATTTCTGAGTTTCATCGTCAATAAGAAGGTCAGAGGGATGCAGTAAACCTAAAGTGAAGCATCGGTATCAATAACTATTGTCACAGGAATGGTTCAAAACATAGACAGTTAGAAGAGTCAGTCTTCTTGTACTTAATTCGGCATTGTGGCTTTTGTATTTAATTCCGATGCAATTTCTGAGTTTCATCGTCAATAAGAAGGTCAGAGGGATGCAGTAAACCTAAAGTGAAGCATCGGTATCAATAACTATTGTCACAGGAATGGTTCAAAACATAGTCAGTAAGAAGAGTCAGTCTTCTTGTCTTTATGTCGGCATTGTGCCTTTTGTATTTAATTCCGATGTAATTTCTGTGTTTCATCGTCATGAAGTAGGTCCGAGGGATATAGTAAACCTGGAGTGAAGCATCGGAATCTATAACTAGTGTCACAGGAATGGTTCAAATCATAGACAGTAAGAAGAGTCAGTCTTCTTGCACTTATGTCGGCATTGTGCCTCTTGTATTTAAATCCGATACAATTTCTGTGTTTCATCGTCAATAAGAATGTCCAAGGGATACAGTAAACCTGAAGTGAAGCATCGGAATATATAACTAGTGTCACAGGAGTGGTTCAAATCTTTGTTAATAAGAAGAGTCGGTCATAATGTACTTAAGTCAGCATTGTGCCTTTTGTATTTAATTCCGATGCAATTTCTGTGTTACATCGTCAATAAGAAGGTACAAGGGATACAGTAAACCTGAAGTGAAGCATCGGAATCTATAGCTAGTGTCACAGGAATGGTTCAAAACAAAGACAGTAGGAAGAGTCAGTAATTCCGATGCAATTTCTGTGTTTCATCGTCAATAAGAAGGTCCAAGGGATACAGTAAACCTGAAGTGAAGCATCGGAGTCTACAACTAGTTTCACAGGAATGGTTCAAAACATAGACAGTAAGAAGAGTCAGTCTTCCTGTACTTAAGTCGGCATTGTGCCTTTTCAATTTAAATCCGATGCAATTTCTGTGTTTCATCGTCACTATGAAGGTCAAAGAGATACAGTAAACCTGAAGTGAAGCATCGGAATTTATAACTAGTGTCACAGGAATGGATCAAAGTATAGTCAGTAAGAAGAGTCAGTCTTCTTGTACTTATGTCGGCATTGTGCATTTTGTATTTAATTCCGATGCAATTTCTGTGTTTCATTGTCAATAAGAAGGTCCTAGGGATACAGTAAACCTGGAGTGTAGCATCGGAAACTATAACTAGTGTCACAGGAATGGTACAAAGCATAGACAGTAAGAAGAGTCAGTCTTCTTGTACTTAAGTCGGCATTGTGCCTTTTGTATTTAATTCCGATGCAATTTCTGTGTTTCATCGTCTGTAAGAGTGTCCAATGGATACAGTAAACCTGGAGTGAAGCATCGGAATCTATAACTAGTGTCACAGGAATAGTTCAAAACATAGACAGTAAGACGAGTCAGTCTTCTTGTACTTAAATCCGTATTGTTCCTTTTGTATTTAATTCCGTTGCAATTTCTGTGTTTCATCGTCAATAAGGTCAGAGGGATACAATAAACCTGAAGTGAAGCATCGGAATCTATAACTAGTGTCACAGGAATGGTTCAGTACATAGACAGTAGGAAGAGTCAGTCTTCTTGTACTTAAGTCGGCATTGTGCATTTTGTATTTAATTACGATGCAATTTCTGTGTTTCATCGTCAATAAGAGGGTCCAAGGGATACAGTAAACCTGGAGTGAAGCATCGGAATCTATAACTAGTGTCAATGGAATGGTTCAAAACATAGACCGCAGGATGAGTCAGTCTTCTTGTACTTAAGTGGGCATTGTGCCTTGTGTATTTAATTCCGTTGCAATTTCTGTGTTTCATCGTCAATAAGAGGGTCCAAGGGATACAGTAAACCTAAAGTGAAGCATAGGAATCTATAACTAGTGTAACAGGAATGGTTCAAAATATAGACAGTAAGGAGAGTCAGTCTTCTTGTACTTAAGTCGACATTGTGCCTTTTCTATTTAATTCCGATGTAATTTCTGTGTTTCATCGTCAATAGGAAGGTCCAAATGATAGAGTAAACCTGAAGTGAAGCATCGGAATCTATAACTAGTGTAACAGGAATGGTTCAAAACATAGTCAGTAAGAAGAGTCAGTCTTCTTGTCCTTTGGTCGGCATTGTGCCTTTTGTATTTAATTCCGATGCAATTTCTGTGTTTCGTCGTCAATAAGAAGGTCCAAGGGATACAGTAAACCTGTAGTGTAGCACCGGAATCTATAACTAGTGTCACAGAGAATGGTTCAAATCATAGACAGTAAGAAGAGTTGGTCTTCATGTACGTAAGTCGGCCTTGTGCCTTTTGTATTTAATGCCGATGCAGTTTCTGTGTTTCATCGTCAATAAGAAGGTCCAAGGGATACAGTAACCTAAAGTGAAGAATCGGAATATATAACTAGTGTCACAGGAATGGTTCAAAACATAGACAGTATGAAGAGTCAGTCTTCATGTACTTAAGTCCGTATTGTTCCTTTTGTATTTAATTCCGATGCAATTTCTGTGTTTCTTGTGTCAGAGGGATACAATAAACCTGAAGTGATGCATCGGAATCTATAACTAGTGTCACAGGAATGGTTCAAAACATAGACAGTAGGAAGAGTCAGTCTTCTTGTACTTAAGTCGGCATTGTGCCTTTTGTATTTAATTCCGATGATATTTCTGAGTTTCATCGTCAATAAGAAGGTCAGAGGGATGCAGTAAACCTAAAGTGAAGCATCGGAATCAATAACTATTGTCACAGGAATGGTTCAAAACATAGTCAGTAAGAAGAGTCTGTCTTCTTGTCCTTAAGTCGGCATTGTGCCTTTTGTATTTAATGCCTATGCAATATCTGTGTTTCATTGTCAATGAGAAGTTCCAAGGGATATAGTAAACCTGGAGTGAAGCATCGGAATCTATAACTAGTGTCACAAGAATGGTTCAAATTCTAGACAGTAAGAAGAGTCAGTCTTCCTCTACTTAAGTTGCCATTGTGCCATTTCTATTTAATTCCGATGCAATTTCTGTGTTTCGTCGTCAATAAGAAGGTCCAAGGGATACAGTAAACCTGGAGTGTAGCACCGGAATCTATAACTAGTGTCACAGGGAATGGTTCAAAACATAGACAGTAAGAAGAGTCGGTCTTCATGTACTTAAGTCGGCATTGTGCCTTTTGTATTTAATTCCGATGCAATTTCTGAGTTTCATCGTCAATAAGAAGGTCAGAGGGATGCAGTAAACCTAAAGTGAAGCATCGGAATCAATAACTATTGTCACAGGAATGGTTCAAAACATAGTCAGTAAGAAGAGTCTGTCTTCTTGTCCTTAAGTCGGCATTGTGCCTTTTGTATTTAATTCCTATGCAATTTCTGTGTTTCATTGTCAATAAGGTCAGAGGGATACAATAAACCTGAAGTGAAGCATCGGAATCTATAACTAGTGTCACAGGAATGGTTCAAAACATAGACAGTAGGAAGAGTCAGTCTTCTTGTACTTAAGTCGGCATTGTGCCTTTTGTATTTAATTCCGATGCAATTTCTGTGTTTCACCGTCAATAAGAAGGTCAGAGGGATACAGTAAACCGAAAGAGAAGCATCGGAATCCAAAACTAGTGTCACAGGAATGGTTCAAAACATAGACAGCAGGAAGAGTCAGTCTTCTTGTACTTAAGTCGGCATTGTGCCTTGTGTATTTAATTCCGTTGCAATTTCTGTGTTTCATCGTCAATAAGAGGGTCCAAGGGATACAGTAAACCTAAAGTGAAGCATAGGAATCAATAACTAGTGTCTCAGGAATGGTTCAAAACATAGTCAGTAAGAAGAGTCTGTCTTCTTGTCCTTAAGTCGGCATTGTGCTTTTTCTATTTAATTCCGATGCAATTTCTGTGTTTCATCGTCAATAAGAACGTCCAAATGATACAGTAAACCTGAAGTGAAGCATCGGAATCTATAACTAGTGTCACAGGAATGGTTCAAAACATAGTCTGTCAGAAGAGTCAGTCTTCTTGTCCTTAGGTCGGCATTGTGCATTTTGTATATAATTCCGATGCAATACCTGTGTTTCATCGTCAATAAGAAGGTCCAAGGGATACAGTAACCTAAAGTGAAGAATCGGAATATATAACTAGTGTCACAGGAATGGTTCAAAACATAGACAGTATGAAGAGTCAGTCTTCTTGTACTTAAGTCGGCATTGTGCCTTTTGTATTTAATTCCGATGATATTTCTGAGTTTCATCGTCAATAAGAAGGTCAGAGGGATGCAGTAAACCTAAAGTGAAGCATCGGAATCAATAACTATTGTCACAGGAATGGTTCAAAACATAGTCAGTAAGAAGAGTCTGTCTTCTTGTCCTTAAGTCGGTATTGTGCCTTTTGTATTTAATTCCGATGCAATTTCTGTGTTTCACCGTCAATAAGAAGGTCAGAGGGATACAGTAAACCGAAAGAGAAGCATCGGAATCCAAAACTAGTGTCACAGGAATGGTTCAAAACATAGACAGCAGGAAGAGTCAGTCTTCTTGTACTTAAGTCGGCATTGTGCCTTGTGTATTTAATTCCGTTGCAATTTCTGTGTTTCATCGTCAATAAGAGGGTCCAAGGGATACAGTAAACCTAAAGTGAAGCATAGGAATCTATAACTAGTGTCTCAGGAATGGTTCAAATCATAGACAGTAAGAAGAGTCAGTCTTCTTGTACTTAAGTCGGCATTGAGCCTTTTCTATTTAATTCCGATGTAAATTCTGTGTTTCATCATCAGTAGGAAGGTCCAAATGATAGAGTAAACCTGAAGTGAAGCATCGGAATCTATAACTAGTGTAACAGGAATGGTTCAAAACATAGTCAGTAAGAAGAGTCAGTCTTCTTGTCCTTTGGTCGGCATTGTGCCTTTTGTATTTAATTCCGATAGAATTTCTGTGTTTCATCGTCAATAAGAAGGTCCAAGGGATACAGTAACCTAAAGTGAAGCATCGGAATATATAACTAGTGTCACAGGAATGGTTCAAAACATAGACAGTAAGAAGAGTCAGTCTTCTTGTACTTAAGTCCGTATTGTTCCTTTTGTATTTAATTCCGATGCAATTTCTGTGTTTCATCGTCAATAAGGTCAGAGGGATACAATAAACCTGAAGTGAAGCATCGGAATCTATAACTAGTGTCACAGGAATGGTTCAAAACATAGACAGTAGGAAGAGTCAGGCTTCTTGTACTTAAGTTGGCATTGTGCCTTTTGTATTTAATTCCGATGCAATTTCTGTGTTTCATCGTCAATAAGAAGGTTAGTGGGATACAGTAAACCGAATGTGAAGCATCGGAATCCAAAACTAGTGTCACAGGAATGGTTCAAAACATAGACAGCAGGAAGAGTCAGTCTTCTTGTACTTAAGTCGGCATTGTGCCTTGTGTATTTAATTCCGTTGCAATTTCTGTGTTTCATCGTCAATAAGAGGGTCCAAGGGATACAGTAAACCTAAAGTGAAGCATAGGAATCAATAACTAGTGTCTCAGGAATGGTTCAAAACATAGTCAGTAAGAAGAGTCTGTCTTCTTGTCCTTAAGTCGGCATTGTGCTTTTTCTATTTAATTCCGATGCAATTTCTGTGTTTCATCGTCAATAAGAACGTCCAAATGATACAGTAAACCTGAAGTGAAGCATCGGAATCTATAACTAGTGTCACAGGAATGGTTCAAAACATAGTCTGTCAGAAGAGTCAGTCTTCTTGTCCTTAGGTCGGCATTGTGCATTTTGTATATAATTCCGATGCAATACCTGTGTTTCATCGTCAATAAGAAGGTCCAAGGGATACAGTAAACCTGGAGTGTAGCACCGGAATCTATAACTAGTGTCACAGAGAATGGTTCAAATCATAGACCGTAAGAAGAGTCGGTCTTCATGTACTTAAAGCGGCATTGTGCCTTTTGTATTTAATTCCGATGCAATTTCTGTGTTTCATCGTCAATAAGAAGGTCCAAAAGATACAGTAAACCTGAAGTGAAGCATCGGAATCTATAACTAGTGTCACAAGAGTGGTTCCAAACATAGTCAGTAAGAAGAGTCAGTCTTCTTGTACTTAAGTCGGAATTGTGCCTTTTCTACTTAAATCCGATGCAATTTCTGTGTTTAATCGTCAGTAAGAAGGTAGAAGGGATACAATAAACCTGGAGTGAAGCATCGGAATCTATAACTAGTGTCAATGGAATGGTTCAAAACATAGACAGTAAGAAGAGTCAGTCTTCTTGTACTTAATTCGGCATTGTGGCTTTTGTATTTAATTCCGATGCAATTTCTGAGTTTCATCGTCAAAACAAGGTAAGAGGGATGCAGTAAACCTAAAGTGAAGCATCGGTATCAATCACTATTGTCACAGGAATGGTTCAAAACATAGTCAGTAAGAAGAGTCAGTCTTCTTGTCCTTAAGTCGGCATTGTGCTTTTGTTTTTAATTCCGATGCAATATCTGTGTTTCATCGTCAATGAGAAGGTCCAAGGGATATAGTAAACCTGGAGGGAAGCATCGGAATCTATAACCTGTGTCACAGGAATGGTTCAAATCATAGACAGTAAGAAGAGTCAGTCTTCTTGCACTTAAGTCGGCATTGTGCCTTTTGTATTTAATTCCGATACAATTTCTGTGTTTCATCGTCAATAACAATGTCCAAGGGATACAGTAAACCTGAAGTGAAGCATCGGAATCTATAACTAGTGTCACAGGAGTGGTTCAAATCTTTGTTAATAATAAGAGTCGGTCTTCATATACTTAAGTCGGCATTGTGCCTTTTGTATTTAATTCCGATGCAATTTCTGTGTTACATCGTCAATAAGAAGGTACAAGGGATACAGTAAACCTGAAGTGAAGCATCGGAATCTATAGCTAGTGTCACAGTAATGGTTCAAAACAAAGACAGTAGGAAGAGTCAGTAATTCCGATGCAATTTCTGTGTTTCATCGTCAATAAGAAGGTCCAAGGGATACAGTAAACCTGAAGTGAAGCATCGGAATCTACAACTAGTTTCACAGGAATGGTTCAAAACATAGACAGTAAGAAGAGTCAGTCTTCCTGTATTTAAGTCGGCATTGTGCCTTTTCTATTTAATTCCGATGCAATTCTGTGTTTCATCGTAAATAAGAAGGTCAGAGGCATACAGTAAACCTGAAGTGAAGCATCGGAATCTATAACTAGTGTCACAGGAATGGTTCAAAACATAGTCAGTAAGAAGAGTCAGTCTTCTTGTCCTTTGGTCGGCATTGTGCCTTTTGTATTTAATTCCGATGCAATTTCTGTGTTTCATCGTCAATAAGAAGGTCCAAGGGATACAGTAACCTAAAGTGAAGCATCGGAATATATAACTAGTGTCACAGGAATGGTTCAAAACATAGACAGCAGGAAGAGTCAGTCTTCTTGTACTTAAGTCGGCATTGTGCCTTGTGTATTTAATTCCGTTGCAATTTCTGTGTTTCATCGTCAATAAGAGGGTCCAAGGAATACAGTAAACCGAAAGTGAAGCATCGGAATCTATAACTAGTGTCACAGGAATGCTTCAAAACATAGTCTGTAAGAAGAGTCAGTCTTCTTGTCCTTATAGGTCGGCATTGTGCCTTTTGTATTTAATTCCGATGCAATTTCTGTGTTTCATCGTCAATAAGAAGGTCAAAGGGATACAGTAAACCTGGAGTGTAGCACCGGAATCTATAACTAGTGTCACAGAGAATGGTTCAAATCATAGACAGTAAGAAGAGTCGGTCTTCATGTACTTAAGTCGGCATTGTGCCTTTTGTATTTAATTCCTATGCAATTTCTGTGTTTGATCGTCAATAAGAAGGTCCAAAAGATACAGTAAACCCGAAGTGAAGCATCGGAATCTATAACTAGTGTCACAAGAGTGGTTCCAAACATAGTCAGTAAGAAGAGTCAGTCTTCTTGTACTTAAGTCGGCATTGTGCCTTTTCTACTTAATTCCGATGCTATTTCTGTGTTTCATCGTCAATAAGAAGGTCCAAGGGATACAGTAAACCTGGAGTGTAGCACCGGAATCTATAACTAGTGTCACAGGGAATGGTTCAAAACATAGACAGTAAGAAGAGTCGGTCTTCATGTACTTAAGTCGGCATTGTGCCTTTTGTATTTAATTCCGATGCAATTTCTGAGTTTCATCGTCAATAAGAAGGTCAGAGGGATGCAGTAAACCTAAAGTGAAGCGTCGGAATCTATAACTATTGTCACAGGAATGGTTCAAAACATAGTCAGTAAGAAGAGTCTGTCTTCTTGTCCTTAAGTCGGCATTGTGCCTTTTGTATTTAATTCCTATGCAATTTCTGTGTTTCATCGTCAATAAGGTCAGAGGGATACAATAAACCTGAAGTGAAGCATCGGAATCCATAACTAGTGTCACAGGAATTGATCAAGATATAGTCAGTAAGAAGAGTCAGTCTTCTTGTACTTAAGTCGGCATTGTGCCTTTTGTATTTAATTCCGATGCAATTTCTGTGTTTCATCGTCAATGAGAAGGTCCAAGGGATATAGTAAACCTGGAGGGAAGTATCGGAATCTATAACTAGTGTCACAGGAATGGTTCAAATCATTGACAGTAAGAAGAGTCAGTCTTCTTGTCCTTAAGTCGGCATTGTGCCTTTTGTATTTAATTCCTATGCAATATCTGTGTTTCATCGTCAATGAGAAGTTCCAAGGGATATAGTAAACCTGGAGTGAAGCATCGGAATCTATAACTAGTGTCACAAGAATGGTTCAAATTCTAGACAGTAACAAGAGTCAGTCTTCCTGTACTTAAGTTGCCATTGTGCCATTTCTATTTAATTCCGATGCAATTTCTGTGTTTCGTCGTCAATATGGAGGTCCAAGGGATACAGTAAACCTGGAGTGTAGCACCGGAATCCATAACTAGTGTCACAGGGAATGGTTCAAAACATAGACAGTAAGAAGAGTCGGTCTTCATGTACTTAAGTCGGCATTGTGCCTTTTGTATTTAATTCCGATGCAATTTCTGAGTTTCATCGTCAATAAGAAGGTCAGAGGGATGCAGTAAACCTAAAGTGAAGCGTCGGAATCAATAACTATTGTCACAGGAATGGTTCAAAACATAGTCAGTAAGAAAAGTCTGTCTTCTTGTCCTTAAGTCGGCATTGTGCCTTTTGTATTTAATTCCTATGCAATTTCTGTGTTTCATCGTCAATAAGGTCAGAGGGATACAATAAACCTGAAGTGAAGCATCGGAATCCATAACTAGTGTCACAGGAATTGATCAAAATATAGTCAGTAAGAAGAGTCAGTCTTCTTGTACTTAAGTCGGCATTGTGCCTTTTGTATTTAATTCCGATGCAATTTCTGTGTTTCATTGTCAACACGAAGGTCCTAGGGATACAGTAAACCTGGAGTGTAGCATCGGAAACTATAACTAGTGTCACAGGAATGTTACAAAGCATAGACAGGAAGAAGAGTCAGTCTTCTTGTACTTAAGAAGGCATTGTGCCTTTTGTATTTAATTCCGATGCCATTTCTGTGTTTCATCGTCTGTAAGAATGTCCAATGGATACAGTAAACCTGGAGTGAAGCATCGGATTCTATAACTAGTGTCACAGGAATGGTTCAAAGCATAGACAGGAAGAAGAGTCAGTCTTCTTGTACTTAAGAAGGCATTGTGCCTTTTGTATTTAATTCCGATGCAATTTCTGTGTTTCATCGTCAATAAGGTCAGAGGGATACAATAAACCTGAAGTGAAGCATCGGAATCTATAACTAGTGTCACAGGATTGGGTCAAAACATAGACAGTAGTAAGAGTCAGTCTTCTTGTACTTAAGTCGGCATTGTGCCTTTTGTATTTAATTCCGCTGCAATTTCTGTGTTTCATCGTCAATAAGAAGGTCAGTGGGATACAGTAAACCGAAAGTGAAGCATCGGAATCCAAAACTAGTGTCACAGGAATGGTTCATAACATAGACAGCAGGAAGAGTCAGTCTTCTTGCACTTAAGTCGGCATTGTGCCTTGTGTATTTAATTCCGTTGCAATTTCTGTGTTTCATCGTCAATAAGAAGGTCCAAATGATACAGTAAACCTGAAGTGAAGCATCGGAATCTATAACTAGTGTCACAGGAATGGTTCAAAACATAGTCTGTAAGAAGAGTCAGTCTTCTTGTCCTTAGGTCGGCATTGTGCCTTTTGTATTTAATTCCGATGCAATTTCTATGTTTCATCGTCAATAAGAAGGTCCAAGGGATACAGTAAACCTGGCGTGTAGCACCGGAATCTATAACTAGTGTCACAGAGAATGGTTCTAATCATAGACAGTAAGAAGAGTCGGTCTTCATGTACTTAAGTCGGCATTGTGCCTTTTGTATTTAATTCCGATGCAATGTCTCTGTTTCATCGTCAATAAGAAGGTCCAAAAGATACAGTAAACCTGAAGTGAAGCATCGGAATCTATATCTAGTGTCACAAGAGTGGTTCCAAACATAGTCAGTAAGAAGAGTCAGTCTTCTTGTACTTAATTCGGCATTGAGCCTTTTCTACTTAATTCCGATGCCATTTCTGTGTTTCATCGTCAATAAGAAGGTCCAAGGGATACAGTAAACCTGGAGTGTAGCACCGGAATCTATAACTAGTGTCACAGGGAATGGTTCAAAACATAGTCAGTAAGAAGAGTCAGTCTTCTTGTACTTAAGTCGGAATTGTGCCTTTTCTACTGAATTCCGATGCAATTTCTGTGTTTCATCGTCAATAAGAAGGTCCAAGGGATACAGTAAACCTGAAGTGAAGCATCGGAATGTATAACTAGTGTCACAGGAGTGGTTCAAATCTTTGTTAATAAGAAGAGTCGGTCTTCATGTACTTAAGTCGGCATTGTGCCTTTTGTATTTAATTCCGATGCAATTTCTGTGTTACATCGTCATTAAGAAGGTACAAGGGATACAGTAAACCTGAAGTGAAACATCGGAATCTATAGCTAGTGTCACAGTAATGGTTCAAAACAAAGACAGTAGGAAGAGTCAGTAATTCCGATGCAATTTCTGTGTTTCATCGTCAATAAGAAGGTCCAAGGGATACAGTAAACCTGAAGTGAAGCATCAGAATCTATAACTAGTGTCACAGGAATGGTTCAAAACATAGTCAGTATGAAGAGTCAGTTCTCTTGTCCTTAAGTCGGCATTGTGCCTTTTGTATTTAATTCCGACCCAATTTCTGTGTTTCATCGTCAATAAGAAGGTCCAGGGGATACAGTAAACCTGGAGTGAAGCAACGGAATCTATAACTAGTGTCACAGTAATAGATCAAAACATAGACTGTAAGCAGCGTCAGTCTTGTTGTACTTAAGTCGGCATTGTGCCTTTTCTATTTAATTCCGATCCAATTTCTGTGTTTCATCGTCAATATGAAGGTCAAAGAGATACAGTAAACCTGAAGTGAAGCAGCGGAATCTATAACTAGTGTCACAGGAATGGATCAAAATATAGTCAGTAAGAAGAGTCAGTCTTCTTGTACTTAAGTCGGCATTGTGCCTTTTGTATTTAATTCCGATGCAATTTCTGTGTTTCATTGTCAATAAGAAGGTCCTAGGGATACAGTAAACCTGGAGTGTAGCATCGGAAACTATAACTAGTGTCACAGGAATGTTACAAAGCATAGACAGTAAGAATAGTCAGTCTTTTTGTACTTAAGTCGGCATTGTGCCTTTTGTATGTAATTCCGAAGCAATTTCTGTGTTTCATCGTCTGTAAGAATGCCCAATGGATACAGTAAACCTGGAGTGAAGCATCGGATTCTATAACTAGTGTCACAGGAATGGTTCAAAACATAGACTGTAAGAAGAGTCAGACTTCTTGCACTTAAGTCAGCATTGTGTCTTTTGTATTTAATTCCGAAGCAATTTCTGTGTTTCATCGTCAACTAGAAGGTCCAAGGGATACAGTAAACCTGAAGTGAAGCATCGGAATCTATAACTCGTGTCACGGGAATTGTTCAAAACATAGACAGTAGGAAGAGTCAGTCTTCTTGTACTTAAGTCGGCAATGTGCCTTTTGTATTTAATTCCGATGCAATTTATGTGTTTCATCGTCAATAAGAGGGTCCAAGGGATACAGTAAACCTGAAGTGAAGCATCGGACTCTATTACTAGTGTCACAGGAATAGTTCAATACATACCCAGTGGGAAGAGTCAGTCTTCTTGTACTTAAGTCGGAATTGTGCCTTTTCTACTTAATTCCGATGCAATTTCTTTGTTTCATCGTCAATAAGAAGGTCCAAGGGATACAGTAAACCTGAAGTGAAGCATCGGAATCTATAACTAGTGTCACAGGAGTGGTTCAAATCTTTGTTAATAAGAAGAGTCGGTCTTCATGTACTTAAGTCGGCTTTGTGCCTTTTGTATTTAATTCCGATGCAATTTCTGTGTTACATCGTCAATAACAAGGTACAAGGGATACAGTAAACCTGAAGTGAAACATCGGAATCTATAGCTAGTGTCACAGTAATGGTTCAAAACAAAGACAGTACGAAGAGTCAGTAATTCCGATGCAATTTCTGTGTTTCATCGTCAATAAGAAGGTCCAAGGGATACAGTAAACCTGAAGTGAAGCATCGGAATCTACAACTAGTTTCACAGGAATGGTTCAAAACATAGACAGTAAGAAGAGTCAGTCTTCCTGTACTTAAGTCGGCATTGTGCCTTTTCTATTTAATTCCGATGCAATTTCTGTGTTTCATCGTCAATAAGAAGGTCAGAGGCATACAGTAAACCTGAAGTGAAGCATCGGAATCTATAACTAGTGTCACAGGAATGGTTCAAAACATAGTCAGTATGAAGAGTCAGTCTTCTTGTCCTTAAGTCGGCATTGTTCCTTTTGTATTTAATTCCGACCCAATTTCTGTGTTTCATCGTCAATATGAAGGTCCAGGGGATACAGTAAACCTGGAGTGAAGCAACGGAATCTATAACTAGTGTCACAGTAATAGATCAAAACATAGACTGTAAGCAGCGTCAGTCTTGTTGTACTTAAGTCGGCATTGTGCCTTTTGTATTTAATTCCGATGCAATTTTTGTGTTTCATCGACAATAAGAAGGTCAAAGGGAAACAGTGAACCTGAAGTGAAGCATCGGAATCTACAACTAGTGTCACAGGAATGGTTCAAAACATAGACAGTAAGAAGAGTCAGTCTTCTTGTACTTAAGTCGGCATTGTGCCTTTTCTATTTAATTCTGATCCAATTTCTGTGTTTCATCGTCAATATGAAGGTCAAAGAGATACAGTAAACCTGAAGTGAAGCATCGGAATCTATAACTATTGTCACAGGAATGGATCAAAATATAGTAAGTAAGAAGAGTCAGTCTTCTTGTACTTAAGTCGGCATTGTGCCTTTTGTATTTAATTCCGATGCAATTTCTGTGTTTCATTGTCAATAAGAAGGTCCTAGGGATACAGTAAACCTGGAGTGTAGCATCGGAAACTATAACTAGTGTCACAGGAATGTTACAAAGCATAGACAGTAAGAAGAGTCAGTCTTCTTGTACTTAAGTCGGCATTGTGCCTTTTGTATTTAATTCCGATGCAATTTCTGTGTTTCATCGTCTGTAAGAATGTCCAATGGATACAGTAAACCTGGAGTGAAGCATCGGATTCTATAACTAGTGTCACAGGAATGGTTCAAAACATAGACAGTAAGAAGAGTCAGTCTTCTTGCACTTAAGTCGGCATTGTGTCTTTTGTATTTAATTCCGAAGCAATTTCTGTGTTTCATCGTCAACTAGAAGGTCCAAGGGATACAGTAAACCTGAAGTGAAGCATCGGAATCTATAACTCGTGTCACGGGAATGGTTCAAAACATAGACAGTAGGAAGAGTCAGTCTTCTTGTACTTAAGTCGGCAATGTGCCTTTTGTATTTAATTCCGATGCAATTTCTGTGTTTCATCGTCAATAAGAGGGTCCAAGGGATACAGTAAACCTGAAGTGAAGCATCGGACTCTATTACTAGTGTCACAGGAATGGTTCAAAACATAGACAGTAAGAAGAGTCAGTCTTCTTGTACTTAAGTCCGTATTGTTTCTTTTGTATTTAATTCCTATGCAATTTCTGTGTTTCATCGTCAATAAGGTCAGAGGGATACAATTAACCTGAAGTGAAGCATCGGAATCTATAACTAGTGTCACAGGATTGGTTCAAAACATAGACAGTAGGAAGAGTCAGTCTTCTTGTACTTAAGTCGGCATTGTGCCTCTTGTATTTAATTCCGATGCAATTACTGTGTTTCATCGTCAATAAGAAGGTCAGTGGGATACAGTAAACCGAAAGAGAAGCATCGGAATCCAAAACTAGTGTCACAGGAATGGTTCAAAGCATCGACAGCAGGAAGAGTCAGTCTTCTTGTACTTAAGTCGGCATTGTGCCTTGTGTATTTAATTCCGTTGCAATTTCTGTGTTTCATCGTCAATAAGAGGGTCCAAGGGATACAGTGAACCTAAAGTGAAGCATAGGAATCTATAACTAGTGTCTCAGGAATGGTTCAAATCATAGACAGTAAGAAGAGTCAGTCATCTTGTACTTAAGTCGCCATTGTGCCTTTTCTATTTATTTCCGATGCAATTTCTGTGTTTCATCGTCAATAAGAAGGTCCAAATGATACAGTAAACCTGAAGTGAAGCATCGGAATCTATAACTAGTGTCACAGGAATGGTTCAAAACATAGCCTGTAAGAAGAGTCAGTCTTCTTGTCCTTAGGTCGGCATTGTGACTTTTGTATTTAATTCCGATGCAATTTCTGTGTTTCATCGTCAATAGGAAGGTCCAAGGGATACAGTAAACCTGGAGTGTAGCACCGGAATCTATAACTAGTGTCACAGAGAATGGTTCAAATCATAGACAGTAAGAAGAGTCGGTCTTCATGTACTTAAGTCGGCATTGTGCCTTTTGTATTTAATTCCGATGCAATTTCTGTGTTTCATCGTCAATAAGAAGGTCCCAAAGTTACAGTAAACCTGAAGTGAAGCATCGGAATCTATAACTAGTGTCACAAGAGTGGTTCCAAACATAGTCAGTAAGAAGAGTCAGTCTTCTTGTACTTAAGTCGGCATTGTGCCTTTTCTACTTAATTCCGATGCCATTTCTGTGTTTCATCGTCAATAAGAAGGTCCAAGGGATACAATAAACCTGGAGTGAAGCATCGGAATCTATAACTAGTGTTACAGGAATGGTTCAAATCATAGACAGTAAGAAGAGTCAGTCTTCTTGTACTTAAGTCAGCATTGTGCCTTTTGTATTTAATCCGATGCAATTTCTGTGTTACATCGTCAATAAGAAGGTACAAGGGATACAGTAAACCTGAAGTGATGCATCGGAGTCTACAACTAGTTTCACAGGAATGGTTCAAAACATAGACAGTAAGAAGAGTCAGTCTTCCTGTACTTAAGTCGGCATTGTGCCTTTTCAATTTTATTCCGATGCAATTTCTGTGTTTCATCGTCAATAGGAAGGTCAGAGGCATACAGTAAACTTGAAGTGAAGCATCGGAATCTATAACTAGTGTCACAGGAATGGTTCAAAACATAGTCAGTAAGAAGAGTCAGTCTTCTTGTCCTTAAGTCGGCATTGTGCCTTTTGTATTTAATTCCGACCCAATTTCTGTGTTTCATTGTCAATAAGAAGGTCCAGGGGATACAGTAAACCTGGAGTGAAGCAACGGAATCTATAACTAGTGTCACAGTAATAGTTCAAATCATAGACTGTAAGCAGCGTCAGTCTTCTTGTACTTAAGTCGGCATTGTGCCTTTTGTATTTAATTCTGATGCAATTTTTGTGTTTCATCGACAATAAGAAGTTCAAAGGGATACAGTAAACCTGAAGTGAAGCATCGGACTCTATAACTAGTGTCACAGAAATGGTTCAAAACATAGACAGTAGGAAGAGTCAGTCTTCTTGTACTTAAGTCGGCATTGTGCCTTTTGTATTTAATTCCGATGCAATTTCTGTGTTTCATCGTCAATAAGAAGGTCCAAGGGAAACAGTAAACCTGAAGTGAAGCATCGGAATCTACAACTAGTGTCACAGTAATGGTCAAAACATAGACAGTAGGAAGAGTCAGTGTTCTTGTACTTAAGTCGACAATGTGCCTTTTGTATTTAATTCCGATGCTATTTCTGTGTTTCATCGTCCATAAAAAGGTCCAAGGGATACAGTAAACTTGAAGTGAAGCATCGGAATCTACAACTAGTGTCACAGGAATGGTTCAAAACATAGACAGTAAGAAGAGTCAGTCTTCTTGTACTTAAGTCGGCATTGTGCCTTTTCTATTTAATTCCGATCCAATTTCTGTGTTTCATCGTCACTATGAAGGTCAAAGAGATACAGTAAACCGGAAGTGAAGCATCGGAATTTATAACTAGTGTTCAGGAATGGATCAAAATATAGTCAGTAAGAAGAGTCAGTCTTCTTGTACTTAAGTCGGCATTGTGCCTTTTGTATTCAATTCCGATGCAATTTCTGTGTATCATTGTCAATAAGAAGGTCCTAGGGATACAGTAAACCTGGAGTGTAGCTTCGGAAACTATAACTAGTGTCACAGGAATGGTACAAACATAGACAGTAAGAAGAGTCAGTCTTCTTGTACTTAAGTCGGCATTGTGTCTTTTGTATTTAATTCCGAAGCAATTTCTGTGTTTCATCGTCAACTAGCAGGTCCAAGGGATACAGTAAACCTGAAGTGAAGCATCGGAATCTATAACTCGTGTCACGGGAATGGTTCAAAACATAGACAGTAGGAAGAGTCAGTCTTCTTGTACTTAAGTCGGCATTGTGCCTTTTGTATTTCATTCCGATGCAATTTCTGTGTTTCATCTTCAATAAGAGGGTCCAAGGGATACAGTAAACCTGAAGTGAAGCATCGGACTTTATTACTAGTGTCACAGGAATAGTTCAAAACATAGACAGTAGGAAGAGTCAGTCTTCTTGTACTTAAGTCGGCATTGTGCCTTTTGTATTTAATGCCGATGCAATTTCTGTGTTTCATCGTCAATAAGAAGGTCCAAGGGATACAGTAACCTAAAGTGAAGCATCGGAATATATAACGAGTGTCACAGGAATGGTTCAAAACATAGACAGTAAGACGAGTCAGTCTTCTTGTACTTAAGCCCGTATTGTTCCTTTTGTATTTAATTCCGATGCAATTTCTGTGTTTCATCGTCAATAAGGTCAGAGGGATACAATAAACCTGAAGTGAAGCATCGGAATCTATAACTAGTGTCACAGGAATGGTTCAAAACATAGACAGTAGGAAGAGTCAGTCTTCTTGTACTAAAGTCGGCATTGTGCCTTTTGTATTTAATTCCGATGCAATTTCTGTGTTTCATCGTCAATAAGAAGGTCAGAGGGATACAGTAAACCGAAAGTGAAGCATCGGAATCCAAAACTAGTGTCACAGGAATGGTTCAAAACATAGACAGCAGGAAGAGTCAGTCTTCTTGTACTTAAGTCGGCATTGTGCCTTGTGTATTTAATTCCGTTTCAATTTCTGTGTTTCATCGTCAATAAGAGGGTCCAAGGGATACAGTAAACCTAAAGTGAAGCATAGGAATCTATAAGTAGTGCCTCAGGAATGGTTCAAAACATAGACAGTAAGAAGAGTCAGTCTTCTTGTACTTAAGTCGGCATTGTGCCTTTTCTATTTAATTCCGATGTAATTTCTGTGTCTCATCGTCAATAGGAAGGTCCAAATGATAGAGTAAAACTGAAGTGAAGCATCGGAATCTATAACTAGTGTAACAGGAATGGTTCAAAACATAGTCAGTAAGAAGAGTCAGTCTTCTTGTCCTTTGGTCGGCATTGTGCTTTTGTATTTAATTCCGATGCAATTTCTGTGTTTCATCGTCAATAAGAAGGTCCAAGGGACACAGTAACCTAAAGTGAAGCATCGGAATATATAACTAGTGTCACAGGAATGGTTCAAAACATAGACAGTAAGAAGAGTCAGTCTTCTTGTACGTAAGTCGGCATTGTGCCTTTTGTATTTAATGCCGATGCAGTTTCTGTGTTTCATCGTCAATAAGGTCAGAGGGATACAATAAACCTGAAGTGAAGCATCGTAATCTATAACTAGGGTCACAGGAATGGTTCAAAACATAGACAGTAGGAAGAGTCAGTCTTCTTGTACTTAAGTCGGCATTGTGCCTTTTGTATTTAATTCCGATGCAATTTCTGAGTTTCATCGTCAATAAGAAGGTCAGAGGGATGCAGTAAACCTAAAGAGAAGCATCGGAATCAATAACTATTGTCACAGGAATGGTACAAATCATAGTCAGTAAGAAGAGTCTGTCTTCTTGTCCTTAAGTCGGCATTGTGCCTTTTGTATTTAATTCCTATGCAATATCTGTGTTTCGTCGTCAATAAGAAGGTCACAGGGATACAGTAAACCTGAAATGAAGCATCGGAATCTATAACTAGTGTCACAGGAATGGTTGAAAACATAGACAGTAGGAAGAGTCAGTGTTCTTGTACTTAAGTCGACATTGTGCCTTTTCTATTTAATTCCGATGCAATTTCTGTTTTTCATCGTCTATAAAAAGGTCCAATGGATACTGTAAACCTGAAGTGAAGCATCGGAATCTACAACTAGTGTCACAGGAATGGTTCAAAACAAAGACAGTAAGAAGAGTCAGTCTTCTTGTACTTAAGTCGGCATTGTGCCTTTTCTATTTAATTCCGATCCAATTTCTGTGTTTCATCGTCAATATGAAGGTCCAAGGGATACAGTAAACCTGGAGTGTAGCACCGGAATCTATAACTAGTGTCACAGAGAATGGTTCAAATCATAGACAGTAAGAAGAGTCAGTCTTCTTGCACTTAAGTCGGCATTGTGTCTTTTGTATTTAATTCCGAAGCAATTTCTGTGTTTCATCGTCAACTAGAAGGTCCAAGGGATACAGTAAACCTGAAGTGAAGCATCGGAATCTATAACTCGTGTCACGGGAATGGTTCAAAACATAGACAGTAGGAAGAGTCAGTCTTCTTGTACTTAAGTCGGCAATGTGCCTTTTGTATTTAATTCCGATGCAATTTCTGTGTTACATTGTCAATAAGAAGGTCCTAGAGATACAGTAAACCTGGAGTGTAGCATCGGAAACTATAACTAGTGTCACAGGAATGGTACAAAGCATAGACAGTAAGAAGATTCAGTCTACTTGTACTTAAGTTGGCATTGTGCGTTTTGTATTTAATTCCGATGCAATTTCTGTGTTTCATCGTCTGTAAGAATGTCCAATGGATACAGTAAACCTGGAGTGAAATATCGGATTCTATAACTAGTGTCACAGGAATGGTTCAAAACACAGACAGTAAGAAGAATCAGTCTTCTTGCACTTAAGTCGGCATTGTGTCTTTTGTATTTAATTCCGAAGCAATTTCTGTGTTTCATCGTCAACTAGAAGGTCCAAGGGATACAGTAAACCTGAAGTGAAGCATCGGAATCTATAACTCGTGTCACGGGAATGGTTCAAAACATAGACAGTAGGAAGAGTCAGTCTTCTTGTACTTAAGTCGGCAATGTGCCTTTTGTATTTATTTCCGATGCAATTTCTGTGATTCATCGTCAATAAGAGGGTCCAAGGGATACAGTAAACCTGAAGTGAAGCATCGGACTCTATTACTAGTGTCACAGGAATAGTTCAAAACATACCCAGTAGGAAGTGTCAGTCTTCTTGTACTTAAGTCGGCATTGTGCCTTTTGTATTTAATGCCGATGCAATTTCTGTATTTCATCGTCAATAAGAAGGTCCAAGGGATACAGTAACCTAAAGTGAAGCATCGGAATATATAACTAGTGTCACAGGAATGGTTCAAAACATAGACAGTAAGAAGAGTCAGTCTTCTTGTACTTAAGTCCGTATTGTTCCTTTTGTATTTAATTCCGATGCAATTTCTGTGTTTCATCGTCAATAAGGTCAGAGGGATACAATAAACCTGAAGTGAAGCATCGGAATCTATAACTAGTGTCACAGGATTGGTTCAAAACATAGACAGTAGGAAGAGTCAGTCTTCTTGTACTTAAGTCGGCATTGTGCCTTTTGTATTTAATTCCGATGCAATTTCTGTGTTTCATCGTCAATAAGAAGGTCAGTGGGATATAGTAAACCGAAAGTGAAGCATCGGAATCCAAAACTAGTGTCACAGGAATGGTTCAAATCATAGACAGCAGGAAGAGTCAGTCTTCTTGTACTTAAGTCGGCATTGTGCCTTGTGTATTTAATTCCGTTGCAATTTCTATGTTTCATCGTCAATAAGAGGGTCCAAGGGATACAGTAAACCTAAAGTGAAGCATAGGAATCTATAACTAGTGTCTCAGGAATGGTTCAAATCATAGACAGTAAGAAGAGTCAGTCTTCTTGTACTTAAGTCGGCATTGTGCCTTTTCTATTTATTTCCGATGCAATTTCTGTGTTTCATCGTCAATAAGAAGGTCCAAATGATACAGTAAACCTGAAGTGAAGCATCGGAATCTATAACTAGTGTCACAGGAATGGTTCAAAACATAGTCTGTAAGAAGAGTGAGTCTTCTTGTCCTTAGGTCGGCATTGTGCCTTTTGTATTTAATTCCGATGCAATTTCTGTGTTTCATCGTCAATAAGAAGGTCCAAGGGATACAGTAAACCTGGAGTGTAGCACCGGAATCTATAACTAGTGTCACAGAGAATGGTTCAAATCATAGACAGTAAGAAGAGTCGGTCTTCATGTACTTAAGTCGGCATTGTGCCTTTTGTATTTAATTCCGATACAATTTCTGTGTTTCATCGTCAATAAGAAGGTCCAAAAGATACAGTAAACCTGAAGTGAAGCATCGGAATCAATAACTAGTGTCACAAGAGTGGTTCCAAACATAGTCAGTAAGAAGAGTCAGTCTTCTTGTACTTAAGTCGGCATTGTGCCTTTTCTTCTTAATTCCGATGCCATTTCTGTGTTTCATCGTCAATAAGAAGGTCCAAGGGATACAGTAAACCTGGAGTGTAGCACCGTAATCCATAACTAGTGTCACAGGGAATGGTTCAAAACATAGACAGTAAGAAGAGTCGGTCTTCATGTACTTAAGTCGGCATTGTGCCTTTTGTATTTAATTCCGATGCAATTTCTGTGTTTCATCGTCAATGAGAAGCTCCAAAAGATACAGTAAACCTGAAGTGAAGAATCGGAATCTATAACTAGTGTCACAAAAATGGTTCCAAACATAGTCAGTAAGAAGAGTCAGTCTTCTTGTATTTAAGTCGGCATTGTGTCTTTTGTATTTAATTCCGATGCAATTTCTGTGTTACATCGTCAATAAGAAGGTACAAGGGATACAGTAAACCTGAAGTGAAGCATCGGAATCTATAGCTAGTGTCACAGAAATGGTTCAAAACATAGACAGTAGGAAGAGTCAGTCTTCTTGTACTTAAGTCGGCATTGTGCCTTTTGTATTTAATTCCGATGCAATTTCAGTGTTTCATCGTCAATAAGAAGGTCCAAGGGAAACAGTAAACCTGAAGTGAAGCATCGGAATCTACAACTAGTGTCACAGGAATGGTTCAAAACATAGACAGTAGGAAGAGTCAGTGTTCTTGTACTTAAGTCGACATTGTGCCTTTTGTATTTAATTCCGATGCTATTTCTGTGTTTCATCGTCCATAAAAAGGTCCAAGGGATACAGTAAACCTGAAGTGAAGCATCGGAATCTACAACTAGTGTCACAGGAATGGTTCAAAACATAGACAGTAAGAAGAGTCAGTCTTCTTGTACTTAAGTCGGCATTGTGCCTTTTCTATTTAATTCCGATCCAATTTCTGTGTTTCATCGTCACTATGAAGGTCAAAGAGATAAAGTAAACCTGAAGTGAAGCATCGGAATTTATAACTAGTGTCACAGGAATGGATCAAAATATAGTCAGTAAGAAGAGTCAGTCTTCTTGTACTTAAGTCGGCATTGTGCCTTTTGTATTTAATTCCGATGCAATTTCTGTGTTTCATTGTCAATAAGAAGGTCCTAGGGATACAGTAAACCTGGAGTGTAGCTTCGGAAACTATAACTAGTGTCACAGGAATGGTACAAAGCATACACAGTAAGAAGAGTCAGTCTTCTTGTACTTAAGTCGGCATTGTGTCTTTTGTATTTAATTCCGAAGCAATTTCTGTGTTTCATCGTCAACTAGAAGGTCCAAGGGATACAGTAAACCTGAAGTGAAGCATCGGAATCTATCACTCGTGTCACGGGAATGGTTCAAAACATAGACAGTAAAAAGAGTCAGTCTTCTTGTACTTAAGTCGGCATTGTGCCTTTTGTAATTCATTCCGATGCAGTTTCTGTGTTTCATCCTCAATAAGAGGGTCCAAGGGATACAGTAAACCTGAAGTGAAGCATCGGACTCTATTACTAGTGTCACAGGAATAGTTCAAAACATAGACAGTAGGAAGAGTCAGTCTTCTTGTACTTAAGTCGGCATTGTGCCTTTTGTATTTAATGCCGATGCAATTTCTGTGTTTCATCGTCAATAAGAAGGTCCAAGGGATACAGTAACCTAAAGTGAAGCATCGGAATATATAACTAGTGTCACAGGAATGGTTCAAAACAAAGACAGTAAGACGAGTCAGTCTTCTTGTACTTAAGTCCGTATTTTTCTTTTTTGTATTTAATTCCGATGCAATTTCTGTGTTTCATCGTCAATAAGGTCAGAGGGATACAATAAACCTTAAGTGAAGCATCGGAATCTATAACTTGTGTCACAGGAATGGTTCAAAACATAGACAGTAGGAAGAGTCAGTCTTCTTGTACTAAAGTCGGCATTGTGCCTTTTTTATTTAATTCCGATGCAATTTCTGTGTTTCATCGTCAATAAGAAGGTCCAGGGGATACAGTAAACCTGGAGTGAAGCAACGGAATCTATAACTAGTGTCACAGTAATGGTTCAAAACATAGACTAAAGCAGCGTCAGACTTCTTGTACTTAAGTCGGCATTGTGCCTTTTGTATTTAATTCCGATGCAATTTCTGTGTTTCATCGTCAATATGACGGTCAAAGAGATACAGTAAACATGAAGTGAAGCGTCGAAATCTATAACTAGTGTCACAGGAATGGATCAAAGCATAGTCAGTAAGAAGAGTCAGTCTTCTTGTACTTAAGTCGGCGTTGTGGATTTTGCATTTAATTCCGATGCAATTTCTGTGTTTCATCGTCAATAAGAAGGTCCTAGGGATACAGTAAACCTGGAGTGTAGCATCGGAATCTATAACTAGTGTCACAGGAATGGTACAAAGCATAGACAGTGAGAAGTGTCAGTCTTCTTGTACTTAAGTCGGCATTGTGCCTTTTGTATTTAATTCCGATGCAATTTCTGTGTTTCATCGTCTGTAAGAATGTCCAATGGATACAGTAAACCTGGAGTGAAGCATCGGAATCTATAACTAGTGTCACAGGAATGGTTCAAAACATAGACAGTAGGAAGAGTCAGTCTTCTTGTACTTAAGTCGGCATTGTGCCTTTTGTATTTAATTCCGATGCAATTTCTGTGTTTCATCGTCAATAAGAAGGTCAGTGGGATATAGTAAACCGAAAGTGAAGCATCGGAATCCAAAACTAGTGTCACAGGAATGGTTCAAACACAGACAGCAGGAAGAGTCAGTCTTCTTGTACTTAAGTCGGCATTGTGCCTTGTGTATTTAATTCCGTTGCAATTTCTGTCTTTGATCGTCAATAAGAGGGTCCAAGGGATACAGTAAACCTAAAGTGAAGCATAGGAATCTATAACTAGTGTCTCAGGAATGGTTCAAATCATAGACAGTAAGAAGAGTCAGTCTTCTTGTACTTAAGTCGGCATTGTGCCTTTTCTATTTATTTCCGATGCAATTTCTGTGTTTCATCGTCAATAAGAAGGTCCAAATGATACAGTAAACCTGAAGTGAAGCATCGGAATCTATAACTAGTGTCACAGGAATGGTTCAAAACATAGTCTGTAAGAAGAGTCAGTCTTCTTGTCCTTAGGTCGGCATTGTGCCTTTTGTATTTAATTCCGATGCAATTTCTGTGTTTCATCGTCAATAAGAAGGTCCAAGGGATACAGTAAACCTGGAGTGTATCACCGGAATCTATAACTAGTGTCACAGAGAATGGTTCAAATCATAGACAGTAAGAAGAGTCGGTCTTCATGTACTTAAGTCGGCATTGTGCCTTTTGTATTTAATTCCGATGCAATTTCTGTGTTTCATCGTCAATAAGAAGGTCCAAAAGATACAGTAAACCTGAAGTGAAGCATCGGAATCAATAACTAGTGTCACAAGAGTGGTTCCAAACATAGTCAGTAAGAAGAAACAGTCTTCTTGTACTTAAGTCGGCATTGTGCCTTTTCTTCTTAATTCCGATGCCATTTCTGTGTTTCATCGTCAATAAGAAGGTCCAAGGGATACAGTCAACCTGGAGTGTAGCACCGGAATCCATAACTAGTGTCACAGGGAATGGTTCAAAACATAGACAGTAAGAAGAGTCGGTCTTCATGTACTTAAGTCGGCATTGTGCCTTTTGTATTTAATTCCGATGCAATTTCTGTGTTTCATCGTCAATGAGAAGCTCCAAAAGACACAGTAAACCTGAAGTGAAGCATCGGAATCTATAACTAGTGTCACAAAAATGGTTCCAAACATAGTCAGTAAGAAGAGTCAGTCTTCTTGTATTTAAGGCGGAATTGTGCCTTTTCTACTTAATTCCGATGCAATTTCTGTGTTTCATCGTCAATAAGAAGGTCCAAGGGATACAATAAACCTGGAGTGAAGCATCGGAATCAATAACTAGTGTCACAGGAATGGTTCAAATCATTGACAGTAAGAAGAGTCAGTCTTCTTGCACTTATGTCGGCATTGTGCCTCTTGTATTTAAATCCGATACAATTTCTGTGTTTCATCGTCAATAAGAATGTCCAAGGGATACAGTAAACCTGAAGTGAAGCATCGGAATATATAACTAGTGTCACAGGAGTGGTTCAAATCTTTGTTAATAAGAAGAGTCGGTCTTCATGTACTTAAGTCAACATTGTGCCTTTTGTATTTAATTCCGATGCAATTTCTGTGTTACATCGTCAATAAGAAGGTACAAGGGATACAGTAAACCTGAAGTGAACCATCGGAATCTATAGCTAGTGTCACAGAAATGGTTCAAAACATAGACAGTAGGAAGAGTCAGTCTTCTTGTACTTAAGTCGGCATTGTGCCTTTTGTATTTAATTCCGATGCAATTTCAGTGTTTCATTGTCAATAAGAAGGTCCAAGGGAAACAGTAAACCTGAAGTGAAGCATCGGAATCTACAACTAGTGTCACAGGAATGGTTCAAAACATAGACAGTAGGAAGAGTCAGTGTTCTTGTACTTAAGTCGACATTGTTCCTTTTGTATTTAATTCCGATGCTATTTCTGTGTTTCATCGTCCATAAAAAGGTCCAAGGGATACAGTAAACCTGAAGTGAAGCATCGGAATCTACAACTAGTGTCACAGGAATGGTTCAAAACATAGACAGTAAGAAGAGTCAGTCTTCTTGTACTTAAGTCGGCATTGTGCCTTTTCTATTTAATTCCGATCCAATTTCTGTGTTTCATCGTCACTATGAAGGTCAAAGAGATACAGTAAACCTGAAGTGAAGCATCGGAATTTATAACTAGTGTCACAGGAATGGATCAAAATATAGTCAGTAAGAAGAGTCAGTCTTCTTGTACTTAAGTCGGCATTGTGCCTTTTGTATTTAATTCCGATGCAATTTCTGTGTTTCATCGTCAATAAGGTCAGAGGGATACAATAAACCTGAAGTGAAGCATCGGAATCTATAACTAGTGTCACAGGAATGGTTCAAAACATAGACAGTAGGAAGAGTCAGTCTTCTTGTACTAAAGTCGGCATTGTGCCTTTTTTATTTAATTCCGATGCAATTTCTGTGTTTCATCGTCAATAAGAAGGTCAGAGGGATACAGTAAACCGAAAGTGAAGCATCGGAATCCAAAACTAGTGTCACAGGAATGGTTCAAACACAGACAGCAGGAAGAGTCAGTCTTCTTGTACTTAAGTCGGCATTGTGCCTTGTGTATTTAATTCCGTTGCAATTTCTGTGTTTGATCGTCAATAAGAGGGTCCAAGGGATACAGTAAACCTAAAGTGAAGCATAGGAATCTATAAGTAGTGTCTCAGGAATGGTTCAAATCATAGACAGTAAGAAGAGTCAGTCTTCTTGTACTTAAGTCGGCATTGTGCCTTTTCTATTTAATTCCGATGTAATTTTCTGTTTCATCGTCAATAGGAAGGTCCAAATGATAGAGTTAACCTGAAGTGAAGCATCGGAATCTATAACTAGTGTAACAGGAATGTTTCAAAACATAGTCAGTAAGAAGAGTCTGTTTTCTTGTCCTTTGGTCGGCATTGTGCTTTTGTATTTAATTCCGATGCAATTTCTGTGTTTCATCGTCAATAAGAAGGTCCAAGGGATACAGTAAACCTGTAGTGTAGCACCGGAATCTATAACTAGTGTCACAGAGAATGGTTCAAATCATAGACAGTAAGAAGAGTCGGTCTTCATGTACGTAAGTCGGCATTGTGCCTTTTGTATTTAATGCCGATGCAGTTTCTGTGTTTCATCGTCAATAAGAAGGTCCAAGGGACACAGTAACCTAAAGTGAAGCATCGGAATATATAACTAGTGTCACAGGAATGGTTCAAAACATAGACAGTAAGTAGAGTCAGTTTTCTTTTACTTAAGTCCGTATTGTTCCTTTTGTATATAATTCCGATGCAATTTCTGTGTTTCATCGTCAATAAGGTCAGAGGGATACAATAAACCTGAAGTGAAGCATCGGAATCTATAACTAGTGTCACAGGAATGGTCCAAAACATAGACAGTAGGAAGAGTCAGTCTCCTTGTACTTAAGTCGGCATTGTGCCTTTTGTATTTAATTCCGATGCAATTTCTGAGTTTCATCGTCAATAAGAAGGTCAGAGGGATGCAGTAAACCTAAAGTGAAGCATCGGAATCAATAACTATTGTCACAGGAATGGTACAAAACATAGTCAGTAAGAAGAGTCTGTCTTCTTGTCCTTAAGTCGGCATTGTGCCTATTGTATTTAATTCCTATGCAATATCTGTGTTTCATCGTCAATAAGAAGGTCACAGGGATACAGTAAACCTGAAATGAATCATCGGAATCTATAACTAGTGTCACAGGAATGGTTCAAATCAAAGTCAGTTAGAAGAGTCAGTCTTCTTTTCCTTAAGTCGGCATTGTGCCTTTTGTATTTAATTCCGACGCAATTTCTGTGTTTCATCGTCAATAAGAATGTCCAAGGGATACAGTAAACCTGAAGTGAAGCATCGGAATCTATAACTAGTGTCACAGGAGTGGTTCAAATCTTTGTTAATAAGAAGAGTCGGTCTTCATGTACTAAAGTCGGCATAGTGCCTTTTGTATTTAATTCCGATGCAATTTCTGTGTTACATCGTCAATAAGAAGGTACAAGGGATACAGTAAACCTGAAGTGAAGCATCGGAATCTATAGCTAGTGTCACAGTAATGGTTCAAAACAAAGACAGTAGGAAGAGTCAGTAATTCCGATGCAATTTCTGTGTTTCATCGTCAATAAGAAGGTCAGAGGCATACAGTAAACCTGAAGTGAAGCATCGGAATCTATAACTAGTGTCACAGGAATGGTTCAAAACATAGTCAGTATGAAGAATCAGTCTTCTTGTCCTTAAGTCGGCATTGTGCCTTTTGTATTTAATTCCGACCCAATTTCTGTGTTTCATCGTCAATAAGAAGGTCCAGAGGATACAGTAAACCTGGAGTGAAGCAACGGAATCTATAACTAGTGTCACAGTAATAGATCAAATCATAGAATGTAAGCCGCGTCAGTCTTCTTGTACTTAAGTCGGCATTGTGCCTTTTGTATTTAATTCCGATGCAATTTTTGTGTTTCATCGACAATAAGAACGTCAAAGGGAAACAGTGAACCTGAAGTGAAGCATCGGAATCTACAACTAGTGTCACAGGAATGGTTCAAAACATAGATAGTAGGAAGAGTCAGTGTTCTTGTACTTAAGTCGACATTGTGCATTTTCTATTTAATTCCGATGCAATTTCTGTGTTTCATCGTCTATAAAAAGGTCCAAGGGATCCAGTAAACCTGAAGTGAAGCATCGGATTCTACAACTAGTGTCACAGGAATGGTTCAAAACATAGACAGTAAGAAGAGTCAGTCTTCTTGTACTTAAGTCGGCATTGTGCCTTTTCTATTTAATTCCGATCCAATTTCTGTGTTTCATCGTCAATGTGAAGGTCAAAGAGATACAGTAAACCTGAAGTGAAGCATCGGAATCTATAACTAGTGTCACAGGAATGGATCAAAATATAGTCAGTCAGAAGAGTCAGTCTTCTTGTACTTAAGTCGGCATTGTGCCTTTTGTATTTAATTCCGATGCAATTTCTGTGTTTCATTGTCAATAAGAAGGTCCTAGGGAAACAGTGAACCTGAAGTGAAGCATCGGAATCTACAACTAGTGTCACAGGAATGGTACAAAGCATAGACAGTAAGAAGAGTCAGTCTTCTTGTACTTAAGTCGGCATTGTGCCTTTTGTATTTAATTCCGATGCAATTTCTGTGTTTCATCGTCTGTAAGAATGTCCAATGGATACAGTAAACCTGGAGTGAAGCATCGGATTCTATAACTAGTGTCACAGGAATGGTTCAAAACATAGACAGTAAGAAGAGTCAGTCTTCTTGCACTTAAGTCGGCATTGTGTCTTTTGTATTTAATTCCGAAGCAATTTCTGTGTTTCATCGTCAACTAGAAGGTCCAAGGGATACAGTAAACCTGAAGTGAAGCATCGGAATCTATAACTCGTGTCACGGGAATGGTTCAAAACATAGACAGTAGGAAGAGTCAGTCTTCTTGTACTTAAGTCCGTATTGTTCCTGTTGTATTTAATTCCGATGCAATTTGTGTGTTTCATCGTCATTAAGGTCAGAGGGATACAATAAACCTGAAGTGAAGCATCGGAATCTATAACTAGTGTCACAGGAATGGTTCAAAAATAGACAGTAGGAAGAGTCAGTCCTCTTGTACTTAAGTCGGCATTGTGCCTTTTGTATTTAATTCCGATGCAATTTCTGTGTTTCATCGTCAATAAGAAGGTTAGTGGGATACAGTAAACCGAAAGTGAAGCATCGGAATCCAAAACTAGTGTCACAGGAATGGTTCAAAACATAGACAGCAGGAAGAGTCAGTCTTCTTGTACTTAAGTCGGCATTGTGCCTTGTGTATCTAAATCCGTTGCAATTTCTGTGTTTCATCGTCAATAAGAGGGTCCAAGGGATACAGTAAACCTAAAGTGAAGCATAGGAATCTATAACTAGTGTCTCAGGAATGGTTCAAATCATAGACAGTAAGAAGAGTCAGTCTTCTTGTACTTAAGTCGGCATTGTGCCTTTTCTATTTAATTCCGATGCAATTTCTGTGTTTCATCGTCAATAAGAAGGACCAAATGATACAGTAAACCTAAAGTGAAGCATCGGAATCTATAACTAGTGTCACAGGAATGGTTCAAAACATTGTCTGTAAGAAGAGTCAGTCTTCTTGTCCTTAGTTCGGCATTGTGCCTTTTGTATTTAATTCCGATGCAATTTCTGTGTTTCATCGTCAATAAGAAGGTCCAAGGGATACAGTAAACCTGGAGTGTAGCACCGGAATCTATAACTAGTGTCACAGGGAATGGTTCAAAACATAGACAGCAGGAAGAGTCAGTCTTCTTGTACTTAAGTCGGCATTGTGCCTTGTGTATTTAATTCCGATGCAATTTCTGTGTTTCATCGTCAATAAGAAGGTCCAAAAGATACAGTAAACCTGAAGTGAAGCATCGGAATCTATAACTAGTGTCACAAGAGTGGTTCCAAACATAGTCAGTAAGAAGAGTCAGTCTTCTTGTACTTAAGTCGGCATTGTGCCTTTTCTACTTAATTCCGATGCCATTTCTGTGTTTCATCGTCAATAAGAAGGTCCAAGGGATACAGTAAACCTGGAGTGTAGCACCGGAATCTATAACTAGTGTCACAGGGAATGGTTCAAAACATACACATTAAGAAGAGTCGGTCTTCATGTACTTAAGTCGGCATTGTGCCTTTTGTATTTAATTCCGATGCAATTTCTGTGTTTCATCGTCAATGAGAAGCTCCAAAAGATACAGTAAACCTGAAGTGAAGCATCGGAATCTATAACTAGTGTCACAAAAATGGTTCCAAACATAGTCAGTAAGAAGAGTCAGTCTTCTTGTACTTAAGTCGGAATTGTGCCTTTTCTACTTAATTTCGATGCAATTTCTGTGTTTCATCATCAATAAGAAGGTCCAAGGGATACAATAAACCTGGAGTGAAGCATCGGAATCTATAACTAGTGTCAATGGAATGGTTCAAAACATAGACAGTAAGAAGAGTCAGTCTTCTTGTACTTAATTCGGCATTGTGGCTTTTGTATTTAATTCCGATGCAATTTCTGAGTTTCATCGTCAAAACCAGGTCAGAGGGATGCAGTAAACCTAAAGTGAAGCATCGGTATCAATAACTATTGTCACAGGAATGGTTCAAAACATAGTCAGTAAGAAGAGTCAGTCTTCTTGTCCTTAAGTCGACATTGTGCCTATTGTATTTAATTCCGATGCAATTTCTGTGTTTCATCGTCAATGAGAAGGTCCAAGGGATATAGTAAACCTGGAGGGAAGCATCGGAATCTATAACTAGTGTCACAGGAATGGTTCAAATCATAGACAGTAAGAAGAGTCAGTCTTCTTGCACTTAAGTCGGCATTGTGCCTTTTGTATTTAATTCCGATACAATTTCTGTGTTTCATCGTCAATAAGAATGTCCAAGGGATACAGTAAACCTGAAGTGAAGCATCGGAATCTACAACTAGTGTCACAGGAGTGGTTCAAATCTTTGTTAATAAGAAGAGTCGGTCTTCATGTACTTAAGTCGGCATTGTGCCTTTTGTATTTAATTCCGATGCAATTTCTGTGTTACATCGTCAATAAGAAGGTACAAGGGATACAGTAAACCTGAAGTGAAGCATCGCAATCTATAGCTAGTGTCACAGTAATGGTTCAAAACAAAGGCAGTAGGAAGAGTCAGTAATTCCGATGCAATTTCTGTGTTTCATCGTCAATAAGAAGGTCAGAGGCATACAGTAAACCTGAAGTGAAGCATCGGAATCTATAACTAGTGTCACAGGAATGGTTCAAAACATAGTCGGTATGAAGAGTCAGTCTTCTTGTCCTTAAGTCGGCATTGTGCCTTTTGTATTTAATTCCGACCCAATTTCTGTGTTTCTTCGTCAATAAGAAGGTCAAAGAGATACAGTAAACCTGAAGTGAAGCATCGGAATCTATAACTAGTGTCACAGGAATGGATCAAAATATAGTCAGTCAGAAGAGTCAGTCTTCTTGTACTTAAGTCGGCATTGTGCCTTTTGTATTTAATTCCGATGCAATTTCTGCGTTTCATTGTCAATAAGAAGGTCAAAGGGAAACAGTGAACCTGAAGTGAAGCATCGGAATCTACAACTAGTGTCACAGGAATGGTTCAAATCATAGACAGTAGGAAGAGTCAGTGTTCTTGTACTTAAGTCGACATTGTGCCTTTTCTATTTAATTCCGATGCAATTTCTGTGTTTTATCGTCTATAAAAAGGTCCAAGGGATACAGTAAACCTGAAGTGAAGCATCGGAATCCAAAACTAGTGTCACAGGAATGGTTCAAAACATAGACAGTAAGAAGAGTCAGTCTTCTTGCACTTAAGTCGGCATTGTGTCTTTTGTATTTAATTCCGAAGCAATTTTTGTGTTTCATCGTCAACTAGAAGGTCCAAGGGATACAGTAAACCTGAAGTGAAGCATCGGAATCTATAACTCGTGTCACGGGAATGGTTCAAAACATAGACAGTAGGAAGAGTCAGTCTTCTTGTACTTAAGTCGGCAATGTGCCTTTTGTATTTAATTCCGATGCAATTTCTGTGTTTCATAGTCAATAAGAGGGTCCAAGGGATACAGTAAACCTGAAGTGAAGCATCGGACTCTATTACTAGTGTCACAGGAATAGTTCAAAACATACCCAGTAGGAAGAGTCAGTCTTCTTGTACTTTAGTCAGCATTGTGCCTTTTGTATTTAATGCCTATGCAATTTCTGTGTTTCATCGTCAATAAGAAGGTCCAAGGGATACAGAAACCTAAAGTGAAGCATCGGAATATATAACTAGTGTCACAGGAATGGTTCAAAACATTGACAGTAAGATGAGTCAGTCTTCTTGTACTTAAGTCCGTATTGTTCCTATTGTATTTAATTCCGATGCAATTTCTGTGTTTCATCGTCAATAAGGTCAGAGGGATACAATAAACCTGAAGTGAAGCATCGGAATCTATAACTAGTGTCACAGGAATGGTTCAAAAATAGACAGTAGGAAGAGTCAGTCTTCTTGTACTTAAGTCGGCATTGTGCCTTTTGTATTTAATTCCGATGCAATTTCTGTGTTTCATCGTCAATAAGAAGGTTAGTGGGATACAGTAAACCGAAAGTGAAGCATCGGAATCCAAAACTAGTGTCACAGGAATGGTTCAAAACATAGACAGCAGGAAGAGTCAGTCTTCTTGTACTTAAGTCGGCATTGTGCCTTGTGTATTTAATTCCGTTGCAATTTCTGTGTTTCATCGTCAATAAGAGGGATCAAGGGATACAGTAAACCTAAAGTGAAGCATAGGAATCTATAACTAATGTCTCAGGAATGGTTCAAATCATAGACAGTAAGAAGAGTCAGTCTTCTTGTACTTAAGTCGGCATTGTGCCTTTTCTATTTAATTCCGATGCAATTTCTGTGTTTCATTGTCAATAGGAAGGTCCAAATGATACAGTAAACCTGAAGTGAAGCATCGGAATCTATAACTAGTGTCACAGGAATGGTTCAAAACATAGTCTGTAAGAAGAGTCAGTCTTCTTGTCCTTAGGTCGGCATTGTGCCTTTTGTATTTAATTCCGATGCAATTTCTGTGTTTCATCGTCAATAAGAAGGTCCATGGGATACAGTAAACCTGGAGTGTAGCACCGGAATCTATAACTAGTGTCACAGGGAATGGTTCAAAACATAGACAGCAGGAAGAGTCAGTCTTCTTGTACTTAAGTCGGCATTGTGCCTTGTGTATTTAATTCCGTTGCAATTTCTGTGTTTCATCGTCAATAAGAGGGTCCAAGGGATACAGTAAACCTGGAGTGTAGCACCGGAATCTATAACTAGTGTCTCAGAGAATGGTTCAAATCATAGACAGTAAGAAGAGTCGGTCTTCATGTACTTAAGTCGGCATTGTGCCTTTTGTATTTAATTCCGATGCAATTTCTGTGTTTCATCGTCAATAAGAAGGTCCAAAAGATACAGTAAACCTGAAGTGAAGCATCGGAATCTATAACTAGTGTCACAAGAGTGGTTCCAAACATAGTCAGTAAGAAGAGTCAGTCTTCTTGTACTTAAGTCGGCATTGTGCCTTTTCTACTTAATTCCGATGCAATTTCTGTGTTTCATCGTCAATAAGAAGGTCCAAGGGATACAGTAAACCTGGAGTGTAGCACCGGAATCTATAACTAGTGTCACAGGGAATGGTTCAAAACATAGACAGTAAGAAGAGTCGGTCTTCATGTACTTAAGTCGGCATTGTGCCTTTTGTATTTAATTCCGATGCAATTTCTGTGTTTCATCGTCAATGAGAAGCTCCAAAAGATACAGTAAACCTGAAGTGAAGCATCGGAATCTATAACTAGTGTCACAAAAATGGTTCCAAACATAGTCAGTAAGAAGAGTCAGTCTTCTTGTACTTAAGTCGGAATTGTGCCTTTTCTACTTAATTCCGATGCCATTTCTGTGTTTCATCGTCAATGAGAAGGTCCAAGGGATACAGTAAACCTGGAGTGTAGCACCGGAATCTATAACTAGTGTCACAGGGAATGGTTCAAATCATAGACAGTAAGAAGAGTCAGTCTTTAGGTACTTAAGTCGGCATTGTGCCTTTTGTATTTAATTCCGATGCAATTTCTGTGTTTCATCGTCAATGAGAAGCTCCAAAAGATACAGTAAACCTGAACTGAAGCATCGGAATCTATAACTAGTGTCACAAAAATGGTTCCAAACATAGTCAGTAAGAAGAGTCAGTCTTCTTGTACTTAAGTCGGAATTGTGCCTTTTCTACTTAATTCCAATGCAATTTCTGTGTTTCATCGTCAATAAGAAGGTCCAAGGGATACAATAAACCTGGAGTGAAGCATCGCAATCTATAACTAGTGTCAATGGAATGGTTCAAAACATAGACAGTTAGAAGAGTCAGTCTTCTTGTACTTAATTCGGCATTGTGGCTTTTGTATTTAATTCCGATGCAATTTCTGAGTTTCATCGTCAATAAGAAGGTCAGAGGGATGCAGTAAACCTAAAGTGAAGCATCGGTATCAATAACTATTATCACAGGAATGGTTCAAAACATAGACAGTTAGAAGAGTCAGTCTTCTTGTACTTAATTCGGCATTGTGGCTTTTGTATTTAATTCCGATGCAATTTCTGAGTTTCATCGTCAATAAGAAGGTCAGAGGGATGCAGTAAACCTAAAGTGAAGCATCGGTATCAATAACTATTGTCACAGGAATGGTTCAAAACATAGTCAGTAAGAAGAGTCAGTCTTCTTGTCCTTAAGTCGGCATTGTGCCTTTTGTATTTAATTCCGATGCAATTTCTGTGTTTCATCGTCATGAAGAAGGTCCAAGGGATATAGTAAACCTGGAGTGAAGCATCGGAATCTATAACTAGTGTCACAGGAATGGTTCAAATCATAGACAGTAAGAAGAGTCAGTCTTCTTGCACTTATGTCGGCATTGTGCCTCTTGTATTTAAATCCGATACAATTTCTGTGTTTCATCGTCAATAAGAATGTCCAAGGGATACA
Source organism: Schistocerca serialis cubense (assembly GCF_023864345.2). Lineage (NCBI taxonomy): Eukaryota > Metazoa > Arthropoda > Insecta > Orthoptera > Acrididae > Schistocerca > Schistocerca serialis. The sequence goes on from NC_064645.1 coordinate 3,849,636, forward strand.
GTAAACCTGAAGTGAAGCATCGGAATATATAACTAGTGTCACAGGAGTGGTTCAAATCTTTGTTAATAAGAAGAGTCGGTCATAATGTACTTAAGTCAGCATTGTGCCTTTTGTATTTAATTCCGATGCAATTTCTGTGTTTCATCGTCAATAAGAAGGTCAGAGGCATACAGTAAACCTGAAGTGAAGCATCGGAATCTATAACTAGTGTCACAGGAATGGTTTAAAACATAGACATTAAGAAGAGTCAGTCTTCTTGTACTTAAGTCGGCATTGTGCCTTTTTTATTTAATTCCGATTAAATTTCTGTGTTTCATCGCCACTATGAAGGTCAAAGAGATACAGTAAACCTGAAGTGAAGCATCGGAATTTATAACTAGTGTCACAGGAATGGATCAAAGTATAGTCAGTAAGAAGAGTCAGTCTTCTTGTACTTATGTCGGCATTGTGCCTTTTGTATTTAATTCCGATGCAATTTCTGTGTTTCATTGTCAATAAGAAGGTCCTAGGGATACAGTAAACCTGGAGTGTAGCATCGAAAACTATAACTAGTGTCACAGGAATGGTACAAAGCATAGACAGTAAGAAGAGTCAGTCTTCTTGTACTTAAGTCGGCACTGTGCCTTTTGTATTTAATTCCGATGCAATTTCTGTCTTTCATCGTCTGTAAGAGTGTCCAATGGATACAGTAAACCTGGAGTGAAGCATCGGAATCTGTAACTAGTGTCACAGGAATGGTTCAAAACATAGACAGTAAGAAGAGTCAGTCTTCTTGTACTTAAGTCGGCATTGTGTCTTTTGTATTTAATTCCGAAGCAATTTCTGTGTTTCATCGTCAACTAGAAGGTCCAAGGGATACAGTAAACCTGAAGTGAAGCATCGGAATCTATAACTCGTGTCACGGGAATGGTTCAAAACATAGACAGTAGGAAGAGTCAGTCTTCTTGTACTTAAGTCGGCATTGTATCTTTTGAATTTCATTCCGATGCAATTTCTGTGTTTCATCTTCAATAAGAGGGTCCAAGGTATACAGTAAACCTGAAGTGAAGCATCGGACTCAATTACTAGTGTCACAGGAATAGTTCAAAACATTGACAGTAGGAAGAGTCAGTCTCCTTGTACTTAAGTCGGCATTGTGCCTTTTGTATTTAATGCCGATGCAATTTCTGTGTTTCATCGTCAATAAGAAGGTCCAAGGGATACAGTAACCTAAAGTGAAGCATCGGAATATATAACTAGTGTCACAGGAAAGGTTCAAAACATAGACAGTAAGACGAGTCAGTCATCTTGTACTTAAGTCGGCATTGTGCCTTTTGTATTTAATTCCGATGCAATTTCTGTGTTTCATCGTCAATAAGGTCAGAGGGATACAATAAACCTGAAGTGAAGCATCGGAATCTATAACTAGTGTCACAGGAATGGTTCAGTACATAGACAGTAGGAAGAGTCAGTCTTCTTGTACTTAAGTCGGCATTGTGCATTTTGTATTAAATTCCGATGCAATTTCTGTGTTGCATCGTCAATAAGAGGGTCCAAGGGATACAGTAAACCTGAAGTGAAGCATCGGAATCTATAACTAGTGTCACAGGAATAGTTCAAAACATTGACAGTAGGAAGAGTCAGTCTCCTTGTACTTAAGTCGGCATTGTGCCTTTTGTATTTAATTCCGATGCAATTTCTGTGTTTCATCGTCAATAAGGTCAGAGGGATACAATAAACCTGAAGTGAAGCATCGGAATCTATTACTAGTGTCACAGGAATGGTTCAGTACATAGACAGTAGGAAGAGTCAGTCTTCTTGTACTTAAGTCGGCATTGTGCATTTTGTATTAAATTCCGATGCAATTTCTGTGTTTCATCGTCAATAAGAGGGTCCAAGGGATACAGTAAACCTGAAGTGAAGCATCGGAATCTATAACTAGTGTCACAAGAGTGGTTCCAAACATAGTCAGTAAGAAGAGTCAGTCTTCTTGTACTTAAGTCGGCATTGTGCCTTTTCTACTTAATTCCGATGCCATTTCTGTGTTTCATCGTCAATAAGAAGGTCCAAGGGATACAGTAAACCTGGAGTGTAGCACCGGAATATATAACTAGTGTCACAGGGAATGGTTCAAAGCATAGACAGTAAGAAGAGTCGGTCTTCATGTACTTAAGTCGGCATTGTGCCTTTTGTATTTAATTCCGATGCAATTTCTGTGTTTCATCGTCAATGAGAAGCTCCAAAGATACAGTAAACCTGAAGTGAAGCATCGGAATCTACAACTAGTGTCACAAAAATGGTTCCAAACATAGTCAGTAAGAAGAGTCAGTCTTCTTGTATTTAAGTCGGAATTGTGCCTTTTCTACTTAATTCCGATGCAATTTCTGTGTTTCATCGTCAATAAGAAGGTCCAAGGGATACAATAAACCTGGAGTGAAGCATCGGAATCTATAACTAGTGTCAATGGAATGGTTCAAAACATAGACAGTTAGAAGAGTCAGTCTTCTTGTACTTATTTCGGCATTGTGGCTTTTGTATTTAATTCCGATGCAATTTCTGAGTTTCATCGTCAATAAGAAGGTCAGAGGGATGCAGTAAACCTAAAGTGAAGCATCGGTATCAATAACTATTGTCACAGGAATGGTTCAAAACATAGACAGTTAGAAGAGTCAGTCTTCTTGTACTTAATTCGGCATTGTGGCTTTTGTATTTAATTCCGATGCAATTTCTGAGTTTCATCGTCAATAAGAAGGTCAGAGGGATGCAGTAAACCTAAAGTGAAGCATCGGTACCAATAACTATTGTCACAGGAATGGTTCAAAACATAGTCAGTAACAAGAGTCAGTCTTCTTGTCTTTATGTCGGCATTGTGCCTTTTGTATTTAATTCCGATGCAATTTCTGTGTTTCATCGTCATGAAGTAGGTCCGAGGGATATAGTAAACCTGGAGTGAAGCATCGGAATCTACAACTAGTGTCACAGGAATGGTTCAAATCATAGACAGTAAGAAGAGTCAGTCTTCTTGCACTTATGTCGGCATTGTGCCTCTTGTATTTAAATCCGATACAATTTCTGTGTTTCATCGTCAATAAGAATGTCCAAAGGATACAGTAAACCTGAAGTGAAGCATCGGAATATATAACTAGTGTCACAGGAGTGGTTCAAATCTTTGTTAATAAGAAGAGTCGGTCATAATGTACTTAAGTCAGCATTGTGCCTTTTGTATTTAATTCCGATGCAATTTCTGTGTTACATCGTCAATAAGAAGGTACAAGGGATACAGTAAACCTGAAGTGAAGCATCGGAATCTATAGCTAGTGTCACAGGAATGGTTCAAAACAAAGACAGTAGGAAGAGTCAGTAATTCCGATGCAATTTCTGTGTTTCATCGTCAATAAGAAGGTCCAAGGGATACAGTAAACCTGAAGTGAAGCATCGGAGTCTACAACTAGTTTCACAGGAATGGTTCAAAACATAGACAGTAAGAAGAGTCAGTCTTCCTGTACTTAAGTCGGCATTGTGACTTTTCAATTTAAATCCGATGCAATTTCTGTGTTTCATCGTCACTATGAAGGTCAAAGAGATACAGTAAACCTGAAGTGAAGCATCGGAATTTATAACTAGTGTCACAGGAATGGATCAAAGTATAGTCAGTAAGAAGAGTCAGTCTTCTTGTACTTATGTCGGCATTGTGCATTTTGTATTTAATTCCGATGCAATTTCTGTGTTTCATTGTCAATAAGAAGGTCCTAGGGATACAGTAAACCTGGAGTGTAGCATCGGAAACTATAACTAGTGTCACAGGAATGGTACAAAGCATAGACAGTAAGAAGAGTCAGTCTTCTTGTACTTAAGTCGGCATTGTGCCTTTTGTATTTAATTCCGATGCAATTTCTGTGTTTCATCGTCTGTAAGAGTGTCCAATGGATACAGTAAACCTGGAGTGAAGCATCGGAATCTATAACTAGTGTCACAGGAATGGTTCAAAACATAGACAGTAAGAAGAGTCAGACTTCTTGTACTTAAGTCGGCATTGTGTCTTTTGTATTTAATTCCGAAGCAATTTCTGTGTTTCATCGTCAACTAGAAGGTCCAAGGGATACAGTAAACCTGAAGTGAAGCATCGGACTCTATTACTAGTGTCACAGGAATAGTTCAAAACATTGACAGTAGGAAGAGTCAGTCTTCTTGTACTTAAGTCGGCATTGTGCTTTTTGTATTTAATGCCGATGCAATTTCTGTGTTTCATCGTCAATAAGAAGGTCCAAGGGATACAGTAACCTAAAGTGAAGCATCGGAATATATAACTAGTGTCACAGGAATGGTTCAAAACATAGACAGTAAGACGAGTCAGTCTTCTTGTACTTAAATCCGTATTGTTCCTTTTGTATTTAATTCCGATGCAATTTCTGTGTTTCATCGTCAATAAGGTCAGAGGGATACAATAAACCTGAAGTGAAGCATCGGAATCTATAACTAGTGTCACAGGAATGGTTCAGTACATAGACAGTAGGAAGAGTCAGTCTTCTTGTACTTAAGTCGGCATTGTGCATTTTGTATTTAATTACGATGCAATTTCTGTGTTTCATCGTCAATAAGAGGGTCCAAGGGATACAGTAAACCTGGAGTGAAGCATCGGAATCTATAACTAGTGTCAATGGAATGGTTCAAAACATAGACAGCTGGATGAGTCAGTCTTCTTGTACTTAAGTGGGCATTGTGCCTTGTGTATTTAATTCCGTTGCAATTTCTGTGTTTCATCGTCAATAAGAGGGTCCAAGGGATACAGTAAACCTAAAGTGAAGCATAGGAATCTATAACTAGTGTCTCAGGAATGGTTCAAAATATAGACAGTAAGGAGAGTCAGTCTTCTTGTACTTAAGTCGACATTGTGCCTTTTCTATTTAATTCCGATGTATTTTCTGTGTTTCATCGTCAATAGGAAGGTCCAAATGATAGAGTAAACCTGAAGTGAAGCATCGGAATCTATAACTAGTGTAACAGGAATGGTTCAAAACATAGTCAGTAAGAAGAGTCAGTCTTCTTGTCCTTTGGTCGGCATTGTGCCTTTTGTATTTAATTCCGATGCAATTTCTGTGTTTCGTCGTCAATAAGAAGGTCCAAGGGATACAGTAAACCTGTAGTGTAGCACCGGAATCTATAACTAGTGTCACAGAGATTGGTTCAAATCATAGACAGTAAGAAGAGTTGGTCTTCATGTACGTAAGTCGGCCTTGTGCCTTTTGTATTTAATGCCGATGCAGTTTCTGTGTTTCATCGTCAATAAGAAGGTCCAAGGGATACAGTAACCTAAAGTGAAGAATCGGAATATATAACTAGTGGCACAGGAATGGTTCAAAACATAGACAGTATGAAGAGTCAGTCTTCTTGTACTTAAGTCCGTATTGTTCCTTTTGTATTTAATTCCGATGCAATTTCTGTGTTTCTGTGTTTCTTGTGTCAGAGGGATACAATAAACCTGAAGTGATGCATCGGAATCTATAACTAGTGTCACAGGAATGGTTCAAAACATAGACAGTAGGAAGAGTCAGTCTTCTTGTACTTAAGTCGGCATTGTGCCTTTTGTATTTAATTCCGATGATATTTCTGAGTTTCATCGTCAATAAGAAGGTCAGAGGGATGCAGTAAACCTAAAGTGAAGCATCGGAATCAATAACTATTGTCACAGGAATGGTTCAAAACATAGTCAGTAAGAAGAGTCTGTCTTCTTGTCCTTAAGTCGGCGTTGTGCCTTTTGTATTTAATTCCTATGCAATATCTGTGTTTCATTGTCAATGAGAAGTTCCAAGGGATATAGTAAACCTGGAGTGAAGCATCGGAATCTATAACTAGTGTCACAAGAATGGTTCAAATTCTAGACAGTAAGAAGAGTCAGTCTTCCTGTACTTAAGTTGCCATTGTGCCATTTCTATTTAATTCCGATGTAATTTCTGTGTTTCGTCGTCAATAAGAAGGTCCAAGGGATACAGTAAACCTAGAGTGTAGCACCGGAATCTATAACTAGTGTCACAGGGAATGGTTCAAAACATAGACAGTAAGAAGAGTCGGTCTTCATGTACTTAAGTCGGCATTGTGCCTTTTGTATTTAATTCCGATGCAATTTCTGAGTTTCATCGTCAATAAGAAGGTCAGAGGGATGCAGTAAACCTAAAGTGAAGCATCGGAATCAATAACTATTGTCACAGGAATGGTTCAAAACATAGTCAGTAAGAAGAGTCTGTCTTCTTGTCCTTAAGTCGGCATTGTGCCTTTTGTATTTAATTCCTATGCAATTTCTGTGTTTCATTGTCAATAAGGTCAGAGGGATACAATAAACCTGAAGTGAAGCATCGGAATCTATAACTGGTGTCACAGGAATGGTTCAAAACATAGACAGTAGGAAGAGTCAGTCTTCTTGTACTTAAGTCGGCATTGTGCCTTTTGTATTTAATTCCGATGCAATTTCTGTGTTTCACCGTCAATAAGAAGGTCAGAGGGATACAGTAAACCGAAAGAGCAGCATCGGAATCCAAAACTAGTGTCACAGGAATGGTTCAAAACATAGACAGCAGGAAGAGTCAGTCTTCTTGTACTTAAGTCGGCATTGTGCCTTGTGTATTTAATTCCGTTGCAATTTCTGTGTTTCATCGTCAATAAGAGGGTCCAAGGGATACAGTAAACCTAAAGTGAAGCATAGGAATCTATAACTAGTGTCTCAGGAATGGTTCAAATCATAGACAGTAAGAAGAGTCAGTCTTCTTGTACTTAAGTCGGCATTGTGCCTTTTCTATTTAATTCCGATGTAAATTCTGTGTTTCATCATCAGTAGGTAGGTCCAAATGATAGAGTAAACCTGAAGTGAAGCATCGGAATCTATAACTAGTGTAACAGGAATGGTTCAAAACATAGTCAGTAAGAAGAGTCAGTCTTCTTGTCCTTTGGTCGGCATTGTGCCTTTTGTATTTAATTCCGATGGAATTTCTGTGTTTCATCGTCAATAAGAAGGTCCAAGGGATACAGTAAACCTGTAGTGTAGCACCGGAATCTATAACTAGTGTCACAGAGAATGGTTCAAATCATAGACAGTAAGAAGAGTTGGTCTTCATGTACGTAAGTCGGCATTGTGCCTTTTGTATTTAATGCCGATGCAGTTTCTGTGTTTCATCGTCAATAAGAAGGTCCAAGGGATACAGTAACCTAAAGTGAAGAATCGGAATATATAACTAGTGTCACAGGAATGGTTCAAAACATAGACAGTATGAAGAGTCAGTCTTCTTGTACTTAAGTCCGTATTGTTCCTTTTGTATTTAATTCCGATGCAATTTCTGTGTTTCTGTGTTTCTTGTGTCAGAGGGATACAATAAACCTGAAGTGATGCATCGGAATCTATAACTAGTGTCACAGGAATGGTTCAAAACATAGACAGTAGGAAGAGTCAGTCTTCTTGTACTTAAGTCGGCATTGTGCCTTTTGTATTTAATTCCGATGATATTTCTGAGTTTCATCGTCAATAAGAAGGTCAGAGGGATGCAGTAAACCTAAAGTGAAGCATCGGAATCAATAACTATTGTCACAGGAATGGTTCATAACATAGTCAGTAAGAAGAGTCTGTCTTCTTGTCCTTAAGTCTGCATTGTGCCTTTTGTATTTAATTCCGATGCAATTTCTGTGTTTCACCGTCAATAAGAAGGTCAGAGGGATACAGTAAACCGAAAGAGAAGCATCGGAATCCAAAACTAGTGTCACAGGAATGGTTCAAAACATAGACAGCAGGAAGAGTCAGTCTTCTTGTACTTAAGTCGGCATTGTGCCTTGTGTATTTAATTCCGTTGCAATTTCTGTGTTTCATCGTCAATAAGAGGGTCCAAGGGATACAGTAAACCTAAAGTGAAGCATAGGAATCTATAACTAGTGTCTCAGGAATGGTTCAAATCATAGACAGTAAGAAGAGTCAGTCTTCTTGTACTTAAGTCGGCATTGTGCCTTTTCTATTTAATTCCGATGTAAATTCTGTGTTTCATCATCAGTAGGAAGGTCCAAATGATAGAGTAAACCTGAAGTGAAGCATCGGAATCTATAACTAGTGTAACAGGAATGGTTCAAAACATAGTCAGTAACAAGAGTCAGTCTTCTTGTCCTTTGGTCGGCATTGTGCCTTTTGTATTTAATTCCGATAGAATTTCTGTGTTTCATCGTCAATAAGAAGGTCCAAGGGATACAGTAACCTAAAGTGAAGCATCGGAATATATAACTAGTGTCACAGGAATGGTTCAAAACATAGACAGTTAGAAGAGTCAGTCTTCTTGTACTTAAGTCCGTATTGTTCCTTTTGTATTTAATTCCGATGCAATTTCTGTGTTTCATCGTCAATAAGGTCAGAGGGATACAATAAACCTGAAGTGAAGCATCGGAATCTATAACTAGTGTCACAGGAATGGTTCAAAACATAGACAGTAGGAAGAGTCAGGCTTCTTGTACTTAAGTCGGCATTGTGCCTTTTGTATTTAATTCCGATGCAATTTCTGTGTTTCATCGTCAATAAGAAGGTTAGTGGGATACAGTAAACCGAATGTGAAGCATCGGAATCCAAAACTAGTGTCACAGGAATGGTTCAAAACATAGACAGCAGGAAGAGTCAGTCTTCTTGTACTTAAGTCGGCATTGTGCCTTGTGTATTTAATTCCGTTGCAATTTCTGTGTTTCATCGTCAATAAGAGGGTCCAAGGGATACAGTAAACCTAAAGCGAAGCATAGGAATCAAAAACTAGTGTCTCAGGAATGGTTCAAATCATAGACAGTAAGAAGAGTCAGTCTTCTTGTCCTTAAGTCGCAATTGTGCCTTTTCTATTTAATTCCGATGCAATTTCTGTGTTTCATCGTCAATAAGAACGTCCAAATGATACAGTAAACCTGAAGTGAAGCATCGGAATCTATAACTAGTGTCACAGGAATGGTTCAAAACATAGTCTGTCAGAAGAGTCAGTCATCTTGTCCTTAGGTCGGCATTGTGCATTTTGTATATAATTCCGATGCAATTTCTGTGTTTCATCGTCAATAAGAAGGTCCAAGGGATACAGTAAACCTGGAGTGTAGCACCGGAATCTATAACTAGTGTCACAGAGAATGGTTCAAATCATAGACCGTAAGAAGAGTCGGTCTTCATGTACTTAAGTCGGCATTGTGCCTTTTGTATTTAATTCCGATGCAATTTCTGTGTTTCATCGTCAATAAGAAGGTCCAAAAGATACAGTAAACCTGAAGTGAAGCATCGGAATCTATAACTAGTGTCACAAGAGTGGTTCCAAACATAGTCAGTAAGAAGAGTCAGTCTTCTTGTACTTAAGTCGGAATTGTGCCTTTTCTACTTAAATCCGATGCAATTTCTGTGTTTAATCGTCAGTAAGAAGGTCCAAGGGATACAATAAACCTGGAGTGAAGCATCGGAATCTATAACTAGTGTCAATGGAATGGTTCAAAACATAGACAGTAAGAAGAGTCAGTCTTCTTGTACTTAATTCGGCATTGTGGCTTTTGTATTTAATTCCGATGCAATTTCTGAGTTTCATCGTCAAAACAAGGTAAGAGGGATGCAGTAAACCTAAAGTGAAGCATCGGTATCAATCACTATTGTCACAGGAATGGTTCAAAACATAGTCAGTAAGAAGAGTCAGTCTTCTTGTCCTTAAGTCGGCATTGTGCTTTTGTTTTTAATTCCGATGCAATTTCTGTGTTTCATCGTCAATGAGAAGGTCCAAGGGATATAGTAAACCTGGAGGGAAGCATCGGAATCTATAACCTGTGTCACAGGAATGGTTCAAATCATAGACAGTAAGAAGAGTCAGTCTTCTTGCACTTAAGTCGGCATTGTGCCTTTTGTATTTAATTCCGATACAATTTCTGTGTTTCATCGTCAATAACAATGTCCAAGTGATACAGTAAACCTGAAGTGAAGCATCGGAATCTATAACTAGTGTCACAGGAGTGGTTCAAAACTTTGTTAATAATAAGAGTCGGTCTTCATGTACTTAAGTCGGCATTGTGCCTTTTGTATTTAAATCCGATGCAATTTCTGTGTTACATCGTCAATAAGAAGGTACAAGGGATACAGTAAACCTGAAGTGAAGCATCGGAATCTATAGCTACTGTCACAGTAATGGTTCAAAACAAAGACAGTAGGAAGAGTCAGTAATTCCGATGCAATTTCTGTGTTTCATCGTCAATAAGAAGGTCCAAGGGATACAGTAAACCTGAAGTGAAGCATCGGAATCTACAACTAGTTTCACAGGAATGGTTCAAAACATAGACAGTAAGAAGAGTCAGTCTTCCTGTATTTAAGTCGGCATTGTGCCTTTTCTATTTAATTCCGATGCAATTCTGTGTTTCATCGTAAATAAGAAGGTCAGAGGCATACAGTAAACCTGAAGTGAAGCATCGGAATCTATAACTAGTGTCACAGGAATGGTTCAAAACATAGTCAGTAAGAAGAGTCAGTCTTCTTGTCCTTTGGTCGGCATTGTGCCTTTTGTATTTAATTCCGATGCAATTTCTGTGTTTCATCGTCAATAAGAAGGTCCAAGGGATACAGTAACCTAAAGTGAAGCATCGGAATATATAACTAGTGTCACAGGAATGGTTCAAAACATAGACAGCAAGAAGAGTCAGTCTTCTTGTACTTAAGTCCGTATTGTTTCTTTTGTATTTAATTCCGATGCAATTTCTGTGTTTCATCGTCAATAAGGTCAGAGGGATACAATAAACCTGAAGTGAAGCATCGGAATCTATAACTTGTGTCACAGGAATGGTTCAAAACATAGACAGTAGGAAGAGTCAGTCTTCTTGTACTTAAGTCGGCATTGTACCTTTTGTATTTAATTCCGATGCAATTTCTGTGTTTCATCGTCAATAAGAAGGTCAAAGGGATACAGTAAACCTGGAGTGTAGCACCGGAATCTATAACTAGTGTCACAGAGAATGGTTCAAATCATAGACAGTAAGAAGAGTCGGTCTTCATGTACTTAAGTCGGCATTGTGCCTTTTGTATTTAATTCCTATGCAATTTCTGTGTTTGATCGTCAATAAGAAGGTCCAAAAGATACAGTAAACCCGAAGTGAAGCATCGGAATCTATAACTAGTGTCACAAGAGTGGTTCCAAACATAGTCAGTAAGAAGAGTCAGTCTTCTTGTACTTAAGTCGGCATTGTGCCTTTTCTACTTAATTCCGATGCTATTTCTGTGTTTCATCGTCAATAAGAAGGTCCAAGGGATACAGTAAACCTGGAGTGTAGCACCGGAATCTATAACTAGTGTCACAGGGAATGGTTCAAAACATAGACAGTAAGAAGAGTCGGTCTTCATGTACTTAAGCCTTTTGTATTTAATTCCGATGCAATTTCTGTGTTTCATCGTCAATAAGAAGGTCCAAAAGATACAGTAAACCTGAAGTGAAGCATCGGAATCTATAACTAGTGTCACAAAAATGGTTCCAAACATAGTCAGTAAGAAGAGTCAGTCTTCTTGTACTTAAGTCGGAATTGTGCCTTTTCTACTTAATTCCGATGCAATTTCTGTGTTTCATCGTCAATAAGAAAGTCCAAGGGATACAATAAACCTGGAGTGAAGCATCGGAATCTATAACTAGTGTCAATGGAATGGTTCAAAACATAGACAGTAATAAGAGTCAGTCTTCTTGTACTTAATTCGGCATTGTGGCTTTTGTATTTAATTCCGATGCAATTTCTGAGTTTCATCGTCAAAACAAGGTCAGAGGGATGCAGTAAACCTAAAGTGAAGCATCGGTATCAATAACTATTGTCACAGGAGTGGTTCAAAACATAGTCAGTAAGAAGAGTCAGTCTTCTTGTCCTTAAGTCGGCTTTGTGCCTTTTGTATTTAATTCCGATGCAATTTCTGTGTTTCATCGTCAATGAGAAGGTCCAAGGGATATAGTAAACCTGGAGGGAAGCATCGGAATCTATAACTAGTGTCACAGGAATGGTTCAAATCATTGACAGTAAGAAGAGTCAGTCTTCTTGTCCTTAAGTCGGCATTGTGCCTTTTGTATTTAATTCCTATGCAATATCTGTGTTTCATCGTCAATGAGAAGTTCCAAGGGATATAGTAAACCTGGAGTGAAGCATCGGAATCTATAACTAGTGTCACAAGAATGGTTCAAATTCTAGACAGTAACAAGAGTCAGTCTTCCTGTACTTAAGTTGCCATTGTGCCATTTCTATTTAATTCCGATGCAATTTCTGTGTTTCGTCGTCAATATGGAGGTCCAAGGGATACAGTAAACCTGGAGTGTAGCACCGGAATCTATAACTAGTGTCACAGGGAATGGTTCAAAACATAGACAGTAAGAAGAGTCGGTCTTCATGTACTTAAGTCGGCATTGTGCCTTTTGTATTTAATTCCGATGCAATTTCTGAGTTTCATCGTCATTAAGAAGGTAAGAGGGATGCAGTAAACCTAAAGTGAAGCGTCGGAATCTATAACTATTGTCACAGGAATGGTTCAAAACATAGCCAGTAAGAAGAGTCTGTCTTCTTGTCCTTAAGTCGGCATTGTGCCTTTTGTATTTAATTCCTATGCAATTTCTGTGTTTCATCGTCAATAAGGTCAGAGGGATACAATAAACCTGAAGTGAAGCATCGGAATCCATAACTAGTGTCACAGGAATTGATCAAAATATAGTCAGTAAGAAGAGTCAGTCTTCTTGTACTTAAGTCGGCATTGTGCCTTTTGTATTTAATTCCGATGCAATTTCTGTGTTTCATTGTCAACACGAAGGTCCTAGGGATACAGTAAACCTGGAGTGTAGCATCGGAAACTATAACTAGTGTCACAGGAATGTTACAAAGCATAGACAGGAAGAAGAGTCAGTCTTCTTGTACTTAAGAAGGCATTGTGCCTTTTGTATTTAATTCCGATGCCATTTCTGTGTTTCATCGTCTGTAAGAATGTCCAATGGATACAGTAAACCTGGAGTGAAGCATCGGATTCTATAACTAGTGTCACAGGAATGGTTCAAAACATAGACAGTAAGAAGAGTCAGTCTTCTTGCACTTAAGTCGGCATTGTGTCTTTTGTATTTAATTCCGAAGCAATTTCTGTGTTTCATCGTCAACTAGAAGGTCCAAGGGATACAGTAAACCTGAAGTGAAGCATCGGAATCTATAACTCGTGTTACGGGAATGGTTCAAAACATAGACAGTAATAAGAGTCAGTCTTCTTGTACTTAAGTCGGCAATGTGCCTTTTGTATTTAATTCCGATGCAATTTCTGTGTTTCATCGTCAATAAGAGGGTCCAAGGGATACAGTAAACCTGAAGTGAAGCATCGGACTCTATTACTAGTGTCACAGGAATAGTTCAAAACATACCCAGTAGGAAGAGTCAGTCTTCTTGTTCTTAAGTCGGCATTGTGCCTTTTGTATTTAATGCCGATGCAATTTCTGTATTTCATCGTCAATAAGAAGGTCCAAGGGATACAGTAACCTAAAGTGAAGCATCGGAATATATAACTAGTGTCACAGGAATGGTTCAAAACATAGACAGTAAGAAGAGTCAGTCTTCTTGTACTTAAGTCCGTATTGTTCCTTTTGTATTTAATTCCGATGCAATTTCTGTGTTTCATCGTCAATAAGGTCAGAGGGATACAATAAACCTGAAGTGAAGCATCGGAATCTATAACTAGTGTCACAGGATTGGGTCAAAACATAGACAGTAGGAAGAGTCAGTCTTCTTGTACTTAAGTCGGCATTGTGCCTTTTGTATTTAATTCCGCTGCAATTTCTGTGTTTCATCGTCAAAACAAGGTAAGAGGGATGCAGTAAACCTAAAGTGAAGCATCGGTATCAATCACTATTGTCACAGGAATGGTTCAAAACATAGTCAGTAAGAAGAGTCAGTCTTCTTGTCCTTAAGTCGGCATTGTGCTTTTGTTTTTAATTCCGATGCAATTTCTGTGTTTCATCGTCAATGAGAAGGTCCAAGGGATATAGTAAACCTGGAGGGAAGCATCGGAATCTATAACCTGTGTCACAGGAATGGTTCAAATCATAGACAGTAAGAAGAGTCAGTCTTCTTGCACTTAAGTCGGCATTGTGCCTTTTGTATTTAATTCCGATACAATTTCTGTGTTTCATCGTCAATAACAATGTCCAAGGGATACAGTAAACCTGAAGTGAAGCATCGGAATCTATAACTAGTGTCACAGGAGTGGTTCAAATCTTTGTTAATAATAAGAGTCGGTCTTCATGTACTTAAGTCGGCATTGTGCCTTTTGTATTTAATTCCGATGCAATTTCTGTGTTACATCGTCAATAAGAAGGTACAAGGGATACAGTAAACCTGAAGTGAAGCATCGGAATCTATAGCTAGTGTCACAGTAATGGTTCAAAACAAAGACAGTAGGAAGAGTCAGTAATTCCGATGCAATTTCTGTGTTTCATCGTCAATAAGAAGGTCCAAGGGATACAGTAAACCTGAAGTGAAGCATCGGAATCTACAACTAGTTTCACAGGAATGGTTCAAAACATAGACAGTAAGAAGAGTCAGTCTTCCTGTATTTAAGTCGGCATTGTGCCTTTTCTATTTAATTCCGATGCAATTCTGTGTTTCATCGTAAATAAGAAGGTCAGAGGCATACAGTAAACCTGAAGTGAAGCATCGGAATCTATAACTAGTGTCACAGGAATGGTTCAAAACATAGTCAGTAAGAAGAGTCAGTCTTCTTGTCCTTTGGTCGGCATTGTGCCTTTTGTATTTAATTCCGATGCAATTTCTGTGTTTCATCGTCAATAAGAAGGTCCAAGGGATACAGTAACCTAAAGTGAAGCATCGGAATATATAACTAGTGTCACAGGAATGGTTCAAAACATAGACAGCAAGAAGAGTCAGTCTTCTTGTACTTAAGTCCGTATTGTTTCTTTTGTATTTAATTCCGATGCAATTTCTGTGTTTCATCGTCATTAAGGTCAGAGGGATACAATAAACCTAAAGTGAAGCATCGGAATCTATAACTTGTGTCACAGGAATGGTTCAAAACATAGACAGTAGGAAGAGTCAGTCTTCTTGTACTTAAGTCGGCATTGTACCTTTTGTATTTAATTCCGATGCAATTTCTGTGTTTCATCGTCAATAAGAAGGTCAAAGGGATACAGTAAACCTGGAGTGTAGCACCGGAATCTATAACTAGTGTCACAGAGAATGGTTCAAATCATAGACTGTAAGAAGAGTCGGTCTTCATGTACTTAAGTCGGCATTGTGCCTTTTGTATTTAATTCCTATGCAATTTCTGTGTTTGATCGTCAATAAGAAGGTCCAAAAGATACAGTAAACCCGAAGTGAAGCATCGGAATCTATAACTAGTGTCACAAGAGTGGTTCCAAACATAGTCAGTAAGAAGAGTCAGTCTTCTTGTACTTAAGTCGGCATTGTGCCTTTTCTACTTAATTCCGATGCTATTTCTGTGTTTCATCGTCAATAAGAAGGTCCAAGGGATACAGTAAACCTGGAGTGTAGCACCGGAATCTATAACTAGTGTTACAGGGAATGGTTCAAAACATAGACAGTAAGAAGAGTCGGTCTTCATGTACTTAAGCCTTTTGTATTTAATTCCGATGCAATTTCTGTGTTTCATCGTCAATAAGAAGGTCCAAAAGATACAGTAAACCTGAAGTGAAGCATCGGAATCTATAACTAGTGTCACAAAAATGGTTCCAAACATAGTCAGTAAGAAGAGTCAGTCTTCTTGTACTTAAGTCGGAATTGTGCCTTTTCTACTTAATTCCGATGCAATTTCTGTGTTTCATCGTCAATAAGAAAGTCCAAGGGATACAATAAACCTGGAGTGAAGCATCGGAATCTATAACTAGTGTCAATGGAATGGTTCAAAACATAGACAGTAATAAGAGTCAGTCTTCTTGTACTTAATTCGGCATTGTGGCTTTTGTATTTAATTCCGATGCAATTTCTGAGTTTCATCGTCAAAACAAGGTCAGAGGGATGCAGTAAACCTAAAGTGAAGCATCGGTATCAATAACTATTGTCACAGGAGTGGTTCAAAACATAGTCAGTAAGAAGAGTCAGTCTTCTTGTCCTTAAGTCGGCATTGTGCCTTTTGTATTTAATTCCGATGCAATTTCTGTGTTTCATCGTCAATGAGAAGGTCCAAGGGATATAGTAAACCTGGAGGGAAGCATCGGAATCTATAACTAGTGTCACAGGAATGGTTCAAATCATTGACAGTAAGAAGAGTCAGTCTTCTTGTCCTTAAGTCGGCATTGTGCCTTTTGTATTTAATTCCTATGCAATATCTGTGTTTCATCGTCAATGAGAAGTTCCAAGGGATATAGTAAACCTGGAGTGAAGCATCGGAATCTATAACTAGTGTCACAAGAATGGTTCAAATTCTAGACAGTAACAAGAGTCAGTCTTCCTGTACTTAAGTTGCCATTGTGCCATTTCTATTTAATTCCGATGCAATTTCTGTGTTTCGTCGTCAATATGGAGGTCCAAGGGATACAGTAAACCTGGAGTGTAGCACCGGAATCTATAACTAGTGTCACAGGGAATGGTTCAAAACATAGACAGTAAGAAGAGTCGGTCTTCATGTACTTAAGTCGGCATTGTGCCTTTTGTATTTAATTCCGATGCAATTTCTGAGTTTCATCGTCATTAAGAAGGTAAGAGGGATGCAGTAAACCTAAAGTGAAGCGTCGGAATCTATAACTATTGTCACAGGAATGGTTCAAAACATAGTCAGTAAGAAGAGTCTGTCTTCTTGTCCTTAAGTCGGCATTGTGCCTTTTGTATTTAATTCCTATGCAATTTCTGTGTTTCATCGTCAATAAGGTCAGAGGGATACAATAAACCTGAAGTGAAGCATCGGAATCCATAACTAGTGTCACAGGAATTGATCAAAATATAGTCAGTAAGAAGAGTCAGTCTTCTTGTACTTAAGTCGGCATTGTGCCTTTTGTATTTAATTCCGATGCAATTTCTGTGTTTCATTGTCAACACGAAGGTCCTAGGGATACAGTAAACCTGGAGTGTAGCATCGGAAACTATAACTAGTGTCACAGGAATGTTACAAAGCATAGACAGGAAGAAGAGTCAGTCTTCTTGTACTTAAGAAGGCATTGTGCCTTTTGTATTTAATTCCGATGCCATTTCTGTGTTTCATCGTCTGTAAGAATGTCCAATGGATACAGTAAACCTGGAGTGAAGCATCGGATTCTATAACTAGTGTCACAGGAATGGTTCAAAACATAGACAGTAAGAAGAGTCAGTCTTCTTGC
The DNA here is from genome assembly GCF_023864345.2 of Schistocerca serialis cubense. NCBI lineage: Eukaryota > Metazoa > Arthropoda > Insecta > Orthoptera > Acrididae > Schistocerca > Schistocerca serialis. Next base: position 3,866,918 of record NC_064645.1, read on the forward strand.
ACTTAAGTCGGCATTGTGTCTTTTGTATTTAATTCCGAAGCAATTTCTGTGTTTCATCGTCAACTAGAAGGTCCAAGGGATACAGTAAACCTGAAGTGAAGCATCGGAATCTATAACTCGTGTTACGGGAATGGTTCAAAACATAGACAGTAATAAGAGTCAGTCTTCTTGTACTTAAGTCGGCAATGTGCCTTTTGTATTTAATTCCGATGCAATTTCTGTGTTTCATCGTCAATAAGAGGGTCCAAGGGATACAGTAAACCTGAAGTGAAGCATCGGACTCTATTACTAGTGTCACAGGAATAGTTCAAAACATACCCAGTAGGAAGAGTCAGTCTTCTTGTTCTTAAGTCGGCATTGTGCCTTTTGTATTTAATGCCGATGCAATTTCTGTATTTCATCGTCAATAAGAAGGTCCAAGGGATACAGTAACCTAAAGTGAAGCATCGGAATATATAACTAGTGTCACAGGAATGGTTCAAAACATAGACAGTAAGAAGAGTCAGTCTTCTTGTACTTAAGTCCGTATTGTTCCTTTTGTATTTAATTCCGATGCAATTTCTGTGTTTCATCGTCAATAAGGTCAGAGGGATACAATAAACCTGAAGTGAAGCATCGGAATCTATAACTAGTGTCACAGGATTGGGTCAAAACATAGACAGTAGGAAGAGTCAGTCTTCTTGTACTTAAGTCGGCATTGTGCCTTTTGTATTTAATTCCGCTGCAATTTCTGTGTTTCATCGTCAATAAGAAGGTCAGTGGGATACAGTAAACCGAAAGTGAAGCATCGGAATCCAAAACTAGTGTCACAGGAATGGTTCATAACATAGACAGCAGGAAGAGTCAGTCTTCTTGTACTTAAGTCGGCATTGTGCCTTGTGTATTAAATTCCGTTGCAATTTCTGTGTTTCATCGTCAATAAGAAGGTCCAAATGATACAGTAAACCTGAAGTGAAGCATCGGAATCTATAACTAGTGTCACAGGAATGGTTCAAAACATAGTCTGTAAGAAGAGTCAGTCTTCTTGTCCTTAGGTCGGCATTGTGCCTTTTGTATTTAATTCCGATGCAATTTCTATGTTTCATCGTCAATAAGAAGGTCCAAGGGATACAGTAAACCTGGCGTGTAGCACCGGAATCTATAACTAGTGTCACAGAGAATGGTTCAAATCATAGACAGTAAGAAGAGTCGGTCTTCATGTACTTAAGTCGGCATTGTGCCTTTTGTATTTAATTCCGATGCAATTTCTGTGTTTCATCGTCAATAAGAAGGTCCAAAAGATACAGTAAACCTGAAGTGAAGCATCGGAATCTATAACTAGTGTCACAAGAGTGGTTCCAAACATAGTCAGTAAGAAGAGTCAGTCTTCTTGTACTTAATTCGGCATTGTGCCTTTTCTACTTAATTCCGATGCCATTTCTGTGTTTCATCGTCAATAAGAAGGTCCAAGGGATACAGTAAACCTGGAGTGTAGCACCGGAATCTGTAACTAGTGTCACAGGGAATGGTTCAAAACATAGTCAGTAAGAAGAGTCAGTCTTCTTGTACTTAAGTCGGAATTGTGCCTTTTCTACTGAATTCCGATGCAATTTCTGTGTTTCATCGTCAATAAGAAGGTCCAAGGGATACAGTAAACCTGAAGTGAAGCATCGGAATGTATAACTAGTGTCACAGGAGTGGTTCAATTCTTTGTTAATAAGAAGAGTCGGTCTTCATGTACTTAAGTCGGCATTGTGCCTTTTGTATTTAATTCCGATGCAATTTCTGTGTTACATCGTCATTAAGAAGGTACAAGGGATACAGTAAACCTGAAGTGAAACATCGGAATCTATAGCTAGTGTCACAGTAATGGTTCAAAACAAAGACAGTAGGAAGAGTCAGTAATTCCGATGCAATTTCTGTGTTTCATCGTCAATAAGAAGGTCCAAGGGATACAGTAAACCTGAAGTGAAGCATCAGAATCTATAACTAGTGTCACAGGAATGGTTCAAAACATAGTCAGTATGAAGAGTCAGTCTTCTTGTCCTTAAGTCGGCATTGTGCCTTTTGTATTTAATTCCGACCCAATTTCTGTGTTTCATCGTCAATAAGAAGGTCCAGGGGATACAGTAAACCTGGAGTGAAGCATCGGAATCTATAACTAGTGTCACAGTAATAGATCAAAACATAGACTGTAAGCAGCGTCAGTCTTGTTGTACTTAAGTCGGCATTGTGCCTTTTCTATTTAATTCCGATCCAATTTCTGTGTTTCATCGTCAATATGAAGGTCAAAGAGATACAGTAAACCTGAAGTGAAGCAGCAGAATCTATAACTAGTGTCACAGGAATGGATCAAAATATAGTCAGTAAGAAGAGTCAGTCTTCTTGTACTTAAGTCGGCATTGTGCCTTTTGTATTTAATTCCGATGCAATTTCTGTGTTTCATTGTCAATAAGAAGGTCCTAGGGATACAGTAAACCTGGAGTGTAGCATCGGAAACTATAACTAGTGTCACAGGAATGTTACAAAGCATAGACAGTAAGAATAGTCAGTCTTCTTGTACTTAAGTCGGCATTGTGCCTTTTGTATTTAATTCCGATGCAATTTCTGTGTTTCATCGTCTTTAAGAATGCCCAATGGAAACAGTAAACCTGGTGTGAAGCATCGGATTCTATAACTAGTGTCACAGGAATGGTTCAAAACATAGACAGTAAGAAGAGTCAGTCTTCTTGCACTTAAGTCAGCATTGTGTCTTTTGTATTTAATTCCGAAGCAATTTCTGTGTTTCATCGTCAACTAGAAGGTCCAAGGGATACAGTAAACCTGAAGTGAAGCATCGGAATCTATAACTCGTGTCACGGGAATGGTTCAAAACATAGACAGTAGGAAGAGTCAGTTTTCTTGTACTTAAGTCGGCAATGTGCCTTTTGTATTTAATTCCGATGCAATTTATGTGTTTCATCGTCAATAAGAGGGTCCAAGGGATACAGTAAAGCTGAAGTGAAGCATCGGACTCTATTACTAGTGTCACAGGAATAGTTCAAAACATACCCAGTAGGAAGAGTCAGTCTTCTTGTACTTAAGTCGGAATTGTGCCTTTTCTACTTAATTCCGATGCAATTTCTTTGTTTCATCGTCAATATGAAGGTCCAAGGGATACAGTAAACCTGAAGTGAAGCATCGGAATCTATAACTAGTGTCACAGGAGTGGTTCAAATCTTTGTTAATAAGAAGAGTCGGTCTTCATGTACTTAAGTCGGCTTTGTGCCTTTTGTATTTAATTCCGATGCAATTTCTGTGCTACATCGTCAATAAGAAGGTACAAGGGATACAGTAAACCTGAAGTGAAACATCGGAATCTATAGCTAGTGTCACAGTAATGGTTCAAAACAAAGACAGTAGGAAGAGTCAGTAATTCCGATGCAATTTCTGTGTTTCATCGTCAATAAGAAGGTCCAAGGGATACAGTAAACCTGAAGTGAAGCATCAGAATCTATAACTAGTGTCACAGGAATGGTTCAAAACATAGACAGTATGAAGAGTCAGTCTTCTTGTCCTTAAGTCGGCATTGTGCCTTTTGTATTTAATTCCGACCCGATTTCTGTGTTTCATCGTCAATAAGAAGGTCCAGGGGATACAGTAAACCTGGAGTGAAGCAACGGAATCTATAACTAGTGTCACAGTAATAGATCAAAACATAGACTGTAAGCAGCGTCAGTCTTGTTGTACTTAAGTCGGCATTGTGCCTTTTCTATTTAATTCCGATCCAATTTCTGTGTTTCATCGTCAATATGAAGGTCAAAGAGATACAGTAAACCTGAAGTGAAGCAGCGGAATCTATAACTAGTGTCACAGGAATGGATCAAAATATAGTCAGTAAGAAGAGTCAGTCTTCTTGTACTTAAGTCGGCATTGTGCCTTTTGTATTTAATTCCGATGCAATTTCTGTGTTTCATTGTCAATAAGAAGGTCCTAGGGATACAGTAAACCTGGAGTGTAGCATCGGAAACTATGACTAGTGTCACAGGAATGTTACAAAGCATAGACAGTAAGAATAGTCAGTCTTCTTGTACTTAAGTCGGCATTGTGCCTTTTGTATTTAGTTCCGATGCAATTTCTGTGTTTCATCGTCTGTAAGAATGCCCAATGGATACAGCAAACCTGGAGTGAAGCATCGGATTCTATAACTAGTGTCACAGGAATGGTTCAAAACATAGACAGTAAGAAGAGTCAGTCTTCTTGCACTTAAGTCAGCATTGTGTCTTTTGTATTTAATTCCGAAGCAATTTCTGTGTTTCATCGTCAACTAGAAGGTCCAAGGGATACAGTAAACCTGAAGTGAAGCATCGGAATCTATAACTCGTGTCATGGGAATGGTTCAAAACATAGACAGTAGGAAGAGTCAGTTTTCTTGTACTTAAGTCGGCAATGTGCCTTTTGTATTTAATTCCGATGCAATTTATGTGTTTCATCGTCAATAAGAGGGTCCAAGGGATACAGTAAACCTGAAGTGAAGCATCGGACTCTATTACTAGTGTCACAGGAATAGTTCAAAACATACCCAGTAGGAAGAGTCAGTCTTCTTGTACTTAAGTCGGAATTGTGCCTTTTCTACTTAATTCCGATGCAATTTCTTTGTTTCATCGTCAATATGAAGGTCCAAGGGATACAGTAAACCTGAAGTGAAGCATCGGAATCTATAACTAGTGTCACAGGAGTGGTTCAAATCTTTGTTAATAAGAAGAGTCGGTCTTCATGTACTTAAGTCGGCTTTGTGCCTTTTGTATTTAATTCCGATGCAATTTCTGTGTTACATCGTCAATAAGAAGGTACAAGGGATACAGTAAACCTGAAGTGAAACATCGGAATCTATAGCTAGTGTCACAGTAATGGTTCAAAACAAAGACAGTAGGAAGAGTCAGTAATTCCGATTCAATTTCTGTGTTTCATCGTCAATAAGAAGATCCAAGGGATACAGTAAACCTGAAGTGAAGCATCGGAATCTACAACTAGTTTCACAGGAATGGTTCACAACATAGACAGTAAGAAGAGTCAGTCTTCCTGTACTTAAGTCGGCTTTGTGCCTTTTCTATTTAATTCCAATGCAATTTCTGTGTTTCATCGTCAATAAGAAGGTCAGAGGCATACAGTAAACCTGAAGTGAAGCATCGGAATCTATAACTAGTGTCACAGGAATGGTTCAAAACATAGTCAGTATGAAGAGTCAGTCTTCTTGTCCTTAAGTCGGCATTGTGCCTTTTGTATTTAATTCCGACCCAATTTCTGTGTTTCATCGTCAATATGAAGGTCCAGGGGATACAGTAAACCTGGAGTGAAGCAACGGAATCTATAACTAGTGTCACAGTAATAGATCAAAACATAGACTGTAAGCAGCGTCAGTCTTGTTGTACTTAAGTCGGCATTGTGCCTTTTGTATTTAATTCCGATGCAATTTTTGTGTTTCATCGACAATAAGAAGGTCAAAGGGAAACAGTGAACCTGAAGTGAAGCATCGGAATCTACAACTAGTGTCACAGGAATGGTTCAAAACATAGACAGTAAGAAGAGTCAGTCTTCTTGTACTTAAGTCGGCATTGTGCCTTTTCTATTTAATTCTGATCCAATTTCTGTGTTTCATCGTCAATATGAAGGTCAAAGAGATACAGTAAACATGAAGTGAAGCATCGGAATCTATAACTAGTGTCACAGGAATGGATCAAAATATAGTAAGTAAGAAGAGTCAGTCATCTTGTACTTAAGTCGGCATTGTGCCTTTTGTATTTAATTCCGATGCAATTTCTGTGTTTCATTGTCAATAAGAAGGTCCTAGGGATACAGTAAACCTGGAGTGTAGCATCGGAAACTATAACTAGTGTCACAGGAATGTTACAAAGCATAGACAGTAAGAAGAGTCAGTCTTCTTGTACTTAAGTCGGCATTGTGCCTTTTGTATTTAATTCCGATGCAATTTCTGTGTTTCATCGTCTGTAAGAATGTCCAATGGATACAGTAAACCTGGAGTGAAGCATCGGATTCTATAACTAGTGTCACAGGAATGGTTCAAAACATAGACAGTAAGAAGAGTCAGTCTTCTTGCACTTAAGTCGGCATTGTGTCTTTTGTATTTAATTCCGAAGCAATTTCTGTGTTTCATCGTCAACTAGAAGGTCCAAGGGATACAGTAAACCTGAAGTGAAGCATCGGAATCTATAACTCGTGTCACGGGAATGGTTCAAAACATAGACAGTAGGAAGAGTCAGTCTTCTTGTACTTAAGTCGGCAATGTGCCTTTTGTATTTAATTCCGATGCAATTTCTGTGTTTCATCGTCAATAAGAGGGTCCAAGGGATACAGTAAACCTGAAGTGAAACATCGGACTGTATTACTAGTGTCACAGGAATAGTTCCAAACATGCCCAGTAGGAAGAGTCAGTCTTCTTGTACTTAAGTCGGCATTGTGCCTTTTGTATTTAATGCCGATGCAATTTCTGTATTTCATCGTCAATTAGAAGGTCCAAGGGATACAGTAACCTAAAGTGAAGCATCGGAATATATAACTAGTGTCACAGGAATGGTTCAAAACATAGACAGTAAGAAGAGTCAGTCTTCTTGTACTTAAGTCCGTATTGTTCCTTTTGTATTTAATTCCTATGCAATTTCTGTGTTTCATCGTCAATAAGGTCAGAGGGATACAATAAACCTGAAGTGAAGCATCGGAATCTATAACTAGTGTCACAGGATTGGTTCAAAGCATAGACAGTAGGAAGAGTCAGTCTTCTTGTACTTAAGTCGGCATTGTGCCTCTTGTATTTAATTCCGATGCAATTTCTGTGTTTCATCGTCAATAAGAAGGTCAGTGGGATACAGTAAACCGAAAGAGAAGCATCGGAATCCAAAACTAGTGTCACAGGAATGGTTCAAAGCATCGACAGCAGGAAGAGTCAGTCTTCTTGTACTTAAGTCGGCATTGTGCCTTGTGTATTTAATTCCGTTGCAATTTCTGTGTTTCATCGTCAATAAGAGGGTCCAAGGGATACAGTAAACCTAAAGTGAAGCATAGGAATCTATAACTAGTGTCTCAGGAATGGTTCAAATCATAGACAGTAAGAAGAGTCAGTCATCTTGTACTTAAGTCGGCATTGTGCCTTTTCTATTTATTTCCGATGCAATTTCTGTGTTTCATCGTCAATAAGAAGGTCCAAATGATACAGTAAACCTGAAGTGAAGCATCGGAATCTATAACTAGTGTCACAGGAATGGTTCAAAACATAGCCTGTAAGAAGAGTCAGTCTTCTTGTCCTTAGGTCGGCATTGTGCCTTTTGTATTTAATTCCGACCCAATTTCTGTGTTTCATTGTCAATAAGAAGGTCCAGGGGACACAGTAAACCTGGAGTGAAGCAACGGAATCTATAACTAGTGTCACAGTAATAGTTCAAATCATAGACTGTAAGCAGCGTCAGTCTTCTTGTACTTAAGTCGGCATTGTGCCTTTTGTATTTAATTCTGATGCAATTTTTGTGTTTCATCGACAATAAGAAGGTCAAAGGGATACAGTAAAACTGAAGTGAAGCATCGGACTCTATAACTAGTGTCACAGAAATGGTTCAAAACATAGACAGTAGGAAGAGTCAGTCTTCTATTACTTAAGTCGGCATTGTGCCTTTTGTATTTAATTCCGATGCAATTTCTGTGTTTCATCGTCAATAAGAAGGTCCAAGGGAAACAGTAAACCTGAAGTGAAGCATCGGAATCTACAACTAGTGTCACAGGAATGGTCAAAACATAGACAGTAGGAAGAGTCAGTGTTCTTGTACTTAAGTCGACATTGTGCCTTTTGTATTTAATTCCGATGCTATTTCTGTGTTTCATCGTCCATAAAAAGGTCCAAGGGATGCAGTAAACTTGAAGTGAAGCATCGGAATCTACAACTAGTGTCACAGGAATGGTTCAAAACATAGACAGTAAGAAGAGTCAGTCTTCTTGTACTTAAGTCGGCATTGTGCCTTTTCTATTTAATTCCGATCCAATTTCTGTGTTTCATCGTCACTATGAAGGTCAAAGAGATACAGTAAACCGGAAGTGAAGCATCGGAATTTATAACTAGTGTTCAGGAATGGATCAAAATATAGTCAGTAAGAAGAGTCAGTCTTCTTGTACTTAAGTCGGCATTGTGCCTTTTGTATTCAATTCCGATGCAATTTCTGTGTATCATTGTCAATAAGAAGGTCCTAGGGATACAGTAAACCTGGAGTGTAGCTTCGGAAACTATAACTAGTGTCACAGGAATGGTACAAAGCATAGACAGTAAGAAGAGTCAGTCTTCTTGTACTTAAGTCGGCATTGTGTCTTTTGTATTTAATTCCGAAGCAATTTCTGTGTTTCATCGTCAACTAGCAGGTCCAAGGGATACAGGAAACCTGAAGTGAAGCATCGGAATCTATAACTCGTGTCACGGGAATGGTTCAAAACATAGACAGTAGGAAGAGTCAGTCTTCTTGTACTTAAGTCGGCATTGTGCCTTTTGTATTTCATTCCGATGCAATTTCTGTGTTTCATCTTCAATAAGAGGGTCCAAGGGATACAGTAAACCTGAAGGGAAGCATCGGACTTTATTACTAGTGTCACAGGAATAGTTCAAAACATAGACAGTAGGAAGAGTCAGTCTTCTTGTACTTAAGTCGGCATTGTGCCTTTTGTATTTAATGCCGATGCAATTTCTGTGTTTCATCGTCAATAAGAAGGTCCAAGGGATACAGTAACCTAAAGTGAAGCATCGGAATATATAACTAGTGTCACAGGAATGGTTCAAAACATAGACAGTAAGACGAGTCAGTCTTCTTGTACTTAAGCCCGTATTGTTCCTTTTGTATTTAATTCCGATGCAATTTCTGTGTTTCATCGTCAATAAGGTCAGAGGGATACAATAAACCTGAAGTGAAGCATCGGAATCTATAACTAGTGTCACAGGAATGGTTCAAAACATAGACAGTAGGAAGAGTCAGTCTTCTTGTACTAAAGTCGGCATTGTGCCTTTTGTATTTAATTCCGATGCAATTTCTGTGTTTCATCGTCAATAAGAAGGTCAGAGGGATACAGTAAACCGAAAGTGAAGCATCGGAATCCAAAACTAGTGTCACAGGAATGGTTCAAAACATAGACAGCAGGAAGAGTCAGTCTTCTTGTACTTAAGTCGGCATTGTGCCTTGTGTATTTAATTCCGTTTCAATTTCTGTGTTTCATCGTCAATAAGAGGGTCCAAGGGATACAGTAAACCTAAAGTGAAGCATAGGAATCTATAAGTAGTGCCTCAGGAATGGTTCAAAACATAGACAGTAAGAAGAGTCAGTCTTCTTGTACTTAAGTCGGCATTGTGCCTTTTCTATTTAATTCCGATGTAATTTCTGTGTCTCATCGTCAATAGGAAGGTCCAAATGATAGAGTTAACCTGAAGTGAAGCATCGGAATCTATAACTAGTGTAACAGGAATGCTTCAAAACGTAGTCAGTAAGAAGAGTCAGTCTTCTTGTCCTTTGGTCGGCATTGTGCCTTTGTATTTAATTCCGATGCAATTTCTGTGTTTCATCGTCAATAAGAAGGTCCAAGGGACACAGTAACCTAAAGTGAAGCATCGGAATATATAACTAGTGTCACAGGAATGGTTCAAAACATAGACAGTAAGAAGAGTCAGTCTTCTTGTACGTAAGTCGGCATTGTGCCTTTTGTATTTAATGCCGATGCAGTTTCTGTGTTTCATCGTCAATAAGGTCAGAGGGATACAATAAACCTGAAGTGAAGCATCGTAATCTATAACTAGGGTCACAGGAATGGTTCAAAACATAGACAGTAGGAAGAGTCAGTCTTCTTGTACTTAAGACGGCATTGTGCCTTTTGTATTTAATTCCGATGCAATTTCTGAGTTTCATCGTCAATAAGAAGGTCAGAGGGATGCAGTAAACCTAAAGAGAAGCATCGGAATCAATAACTATTGTCACAGGAATGGTACAAATCATAGTCAGTAAGAAGAGTCTGTCTCCTTGTCCTTAAGTCGGCATTGTGCCTTTTGTATTTACTTCCTATGCAATATCTGTGTTTCGTCGTCAATGAGAAGGTCACAGGGATACAGTAAACCTGAAATGAAGCATCGGAATCTATAACTAGTGTCACAGGAATGGTTGAAAACATAGACAGTAGGAAGGGTCAGTGTTCTTGTACTTAAGTCGACATTGTGCCTTTTCTATTTAATTCCGATGCAATTTCTGTTTTTCATCGTCTATAAAAAGGTCCAAGGGATACTGTAAACCTGAAGTGAAGCATCGGAATCTACAACTAGTGTCACAGGAATGGTTCAAAACAAAGACAGTAAGAAGAGTCAGTCTTCTTGTACTTAAGTCGGCATTGTGCCTTTTCTATTTAATTCCGATCCAATTTCTGTGTTTCATCGTCAATATGAAGGTCAAAGAGATACAGTAAACCTGAAGTGAAGCATCGGAATCTATAACTAATGTCACAGGAATGGATCAAATTATAGTCAGTAAGAAGAGTCAGTCTTCTTGTACTTAAGTCGGCATTGTGCCTTTTGTATTTAATTCCGATGCAATTTCTGTGTTTCATTGTCAATAAGAAGGTCCTAGAGATACAGTAAACCTGGAGTGTAGCATCGGAAACTATAATTAGTGTCACAGGAATGGTACAAAGCATAGACAGTAAGAAGATTCAGTCTACTTGTACTTAAGTTGGCATTGTGCGTTTTGTATTTAATTCCGATGCAATTTCTGTGTTTCATCGTCTGTAAGAATGTCCAATGGATACAGTAAACCTGGAGTGAAATATCGGATTCTATAACTAGTGTCACAGGAATGGTTCAAAACACAGACAGTAAGAAGAGTCAGTCTTCTTGCACTTAAGTCGGCATTGTGTCTTTTGTATTTAATTCCGAAGCAATTTCTGTGTTTCATCGTCAACTAGAAGGTCCAAGGGATACAGTAAACCTGAAGTGAAGCATCGGAATCTATAACTCGTGTCACGGGAATGGTTCAAAACATAGACATTAGGAAGAGTCAGTCTTCTTGTACTTAAGTCGGCAATGTGCCTTTTGTATTTAATTCCGATGCAATTTCTGTGATTCATCGTCAATAAGAGGGTCCAAGGGATACAGTAAACCTGAAGTGAAGCATCGGACTCTATTACTAGCGTCACAGGAATAGTTCAAAACATACCCAGTAGGAAGAGTCAGTCCTCTTGTACTTAAGTCGGCATTGTGCCTTTTGTATTTAATGCCGATGCAATTTCTGTATTTCATCGTCAATAAGAAGGTCCAAGGGATACAGTAACCTAAAGTGAAGCATCGGAATATATAACTAGTGTCACAGGAATGGTTCAAAACATAGACAGTAAGAAGAGTCAGTCTTCTTGTACTTAAGTCCGTATTGTTCCTTTTGTATTTAATTCCGATGCAATTTCTGTGTTTCATCGTCAATAAGGTCAGAGGGATACAATAAACCTGAAGTGAAGCATCGGAATCTATAACTAGTGTCACAGGATTGGTTCAAAACATAGACAGTAGGAAGAGTCAGTCTTCTTGTACTTAAGTCGGCATTGTGCCTTTTGTATTTAATTCCGATGCAATTTCTGTGTTTCATCGTCAATAAGAAGGTCAGTGGGATATAGTAAACCGAAAGTGAAGCATCGGAATCCAAAACTAGTGTCACAGGAATGGTTCAAATCATAGACAGCAGGAAGAGTCAGTCTTCTTGTACTTAAGTCGGCATTGTGCCTTGTGTATTTAATTCCGTTGCAATTTCTATGTTTCATCGTCAATAAGAGGGTCCAAGGGATACAGTAAACCTAAAGTGAAGCATAGGAATCTATAACTAGTGTCTCAGGAATGGTTCAAATCATAGACAGTAAGAAGAGTCAGTCTTCTTGTACTTAAGTCGGCATTGTGCCTTTTCTATTTATTTCCGATGCAATTTCTGTGTTTCATCGTCAATAAGAAGGTCCAAATGATACAGTAAACCTGAAGTGAAGCATCGGAATCTATAACTAGTGTCACAGGAATGGTTCAAAACATTGTCTGTAAGAAGAGTCAGTCTTCTTGTCCTTAGGTCGGCATTGTGCCTTTTGTATTTAATTCCGATGCAATTTCTGTGTTTCATCGTCAATAAGAAGGTCCAAGGGATACAGTAAACCTGGAGTGTAGCACCGGAATCTATAACTAGTGTCACAGAGAATGGTTCAAATCATAGACAGTAAGAAGAGTCGGTCTTCATGTACTTAAGTCGGCATTGTGCCTTTTGTATTTAATTCCGATACAATTTCTGTGTTTCATCGTCAATAAGAAGGTCCAAAAGATACAGTAAACCTGAAGTGAAGCATCGGAATCAATAACTAGTGTCACAAGAGTGGTTGCAAACATAGTCAGTAAGAAGAGTCAGTCTTCTTGTACTTAAGTCGGCATTGTGCCTTTTCTTCTTAATTCCGATGCCATTTCTGTGTTTCATCGTCAATAAGAAGGTCCAAGGGATACAGTAAACCTGGAGTGTAGCACCGGAATCCATAACTAGTGTCACAGGGAATGGTTCAAAACATAGACAGTAAGAAGAGTCGGTCTTCATGTACTTAAGTCGGCATTGTGCCTTTTGTATTTAATTCCGATGCAATTTCTGTGTTTCATCGTCAATGAGAAGCTCCAAAAGATACAGTAAACCTGAAGTGAAGCATCGGAATCTATAACTAGTGTCACAAAAATGGTTCCAAACATAGTCAGTAAGAAGAGTCAGTCTTCTTGTATTTAAGTCGGCATTGTGTCTTTTGTATTTAATTCCGATGCAATTTCTGTGTTACATCGTCAATAAGAAGGTACAAGGGATACAGTAAACCTGAAGTGAAGCATCGGAATCTATAGCTAGTGTCACAGAAATGGTTCAAAACATAGACAGTAGGAAGAGTCAGTCTTCTTGTACTTAAGTCGGCATTGTGCCTTTTGTATTTAATTCCGATGCAATTTCAGAGTTTCATCGTCAATAAGAAGGTCCAAGGGAAACAGTAAACCTGAAGTGAAGCATCGGAATCTACAACTAGTGTCACAGGAATGGTTCAAAACATAGACAGTAAGAAGAGTCAGTGTTCTTGTACTTAAGTCGGCATTGTGCCTTTTCTATTTAATTCCGATCCAATTTCTGTGTTTCATCGTCACTATGAAGGTCAAAGAGATAAAGTAAACCTGAAGTGAAGCATCGGAATTTATAACTAGTGTCACAGGAATGGATCAAAATATAGTCAGTAAGAAGAGTCAGTCTTCTTGTACTTAAGTCGGCATTGTGCCTTTTGTATTTAATTCCGATGCAATTTCTGTGATTCATTGTCAATAAGAAGGTCCTAGGGATACAGTAAACCTGGAGTGTAGCTTCGGAAACTATAACTAGTGTCACAGGAATGGTACAAAGCATACACAGTAAGAAGAGTCAGTCTTCTTGTACTTAAGTCGGCCTTGTGTCTTTTGTATTTAATTCCGAAGCAATTTCTGTGTTTCATCGTCAACTAGAAGGTCCAAGGGATACAGTAAACCTGAAGTGAAGCATCGGAATCTGTAACTTGTGTCACGGGAATGGTTCAAAACATAGACAGTAAAAAGAGTCAGTCTTCTTGTACTTAAGTCGGCTTTGTGCCTTTTGTAATTCATTCCGATGCAGTTTCTGTGTTTCATCCTCAATAAGAGGGTCCAAGGGATACAGTAAACATGAAGTGAAGCATCGGACTCTATTACTAGTGTCACAGGAATAGTTCAAAACATAGACAGTAGGAAGAGTCAGTCTTCTTGTACTTAAGTCGGCATTGTGCCTTTTGTATTTAATGCCGATGCAATTTCTGTGTTTCATCGTCAATAAGAAGGTCCAAGGGATACAGTAACCTAAAGTGAAGCATCGGAATATATAACTAGTGTCACAGGAATGGTTCAAAACAAAGACAGTAAGACGAGTCAGTCTTCTTGTACTTAAGTCCGTATTGTTCTTTTTTGTATTTAATTCCGATGCAATTTCTGTGTTTCATCGTCAGTAAGGTCAGAGGGATACAATAAACCTGAAGTGAAGCATCGGAATCTATAACTAGTGTCACAGGAATGGTTCAAAACATAGACTAAAGCAGCGTCAGACTTCTTGTACTTAAGTCGGCATTGTGCCTTTTGTATTTAATTCCGATGCAATTTCTGTGTTTCATCGTCAATATGACGGTCAAAGAGATACAGTAAACATGAAGTGAAGCGTCGAAATCTATAACTAGTGTCACAGGAATGGATCAAAGCATAGTCAGTAAGAAGAGTCAGTCTTCTTGTACTTAAGTCGGCGTTGTGGATTTTGCATTTAATTCCGATGCAATTTCTGTGTTTCATCGTCAATAAGAAGGTCCTAGGGATACAGTTAACCTGGAGTGTAGCATCGGAATCTATAACTAGTGTCACAGGAATGGTACAAAGCATAGGCAGTGAGAAGAGTCAGTCTTCTTGTACTTAAGTCGGCATTGTGCCTTTTGTATTTAATTCCGATGCAGTTTCTGTGTTTCATCGTCTGTAAGAATGTCCAATGGATACAGTAAACCTGGAGTGAAGCATCGGAATCTATAACTAGTGTCACAGGAATGGTTCAAAACATAGACAGTAGGAAGAGTCAGTGTTCTTGTACTTAAGTCGACATTGTGCCTTTTCTATTTAATTCCGATGCAATTTCTGATTTTCATCGTCTATAAAAAGGTCCAAGGGATACAGTAAACCTGAAGTGAAGCATCGGAATCTACAACTAGTGTCACAGGAATGGTTCAAAACAAAGACAGTAAGAAGAGTCAGTCTTCTTGTACTTAAGTCGGCATTGTGCCTTTTCTATTTAATTCCGATTTAATTTTTGTGTTTCATCGTCAATATGAAGGTCAAAGAGATACAGTGAACCTGAAGTGAAGCATCGGAATCTATAACTAGTGTCACAGGAATGGATCAAAATATAGTCAGTAAGAAGAGTCAGTCTTCTTGTACTTAAGTCGGCATTGTGCCTTTTGTATTTAATTCCGATGCAATTTCTGTGTTTCGTTGTCAATAAGAAGGTCCTAGAGATACAGTAAACCTGGAGTGTAGCATCGGAAACTATAACTAGTGTCACAGGAATGTTACAAAGCATACACAGTAAGAAGATTCAGTCTTCTTGAACTTAAGTCGGCATTGTGCCTTTTGTATTTAATTCCGATGCAATTTCTGTGTTTCATCGTCTGTAAGAATGTCCAATGGATACAGTAAACCTGGAGTGAAATATCGGATTCAATAACTAGTGTCACAGGAATGGTTCAAAACACAGACAGTAAGAAGAGTCAGTCTTCTTGCACTTAAGTCGGCATTGTGTCTTTTGTATTTAATTCCGAAGCAATTTTTGTGTTTCATCGTCAACTAGAAGGTCCAAGGGATACAGTAAACCTGAAGTGAAGCATCGGAATCTATAACTCGTGTCACGGGAATGGTTCAAAACATAGACAGTAGGAAGAGTCAGTCTTCTTGTACTTAAGTCGGCAATGTGCCTTTTGTATTTAATTCCGATGCAATTTCTGTGATTCATCGTCAATAAGAGGGTCCAAGGGATACAGTAAACCTGAAGTGAAGCATCGGACTCCATTACTAGTGTCACAGGAATAGTTCAAAACATACCCAGTAGGAAGAGTCAGTCTTCTTGTACTTAAGTCGGCATTGTGCCTTTTGTATTTAATGCCGATGCAATTTCTGTATTTCATCGTCAATAAGAAGGTCCAAGGGATACAGTAACCTAAAGTGAAGCATCTGAATATATAACTAGTGTCACAGGAATGGTTCAAAACATAGACAGTAAGAAGAGTCAGTCTTCTTGTACTTAAGTCCGTATTGTTCCTTTTGTATTTAATTCCGATGCAATTTCTGTATTTCATCGTCAATAAGAAGGTCAGTGGGATATAGTAAACCGAAAGTGAAGCATCGGAATCCAAAACTAGTGTCACAGGAATGGTTCAAATCATAGACAGCAGGAAGAGTCAGTCTTCTTGTACTTAAGTCGGCATTGTGCCTTGTGTATTTAATTCCGTTGCAATTTCTATGTTTCATCGTCAATAAGAGGGTCCAAGGGATACAGTAAACCTAAAGTGAAGCATAAGAATCTATAACTAGTGTCTCAGGAATGGTTAAAATTAAGACAGTAAGAAGAGTCAGTCTTCTTGTACTTAGGTCGGCATTGTGCCTTTTGTATTTAATTCCGATGCAATTTCTGTGTTTCATCGTCAATAAGAAGGTTTAAGGGATACAGTAAACCTGGAGTGTATCACCGGAATCTATAACTAGTGTCACAGAGAATGGTTCAAATCATAGACAGTAAGAAGAGTCGGTCTTCATGTACTTAAGTCGGCATTGTGCCTTTTGTATTTAATTCCGATGCAATTTCTGTGTTTCATCGTCAATAAGAAGGTCCAAAAGATACAGTAAACCTGAAGTGAAGCATCGGAATCAATAACTAGTGTCACAAGAGTGGTTCCAAACATAGTCAGTAAGAAGAGTCAGTCTTCTTGTACTTAAGTCGGCATTGTGCCTTTTCTTCTTAATTCCGATGCCATTTCTGTGTTTCATCGTCAATAAGAAGGTCCAAGGGATACAGTCAACCTGGAGTGTAGCACCGGAATCCATAACTAGTGTCACAGGGAATGGTTCAAAACATAGACAGTAAGAAGAGTCGGTCTTCATGTATTTAAGTCGGCATTGTGCCTTTTGTATTTAATTCCGATGCAATTTCTGTGTTTCATCGTCAATGAGAAGCTCCAAAAGATACAGTAAACCTGAAGTGAAGCATCGGAATCTATAACTAGTGTCACAAAAATGGTTCCAAACATAGTCAGTAAGAAGAGTCTGTCTTCTTGTATTTAAGGCGGAATTGTGCCTTTTCTACTTAATTCCGATGCAATTTCTGTGTTTCATCGTCAATAAGAAGGTCCAAGGGATACAATAAACCTGGAGTGAAGCATCGGAATCAATAACTAGTGTCACAGGAATGGTTCAAATCATTGACAGTAAGAAGAGTAAGTCTTCTTGCACTTATGTCGGTATTGTGCCTCTTGTATTTAAATCCGATACAATTTCTGTGTTTCATCGTCAATAAGAATGTCCAAGGGATACAGTAAACCTGAAGTGAAGCATCGGAATATATAACTAGTGTCACAGGAGTGGTTCAAATCTTTGTTAATAAGAAGAGTCGGTCTTCATGTACTTAAGTCAACATTGTGCCTTTTGTATTTAATTCCGATGCAATTTCTGTGTTACATCGTCAATAAGAAGGTACAAGGGATACAGTAAACCTGAAGTGAACCATCGGAATCTATAGCTAGTGTCACAGAAATGGTTCAAAACATAGACAGTAGGAAGAGTCAGTCTTCTTGTACTTAAGTCGGCATTGTGCCTTTTGTATTTAATTCCGATGCAATTTCAGTGTTTCATTGTCAATAAGAAGGTCCAAGGGAAACAGTAAACCTGAAGTGAAGCATCGGAATCTACAACTAGTGTCACAGGAATGGTTCAAAACATAGACAGTAGGAAGAGTCAGTGTTCTTGTACTTAAGTCGACATTGTGCCTTTTGTATTTAATTCCGATGCTATTTCTGTGTTTCATCGTCCATAAAAAGGTCCAAGGGATACAGGAAACCTGAAGTGAAGCATCGGAATCTACAACTAGTGTCACAGGAATGGTTCAAAACATAGACAGTAAGAAGAGTCAGTCTTCATGTACTTAAGTCGGCATTGTGCCTTTTCTATTTAATTCCGATCCAATTTCTGTGTTTCATCGTCACTATGAAGGTCAAAGAGATACAGTAAACCTGAAGTGAAGCATCGGAATTTATAACTAGTGTCACAGGAATGGATCAAAATATAGTCAGTAAGAAGAGTCAGTCTTCTTGTACTTAAGTCGGCATTGTGCCTTTTGTATTTAATTCCGATGCAAATTCTGTGTTTCATTGTCAATAAGAAGGTCCTAGGGATACAGTAAACCTGTAGTGTAGCTTCGGAAACTATAACTAGTGTCACAGGAATGGTACAAAGCATACACAGTAAGAAGAGTCAGTCTACTTGTACTTAAGTCGGCATTGTGTCTTTTGTATTTAATTCCGAAGCAATTTCTGTGTTTCATCGTCAACTAGAAGGTCCAAGGGATACAGTAAACCTGAAGTGAAGCATCGGAATCTATAACTCCTGTCACGGGAATGGTTCAAAACATAGACAGTAGGAAGATTAAGTCTTCTTGTACTTAAGTCGGCATTGTGCCTTTTGTATTTCATTCCGATGCACTTTCTGTGTTTCATCCTCAATAAGAGGGTCCAAGGGATACAGTAAACCTGAAGTGAAGCATCGGACTCTATTACTAGTGTCACAGGAATAGTTCAAAACATAGACAGTAGGAAGAGTCAGTCTTCTTGTACTTAAGTCGGCATTGTGCCTTTTGTATTTAATGCCTATGCAATTTCTGTGTTTCAACGTCAATAAGAAGGTCCAAGGGATACAGTAACCTAAAGTGAAGCATCGGAATATATAACTAGTGTCACAGGAATGGTTCAAAACAAAGACAGTAAGACGAGTCAGTCTTCTTGTACTTAAATCCGTATTGTTCTTTTTTGTATTTAATTCCGATGCAATTTCTTTGTTTCATCGTCAATAAGGTCAGAGGGATACAATAAACCTGAAGTGAAGCATCGGAATCTATAACTAGTGTCACAGGAATGGTTCAAAACATAGACAGTAGGAAGAGTCAGTCTTCTTGTACTAAAGTCGGCATTGTGCCTTTTTTATTTAATTCCGATGCAATTTCTGTGTTTCATCGTCAATAAGAAGGTCAGAGGGATACAGTAAACCGAAAGTGAAGCATCGGAATCCAAAACTAGTGTCACAGGAATGGTTCAAACACAGACAGCAGGAAGAGTCAGTCTTCTTGTACTCAAGTCGGCATTGTGCCTTGTGTATTTAATTCCGTTGCAATTTCTGTGTTTGATCGTCAATAAGAGGGTCCAAGGGATACAGTAAACCTAAAGTGAAGCATAGGAATCCATAAGTAGTGTCTCAGGAATGGTTCAAAACATAGACAGTAAGAAGAGTCAGTCTTCTTGTACTTAAGTCGGCATTGTGCCTTTTCTATTTAATTCCGATGTAATTTTCTGTTTCATCGTCAATAGGAAGGTCCAAATGATAGAGTAAACCTGAAGTGAAGCATCGGAATCTATAACTAGTGTAACAGGAATGGTTCAAAACATAGTCAGTAAGAAGAGTCAGTTTTCTTGTCCTTTGGTCGGCATTGTGCTTTTGTATTTAATTCCGATGCAATTTCTGTGTTTCATCGTCAATAAGAAGGTCCAAGGGATACAGTAAACCTGTAGTGTAGCACCGGAATCTATAACTAGTGTCACAGAGAATGGTTCAAATCATAGACAGTAAGAAGAGTCGGTCTTCATGTACGTAAGTCGGCATTGTGCCTTTTGTATTTAATGCCGATGCAGTTTCTGTGTTTCATCGTCAATAAGAAGGTCCAAGGGACACAGTAACCTAAAGTGAAGCATCGGAATATATAACTCGTGTCACAGGAATGGTTCAAAACATAGACAGTAAGAAGAGTCAGTTTTCTTTTACTTAAGTCCGTATTGTTCCTTTTGTATATAATTCCAATGCAATTTCTGTGTTTCATCGTCAATAAGGTCAGAGGGATACAATAAACCTGAAGTGAAGCATCGGAATCTATAACTAGTGTCACAGGAATGGTCCAAAACATAGACAGTAGGAAGAGTCAGTCTTCTTGTACTTAAGTCGGCATTGTGCCTTTTGTATTTAATTCCGATGCAATTTCTGAGTTTCATCGTCAATAAGAAGGTCAGAGGGATGCAGTAAACCTAAAGTGAAGCATCGGAATCAATAACTATTGTCACAGGAATGGTACAAAACATAGTCAGTAAGAAGAGTCTGTCTTCTTGTCCTTAAGTCGGCATTGTGCCTATTGTATTTAATTCCTATGCAATATCTGTGTTTCATCGTCAATAAGAAGGTCACAGGGATACAGTAAACCTGAAATGAAGCATCGGAATCTATAACTAGTGTCACAGGAATGGTTCAAAACAAAGTCAGTTAGAAGAGTCAGTCTTCTTTTCCTTAAGTCGGCATTGTGCCTTTTGTATTTAATTCCGACGCAATTTCTGTGTTTCATCGTCAATATGAAGGTCCAGGGGATACAGTAAACCTGGAGTGAAGCAACGGAATCTATAACTAGTGTCACAGTAATGGTTCAAAACATAGACTGTAAGCAGCGTCAGACGTCTTGTACTTAAGTCGGCATTGTGCCTTTCGTATTTAATTCCGATGCAAATTCTGTGTTTCATCGTCAATATGACGGTCAAAGAGATACAGTAAACATGAAGTGAAGCGTCGAAATCTATAACTAGTGTCACAGGAATGGATCAAAACATAGTCAGTAAGAAGAGTCAGTCTTCTTGTACTTAAGTCGGCATTGTGGATTTTGCATTTAATTCCGATGCAATTTCTGTGTTTCATCGTCAATAAGAAGGTCCTAGGGATATAGTAAACCTGGAGTGTAGCATCGGAATCTATTACTAGTGTCACAGGAATGGTACAAAGCATAGACAGTGAGAAGAGTCAGTCTTTTTGTACTTAAGTCGGCATTGTGCCTTTTGTATTTAATTCCGATGCAATTTCTGTGTTTCATCGTCTGTAAGAATGGCCAATGGATACAGTAAACCTGGAGTGAAGCATCAGAATCTATAACTAGTGTCACAGGAATGGTTCAAAACATAGACAGTAAGAAGAGTCAGTCTTCTTGTACTTAAGTCGGCATTGTGTCTTTTGTATTTAATTCCGAAGCAATTTCTGTGTTTCATCGTCAACTAGAAGGTCCAAGGGATACAGTAAACCTGAAGTGAAGCATCGGAATCTATAACTCGTGTCACGGTAATGGTTCAAAACATAGACAGTAGGAAGAGTCAGTCTTCTTGTACTTAAGTCAGCATTGTGCCTTTTGTATTTAGTTCCAATGCAATTTCTGTGTTTCATCGTCAATAAGACGGTCCAAGGGATACAGTAAACCAGAAGTGAAGCATCGGACTCTATTACTAGTGTCACAGGAATAGTTCAAAACATAGACAGTAGGAAGAGTCAGTCTTCTTGTACTGAAGTCGGCATTGTGCCTTTTGTATTTAATGCCGATGCAATTTCTGTGTTTCATCGTCAATAAGAAGGTCCAAGGGATACAGTAACCTAAAGTGAAGCATCGGAATATATAACTGGTGTCAGAGGAATGGTTCAAAACATAGACAGAAATAAGATTCAGTCTTCTTGTACTTAAGTCGGTATTGTTCCTTTTGTATGTAATTCCGATGCAATTTCTGTGTTTCGTCGTCAATAAGGTCAGAGGGTTACAATAAACCTGAATTGAAGCATCTGAATCTATAACTAGTGTCACAGGAATGGTTCAAATCATAGACAGTAGGAAGAGTCAGTCTTCTTTTACTTAAGTCGGCATTGTGCCTTTTGTATTTAAGTCCGATGCAATTTCTGTGTTCCATCGTCAATAAGAAGGTACAAGGGATACAGTAAACCTGAAGTGAAGCATCGGAATCTATAGCTAGTGTCACAGAAATGGTTCAAAACATAGTCAGTAGGAGGAGTCAGTCTTCTTGTACTTAAGTCGGCATTGTGCCTTTTGTATTTAACTCCGATGCAATTTCAGTGTTTCATCGTCAATAAGATGGTCCAAGGGAAACAGTAAACCTGAAGTGAAGCATCGGAATCTACAACTAGTGTCACAGGAATGGTTCAAAACATAGACAGTAGGAAGAGTCAGTGTTCTTGTACTTAAGTCGGCATTGTGCCTTTTGTATTTAATTCCGAAGCAATTTCTGTGTTTCATCGTCAACTAGAAGGTCCAAGGGATACAGTAAACCTGAAGTGAAGCATCGCAATCTATAACTCGTGTCACAGGAATGGTTCAAAACATAGACAGTAGGAAGAGTCAGTCTTCTTGTACTTAAGTCGGCATTGTGCCTTTTGTATTTCATTCCGATGCAGTTTCTGTGTTTCATCTTCAATAAGAGGGTCCAAGGGATACAGTAAACCTGAAGTGAAGCATCGGACTCTATTACTAGTGTCACAGGAATAGTTCAAAGCATAGACAGTAGGAAGAGTCAGTCTTCTTGTACTTAAGTCGGCATTGTGCCTTTTGTATTTAATGCCGATGCAATTTCTGTGTTTCATCGTCAATAAGAAGGTCCAAGGGATACAGTAACCTAAAGTGAAGCATCGGAATATATAACTAGTGTCACAGGAATGGTTCAAAACATAGACAGTAGGAAGAGTCAGTCTTCTTGTACTTAAGTCGGCATTGTGCCTTTTGTATTTAATTCCGATGCAATTTCTGAGTTTCATCGTCAATAAGAAGGTCAGAGGGATGCAGTAAACCTAAAGTGAAGCATCGGAATCAATAACTATTGTCACAGGAATGGTACAAAACATAGTCAGTAAGAAGAGTCTGTCTTCTTGTCCTTAAGTCGGCATTGTGCCTATTGTATTTAATTCCTATGCAATATCTGTGTTTCGTCGTCAATAAGAAGGTCACAGGGATACAGTAAACCTGAAACGAAGCATCGGAATCTATAACTAGTGTCACAGGAATGGTTCAAAACATAGTCAGTTAGAAGAGTCAGTCTTCTTTTCCTTAAGTCGGCATTGTGCCTTTTGTATTTAATTCCGACGCAATTTCTGTGTTTCATCGTAAATAAGAAGGTCCAGGGGATACAGTAAACCTGGAGTGAAGCAACGGAATCTATAACTAGTGTCACAGTAATGGTTCAAAACATAGACTGTAAGCAGCGTCAGACTTCTTGTACTTAAGTCGGCATTGTGCCTTTTGTATTTAATTCCGATGCAATTTCTGTGTTTCATCGTCAATATGACGGTCAAAGAGATACAGTAAACATGAAGTGAAGCGTCGAAATCTATAACTAGTGTCACAGGAATGGATCAAAACATAGTCAGTAAGAAGAGTCAGTCTTCTTGTACTTAAGTCGGCGTTGTGGATTTTGCATTTAATTCCGATGCAATTTCTGTGTTTCATCGTCAATAAGAAGGTTCTAGGGATATAGTAAACCTGGAGTGTAGCATCGGAATCTATAACTAGTGTCACAGGAATGGTACAAAGCATAGACAGTGAGAAGAGTCAGTCTTCTTGTACTTAAGTCGGCATTGTGCCTTTTGTATTTAATTCCGATGCAATTTCTGTGTTTCATCGTCTGTAAGAATGTCCAACGGATACAGTAAACCTGGAGTGAAGCATCGGAATCTATAACTAGTGTCACAGGAATGGTTCAAAACATAGACAGTAAGAAGAGTCAGTCTTCTTGTACTTAAGTCGGCATTGTGTCTTTTGTATTTAATTCCGATGCAATTTCTGTGTTTCATCGTCAACTAGAAGGTCCAAGGGATACAGTAAACCTGAAGTGAAGCATCGGAATCTATAACTCGTGTCACGGGAATGGTTCAAAACATAGACAGTAGTAAGAGTCAGTCTTCTTGTACTTAAGTCAGCATTGTGCCTTTTGTATTTAGTTCCAATGCAATTTCTGTGTTTCATCGTCAATAAGAGGGTCCAAGGGATACAGTAAACCAGAAGTGAAGCATCGGACTCTATTACTAGTGTCACAGGAATAGTTCAAAACATAGACAGTAGGAAGAGTCAGTCTTCTTGTACTGAAGTCGGCATTGTGCCTTTTGTATTTAATGCCGATGCAATTTCTGTGTTTCATCGTCAATAAGAAGGTCCAAGGGATACAGTAACCTAAAGTGAAGCATCGGAATATATAACTAGTGTCACAGGAATGGTTCAAAACAAAGACAGTAAGACGAGTCAGTCTTCTTGTACTTAAGTCCGTATTGTTCCTTTTGTATTTAATTCCGATGCAATTTCTGTGTTTCATCGTCAATAAGGTCAGAGGGATACAATAAACCTGATGTGAAGCATCGGAATCTATAACTAGTGTCACAGGAATGGTTCAAAACATAGACAGTAGGAAGAGTCAGTCTTCTTGTACTAAAGTCGGCATTGTGCCTTTTTTATTTAATTCCGATGCAATTTCTGTGTTTCATCGACAATAAGAAGGTCAGAGGGATACAGTAAACCGAAAGTGAAGCATCGGAATCCAAAACTAGTGTCACAGGAATGGTTCAAAACATAGACAGCAGGAAGAGTCAGTCTTCTTGTACTTAAGTCGGCATTGTGCCTAGTGTATTTAATTCCGTTGCAATTTCTGTGTTTCATCGTCAATAAGAGGGTCCAAGGGATCCAGTAAACCTAATGTGAAGCATAGGAATCTATAAGTAGTGTCTCAGGAATGGTTTAAAACATAGACAGTAAGAAGAGTCAGTCTTCTTGTACTTAAGTCGGCATTGTGCCTTTTCTATTTAATTCCGATGTAATTTCTGTGTTTCATCGTCAATAGGAAGGTCCAAATGATAGAGTAAACCTGAAGTGAAGCATCGGAATCTATAACTAGTGTAACAGGAATGGTTCAAAGCATAGTCAGTAAGAAGAGTCTGTCTTCTTGTCCTTTGGTCGGCATTGTGCTTTTGTATTTAATTCCGATGCAATTTCTGTGTTTCATCGTCAATAAGAAGGTCCAAGGGATACAGTAAACCAGTAGTGTAGCACCGGAATCTATAACTAGTGTCACAGAGAATGGTTCAAATCATAGACAGTAAGAAGAGTCGGTCTTCATGTACGTAAGTCGGCATTGTGCCTTTTGTATTTAATGCCGATGCAGTTTCTGTGTTTCATCGTCAATAAGAAGGTCCAAGGGACACAATAACCTAAAGTGAAGCATCGGAATATATAACTAGTGTCACAGGAATGGTTCAAAACATAGACAGTAAGAAGAGTCTGTTTTCTTGTACTTAAGTCCGTATTGTTCCTTTTGTATTTAATTCCAATGCAATTTCTGTGTTTCATCGTCAATAAGGTCAGAGGGATACAATAAACCTGAAGTGAAGCATCGGAATCTATAACTAGTGTCACAGGAATGGTTCAAAACATAGACAGTAGGAAGAGTCAGTCTTCTTGTACTTAAGTCGGCATTGTGCCTTTTGTATTTAATTCCGATGCAATTTCTGAGTTTCATCGTCAATAAGAGGGTCAGAGGGATGCAGTAAACCTAAAGTGAAGCATCGGAATCAATAACTATTGTCACAGGAATGATACAAAACATGGTCAGTAAGAAGAGTCTGTCTTCTTGTCCTTAAGTCGGCATTGTGCCTATTGTATTTAATTCCTATGCAATATCTGTGTTTCGTCGTCAATAAGAAGGTCACAGGGATACAGTAAACCTGAAATGAAGCATCGTAATCTATAACTAGTGTCACAGGAATGGTTCAAAACATAGTCAGTTAGAAGAGTCAGTCTTCTTTTCCTTAAGACGGCATTGTGCCTTTTGTATTTAATTCCGACGCAATTTCTGTGTTTCATCGTCAATAAGAAGGTCCAGGGGATACAGTAAACATGAAGTGAAGCGTCGAAATCTATAACTAGTGTCACAGGAATGGATCAAAACATAGTCAGTAAGAAGAGTCAGTCTTCTTGTACTTAAGTCGGCATTGTGGATTTTGCATTTAATTCCGATGCAATTTCTGTGTTTCATCGTCAATAAGAAGGTCCTAGGGATATAGTAAACCTGGAGTGTAGCATCGTAATCTATAACTAGTGTCACAGGAATGGTACAAAGCATAGACAGTGAGAAGAGTCAGTCTTCTTGTACTTAAGTCGGCATTGTGGTTTTTGTATTTAATTCCAATGCAATTTCTGTGTTTCATCGTCTGTAAGAATGTCCAATGGATACAGTAAACCTGGAGTGAAGCATCGGAATCTATAACTAGTGTTACAGGAATGGTTCAAAACATAGACAGTAAGAAGAGTCAGTCTTCTTGTACTTAAGTCGGCATTGTGTCTTTTGTATTTAATTCCGAAGCAATTTCTGTGTTTCATCGTCAACTAGAAGGTCCAAGGGATACAGTAAACCTGAAGTGAAGCATCGGAATCTATAACTCGTGTCACGGGAATGGTTCAAAACATAGACAGTAGGAAGAGTCAGTCTTCTTGTACTGAAGTCGGCATTGTGCCTTTTGCATTTAATGCCGATGCAATTTCTGTGTTTCATCGTCAATAAGAAGGTCCAAGGGATACAGTAACCTAAAGTGAAGCATCGGAATATATAACTAGTGTCACAGGAATGGTTCAAAACATAGACAGAAAGAAGATTCAGTCTTCTTGTACTTAAGTCGGTATTGTTCCTTTTGTATTTAATTCCGATGCAATTTCTGTGTTTCATCGTCAATAAGGTCAGAGGATTACAATAAACCTGAATTGAAGCATCGGAATCTATAACTAGTGTAACAGGAATGGTTCAAATCATAGACAGTAGGAAGAGTCAGTCTTCTTTTACTTAAGTCGGCATTGTGCCTTTTGTATTATGTCCGATGCAATTTCTGTGTTCCATCGTCAATAAGAAGGTACAAGGGATACAGTAAACTTGAAGTGAAGCATCGGAATCTATAACTAGTGTCACCGGAATGGTTCAGAGCATAGACAGTAGGAAGAGTCAGTGTTCTTGTACTTAAGTCGGCATTGTGACATTTGTATTTAATTCCGATGCAATTTCTGTATTTCATCGTCAATAAGAAGGTCCAGGGGATGCAGTAAACCCGAAGTGAAGCATCGGAATCAACAACTAGTATCACAGGAATGGTTCAAAACATAGACAGTAAGAAGAGTCTGTCTTCTTGTACTTAAGTCGGCATTGTGCATTTTGTATTTAATTCCGATGCAATTTCTGTGTTTCATCGTCAATAAGAAGGTCCAAGGGAAACAGTAAACCTGAAGTGAAGCATCGGAATCTATAACTAGTGTCACAGGAATGGTTCAAAACATGGTCAGTAAGGAGAGTCAGTCTTCTTGTACTTAAGTCGGCATTGTGGCTTTTGTATTTAATTCCGATGCAATTTCTGTGTTTCATCGTCAATAAGAATGTCAGAGGGATACAGTAAACCTGAAGTGAAGCATCGGAATCTATAACTAGTGTCTCAGGAATGGATCAAAACATAGTCAGTAAGAAGAGTCAGTCTTCTTGTCCTTAAATCGGAAATGTGCCTTTTCTATTTAATTCCGATGCAATTTCTGTGTTTCATCGGCAATAAGGTCAGAGGGATACAGTAAACCTGAAGTGAAGCATCGGAATCTATAACTAGTGTCATAGGAATGGTTTAAAACATCGACAGTAGGAAGAGTCAGTCTTCTTGTACTTAAGTCGGCATTGTACCTTTTGTATTTAATTCCAATGCAATTTCTGTGTTTCATCGTCAATAAGAAGGTCGGAGGGATACAGTAAACTTGAAGTGAAGCATCGGAATCCAAAACTAGTGTCACAGGAATGGTTCAAAATATAGACAGTAGGAAGAGTCAGTCCTCTTGTACTTATGTCAGCATTGTGCCTTTTGTATTTAATTCCGATGCAATTTCTGAGTTTCATCGTCAATAAGAAGGTCAGAGGGATACAGTAAACCTAAGGTGAAGCATCGGAATCCATAACTAGTGTCACAGGAATGGTGCAAATCATAGTCAGTAAGAAAAGTCAGTCTTCTTGTCCTTAAGTCGGCATTGTGCCTTTTGTATTTAATTCCGTTGCAATTTCTATGTTTCATCGTCAATAAGAAGGTCCAAGGGATATAGTAAACCTGGAGTGAAGCATCGGAAACTATAACTAGTGTCACAGGAATGGTTCAAAACATAGACAGTAAGAAGAGTCAGTCTTCTTGTACTTAAGTCGGCATTGTGCCTTTTGTATTTAATTCCAATGCAATTTCTGTGTTTCATCGTTAATAAGAATGTCCAAGGCATACAGTAAACCTGAAGTGAAGCATCGGAATCTATAACTAGTGTAACAGGAATGGTTCAAATCATTCTCAATAAGTAGATTTGGTCTTCATGTTCTTAAGTCGGCATTGTGCCATTTTGTATTTAATTCCGATGAAATTTCTGTGTTTCATCGTCAATAAGAATGTCCAAGGGATACAGTAAACCTGAAGTGAAACATCGGAATCTATAACTAGTGTCACAGGATTGGTTCAAAACATTGTCAGTAAGAAGAGTCAGTGTTCTTGTCCTTAAGTCGGCATTGTGCCTTTTGTATTTAATTCCGAAGCAATTTCTGTGATTCATCGGCAATAACGTCAAAGGGATACAGTAAACCTGAAGTGAAGCATCGGAATCTATAACTAGTGTCACAGGAATGGTTCAAAACATAGACAGTAGTAAAAGTCAGTCTTCTTGTACTTAAGTCGGCATTGTACCTTTTGCTTTTAATTCTGATGCAATTTCTGTGTTTTATAGTCAATAAGAAGGTCAGAGGGATACAGTAAACCTGAATTGAAGCATCGGAATGTATAACTAGTGTCACAGGAATGGTTCAAAACATAATCAGTAAGAAGCGTCAGTCTTCTTGTACTTAAGTCGGCATTGTGCCTTTTCTATTTCATTCCGATGCAATATCTGTGTTTCATCGTCAATAAGAAGGTCCAAGGGATACAGTAAACCTGAAGTGAGGCATCGGAATCTATAACTAGTGTCACAGGAATGGTTCAAAACATAATCAGTAAGAAGCGTCAGTCTTCTTGTACTTAAGTCGGCATTGTGCCTTTTCTATTTAATTCTGAAGCAATTTCTGTGTTTCATCGTCAATAAGAAGATCCAAGGGATACAGTAAACCTGGAGTGAAGAACTGGAAGCTATAACTAGTGTCACAGGAATGGTTCAAAACATAGACAGTAGGAAGAGTCAGACTTCTTGTACTTAAGTCGGCATTGTGCCTTTTGTATTTAATTCTGATGCAATTTCTGTGTTTCATCGTCAATAAGAAGGTCCAAGGGATACAGTAAACCTGGAGTGAAGCATCGGAATCTATAACTAGTGTCACGGGTATTGTTCAAAACATAGACAGTAAGAAGAGTCAGTCTTCTTGTACTTAAGTCGGCATTGTGCCCTTTCTATTTAATTCCGATGCAATTTCTGTGTTTCATCGGCATTAAGAAGGTCAGAGGGATACAGTAAACCTGAAGTGAAGCATCGGAATCTATAACTAGTGTCACAGTAATGGTTCAAAACATAGGGAGTAAGAAGAGTCAGTCTTCTTGTCCATAATTCGGCGTTGTGCCTTTTGTACTTAATTCCGTTGCAATTTCTGTTTTTCATCGTCAATAAGAAGGTCCAAGGGATACAGTAAATCTGGAGTGAAGCACCGGAATCTACAACTAGTGTCACAGGAATGGTTCAAAACATAGGCAGTAAGAAGAGTCAGTCTTCGGGTACTTAAGTCGGCATTTTGCGTTTTGTATTTAATTCCGATGCAATTTCTGTGTTTTATCGTCATTAAGAAGGTCAGAGGGATACAGTTAACCTGAAGTGCAGCATCGGAATCCATAACTAGTGTCACAGGAATGGTTCAAAGCATAGTCAGTAAAAAGAGTCAGTCTTCTTGTTCTTAAGTCGGAATTGTGCCTTTTGTATTTAATTCCGATGCAACTTCTGTGTGTCATCGTCATTAAGGAGGTCCAAGACATACAGTAAACCTGAAGTGGAGCATCGGAATCTACAACTAGTGTCACAGGAATGGTTCAAAGCATAGTCAGTAAGAAGAGTCAGTTTTTTTGTACTTAAGTTGGCATTGTGCCTTTTGTGTTTAATTCCGATGCAAATTCTGGGTTTCATCGACAATAAAAAGGTCCAATGGATACAGTAAACCTGAAGCAAAGCATCGGAATCTATAACTAGTGTCACAGGAATGGTTCAAAACATAGACAGTAAGAAGAGTCAGTCTTCTTGTACTTAAGCCGGCATTGTGCCTTATGTATTTAATTCCGATGCAATTTCTGTGTTTCAACGTCAATAAGAAGATCAGAGGGATACAGTAAACCTGAAGTGAAGCATCGGAATCCATACCTAGTGTCACAGGAATCGTTCAAAACATAGACAGTAAGAAGAGTCAGTCTTCTTGTACTTAAGTCGGTATTATGCCTTTTGTATTTAATTCCGATGCAATTTCTGTGATTCATCGTCAATAAAAAGGTCCAAGGGATACAGTAAACCTGAAGTGAAGCATCGGAATCTATAACTAGTGTCACAGAAATGGTTCAAAACATAGACAGTACGAAGAGTCAGTCTTCTTGTTCTTAAGTCATCATTGTGCCTTTTGTATTTAATTCCGATGCAATTTCTGTGTTTCATCGCCAATAAGTAGGTTTAAGGGATACAGTAATCCTGAAGTGAAGCATCAGAATCTATAACTAGTGTCACAAGAATGGTTCAAAACATAGTCAGTAAGTATAGCCAGTCTTCTTGTAATTAAGTCGGCATTGTGCCTTTTGTATTTAATTCCGATGCAATTTCTGTGTATCATTGTCAATAAGAAGGTCAGAGGGATACAGTAAAGCTGAAGTGAAGCATCGGAATCTATAACTTGTGCCCCAGGAATGGTTGAAAACATAGACAGTAGGAAGAGTCAGTCTTCTTGTACTTAAGTCGGCATTGTGCCTTTTGTATTTAATTCGGATGCAATTTCTGTGTTTCATCGTCAATAGGAAGGTCAGAGGAATACAGTAAACCAGAAGTGAAGCATCGGAATGTTTAACTAGTGTCACTGGAATGGTTCAAACATAAACAGTAAGAAGAGTCAGTCTCCTTGTACTTAAGTCTTCATTGTGCCGTTTCTATTTTATTCCGATGCAATATCTGTGTTTCATCGTCAATAAGATCCAAGCGATTCAGTAAACCTGAAGTGAAGCATCGGAATCTATAACTAGTGTCACAGGAATGGTTCAAAACGTAGTCAGTAAGAAGCGTCAGTCTTCTTGTACTTAAGTCGGCATTGTGGCTTTTCTATTTAATTCTGATGCAATTTCTGTGTTTCATCCTCAATTAGAAGGTCCAAGAGATACAGTAAACCTGAAGTGAAGCACCGGAATCTATAACTAGTGTCACAGGAATGGTTCAATACATAGACTTTTGGAAGAGTCAGTCTTCTTGTACTTAAGTCGGCATTGTGCCTTTTCTACTTAATTCCGATGCAATTTCTGTGTTTTATCGTCAATAAGAAGGTTTAAGGTATACAGTAACCCTGGAGTAAAGCATCGGAATCGATAACTAGTGTCACAGGAATGGTTCAAAACATAGACAATAAGAAGAGTCAGTCTTCTTGTACTTAAGTCGGCATTGTGCCTTTTCTATTTAATTCCGATGCAATTTCTATGTTTCATCGTCATTAAGAAGGTCAGAGGGATACAGTAAACCTGAAGTGAAGCATCGGAATCTATAACTAGTGTCACAGGAATGGTTCAAAACATAGTCAGTAAGAAGAGACAGTCTTCTTGTCCTTAAGTCGGCATTGTGCCTTTTGTATTTAATTCCAATGCAATTTCTGTTTTTCATCGTCAATAAGAAGGTCCAAGGGTACAGTAAACCTGGAGTGTAGCATCGGAATCTATAATTGGTGTCACAGGAATGGTTTAAAACATAGGCAGTAAGAAGAGTCAGTCTTCGTGTACTTAAGTCGGCATTGTACCTTTTGTATTTAATTCCGATGCAATTTCTGTGTTTCATCGTCAATAAGAAGGTCCAAGGGATACAGTAAACCAGAAGTGAAGCATCGGAATCTATAACCAGTGTCACTGGAATGGTTCAAAACATAGTCAGTAAGAAGAGTCAGTCTTTTTGTACTTAAGTCCGCATTGTGCCGCCTTTTGTGTTTAATTCCGATGCAATTTCTGTGTTTCATCGTCAATTAGAAGGTCCAAGGTATACAGTAAACCTGAAGTGAAGCATCGGAATCTATAACTAGTGAAACAGGATTTGTTCAAACATAGTCAGTAGAAGAGTCAGTCTTCTTGTACTTAAGTCGGCATTGTGCCTTTTGTATTTAATTCCGATGCAATTTCTGTGATTCGTCGTCAATAAGAAGGTTAAAGGGATACAGTAAACCTGAAGTGAAGCATCGGAATCCATAACTAGTGTTACTAGAATGGTTCAAATCATAGTCAGTACGAAGAGTCAGTCTTCTTGTACTTAAGGCGGCATTGTACCTTTTGTATTTAATTCCGATGCTATTTCTGTGTTTCATCGTCAATAAGAAGGTGAGAGGGATACAGTAAACCTGAAGTGAAGCATCGGAATCTATAACTAGTGTCACAGGAATGGTTCAAAACATAGTCAGTTGGAAGAGTCAGTCTTCTTGTACTTAAGTCGGTACTGTGCATTTTGTATTTAATTCGGATGCAATTTCTGTGTCTCATCGTCTATAGGAAGGTCAGAGGGATACAGTAAACCTTAAGTTAAGCATCGGAAACTATAACTAGTGTCACAGGAATGGTTCAAACACAAGCAGTAAGAAGAGTCAGTCTTCTTGTACTTAAGTCGGTATTGTGCCTTTTCTATTTCATTCCGATGCAATATCTGTGTTTCATCGTCAATAAGAAGGTCCAAGGGATACAGTGAACCTGAAGTGAAGCATCGGAATCTATAACTAGTGTCACAGGAATGGTTCAAAGTCATAGTCAGTAAGAAGCGTCAGTCTTCTTGTACTTAAGTCGGCATTGTGCCTTTTCTATTTAATTCTGATGCAATTTCTGTGTTTCATCGTCAATAAGAAGGTCCAAGGGAAACAGTAAACCTGGAGTGAAGCACCGGAATCTATAACTAGTGTCACAGGAATGGTTCAAATCATAGACAGTAGGAAGAGTCAGTCCTCTTGTACTTAAGTCGGCATTGTGCCTTTTCTATTTAATTCCGATGCAATGTCTGTGTGTCATCGTCAATAAGAAGGTCCAAGGGATACAGTAAAACTGGAGTGAAGCATCGGAATCTATAACTAGTGTCACAGGAATGGTTCAAAACATAGTCAGTAAGAAGAGTCAGTCTTCTTGTACTTATGTCGGCATTGTGCCTGTTCTATTTAATTCCGATGCAATTTCTGTGTTTCATCGTCAATAAGAAGGTCAGAGGGATAATGTAAACCTGAAGTGAAGCATCCGAATCTATAACTAGTGTCACAGGAATGGTTCAAAACATAGTCAGTAAGAAGAGTTAGTCTTCTTGTCCTTAAGTCGGCATTGTGCCTTTTGTATTTAATTCCGATGCAATTTCTGTTTTTCATCGTCAATAAGAAGGTCCAAGGGATACAGTAAACTTGGAGTGTAGCATCGGAATCTATAACTAGTGTCACAGGAATGGTTCAAAACATAGGCAGTAAGAAGAGTCAGTCTTCGTGTACTTAAGTCGGCATTTTGCCCTTTGTATTTAATTCCGATGCAATTTCTGTGTTTCATCGTCAATAAGAAGGTCCAAGGGATACAGTAAACCTGGAGAGAAGAATCGGAATGTGTAACTACTGTCACAGGAATGGTTCAAAGCATAGACTGTAAGAAGAGTCAGTCTTCTTGTACTTAAGTCGGCATTGTGCCTATTGTATTTAATTCCGATGCAAATTCTGTGTTTCATCGTCAATAAGAAGGTCAGAGAGATACAGCAAACCTGAAGTGAAGCATCGCAATCTATAACTAGTGTCACAGGAATGGTTCAAAACATAGTCTGTAAGAAGAGTCATTCTTCTTGTACTTAAGTCTGCGTTGTGCCTTTTGTATTTAATTCCGATGCAATTTCTGTGTTTGATCTTCAATAAGAAGGTCAGAGGGTTACAGTAAACCTGAAGTGAGGCATCGGAATCTATAACTAGTGTCTCAAGAATGGTTCAAAACACAGACAGTAAAAAGGATCAGTCCTCTTGTACTTAAGTCGGCATTGTGCCTTTTGTATTTAATTCCGATGCAATTTCTGTGTTTCATCGTCAATAAGAAGGTCCAAGGGATACAGTAAACCTGGAGTGATGCATCGGAATCAATAACTAGTGTCACAGGAATGGTTCAAAACATAGACAGTAGGAAGAGTCAGTTTTCTTGTACTTAAGTCGGCATTGTGCCTTTTGTATTTAATTCCGCTGCAAATTCTGTGTTTCATCGTCAATAAGAAGGTCAGAGGGATACAGCAAACCTGAAGTGAAGCATCGCAATCTATAACTAGTGTCACAGGAATGGTTCAAAACATAGTCTGTAAGAAGAGTCAGTCTTCTTGTACTTAAGTCTGCGTTGTGCCTTTTGTATTTAATTCCGATGCAATTTCTGTGTTTGATCTTCAATAAGAAGGTCAGAGGGTTACAGTAAACCTGAAGTGAAGCATCGGAATCTATAACTAGTGTCTCAAGAATGGTTCAAAACACAGACAGTAAAAAGGATCAGTCCTCTTGTACTTAAGTCGGCATTGTGCCTTTTGTATTTAATTCCAATGCAATTTCTGTGTTTCATCGTCAATAAGAAGGTCCAAGGGATACAGTAAACCTGGAGTGATGCATCGGAATCAATAACTAGTGTCACAGGAATGGTTCAAAACATAGACAGTAGGAAGAGTCAGTTTTCTTGTACTTAAGTCGGCATTGTGCCTTTTGTATTTAATTCCGCTGCAAATTCTGTGTTTCATCGTCAATAATAAGGTCAGAGGGATACAGCAAACCTGAAATGAAGCATCGCAATCTATAACTAGTGTCACAGGAATGGTTCAAAACATAGTCAGTAGGAAGTATCAGTCTTATTTTACTTAAGTCTGCATTGTGCCTTTTGTATTTAATTCCGATGCAGTTTCTGTGTTTCATCGTCAATAAGAACGTCAGAGGGATACAGTGAACCAGAAGTGAAGAATCCGAATCCATAACTAGTGTCACAGGAATGGTTCAAAACATAGACAGTAAAAAGAGTCAGTCTTCTTGTACTTAAGTCGGCATTGTGCCCTTTGTATTTAATTCCGATGCTATTTCTGTGTGTCATCGTCAATAAGAAGGTCCAAGAGAGACAGTAAACCTGAAGTGAAGCATCGCATTCTATAACTAGTGTCACAGGAATGGTTCAAATCATAGTCAGTAAGAAGAGTCAGTCTTCTTGTACTTAAGTCTGCATTGTGCCTTTTGTATTTAATTCCGATGCAATTTCTGTGTTTCATCATTAATAAGAAGGTCAGAGGGATACAGTAAACCTGAAGTGAAGCATCGGAATCTATAACTACGGTCACAGGAATGGTTCAAAACATAGACAGTAAGAAAGATCAGTCCCCTTGCACTTAAGTCGCCATTGTGCCTTTTGTATTTAATTCCGATGCAATTTCTGTGTTTCATCGTCAATAAGAAGATCAGAGTGATACAATAAACCTGAAGTGAAGCATCTTAATCTATAACTAGCGTCACAGGAATAGTTCAAAACATAGACAGTAAGAAAAGTCAGTCGTCTTGTACTTAGGTCGGCATTGTGTCTTTTCTATTTAATTCCGATGCAATTTCTGTGTTTCATCGTCAATAAGAAGGTCAGAGGGATACAGTGAACCAGAAGTGAAGCATCCGAATCCATAACTAGTGTCACAGGAATGGTTCAAACATAGTCAGTAAAAGAGTCAGTCTTCTTGTACTTAAGTCGGCATTGTACCTCTTGTATTTAATTCCGATGCAATTTCTGAGTTTCATCGTCAATAAGAAGGTCCAAGGGATACAGTAAACCTCAAGTAAAGCATCGGAATCTATAACTAGTGTCACAGGAATGGTTCAGAGCATAGTCAGTAAGAAGAGTCAGTCTTTTTGTACTTAAGTCGGCATTGTGCCTTTTGTGTTTAATTTCGATGCAATTTCTGTGTTTGATCGTCAATAAGAAGGTCCAAGGGATACAGTAAGCCTGACGTGAAGCATCGGAATCTATAACTAGTGTCACAGGAATGGTTCAAAACATAGACAGTTAGAGGAGTCAGTCTTCTTGTACTTAAGTCAGCATTGTTCCTTTTGTATTTAATTCCGATGCAATTTCTGTTTTCATCGTCAATAAGAAGATCATAGGGACACAGTACACCTGAAGTGAAGCATCGGAATCTATAACTAGTGTCACAGGAATGGTTCAAAACATACACTGTTAGAAGAGTCAGTCTTCTTGTACTTAAGTCGGTATTGTGCCTTTTGTATTTAATTCCGATGCAATTTCTGTGTTTCATCGTCAATAAGAAGGTCCAAGGGAGACAGTAAACCTGAAGTGAAGCATCGCAATCTATAACTAGTGTCACAGAAATGGTTCAAAACATAGACAGTAAAAAGAGGCAGCCTTCTTGTACTTAAGTCGGCATTGTGCCTTTTCTATTTAATTCCGATGCAATCTCTTTGTTTCATCGTCAATTAGAAGGTCCAAGGTATACAGTAAACCTGAAGTGAAGCATCGGAATCTATAACTAGTGACACAGGAATGGTTCAAACATAGTCAGTAAGAAGAGTCAGTCTTCTTGTACTTAAGTCGGCATTGTGCCTTTTATATTTAATTCCGATGCAATTTCTGTGTGTCATCGTCAATAAGAAGGTTTAAGGGATACAGTAAACCTGAAGTGAAGCATCGGAATCTATAACTAGTGTCACGAGAATGGTTCAAAACATAGTCAGTAAGAAGAGTCAGTCTTCTTATACTTAAGTCGGTATTGTGCCTTTTGTATTTAATTCAGATGCATTTTCTGTGTTTCATCGTCTATAGGAAGGTCAGAGGGATACAGTAAACCTGAAGTGAAGCATCGGAATCTATAACTAGTGTCACAGGAATGGTTCAAAAACATAGTCAGTAAGAAGCGTCAGTCTTCTTGTACTTAAGTCGGCATTGTGCATTTTCTATTTAATTCTGATGCAATGTCTCTGTTTCATCGTCAATAAGAAGGTCCAAGGGAAACAGTAAACCTGGAGTGAAACACCGGAATCTATAACTAGTGTCACAGGAATGGTTCAAAACATTGACAGTAGGAAGAGTCAGTCCTCTTGTACTTAAGTCGGCATTGTGCCTTTCTATTTAATTCCGATGCAATTTCTGTGTTTCATCGTCAATAAAAAGGTAAGAGCGATAACGTAAACCTGAAGTCAAGCATCGGAATCTATAACTAGTGTCTAGGAATGGTTCAAGACATAGTCAGTAAGAAGAGTCAGTCTTCTTGTCCTTAAGTCGGCATTGTACCTTTTGTATTTAATTCCGATGCAATTTCTGTTCTTCATCGTCAATAAGAAGGTCCAAGGGATACAGTAAACCTGGAGTGTAGCATCGGAATCTATAACTAGTGTCACAGGAGTGGTTCAAAACATAGGCAGTAAGAAAAGTCAGTCTTCGCGTACTTAAGTCGGCATTGTGCCTTTTGTATTTAATTCCGATGCAATTTCTGTGTTTCATCGTCAATAAGAAGGTCCAAGGGATACAGTAAACCTGAAGTGAAGCATCGGAATCTATAACTAGTGTAACAGGAATGGTTCAAAACATAGACAGTAGGAAGAGTCAAACTTCTTGTACGTAAGTCGGCATTGTGCCTTTTGTATTTAATTCTGATGCAAATTCTGTGTTTCATCGTCAATAAGAAGGTCAGAGGTATACAGCAAACCTGAAGTTAAGCATCGCAATCTATAACTCGTGTCACAGGAATGGTTCAAAACATAATCTGTAAGAAGAGTCAGTCTTCTTGTACTAATGTCTGCATTGTGCCTTTTGTTTTTAATTCCGATGCATTTTCTGTGTTTCATCATCAATAAGAAGGTCAGAGGGTTACGGTAAACCTGAAGTGAAGCATCGGAATCTATAACTAGTGTCTCAGGAATGGTTCAAAACATAGACAGTAAGAAGGATCGGTCCTCTTGTACTTAAGTCGGCATTGTGCCTTTTGTATTTAATTCCGATGCAATTTCTGTGTTTCATCGTCAATTAGAAGATCAGAGGGATACAGTAAACCTGAAGTGAAGCATCGGAATCTATAACTAGTGTCACAGGAATGGTTCAAAACATAGACAGTAAGAAAAGTCAGTCGTCTTGTACTTAAGTCGGCATTGTGTCTTTACTATTTAATTCCCATGCAATTTCTGTGTTTCATCGTCAATAAGAAGGTCAGAGGGATACAGTAAACCAGAAGTGAAGCATCCGAATCCATAACTAGTGTCACAGGAATGGTTCAAAACATAGTCAGTAAAAAGAGTCAGTCTATTTGTACTTAAGTCGGCATTGTGCCTTTTGTGTTTAATTCCGATGCAATTTCTGTGTTTCATCGTCAATAAGAAAGTCCAAGGGATACAGTAAGCCTGAAGTGAATCATCGGAATCTATAACTAGTGTCACAGCAATGGTTCAAATCATAGACAGTAAGAAGAGTCAGTCTTCTTGTACTTAAGTCGGCATTGTGCCTTTTGTATTCAATTCCGATGCAATTTCTGTGTTTCATCGTCAATAAGAAGATCAGAGGGATACAGTAAACCTGAAGTGAAGCATCGGAATCTATAACTAGTGTCACAGGAATGGTTCAAAACATAGTCAGTAAAAAGAGTCAGTCTTCTTGTCCTTAAGTCGGCATTGTGCCTTTT
Organism: Schistocerca serialis cubense; assembly: GCF_023864345.2. NCBI lineage: Eukaryota > Metazoa > Arthropoda > Insecta > Orthoptera > Acrididae > Schistocerca > Schistocerca serialis. The sequence continues at coordinate 3,905,464 of NC_064645.1, forward strand.
GTATATAATTCCGATGCAATTTCTGTGTTTCATCGTCAATAAGAAGGTCCAAGGGATACAGTAAACCTGAAGTGAAGCATCGGAATCTATAACTAGTGTCACAGGAATGGTTCAAAGCATAGTCAGTAACAAGAGTCAGTCTTTTTGTACTTAAGTCGGCATTGTGCCTTTTGTGTTTAATTCCGATGCAATTTCTGTGTTTCATCGTCAATAAGAAGGTCCAAGGGATACAGTAAGCCTGACGTGAAGCATCGGAATCTATAACTAGTGTCACAGGAATGGTTCAAAACATAGACAGTCGGAAGAGTCAGTCTTCTTGTACTTAAGTCAGCATTGTGCCTTTTGTATTTAATTCCGATGCAATTTCTGTGTTTCATCGTCAATAAGAAGATCATAGGGATACAGTAAACCTGAAGTGAAGCATCGGAATCTATAACTAGTGTCACAGGAATGATTCAAAACATAGACAGTAAGAAGAGTCAGTCTTCTTGTACTTAAGTCGGTATTGTGCCTTTTGTATATAATTCCGATTCAATTTCTGTGTTTCATCGTCAATAAGAAGGTCCAAGGGAAACAGTAAACCTGGAGTGAAGCACCGGAATTCATAACTAGTGTCACAGGAATGGTTCAAAACATTGACAGTAGGAAGAGTCAGTCCTCTTGTACTTAAGTCGGCATTGTGCCTTTTCTATTTAATTCCGATGCAATTTCTGTGTTACATCGTCAATAAGAAGGTCCAAGGAATACAGTATACCTGAAGTGAAGCATCGGAATCTACAACTAGTTTCACAGGAATGGTTCAAAACATAGACAGTAAGAAGAGTCAGTCTTCTTGTACTTAAGTCGGCATTGTGCCTGTTCCATTTAATTCCGATGCAATTTCTGTGTTTCATCGTCAATAAGAAGGTAAGAGGGATAATGTAAACCTGAAGTGAAGCATCGGAATCTATAACTAGTGTCACAGGAATGGTTCAAAACATGGTCAGTAAGAAGAGTCAGTCTTCTTCTCCTTATGTCGGCATTGTGCCTTTTGTATTTAATTCCGATGCAATTTCTGTTTTTCATCGTCAATAAGAAGTCCAAGGGATACAGTAAACCTGGAGTGTAGCATCGGAATCTATAACTAGTGTCACAGGAGTGGTTCAAAACATTGGCAGTAAAAAGAGTCAGTCTTCGTGTACTTAAGTCGGCATTGTGCCTTTTGTATTTAATTCCGATGCAATTTCTGTGTTTCATCGTCAATAAGAAGGTCCAAGGGATACAGTAAACCTGAAGTGAAGCATCGGAATCTATAACTAGTGCAACAGGAATGGTTCAAAACATAGACAGTGGGAAGAGTCTCTCTTCTTGTACTTAAGTCGGCATTGTGCCTTTTGTATTTAATTCCGATGCAATTTCTGTGTCTCATCGTCAATTAGAAGATCAGAGGGATACAGTAAACCAGAAGTGAAGCATCCGAATCCATAACTAGTGTCACAGGAATGGTTCAAAACATAGTCAGTAAAAAGAGTCAATCTATTTGTACTTAAGTCGGCATTGTGCCTTTTTTGTTTAATTACGATGCAATTTCTGTGTTTCATCGTCAATAAGAAGGTCCAAGGGATACAGTAAACCTGAAGTGAAGCATCGGAATCAATAACTAGTGTCACAGGAATGGTTCAAAACATAAACAGTAAGAAGAGTCAGTCTTCTTGTCCTTAAGTCGGTATTGTGCCTTTTGTATTTAATTCCGATGCAATTTCTGTGTTTCATCGTCAATAAGAAGATCAGAGTGATACAGTAAACTGAAGTGAAGCATCGGAGTCTATAACTAGTGTCACAGGAATAGTTCAAAACATAGACAGTAAGAAAAGTCAGTCGTCTTGTACTTAAGTCGGCATTGTGCCTTTTCTATTCAATTCCGATGCAATTTCTGTGTTTCATCGTCAATACGAACGTCAGAGGGATACAGTGAACCAGAAGTGAAGCATCCGAATCCATAACTAGTGTCACAGGAATGGTTCAAACATAGTCAGTAAAAAGAGTCAGTCTTCTTGTACTTAAGTCGGTATTGTACCTTTTGTGTTTAATTCCGATGCAATTTCTGTGTTTCATCGTCAATAAGAAGGTCCAAGGGATACATTAAGCCTAAAGTGAAGCATCGGAATCTATAACTAGTGTCACAGGAATGGTTCAAATCATAGACAGTAAGAAGAGTCAGTCTTCCTGTAATTAAGTCAGCATTGTGCCTTTTGTATTTAATTCCGATGCAATTTCTGTGTTTCATCGTCAATAAGAAGATCATAGGGATACAGTAAACCTGAAGTGAAGCATCGGAATCTATAACTAGTGTCACAGGAATGGTTCAAATCATAGACAGTAAAAAGAGTCAGTCTTCTTGTCCTTAAGTCGGTATTGTGCCTTTTGTATTTAATTCCGATGCAATTTCTGTGTGTCATCGTCAATAAGAAGGTCCAAGAGAGACAGTAAACCTGAAGTGAAGCATCGCAATCTATAACTAGTGTCACAGGAATGGTTCAAAACATAGTCAGTAAGAAGAGTCAGTCTTCTTGTACTTAAGTCGGCATTGTGCCTATTGTATTTAATTCCGTTGCAAATTCTGTGTTTCATCGTCATTAAGAAGGTCAGAGGGATACAGCAAACCTGAAGTGAAGCATCGCAATCTATAACTAGTGTCACAGGAATGGTTCAAAACATAGTCAGTAAGAAGAGTCAGTCTTCTTGTACTTAAGTCTGCATTGTGCCTTTTGTATTTAATTCCGATGCAATTTCTGTGTCTCAACATCAATAAGAAGGTCAGAGGGATACAGTAAACCTGAAGTGAAGCATCGGAATCTATAACTACTGTCACAGGAATGGTTCTAAACATAGACAGTAAGAAAGATCAGCCCCCTTGCACTTAAGTCGCCATTGTGCCTTTTGTATTTAATTCCGATGCAATTTCTGTGTTTCATCGTCAATAAGAAGATCAGAGTGATACAGTAAACCTGAAGTGAAGCATCTTAATCTATAACTAGTGTCACAGGAATAGTTCAAAACATAGACAGTAAGAAAAGTCAGTCGTCTTGTACTTAGGTCGGCATTGTGCCTTTTCTATTTAATTCCGATGCAATTTCTGTGTGTCATCGTCAATAAGAAGATCAGATGGATACGGTGAACCAGAAGTGAAGCATCCGAATCCATAACTAGTGTCACAGGAATGGTTCAAACATAGTCAGTAAAAAGAGTCAGTCTTCTTGTACTTAAGTCGGCATTGTACCTCTTGTATTTAAATCCGATGCATTTTCTGAGTTTCATCGTCAATAAGAAGGTCAGAGGGATACAGTAAACCTCAAGTGAAGCATCGGAATCTATAACTAGTGTCACAGGAATGGTTCAAAGCATAGTCAGTAAGAAGAGTCAGTCTTTTTGTACTTAAGTCGGCATTGTGCCTTTTGTGTTTAATTTCGATGCAATTTCTGTGTTTAATCGTCAATAAGAAGGTCCAAGGGATACAGTAAGCCTGACGTGAAGCATCGGAATCTATAACTAGTGTCACAGGAATGGTTCAAAACATAGACAGTCAGAAGAGTCAGTCTTCTTGTACTTAAGTCAGCATTGTGCCTTTTGTATTTAATTCCGATGCAATTTCTGTTTTCATCGTCAATAAGAAGATCATAGGGACACAGTAAACCTGAATTGAAGCATCGGAATCTATAACTAGTGTCACAGGAATGGTTCAAAACATAGACAGTAAGAAGAGTCAGTCTTCTTGTACTTAAGTCGGTATTGTGCCTTTTGTATTTAATTCCGATGCAATTTCTGTGTTTCATCGTCAATAAGAAGGTCCAAGGGAGACAGTAAACCTGAAGTGAAGCATCGCAATCTATAACTAGTGTCACAGAAATGGTTCAAAACATAGACAGTAAAAAGAGGCAGCCTTCTTGTACTTAAGTCGGCATTGTGCCTTTTCTATTTAATTCCGATGCAATCTCTTTGTTTCATCGTCAATTAGAAGGTCCAAGGTATACAGTAAACCTGAAGTGAAGCATCGGAAACTATAACTAGTGACACAGGAATGGTTCAAACATAGTCAGTAAGAAGAGTCGGTCTTCTTGTACTTAAGTCGGCATTGTGGCTTTTGTATTTAATTCCGATGCAATTTCTGTGTTTCATCGTCAATAAGAAGGTTTAAGGGATACAGTAAACCTGAAGTGAAGCATCGGAATCTATAACTAGTGTCACGAGAATGGTTCAAAACATAATCAGTAAGAAGAGTCAGTCCTCTTGTACTTAAGTCGGTATTGTGCCTTTTGTATTTAATTCGGATGCAATTTCTGTGTTTCATCGTCTATAGGAAGGTCAGAGGGATACAGTAAACCTGAAGTGAAGCATCGGAATCTATAACTAGTGTCACAGGAATGGTTCAAAAACATAGTCAGTAAGAAGCGTCAGTCTTCTTGTACTTAAGTCGGCATTGTGCATTTTCTATTTAATTCTGATGCAATGTCTGTGTTTCATCGTCAATAAGAAGGTCCAAGGGAAACAGTAAACCTGGAGTGAAGCACCGGAATCTATAACTAGTGTCACAGGAATGGTTCAAAACATTGACAGTAGGAAGAGTCAGTCCTCTTGTACTTAAGTCGGCATTGTGCCTTTCTATTTAATTCCGATGCAATTTCTGTGTTTCATCGTCAATAAGAAGGTAAGAGCGATAACGTAAACCTGAAGTCAAGCATCGGAATCTATAACTAGTGTCACAGGAATGGTTCAAAACATAGTCAGTAAGAAGAGTCAGTCTTCTTGTCCTTAAGTCGGCATTGTACCTTTTGTATTTAATTCAGATGCAATTTCTGTTTTTCATCGTCAATAAGAAGGTCCAAGGGATACAGTAAACCTGGAGTGTAGCATCGGAATCTATAACTAGTGTCACAGGAGTGGTTCAAAACATAGGCAGTAAGAAAAGTCAGTCTTCGTGTACTTAAGTCGGCATTGTGCCTTTTGTATTTAATTCCGATGCAATTTCTGTGTTTCATCGTCAATAAGAAGGTCAAAGGGATACAGTAAACCTGAAGTGAAGCATCGGAATCTATAACTAGTGTAACAGGAATGGTTCAAAACATAGACAGTAGGAAGAGTCAGTCTTCTTGTACGTAAGTCGGCATTGTGCCTTTTGTATTTAATTCCGATGCAAATTCTGTGTTTCATCGTCAATAAGAAGGACAGAGGTATACAGCAAACCTGAAGTGAAGCATCGCAATCTATAACTTGTGTCACAGGAATGGTTCAAAACATAATCTGTAAGAAGAGTCAGTCTTCTTGTACTTATGTCTGCATTGTGCCTTTTGTATTTAATTCCGATGCAATTTCTGTGTTTCATCATCAATAAGAAGGTCAGAGGGTTACAGTAAACCTGAAGTGAAGCATCGGAATCTATAACTAGTGTCTCAGGAATGGTTAAAAACATAGACAGTAAGAAGGATCGGTCCTCTTGTACTTAAGACGGCATTGTGCCTTTTGTATTTAATTCCGATGCAATTTCTGTGTTTCATCGTCAATTAGAAGATCAGAGGGATACAGTAAACCTGAAGTGAAGCATCGGAATCTATAACTAGTGTAACAGGAATGGTTCAAAACATAGACAGTAAGAAAAGTCAGTCGTCTTGTACTTAAGTCGGCATTGTGTCTTTAATATTTAATTCCCATGCAATTTCTGTGTTTCATCGTCAATAAGAAGGTCAGAGGGATACAGTAAACCAGAAGTGAAGCATCCGAATCCATAACTAGTGTCACAGGAATGGTTCAAAACATAGTCAGTAAAAGAGTCAGCCTATTTGTACTTAAGTCGGCATTGTGCCTTTTGTGTTTAATTCCGATGCAATTTCTGTGTTTCATCGTCAATAAGAAGGTCCAAGGGATAAAGTAAGCCTGAAGTGAAGCATCGGAATCTATAACTAGTGTCACAGCAATGGTTCAAATCATAGACAGTAAGAAGAGTCAGTCTTCTTGTACTTAAGTCGGTATTGTGCCTTTTGTATTTAATTCCGATTCAATTTCTGTGTTTCATCGTCAATAAGAAGGTCCAAGGGAAACAGTAAACCTGGAGTGAAGCACCGGAATCTATAACTAGTGTCACAGGAATGGTTCAAAACATTGACAGTAGGAAGAGTCAGTCCTCTTGTACTTAAGTCGGCATTGTGCCTTTTCTATTTAATTCCGATGCAATTTCTAAGTTACATCGTCAATAAGAAGGTCCAAGGGATACAGTACACCTGGAGTGAAGCATCGGAATCTATAACTAGTGTCACAGGAATGGTTCAAAAACATAGACAGTAAGAAGAGTCAGTCTTCTTGTCCTTAAGTCGGCATTGTGCCTGTTCCATTTAATTCCGATGCAATTTCTGTGTTTCATCGTCAATAAGAAGGTAAGAGGGATAATGTAAACCTGAAGTGAAGCATCGGAATCTATAACTAGTGTCACAGGAATGGTTCAAAACATGGTCAGTAAGAAGAGTCAGTCTTCTTGTCCTTATGTCGGCATTGTGCCTTTTGTATTTAATTCCGATGCAATTTCTATTTTTCATCGTCAATAAGAAGGTCCAAGGGATACAGTAAACCTGGAGTGTAGCATCGGAATCTATAACTAGTGTCACAGGAGTGGTTCAAAACATAGGCAGTAAAAAGAGTCAGTCTTCGTGTACTTAAGTCGGCATTGTGCCTTTTGTATTTAATTCCGATGCAATTTCTGTGTTTCATCGTCAATAAGAAGGTCCAAGAGAGACAGTAAACCTGAAGTGAAGCATCGCAATATATAACTAGTGTCACAGGAATGGTTCAAAACATAGTCAGTAAGAAGAGTCAGTCTTCTTGTACTTAAGTCGGCATTGTGCCTATTGTATTTAATTCCGTTGCAAATTCTGTGTTTCATCGTCATTAAGAAGGTCAGAGGGATACAGAAAACCTGAAGTGAAGCATCGCAATCTATAACTAGTGTCACAGGAATGGTTCAAAACATAGTCAGTAAGAAGAGTCAGTCTTCTTGTACTTAAGTCTGCATTGTGCCTTTTGTATTTAATTCCGATGCAATTTCTGTGTTTCAACATCAATAAGAAGGTCAGAGGGATACAGTAAACCTGAAGTGAAGCATCGGAATCTATAACTACTGTCACAGGAATGGTTCAAAACATAGACAGTAAGAAAGATCAGTCCCCTTGCACTTAAGTCGCCATTGTGCCTTTTGTATTTAATTCCGATGCAATTTCTGTGTTTCATCGTCAATAAGAAGATCAGAGTGATACAGTAAATCTGAAGTGAAGCATCTTAATCTATAACTAGTGTCACAGGAATAGTTCAAAACATAGACAGTAAGAAAAGTCAGTCGTCTTGTACTTAGGTCGGCATTGTGCCTTTTCTATTTAATTCCGATGCAATTTCTGTGTTTCATCGTCAATAAGAAGATTAGATGGATACGGTGAACCAGAAGTGAAGCATCCGAATCCATAACTAGTGTCACAGGAATGGTTCAAACATAGTCAGTAAAAAGAGTCAGTCTTCTTGTACTTAAGTCGGCATTGTACCTCTTGTATTTAAATCCGATGCAATTTCTGAGTTTCATCGTCAATAAGAAGGTCAGAGGGATACAGTAAACCTCAAGTGAAGCATCGGAATCTATAACTAGTGTCACAGGAATGGTTCAAAGCATAGTCAGTAAGAAGAGTCAGTCTTTTTGTACTTAAGTCGGCATTGTGCCTTTTGTGTTTAATTTCGATGCAATTTCTGTGTTTAATCGTCAATAAGAAGGTCCAAGGGATACAGTAAGCCTGACGTGAAGCATCGGAATCTATAACTAGTGTCACAGGAATGGTTCAAAACATAGACAGTCAGAAGAGTCAGTCTTCTTGTACTTAAGTCAGCATTGTGCCTTTTGTATTTAATTCCGATGCAATTTCTGTTTTCATCGTCAATAAGAAGATCATAGGGACACAGTAAACCTGAAGTGAAGCATCGGAATCTATAACTAGTGTCACAGGAATGGTTCAAAACATAGACAGTAAGAAGAGTCAGTCTTCTTGTACTTAAGTCGGTATTGTGCCTTTTGTATTTAATTCCGATGCAATTTCTGTGTTTCATCGTCAATAAGAAGGTCCAAGGGAGACAGTAAACCTGAAGTGAAGCATCGCAATCTATAACTAGTGTCACAGAAATGGTCCAAAACATAGACAGTAAAAAGAGGCAGCCTTCTTGTACTTAAGTCGGCATTGTGCCTTTTCTATTTAATTCCGATGCAATCTCTTTGTTTCATCGTCAATTAGAAGGTCCAAGGTATACAGTAAACCTGAAGTGAAGCATCGGAATCTATAACTAGTGACACAGGAATGGTTCAAACATAGTCTGTAAGAAGAGTCGGTCTTCTTGTACTTAAGTCGGCATTGTGCCTTTTGTATTTAATTCCGATGCAATTTCTGTGTTTCATCGTCAATAAGAAGGTTTAAGGGATACAGTAAACCTGAAGTGAAGCATCGGAATCTATAACTAGTGTCACGAGAATGGTTCAAAACATAGTCAGTAAGAAGAGTCAGTCCTCTTGTACTTAAGTCGGTATTGTGCCTTTTGTATTTAATTCCGATGCAATTTCTGTGTTTCATCGTCTATAGGAAGGTCAGAGGGATACAGTAAACCTGAAGTGAAGCATCGGAATCTATAACTAGTGTCACAGGAATGGTTCAAAACATTGACAGTAGGAAGAGTCAGTCCTCTTGTACTTAAGTCGGCATTGTGCCTTTCTATTTAATTCCGATGCAATTTCTGTGTTTCATCGTCAATAAGAAGGTAAGAGCGATAACGTAAACCTGAAGTCAAGCATCGGAATCTATAACTAGTGTCACAGGAATGGTTCAAAACATAGTCAGTAAGAAGAGTCAGTCTTCTTGTCCTTAAGTCGGCATTGTACCTTTTGTATTTAATTCCGATGCAATTTCTGTTTTTCATCGTCAATAAGAAGGTCCAAGGGATACAGTAAACCTGGAGTGTAGCATCGGAATCTATAACTAGTGTCACAGGAGTGGTTCAAAACATAGGCAGTAAGAAAAGTCAGTCTTCGTGTACTTAAGTCGACATTGTGCCTTTTGTATTTAATTCCGATGCAATTTCTGTGTTTCATCGTCAATAAGAAGGTCAAAGGGATACAGTAAACCTGAAGTGAAGCATCGGAATCTATAACTAGTGTAACAGGAATGGTTCAAAACGTAGACAGTAGGAAGAGTCAGTCTTCTTGTACGTAAGTCGGCATTGTGCCTTTTGTATTTAATTCCGTTGCAAATTCTGTGTTTCATCGTCAATAAGAAGGACAGAGGTATACAGCAAACCTGAAGTGAAGCATCGCTATCTATAACTTGTGTCACAGGAATTGTTCAAAACATAATCTGTAAGAAGAGTCAGTCTTCTTGTACTTATGTCTGCATTGTGCCTTTTGTATTTAATTCCGATGCAATTTCTGTGTTTCATCATCAATAAGAAGGTCAGAGGGTTACAGTAAACCTGAAGTGAAGCATCGGAATCTATAACTAGTGTCTCAGGAATGGTTCAAAACATAGACAGTAAGAAGGATCGGTCCTCTTGTACTTAAGTCGGCATTGTGCCTTTTGTAGTTAATTCCGATGCAATTTCTGTGTTTCATCGTCAATTAGAAGATCAGAGGGATACAGTAAACCTGAAGTGAAGCATCGGAATCTATAACTAGTGTAACAGGAATGGTTCAAAACATAGACAGTAAGAAAAGTCAGTCGTCTTGTACTTAAGTCGGCATTGTGTCTTTAATATTTAATTCCCATGCAATTTCTGTGTTTCATCGTCAATAAGAAGGTCAGAGGGATACAGTAAACCAGAAGTGAAGCATCCGAATCCATAACTAGTGTCACAGGAATGGTTCAAAACATAGTCAGTAAAAAGAGTCAGTCTATTTGTAGTTAAGTCGGCATTGTGCCTTTTGTGTTTAATTCCGATGCAATTTCTGTGTTTCATCGTCAATAAGATGGTCCAAGGGATAAAGTAAGCCTGAAGTGAAGCATTGGAATCTATAACTAGTGTCACAGCAATGGTTCAAATCATAGACAGTAAGAAGAGTCAGTCTTCTTGTACTTAAGTCGGCATTGTGCCTTTTGTATTTAATTCCGATGCAATTTCTGTGTTTCATCGTCAATAAGAATATCAGAGGGATACAGTAAACCTGAAGTGAAGCATCGGAATCTATAACTAGTGACACAGGAATATTTCAAAGCATAGTCAGTAAGAAGAGTCAGTCTTTTTGTACTTAAGTCGGCATTGTGCCTTTTGTGTTTAATTCCGATGCAATTTCTGTGTTTCATCGTCAATAAGAAGGTCCAAGGGATACAGTAAGCCTGACGTGAAGCATCGGAATCTATAACTAGTGTCACAGGAATGGTTCAAAACATAGACAGTCGGAAGAGTCAGTCTTCTTGTACTTAAGTCAGCATTGTGCCTTTTGTATTTAATTCCGATGCAATTTCTGTGTTTCATCGTCAATAAGAAGATCATAGGGATACAGTAAACCTGAAGTGAAGCATCGGAATCTATAACTAGTGTCACAGGAATGGTTCAAAACATAGACAGTAAGAAGAGTCAGTCTTCTTGTACTTAAGTCGGTATTGTGCCTTTTGTATTTAATTCCGATTCAATTTCTGTGTTTCATCGTCAATAAGAAGGTCCAAGGGAAACAGTAAACCTGGAGTGAAGCACCGGAATCTATAACTAGTGTCACAGGAATGGTTCAAAACATTGACAGTAGGAAGAGTCAGTCCTCTTGTACTTAAGTCGGCATTGTGCCTTTTCTATTTAATTCCGATGCAATTTCTAAGTTACATCGTCAATAAGAAGGTCCAAGGGATACAGTACACCTGGAGTGAAGCATCGGAATCTATAACTAGTGTCACAGGAATGGTTCAAAAACATAGACAGTAAGAAGAGTCAGTCTTCTTGTCCTTAAGTCGGCATTGTGCCTGTTCCATTTAATTCCGATGCAATTTCTGTGTTTCATCGTCAATAAGAAGGTAAGAGGGATAATGTAAACCTGAAGTGAAGCATCGGAATCTATAACTAGTGTCACAGGAATGGTTCAAAACATGGTCAGTAAGAAGAGTCAGTCTTCTTGTCCTTATGACGGCATTGTGCCTTTTGTATTTAATTCCGATGCAATTTCTATTTTTCATCGTCAATAAGAAGGTCCAAGGGATACAGTAAACCTGGAGTGTAGCATCGGAATCTATAACTAGTGTCACAGGAGTGGTTCAAAACATAGGCAGTAAAAAGAGTCAGTCTTCGTGTACTTAAGTCGGCATTGTGCCTTTTGTATTTAATTCCGATGCAATTTCTGTGTTTCATCGTCAATAAGAAGGTCCAAGGGATACAGTAAACCTGAAGTGAAGCATCGGAATCTATAACTAGTGTAACAGGAATGGTTCAAAACATAGACAGTAGGAAGAGTCAGTCTTCTTGTACTTAAATCGGCATTGTGCATTTTGTATTTAATTCCGATGCAATTTCTGTGTTTCATCGTCGATAAGAATATCAGAGGGATACAGTAAACCTGAAGTGAAGCATCGGAATCTATAACTAGTGACACAGGAATATTTCAAAGCATAGTCAGTAAGAAGAGTCAGTCTTTTTGTACTTAAGTCGGCATTGTGCCTTTTGTGTTTAATTCCGATGCAATTTCTGTGTTTCATCGTCAATAAGAAGGTCCAAGGGATACAGTAAGCCTGACGTGAAGCATCGGAATCTATAACTAGTGTCACAGGAATGGTTCAAAACATAGACAGTCGGAAGAGTCAGTCTTCTTGTACTTAAGTCAGCATTGTGCCTTTTGTATTTAATTCCGATGCAATTTCTGTGTTTCATCGTCAATAAGAAGATCATAGGGATACAGTAAACCTGAAGTGAAGCATCGGAATCTATAACTAGTGTCACAGGAATGGTTCAAAACATAGACAGTAAGAAGAGTCAGTCTTCTTGTACTTAAGTCGGTATTGTGCCTTTTGTATTTAATTCCGAATCAATTTCTGTGTTTCATCGTCAATAAGAAGGTCCAAGGGAAACAGTAAACCTGGAGTGAAGCACCGGAATCTATAACTAGTGTCACAGGAATGGTTCAAAACATTGACAGTAGGAAGAGTCAGTCCTCTTGTACTTAAGTCGGCATTGTGCCTTTTCTATTTAATTCCGATGCAATTTCTAAGTTACATCGTCAATAAGAAGGTCCAAGGGATACAGTACACCTGGAGTGAAGCATCGGAATCTATAACTAGTGTCACAGGAATGGTTCAAAAACATAGACAGTAAGAAGAGTCAGTCTTCTTGTCCTTAAGTCGGCATTGTGCCTCTTCCATTTAATTCCGATGCAATTTCTGTGTTTCATCGTCAGTAAGAAGGTAAGAGGGATAATGTAAACCTGAAGTGAAGCATCGGAATCTATAACTAGTGTCACAGGAATGGTTCAAAACATGGTCAGTAAGAAGAGTCAGTCTTCTTGTCCTTATGTCGGCATTGTGCCTTTTGTATTTAATTCCGATGCAATTTCTATTTTTCATCGTCAATAAGAAGGTCCAAGGGATACAGTAAACCTGGAGTGTAGCATCGGAATCTATAACTAGTGTCACAGGAGTGGTTCAAAACATAGGCAGTAAAAAGAGTCAGTCTTCGTGTACTTAAGTCGGCATTGTGCCTTTTGTATTTAATTCCGATGCAATTTCTGTGTTTCATCGTCAATAAGAAGGTCCAAGGGATACAGTAAACCTGAAGTGAAGCATCGGAATCTATAACTAGTGTAACAGGAATGGTTCAAAACATAGACAGTAGGAAGAGTCAGTCTTCTTGTACTTAAGTCGGCATTGTGCTTTTTGTATTTAATTCCGATGCAATTTCTGTGTTTCATCGTCAATTAGAAGATCAGAGGGATACAGTAAACCAGAAGTGAAGCATCCGAATCCATAACTAGTGTCACAGGATTGGTTCAAAACATAGTCAGTAAAAAGAGTCAATCTATTTGTACTTAAGTCGGCAATGTGCCTTTTGTGTTTAATTACGATGCAATTTCTGTGTTTCATCGTCAATAAGAAGGTCCAAGGGATACAGTAAGCCTGAAGTGAAGCATCGGAATCTATAACTAGTGTCACAGGAATGGTTCAAAACATAAACAGTAAGAAGAGTCAGTCTTCTTGTACTTAAGTCGGCATTGTGCCTTTTGTATTTAATTCCGATGCAATTTCTGTGTTTCATCGTCAATAAGAAGATCAGAGGGATACAGTAAACCTGAAGTGAAGCATCGGAATCTCTAACTAGTGTCACAGGAATGGTTCAAAACATAGTCAGTAAAAAGAGTCAGTCTTCTTGTCCTTAAGTCGGCATTGTGCCTTTTGTATTTAATTCCGATGCAACTTCTGTGTGTCATCGTCAATAAGAAGGTCCAAGGGATACAGTAAACCTGAAGTGAAGCATCGGAATCTATAACTAGTGTCACAGGAATGGTTCAAACCATAGTCAGTGAGATGTGGCAGTCTTTTTGTACTTAAGTCGGCATTGTGCCTTTTGTGTTTAATTCCGATGCAATTTCTGTGGTTCATCGTCAATAAGAAGGTCCAAGGCATACAGTAAGCCTGAAGTGAAGCATCGGAATCTATAACTAGTGGCACAGGAATGGTTCAAAACATAGACTGTAAGAAGTGTCAGTCATCTTATACTTAAGTCAGCATTATGCCTTTTGTATTTAATTCCGATGCAATTTCTGTGTTTCATCGTCAATAAGAAGATCATAGGGATACACTAAACCTTAAGTGAAGCATCGGAATCTATAACTAGTGACACAGGAATGGTTCAAAACATAGACAGTAAGAAGAGTCAGTCTTCTTGTACTTAAGTCGGTATTGTGCCTTTTGTATTTAATTCCGATGCAATTTCTGTGTTTCATCGTCAATAAGAAGGTCCAAGGGAGACAGTAAACCTGAAGTGAAGCATCGCAATCTATAACTAGTGTCACAGAAATGGTTCAAAACATAGACAGTAAAAAGAGGCAGCATTCTTGTACTTAAGTCGGCATTGTGCCTTTTCTATTTAATTCCGATGCAATCTCTGTGTTTCATCGTCAATTAGAAGGTCCAAGGTATACAGTAAACCGGAAGTGAAGCATCGGAATCTATAACTAGTGACACAGGAATGGTTCAAACATAGTCAGTAAGAAGAGTCAGTTTTCTTGTCCTTAAGTCGGCATTGTGCCTTTTGTATTTAATTCCGATGCAATTTCTGTTTTTCATCGTCAATAAGAAGGTCCAAGGGATACAGTAAACCTGAAGTGAAGCATCGGAATCTATAACTAGTGTAACAGGAATGGTTCAAAACATAGACAGTAGGAAGAGTCAGTCTTCTTGTACTTAAGTCGGCATTGTGCTTTTTGTATTTAATTCCGATGCAATTTCTGTGTTTCATCGTCAATTAGAAGATCAGAGGGATACAGTAAACCAGAAGTGAAGCATCCGAATCCATAACTAGTGTCACAGGATTGGTTCAAAACATAGTCAGTAAAAAGAGTCAATCTATTTGTACTTAAGTCGGCAATGTGCCTTTTGTGTTTAATTACGATGCAATTTCTGTGTTTCATCGTCAATAAGAAGGTCCAAGGGATACAGTAAGCCTGAAGTGAAGCATCGGAATCTATAACTAGTGTCACAGGAATGGTTCAAAACATAAACAGTAAGAAGAGTCAGTCTTCTTGTACTTAAGTCGGCATTGTGCCTTTTGTATTTAATTCCGATGCAATTTCTGTGTTTCATCGTCAATAAGAAGATCAGAGGGATACAGTAAACCTGAAGTGAAGCATCGGAATCTCTAACTAGTGTCACAGGAATGGTTCAAAACATAGTCAGTAAAAAGAGTCAGTCTTCTTGTCCTTAAGTCGGCATTGTGCCTTTTGTATTTAATTCCGATGCAACTTCTGTGTGTCATCGTCAATAAGAAGGTCCAAGGGATACAGTAAACCTGAAGTGAAGCATCGGAATCTATAACTAGTGTCACAGGAATGGTTCAAACCATAGTCAGTGAGATGTGGCAGTCTTTTTGTACTTAAGTCGGCATTGTGCCTTTTGTGTTTAATTCCGATGCAATTTCTGTGGTTCATCGTCAATAAGAAGGTCCAAGGCATAAAGTAAGCCTGAAGTGAAGCATCGGAATCTATAACTAGTGGCACAGGAATGGTTCAAAACATAGACTGTAAGAAGTGTCAGTCATCTTATACTTAAGTCAGCATTATGCCTTTTGTATTTAATTCCGATGCAATTTCTGTGTTTCATCGTCAATAAGAAGATCATAGGGATACACTAAACCTTAAGTGAAGCATCGGAATCTATAACTAGTGACACAGGAATGGTTCAAAACATAGACAGTAAGAAGAGTCAGTCTTCTTGTACTTAAGTCGGTATTGTGCCTTTTGTATTTAATTCCGATGCAATTTCTGTGTTTCATCGTCAATAAGAAGGTCCAAGGGAGACAGTAAACCTGAAGTGAAGCATCGCAATCTATAACTAGTGTCACAGAAATGGTTCAAAACATAGACAGTAAAAAGAGGCAGCATTCTTGTACTTAAGTCGGCATTGTGCCTTTTCTATTTAATTCCGATGCAATCTCTGTGTTTCATCGTCAATTAGAAGGTCCAAGGTATACAGTAAACCGGAAGTGAAGCATCGGAATCTATAACTAGTGACACAGGAATGGTTCAAACATAGTCAGTAAGAAGAGTCAGTTTTCTTGTCCTTAAGTCGGCATTGTGCCTTTTGTATTTAATTCCGATGCAATTTCTGTTTTTCATCGTCAATAAGAAGGTCCATGGGGTACAATAAACTTGGAGTGTAGCATCGGAATCTATAACTAGTGTCACAGGAATGGTTCAAAACATAGGCAGTAAGAGGAGTCAGTCTTCGTGTACTTAAGTCGGCAATTTGCCCTTTGTATTTAATTCGGATGCAATTTCTGTGTTTCATCGTCAATAAGAAGGTCCAAGGGATACAGTAAACCTGTGGTGAAGCGTCGGAATCTATGACTAGTGTCACCGGAATGGTTCAAAACATAGAAGGAAGAAGAGTCAGTACTCTTGTACTTAAGACGGCATTGTGCCATTTCTATTTAATTCCGATGCAATTTCTGTGTTTCATCGTCAATAAGAAGGTCCAAGGGATACAGTAAGCCTGAAGTGAAGCATCGGAATCTATTACTAGTGTCACAGGAATGGTTCAAAACATAGACTGTAAGAAGAGTCAGTCTTCTTGTACTTAAGTCAGCATTGTGCCTTGTGTATTTAATTCCGATGCAATTTCTGTGTTTGATCATCATTAAGAAGGTCAGAGGGTTACAGTAAACCTGAAGTGAAGCATCGGAATCTATAGCTAGTGTCTCAGGAATGGTTCAAAACATAGACAGTAAGAAGGATCAGTGCTCTTGTACTTAAGTCGGGATTGTGCCTTTTGTATTTAATTCCGATGCAATTTCTGTGTTTCATCATCAATAAGAAGATCATAGGGATACAGTAAACCTGAAGTGAAGTATCGGAATCTATAACTAGTGTCACAGGAATGGTTCAAAACATAGACAGTAAGAAGAGTCGGTCTTCTTGTAGTTAAGTCGGTATTGTGCCTTTTGTATTTAATTCCGATGCAATTTCTGTGTTTCATCGTCAATAAGAAGGTCCAAGGGAGACAGTAAACCTGAAGTGAAGCATCGCAATCTATAACTAGTGTCACAGAAATGGTTCAAAGCATAGACATTAAAAAGAGGCAGCATTCGTGTACTTAAGTCGGCATTGTGCCTTTTCTATTTAATTCCGATGCATTCTCTGTGTTTCATCGTCAATTAGAAGGTCCAAGGTATACAGTAAACCTGAAGTGAAGCATCGGAATCTATAACTAGTGACACAGGAATGGTTCAAACATAGTCAGTAAGAAGAGTCAGTCTTCTTGTACTTAAGTCGGCATTGTGCCTTTTGTATTTAATTCCGATGCAATTTCTGTGTTTCATCGTCAATAAGAAGGTCCAAGGGAAACAGTAACCCTGGAGTGAAGCACCGGAATCTATAACTAGTGTCACAGGAATGGTTGAAAAACATAATCAGTAAGAAGCGTCAGTCTTCTTGTACTTATGTCATCATTGTTCCTTTTCTATTTAATTCTGATGCAATTTCTGTGTTTCATCGTCAATAAGAAGGTCCAAGGGATACAGTAAGCCTGAAGGGAAGCATCGGAATCTATAACTAGTGTCACAGGAATGGTTCAAAACATAGACTGTAAGAAGAGTCAGTCTTCTTGTACTTAAGTCAGCATTGTGCCTTTTGTATTTAATTCTGATGCAATTTCTGTATTTCATCGTCAATAAGAAGGTCCAAGGGATACAGTAAGCCCGAAGTGAAGCATCGGAATCTATAACTAGTGTCACAGGAATGGTTCAAAACATAGACTGTAAGAAGAGTCAGTCTTCTTGTACTTAAGTCAGCATTGTGCCTTTTGTATTTAATTCCGATGCAATTTCTGTGTTTCATTGTCATTAAGAAGATCATAGGGATACAGTAAACCTAATGTGAAGCATCGGAATCTATAACTAGTGTCACAGGAATGGTTCAAACATACTCAGTAAGAAGAGTCAGTCTTCTTGTACTTAAGTCGGCATTGTGCCTTTTGTATTTAATTCCGATGCAATTTCTGTGTTTCATCGACAATAAGAAGGTTTAAGGGATACAGTAAACCTGAAGTGAAGCATCGGAATCTATAACTAGTGTCACGAGAATGGTTCAAAACATAGTCAGTAAGAAGAGTCAGTCTTCCTGTACTTAAGTCGGCTTTGTGCCTTTTATATTTAATTCCGATGCAATTTCTGTGTTTCATCGTCAATAAGAAGGTCAGAGGGATACAGTAAACCTGAAGTGTAGCATCGAAATCTATAACTAGTGTCACAGGAATGGTTCAAAACATTGACAGTAGAATGAGTCAGTCTTCTTGTACTTAAGTCCATATTGTGCCTTTTGTATTTAATTCGGATGCAATTTCTGTGTTTCATCGTCTATAGGAAGGTCAGAGGGATACAGTAAACCTGAAGTGAAGCATCGGAATCTATAACTAGTGACACAGGAATGGTTCAAACATACTCAGTAAGAAGAGTCAGTCTTCTTGTACTTAAGTCGGCATTGTGCCTTTTGTATTTAATTCCGATGCAATTTCTGTGTTTCATCGACAATAAGAAGGTTTAAGGGATACAGTAAACCAGAAGTGAAGCTTCGGAATCTATAACTAGTGTCACGAGAATGGTTCAAAACATAGTCAGTAAGAAGAGTCACTCTTCCTGTACTTAAGTCGGCATTGTGCCTTTTGTATTTAATTCCGATGCAATTTCTGTGTTTCATAGTCAATAAGAAGGTCAGAGGGATACAGTAAACCTGAAGTGTAGCATCGAAATCAATAACTAATGTCACAGGAATGGTTCAAAACATAGACAGTAGGAAGACTCAGTCTTCTTGTACTTAAGTCGATATTGTGCCGTTTGTATTTAATTCGGATGCAATTTCTGTGTTTCATCGTCTATAGGAAGGTCAGAGGGATACAGTAAACCTGAAGTGAAGCATCGGAATCTATAACTAGTGTCAAAGGAATGGTTCAAACATAAACAGTAAGAAAAGTCAGTCTTCTTGTACTTAAGTCGGCATTGTGCCCTTTCTATTTCATTCCGATGCAATATCTGTGTTTCATCGTCAATAAGAAGGTCCAAGGGAAACAGTAAACCTGGAGTGAAGCACCGGAATCTATAACTAGTGTCACAGGAATGGTTCAAAACATAGACTGTAAGAAGAGTCAGTCTTCTTGTACTTAAGTCAGCATCGTGCCCTTTGTATTTAATTCCGATGCAATTTCTCTGTTTCATTGTCAATAAGAAGATCATAGGGATACAGTAAACCTAATGTGAAGCATCGGAATCTATAACTAGTGTCACAGGAATGGTTCAAAACATTGACAGTAAGAAGAGTCAGTCTTCTTGTACTTAAGTCGGTATTGTGCCTTTTGTATTTAATTCCGATGCAATTTCTGTGTTTCATCGTCAATACGATGGTACAAGGGAGACAGTAAACCTGAAGTGAAGCATCGCAATCTGTAACTAGTGTCACAGAAATGGTTCAAAATCATAGTCAGTGAGAAGCGTCAGTCTTCTTGTACTTAAGTCGGCATTGTGTCTTTACTATTTAATTCCGATGCAATTTCTGTGTTTCATCGTCAATAAGAAGGTCAGAGGGATACAGTAAACCAGAAGTAAAGCATCCGAATCCATAACTAGTGTCACAGGAATGGTTCAAAACATAGTCAGTAAAAAGAGTCAGTCTTCTTGTCATTAAGTCGGCATTGTGCCTTCTGTATTTAATTCCGTTGCAATTCTGTGTTTCATCGTCAATAAGAAGGTCAGAGGGGTACAGTAAACCTGAAGTGAAGCATCAGAATCTATAACCAGTGTCACAGGAATGGTTCAAAACATAGTCAGTAAGAAGAGTCAGTCTATTTGTACTTAAGTCGGCATTGTGCCTTTTGTGTTTAATTCCGATGCAATTTCTGTGTTTCATCGTCAATAAGAAGATCAGAGGGATACAGTAAACCTGAAGTGAAGCATCGGAATCTATAACTAATGTCACAGGAATGGTTCAAAATATAGTCAGTAAGAAGAGTCAGTATTCTTGTACTTAAGTCGGTATTGTGCCTTTTGTATTTAATTCCGATGCAATTTCTGTGTTTCATCGTCAATAAGAAGGTCCAAGGGAGACAGTAATCATGAAGTGGAGCATCGGAATCTATAACTAGTGTCACAGAAATGGTTCAAAACATAGAGAGTAAGAAGAGTCAGTCTTCTTGGACTTAAGTCGTCATTGTGCCTTTTCTATTTAATTCCGATGCAATATCTGTGTTTCATCGTCAATTAGAAAGTCCAAGGTATACAGTAAACCTGAAGTGAAGCATCGGAATCTATAACTAGTGACACAGGAATGGTTCAAAACATAGTCAGTAAGAAGAGTCAGTCTTCTTGTCCTTAAGTCGGCATTTTGCCTTTTGTATTTCATTCCGATGCAATTTCTGTTTTTCATCGTCAATAAGAAGGTCCAAGGGATACAGTAAACATGGAGTGTAGCATCGGAATCTATAACTAGTGTCACAGGAATTGTTCAAAACATAGGCAGTAAGAAACGTCAGTCTTCGTGTACTTAAGTCGGCATTTTGCCCTTTGTATTTCATTCTGATGCCATTTCTGTGTTTCATCGTCAGTAAGAAGGTCCAAGGGATACAGTAACCCTGAAGTGAAGCATCGGAATCTATGACTAGTGTCACCGGAATGGTTCAAAACATAGTCTGTAAGAAGAGTCAGTCTTCTTGTACTTAAGTCGGCATTGTGCCTTTTGTATTTAATTCCGATGCAATTTCTGTGTTTCATCGTCAATAAGAAGGACCAAGGGATACAGTAAACCTGGAGTGAAGAATCGGAATGTGTAACTACTGTCACAGGAATGGTTCAAAGCATAGACAGTAAGAAGAGTCAGTCTTCTTGTACTTAAGTCGGCATTGTGCCTTTTGTATTTAATTCCGATGCAATTTCTGTGTTTCATCGACAATAAGAAGGTTTAAGGGATACAGTAAACCAGAAGTGAAGCTTCGGAATCTATAACTAGTTTCACGAGAATGGTTCAAAACATAGTCAGTAAGAAGAGTCACTCTTCCTGTACTTAAGTCGGCATTGTGCCTTTTGTATTTAATTCCGATGCAATTTCTGTGTTTCATAGTCAATAAGAAGGTCGGAGGGATACAGTAAACCTGAAGTGTAGCATCGAAATCTATAACTAATGTCACAGGAATGGTTCAAAACATAGACAGTAGGAAGACTCAGTCTTCTTGTACTTAAGTCGATATTGTGCCGTTTGTATTTAATTCGGATGCAATTTCTGTGTTTCATCGTCTATAGGAAGGTCAGAGGGATACAGTAAACCTGAAGTGAAGCATCGGAATCTATAACTAGTGTCACAGGAATGGTTCAAACATAAACAGTAAGAAAAGTCAGTCTTCTTGTACTTAAGTCGGCATTGTGCCCTTTCTATTTCATTCCGATGCAATATCTGTGTTTCATCGTCAATAAGAAGGTCCAAGGGAAACAGTAAACCTGGAGTGAAGCACCGGAATCTATAACTAGTGTCACAGGAATGGTTCAAAACATAGACTGTAAGAAGAGTCAGTCTTCTTGTACTTAAGTCAGCATTGTGCCCTTTGTATTTAATTCCGATGCAATTTCTCTGTTTCATTGTCAATAAGAAGATCATAGGGATACAGTAAACCTAATGTGAAGCATCGGAATCTATAACTAGTGTCACAGGAATGGTTCAAAACATAGACAGTAAGAAGAGTCAGTCTTCTTGTACTTAAGTCGGTATTGTGCCTTTTGTATTTAATTCCGATGCAATTTCTGTGTTTCATCGTCAATAAGATGGTCCAAGGGAGACAGTAAACCTGAAGTGAAGCATCGCAATCTGTAACTAGTGTCACAGAAATGGTTCAAAACATAGACAGTAAAAAGAGGCAGCCTTCTTGTACTTAAGTCGGCATTGTGCCTTTTCCATTTAATTCCGATGCAATCTCTGTGTTTCATCGTCAATTATAAGGTCCAAGGTATACAGTAAACCTGAAGTGAAGCATCGGAATCTATAACAAGTGACACAGGAATGGTTCAAACATACTCAGTAAGAAGAGTCAGTCTTCTTGTACTTAAGTCGGCATTGTGCCTTTTGTATTTAATTCCGATGCAATTTCTGTGTTTCATCGTCAATAAGAAGGTTTAAGGGATACAGTAAACCTGAAATGAAGCATCGGAATCTATAACTAGTGTCACGAGAATGGTTCAAAACATAGTCAGTAAGAAGAGTCAGTCTTCCTGTACTTAAGTCGGCATTGTGCCTTTTGTATTTAATTCCGATACAATTTCTGTGTTTCATCGTCAATAAGAAGATAAGAGGGATACAGTAAACCTGAAGTGTAGCATCGAAATCTATAACTAGTGTCACAGGAATGGTTCAAAGCATAGACAGTAGGAAGAGTCAGTCTTCTTGTACTTAAGTCGATATTGTGCCTTTTGTATTTAATTCGGATGCAATTTCTGTGTTTCATCGTCTATAGGAAGGTCAAAGGGATACAGTAAACCTGAAGTGAAGCATCGGAATCTATAACTAGTGTCACAGGAATGGTTCAAACATAAACAGTAAGAAGAGTCAGTCTTCTTGTACTTAAGTCGGCATTGTGCCTTTTCTATTTCATTCCGATGCAATATCTGTGTTTCATCGTCAATAAGAAGGTCCAAGGGATACAGTAAACCTGAAGTGAAGCATCGGAATCTATAACTAGTGTCACAGGAATGGTTCAAAAGCATAGTCAGTAAGAAGCGTCAGTCTTCCTGTACTTAAGTCGGCATTGTGCCTTTTCTATTTAATTCTGATGCAATTTCTGTGTTTCATCGTCAATAAGAAGGTCCAAGGGAAACAGTAATCCTGGAGTGAAGCACCGGAATCTGTAACTAGTGTCACAGGAATGGTTCAAAACATTGACAGTAGGAAGAGTCAGTCCTCCTGTACTTAAGTCGGCATTGTGCCTATTCTATTTAATTCCGATGCAATTTCTGTGTTTCATCGTTAATAAGAAGGTCCAAGGGATACAGTAAACCTGGAGTGAGACATCGGAATCTATAACTAGTGTCAATGGAATGGTTCAAAGCATAGACAGTAATAAGAGTCAGTCTTCTTGTACTTAAGTCGGCATTGTGCCTTTTGTATTTAATTCCGATGCAATTTCTGTGTTTCATCGTCAATACGAAGGTCACAGGGATACAGTAAACCTGAAGTGAAGCATCGGAATCTGTAGCTAGTGTCACAGGAATGGTTCAAAACATAGTCAGTAAGAAGAGTTAGCCTTCTCGTCCTTAAGTCGGCATTGTGCTTTTTGTATTTAATTCCGATGCAATTTCTGTGTTTCATCGTCAATAAAAAGGTCCAAGGGATACAGTAAACCTGGAGTGAAGAATCGGAATGTGTAACTAGTGTCACAGGAATGGTTCAAAGCATAGACTGTAAGAGGAGTCAGTCTTCTTGTACTTAAGTCGGCATTGTGAATTTTGTATTTAATTCCGATGCAATTTCTGTGTTTCACCGTCACGAAGAAGGTCCAAGGGATACAGTAAACCTGAAGTGAAGCATCGGAATCTATAACTAGTGTAACAGGAATGGTTCAAAACATAGACAGTAGGAAGAGTCTGTCTTCTTGTACTTAAGTCGGCATTGTGCCTTTTGTATTTAATTCCGATGAAATTGCTGTGTTTCATCGTCAATAAGAAGGTCAGAGGGATACAGCAAACCTGAAGTGAAGCATCGGAATCTATAACTAGTGTCACCGGAATGGTTCAATACGTAGACAGTAAGAAAAGTCAGTCGTCTTGTACTTAAGTCGGCATTGTGTCTTTACTATTTAATTCCGTGCAATTTCTGTGTTTCATCGTCAATAATAAGGTCAGAGGGGTACAGTAAACCTGAAGTGAAGCATCAGAATCTATAACCAGTGTCCCAGGAATGGTTCAAAACATAGTCAGTAAGAAGAGTCAGTCTATTCGTACTTAAGTCGGCATTGTGCCTTTTGTGTTTAATTCCGATGCAATTTCTGTGTTTCATCGTCAATAAGAAGGTCCAAGGGATACAGTAAGCCTGAAGTGAAGCATCGGAATCTATAACTAGTGTAACATGAGTGGTTCAAAGCATAGACAGTAAGAAGAGTCAGTCTTCCTGTACTTAAGTCGGCATTGTGCCTTTTGTATTTAATTCCGATGCAATTTCTGTGTTTCATCGTCAATAAGAAGGTCCAAGGGAGACAGTAAACCTGAAGTGGAGCATCGGAATCTATAACTAGGGTCACAGAAATGGTTCAAAGCATAGAGAGTAAGAAGAGTCAGTCTTCTTGTACTTAAGTCGTCATTGTGCCTTTTCTATTTAATTCCGATGCAATTTTTGTGTATCATCGTCAATTAGAAAGTCCAAGGTATACAGTAAACCTGAAGTGAACCATCGGAATCTATAACTAGTGACACAGGAATGGTTCAAAACATAGTCAGTAAGAAGAGTCAGTCTTCTTGTCCTTAAGTCGGCATTGTGCCTTTACTATTTTATTCCAATGCAATTTCTGTGTTTAATCGTCAATAAGAAGGTCAGAGGGATACAGTAAACCTGAAGTGAAGCTTCGGAATCTATAACTAGTGTCACAGGAATGGTTCAAAACATAGTCAGTAAGAAGAGTCAATCTTTGTGTACTTAAGTCGGCATTTTGCCCTTTGTATTTAATTCCGATGCAATTTCTGTGTTTCATCGTCAATAAGAAGGTCAGAGGAATACAGCAAACCTGAAGTGAAGCATCGCAATCTATAACTAGTGTCACAGGAATGGTTCAAAACATAGTCAGTAAGAAGAGTCAGTCATCTTGTACTTAAGTCTGCATTGTGCCTTTTGTATTTAATTCCGATGCAATTTCTGTGTTTCATCATCAATAAGAAGGTCAGAGGGATACAGTAAACCTGAAGTGAAGCATCGGAATCTATAACTAGTGTCTCAGGAATGGTTCAAAAAAGAGACAGTAAGAAGTATCAGTCCACTTGTACTTAAGTCGGCATTGTGCCTCTTGTATTTAATTCCGATGCAATTTCTGTGTTTCATGGTCAATAAGAAGATCAGAGGGATACAGTAAACCTGAAGTGAAGCATCGGAATCTGTAACTAGTGTCACAGGAATGGTTCAAAAGATAGACAGTAAGGAAAGTCAGTCGTCTTGTACTTAAGTCGGCATTGTGCCTTTACTATTTTATTCCAATGCAATTTCTGTGTTTAATCGTCAATAAGAAGGTCAGAGGGATACAGTAAACCTGAAGTGAAGCATCGGAATCTATAACTAGTGTCACAGCAATGGTTCAAATCATAGTCAGTAAGAAGAGTCAGTCTTTTTGTGCTTAAGTCGGCATTGTGCCTCTTGTGTTTAATTCCGATGCAATTTCTGTGTTTCATCGTCAATAAGAAGATCAAAGGGATACAGTAAACCTGAAGTGAAGCATCGGAATCTATAACTAGTGTCACAGAAATGGTTCAAAACATAGACAGTAAGAAGAGTCAGTCTTCTTGTACTTAAGTCGGCATTGTGCCTTTTCTATTTAATTCCGATGCAATTTCTTTGTTTCATTGTCAATTAGATAGTCCAAGGTATACAGTAAACCAGAAGTGAAGCATCGCAATCTATAACTAGTGACACAGGAATGGTTCAAAACATAGTCAGTAAGAAGAGTCAGTCATCTTGTACTTAAGTCGGCATTGTGAATTTTGTATTTAATTCCGATGCAATTTCTGTGTTTCATCGTCAATAAGAAGGTCAGAGGGATACAGTAAACCTGATGTGAAGCATCGGAATCTATACCTAGTGACACAGGAATGGTTCAAACATAGTCAGTAAGAAGAGTTAGTCTTCTTGTACTTAAGTCGGCATTGTGCCTTTTGTATTTAATTCCGATGCAATTTCTATGTTTCATCGTCAATAAGAAGGTCCAAGGGAAACAGTAAACCTGGAGTGAAGCACCGGAATCTATAACTAGTGTCACAGGAATGGTTCAAAACATTGACAGTAGGAAGAGTCAGTCCTCTTGAACTTAAGTCGGCATTGTGCCTTTTCTATTTAATTCCGATGCAATTTCTGTAATTCATCGTCAATAAGAAGGTCCAAGGGATACAGTAAACCTGGAGCGAAGCATCGGAATCTATAACTAGTGTCACAGGAATGGTTCAAAACATAGACAGTCAGAAGAGTCAGTCTTCTTGTCCTTAAGTCGGCATTGTGCCTTTTGTATTTCATTCCGATGCAATTTCTGTTTTTCATCGTCAATAAGAAGGTCCAAGGGATACAGTAAACTTGTAGTGTAGCATCGGAATCTATAACTAGTGTCACAGGAATGGTTCAAAACATAGGCAGTAAGAAGAGTCAGTCTTCGTGTACTTAAGTCGGCATTTTGCCCTTTGTATTTAATTCCGATCCAATTTCTGTGTTTCATCGTCAATAAGAAGGTCCAAGGGATACATTAAACCTGTGGTGAAGCATCGGAATGTATGACTAGTGTCACCGGAGTGGTTCAAAACATAGTCAGTAAGAAGAGTCAGTACTCTTGTCCTTAAGTCGGCATTGTGCCTTTTGTATTTAATTCCGATGCAATTTCTGTGTTTCATCGTCTATAAGAAGGTCCAACTGATACAGTAAACCTGGAGAGAAGAATCGGAATGTGTAACTACTGTCACAGGAATGGTTCAAAGCATAGACTGTAAGAAGAGTCAGTCTTCTTGTACTTAAGTCGGCATTGTGCCTTTTGTATTTAATTCCGATGCAATTTCTGTGTTTCATCGTCAATAAGAAGGTCAGAGGGATACCGCAAAACTGAAGTGAAGCATCGCAATCTATAACCAGTGTCACAGGAATGGTTCAAAACATTGTCTGTAAGAAGAGTCAGTATTCTTGTACTTAAGTCTGCATTGTGCCTTTTGTATTTAATTCCGATGCAATTCCTCTGTTTGATCATAATTAAGAAGGTCAGAGGGTTACAGTAAACCTGAAGTGAAGCATCGAAATCTATAACTAGGTTCTCAGGAATGGTTCAAAAACATAGACAGTAAGAAGGATCAGTCCTCTTGTACTTAAGTCGGCATTGTGCCTTTTGTATTCAAATCCGATGCAATTTCTGTGTTTCATCGTCAATAAGAAACTCCAAGGGATACAGTAAACCTGGAGTGAAGCATCAGAATCTATAACTAGTGTCACAGGAATGGTTCAAAACATAGACAGTAGGAAGAGTCAGTCTTCTTGTACTTAAGTCAGCATTGTGCTTTTTGTATTTAATTCCGATGCAAATTCTGTGTTTCATCGTCAATAAGAAGGTCAGAGGGTTACAGTAAACCTGAAGTGAAGCATCGGAATCTATAAGTAGTGTCACAGGAATGGTTGAAAACATAGACAGTATGAAGGATCAGTCCTCTTGTACTTAAGTCGGCATTGTGCCTTTTGTATTTAATTCCGATGCAATTTCTGTGTTTCATCGTCAATAAGAAGGTCCAAGTGAGACAGTAAACCTGATGTGAAGCATCGGAATCTATAACTAGTGCCACAGGAATGGTTCAAAACATAGACAGTCAGAAGAGTCAGTCTTCTTGTACTTAAGTCGGTATTGTGCCTTTTGTATTTAATTCCGATGCAATTTCTGTGTTTCATCGTCAATAAGAAGGTCCAAAGGAGACAGTAAACCTGAAGTGATGCAGCGCAATCTATAACTAGTGTCACAGGAATGGTTCAAAACATAGACAGTAAAAAGAGGCAGCCGTCTTGTACTTAAGGCGGCATTGTGCCTTTTCTATTTAATTCCGATGCAATCTCTGTGTTTCATCGTCAATTATAAGGTCCAAGGTATACAGTAAACCTGAAGTGAAGCATCGGAATCTATAACTAGTGACACAGGAATGGTTCAAACATAGTCAGTAAGAAGAGTCAGTCTTCTTGTACTTAAGTCGGCATTGTGCCTTTTGTATTTAATTCCGATGCAATTTCTTTGTTTCATCGTCAATAAGAACGTTTAAGGGTTACAGTAAACCTGAAGTGAAGCATCGGAATCAATAACTCGTGTCACGAGAATGGTTCAAAACATAGTCAGTAAGAAGGGTCAGTCTTCTTGTACTTAAGTCGGCATTGTGCCTTTTGTATTTAATTCCGATGCAATTTCTGTGTTTCATCGTCAATAAGAAGGTCAGAGGGATACAGTAAACCTGAAGTGTAGCATCGAATTCTATAACTAGAGTCACAGGAATGGTTCAAAACATAGACAGTAGGAAGAGTCAGTCTTCTTGTACTTAAGTCGATATTGTGCCTTTTGTATTTAATTCGGATGCAATTTCTGTGTTTCATCGTCAATAAGAAGGTCCAAGGGATACAGTAAACCTGAAGTGAAGCATCGGAATCTATAACTAGTGTCTCAGGAATGGTTCAAAGACACGGTCAGTAAGAAGCGTCAGTCTTCTTGTACTTAAGTCGACATTGTGCCTTTTGTATTTAATTCCGATGCAATTTCTGTGTTTCATCGTCAATAAGAAGGTCCAAGGGATACAGTAAACCTGAAGTGTAGCATCGAAATCTATAACTAGTGTCACAGGAATGGTTCAAACATATATAGTAAGAAGAGTCAGTCTTCTTGTACTAAAGTCGGCATTGTGCCTTTTCTATTTCATTCCGATGCAATATCTGTGTTTCATCGTCAATAAGAAGGTCCAAGGGATACAGTAAATCTGAAGTGAAGCATCGGAATCTATAACTAGCGTCACAGGAATGGTTCAAAAACATAGTCAGTAAGAAGCGTCAGTCTTCTTGTACTTAAGTCGGCATTGTGCCTTTTCTATTTAATTCTGATGCAATTTTTGTGTTTCATCGTCAACTAGAAGGTCCAAGGGAAACAGTAAACCTGGAGTGAAGCACCGGAATCTATAACTAGTGTGACAGGAATGGTTCAAAACATTGACTGTAGGAAGAGTCAGTCCTCTTGTACTTAAGTCGGCATTGTGCCTTTTGTATTTAATTCCGATGATATTTCTGTGTTTCATCGTCAATAAGAAGGTCCAAGGGATACAGTAAACCTGGAGTGAAGCATCGGAATCTATAACTAGTGTCACAGGAATGGTTCAAAGCATAGACAGTAAGAAGAGTTAGTCTTCTTGTACTTAAGTCGGCATTGTGCCTGTTCCATTTAATTCCGATGCAATTTCTGTGTTTCATCGTCAATAAGAAGGTAAGAGGGATATTGTAAACCTGAAGTGAAGCATCGGAATCTATAACTAGTGTCACAGGTATGGTTCAAAGCATAGACTGTAAGAAGAGTCAGTCTTCTTGTACTTAAGTCTGCATTGTGCCATTTGTATTTAATTCCGATGCAATTTCTGTGTTTCATCATCAATAAGAACGTCAGAGGGATACATTAAACCTGAAGTGAAGCATCGGAATCAATAACTAGTGTCACAGGAATGGTTGCAAACATAGACAGTATGAAGGATCAGTCCTCTTGTACTTAAGTCGGCATTGTGCCTTTTGTATTTAATTCCGATGCAATTTCTGTGTTTAATCGTCAATAAGAAGATCAGAGGGATACAGTAAACCTGAAGTAAAGCATCGTAATCTATAACTAGTATCACAGGAATAGTTCAAATCATAGACAGTAAGAAAAGTCAGTCGTCTTGTACATAAGTCGGCATTGTGCCTTTTCTATTTAATTCCGATGCAATTTCTGTGTTTCATCGTCAATAAGAAGGTCAGAGGGATACAGTGAACCAGAAGTGACGCATCCGAATCCATAACTAGTGTCACAGGAATGGTTCAAACATAGTCAGTAAAAAGAGTCAGTCTTCTTGTACTTAAGTCAGCATTGTGCGTTTTGTATTTAATCCCGATGCAATTTCTGTGTTTCATCGTCAATAAGAAGATCATAGGGATACAGTAAACCTGATGTGAAGCATCGGAATCTATAACTAGTGCCACAGGAATGGTTCAAATCATAGACAGTCAGAAGAGTCAGTCTTCTTGTACTTAAGTCGGTATTGTGCCTTTTGTATTTAATTCCGATGCAATTTCTGTGTTTCATCGTCAATAAGAAGGTCCAAGGGAGACAGTAAACCTGAAGTGATGCATCGCAATCTATAACTAGTGTCACAGAAATGGTTCAAAACATAGACAGTAAAAATATGCAGCCTTCTTGTACTTAAGTCGGCATTGTGCCTTTTGTATTTAATTCCGATGCAGTTTCTGTGTTTCATCGTCAATAAGAAGGTCAGAGGGATACAGTGAACCCGAAGTGAAGCATCGGAATCTATAACTAGTGACACAGGAATGGTTCAAACATAGTCAGTAAGAAGAGTCAGTCTTCTTGTACTTAAGTCGGCATTGTGCCTTTTGTATTTAATTCCGATGCAATTTCTGTGTTTCATCGTCAATAAGAAGGTTTAAGGGATACAGTAAACCTGAAGTGAAGCATCGGAATCTATAACTAGTGTCACGAGAATGGTTCAAAACATAGTCAGTAATAAGAGTCAGTATTCTTGTACTTAAGTCGGCATTGTGCCTTTTGTATTTAATTCCGATGCAATTTCTGTGTTTTATCGTCAATAAGAAGGTCAGAGGGATACAGTAAACCTGAAGTGTAGCATCGAAATCTATAACTAGTGTCACAGGAATGGTTCAAAACATAGATAGTAGGATGAGTCAGTCTTCTTGTACTTAAGTCGATATTGTGCCTTTTGTATTTAATTCGGATGCAATTTCTGTGTTTCATCGTCTATAGGAAGGTCAGAGGGATACAGTAAACCTGAAGTGAAGCATCGGAAACTATAACTAGTGTCACAGGAATGGTTCAAAACATAGTCAGTAAAAAGAGTCAGTCTTCTTGTCCTTAAGTCGGCATTGTGCCTTTTGTATAAAATTCCGATGCAATTTCTGTGTTTCATCGTCAATAAGAAGGTCCAAGGGATACAGTAAACCTGAAGTGAAGCATCGGAATCTATAACTAGTGTCACAGGAATGGTTCAAAAGCATAGTCAGTAAGAAGCGTCAGTCTTCTTGTACTTAAGTCGACATTGTGCCTTTTGTATTTAATTCCGATGCAATTTCTGTGTTTCATCGTCAATAAGAAGGTCCAAGGGATACAGTAAACCTGAAGTGTAGCATCGAAATCTATAACTAGTGTCACAGGAATGGTTCAAAACATAGACAGTAGGAAGAGTCAGTCTTCTTGTACTTAAGTCGGCATTGTGCCTTTTCTATTTAATTCTGATGCAATTTCTGTGTTTCATTGTCAATAAGAAGGTCCAAGGGAAACAGTAAACCTGGAGTGAAGCACCGGAATCTATAACTAGTGTGACAGGAATGGTTCAAGACATTGACTGTAGGAAGAGTCAGTCCTCTTTTACTTAAGTCGGCATTGTGCCTTTTGTATTTAATTCCGATGATATTTCTGTGTTTCATCGTCAATAAGATGGTCCAAGGGATACAGTAAACCTGGAGTGAAGCATCGGAATCTATAACTAGTGTCACAGGAATGGTTCAAAACATAGACAGTAAGAAGAGTTAGTCTTCTTGTACTTAAGTCGGCATTGTGCCTGTTCCATTCAATTCCGATGCAATTTCTGTGTTTCATCGTAATTAGAAGGTAAGAGGGATAATGTAAACCTGAAGTGAAGCATCGGAATCTATAACTAGTGTCACGGGAATGGTTCAAAGCATAGACAGTAAGAAGAGTCAGTCTTCTTGTACTTAAGTCGGCATTGTGCCTTTTGTATTTAATTTCGATGCAATTTCTGTGTTTCATCGTCAATACGAAGGTCAGAGGGATACAGTAAACCTGAAGTGAAGCATCGGAATCTATAGCTAGTGTCACAGGAATGGTTCAAAACATAGTCAGTCAGAAGAGTCAGTCTATTTGTACTTAAGTCGGCATTGTGCCTTTTATGTTTAATTCCGATGCAATTTCTGTGTTTCATCGTCAATAAGAAGGTCCAAGGGATACAGTAAGCCTGAAGTGAAGCATCGGAATCTATAACTAGTGCCACAGGAATGGTTCAAATCATAGACAGTCAGAAGAGTCAGTCTTCTTGTACTTAAGTCGGCATTGTGCCTTTTGTATTTAATTTCGATGCAATTTCTGTGTTTCATCGTCAATAAGAAGGTCAGAGGGATACAGTGAACCAGAAGTGACGCATCCGAATCCATAACTAGTGTCACAGGAATGGTTCAAACATAGTCAGTAAAAAGAGTCAGTCTTCTTGTACTTAAGTCAGCATTGTGCGTTTTGTATTTAATCCCGATGCAATTTCTGTGTTTCATCGTCAATAAGAAGATCATAGGGATACAGTAAACCTGATGTGAAGCATCGGAATCTATAACTAGTGCCACAGGAATGGTTCAAATCATAGACAGTCAGAAGAGTCAGTCTTCTTGTACTTAAGTCGGCATTGTGCCTTTTGTATTTAATTCCGATGCAATTTCTGTGTTTCATCGTCAATAAGAAGGTTTAAGGGATACAGTAAACCTGAAGTGAAGCATCGGAATCTATAACTAGTGTCACGAGAATGGTTCAAAACATAGTCAGTAATAAGAGTCAGTATTCTTGTACTTAAGTCGGCATTGTGCCTTTTGTATTTAATTCCGATGCAATTTCTGTGTTTTATCGTCAATAAGAAGGTCAGAGGGATACAGTAAACCTGAAGTGTAGCATCGAAATCTATAACTAGTGTCACAGGAATGGTTCAAAACATAGATAGTAGGATGAGTCAGTCTTCTTGTACTTAAGTCGATATTGTGCCTTTTGTATTTAATTCGGATGCAATTTCTGTGTTTCATCGTCTATAGGAAGGTCAGAGGGATACAGTAAACCTGAAGTGAAGCATCGGAAACTATAACTAGTGTCACAGGAATGGTTCAAAACATAGTCAGTAAAAAGAGTCAGTCTTCTTGTCCTTAAGTCGGCATTGTGCCTTTTGTATATAATTCCGATGCAATTTCTGTGTTTCATCGTCAATAAGAAGGTCCAAGGGATACAGTAAACCTGAAGTGAAGCATCGGAATCTATAACTAGTGTCACAGGAATGGTTCAAAAGCATAGTCAGTAAGAAGCGTCAGTCTTCTTGTACTTAAGTCGACATTGTGCCTTTTGTATTTAATTCCGATGCAATTTCTGTGTTTCATCGTCAATAAGAAGGTCCAAGGGATACAGTAAACCTGAAGTGTAGCATCGAAATCTATAACTAGTGTCACAGGAATGGTTCAAAACATAGACAGTAGGAAGGGTCAGTCTTCTTGTACTTAAGTCGGCATTGGGCCTTTTCTATTTCATTCCGATGCAATATGTGTGTTTCATCGTCAATAAGAAGGTCCAAGGGATACAGTAAATCTGAAGTGAAGCATCTGAATCTATAACTAGCTTCACAGGAATGGTTCAAAAACATAGTCAGTAAGAAGCGTCAGTCTTCTTGTACTTAAGTCGGCATTGTGCCTTTTCTATTTAATTCTGATGCAATTTCTGTGTTTCATCGTCAATAAGAAGGTCCAAGGGAAACAGTAAACCTGGAGTGAAGCACCGGAATCTATAACTAGTGTGACAGGAATGGTTCAAAACATTGACTGTAGGAAGAGTCAGTCCTCTTTTACTTAAGTCGGCATTGTGCCTTTTGTATTTAATTCCGATGCAATTTCTGTGTTTCATCGTCAATAAGAAGGTCCAAGGGATACAGTAAATCTGAAGTGAAGCATCTGAATCTATAACTAGCTTCACAGGAATGGTTCAAAAACATAGTCAGTAAGAAGCGTCAGTCTTCTTGTACTTAAGTCGGCATTGTGCCTTTTCTATTTAATTCTGATGCAATTTCTGTGTTTCATCGTCAATAAGATGGTCCAAGGGATACAGTAAACCTGGAGTGAAGCATCGGAATCTATAACTAGTGTCACAGGAATGGTTCAAAACATAGACAGTAAGAAGAGTTAGTCTTCTTGTACTTAAGTCGGCATTGTGCCTGTTCCATTCAATTCCGATGCAATTTCTGTGTTTCATCGTAATTAGAAGGTAAGAGGGATAATGTAAACCTGAAGTGAAGCATCGGAATCTATAACTAGTGTCACAGGAATGGTTCAAAGCATAGACAGTAAGAAGAGTCAGTCTTCTTGTACTTAAGTCGGCATTGTGCCTTTTGTATTTAATTTCGATGCAATTTCTGTGTTTCATCGTCAATACGAAGGTCAGAGGGATACAGTAAACCTGAAGTGAAGCATCGGAATCTATAGCTAGTGTCACAGGAATGGTTCAAAACATAGTCAGTCAGAAGAGTCAGTCTATTTGTACTTAAGTCGGCATTGTGCCTTTTATGTTTAATTCCGATGCAATTTCTGTGTTTCATCGTCAATAAGAAGGTCCAAGGGATACAGTAAGCCTGAAGTGAAGCATCGGAATCTATAACTAGTGTCACAGGAATGGTTCAAAACATAGACAATAAGAAGAGTCAGTCTTCTTGTACTTAAGTCGGCATTGTGCCTTTTTTATTTAATTCCGATGCAATTTCTGTGTTTCATCGTCAATAAGAAGATCAGAGGAATACAGTGAACCTGAAGTGAAGCATCAGAATCTATTACTAGTGTCACAGGAATGGTTCAAAACATAGACGGTAAGAAGAGTCAGTCTTCTTGTATTTAAGTCGGTATTGTGCCTTTTGTATTTAATTCCGATGCAATTACTGTGTTTCATCGTCAATAAGAAGGTCCAAGGGAGACAGTAAACCTGAAGTGGAGCATCGGAATCTATAACTAGTGTCACAGAAATGGTTCAAAACATACAGAGTAAGAACAGTCAGTCTTCTTGTACTTAAGTCGTCATTGTGCCTTTTCTATTTAATTCCGATACAATTTCTGTGTTTCATCGTCAAGTACAAAGTCCAAGGTATACAGTAAACCTGAAGTGAAGCATCGGAATCTATAACTAGTGACACAGGAATGGTTCAAAACATAGTCAGTAAGAAGAGTCCGTCTTCTTGTCCTTAAGTCGGCATTGTGCCTTTTGTATTTAATTCCGATGCAATTTCTGTTTTTCATCGTCAATAAGAAGGTCCAAGGGATACAGTAAACGTGGAGTGTAGCATCGGAATCTATAACTAGTGTCACAGGAATTGTTCAAAACATAGGCAGTAAGAAGAGTCAGTCTTCGTGTACTTAAGTCGGCATTTTGCCCTTTGTATTTAATTCCGATGCAATTTCTGTGTTTCATCGTCAATAAGAAGGTCCAAGGGATACAGTAAACCTGAAGTGAAGCATCGGAATCTATGACTAGTGTCACCGGAATGGTTCTAAACATAGTCAGTAAGAAGAGTCAGTCTTCTTGTACTTAAGTCGGCATTGTGCCTTTTGTATTTAATTCCGATGCAATTACTGTGTTTCATCGTCAATAAGAACGTCCAAGGGATACAGTAAACCTGGAGTGAAGAATCGGAATGTGTAACTACTGTCAAAGGAATGGTTCAAAGCATAGACAGTAAGAAGAGTCAGTCTTCTTGTACTTAAGTCGGCATTGTGCCTTTTGTATTTAATTCCGATGCAATTTCTGTGTTTCATCGTCGATAAGAAGGTCCAAGGAATACAGTAAACCTGAAGTGAAGCATCGGAATCTATAACTAGTGTCACAGGAATGGTTCAAAACATAGTCAGTCGAAAGAGTCGGTCCTCATGTACTTAAATCGGCATTGTGCCTTTTGTATTTAATTCCGATGCAATTTCTGTGTTTCATCATCAATAAGAAGGTCCAAGGGATACAGTAAACCTGAAGTGAGCATCGGAATCTATATCTAGTGTCACAGGAATGGTTCAAAACATAGACAGTAGGAAGAGTAAGTCTTCTTGTACTTAAGTCGGCATTGTGCCTTTTGTATTTAATTCCGATGCAAATTCTGTGTTTCATCGTCAATACGAAGGTCAGAAGGATACAGCAAACCTGAAGTGAACCATCGCAATCTATAACAAGTGTCACAGGAAAGGTTCAAAATATAGTCTGTAAGAAGAGTCAGTCATCTTCTACTTAAGTCTGCATTGTGCCTTTTGTATTTAATTCCAATGCAATTTCTGTGTTTCATCATCAATAAGAAGGTCAGAGGGATGCAGTAAACCTGAAGTGAAGCATCGGAATCTATAACTAGTGTCTCAGGAATGGTTCAAAACAGAGACAGTATGAAGGATCAGTCCTCTTGTACTTAGTCGGCATTGTGCCTTTTGTATTTAATTCCGATGCAATTTCTGTGTTTCATCGTCAATAAGAAGATCAGAGGGATACAGTAAACCTGAAGTGAAGCATCGGAATCTATAACTAGTGTCACAGGAATGGTTCAAAACATTGACAGTAAGAAGAGTCAGTCTTCTTGTACTTAGGTCGTTATTATGCATTTTGTATTTAATTCCGATGCAATTTCTGTGTTTCATCGTCAATAAGAAGGTCCAAGGGAGACAGTAAACCTAAAGTGGAGCATCGGAATCTATAACTAGTGTCACCGAAATGGTTCAAAACATAGACATTAAGAAGAGTCAGTCTTCTTGTACTTAAGTCGGCATTGTGCTTTTCTATTTACTTCCGATGCAATTTCTGTGTTTCACCGTCAATTAGAAAGTCGAAGGTATACAGTAAACCTGAAGTGAAGCATCGGAATCTATAACTAGTGTCACAGGAATGGTTCAAAACATAGACACTAGGAAGAGTCAGTCCTCTTGTACTTAAGTCGGCATTGTGCCTTTTCTAATTAATTCCGATGCAATATCTGTGTTTCATCGTCAATAAGGAGGTCCAAGGGATACAGTAAACCTGGAGTGAAGCATCGGAATCTATAACTAGTGTCACAGGAATGGTTCATAACATAGACAGTAGGAAGAGTCAGTCTTCTTGTACTTAAGTCGGTTTTGTGCCTGTTCTATTTAATTCCGATGCAATTTCTATGTTTCATCGTCAATACGAAGGTCAGAGGGATAATGTAAACCTGAAGTGAAGCATCGGAAACTATAACTAGTGTCACAGGAATGGTTCAAAACATAGTCAGTAAGAAGAGTCAGTCTTCTTGCCCTTAAGTCAGCATTGTGCCTGTTGTATTTAATTCCGATGCAATTTCTGTTTTTCATCGTCAATAAGAAGCTCCAAGGGATACAGTAAACCTGGAGTGAAGCATCGGAATCTATAACTAGTGTCAATGGATTGGTTCAAAACATAGACAGTAAGAAGAGTCAGTCTCCTTGTACTTATGTCGGCATTGTGCCTTTTGTATTTAATTCCGATGCAATTTCTGTGTTTTATCGTCAATAAGAAGGTCAGAGGGATACAGTAAACCTGAAGTGTAGCATCGAAATCTATAACTAGTGTCACAGGAATGGTTCAAAACATAGATAGTAGGATGAGTCAGTCTTCTTGTACTTAAGTCGATATTGTGCCTTTTGTATTTAATTCGGATGCAATTTCTGTGTTTCATCGTCTATAGGAAGGTCAGAGGGATACAGTAAACCTGAAGTGAAGCATCGGAAACTATAACTAGTGTCACAGGAATGGTTCAAAACATAGTCAGTAAAAAGAGTCAGTCTTCTTGTCCTTAAGTCGGCATTGTGCCTTTTGTATATAATTCCGATGCAATTTCTGTGTTTCATCGTCAATAAGAAGGTCCAAGGGATACAGTAAACCTGAAGTGAAGCATCGGAATCTATAACTAGTGTCACAGGAATGGTTCAAAAGCATAGTCAGTAAGAAGCGTCAGTCTTCTTGTACTTAAGTCGACATTGTGCCTTTTGTATTTAATTCCGATGCAATTTCTGTGTTTCATCGTCAATAAGAAGGTCCAAGGGATACAGTAAACCTGAAGTGTAGCATCGAAATCTATAACTAGTGTCACAGGAATGGTTCAAAACATAGACAGTAGGAAGGGTCAGTCTTCTTGTACTTAAGTCGGCATTGGGCCTTTTCTATTTCATTCCGATGCAATATGTGTGTTTCATCGTCAATAAGAAGGTCCAAGGGATACAGTAAATCTGAAGTGAAGCATCTGAATCTATAACTAGCTTCACAGGAATGGTTCAAAAACATAGTCAGTAAGAAGCGTCAGTCTTCTTGTACTTAAGTCGGCATTGTGCCTTTTCTATTTAATTCTGATGCAATTTCTGTGTTTCATCGTCAATAAGAAGGTCCAAGGGAAACAGTAAACCTGGAGTGAAGCACCGGAAACTATAACTAGTGTGACAGGAATGGTTCAAAACATTGACTGTAGGAAGAGTCAGTCCTCTTTTACTTAAGTCGGCATTGTGCTTTTTGTATTTAATTCCGATGATATTTCTGTGTTTCATCGTCAATAAGATGGTCCAAGGGATACAGTAAACCTGGAGTGAAGCATCGGAATCTATAACTAGTGTCACAGGAATGGTTCAAAACATAGACAGTAAGAAGAGTTAGTCTTCTTGTACTTAAGTCGGCATTGTGCCTGTTCCATTCAATTCCGATGCAATTTCTGTGTTTCATCGTAATTAGAAGGTAAGAGGGATAATGTAAACCTGAAGTGAAGCATCGGAATCTATAACTAGTGTCACAGGAATGGTTCAAAGCATAGACAGTAAGAAGAGTCAGTCTTCTTGTACTTAAGTCGGCATTGTGCCTTTTGTATTTAATTTCGATGCAATTTCTGTGTTTCATCGTCAATACGAAGGTCAGAGGGATACAGTAAACCTGAAGTGAAGCATCGGAATCTATAGCTAGTGTCACAGGAATGGTTCAAAACATAGTCAGTCAGAAGAGTCAGTCTATTTGTACTTAAGTCGGCATTGTGCCTTTTATGTTTAATTCCGATGCAATTTCTGTGTTTCATCGTCAATAAGAAGGTCCAAGGGATACAGTAAGCCTGAAGTGAAGCATCGGAATCTATAACTAGTGTCACAGGAATGGTTCAAAACATAGACAGTAAGAAGAGTCAGTCTTCTTGTACTTAAGTCGGCATTGTGCCTTTTTTATTTAATTCCGATGCAATTTCTGTGTTTCATCGTCAATAAGAAGATCAGAGGAATACAGTGAACCTGAAGTGAAGCATCAGAATCTATTACTAGTGTCACAGGAATGGTTCAAAACATAGACGGTAAGAAGAGTCAGTCTTCTTGTATTTAAGTCGGTATTGTGCTTTTTGTATTTAATTCCGATGCAATTACTGTGTTTCATCGTCAATAAGAAGGTCCAAGGGAGACAGTAAACCTGAAGTGGAGCATCGGAATCTATAACTAGTGTCACAGAAATGGTTCAAATCATACAGAGTAAGAACAGTCAGTCTTCTTGTACTTAAGTCGTCATTGTGCCTTTTCTATTTAATTCCGATACAATTTCTGTGTTTCATCGTCAAGTACAAAGTCCAAGGTATACAGTAAACCTGAAGTGAAGCATCGGAATCTATAACTAGTGACACAGGAATGGTTCAAAACATAGTCAGTAAGAAGAGTCCGTCTTCTTGTCCTTAAGTCGGCATTGTGCCTTTTGTATTTAATTCCGATGCAATTTCTGTTTTTCATCGTCAATAAGAACGTCCAAGGGATACAGTAAACCTGGAGTGAAGAATCGGAATGTGTAACTACTGTCAAAGGAATGGTTCAAAGCATAGGCAGTAAGAAGAGTCAGTCTTCTTGTACTTAAGTCGGCATTGTGCCTTTTGTATTTAATTCCGATGCAATTTCTGTGTTTCATCGTCGATAAGAAGGTCCAAGGAATACAGTAAACCTGAAGTGAAGCATCGGAATCTATAACTAGTGTCACAGGAATGGTTCAAAACATAGTCAGTCGAAAGAGTCGGTCCTCATGTACTTAAATCGGCATTGTGCCTTTTGTATTTAATTCCGATGCAATTTCTGTGTTTCATCATCAATAAGAAGGTCCAAGGGATACAGTAAACCTGAAGTGAGCATCGGAATCTATAACTAGTGTCACAGGAATGGTTCAAAACATAGACAGTAGGAAGAGTAAGTCTTCTTGTACTTAAGTCGGCATTGTGCCTTTTGTATTTAATTCCGATGCAATTTCTGTGTTTCATCATCAATAAGAAGGTCAGAGGGATGCAGTAAACCTGAAGTGAAGCATCGGAATCTATAACTAGTGTCTCAGGAATGGTTCAAAACAGAGACAGTATGAAGGATCAGTCCTCTTGTACTTAGTCGGCAT
The DNA here is from genome assembly GCF_023864345.2 of Schistocerca serialis cubense. Taxonomy (NCBI): domain Eukaryota; kingdom Metazoa; phylum Arthropoda; class Insecta; order Orthoptera; family Acrididae; genus Schistocerca; species Schistocerca serialis. The sequence continues at coordinate 3,945,336 of NC_064645.1, forward strand.
TGTGCCTTTTGTATTTAATTCCGATGCAATTTCTGTGTTTCATCGTCAATAAGAAGATCAGAGGGATACAGTAAACCTGAAGTGAAGCATCGGAATCTATAACTAGTGTCACAGGAATGGTTCAAAACATTGACAGTAAGAAGAGTCAGTCTTCTTGTACTTAGGTCGTTATTATGCATTTTGTATTTAATTCCGATGCAATTTCTGTGTTTCATCGTCAATAAGAAGGTCCAAGGGAGACAGTAAACCTAAAGTGGAGCATCGGAATCTATAACTAGTGTCACCGAAATGGTTCAAAACATAGACATTAAGAAGAGTCAGTCTTCTTGTACTTAAGTCGGCATTGTGCTTTTCTATTTACTTCCGATGCAATTTCTGTGTTTCATCGTCAATTAGAAAGTCGAAGGTATACAGTAAACCTGAAGTGAAGCATCGGAATCTATAACTAGTGTCACAGGAATGGTTCAAAACATAGACACTAGGAAGAGTCAGTCCTCTTGTACTTAAGTCGGCATTGTGCCTTTTCTAATTAATTCCGATGCAATATCTGTGTTTCATCGTCAATAAGGAGGTCCAAGGGATACAGTAAACCTGGAGTGAAGCATCGGAATCTATAACTAGTGTCACAGGAATGGTTCATAACATAGACAGTAGGAAGAGTCAGTCTTCTTGTACTTAAGTCGGTTTTGTGCCTGTTCTATTTAATTCCGATGCAATTTCTATGTTTCATCGTCAATACGAAGGTCAGAGGGATAATGTAAACCTGAAGTGAAGCATCGGAAACTATAACTAGTGTCACAGGAATGGTTCAAAACATAGTCAGTAAGAAGAGTCAGTCTTCTTGCCCTTAAGTCAGCATTGTGCCTGTTGTATTTAATTCCGATGCAATTTCTGTTTTTCATCGTCAATTAGAAGCTCCAAGGGATACAGTAAACCTGGAGTGAAGCATCGGAATCTATAACTAGTGTCAATGGATTGGTTCAAAACATAGACAGTAAGAAGAGTCAGTCTCCTTGTACTTATGTCGGCATTGTGCCTTTTGTATTTAATTCCGATGCAATTTCTGTGTTTTATCGTCAATAAGAAGGTCAGAGGGATACAGTAAACCTGAAGTGTAGCATCGAAATCTATAACTAGTGTCACAGGAATGGTTCAAAACATAGATAGTAGGATGAGTCAGTCTTCTTGTACTTAAGTCGATATTGTGCCTTTTGTATTTAATTCGGATGCAATTTCTGTGTTTCATCGTCTATAGGAAGGTCAGAGGGATACAGTAAACCTGAAGTGAAGCATCGGAAACTATAACTAGTGTCACAGGAATGGTTCAAAACATAGTCAGTAAAAAGAGTCAGTCTTCTTGTCCTTAAGTCGGCATTGTGCCTTTTGTATATAATTCCGATGCAATTTCTGTGTTTCATCGTCAATAAGAAGGTCCAAGGGATACAGTAAACCTGAAGTGAAGCATCGGAATCTATAACTAGTGTCACAGGAATGGTTCAAAAGCATAGTCAGTAAGAAGCGTCAGTCTTCTTGTACTTAAGTCGACATTGTGCCTTTTGTATTTAATTCCGATGCAATTTCTGTGTTTCATCGTCAATAAGAAGGTCCAAGGGATACAGTAAACCTGAAGTGTAGCATCGAAATCTATAACTAGTGTCACAGGAATGGTTCAAAACATAGACAGTAGGAAGGGTCAGTCTTCTTGTACTTAAGTCGGCATTGGGCCTTTTCTATTTCATTCCGATGCAATATGTGTGTTTCATCGTCAATAAGAAGGTCCAAGGGATACAGTAAATCTGAAGTGAAGCATCTGAATCTATAACTAGCTTCACAGGAATGGTTCAAAAACATAGTCAGTAAGAAGCGTCAGTCTTCTTGTACTTAAGTCGGCATTGTGCCTTTTCTATTTAATTCTGATGCAATTTCTGTGTTTCATCGTCAATAAGAAGGTCCAAGGGAAACAGTAAACCTGGAGTAAAGCACCGGAATCTATAACTAGTGTGACAGGAATGGTTCAAAACATTGACTGTAGGAAGAGTCAGTCCTCTTTTACTTAAGTCGGCATTGTGCCTTTTGTATTTAATTCCGATGATATTTCTGTGTTTCATCGTCAATAAGATGGTCCAAGGGATACAGTAAACCTGGAGTGAAGCATCGGAATCTATAACTAGTGTCACAGGAATGGTTCAAAACATAGACAGTAAGAAGAGTTAGTCTTCTTGTACTTAAGTCGGCATTGTGCCTGCTCCATTCAATTCCGATGCAATTTCTGTGTTTCATCGTAATTAGAAGGTAAGAGGGATAATGTAAACCTGAAGTGAAGCATCGGAATCTATAACTAGTGTCACAGGAATGGTTCAAAGCATAGACAGTAAGAAGAGTCAGTCTTCTTGTACTTAAGTCGGCATTGTGCCTTTTGTATTTAATTTCGATGCAATTTCTGTGTTTCATCGTCAATACGAAGGTCAGAGTGATACAGTAAACCTGAAGTGAAGCATCGGAATCTATAGCTAGTGTCACAGGAATGGTTCAAAACATAGTCAGTCAGAAGAGTCAGTCTATTTGTACTTAAGTCGGCATTGTGCCTTTTATGTTTAATTCCGATGCAATTTCTGTGTTTCATCGTCAATAAGAAGGTCCAAGGGATACAGTAAGCCTGAAGTGAAGCATCGGAATCTATAACTAGTGTCACAGGAATGGTTCAAAACATAGACAGTAAGAAGAGTCAGTCTTCTTGTACTTAAGTCGGCATTGTGCCTTTTTTATTTAATTCCGATGCAATTTCTGTGTTTCATCGTCAATAAGAAGATCAGAGGAATACAGTGAACCTGAAGTGAAGCATCAGAATCTATTACTAGTGTCACAGGAATGGTTCAAAACATAGACGGTAAGAAGAGTCAGTCTTCTTGTATTTAAGTCGGTATTGTGCCTTTTGTATTTAATTCCGATGCAATTACTGTGTTTCATCGTCAATAAGAAGGTCCAAGGGAGACAGTAAACCTGAAGTGGAGCATCGGAATCTATAACTAGTGTCACAGAAATGGTTCAAAACATACAGAGTAAGAACAGTCAGTCTTCTTGTACTTAAGTCGTCATTGTGCCTTTTCTATTTAATTCCGATACAATTTCTGTGTTTCATCGTCAAGTACAAAGTCCAAGGTATACAGTAAACCTGAAGTGAAGCATCGGAATCTATAACTAGTGACACAGGAATGGTTCAAAACATAGTCAGTAAGAAGAGTCCGTCTTCTTGTCCTTAAGTCGGCATTGTGCCTTTTGTATTTAATTCCGATGCAATTTCTGTTTTTCATCGTCAATAAGAAGGTCCAAGGGATACAGTAAACGTGGAGTGTAGCATCGGAATCTATAACTAGTGTCACAGGAATTGTTCAAAACATAGGCAGTAAGAAGAGTCAGTCTTCGTGTACTTAAGTCGGCATTTTGCCCTTTGTATTTAATTCCGATGCAATTTCTGTGTTTCATCGTCAATAAGAAGGTCCAAGGGATACAGTAAACCTGAAGTGAAGCATCGGAATCTATGACTAGTGTCACCGGAATGGTTCAAAACATAGTCAGTAAGAAGAGTCAGTCTTCTTGTACTTAAGTCGGCATTGTGCCTTTTGTATTTAATTCCGATGCAATTACTGTGTTTCATCGTCAATAAGAACGTCCAAGGGATACAGTAAACCTGCAGTGAAGAATCGGAATGTGTAACTACTGTCAAAGGAATGGTTCAAAGCATAGACAGTAAGAAGAGTCAGTCTTCTTGTACTTAAGTCGGCATTGTGCCTTTTGTATTTAATTCCGATGCAATTTCTGTGTTTCATCGTCGATAAGAAGGTCCAAGGAATACAGTAAACCTGAAGTGAAGCATCGGAATCTATAACTAGTGTCACAGGAATGGTTCAAAACATAGTCAGTCGAAAGAGTCGGTCCTCATGTACTTAAATCGGCATTGTGCCTTTTGTATTTAATTCCGATGCAATTTCTGTGTTTCATCATCAATAAGAAGGTCCAAGGGATACAGTAAACCTGAAGTGAGCATCGGAATCTATAACTAGTGTCACAGGAATGGTTCAAAACATAGACAGTAGGAAGAGTAAGTCTTCTTGTACTTAAGTCGGCATTGTGCCTTTTGTATTTAATTCCGATGCAAATTCTGTGTTTCATCGTCAATAAGAAGGTCAGAAGGATACAGCTAACCTGAAGTGAAGCATCGCAATCTATAACAAGTGTCACAGGAAAGGTTCAAAATATAGTCAGTAAGAAGAGTCAGTCTTCTTGCCCTTAAGTCAGCATTGTGCCTGGTGTATTTAATTCCGATGCAATTTCTGTTTTTCATCGTCAATAAGAAGCTCCAAGGGATACAGTAAACCTGGAGTGAAGCATCGGAATCTATAACTAGTGTCACCGAAATGGTTCAAAACATAGACATTAAGAAGAGTCAGTCTTCATGTACTTAAGTCGGCATTGTGCTTTTCTATTTACTTCCGATGCAATTTCTGTGTTTCATCGTCAATTAGAAAGTCGAAGGTATACAGTAAACCTGAAGTGAAGCATCGGAATCTATAACTAGTGTCACAGGAATGGTTCAAAACATAGACACTAGGAAGAGTCAGTCCTCTTGTACTTAAGTCAGCATTGTGCCTTTTCTAATTAATTCCGATGCAATATCTGTGTTTCATCGTCAATAAGGAGGTCCAAGGGATACAGTAAACCTGGAGTGAAGCATCGGAATCTATAACTAGTGTCACAGGAATGGTTCATAACATAGACAGTAGGAAGAGTCAGTCTTCTTGTACTTAAGTCGGTTTTGTGCCTGTTCTATTTAATTCCGATGCAATTTCTATGTTTCATCGTCAATACGAAGGTCAGAGGGATAATGTAAACCTGAAGTGAAGCATCGGAAAGAGGGATACAGTAAACCAAAATTGAAGCATCCGAATCCATAAGTAGTGTCACAGGAATGGTTCAAAACATAGTCAGTAAAAAGAGTCAGTCTTCTTGTCCTTAAGTCGTCATTGTGCCTTTTGTATTTAATTGCGATGCAATTTCTGTTTTTCCTCGTCAATTAGAAGATCAGAGGGATACAGTAATCCTGAAGTGAAGCATCGGAATCTATAACTAGTTTCACAGGAATGGTTCAAGTCATAGACGGTAGGATGAGTCAGTCTTCTTGTACTTAAGTCGTCATTGTGCCTTTTGTATTTAATTGCGATGCAATTTCTGATTTTCATCGTCAATACGAAGATCAGTGGGATACAGTAATCCTGAAGTGAAGCATCGGAATCTATAACTAGTTTCACAGGAATGGTTCAAATCATAGACAGTAGGAAGAGTCAGTCTTCTTGTACTTAAGTCGGCATTGTGCCTTTTCTATTTTATTCCGATGCAATTTCTGTGTTTCATCGTCTATTAGATAGTCCAAGGTATACTGTTAACCTGAAGTGAAGCATAGGAATCTATAACTAGTGACACAGGAATGGTTCAAAACATAGTCAGTAAGAAGAGTCAGTCTTCTTGTACTTAAGTCGGCATTGTGCCTTTTGTATTTAATTCCGATGCAATTTCTGTGTTTCATCGTCAATAAGAAGGTTTAAGGGATACTGTAAACCTGAAGTGATGCATCGGAATCTATAACTAGTGTCACGAGAATGGTTCAAAACATAGTCAGTAAGAAGAGTCAGTCTTCTTGTACTTAAGTCGGCATTGTGCGTTTTGTATTTAATTCCGATGCAAATTCTGTGTTTCATCGTCAATAAGAAGGTCAGAGGGATACAGCAAACCTGAAGTGAAGCATCGCAATCTATAACTAGTGTCACAGGAATGGTTCAAAACATAGTCAGTAAGAAGAGTCAGTCTTCTTGTACTTAAGTCTGCATTGTGCCTTTTGTATTTACTTCCGATGGAATTTCTGTGTTTCATCATCAATAAGAAGGTCAGAGGGATACAGTAAACCTGAAGTGAAGCATCGGAATCTATAACTAGTGTCTTAGGATTGGTTCAAAACATAGACAGTAAGAAGGATCAGTCCTCTTGTACTTAGGGTGGCATTGTGCCTTTTGTATTTAATTCCGATGCAATATCTGTGTTTCATCGTCAATAAGAAGATCAGAGGGATACAGTAAACGTGAAGTGAAGCATCGGAATCTATAACTAGTGTCACAGGAATGGTTCAAAACATAGACAGTAAGAAGAGTTAGTCTTCTTGTACTTAAGTCGGTATTGTGACTTTTGTATTTAATTCCGATGCAATTTCTGTGTTTCATCGTCAATAAGTTCCAAGGGAGACAGTAAACCTGAAGTGAAGCATCGGAATCTATAACTAGTGTCACAGAAATGGTTCAAATCATAGACAGTGAGAAGAGTCAGTCTTCTTGTACTTAAGTCGGCATTGTGCCTTTTCTATTTTATTCCGATGCAATTTCTGTGTTTCATCGTCTATTAGATAGCCCAAGGTATACTGTAAACCTGAAGTGAAGCATCGGAATCTATAACTAGTGACACAGGAATGGTTCAAAACATAGTCAGTAAGAAGAGTCAGTCATCTTCTACTTAAGTCTGTATTGTGCCTTTTGTATTTAATTCCAATGCAATTTCTGTGTTTCATCATCAGGAAGAAGGTCAGAGGGATACAGTAAACCTGAAGTGAAGCATCGGAATCTATAACTAGTGTCTCAGGAATGGTTCAAAACAGAGACAGTATGAAGGATCAGTCCTCTTGTACTTAGTCGGCATTGTGCCTTTTGTATTTAATTCCGATGCAATTTCTGTGTTTCATAGTCAATAAGAAGATCAGAGGGATACAGTAAACCTGAAGTGAAGCATCGGAATCTATAACTAGTGTCACAAGAATGGTTCAAAAGATAGACAGTAAGAAAAGTCAGTCGTCTTGTACTTAAGTCGGCATTGTGCCTTTACTATTTTATTCCGATGCAATTTCTGTGTTTCATCCTCAATAAGAAGATCAGAGGGATACAGTAAACCTGAAGTGAAGCATCGGAATCTATAACTAGTGACACAGGAATGGTTCAAAGCATAGACAGTAAGAAGATTCAGTCTTCTTGTACTTAGGTCGGTATTATGCATTTTGTATTTAATTCCGATGCAATTTCTGTGTTTCATCGTCAATAAGAAGGTCCAAGGGAGACAGTAAACCTAAAGTGAAGCATCGGAATCTATAACTAGTGTCACCGAAATGGTTCAAAACATAGACAGTAAGAAGAGTCAGTCTTCTTGTACTTAAGTCGGCATTGTGCCTTTTCTATTTACTTCCGATGCAATTTCTGTGTTTCATCGTCAATTAGAAAGTCGAACGTATACAGTAAACCTGAAGTGAAGCATCGGAATCTATAACTAGTGTGACAGGAATGGTTCAAAACATAGACACTAGGAAGAGTCAGTCCTCTTGTACTTAAGTCGGCATTGTGCCTTTTCTATTCAATTCCGATGCAATTTCTGTGTTTCATCGTCAATAAGAAGGTCCAAGGGATACAGTAAACCTGGAGTGAAGCATCGGAATCTATAACTAGTGTCACAGGAATGGTTCATAACATAGACAGTAGGAAGAGTCAGTCTTCTTGTACTTAAGTCGGTTTTGTGCCTGTTCTATTTAATTCCGATGCAATTTCTGTGTTTCATCGTCAATACGAAGGTCAGAGGGATAATGTAAACCTGAAGTGAAGCATCGGAAACTATAACTAGTGCCACAGGAATGGTTCAAAACATAGTCAGTAAGAAGAGTCAGTCTTCTTGTCCTTATGTCGGCATTGTGCCTGTAGTATTTAATTCCGATGCAATTTCTGTTTTTCATCGTCAATAATAAGCTCCAAGGGATACAGTAAACCTGGAGTGAAGCATCGGAATCTATAACTAGTGTCAATGGAATGGTTCAAAACATAGACAGTAAGAAGAGTCAGTCTTCTTGTACTTATGTCGGCATTGTGCCTTTTGTATCTAATTCCGATGCAATTTCTGTGTTTCATCGTCAATAAGAAGGTCCAAGGGATACAGTAAACCTGGAGTGAAGAATCGGAATGTGTAACTAGTGTAACAGGAATGGTTCAAAACATAGACAGTAAGATGAGTCAGTCTTCTTGTACTTAAGTCTGCATTGTGCCTTTTGTATTTACTTCCGATGGAATTTCTGTGTTTCATCATCAATAAGAAGGTCAGAGGGGTACAGTAAACCTGAAGTGAAGCATCGGAATCTATAACTAGTGTCTCAGGAATGGTTCAAAACATAGACAGTAAGAAGGATCAGTCCTCTTGTACTTAGGGTGGCATTGTGCCTTTTGTATTTAATTCCGATGCAATTTCTGTGTTTCAGCGTCAATAAGAAGGTCAGAGGGATACAGCAAACCTGAAGTGAAGCATCGCAATCTATAACTAGTGTCGCAGGAATGGTTCAAAACATAGTCAGTAAGAAGAGTCAGTCTTCTTGTACTTAAGTCTGCATTGTGCCTTTTGTATTTACTTCCGATGGAATTTCTGTGTTTCATCATCAATAAGAAGGTCAGAGGGGTACAGTAAACCTGAAGTGAAGCATCGGAATCTATAACTAGTGTCTCAGGAGTGGTTCAAAACATAGACAGTAAGAAGGATCAGTCCTCTTGTACTTAGGGTGGCATTGTGCCTTTTGTATTTAATTCCGATGCAATTTCTGTGTTTCATCGTCAATAAGAAGATCAGAGGGATACAGTAAACCTGAAGTGAAGCATCGGAATCTATAATAAGTCTCATAGGAATGGTTCAAAACATAGAGAGTAAGAAAAGTCAAACGTCTTGTACCTTAGTCGGCATTGTGCCTTTTCTATTTAATTCCGATGCGATTCCTGTGTTTCATCTTCAATATGAAGGTCAGAGGGATACAGTAAACCAAAATTGAAGCATCCGAATCCATAAGTAGTGTCACAGGAATGGTTCAAAACATAGTCAGTAAAAAGAGTCAGTCTTCTTGTCCTTAAGTCGTCATTGTGCCTTTTGTATTTAATTGCGATGCAATTTCTGTTTTTCATCGTCAATAAGAAGATCAGAGGGATACAGTAATCCTGAAGTGAAGCATCGGAATCTATAACTAGTTTCACAGGAATGGTTCAAATCATAGACAGTAGGAAGAGTCAGTCTTCTTGTACTTAAGTCGTCATTGTGCCTTTTGTATTTAATTGCGATTCAATTTCTGATTATCATCGTCAATACGAAGATCAGAGGGATACAGTAATCCTGAAGTGAAGCATCGGAATCTATAACTAGTTTCACAGGAATGATTCAAATCATAGACAGTAGGAAGAGTCAGTCTTCTTGTACTTAAGTCGGCATTGTGCCTTTTCTATTTTATTCCGATGCAATTTCTGTGTTTCATCGTCTATTAGATAGTCCAAGGTATACTGTAAACCTGAAGTGAAGCATCGGAATCTATAACTAGTGACACAGGAATGGTTCAAAACATAGTCAGTAAGAAGAGTCAGTCTTCTTGTACTTAAGTCGGCATTGTGCCTTTTGTATTTAATTCCGATGCAATTTCTGTGTTTCATCGTCAATAAGAAGGTTTAAGGGATACAGTAAACCTGAAGTGATGCATCGGAATCTATAACTAGTGTCACGAGAATGGTTCAAAACATAGTCAGTAAGAAGAGTCAGTCTTCTTGTACTTAAGTCGGCATTGTGCGTTTTGTATTTAATTCCGATGCAAATTCTGTGTTTCATCGTCAATAAGAAGGTCAGAGGGATACAGCAAACCTGAAGTGAAGCATCGCAATCTATAACTAGTGTCGCAGGAATGGTTCACAACATAGAGAGTAAGAAAAGTCAGTCGTCTTGTACTTTAGTCGGCATTGTGCCTTTTCTATTTAATTCCGATGCAATATCTGTGTTTCATCGTCAATAAGAAGATCAGAGGGATACAGTAAACCTGAAGTGAAGCATCGGAATCTATAACTAGTGTCACAGGAATGGTTCAAAACATAGACAGTAAGAAGAGTTAGTCTTCTTGTACTTAAGTCGGTATTGTGACTTTTGTATTTAATTCCGATGCAATTCCTGTGTTTCATCGTCAATAAGAAGTTCCAAGGGAGACAGTAAACCTGAAGTGAAGCATCGGAATCGATAACTAGTGTCACAGAAATGGTTCAAATCATAGACAGTGAGAAGAGTCAGTCTTCTTGTACTTAAGTCGGCATTGTGCCTTTTCTATTTTATTCCGATGCAATTTCTGTGTTTCATCGTCTATTAGATAGCCCAAGGTATACTGTAAACCTGAAGTGAAGCATCGGAATCTATAACTAGTGACACAGGAATGGTTCAAAACATAGTCAGTAAGAAGAGTCAGTCTTCTTGTACTTAAGTCGGCATTGTGCCTTTTGTATTTAATTCCGATGCAATTTCTGTGTTTCATCGTCAATAAGAAGGTCAGAGGGATACAGTAAACCTGAAGTGAAGCATTGGAATCTATAACTAGTGTCACAGGAATGGTTCAAAACATAGACAGTATGAAGAGTCAATCTTCTTGTACTTAAGTCGGCATTGTGCCTTTTGTATTTAATTCCGATGCAATTTCTGTGTTTCATCGTCAATAAGAAGGTCAGAGGGACACAGTAAACCTGAAGTGAAGCATTGGAATCTATAACTAGTGCCACAGGAATGGTTCAAAACATAGACAGTATGAAGAGTCAGTCTTCTTGTACTTAAGTCGGCATTGTGCCTTTTCTATTTCATTCCGATGCAATTTCTGAGTTTCATCGTCAATAAGAAGGTCCAAGGGATACAGTAAACCTGAAGTGAAGCATCGGAATCTATAACTAGTGTCACAGGAATGGTTCAAATCATAGTCAGTAAGAAGCGTCAGTCTTCTTGTACTTAAGTCGGCATTGTGCCTTTTCTATTTAATTTTGATGCAATTTCTGTGTTTCATCGTCAATTAGAAGGTCCAAGGGAAACAGTAAACCTGGAGTGAAGCACCGGAATTTATAACTAGTGTCCTAGGAATGGTTCAAAACATAGACAGTAGGAACAGTCCGTCCTCTTGTACTTAAGACGGCATTGTGCCTTTTCTATTTAATTCCGATGCAATATCTGTGTTTCATCGTCAATAAGAAGGTCCAAGGGATACAGTAAACCTGGAGTGAAGCATAGGAATCTATAACTAGTGTCACAGGAATGGTTCAAAACATAGACAATAAGAAGAGTCAGTCTTCTTGTACTTAAGTCGGCATTGTGCCTGTTCTATTTAATTCCGATGCAATTTCTGTGTTTCATCGTCAATAAGAAGGTCAGAGGGATACAGTAAACCTGGAGTGAAGCATCGGAATCTATAGCTAGTGTTACAGGAATGGTCAGAAAATTGTCAGTAAGAAGAGTCAGTCTTCTTGTCCATAAGTCGGCATTGTGCCTTTTGTATTTAATTCCGATGCAATTTCTGTGTTTCGTCGTCAAGAAGAAGGTCAGAGGGATACAGTAAACCTGAAGTGAAGCATCGGAATCTATAGCTAGTGTCACAGGAATGGTTCAGAGCATTGTCAGTAAGAAGAGTCAGTCTTCTTGTCCATAAGTCGGCATTGTGCCTTTGGTATTTAATTCCGATGCAAATTCTGTGTTTCATCGTCAATAAGAAGGTCCAAGGGATACAGTAAACCTGGAGTGAAGCATCGGAATCAGTAACTAGTGACACAGGAATGGTTCAAACATAGTCAGTAAGAAGAGTCAGTCTTCTTGTACTTAAGTCGGCATTGTGCATTTTGTATTTAATTCCGATGCAATTTCTGTGTTTCATCGTCAATAAGAAGGTCCAAGGGAAACAGTAAACCTGGAGTGAAGCACCGGAATCTATAACTAGTGTCACAGGAATGGTTGAAAAACATAGTCAGTAAGAAGCGTCAGTCTTCTTGTACTTTAGTCGGCATTGTGCCATTTCTATTTAATTCCGATGCAATTTCTGTGTTTCGTCGTCAATAAGAAGGTCCAAGGGGTAAACCTGGAGTGAAGCATCGGAATCTATAGCTAGTGTTACAGGAATGGTTCAGAACATTGTCAGTAAGAAGAATCAGTCTTCTTGTCAATAAGTCGGCATTGTGCCTTTGGTATTTAATTCGGATGCAAAATCTGTGTTTCATCGTCAATAAGAAGGTCCAAGGGATACAATAAACCTGGAGTGAAGCATCGGAATCAGTAACTAGTGACACAGGAATGGTTCAAACATAGTCAGTAAGAAGAGTCAGTCTTCTTGTACTTAAGTCGGCATTGTGCCTTTTCTATTTAATTCCGATGCAATTTCTGTGTTTCATCGGCAATAAGGTCAGAGGGATACAGTAATCCTGAAGTTAAGCATCGGAATCTATAACTAGTGTCACAGGAATGGTTCTAACATAGACAGTATGAAGAATCAGTCTTCTTGTACTTAAGTCGGCATTGTGCCATTTGTATTTAATTCCGATGCAATTTCTGTGTTTCATTGTCAATAAGAAGGTCAGAGGGATACAGTAAACCTAAAGTGAAGCATCGGAATTCAAAACTAGTGTCACAGGAATGGTTCAAAACGTAGACAGTAGGAAGAGTCAGTCTTCTTGTACTTAGGTCGGCATTGTACTTTTGTATTTAATTCCGATGCAATATCTGTGTTACATCGTCAATAAGAAGGTACAAGGTATACAGTAAACCTGAAGTGAAGCATCGGAATCTATAACTAGTGTCACAGGAATGGTTCAAAACATAGTCAGTAAGAAGAGTCAGTCTTCTTGTACTTAAGTCGGCATTGTGCCTTTTCTATTTAATTCCGATGCAATTTCTGTGTTTCACCGTCAATAAGAAGGTCCAAGGTATACAGTAAACATGGAGTGAAGCATCGGAATCTATAACTAGTGTCACAGGAATGGTTCAAAATATAGACAGTAAGAAGAGTCAGTCTTCTTGTACTTGAGTCGGCATTGTGAGTTTTCTATTTAATTCCGATGCAATTTCGGTGTTTAATCGTCAATAAGAAGGTCAGAGGGATACAGTAAACCTGAAGTGAAGCATCGGAATCTACAACTAGTGTCACAGGAATGGTTCAAACATAGTCAGTAAGAAGAGTCAGTCTTCTTGTACTTAAGTCGGCATTGTGCCTTTTCTATTTAATTCCGATGCAATTTCTGTGTTTCACCGTCAATAAGAAGGTCCAAGGGTTACAGTAAACCTGGAGTGAAGCATCGGAATCTATAACTAGTGTCACAGGAATTGTTCATAACATAGACAGTAAGAAGAGTCAGTCTTCTTGTACTGAAGTCGACATTGTGCCTTTTCTATTTAATTCCGATGCAATTTCTGTGTTTCATCGTCAATAAGAATGTCCAAGGTATAGAGTAAAGCTGAAGTAAAGCATCGGAATCTATAACTAGTGTCACAGCATTGGTTCAAACTATAATCACTAAGAAGAGTCAGTCTTCTTGTACTTAAGTCGGCATTGTGCCTTTTGTATTTAATTCCGATGCAATTTCTGTGTTTCATCGGCAATAAGGTCAGAGGAATACAGTAAACCTGAAGTGAAGCATCGGAATCTATAACTAATGTGACAGCAATGGTTCAAACTATAATCACAAGAAGGGACAGTCTTCTTGTACTTAAGTCGGCATTGTGCCTTTTCTATTAGATTCCGATGCAATTTCTGTGTTTCATCGGCAATAAGGTCAGAGGGATACAGTAAACCTGAAGTGAAGCATCGGAATCTATAACTAGTGTCACAGGAATGGTTCAAAACATAGACTGTCGGAAGAGTCAGTCTTCTTGTACTTAAGTCGGCATTGTGCCATTTGTATTTAATTCCGATGCAATTTCTGTGTTTCATTGTCAATACGAAGGTCAGAGGGATACAGTACACCTGAGGTGAAGCATCGGAATCCAAAACTAGTGTCACAGGTATGGTTCAAAACATAGCCAGTAAGAAAAGTCAGTCTTCTTGTACTTAAGTCGACTTTAAGCCTTTTCTATTTAATTCCGATGCAATTTCTGTGTTTCATCGTCAATAAGAATGTTCAAGGTATACAGTAAACCTGAAGTGAAGCATCGGAATCTATAACTAGTGTCACAGGAATGGTTCAAAGCATAGTCAGTAAGAAGAGTCAGTCTTCTTGTACTTAAGTCAGCATTGTAACTTTTCTGTTTAATTCCGATGCAATTTCTGTGTTTCATCGTCAATAAGAAGGTCCACGGGTTACAGTAAACCTGCAGTGAAGCATCGGAATCTATAACTAGTGTCACAGGAATGGTTCAAAGCATAGACAGTAAGAAAAGTCAGTCTTCTTGTACTTAAGTCGACATTAAGCCTTTTCTATTTAATTCCGATGCAATTTCTGTGTTTCATCGTCAATAAGAATGTTCAAGGAATACAGAAATCCTGAAGTGAAGCATCGGAATCTATAACTAGTGTCAAAGGAATAGTTCAAAGCATAGTCAGTAAGAAGAGTCAGTCTTCTTGTACTTAAGTAGGCATTGTAACTTTTGTATTTAATTCCGATGCAATTTCGGTGTATCATCGTCAATTAGAAGGTCCAAGGGATACAGTCAACCTGGAGTGAAGCATCGGAATCTATAACTAGTGTCACGGGGATGGTTCGAAACATAGACAGTAAGAAGAATCAGTATTCGTGTACTTAAGTCGGCATTGTGCCTTTACTATTTAATTCCAAAGCAATTTCTGTGTTTCATCGTCAATAAGAAGGTCCAAGGTAAACAGTAAACCTGGAGTGAAGCACCGGAATCTATAACTAGTGTCACAGGAATGGTTGAAAATCATAGTCAGTAAGAAGCGTCAGTCTTCTTGTACTTAAGTCGGCATTGTGCCATTTCTATTTAATTCCGATGCAATTTCTGTGTTTCGTCGTCAATAATAAGGTCCGAGGGATACAGTAAACCTGGAGTGAAGCATCGGAATCTATAGCTAGTGTTTCAGGAATGGTTCAGAACTTTGTCAGTAAGAAGAATCAGTCTTCTTGTCCATAAGCCGGCATTGTGCCTTTGGCATTTAATTCGGATGCAAATTCTGTGTTTCATCGTCAATAAGAATGTTCAAGGTATACAGAAAACCTGAGGTGAAGCATCGGAATCCAAAACTAGTGTCACAGGAATGGTTCAAAACATAGACAGTGGGAAGAGTCAGTCTTCTTGTACTTAAGTCGACATTGTCCCTTTTCTATTTAATTCCGAGGCAATTTCTGTGTTTCATCGTCAATAAGAAGGTCTAAGGGTTACAGTAAATGTGGGGTGAAGAATCGGAATCTATAACTAGTGTCACAGGAATGGTTCAAAACATAGACAGTAAGAAGAGTCAGTCTTCTTGTACTTAAGTCGACATTGTGCCTTTTCTATTTAATTCCGATGCAATATCTGTGTTTCATCGTCAATAAGAATGTCCAAGGTATACAGTAAACCTGAAGTAAAGCATCGGAATCTATAACTAGTGTGACAGCAATGGTTCAAACTATAATCACATAGAAGGGGCAGTCTTCTTGTACTTAAGTCGGCGTTGTGCCTTTTCTATTTAATTCCGATGCAATTTCTGTGTTTCAACGGCAATAAGGTCAGAGGGATACAGTAAACCTGAAGTAAAGCATCGGAATCTATAACTAGTGTCACAGGAATGGTTCAAAACATAGACAGTAGGAAGAGTCAGTCTTCTTGTACTTAAGTCGGCATTGTGCCATTTGTATTTAATTTTGATGCAATTTCTGTGTTTCATTGTCAATACGAAGGTCAGAGGGATACAGTACACCTGAGGTGAAGCATCGGAATCCAAAACTAGTGTCACAGGTATGGTTCAAAACATAGTAAGAAAAGTCAGTCTTCTTGTACTTAAGTCGACATTAAGCCTTTTCTATTTAATTCCGATGCAATTTCTGTGTTTCATCGTCAATAAGAAGGTCCAAGGGATACAGTAAACCTGGAGTGATGCATCGGAATCTATAACTAGTGTCACAGGAATGGTTCAAAACATAGTCAGTAAGAAGAGTCAGTCTTCTTGTACTTAAGTCGACATTAAGCATTTTCTATTTAATTCCGATGCAATTTCTGTGTTTCATCGTCAATAAGAATGTTCAAGGTATACAGAAAACCTGAAGTGAAGCATCGGAATCTATTACTAGTGTCACAGGAATGGTTCAAAGCATAGTCAGTAAGAAGAGTCAGTCTTCTTGTACTTAAGTAGGCATTGTGCCTTTTGTATTAAATTCCGATGCAATTTCTGTGTATCATCGTCAATTAGAAGGTCCAAGGGATACAGTCAACCTGGAGTGAAGCATCGGAATCTATAACTAGTGTCACGGGGATGGTTTGAAACATAGACAGTAAGAAGAGTCAGTATTCTTGTACTTAAGTCGGCATTGTGCCTTTTGTATTTAATTCCGATGCAATTTCTGTGTTTCATCGTCAATAAGAATGTCCAAGGTATACAGTAAACCTGAAGTAAAGCATCGGAATCTATAACTGGTGTCACAGCAATGGTTCGAACTATAATCACTAAGATGAGTCAGTCTTCTTGTACTTAAGTCGGCATTGTGCCTTTACTATTTAATTCCAAAGCAATTTCTGTGTTTCATCGTCAATAGGAATGTCCAAGGTAAACAGTAAACCTGGAGTGAAGCATCGGAATCTATAACTAGTGCCACAGGAATGGTTAAAAACATAGACAGTAAGAAGAGTCAGTCATCTTTTACTTGAGTCGGCATTGTGAGTTTTCTATTTAACTCCGTTGCAATTTCGGGGTTTCATCGTCAATAAGAAGGTCCACGGGAAACAGTAAACCTGAATTGATGCATCGGAATCTATAACTAGTGTCACAGGAATGGTTCAAATCATAGTCAGTAAGAAGAGTCAGTCTTCTTGTCCTTAAGTCGGAATTGTGCCTTTTGTATTTAATTACGATGCAATTTCTGTGTTTCATGGGCAATAAAGTCAGAGGGATACAGTTAACGAGAAGCGAAGCATCGGAATCTATAACTAGTGCCACAGGAATGGTTAAAAACATAGACAGTAAGAAGAGTCAGTCATCTTTTACTTGAGTCGGCATTGTGAGTTTTCTATTTAACTCCGATGCAATTTCGGGGTTTCATCGTCAATAAGAAGGTCCACGGGAAACAGTAAACCTGAATTGATGCATCGGAATCTATAACTAGTGTCACAGGAATGGTTCAAATCATAGTCAGTAAGAAGAGTCAGTCTTCTTGTCCTTAAGTCGGAATTGTGCCTTTTGTATTTAATTACGATGCAATTTCTGTGTTTCATCGGCAATAAAGTCAGAGGGATACAGTTAACGAGAAGTGAAGCATCGGAATCTATAACTAGTGTCACAGGAATGGTTCAAAACATAGACAGAAGGAACAGTCAGTCTTCTTGTACTTACGTCGGCATTGTGCCTTTTGTATTTAATTCCGATGCAATTTCTGTGTTTCTTTGTCAATAAGAAGGTCAGAGGGATACAGTAAACCTGAAGTGAAGCATCGGAATCCAAAACTAGTGTCACAGGAATGGTTCAAAACATAGACAGTAAGAAGAGTCAGTCTTCTTGCACTTAAGTCGGCATTGTGCCTTTTCTATTTAATTCCGATGCAATTTCTGTGTTTCATCGTCATATAGAAGGTCAGAGGGATACAGTAAACCTGAAGTGAAGCATCGGAATCTATAACTAGTGTCACTGGAATGGTTCAAAATATAGACAGTAAGAAGAGTCAATCTTCTTGTAGTTAAGTCAGCATTGTGCCTTGTGTATTTAATTCCGATGCAATTCCTGTGATTCATCGTCAATAAGAAGGTCCAAGGGATACAGTAAACCTGAAGTGAAGCATCGGACTCTATAACTAGTGTCACAGAATTGGTTCAAAGCATAGACAGTAGGAAGAGTCAGTCCTCTTGTACTTAAGTCGGCATTGTGCATTTTGAATTTAATTCCGATGCAATTTCTGTGTTTCATCGTCAATAAGAAGGTCCAAGGGAAACAGTAAACCTGAAGTGTAGCATCGGAATCTATAACTAGTGTCACAGGAATGGTTCATAACATAGACAGTAAGAAGAGTCGGTCTTCATGTACTTAAGTCTGCATTGTGCCTCTTGTATATAATTCCGATACAATTTCTGTGTTTCATCGTCTATAAGAAGGTCCAAGGGATACAGTAAACCTGAAGTGAAGCATCGGAATCTAAAACTAGTGCCACAGGAATGGTTCAAAACATAGTCAGCAAGGAGAGTCAGTCTTCATGTACTTAAGTCGGCATTGTGCCTTTTGTATTTAATTCCGATGCAATTTCGGTGTTTCATCGTCAATAAGAAGGTCCAAGCGATACAGTAAACCTGGAGTGAAGCATCGGAATCTATAACTAGTGTCACAGGAATGGTTCAAAACATAGTCTGTAAGAAGAGTCAGTCTTCTTGCACATAAGTCGGCATTGTGCATTTCGTATTTAATTCCGATGCAATTTCTGTGTTTCACCGTCAATACGAAGGACAGTGGGATACAGTAAACCTGAAGTGAAGCATCGGAATCTATAACTAGTGTCACAGGAATGGTTCAAACATAGACAGTAAGAAGAGTCAGTTTTCTTGTACCTAAGTCGGCATTGTGCCTTTTGTATTTATTTCCGATGCAATATCTGTGTTTCATCGTCAATAAGAAGGTCCAAGGGATACAGTAAACCTAAAGTGAAGCATCGGAATCTACAACTGGTGCCACAGGAATGTTTCAAAACATAGACAGTAAGAAGAGTCAGTCTTCTTGTACTTAAGTCGGCATTGTGCCTGTTCTATTTAATTCCGATGCAATCTCTGTGTTTCATCGTCAGTAAGCAGGTCACAGGGATACATTAAACCTGAAGAGAAGCATCGGAATCTATAACTAGTATCACAGGAATGGTTCAAACATAGACAGTAAGAAGAGTCAGTCTTCTTGTCCTTAAGTCGGCATTGTGCCTTTTGTATTTATTTCCGATGCAATTTCTGTGTTTCATGGGCAATGAAGTCAGAGGGATACAGTAATCTTGAAGTGAAGCATCGGAATCTATAACTAGTGTCACAGGAATGGTTCACAACATAGACAGTAGGAAGAGTCAATCTTCTTGTACTTAAGTCGGCATTGTGCCTTTTGTATTTAATTCCGATGCAATTTCTGTGTTTCATCGTCCATAAGAAGGTCAGAGGGATACAGTAAACCTGAAGTGAAGCATCGGAATCCAAAACTAGTGTCACAGGAATGGTTCAAAACATAGACAGTGGGAAGAGTCAGTCTTCTTGTACTTAAGTCGGCATTGTGCCTTTTGTATTTAATTCCGATGCAATTTCTGTGTTTCATCGTCAATAAGACGGTCCAAGGTATACAGTAAACCTGAAGTGAAGCATCGGAATCTATAACTAGTGTCACAGGAATGGTTCAAACATAGTCAGTAAGAAGAGTCAGTCTTCTTGTACTTAAGTCGGCATTGTGCCTTTTCTATTTAATTCCGATGCAATTTCTGTGTTTCATAGTCAATAAGAAGGTCCAAGGGATACAGTAAACCTGGAGTGAAGCATCGGAATCTACAACTAGTGTCACAGGAATGGTTCAAAACACAGAGAGTAAGAAGAGTCAGTCTTCTTGTACTTAAGTCGGCATTGTGCCTTTTCTATTTAATTCCGATACATTTTCTGTGTTTCATCGTCAATAAGAAGGTCCAAGGGATACAGTTGACCTGGAGTGAAGCATCGGAATCTATAACTAGTGTCAATGGAATGGTTCATTTCATAGACAGTAAGAAGAGTCAGTCTTCTTGTACTTAAGTCGGCATTGTGCCTTTTGTATTCAATTCCGATGCAATTTCTGAGTTTCATCGTCAATAAGAAGGTCAGAGGGATACATTAAACCTGAAGAGAAGCATCGGAATCTATAACTAGTGTCACAGGAATGGTTCAAAACATAGTCAGTAAGAAGAGTCAGTCTTCTTGTTCTTAAGTCGGTATTGTGCCTTTTCTACTTAATTCCGATGCAATTTCTGTGTTTCATGGTCAATAAGAAGGTCCAAGGGATACAGTAAACCTGGAGTGAAGCATCGGAATCTATAACTAGTGTCAATGGAATGTTTCAATACATAGACAATAAGAAGAGTCAGTTTTCTTGTACTTAAGTCGGTATTGTGCCTTTTGTATTTAATTCCGATGCAATTTCTGAGTTTCATCGTCAATAAGAAGGTCAGAGGGATACAGTAACCCTGAAGTGAAGCGTCGGAATCCAAAACTAGTGTCACAGGAATGGTTCAAAACATAGACAGTGGGAACAGTCAGTCTTCTTGTACTTAAGTCGGCATTGTGCCTTTTCTATTTAATTCCGATGCAATTTCTGTGTTTCATCGTCAATAAGAAGGTCCAAGGGATACAGTAAACCTGGAGTGAAGCATCGGAATCTATAACTAGTGTCACAGGAATGGTTCAAAACATAGACAGTAAGAAGAGTCAGTCTTCTTGTACTTAAGTCGGCATTGTGCCTTTTCTATTTAATTCCGATGCATTATCTGTGTTTCATCGTCAATAAGGAGGTCCAAGGGATACAGTAGACCTGGAGTGAAGCATCGGAATCTATAACTAGAGTCAATGGAATGGTTCAATTCATAGACAGTAAGAAGGGTCAGTCTTCTTGTACTTAAGTCGGCATTGTGCCTTTTCTATTTAATTCCGATGCAATTTCTGAGTTTCATCGTCAATAAGACGGTCAGAGGGATACATTAAACCTGAAGAGAAGCATCGGAATCTATAACTAGTGTCACTGGAATGGTTCAAAACATTGTCAGTAAGAAGAGTCAGTCTTCTTGTTCTTAAGTCGGCATTGTGCCTTTTCTACTTAATTCCGATGCAATTTCTGTGTTTCATCGTCAATAAGAAGGTCCAAGGGATACAGTAAACCTGGAGTGAAGCATCGGAATCTATAACTAGTGTCAATGGAATGTTTCAATACATAGACAGTACGAAGAGTCAGTCTTCTTGTACTTAAGTCGGCATTGTGCCTTTTGTATTTAATTCCGATGCAATTTCTGAGTTTCATCGTCAATAAGAAGGTCAGAGGGATACAGTAAACCTGAAGTGAAGCATCGGAATGTATAACTAGTGTCACAGTAATGGTTCAAATCATAGTCAGTAAAAGAGTCAGTCTTCTTGTCCTTAAGTCGGCATTGTGCCTTTCGTATTTAATTCCGATGCAATTTCTGTGTTTCATCGTCAATAAGAAGGTCCACGGTATACAGTAAACCTGAAGTGAAGCATCGGCATCTATAACTAGTGTCAGAGGAATGGTTCAAACATAGTCAGTAAGAAGAGTCAGTCTTCTTGTACTTAAGTCGGCATTGTGCCTTTTCTATTTAATTCCGATGCAATTTCTGTGTTTCATCGTCAGTAAGAAGGTCCAAGGGATACAGTAAACCTGGAGTGAAGCATCGGAATCTATAACTAGTGTCACAGTAATGGTTCAAATCATAGTCAGTAAAAGAGTCAGTCTTCTTGTCCTTAAGTCGGCATTGTGCCTTTTGTATTTAATTCCGATGCAATTTCTGTGTTTCATCGTCAATAAGAAGGTCCAAGGGATATAGTAAACCTAAG
Organism: Schistocerca serialis cubense; assembly: GCF_023864345.2. Lineage (NCBI taxonomy): Eukaryota > Metazoa > Arthropoda > Insecta > Orthoptera > Acrididae > Schistocerca > Schistocerca serialis. Next base: position 3,966,906 of record NC_064645.1, read on the forward strand.
GTGAAGCATCGGAATCTATAACTAGTGTCACAGGAATGGATCATAACATAGACAGTAAGAAGAGTCAGTCTTCTTAAGTCGGCATTGTGCCTTTTGTATTTAATTCCGATGCAATTTCTGTGTTTTATCGTCAATAAGAATTTCCAAGGGATACAGTAAAAATGAAGTGAAGCATCGGAATCTATAACTAGTGTCACAGGAATGGTTCAAATCATCGTCAGTAAGAAGAGTCGGTCTTCATGTACTTAAGTCTGCATTGTGCCTTTTGTATATAATATCCGATACAATTTCTGTGTTTCATCGTCTATAAGAAGGTCCAAGGGATACAGTAAACCTGAAGTGAAGCATCGGAATCTAAAACTAGTGCCACAGGAATGGCTCAAAACATGGACAGTAAGAAGAGTCAGTCTTCGGGTACTTAAGTCGGCATTTTGGCTTTTGTATTTAATTCCGATGCAATTTCTGTGTTTCATCGTCAATAAGAAGGTCAGAGGGATACAATAATCCTGAAGTGAAACATCGGAATCTATAACTAGTGTCACAGGAATGGTTCAAGACATAGTCAGTAAGAAGAGTCAGTCTTCGGGTACTTAAGTCGGCATTGTGCCTTTTGTATATAATTCCGATGCAATTTCTGTGTTTCATCGTCTATAAGAAGTTCCAAGGGATACAGTAAACCTGAAGTGAAGCATCGGAATCTAAAACTAGTGCCACAGGAATGGCTCAAAACATAGACAGTAAGAAGAGTCAGTCTTCTTGTACTTTAGTCGGCAATGTGATTTTTCTATTTAATTCCGATGCAATCTCTGTATTTCATAGTCAAAAAGAAGGTCACAGGGATACAGTAAACCTGAAGTGAAGCATCGGAATCTATATCTAGTGTCACAGGAATGGTTCAAAACATAGTCAGTAAGAAGAGTCAGTCTTCTTGTACTTAAGTCGGCATTATGCCTTTTGTATTTAATTCCGATGCAATTTCTGTGTTTCATCGTCAATAGGAAGGTCAGAGGGATACAGTAAACCTGAAGTGAAGCATCGTAATCTATTGCTAGTGTCACAGGAGTGATCAAAGCAGAGATAGTAAGAAGGGTCAGTCTTCTTGTACTTAAGTCGGCATTGTGCCTTTTGTATTTAATTCCGATGCACTTTCTGTGTTTCATCGTCAATAAGAAGGTCAGAGGGATACAGTAAACCTGATGTGAAGCACCGGAATCCACAACTAGTGTCACAGGTATGGTTCAAAACAAAGACAGTAGGAAGAATCGGCCTTCTTGTACTTATGTCGGCATTGTGCCATTTGTATTTAATTCCGATGCATTTTCTGTGTTTCATAGTCAATAAGAGGGTCCAAGGTATACAGTAAACCTGAAGTAAAGCATCGGAATCTATAACTAGTGTCACAGGAATGGTTCAAACATAGTCAGTAAGAAGAGTCAGTCTTCTTGTACTTAAGTCGGCATTGTGCCTTTCGTATTTAATTCCGATGCAATTTCTGTGTTTCACCGTCAATAAGAAGGTCAGAGGGATACAATAAACCTGAAGTGAAGCATCGGAATCTATAACTAGTGTCACAGGAATGGTTCAAACATTGACAGTAGGAAGAGTCGGTCTTCGGGTACTTAAGTCGGCATTGTCCGTTTTGTATTTAATTCCGATGCAATTTCTGTGTTTCATCGTCAATAAGAAGGTCAGAGGGATACAATAAACCTGAAGTGAAGCATCGGAATCTATAAGTAGTGTCACAGGAATGGTTCAAGACATAGTCAGCAAGAAGAGTCAGTCTTCGGGTACTTAAGTCGGCATTGTGCCTTTCGTATTTAATTCCGATGCAATTTCTGTGTTTCACCGTCAATAAGAAGGTCAGAGGGATACAGTAAACCTGAAGTGAAGCATCGGAATCTATAACTAGTGTCACAGTAATTTTTCAAATCATAGTCAGTAAAAGAGTCAGTCTTCTTGTCCTTAAGTCGGCATTGTGCATTTTGTATTTAATTCCGATGCAATATCTGTGTTTCATCGTCAATAAGAAGGTCCAAGGGATACAGTAAACCTGAAGTGAAGCATCGGATTCTACAACTGGTGCCACAGGAATGTTTCAAAACATAGACAGTAAGAAGAGTCAGTCTTCTTGTACTTAAGTCGGCATTGTGCGTTTTCTATTTAATTCCGATGCAATCTCTGTGTTCCATCGTCAGTAAGCAGGTCACAGGGATACAGTAAACCTGAAGTGAAGCATCGGAATCTATAACTACTGTCACAGGACTGGTTCAAAACATAGTCAGTAAGAGGAGACAGTCTTCTTGTCCTTAAGTCGCCATTGTGCCTTTTGTATTTAATTCAGATGCAATTTCTGTGTTTCATCGGCAATAAGGTCATAGGGATACAGTAAACCTGAAGTGAAGCATCGGAATCTATAACTAATGTCACAGGAATGGTTAAAACATAGTCAGTAAGAACAGTCAGTCTTCTTGTCCCTAAGTCGGCATTGTGCCTTTTGTATTTAATTCCTATGCAATTTCTGTGTTTCATCGTCAATAAGAAGGTCCAAGGGATACAGTAAACCGGAAGTGAAGCATCGGAATCTATAACTAGTGTCACAGCAATGGTTCAAACATTGACAGTAGGAAGAGTCAGTCTTCGGGTACTTAAGTCGGCATTTTGGCTTTTGTATTTAATTCCGATGCAATTTCTGTGTTTCATCGTCAATAAGAAGGTCAGAGGGATACAATAAACCTGAAGTGAAACATCGGAATCTATAACTAGTGTCACAGGAGTGGTTCAAGACATAGTCAGTAAGAAGAGTCAGTCTTCGGGTACTTAAGTCGGCATTGTGCCTTTTGTATATAATTCCGATGCAATTTCTGTGTTTCTTCGTCTATAAGAAGGTCCAAGGGATACAGTAAACCTGAAGTGAAGCATCGGAATCTAAAACTAGTGCCACAGGAATGGCTCAAAACATAGACAGTAAGAAGAGTCAGTCTTCTTGTACTTTAGTCGGCAATGTGCCTTTTCTATTTAATTCCGATGCAATCTCTGTATTTCATAGTCAAAAGGAAGGTCACAGGGATACAGTAAACCTGAAGTGAAGCATCGGAATCTATAACTAGTGTCACAGGAATGGTTCAAAACATAGTCAGTAAGAAGAGTCAGTGTTCTTGTACTTAAGTCGGCATTATGCCTTTTGTATTTAATTCCGATGCAATTTCTGTGTTTCATCGTCAATAGGAAGGTCAGAGGGATACAGTAAACCTGAAGTGAAGCATCGGAATCCATTGCTAGTGTCACAGGAATGGTTAAAAAGCAGAGATAGTAAGAAGAGTCAGTCTTCTTGTACTTAAGTCGGCATTGTGCCTTTTGTATTTAATTCCGATGCACTTTCTGTGTTTCATCGTCAATAAGAAGGTCAGAGGGATACAGTAAACCTGATGTGAAGCACCGGAATCCACAACTAGTGTCACAGGTATGGTTCAAAACATAGACAGTAGGAAGAATCAGCCTTCTTGTACTTATGTCGGCATTGTGCCTTTTGTATTTAATTCCGATGCATTTTCTGTGTTTCATAGTCAATAAGAAGGTCCAAGGTATACAGTAAACCTTAAGTAAAGCATCGGAATCTATAACTAGTGTCACAGGAATGGTTCAAACATAGTCAGTACGAAGAGTCAGTCTTCTTGTACTTAAGTCGGCATTGTGACTTTCGTATTTAATTCCGATGCAATTTCTGTGTTTCACCGTCAATAAGAAGGTCAGAGGGATACAGTAAACCTGAAGTGAAGCATCGGAATCTATAACTAGTGTCACAGGAATGGTTCAAACATTGACAGTAAGAAGAGTCGGTCTTCGGGTACTTAAGTCGGCATTGTCCCTTTTGTATTTAATTCCGATGCAATTTCTGTGTTTCATCGTCAATAAGAAGGTCAGAGGGACACAGTAAATCTGAAGTGAAGCATCGGAATCTATAACTAGTGTCACAGGAATGGTTCAAGACATAGTCAGTAAGAAGAGTCAGTCTTCGGGTACTTAAGTCGGCATTGTACTTTTGTATTTAATTTCGATGCAATTTCTGTGTTTCATCGTCAATAAGACGTTCCAAGGGATACAGTAAACCTGAAGTGAAGCATCGGACTCTATAACTAGTGTCACAGAGTTGGTTCAAAACATAGACAGTAGGAAGAGTCAGTCTTCTTGTACTTAAGTCGACATTGTGCCTTTTGTATTTAATTCCGATGCAATTTCTGTGTTTCATCGTCAATAATAAGGTCCAAGGGAAACAGTAAACCTGAAGTGATGCATCCGAATCTATAACTAGAGTCACAGGAATGGTTCAAAACATAGTCAGTAAGAAGAGTCAGTCTTCTTGTCCTTTAGTCGGCATTGTGCCTTTTGTATTTAATTCCGATGCAATTTCTGTGTTTCATCGGCAATAAAGTCAGAGGGATACAGTAAACCTGAAGTGAAGCATCGGAATCTATAACTAGTGTCACAGGAATGGTTCAAAACATAGACAATAGAAAGAGTCAGTCTTCTTGTACTTAAGTCGGCATTGTGCCTTTTGTATTTAATTCCGATGCAATTTCTGTGTTTCATTGTCAATAAGAAGGTCAGAGGGATAAAGTAAAGATGAAGTGAATCATCGGAATCCAAAACTAGTGTCACAGGAATGGTTCAAAACATAGACAGTGGGAAGAGTCAGTCTTCTTGGTCTGAAGTCGGCATTGTGCCTTTTGTATTTAATTCCGATGCAATTTCTGTGTTTCATCGTCAATAAGAATGTCCAAGGGATACAGTAAAAATGAAGTGAGGGATCGGAATCTATAACTAGTGTCACAGGAATGGTTCAAATCATTGTCAGTAAGGACAGTCGGTCTTCATGTACTTAAGTCGGCATTGTGCTTTTTGTATATAATTCCGATGCAATTTCTGTGTTTCAGCGTCTATAAGAAGGTCCAAGGGATACAGTAAACCTGAAATGAAGCATCGGAATCCAAAACTAGTGACACAGGAATGGTTCAAAACATAGACAGTGGGAAGAGTCAGTCTTCTTGTACTTAAGTCGGCATGGTGCCTTTTGTATTTAATTCCGATGCAATTTCTGTGTTTCATCGTCGATAAGAAGGTCCAAGGTATACAGTAAACCTGAAGTGAAGCATCGGAATGTATAACTAGTGTCACAGGAATGGTTAAAACATAGTCAGTAAGAAGAGTCAGTCTTCCTGTACTTAAGTCGGCATTGTACCTTTTCTATTTAATTCCGATGCAATTTCTGTGTTTCATCGTCAATAAGAAGGTCCAAGGGATACAGTAAACCTGGAGTGAAGCATCGGAATCTATAACTAGTGTCACAGGAATGGTTCAAAACATAGACAGTAAGAAGAGTCAGCCTTCTTTTACTGAAGTTGACATTCTGCCTTTTCTATTTAATTCCGATGCAATTTCTGTGTTTCATCGTCAATAAGAATGTCCAAGGTATACAGTAAACCTGAAGTAAAGCGTCGGAATCTGTAATTAGTGTCACAGCAATGGTTCAAACTATAATCACTAAGAAGAGTCAGTCTTCTTGTACTTAAGTCGGCATTGTGCCTTTTCTATTTAATTCCGATGCAATTTCTGTGTTTCATCGTCAATAAGAAGGTCCAAGGGATACAGTAAACCTGGAGTGAAGCATCGGAATCTATAACTAGTGTCTCAGGAATGGTTCAAAACATAGACAGTAAGAAGAGTCAGTCTTCTTGTACTTAAGTCGGCATTGTGCCTTTTGCATTTAATTCCGATGCAATTTCTGTGTTTCATCGTCAATAAGATCTTCCAAGGTATACAGTAAACCTCAAGTGTAGCATCGGAATCTATAAGTAGTGTCACAGGAATGGTTCAAAACATAGGCAGTAAGAAGAGTCAGTCTTCTTGTACGTAAGTCAGCATTGTGCATTTTCTATTTAATTCCAATGCAATTTCTGTGTTTCATCGTGAATAAGAAGGTCCAAGGGATACAGTAAACCTGGAGTGAAGCAACGGAATCTATAACTAGTGTCAATGGAATGTTTCAATACATAGACAGTAAGAAGAGTCAGTCTTCTTGTACTTAAGTCGGCATTGTGCCTTTTGTATTTAATTCCGATGCAATTTCTGAGTTTCATCGTCAATAAGAAGGTCAGAGGGATACAGTAGACCTGAAGTAAAGCATCGGAATCTATAACTAGTGTCAAAGTAATGGTTCAAATCATAGACAGTAGGAAGAGTCGGTCTTCTTGTACTTAGGTCGGCATTGTGCCTTTTGTATTTAATTCCCATGCAATTTCTGTGTTTCATTGTCAATAAGAAGGTCAGAGGGATACAGCAAACCTGAAGTGAAGCATCGGAATCCAAAACTAGTGTCACAGGAATGGTTCAAAACATAGACAGTGGGAAGAGTCAGTCTTCTTGTCCTTAAGTCGGCATTGTGCCTTTCGTATTTAATTCCGATGCAATTTCTGTGTTTCATCGTCAATAAGAAGGTCCACGGTATACAGTAAACCTGAAGTGAAGCATCGGCATCTATAACTAGTGTCAGAGGAATGGTTCAAACATAGTCAGTAAGAAGAGTCAGTCTTCTTGTACTTAAGTCGGCATTGTGCCTTTTCTATTTAATTCCGATGCAATTTCTGTGTTTCATCGTCAGTAAGAAGGTCCAAGGGATACAGTAAACCTGGAGTGAAGCATCGGAATCTATAACTAGTGTCACAGTAATGGTTCAAATCATAGTCAGTAAAAGAGTCAGTCTTCTTGTCCTTAAGTCGGCATTGTGCCTTTTGTATTTAATTCCGATGCAATTTCTGTGTTTCATCGTCAATAAGAAGGTCCAAGGGATATAGTAAACCTAAGGTGAAGCATCGGAATCTATAACTAGTGTCACAGGAATGGATCATAACATAGACAGTAAGAAGAGTCAGTCTTCTTAAGTCGGCATTGTGCCTTTTGTATTTAATTCCGATGCAATTTCTGTGTTTTATCGTCAATAAGAATTTCCAAGGGATACAGTAAAAATGAAGTGAAGCATCGGAATCTATAACTAGTGTCACAGGAATGGTTCAAATCATCGTCAGTAAGAAGAGTCGGTCTTCATGTACTTAAGTCTGCATTGTGCCTTTTGTATATAATATCCGATACAATTTCTGTGTTTCATCGTCTATAAGAAGGTCCAAGGGATACAGTAAACCTGAAGTGAAGCATCGGAATCTAAAACTAGTGCCACAGGAATGGCTCAAAACATGGACAGTAAGAAGAGTCAGTCTTCGGGTACTTAAGTCGGCATTTTGGCTTTTATATTTAATTCCGATGCAATTTCTGTGTTTCATCGTCAATAAGAAGGTCAGAGGGATACAATAATCCTGAAGTGAAACATCGGAATCTATAACTAGTGTCACAGGAATGGTTCAAGACATAGTCAGTAAGAAGAGTCAGTCTTCGGGTACTTAAGTCGGCATTGTGCCTTTTGTATATAATTCCGATGCAATTTCTGTGTTTCATCGTCTATAAGAAGTTCCAAGGGATACAGTAAACCTGAAGTGAAGCATCGGAATCTAAAACTAGTGCCACAGGAATGGCTCAAAACATAGACAGTAAGAAGAGTCAGTCTTCTTGTACTTTAGTCGGCAATGTGATTTTTCTATTTAATTCCGATGCAATCTCAATTTCATAGTCAAAAAGAAGGTCACAGGGATACAGTAAACCTGAAGTGAAGCATCGGAATATATATCTAGTGTCACAGGAATGGTTCAAAACATAGTCAGTAAGAAGAGTCAGTCTTCTTGTACTTAAGTCGGCATTATGCCTTTTGTATTTAATTCCGATGCAATTTCTGTGTTTCATCGTCAATAGGAAGGTCAGAGGGATACAGTAAACCTGAAGTGAAGCATCGTAATCTATTGCTAGTGTCACAGGAGTGATCAAAGCAGAGATAGTAAGAAGGGTCAGTCTTCTTGTACTTAAGTCGGCATTGTGCCTTTTGTATTTAATTCCGATGCACTTTCTGTGTTTCATCGTCAATAAGAAGGTCAGAGGGATACAGTAAACCTGATGTGAAGCACCGGAATCCACAACTAGTGTCACAGGTATGGTTCAAAACAAAGACAGTAGGAAGAATCGGCCTTCTTGTACTTATGTCGGCATTGTGCCATTTGTATTTAATTCCGATGCATTTTCTGTGTTTCATAGTCAATAAGAAGGTCCAAGGTATACAGTAAACCTGAAGTAAAGCATCGGAATCTATAACTAGTGTCACAGGAATGGTTCAAACATAGTCAGTAAGAAGAGTCAGTCTTCTTGTACTTAAGTCGGCATTGTGCCTTTTGTATTTAATTCCGATGCAATTTCTGAGTTTCATCGTCAATAAGAAGGTCAGAGGGATACAGTAGACCTGAAGTGAAGCATCGGAATCTATAACTAGTGTCAAAGTAATGGTTCAAATCATAGACAGTAGGAAGAGTCGGTCTTCTTGTACTTAGGTCGGCATTGTCCCTTTTGTATTTAATTCCGATGCAATTTCTGTGTTTCATCGTCAATAAGAAGGTCAGAGGGACACAGTAAACCTGAAGTGATGCATCCGAATCTATAACTAGAGTCACAGGAATGGTTCAAAACATAGTCAGTAAGAAGAGTCAGTCTTCTTGTCCTTTAGTCGGCATTGTGCCTTTTGTATTTAATTCCGATGCAATTTCTGTGTTTCATCGGCAATAAAGTCAGAGGGATACAGTAAACCTGAAGTGAAGCATCGGAATCTATAACTAGTGTCACAGGAATGGTTCAAAACATAGACAATAGAAAGAGTCAGTCTTCTTGGTCTGAAGTCGGCATTGTGCCTTTTGTATTTAATTCCGATGCAATTTCTGTGTTTCATCGTCAATAAGAATGTCCAAGGGATACAGTAAAAATGAAGTGAGGGATCGGAATCTATAACTAGTGTCACAGGAATGGTTCAAATCATTGTCAGTAAGGACAGTCGGTCTTCATGTACTTAAGTCGGCATTGTGCTTTTTGTATATAATTCCGATGCAATTTCTGTGTTTCAGCGTCTATAAGAAGGTCCAAGGGATACAGTAAACCTGAAATGAAGCATCGGAATCCAAAACTAGTGACACAGGAATGGTTCAAAACATAGACAGTGGGAAGAGTCAGTCTTCTTGTACTTAAGTCGGCATGGTGCCTTTTGTATTTAATTCCGATGCAATTTCTGTGTTTCATCGTCGATAAGAAGGTCCAAGGTATACAGTAAACCTGAAGTGAAGCATCGGAATGTATAACTAGTGTCACAGGAATGGTTAAAACATAGTCAGTAAGAAGAGTCAGTCTTCCTGTACTTAAGTCGGCATTGTACCTTTTCTATTTAATTCCGATGCAATTTCTGTGTTTCATCGTCAATAAGAAGGTCCAAGGGATACAGTAAACCTGGAGTGAAGCATCGGAATCTATAACTAGTGTCACAGGAATGGTTCAAAACATAGACAGTAAGAAGAGTCAGCCTTCTTTTACTGAAGTTGACATTCTGCCTTTTCTATTTAATTCCGATACAATTTCTGTGTTTCATCGTCAATAAGAATGTCCAAGGTATACAGTAAACCTGAAGTAAAGCGTCGGAATCTGTAATTAGTGTCACAGCAATGGTTCAAACTATAATCACTAAGAAGAGTCAGTCTTCTTGTACTTAAGTCGGCATTGTGCCTTTTCTATTTAATTCCGATGCAATTTCTGTGTTTCATCGTCAATAAGAAGGTCCAAGGGATACAGTAAACCTGGAGTGAAGCATCGGAATCTATAACTAGTGTCTCAGGAATGGTTCAAAACATAGACAGTAAGAAGAGTCTGTCTTCTTGTACTTAAGTCGGCATTGTGCCTTTTGCATTTAATTCCGATGCAATTTCTGTGTTTCATCGTCAATAAGATCTTCCAAGGTATACAGTAAACCTCAAGTGTAGCATCGGAATCTATAAGTAGTGTCACAGGAATGGTTCAAAACATAGGCAGTAAGAAGAGTCAGTCTTCTTGTACGTAAGTCGGCATTGTGCATTTTCTATTTAATTCCAATGCAATTTCTGTGTTTCATCGTGAATAAGAAAGTCCAAGGGATACAGTAAACCTGGAGTGAAGCAACGGAATCTATAACTAGTGTCAATGGAATGTTTCAATACATAGACAGTAAGAAGAGTCAGTCTTCTTGTACTTAAGTCGGCATTGTGCCTTTTGTATTTAATTCCGATGCAATTTCTGAGTTTCATCGTCAATAAGAAGGTCAGAGGGATACAGTAGACCTGAAGTGAAGCATCGGAATCTATAACTAGTGTCAAAGTAATGGTTCAAATCATAGACAGTAGGAAGAGTCGGTCTTCTTGTACTTAGGTCGGCATTGTGCCTTTTGTATTTAATTCCCATGCAATTTCTGTGTTTCATTGTCAATAAGAAGGTCAGAGGGATACAGCAAACCTGAAGTGAAGCATCGGAATCCAAAACTAGTGTCACAGGAATGGTTCAAAACATAGACAGTGGGAAGAGTCAGTCTTCTTGTCCTTAAGTCGGCATTGTGCCTTTCGTATTTAATTCCGATGCAATTTCTGTGTTTCATCGTCAATAAGAAGGTCCACGGTATACAGTAAACCTGAAGTGAAGCATCGGCATCTATAACTAGTGTCAGAGGAATGGTTCAAACATAGTCAGTAAGAAGAGTCAGTCTTCTTGTACTTAAGTCGGCATTGTGCCTTTTCTATTTAATTCCGATGCAATTTCTGTGTTTCATCGTCAGTAAGAAGGTCCAAGGGATACAGTAAACCTGGAGTGAAGCATCGGAATCTATAACTAGTGTCACAGTAATGGTTCAAATCATAGTCAGTAAAAGAGTCAGTCTTCTTGTCCTTAAGTCGGCATTGTGCCTTTTGTATTTAATTCCGATGCAATTTCTGTGTTTCATCGTCAATAAGAAGGTCCAAGGGATATAGTAAACCTAAGGTGAAGCATCGGAATCTATAACTAGTGTCACAGGAATGGATCATAACATAGACAGTAAGAAGAGTCAGTCTTCTTAAGTCGGCATTGTGCCTTTTGTATTTAATTCCGATGCAATTTCTGTGTTTTATCGTCAATAAGAATTTCCAAGGGATACAGTAAAAATGAAGTGAAGCATCGGAATCTATAACTAGTGTCACAGGAATGGTTCAAATCATCGTCAGTAAGAAGAGTCGGTCTTCATGTACTTAAGTCTGCATTGTGCCTTTTGTATATAATATCCGATACAATTTCTGTGTTTCATCGTCTATAAGAAGGTCCAAGGGATACAGTAAACCTGAAGTGAAGCATCGGAATCTAAAACTAGTGCCACAGGAATGGCTCAAAACATGGACAGTAAGAAGAGTCAGTCTTCGGGTACTTAAGTCGGCATTTTGGCTTTTATATTTAATTCCGATGCAATTTCTGTGTTTCATCGTCAATAAGAAGGTCAGAGGGATACAATAATCCTGAAGTGAAACATCGGAATCTATAACTAGTGTCACAGGAATGGTTCAAGACATAGTCAGTAAGAAGAGTCAGTCTTCGGGTACTTAAGTCGGCATTGTGCCTTTTGTATATAATTCCGATGCAATTTCTGTGTTTCATCGTCTATAAGAAGTTCCAAGGGATACAGTAAACCTGAAGTGAAGCATCGGAATCTAAAACTAGTGCCACAGGAATGGCTCAAAACATAGACAGTAAGAAGAGTCAGTCTTCTTGTACTTTAGTCGGCAATGTGATTTTTCTATTTAATTCCGATGCAATCTCTGTATTTCATAGTCAAAAAGAAGGTCACAGGGATACAGTAAACCTGAAGTGAAGCATCGGAATCTATATCTAGTGTCACAGGAATGGTTCAAAACATAGTCAGTAAGAAGAGTCAGTCTTCTTGTACTTAAGTCGGCATTATGCCTTTTGTATTTAATTCCGATGCAATTTCTGTGTTTCATCGTCAATAGGAAGGTCAGAGGGATACAGTAAACCTGAAGTGAAGCATCGTAATCTATTGCTAGTGTCACAGGAGTGATCAAAGCAGAGATAGTAAGAAGGGTCAGTCTTCTTGTACTTAAGTCGGCATTGTGCCTTTTGTATTTAATTCCGATGCACTTTCTGTGTTTCATCGTCAATAAGAAGGTCAGAGGGATACAGTAAACCTGATGTGAAGCACCGGAATCCACAACTAGTGTCACAGGTATGGTTCAAAACAAAGACAGTAGGAAGAATCGGCCTTCTTGTACTTATGTCGGCATTGTGCCATTTGTATTAAATTCCGATGCATTTTCTGTGTTTCATAGTCAATAAGAAGGTCCAAGGTATACAGTAAACCTGAAGTAAAGCATCGGAATCTATAACTAGTGTCACAGGAATGGTTCAAACATAGTCAGTAAGAAGAGTCAGTCTTCTTGTACTTAAGTCGGCATTGTGCCTTTCGTATTTAATTCCGATGCAATTTCTGTGTTTCACCGTCAATAAGAAGGTCAGAGGGATACAATAAACCTGAAGTGAAGCATCGGAATCTATAACTAGTGTCACAGGAATGGTTCAAACATTGACAGTAGGAAGAGTCGGTCTTCGGGTACTTAAGTCGGCATTGTCCCTTTTGTATTTAATTCCGATGCAATTTCTGTGTTTCATCGTCAATAAGAAGGTCAGAGGGATACAATAAACCTGAAGTGAAGCATCGGAATCTATAAGTAGTGTCACAGGAATGGTTCAAGACATAGTCAGCAAGAAGAGTCAGTCTTCGGGTACTTAAGTCGGCATTGTGCCTTTCGTATTTAATTCCGATGCAATTTCTGTGTTTCACCGTCAATAAGAAGGTCAGAGGGATACAGTAAACCTGAAGTGAAGCATCGGAATCTATAACTAGTGTCACAGTAATTTTTCAAATCATAGTCAGTAAAAGAGTCAGTCTTCTTGTCCTTAAGTCGGCATTGTGCATTTTGTATTTAATTCCGATGCAATATCTGTGTTTCATCGTCAATAAGAAGGTCCAAGGGATACAGTAAACCTGAAGTGAAGCATCGGATTCTACAACTGGTGCCACAGGAATGTTTCAAAACATAGACAGTAAGAAGAGTCAGTCTTCTTGTACTTAAGTCGGCATTGTGCGTTTTCTATTTAATTCCGATGCAATCTCTGTGTTCCATCGTCAGTAAGCAGGTCACAGGGATACAGTAAACCTGAAGTGAAGCATCGGAATCTATAACTACTGTCACAGGACTGGTTCAAAACATAGTCAGTAAGAGGAGACAGTCTTCTTGTCCTTAAGTCGCCATTGTGCCTTTTGTATTTAATTCAGATGCAATTTCTGTGTTTCATCGGCAATAAGGTCATAGGGATACAGTAAACCTGAAGTGAAGCATCGGAATCTATAACTAGTGTCACAGGAATGGTTAAAACATAGTCAGTAAGAACAGTCAGTCTTCTTGTCCCTAAGTCGGCATTGTGCCTTTTGTATTTAATTCCTATGCAATTTCTGTGTTTCATCGTCAATAAGAAGGTCCAAGGGATACAGTAAACCGGAAGTGAAGCATCGGAATCTATAACTAGTGTCACAGCAATGGTTCAAACATTGACAGTAGGAAGAGTCAGTCTTCGGGTACTTAAGTCGGCATTTTGGCTTTTGTATTTAATTCCGATGCAATTTCTGTGTTTCATCGTCAATAAGAAGGTCAGAGGGATACAATAAACCTGAAGTGAAACATCGGAATCTATAACTAGTGTCACAGGAGTGGTTCAAGACATAGTCAGTAAGAAGAGTCAGTCTTCGGGTACTTAAGTCAGCATTGTGCCTTTTGTATATAATTCCGATGCAATTTCTGTGTTTCTTCGTCTATAAGAAGGTCCAAGGGATACAGTAAACCTGAAGTGAAGCATCGGAATCTAAAACTAGTGCCACAGGAATGGCTCAAAACATAGACAGTAAGAAGAGTCAGTCTTCTTGTACTTTAGTCGGCAATGTGCCTTTTCTATTTAATTCCGATGCAATCTCTGTATTTCATAGTCAAAAGGAAGGTCACAGGGATACAGTAAACCTGAAGTGAAGCATCGGAATCTATAACTAGTGTCACAGGAATGGTTCAAAACATAGTCAGTAAGAAGAGTCAGTGTTCTTGTACTTAAGTCGGCATTATGCCTTTTGTATTTAATTCCGATGCAATTTCTGTGTTTCATCGTCAATAGGAAGGTCAGAGGGATACAGTAAACCTGAAGTGAAGCATCGGAATCCATTGCTAGTGTCACAGGAATGGTTAAAAAGCAGAGATAGTAAGAAGAGTCAGTCTTCTTGTACTTAAGTCGGCATTGTGCCTTTTGTATTTAATTCCGATGCACTTTCTGTGTTTCATCGTCAATAAGAAGGTCAGAGGGATACAGTAAACCTGATGTGAAGCACCGGAATCCACAACTAGTGTCACAGGTATGGTTCAAAACATAGACAGTAGGAAGAATCAGCCTTCTTGTACTTATGTCGGCATTGTGCCTTTTGTATTTAATTCCGATGCATTTTCTGTGTTTCATAGTCAATAAGAAGGTCCAAGGTATACAGTAAACCTGAAGTAAAGCATCGGAATCTATAACTAGTGTCACAGGAATGGTTCAAACATAGTCAGTACGAAGAGTCAGTCTTCTTGTACTTAAGTCGGCATTGTGACTTTCGTATTTAATTCCGATGCAATTTCTGTGTTTCACCGTCAATAAGAAGGTCAGAGGGATACAGTAAACCTGAAGTGAAGCATCGGAATCTATAACTAGTGTCACAGGAATGGTTCAAACATTGACAGTAAGAAGAGTCGGTCTTCGGGTACTTAAGTCGGCATTGTCCCTTTTGTATTTAATTCCGATGCAATTTCTGTGTTTCATCGTCAATAAGAAGGTCAGAGGGACACAGTAAATCTGAAGTGAAGCATCGGAATCTATAACTAGTGTCACAGGAATGGTTCAAGACATAGTCAGTAAGAAGAGTCAGTCTTCGGGTACTTAAGTCGGCATTGTACTTTTGTATTTAATTTCGATGCAATTTCTGTGTTTCATCGTCAATAAGACGTTCCAAGGGATACAGTAAACCTGAAGTGAAGCATCGGACTCTATAACTAGTGTCACAGAGTTGGTTCAAAACATAGACAGTAGGAAGAGTCAGTCTTCTTGTACTTAAGTCGACATTGTGCCTTTTGTATTTAATTCCGATGCAATTTCTGTGTTTCATCGTCAATAATAAGGTCCAAGGGAAACAGTAAACCTGAAGTGATGCATCCGAATCTATAACTAGAGTCACAGGAATGGTTCAAAACATAGTCAGTAAGAAGAGTCAGTCTTCTTGACCTTTAGTCGGCATTGTGCCTTTTGTATTTAATTCCGATGCAATTTCTGTGTTTCATCGGCAATAAAGTCAGAGGGATACAGTAAACCTGAAGTGAAGCATCGGAATCTATAACTAGTGTCACAGGAATGGTTCAAAACATAGACAATAGAAAGAGTCAGTCTTCTTGTACTTAAGTCGGCATTGTGCCTTTTGTATTTAATTCCGATGCAATTTCTGTGTTTCATTGTCAATAAGAAGGTCAGAGGGATAAAGTAAAGATGAAGTGAAGCATCGGAATCCAAAACTAGTGTCACAGGAATGGTTCAAAACATAGACAGTGGGAAGAGTCAGTCTTCTTGGTCTGAAGTCGGCATTGTGCCTTTTGTATTTAATTCCGATGCAATTTCTGTGTTTCATCGTCAATAAGAATGTCCAAGGGATACAGTAAAAATGAAGTGAGGGATCGGAATCTATAACTAGTGTCACAGGAATGGTTCAAATCATTGTCAGTAAGGACAGTCGGTCTTCATGTACTTAAGTCGGCATTGTGCTTTTTGTATATAATTCCGATGCAATTTCTGTGTTTCAGCGTCTATAAGAAGGTCCAAGGGATACAGTAAACCTGAAATGAAGCATCGGAATCCAAAACTAGTGACACAGGAATGGTTCAAAACATAGACAGTGGGAAGAGTCAGTCTTCTTGTACTTAAGTCGGCATGGTGCCTTTTGTATTTAATTCCGATGCAATTTCTGTGTTTCATCGTCGATAAGAAGGTCCAAGGTATACAGTAAACCTGAAGTGAAGCATCGGAATGTATAACTAGTGTCACAGGAATGGTTAAAACATAGTCAGTAAGAAGAGTCAGTCTTCCTGTACTTAAGTCGGCATTGTACCTTTTCTATTTAATTCCGATGCAATTTCTGTGTTTCATCGTCAATAAGAAGGTCCAAGGGATACAGTAAACCTGGAGTGAAGCATCGGAATCTATAACTAGTGTCACAGGAATGGTTCAAAACATAGACAGTAAGAAGAGTCAGCCTTCTTTTACTGAAGTTGACATTCTGCCTTTTCTATTTAATTCCGATGCAATTTCTGTGTTTCATCGTCAATAAGAATGTCCAAGGTATACAGTAAACCTGAAGTAAAGCGTCGGAATCTGTAATTAGTGTCACAGCAATGGTTCAAACTATAATCACTAAGAAGAGTCAGTCTTCTTGTACTTAAGTCGGCATTGTGCCTTTTCTATTTAATTCCGATGCAATTTCTGTGTTTCATCGTCAATAAGAAGGTCCAAGGGATACAGTAAACCTGGAGTGAAGCATCGGAATCTATAACTAGTGTCTCAGGAATGGTTCAAAACATAGACAGTAAGAAGAGTCAGTCTTCTTGTACTTAAGTCGGCATTGTGCCTTTTGCATTTAATTCCGATGCAATTTCTGTGTTTCATCGTCAATAAGATCTTCCAAGGTATACAGTAAACCTCAAGTGTAGCATCGGAATCTATAAGTAGTGTCACAGGAATGGTTCAAAACATAGGCAGTAAGAAGAGTCAGTCTTCTTGTACGTAAGTCGGCATTGTGCATTTTCTATTTAATTCCAATGCAATTTCTGTGTTTCATCGTGAATAAGAAGGTCCAAGGGATACAGTAAACCTGGAGTGAAGCAACGGAATCTATAACTAGTGTCAATGGAATGTTTCAATACATAGACAGTAAGAAGAGTCAGTCTTCTTGTACTTAAGTCGGCATTGTGCCTTTTGTATTTAATTCCGATGCAATTTCTGAGTTTCATCGTCAATAAGAAGGTCAGAGGGATACAGTAGACCTGAAGTGAAGCATCGGAATCTATAACTAGTGTCAAAGTAATGGTTCAAATCATAGACAGTAGGAAGAGTCGGTCTTCTTGTACTTAGGTCGGCATTGTGCCTTTTGTATTTAATTCCCATGCAATTTCTGTGTTTCATTGTCAATAAGAAGGTCAGAGGGATACAGCAAACCTGAAGTGAAGCATCGGAATCCAAAACTAGTGTCACAGGAATGGTTCAAAACATAGACAGTGGGAAGAGTCAGTCTTCTTGTACTTAAGTCGGCATTGTGCCTTTTGCATTTAATTCCGATGCAATTTCTGTGTTTCATCGTCAATAAGAACTTCCAAGGTATACAGTAAACCTCAAGTGTAGCATCGGAATCTATAAGTAGTGTCACAGGAATGGTTCAAATCATAGGCAGTAAGAAGAGTCAGTCTTCTTGTACTTAAGTCGGCATTGTGCATTTTCTATTTAATTCAAAAGCAATTTCTGTGTTTCATCGTCAATAAGAAGGTCCAAGGGATACAGTAAACCTGGAGTCAAGTATCGGAATCTATAACTAGTGTCACAGGAATGGTTCAAAACATGGTCAGTAAGAAGAGTCAGCCTTCTTGTACTTAAGTCGGCATTGTGCCTTTTCTACTTAATTAAGATGCAATTTCTGTGTTTCATTGTCAATAACAAGAACCAAGGGATACAGTGAACCTGGAGTGAAGCATCGGAATACATAACTAGTGTCAATGGAATGAGTCAAAACATAGACAGTAAGAAGAGTCAGTCTTCTTGTACTTAAGTCGGCATTATGCCTTTTGTATTTAATTCCGATGCAATTTCTGTGTTTCATCGTCAATAAGAATGTCCAAGGGATACAGTAAAAATGAAGTGATGCATCGGAATCTATAACTAGTGTCACAGGAATGGTTCAAATCATTGTCAGTAAGAACAGTCGGTCTTCATGTACTTAAGTCGGCATTGTGCCTTTTGTATATAATTCCGATGCAATTTCTGTGTTTCAGCGTCTATAAGAAGGTCCAAGGGATACAGTAAACCTGAAGTGAAGCATCGGAATTCAAAACTAGTGACACAGGAATGGTTCAAAACATAGACAGTGGGAAGAGTGTCTTCTTGTACTTAAGTCGGCATTGTGCCTTTTGCATTTAATTCCGATGCAATTTCTGTGTTTCATCGTCAATAAGAAGGTCCAAGGTATACAGTAAACCTGAAGTGAAGCATCGGAATGTATAACTAGTGTCACAGGAATGGTTCAAATATGGTCAGTAAGAAGAGTCAGTCTTCTTGTACTTAAGTCGGCATTGTACCTTTTCTATTTAATTCCGATGCAATTTCTGTGTTTCATCGTCAATAAGAAGGTCCAAGGGATACAGTAAACCTGGAGTGAAGCATCGGAATCTATAACTAGTGTCACAGGAATGGTTCAAAACATAGACAGTAAGAAGAGTCAGTCTTCTTTTACTGAAGTTGACATTGTGCCTTTTCTATTTAATTCCGATGCAATTTCTGTGTTTCATCGTCAATAAGAAGGTCCAAGGGATACAGTAAACCTGGAGTGAAGCATCGGAATCTATAACTAGTGTCACAGGAATGGTTCAAAACATAGACAGTAAGAAGAGTCAGTCTTCTTGTACTTAAGTCGGCATTGTGCGTTTTCTATTTAATTCCGATGCAATCTCTGTGTTCCATCGTCAGTAAGCAGGTCACAGGGATACAGTAAACCTGAAGTGAAGCATCGGAATCTATAACTACTGTCACAGGACTGGTTCAAAACATAGTCAGTAAGAGGAGACAGTCTTCTTGTCCTTAAGTCGCCATTGTGCCTTTTGTATTTAATTCAGATGCAATTTCTGTGTTTCATCGGCAATAAGGTCATAGGGATACAGTAAACCTGAAGTGAAGCATCGGAATCTATAACTAGTGTCACAGGAATGGTTAAAACATAGTCAGTAAGAACAGTCAGTCTTCTTGTCCCTAAGTCGGCATTGTGCCTTTTGTATTTAATTCCTATGCAATTTCTGTGTTTCATCGTCAATAAGAAGGTCCAAGGGATACAGTAAACCGGAAGTGAAGCATCGGAATCTATAACTAGTGTCACAGCAATGGTTCAAACATTGACAGTAGGAAGAGTCAGTCTTCGGGTACTTAAGTCGGCATTTTGGCTTTTGTATTTAATTCCGATGCAATTTCTGTGTTTCATCGTCAATAAGAAGGTCAGAGGGATACAATAAACCTGAAGTGAAGCATCGGAATCTATAACTAGTGTCACAGGAGTGGTTCAAGACATAGTCAGTAAGAAGAGTCAGTCTTCGGGTACTTAAGTCGGCATTGTGCCTTTTGTATATAATTCCGATGCAATTTCTGTGTTTCATCGTCTATAAGAAGGTCCAAGGGATACAGTAAACCTGAAGTGAAGCATCGGAATCTAAAACTAGTGCCACAGGAATGGCTCAAAACATAGACAGTAAGAAGAGTCAGTCTTCTTGTACTTTAGTCGGCAATGTGCCTTTTCTATTTAATTCCGATGCAATCTCTGTATTTCATAGTCAAAAGGAAGGTCACAGGGATACAGTAAACCTGAAGTGAAGCATCGGAATCTATAACTAGTGTCACAGGAATGGTTCAAAACATAGTCAGTAAGAAGAGTCAGTGTTCTTGTACTTAAGTCGGCATTATGCCTTTTGTATTTAATTCCGATGCAATTTCTGTGTTTCATCGTCAATAGGAAGGTCAGAGGGATACAGTAAACCTGAAGTGAAGCATCGGAATCCATTGCTAGTGTCACAGGAATGGTTAAAAAGCAGAGATAGTAAGAAGAGTCAGTCTTCTTGTACTTAAGTCGGCATTGTGCCTTTTGTATTTAATTCCGATGCACTTTCTGTGTTTCATCGTCAATAAGAAGGTCAGAGGGATACAGTAAACCTGATGTGAAGCACCGGAATCCACAACTAGTGTCACAGGTATGGTTCAAAACATAGACAGTAGGAAGAATCAGCCTTCTTGTACTTATGTCGGCATTGTGCCTTTTGTATTTAATTCCGATGCATTTTCTGTGTTTCATAGTCAATAAGAAGGTCCAAGGTATACAGTAAACCTGAAGTAAAGCATCGGAATCTATAACTAGTGTCACAGGAATGGTTCAAACATAGTCAGTACGAAGAGTCAGTCTTCTTGTACTTAAGTCGGCATTGTGACTTTCGTATTTAATTCCGATGCAATTTCTGTGTTTCACCGTCAATAAGAAGGTCAGAGGGATTCAGTAAACCTGAAGTGAAGCATCGGAATCTATAACTAGTGTCACAGGAATGGTTCAAACATTGACAGTAAGAAGAGTCGGTCTTCGGGTACTTAAGTCGGCATTGTCCCTTTTGTATTTAATTCCGATGCAATTTCTGTGTTTCATCGTCAATAAGAAGGTCAGAGGGACACAGTAAATCTGAAGTGAAGCATCGGAATCTATAACTAGTGTCACAGGAATGGTTCAAGACATAGTCAGTAAGAAGAGTCAGTCTTCGGGTACTTAAGTCGGCATTGTACTTTTGTATTTAATTTCGATGCAATTTCTGTGTTTCATCGTCAATAAGACGTTCCAAGGGATACAGTAAACCTGAAGTGAAGCATCGGACTCTATAACTAGTGTCACAGAGTTGGTTCAAAACATAGACAGTAGGAAGAGTCAGTCTTCTTGTACTTAAGTCGACATTGTGCCTTTTGTATTTAATTCCGATGCAATTTCTGTGTTTCATCGTCAATAATAAGGTCCAAGGGAAACAGTAAACCTGAAGTGATGCATCCGAATCTATAACTAGAGTCACAGGAATGGTTCAAAACATAGTCAGTAAGAAGAGTCACTCTTCTTGTCCTTTAGTCGGCATTGTGCCTTTTGTATTTAATTCCGATGCAATTTCTGTGTTTCATCGGCAATAAAGTCAGAGGGATACAGTAAACCTGAAGTGAAGCATCGGAATCTATAACTAGTGTCACAGGAATGGTTCAAAACATAGACAATAGAAAGAGTCAGTCTTCTTGTACTTAAGTCGGCATTGTGCCTTTTGTATTTAATTCCGATGCAATTTCTGTGTTTCATTGTCGATAAGAAGGTCAGAGGGATAAAGTAAAGATGAAGTGAAGCATCGGAATCCAAAACTAGTGTCACAGGAATGGTTCAAAACATAGACAGTGGGAAGAGTCAGTCTTCTTGGTCTGACGTCGGCATTGTGCCTTTTGTATTTAATTCCGATGCAATTTCTGTGTTTCATCGTCAATAAGAATGTCCAAGGGATACAGTAAAAATGAAGTGAGGGATCGGAATCTATAACTAGTGTCACAGGAATGGTTCAAATCATTGTCAGTAAGGACAGTCGGTCTTCATGTACTTAAGTCGGCATTGTGCTTTTTGTATATAATTCCGATGCAATTTCTGTGTTTCAGCGTCTATAAGAAGGTCCAAGGGATACAGTAAACCTGAAATGAAGCATCGGAATCCAAAACTAGTGACACAGGAATGGTTCAAAACATAGACAGTGGGAAGAGTCAGTCTTCTTGTACTTAAGTCGGCATTGTGCCTTTTGTATTTAATTCCGATGCAATTTCTGTGTTTCATCGTCGATAAGAAGGTCCAAGGTATACAGTAAACCTGAAGTGAAGCATCGGAATGTATAACTAGTGTCACAGGAATGGTTCAAACATAGTCAGTAAGAAGAGTCAGTCTTCCTGTACTTAAGTCGGCATTGTACCTTTTCTATTTAATTCCGATGCAATTTCTGTGTTTCATCGTCAATAAGAAGGTCCAAGGGATACAGTAAACCTGGAGTGAAGCATCGGAATCTATAACTAGTGTCACAGGAATGGTTCAAAACATAGACAGTAAGAAGAGTCAGCCTTCTTTTACTGAAGTTGACATTCTGCCTTTTCTATTTAATTCCGATGCAATTTCTGTGTTTCATCGTCAATAAGAATGTCCAAGGTATACAGTAAACCTGAAGTAAAGCGTCGGAATCTGTAATTAGTGTCACAGCAATGGTTCAAACTATAATCACTAAGAAGAGTCAGTCTTCTTGTACTTAAGTCGGCATTGTGCCTTTTCTATTTAATTCCGATGCAATTTCTGTGTTTCATCGTCAATAAGAAGGTCCAAGGGATACAGTAAACCTGGAGTGAAGCATCGGAATCTATAACTAGTGTCTCAGGAATGGTTCAAAACATAGACAGTAAGAAGAGTCAGTCTTCTTGTACTTAAGTCGGCATTGTGCCTTTTGCATTTAATTCCGATGCAATTTCTGTGTTTCATCGTCAATAAGATCTTCCAAGGTATACAGTAAACCTCAAGTGTAGCATCGGAATCTATAAGTAGTGTCACAGGAATGGTTCAAAACATAGGCAGTAAGAAGAGTCAGTCTTCTTGTACGTAAGTCGGCATTGTGCATTTTCTATTTAATTCCAATGCAATTTCTGTGTTTCATCGTGAATAAGAAGGTCCAAGGGATACAGTAAACCTGGAGTGAAGCAACGGAATCTATAACTAGTGTCAATGGAATGTTTCAATACATAGACAGTAAGAAGAGTCAGTCTTCTTGTACTTAAGTCGGCATTGTGCCTTTTGTATTTAATTCCGATGCAATTTCTGAGTTTCATCGTCAATAAGAAGGTCAGAGGGATACAGTAAACCTGAAGTGAAGCATCGGAATCTATAACTAGTGTCAAAGTAATGGTTCAAATCATAGACAGTAGGAAGATTCGGTCTTCTTGTACTTAGGTCGGCATTGTGCCTTTTGTATTTAATTCCCATGCAATTTCTGTGTTTCATTGTCAATAAGAAGGTCAGAGGGATACAGCAAACCTGAAGTGAAGCATCGGAATCCAAAACTAGTGTCACAGGAATGGTTCAAAACATAGACAGTGGGAAGAGTCAGTCTTCTTGTACTTAAGTCGGCATTGTGCCTTTTGCATTTAATTCCGATGCAATTTCTGTGTTTCATCGTCAATAAGAACTTCCAAGGTATACAGTAAACCTCAAGTGTAGCATCGGAATCTATAAGTAGTGTCACAGGAATGGTTCAAATCATAGGCAGTAAGAAGAGTCAGTCTTCTTGTACTTAAGTCGGCATTGTGCATTTTCTATTTAATTCAAAAGCAATTTCTGTGTTTCATCGTCAATAAGAAGGTCCAAGGGATACAGTAAACCTGGAGTCAAGTATCGGAATCTATAACTAGTGTCACAGGAATGGTTCTAAACATGGTCAGTAAGAAGAGTCAGCCTTCTTGTACTTAAGTCGGCATTGTGCCTTTTCTACTTAATTAAGATGCAATTTCTGTGTTTCATTGTCAATAACAAGAACCAAGGGATACAGTGAACCTGGAGTGAAGCATCGGAATACATAACTAGTGTCAATGGAATGAGTCAAAACATAGACAGTAAGAAGAGTCAGTCTTCTTGTACTTAAGTCGGCATTATGCCTTTTGTATTTAATTCCGATGCAATTTCTGTGTTTCATCGTCAATAAGAATGTCCAAGGGATACAGTAAAAATGAAGTGATGCATCGGAATCTATAACTAGTGTCACAGGAATGGTTCAAATCATTGTCAGTAAGAACAGTCGGTCTTCATGTACTTAAGTCGGCATTGTGCCTTTTGTATATAATTCCGATGCAATTTCTGTGTTTCAGCGTATATAAGAAGGTCCAAGGGATACAGTAATCCTGAAGTGAAGCATCGGAATTCAAAACTAGTGACACAGGAATGGTTCAAAACATAGACAGTGGGAAGAGTGTCTTCTTGTACTTAAGTCGGCATTGTGCCTTTTGCATTTAATTCCGATGCAATTTCTGTGTTTCATCGTCAATAAGAAGGTCCAAGGTATACAGTAAACCTGAAGTGAAGCATCGGAATGTATAACTAGTGTCACAGGAATGGTTCAAATATGGTCAGTAAGAAGAGTCAGTCTTCTTGTACTTAAGTCGGCATTGTACCTTTTCTATTTAATTCCGATGCAATTTCTGTGTTTCATCGTCAATAAGAAGGTCCAAGGGATACAGTAAACCTGGAGTGAAGCATCGGAATCTATAACTAGTGTCACAGGAATGGTTCAAAACATAGACAGTAAGAAGAGTCAGTCTTCTTTTACTGAAGTTGACATTGTGCCTATTCTATTTAATTACGATGCAATTTCTGTGTTTCATCGTCAATAAGAATGTCCAAGGTATACAGTAAACCTGAAGTAAAGCGTCGGAATCTATAATTAGTGTCACAGCAATGGTTCAAACTATAATCACTAAGAAGAGTCAGTCTTCTTGTACTTAAGTCGGCATTGTGCCTTTTCTATTTAATTCCGATGCAATTTCTGTGTTTCATCGTCAATACGAAGGTCCAAGGGATACAGTAAACCTGGAGTGAAGCATCGGAATCTATAACTAGTGTCACAGGAATGGTTCAAAACATAGACAGTAAGAAGAGTCAGTTTTCTTGTACTTAAGGCGGCATTGTGCCTTTTCCATTTAATTCCGATGCAATTTCTGAGTTTCATCGTCAATAAGAAGGTCAGAGGGATACAGTAAACCTGAAGTGAAGCATCGGAATCTATAACTAGTGTCACAGGAATGGTTCAATACATAGTCAGTAAGAAGAGTCAGTCTTCTTGTCCTTAAGTCGGCATTGTGCCTTTTCTATTTAATTCCGATGCAATTACTGTGTTTCATCGTGAATAAGAAGGTCCAAGGGATACAGTAAACCTGGAGTGAAGCAACGGAATCTATAACTAGTGTCAATGGAATGTTTCAATACATAGACAGTAAGAAGAGTCAGTTTTCTTGTACTTAAGTCGGCATTGTGCCTTTTGTATTTAATTCCGATGCAATTTCTGAGTTTCATCGTCAATAAGAAGGTCAGAGGGATACAGTAAACCTGAAGTGAAGCATCGGAATCTATAACTAGTGTCACAGGAATGGTTCAAAACATAGTCAGTAAGAAGAGTCAGTCTTCTTACAATGAAGTCGCCATTGTGCCTTTTGTATTTAATTCAGTCGCAATTTCTGTGTTTCATCGGCAGTAAGGTCAGAGGGATACAGTAAACCTGAAGTGAAGCATCGGAATCTATAACTAGTGTCACAGGAATGGTTCAAAACATAGACAGTAGGAAGAGTCGGTCTTCTTGTACTTAAGTCGGCATTGTGCGTTTTGTATTTAATTCCCATGCAATTTCTGTGTTTCATTGTCAATAAGAAGGTCAGAGGGATACAGTAAACCTGAAGTGAAGCATCGGAATCCAAAACTAGTGTCACGGGAATGGTTCAAATAATAGACAGTAGGAAGAGTCAGTCTTCTTGTACTTAAGTCGGCATTGTGCCTTTTGCATTTAATTCCGATGCAACTTCTGTGTTTCATCGTCAATAAGAACTTCCAAGGTATACAGTAAACCTCAAGTGTAGCATCGGAATCTATAACTAGTGTCACAGGAATGGTTCAAAACATAGGCAGTAAGAAGAGTCAGTCTTCTTGTACTTAAGACGGCATTGTGCATTTTCTATTTAATTACAATGCAATTTCTGTGTTTCATCGTCAATAAGAAGGTCCAAGGGATACAGTAAACCTGGAGTGAAGTATCGGAATCTATAACTAGTGTCACAGGAATGGTTCAAAACATAGACAGTAAGAAGAGTCAGTCTTCTTGTACTTAAGTCGACATTGTGCCTTTTCTATTTAATTCCGATGCACTGTCTGTGTTTCATCGTCAATAAAAAGTTCCGAGGGATACTGTAAACCTGAAGTGAAGCATCGGAATCTATAACTAGTGTGACAGGAATGGTTCAAAACATGGTCAGTAAGAAGAGTCAGCCTTCTTGTACTTAAGTCGGCATTGTGCCTTTTCTACTTAATTAAGATGCAATTTCTGTGTTTCATTGTCAATAACAAGGTCCAAGGGATACAGTGAACCTGGAGTGAAGCATCGGAATACATAATTAGTGTCAATGGAATGGGTCAAAACATAGACAGTAAGAAGAGTCAGTCTTCTTGAACTTAAGTCGGCATTATGCCTTTTGTATTTAATTCCGATGCAATTTCTGTGTTTCATCGTCAATAAGAAGGTCCAAGGTATACAGTAAACCTGAAGTGAAGCAATGGTTCAAACTATAATCACTAAGAAGAGTCAGTCTTCTTGTACTTAAGTCGGCATTGTGCCTTTTGTATTTAATTTCGATGCAATTTCTGAGTTTCATCGTTAATAAGAAGGTCAGAGGGATACAGTAAACCTGAAGTGATGCATCGGAATCTATAACTAGTGTCACAGGAATGGTTCAAATCATTGTCAGTAAGAACAGTCGGTCTTCATGTACTTAAGTCGGCATTGTGCCTTTTGTATATAATTCCGATGCAATTTCTGTGTTTCAGCGTCTATAAGAAGGTCCAAGGGATACAGTAAACCTGAAGTGATGCATCGGAATCTAAAAAAGTGCCACAGGAATGGCTCAAAACATAGACGGTAAGAAGAGTCAGTTTTCTTGTACTTTAGTCGGCATTGTGCCTTTTCTATTTAATTCCGATGCAATCTCTGTGTTTCATCGTCAAAAAGAGGGTCACAGGGATACAGTAAACCTGAAGTGAAGCATCGGAATCTATAACTAGTGTCACAGGAATGGTTCAAATCATAGTCAGTAAGAAGAGTCAGTCTTCTTGCACTTAAGTCGGCATTGTGCCTTTCCTATTTAATTCCGATGCAATTTCTGTGTTTCACCGTCAATAAGAAGGACAGTGGGATACAGTAAACCTGAAGTGAAGCATCGGAATCTAAAACTAGTGTCACAGGAATGGTTCAAAACATAGACAGTAGGTAGAGTCAGTCTTCTTGTACTTAAGTCGGCATTGTGCCTTTTGTATTTAATTCCGATGCAATTTCTATGTTTCATTGTCAATAAGAAGGTCAGAGGGATACAGTAAACCTGAAGTGAAGCATCGGAATTCAAAACTAGTGACACAGGAATGGTTCAAAACATAGACAGTGGGAAGAGTGTCTTCTTGTACTTAAGTCGGCAATGTGCCTTTTGCATTTAATTCCGATGCAATTTCTGTGTTTCATCGTCAATAAGAAGGTCCAAGGTATACAGTAAACCTGAAGTGAAGCATCGGAATGTATAACTAGTGTCACAGGAATGGTTCAAATATGGTCAGTAAGAAGAGTCAGTCTTCTTGTACTTAAGTCGGCATTGTACCTTTTCTATTTAATTCCGATGCAATTTCTGTAATTCATCGTCAATAAGAAGGTCCAAGGGATACAGTAAACCTGGAGTGAAGCATCGGAATCTATAACTAGTGTCACAGGAATGGTTCAAAACATAGACAGTAAGAAGAGTCAGTCTTCTTTTACTGAAGTTGACATTGTGCCTTTTCTATTTAATTCCGATGCAATTTCTGTGTTTCATCGTCAATAAGAATGTCCAAGGTATACAGTAAACCTGAAGTAAAGCGTCGGAATCTATAATTAGTGTCACAGCAATGGTTCAAACTATAATCACTAAGAAGAGTCAGTCTTCTTGTACTTAAGTCGGCATTGTGCCTTTTCTATTTAATTCCGATGCAATTTCTGTGTTTCATCGTCAATACGAAGGTCCAAGGGATACAGTAAACCTGGAGTGAAGCATCGGAATCTATAACTAGTGTCACAGGAATGGTTCAAAACATAGACAGTAAGAAGAGTCAGTCTTCTTGTACTTAAGGCGGCATTGTGCCTTTTCCATTTAATTCCGATGCAATTTCTGTGTCTCATCGTCAATAAGAAGGTTAGAGGGATACAGTAAACCTGAAGTGAAGCATCGGAATCTATAACTAGTGTCACAGGAATGGTTCAAAACATAGTCAGTAAGAAGAGTCAGTCCTCTTGTCCTTAAGTCGGCATTGTGCCTTTTCTATTTAATTCCGATGCAATTACTGTGTTTCATCGTGAATAAGAAGGTCCAAGGGATACAGTAAACCTGTAGTGAAGCAACGGAATCTATAACTAGTGTCAATGGAATGTTTCAATACATAGACAGTAAGAAGAGTCAGTTTTCTTGTACTTAAGTCGGCATTGTGCCTTTTGTATTTAATTCCGATGCAATTTCTGAGTTTCATCGTCAATAAGAAGGTCAGAGGGATACAGTAAACCTGAAGTGAAGCATCGGAATCTATAACTAGTGTCACAGGAATGGTTCAAAACATAGTCAGTAAAAGAGTCAGTCTTCTTGTCCTTAAGTCGGCATTGTGCCTTTTGTATTTAATTCCGATGCAATTTCTGTGTTTCATCGTCAATAAGAAGGTCCAAGGGATATAGTAAACCTGGAGTGAAGCATCGGAATCTATAACTAGTGTCACAGGAATGGTTCATAACATAGACAGTAAGAAGAGTCAGTCTTCTTAAGTCGGCATTGTGCCTCTTGTATTTAATTCCGATGCAATTTCTGTGTTTCATCAGCAATAAGAATGTCCAAGGGATACAGTAAAAATGAAGTGAAGCATCGGAATCTATAACTAGTGTCACAGGAATGGTTCAAATCATTGTCAGTAAGAAGAGTCGGTCTTCATGTACTTAAGTCGGCATTGTGCCTTTTGTATATAATTCCGATGAAATTTCTGTGTTTCATCGTCTATAAGAAGGTCCAAGGGATACACTAAACCTGAAGTGAAGCATCTGAATCTAAAACTAGTGTCACAGGAATGGTTCAAAACATAGACAGTTGGAAGAGTCGGTCTTCTTGTACTTAAGTCGGCATTGTGCCTTTTGTATTTAATTCCGATGCAATATCTGTGTTTCACCGTCAATAAGGACAGTGGGATACAGTAAACCTGAAGTGAGGCATCGGAATCTATAAGTAGTGTCACAGGAATGGTTCAAACATAGACAGTAAGAAGAGTCAGTTTTCTTGTACTTAAGTCGGCATTGTGCATTTTGTAATTAATTCCAATGCAATTTCAGTGTTTCATCGTCAATAAGAAGGTTCAAGGGATACAGTAAACCTGAAGTGAAGCATCGGAATCTACAAGTAGTGCCACAGGAATGGTTCAAAACATAGTCAGTAAGAAGAGTCAGTCTTCTTACAATTAAGTCGCCATTGTGCCTTTTGTATTTAATTCAGTCGCAATTTCTGTGTTTCATCGGCAATAAGGTCAGAGGGATACAGTAAACCTGAAGTGAAGCATCGGAATCTATAACTAGTGTCACAGGAATGGTTCAAAACATAGACAGTAGGAAGAGTCGGTCTTCTTGTACTTAAGTCGGCATTGTGCCTTTTGTATTTAATTCCCATGCAATTTCTGTGTTTCATTGTCAATAAGAAGGTCAGAGGGATACAGTAAACCTGAAGTGAAGCATCGGAATCCAAAACTAGTGTCACAGGAATGGTTCAAAACATAGACAGTAGGAAGAGTCAGTCTTCTTGTACTTAAGTCGGCATTGTGCCTTTTGCATTTAATTCCGATGCAACTTCTGTGTTTCATCGTCAATAAGAACTTCCAAGGTATACAGTAAACCTCAAGTGTAGCATCGGAATCTATAACTAGTGTCACAGGAATGGTTCAACACATAGGCAGTAAGAAGAGTCAGTCTTCTTGTACTTAAGTCGGCATTGTGCATTTTCTATTTAATTCCAGTGCAATTTCTGTGTTTCATCGTCAATAAGAAGGTCCAAGGGATACAGTAAACCTGGAGTGAAGTATCGGAATCTATAACTAGTGTCACAGGAATGGTTCAAAACATAGACAGTAAGAAGAGTCAGTCTTCTTGTACTTAAGTCGACATTGTGCCTTTTCTATTTATTTCCGATGCACTGTCTGTGTTTCATCGTCAATAAAAAGTTCCGAGGGATACTGTAAACCTGAAGTAAAGCATCGGAATTTATAACTAGTGTCACAGGAATGGTTCAAAACATGGTCAGTAAGAAGAGTCAGCCTTCTTGTACTTATGTCGGCATTGTGCCTTTACTACTTAATTAAGATGCAATTTCTGTGTTTCATCGTCAATAACAAGGTCAAAGGGATACAGTGAACTTGGAGTGAAGCATCGGAATACATAACTAGTGTCAATGGAATGGGTCAAAACATAGACAGTAAGAAGAGTCAGTCTTCTTGTACTTAAGTCGGCATTATGCCTTTTGTATTTAATTCCGATGCAATTTCTGTGTTTCATCGTCAATAAGAAAGTCAGAGGGATACAGTAAACCTGAAGTGAAGCATCGGAATCTAATGCTAGTGTCACAGGAATGGTTCAAAACAGAGTCAGTAAGAAGAGTCAGTCTTCATGTCCTTAAGTCGGCATTGTGCCTTCTGTATTTAATTCCGATGAAATTTCTGTGTTTCATCGTCAATAAGAATGTCAGAGGGATACAGTAAACCTGAAGTGAAGCATCGGAATCCACAACTAGTGTCACAGGAATGGTTCAAAACATAGACAGTAGGAAGAATCAGCCTTCTTGTACTTAAGTCGGCATTGTCCCTTTTGTATTCAATTCCGATGCATTTTCTGTGTTTCATCGTCAATAAGAAGGTCCAAGGTATACAGTAAATCTGAAGTAAGGCATCGGAATCTATAACTAGTGTCACTGGAATGGTTCAAACATAGTCAGTAAGAAGAGTCAGTCTTCTTGTACTTAAGTCGTCATTGTGCCTTTCGTATTTAATTCCGATGCAATTTCTGTGTTTCACCGTCAATAAGAAGGTCAGAAGCATACAGTAAACCGGAAGTGAAGCATCGGAATCTATAACTAGGTTCACAGGAATGGTTCAAACATAGACAGTAAGAAGAGTCAGTCTTCGGGTACTTAAGTCGGCATTGTCCCTTTTGTATTTAATTCCGATGCAATTTCTGTGTTTCATCGTCAATAAGAAGGTCCAAGGGATACAGTAAACCTTGAATGAAGCATCGGAAACATTAACTAGTGTCACAGGAATGGTTCAAATCATAGACAGTAAGAAGAGTCAGTCTTCTTGTATTTAAGTCGGCATTGTGGCTTTTGTATTTAATTGCGATGCAATTTCTGTGTTTCATCGTCAATAAGAAGGCCAGAGGGATACAGTAAACCTGAAATGAAGAATCGGAATCTATAACTAGAGTCACAGGAATGGTTCAAAACATAGTCAGTAAGAAGAGTCAGTCTTCTTGTCCTTAAGTCGGCATTGTGCCTTTTGAATTTAATTCCGAAGCAATTTCTGTGTTTCATCGGCAATAAGGTCAGAGGGATACAGTAAACCTGAAGTGAAGCATCGGAATCTATAACTAGTGTCACAGGTGATACAGGTCCAAGATTCAAAACATAGACAGTACGAAGAGTCAGTCTTCTTGTACTTATGTCGGCATTGTGCCTTTTGTACTTATTTCCGATGCAATTTCTGTGTTTCATTGTCAATTAGCAGGTCAGAGTGATACAGTAAACCTGAAGTAAAGCATCGGAATCCAAAACTAGTGTCGCAGGAATGGTTCAAAAAATAGACAGTAGGAAGAGTCAGTCTTCTTGTACTTAAGTCGGCATTGGGCCCTTTTGTTTTTAGTTCCGATGCAATTTCTGTGTTTCATCGTCAATAAGAAGGTCCAAGGGAAACAGTAAACCTGAAGTGAAGCATCGCAATCTATAACCAGTGTCACAGGAATGGTTCAAAACATAGTCAGTATGAACAGTCAGTCTTCTTGTCATTAAGTCGGCATTGTGCCTTTTGTATTCAATTCCGATGCAATTTCTGTGTTTCATCGTCAATAAGAAGGTCCAAGGGATACACTAAACCTGAAGTGCAGCATCGGACTCTGTAACTAGTGTCACAGAAATCGTTCAAAACATAGACAGTAGGAAGAGTCAGTCTTCTTGTACTTAAGTCGGCATTGGGCCATTTGTTTTTAATTCCGATGCAATTTCTGTGTTTCATCGTCAATAAGAAGGTCCAAGGGAAACAGTAAACCTGAAGTGTAGCATAGCAATCTATAACCAGTGTCACAGGAATGGTTCAAACATAGTCAGTAAGAAGAGACAGTCTTCTTGTCCTTAAGTCGCCCTTGTGCCTTTTGTATTTAATTCCGATGCAATTTCGGAGTTTCTTCGGCAATAAGGTCAGAGGGATACAGTAAACCTGAAGTGAAGCATCGGAATCTATAACTAGTGTCACAGGAATGGTTCAAAACATAGACAATGGGAAGACTCAGTCTTCTTATACTTATGTCGGCATTGTGCCTTTTGTATTTAATACCCATGCAATTTCTGTGTTTCATTGTCAATAAGAAGGTCAGAGGGATACAGTAAACCTGAAGTGAAGCATCGGAATCGAAAACTAGTGTCACAGGAATGGTTCAAAACATATACAGTAGGAAGAGTCAGTCTTCTTGTACTTAAGTCGGCATTGTGCCTTTTGTATTTAATTCCGATGCAATTTCTGTGTTTCATCGTCAATAATAATGTCCAAGGGATACAGTAAACCTGAAGTGAAGCATCGGAATCTATAACTAGTGTCACAGGTATGGTTCAAAACATAGTCAGTATGAACAGTCAGTCTTCTTGTCCTTAAGTCGGCATTGTGCCTTTTGTATTTAATACCGATGCAATTTCTGTGTTTCATCGTCAATAAGAAGGTCCAAGGTATACAGTAAACCTGAAGTAAAGCATCAGAATCCATAACTAGCTTCAATGGAATGGGTCAAAATATAGACAGTAGGAAGAATCAGCCTTCTTGTACTTAAGTCGGCATTGTGCCTTTTGTATTTAATTCCGATGCATTTTCTGTGTTTAATCGCCAATAAGAAGGTCCAAGGTATACAGTAAACCTGAAGTAAAGCATCGGAATCTATAACTAGTGTCACAGGAATGGTTCAAACATAGTCAGTAAGAAGAGTCAGTCTTCTTGTACTTAAGTCGGCATTGTGCCTTTCGTATTTAATTCCGATGCAATTTCTGTGTTTCACCGTCAATTAGAAGGTCAGAGGGATACAGTAAACATGAAGTGAAGCATCGGAATCTATAAATAGTATCTCAGGAATGGTTCGAACATAGACAGTAAGAAGAGTCAGTCTTCGGGTACTTAAGTCGGCATTGTCCCTTTTGTATTTAATTCCGATGCAATTTCTGTGTTTCATCGTCAATAAGAAGGTCAGAGGGATACAGTAAACCTGAAGTGAAGCATCAGAATCTATAACTAGTGTCACAGGAATGGTTCAAGACATAGTCAGTAAGAAGAGTCAGTCTTCTTGTACATAAGTCGGCATTGTGTCTTTCGTATTTCATTCCGATGCAATTTCTGTGTTTCATCGTCAATAAGAAGGTCCAAGGGATACAGTAAACCTGGAGTGAAGCATCGGAATCTATAACTAGTGTCACAAGAATGGTACAATACATAGACAGTAAGAAGAGTCAGTCTTCTTGTACTTAAGTCGGCATTGTGCCTTTCGTATTTAATTCCGATGCAATTTCTCTGTTTCACCGTCAATAAGATGGTCAGAGGAATACAGTAAACCTGAAGGGAAGCATCGGAATCTATAACTAGTGTCACAGGTATGGTTCAAACATAGACAGTAAGAAGAGTAGTTTTCTTATACTTAAGTCGGCATTATGCCTTTTGTATTTAATTCCGATGCAATTTCTGTGTTTCATCGTCAATAAGAAGGTCTAAGGGATACAGTAAACCTGCAGTGAAGCATCGGAATCTACAACTAGTGCCACAGGAATGGTTCAAAACATAGACAGTAATAAGAGTCAGTCTTCTTGTCCTTAAGTCGGCATTGTGCCTTTTGTATTTAATTCCGATGCAATTTCTGTGTTTCATCGTCAATAAGAACGTCCAAGGGATAGAGTAAAACTGAAGTGCAGCATCGGACTCTATAACTAGTGTCACAGAAATGGTTCAAAATGAAGACAGTAGGAAGAGTCAGTCTTCTTGTACTTAAGTCGGCATTGTGCCTTTCGTATTTAATTCCGATGCAATATCTGTGTTTCACCGTCAATAAGGACAGTGGGATACAGTAAACCTGAAGTGAGGCATCGGAATCTATAAGTAGTGTCACAGGAATGGTTCAAACATAGTCAGTAAGAAGAGTCAGTCTTCTTACAATTAAGTCGCCATTGTGCCTTTTGTATTTAATTCAGTCGCAATTTCTGTGTTTCATCGGCAATAAGGTCAGAGGGATACAGTAAACCTGAAGTGAAGCATCGGAATCTATAACTAGTGTCACAGGAATGGTTCAAAACATAGACAGTAGGAAGAGTCGGTCTTCTTGTACTTAAGTCGGCATTGTGCCTTTTGTATTTAATTCCCATGCAATTTCTGTGTTTCATTGTCAATAAGAAGGTCAGAGGGATACAGTAAACCTGAAGTGAAGCATCGGAATCCAAAACTAGTGTCACAGGAATGGTTCAAAACATAGACAGTAGGAAGAGTCAGTCTTCTTGTACTTAAGTCGGCATTGTGCCTTTTGCATTTAATTCCGATGCAACTTCTGTGTTTCATCGTCAATAAGAACTTCCAAGGTATACAGTAAACCTCAAGTGTAGCATCGGAATCTATAACTAGTGTCACAGGAATGGTTCAACACATAGGCAGTAAGAAGAGTCAGTCTTCTTGTACTTAAGTCGGCATTGTGCATTTTCTATTTAATTCCAGTGCAATTTCTGTGTTTCATCGTCAATAAGAAGGTCCAAGGGATACAGTAAACCTGGAGTGAAGTATAGGAATCTATAACTAGTGTCACAGGAATGGTTCAAAACATAGACGGTAAGAAGAGTCAGTCTTCTTGTACTTAAGTCGACATTGTGCCTTTTCTATTTAATTCCGATGCACTGTCTGTGTTTCACCGTCAATAAAAAGTTCCGAGGGATACTGTAAACCTGAAGTGAAGCATCGGAATCTATAACTAGTGTCACAGGAATGGTTCAAAACATGGTCAGTAAGAAGAGTCAGCCTTCTTGTACTTAAGTCGGCATTGTGCCTTTTCTACTTAATTAAGATGCAATTTCTGTGTTTCATCGTCAATAACAAGGTCCAAGGGATACAGTGAACCTGGAGTGAAGCATCGGAATACATAACTAGTGTCAATGGAATGGGTCAAAACATAGACAGTAAGAAGAGTCAGTCTTCTTGTACTTAAGTCGGCATTATGCCTTTTGTATTTAATTCCGATGCAATTTCTGTGTTTCATCGTCAATAAGAAAGTCAGAGGGATACAGTAAACCTGAAGTGAAGCATCGGAATCTATTGCTAGTGTCACAGGAATGGTTCAAAACAGAGTCAGTAAGAAGAGTCAGTCTTCATGTCCTTAAGTCGGCATTGTGCCTTCTGTATTTAATTCCGATGAAATTTCTGTGTTTCATCGTCAATAAGAAGGTCAGAGGGATACAGTAAACCTGAAGTGAAGCATCGGAATCCACAGCTAGTGTCACAGGAATGGTTCAAAACATAGACAGTAGGAAGAATCAGCCTTCTTGTACTTAAGTCGGCATTGTCCCTTTTGTATTCAATTCCGATGCATTTTCTGTGTTTCATCGTCAATAAGAAGGCCCAAGGTATACAGTAAACCTGAAGTAAGGCATCGGAATCTATAACTAGTGTCACTGGAATGGTTCAAACATAGTCAGTAAGAAGAGTCAGTCTTCTTGTACTTAAGTCGTCATTGTGCCTTTCGTATTTAATTCCGATGCAATTTCTGTGTTTCACCGTCAATAAGAAGGTCGGAAGCATACAGTAAACCGGAAGTGAAGCATCGGAATCTATAACTAGGTTCACAGGAATGGTTCAAACATAGACAGTAAGAAGAGTCAGTCTTCGGGTACTTAAGTCGGCATTGTCCCTTTTGTATTTAATTCCGATGCAATTTCTGTGTTTCATCGTCAATAAGAAGGTCCAAGGGAAACAGTAAACCTTGAATGAAGCATCGGAATCATTAACCAGTGTCACAGGAATGGTTCAAATCATAGACAGTAAGAAGAGTCAGTCTTCTTGTATTTAAGTCGGCATTGTGGCTTTTGTATTTAATTGCGATGCAATGTCTGTGTTTCATCGTCAATAAGAAGGCCAGAGGGATACAGTAAACCTGAAGTGAAGAATCGGAATCTATAACTAGAGTCACAGGAATGGTTCAAAACATAGTCAGTAAGAAGAGTCAGTCTTCTTGTCCTTAAGTCGGCATTGTGCCTTTTGAATTTAATTCCGAAGCAATTTCTGTGTTTCATCGGCAATAAGGTCAGAGGGATACAGTAAACCTGAAGTGAAGCATCGGAATCTATAACTAGTGTCACAGGTGATACAGGTCCAAGATTCAAAACATAGACAGTACGAAGAGTCAGTCTTCTTGTACTTATGTCGGCATTGTGCCTTTTGTACTTATTTCCGATGCAATTTCTGTGTTTCATTGTCAATTAGATGGTCAGAGTGATACAGTAAACCTGAAGTAAAGCATCGGAATCCAAAACTAGTATCGCAGGAATGGTTCAAAGAATAGACAGTAGGAAGAGTCAGTCTTCTTGTACTTAAGTCGGCATTGGGCCCTTTTGTTTTTAGTTCCGATGCAATTTCTGTGTTTCATCGTCAATAATAAGGTCCAAGGGATACAGTAAACCTGAAGTGAAGCATCGGAATCTATAACTAGTGTCACAGGTATGGTTCAAAACATAGTCAGTATGAACAGTCAGTCTTCTTGTCCTTAAGTCGGCATTGTGCCTTTTGTATTTAATACCGATGCAATTTCTGTGTTTCATCGTCAATAAGAAGGTCCAAGGTATACAGTAAACCTGAAGTAAAGCATCAGAATCCATAACTAGTTTCAATGGAATGGGTCAAAATATAGACAGTAGGAAGAATCAGCCTTCTTGTACTTAAGTCGGCATTGTGCCTTTTGTATTTAATTCCGATGCATTTTCTGTGTTTAATCGCCAATAAGAAGGTCCAAGGTATACAGTAAACCTGAAGTAAAGCATCGGAATCTATAACTAATGTCACAGGAATGGTTCAAACATAGTCAGTAAGAGGAGTCAGTCTTCTTGTACTTAAGTCGGCATTGTGCCTTTCGTATTTAATTCCGATGCAATTTCTGTGTTTCACCGTCAATAAGAAGGTCAGAGGGATACAGTAAACCTGAAGTGAAGCATCGGAATCTATAAATAGTGTCACAGGAATGGTTCAAACATAGACAGTAAGAAGAGTCAGTCTTCGGGTACTTAAGTCGGCATTGTCCCTTTTGTATTAAATCCTGATGCAATTTCTGTGTTTCATCGTCAATAAGAAGGTCAGAGGGATACAGTAAACCTGAAGTGAAGCATCAGAATCTATAACTAGTGTCACAGGAATGGTTCAAGACATAGTCAGTAAGAAGAGTCAGTCTTCTTGTACATAAGTCGGCATTGTGTCTTTCGTATTTCATTCCGATGCAATTTCTGTGTTTCATCGTCAATAAGAAGGTCCAAGGGATACAGTAAACCTGGAGTGAAGCATCGGAATCTATAACTAGTGTCACAAGAATGGTACAATACATAGACAGTATGAAGAGTCAGTCTTCTTGTACTTAAGTCGGCATTGTGCCTTTCGTATTTAATTCCGATGCAATTTCTCTGTTTCACCGTCAATAAGAAGGCCAGAGGAATACAGTAAACCTGAAGTGAAGCATCGGTATCTATAACTAGTGTCACAGGAATGGTTCAAAACATAGTCAGTAAGAAGAGTCAGTCTTCTTGTACTTAAGTCGGCATTGTGCCATTTCTATTTAATTCCGATGCAATCTCTGTGGTTCATCGTCAATAAGAAGGTCACAGGGAAACAGTAAACCTGAAGTGAAGCATTGAAATCTACAACTAGTGTCACAGGGATGGTTCAAAACATAGTCAGTAAGAAGACTCAGTCTTCTTGCACTTAAGTCGGCATTGTGCCTTTCGTATTTAATTCCGATGCAATTTCTGTGTTTCACCTTCAATAAGAAGGACAGTGGGATACAGTAAACCTGAAGGGAAGCATCGGAATCTATAACTAGTGTCACAGGTATGGTTCAAACATAGACAGTAAGAAGAGTAGTTTTCTTGTACTTAAGTCGGCATTATGCCTTTTGTATTTAATTCCGATGCAATTTCTGTGTTTCATCGTCAATAAGAAGGTCTAAGGGATACAGTAAACCTGCAGCGAAGCATCGGAATCTACAACTAGTGCCACAGGAATGGTTCAAAACATAGACAGTAATAAGAGTCAGTCTTCTTGTCCTTAAGTCGGCATTGTGCCTTTTGTATTTAATTCCGATGCAATTTCTGTGTTTCATCGTCAATAAGAACGTCCAAGGGATAGAGTAAAACTGAAGTGCAGCATCGGACTCTATAGCTAGTGTCACAGAAATGGTTCAAAATGAAGACAGTAGGACGAGTCAGTCTTCTTGTACTTAAGTCGGCATTGTGCCTTTTGTTTTTAATTCCGATGCAATTTCTGTGTTTCATTCGCAATAAGAAGGTCCAAGGGAAACAGTAAACCTGAAGTGAAGCATCGCAATCTATAACTAGTGTCACAGGAATGGTTCAAAACATAGTCAGTAAGAAGAGACAGTCTTCTTGTCTTTAAGTCGCCATTTTGCCTTTTGTATTTAATTCAGAAGCAATTTCTGTGTTTCATCGGCAATAAGGTCAGAGGGATACAGTAAACCTGAAGTGAAGCATCGGAATCTATAACTAGTGTCACAGGAATGGTTAAAAACATAGACAGTAGGATGAGTCAGTTTTCTTGTACTTAAGTCGGCATTGTGCCTTTTGTATTTAATTCCCATGCAATTTCTGTGATTCATTGTCAATAAGAAGGTCAGAGAGATACAGTAAACCTGAAGTGAAGCATCAGAATCCAAAACTAGTGTCACAGGAATGGTTCAAAACATAGACAGTAGGAAGAGTCAGTCTTCTTGTACTTTAGTCGGCATTGTGCCTTTTGTATTTAATTCCGATGCAATTTCTGTGTTTCATCATCAATAAGAACTTCCAAGGTTACAGTAAACCTGAAGTGTAGCATCGGAATCTATAACTAGTGTCACAGGAATGGTTCCAAACATAGGCAGTAAGAAGAGTCAGGCTTCTTGTACATAAGTCGGCATTGTGACTTTTCTATTTAATTCCGATGCAATTTCTGTGTTTCATCGTCAATATGAAGGTCCAAGGGATACAGTAAACCTGGAGTGAAGCATCGGAATCTATAACTAGTGTCACAGGAATGGTTCAAAACATAGTCAGTAAGAAGAGTCAGTCTTCTTGTCCTTAAGTCGGCATTGTGCCTTTTGTATTTAATTCCGATGCAATTTCTGTGTTTCATCGTCAATAAGAACGTCCAGGGGATACAGTAAACCTGGAGTGTAGCATCGGGATCCATAACTAGTGTCACAGGAATGGTTAAAAACATAGACAGTAAGAAGAGTCAGTCTTTGTGTACTAAAGTTGGCAATTTGCCTTTTGTATTTAATTCCTACGCAATTTCTGTGTTTCATCGTCAATAAAAAAGTCCAAGGGATACTGTAAACCTGAAGCGAACCATCGGAATCTATAACTAGTGTCACAGGAATGGTTCAAAACATAGTCAGTAAAAAGAGTCGGTCTTCTTGTACTTAAGTCGGCATTGTGCCTTTTCTACTTAATTCCAATGCAATTTCTGTGTTTCATCGTCAATTACAAGGTCCAAGGGATACAGTGAACCTGGAATGAGGCATCGGAATCCATAACTAGTGTCAATGGAATGGGTCAAAACATAGACAGTAAGAAGAGTCAGTCTTCTTAAACTTAAGTCGGCATTATACCTTTTGTATTTAATTCCGATGCAATTTCTGTGTTTCATCGTCAATAAGAAAGTCAGAATGATACAGTAAGCCTGAAGTGAAGCATCGGAATCTATTGCTAGTGTCACAGGAATGGTTCAAAGCAGAGTCAGTAAGAAGAGTCAGTCTTCTTGTACTTAATTCGGCATTGTGCCTTTTCTACTTAATTCCGATGCCATTTCTGTGTTTCATCGTCAATAAGAAGGTCCAAGGGATACAGTAAACCTGGAGTGTAGCACCGGAATCTATAACTATTGTCACAGGAATGGTTCAAAACATAGACAGTAAAAAGAGTCAGTCTTCTTGTCCTTAAGTCGGCATTGTGCCTTTTGTATTTAATTCCGATGCAATTTCTGTGTTTCATCGTCAATAAGAAGGTCCAAGGTACAGTGTAAACCTGGAGTGAAGCATCGGAATCTATAACTAGTGTCACAGGAATGGTTCAAAGCAGTCAGAAAAAAGAGTCAGTCTTCTTGTACTTAAGTCGGCATTGTGCCTTTTGTATTTAATTCCGATGCAATTTCTGTGTTTCATCGTCAATAAGAAGGTCCAAGGGATAAAGTAAACCAGAAGTGTAGCATCGGAATCTGTAACTAGCGTCACAGGAATGGTTCAAATCATAGACACCAAGAAGAGTCAGTCTGCTTGTACTTAAGGCGGCATTGTGCCTTTTCTATTTAATTCCGATGCAATTTCTGTGTTTCATCGTCAATAAGAAGGTCAGAGGGATTCAGTGAACCTGAGGTGAAGCATCGGAATCTATAACTAGTGTCACAGGAATGGTTCAAAACATAGACATTAAGAAGAGTCAGTCTTCTTGTACTTAAGTCGGCATTGTGCCTTTTCTAAGTAATTCCGATGCAATTACTGTGTTTCGTCGCCAATAAGAGGGTCCAAAGGATACAGTAAACCTGAAGTGAAGCATTGGAATCCATAAATAATGTCACAGGAATGGTTCAAAACATAGACAGTAGGAAGAGTCAGTCATCTTATACATAAGTCGGCATTGCCTTTTGTATTTAGTTGCGATTCAATTTCTGTGTTTCATCGTCAATAAGAAGGTCCTAGCAATGCAGTAAACCTGAAGTAAAGCATGGAAATATATAACTAGTGTCACAGGAATGGTTCAAAACATAGTCAGTAAGAAGAGTCAGTCTTCTTGTACTTACGTAGGCATTGTCCCTTTTATATTTAATTCCGATGCAATTGCTGTGTTTCATCGTCTATAAGAAGGTCCAAGGGATACAGTAAACCTGAAGTGAAGCATCGGAATCTATAACTAGTGTCACAGGAATGGATCAAGATAAGGTCAGTAAGAAGAGTCAGTCTTCCTGTACTAAAGTCGGCATTGTGCCTTTTCTATTTAATTCCGATGCAATTTCTGTGTTTCATCGTCAAAAAGAAGGTCAGAGGGATACAGTAAACCTGAAGTGAAGCATCGGAATCTATAACTAGTTACACAGGAATGGTTCAAAACATAGACCATAGGAAGAGTCAGTCTTCTTGTACTTAAGTTGGCATTGTGCCTTTTTTACTTAATTCCGATGCACTATCTGTGTTTCATCGTCATTAAGAAGGTCCAAGGGATACAGTAAACCTGATATGAAGCATCGGAATCTATAACTAGTGTCACGGGAATGGTTCTTAACTTAGACAGTAGGAAGATTCAGTCTACATGATCTTCAGTCCGTATTGTGCCTTTTGTATTTATTTCCGATGCAATTTATGTGTTTCATCGTCAATAAGAAGGTCAGAGGGATACAGTAAACCTGAAGTGAAGCATCGGATTCTATAACTAGTGTCACAGGAATGGTTCAAAGCATAGTCGGTAAGAAGAGTCGGTCTTCTTGTACTTAAGTCGGCATTGTGCCTTTTCAATTTAATTCCGATGCAATTACTGTGTTTAATCGACAATAAGAAGGTCAGAGGGATACAGTAAACCTGAAGAGAAGCATCGGAATCTCCAAATAGTGTCACAGGAATGGTTCAACACATAGTCAGTAAGAAGAGTCAGTCTTCTTGTACTTATGTCATCATTGTGCCTTTTGTATTTAATTCCGATGCAATTTCTGTGTTTCATCGTCAATAAGAAGGTCCAAGGTATACAGTAAACCTGAAGTGAAGCATCGGAATCTGTAACTAGCGTCACAGGAATGGTTCAAAACATAGACACTAAGAGGAGTCAGTCTGCTTGTACTTAAGACGGCATTGTGCCTTTTCTATTTAATTCCGATGCAATTTCTGTGTTTCATCGTCAATAAGAAGGTCAGAGGGATACAGTGAACCTGAGGTGAAGCATCGGAACCTATAACTAGTGTCACAGGAATGGTTCAAAACATAGACAGTTGGAAGAGTCGGTCTTCTTGTACTTAAGTCGGCATTGTGCCTTTTCTATTTAATTCCGATGCATTATCGGTGTTTCATTGTTAATAAGAAGGTCAGAGGGATACAGTAAACCTGAAGTGAAGCATCGGAATCTATAACTAGTGTTACAGGAATGGATCAAGATATAGTCAGTATGAAGAGTCAGTCTTCTTGTACATAAGTCGGCATTGTGCCTTTTGTATTCAATTCCGATGCAATTTCTTTGTTTCATTGTCAATCAGAAGGTCCAAGGGATACAGTAAACCTAAAGAGAAGCATCGGAATCCATAACTAGTGTCACAGGAATGGTTCAAAACATAGACAGTAGGAAGAGACAGTCTTCTTCAACATAAGTCGGCATTGTGCCTTTTCTATTTAATTCCGATGCTATTTCTGTGTTTCGTCATCAATAAGAAGGTAAAAGGGATACAGTAAACCTGAAGTGAAGCATCGGAATCTATAACTAGCGTCACAGGAATGGTTCAAAACATAGACAGTAAGAAGAGTCAGTCTTCTTGTACTTAAGTAGGCATTTTGTCTTTTGTATTAAATTCCGATGCAATTTATGTGTTTCATCGTCAATAAGAACGTCCAAGGGATACAGTAAACCTGAAGTGAAGCATCGGAATCTATAACTAGTGTCACATGAATGGTTCAAAACATAGTCAGTAAGAGGAGTCAGTTTTCTTGTACTTAAGTAGGCATTTTGCCTTTTGTATTTAATTCCGATGCTATTTCTGTGTTTCATCTTCAATAAGAAGGTCAGAGGGACACAGTAGACCTGAAGTGAATCATCGGAATCTATAACTAGTGTCACAGGAATGGTTCCAATCATAGTCAGTTAGAAGAGTCAGTCTTCTTGTACTTGATTCGGCATTGTGCCTTTTCTATTTAATTCCGATGCTATTTCAGTGTTTCATCGTCAATAAGAAGTCAGAGGGATTCAGTGAACCTGAGGTGAAGCATCGGAATCTATAACTAGTGTCACAGGAATGGTTCAAAACATAGACAGTAAGAAGAGTCAGTCTTCTTGTACTTAAGTCGGCATTGTGCCTTTTCTAAGTAATTCCGATGCAATTACTGTGTTTCGTCGCCAATAAGAAGGTCCAAAGGATACAGTAAACCTGAAGTGAAGCATTGCAATCCATAAATAATGTCACAGGAATGGTTCAAAACATAGACAGTAGGAAAAGTCAGTCATCTTATACATAAGTCGGCATTGCCTTTTGTATTTAGTTCCGATGCAATTTCTGTGTTTCATCGTCAAATAGAAGGTCCTAGCAATGCAGTAAACCTGAAGTGAAGCATGGAAATATATAACTAGTGTCACAGGAATGGTTCAAAACATAGTCAGTAAGAAGAGTCAGTCTTCTTGTACTTAGGTGGGCATTGTCCCTTTTATATTTAATTCCGATGCAATTGCTGTGTTTCATCGTCAATAAGAAGGTCCAAGGGATACAGTAAACCTGAAGTGAAGCATCGGAATCTATAACTAGTGTCACAGGAATGGATCAAGATATAGTCAGTAAGAAGAGTCAGTCTTCCTGTACTGAAGTCGGCATTGTGCCTTTTCTATTTAATTCCGATGCAATTTCTGTGTTTCATCGTCAAAAAGAAGGTCAGAGGGATACAGTAAACCTGAAGTGAAGCATCGGAATCTATAACTAGTTACACAGGAATGGTTCAAAACATAGCCAATAGGAAGAGTCAGACTTCTTGTACTTAAGTTGGCATTGTGCCTTTTTTACTTAATTCCGATGCACTATCTGTGTTTCATCGGCATTAAGAAGGTCCAAGGGATACAGTAAACCTGATATGAAGCATCGGAATCTATAACTAGTGTCACGGGAATGGTTCTTAACTTAGACAGTAGGAAGATTCAGTCTACATGTACTTTAGTCCGTATTGTGCCTTTTGTATTTATTTCCGATGCAATTTATGTGTTTCATCGTCAATAAGAAGGTCAGAGGGATACAGTAAACCTGAAGTGAAGCATCGGAATCTATAACTAGTGTCACAGGAATGGTTCAAAGCATAGTCGGTAAGAAGAGTCAGTCTTCTTGTACTTAAGTCGGCATTGTGCCTTTTCTATTTAATTCCGATGCATTATCGGTGTTTCATTGTTAATAAGAAGGTCAGAGGGATACAGTAAACCTGAAGTGAAGCATCGGAATCTATAACTAGTGTTACAGGAATGGATCAAGATATAGTCAGTATGAAGAGTCAGTCTTCTTGTACATAAGTCGGCATTGTGCCTTTTGTATTCAATTCCGATGCAATTTCTTTGTTTCATTGTCAATAAGAAGGTCCAAGGGATACAGTAAACCTAAAGAG
Organism: Schistocerca serialis cubense; assembly: GCF_023864345.2. NCBI lineage: Eukaryota > Metazoa > Arthropoda > Insecta > Orthoptera > Acrididae > Schistocerca > Schistocerca serialis. The sequence continues at coordinate 4,011,491 of NC_064645.1, forward strand.
AAGCATCGGAATCCATAACTAGTGTCACAGGAATGGTTCAAAACATAGACAGTAGGAAGAGACAGTCTTCTTGAACATAAGTCGGCATTGTGCCTTTTCTATTTAATTCCGATGCAATTTCTGTGTTTCGTCATCAATAAGAAGGTAAAAGGGATACAGTAAACCTGAAGTGAAGCATCGGAATCTATAACTAGCGTCACAGGAATGGTTCAAAACATAGACAGTAAGAAGAGTCAGTCTTCTTGTACTTAAGTAGGCATTTTGCCTTTTGTATTTAATTCCGATGCAATTTATGTGTTTCATCGTCAATAAGAACGTCCAAGGGATACAGTAAACCTGAAGTGAAGCATCGGAATCTATAACTAGTGTCACAGGAATAGTTCAAAACATAGTCAGTAAGAGGAGTCAGTTTTCTTGTACTTAAGTCGGCATTGTGCCTTTCGTATTTAATTCCGATGCAATTTCTGTGTTTCACTGTCAATAAGAAGGTCAGAGGGATACAGTAAACCTGAAGTGAAGCATCGGAATCTATTAATAGTGTCACAGGAATGGTTCAAGCATAGACAGTAAGAAGAGTCAGTCTTCGGGTACTTAAGTCGGCATTGTCCCTTTTGTATTTAATTCCGATTCAATTTCTGTGTTTCATCGTCAATAAGAAGGTCAGAGGGATACAGTAAACCTGAAGTGAAGCATCAGAATCTTTAACTAGTGTCACAGGAATGGTTCAAGACATAGTCAGTAAGAAGAGTCAGTCTTCTTGTACATAAGTCGGCATTGTGTCTTTCGTATTTCATTCCGATGCAATTTCTGTGTTTCATCGTCAATAAGAAGGTCCAAGGGATACAGTAAACCTGGAGTGAAGCATCGGAATCTATAACTAGTGTCACAAGAATGGTACAATACATAGACAGTAAGAAGAGTCAGTCTTCTTGTACTTAAGTCGGCATTGTGCCTTTCGTATTTAATTCCGATGCAATTTCTCTGTTTCACCGTCAATAAGAAGGTCAGAGGAATACAGTAAACCAGAAGTGAAGCATCGGAATCTATAACTAGTGTCACAGGAATGGTTCAAAACATAGTCAGTAAGAAGAGACAGTCTTCTTGTACTTAAGTCGGCATTGTGCCTTTTCTATTTAATTCCGATGCAATTTCTGTGTTTCATCGTCAATAAGAATTTCCAAGGGATACTGTAAAAATGAAGTAAAGCATCGGAATCTATAACTAGTGTCACAAGAATGGTTCAAATCATTGTCAGTAAGAAGAGTCGGTCTTCATGTACTTAAGCCGGCATTGTGCCTTTTGTATATAATTCCGATGCAATTTCTGTGTTTCATCGTCTATAAGGAGGTCCAAGGGATACAGTAAACCTGAAGTAAAGCATCGGAATTTACAACTAGTGCCACAGGAATGGTTCAAAACATAGACAGTAAGAAGAGTTAGTCTTCTTGTACTAAAGTCGGCATTGTGCCTTTTCTATTTAATTCCGATGCAATCTCTGTGTTTCATCGTCAATAAGAAGGTCACAGGGAAACAGTAAACCTGAAGTGAAGCAGTGAAATCTATAACTAGTGTCACAGGGATGGTTCAAATCATAGTCAGTAAGAAGAGTCAGTCTTCTTGCACTTAAGTCGGCATTGTGCGTTTCGTATTTAATTCCGATGCAATTTCTGTGTTTCACCTTCAATAAGAAGGACAGTGGGATACAGTAAACCTGAAGGGAAGCATCGGAATCTATAACTAGTGTCACACGTATGGTTCAAACATAGACAGTAAGAAGAGTAGTTTTCTTGTACTTAAGTCGGCATTGTGCCTTTTGTATTTAATTCCGATGCAATTTCTGTGTTTCATCGTCAATAAGAAGGTCTAAGGGATACAGTAAACCTGCAGTGAAGCATCGGAATCTACAACTAGTGCCACAGGAATGGTTCAAAACTTAGACAGTAATAAGAGTCAGTCTTCTTGTCCTTAAGTCGGCATTGTGCCTTTTGTATTTAATTCCGATGCAATTTCTGTGTTTCATCGTCAATAAGAACGTCCAAGGGATATAGTAAAACTGAAGTGCAGCATCGGACTCTATAACTAGTGTCACAGAAATGGTTCAAAATGTAGACAGTAGGAAGAGTCAGTCTTCTTGTAACTTAAGTCGGCATTGTGCCTTTTGTTTTTAATTCCGATGCAATTTCTGTGTTTCATTCGCAATAAGAAGGTCCAAGGGAAACAGTAAACCTGAAGTGAAGCATCGCAATCTATAACTAGTGTCACAGGAATGGTTCAAAACATAGTCAGTAAGAAGAGACAGTCTTCTTGTCTTTAAGTCGCCATTTTGCCTTTTGTATTTAATTCCGAAGCAATTTCCGTGTTTCATCGGCAATAAGGTCAGAGGGATACAGTAAACCTGAAGTGAAGCATCGGAATCTATAACTAGTGTCACAGGAATGGTTCAAAACATAGACAGTAGGATGAGTCAGTTTTCTTGTACTTAAGTCGGCATTGTGCCTATTGTATTTAATTCCCATGCAATTTCTCTGATTCATTGTCAATAAGAAGGTCAGAGAGATACAGTAAACCTGAAGTGAAGCATCAGAATCCAAAACTAGTGTCACAGGAATGGTTAAAAACATAGACAGTAGGAAGAGTCAGTCTTCTTGTACTTTAGTCGGCATTGTGCCTTTTGTATTTAATTCCGATGCAATTTCTGTGTTTCATCATCAATAAGAACTTCCAAGGTATACAGTAAACCTGAAGTGTAGCATCGGAATCTATAACTAGTGTCACAGGAATGGTTCCAAACATAGGCAGTAAGAAGAGTCAGGCTTCTTGTACTTCAGTCGGCATTGTGACTTTTCTATTTAATTCCGATGCAATTTCTGTGTTTCATCGTCAATATGAAGGTCCAAGGGATACAGTAAACCTGGAGTGAAGCATCGGAATCTATAACTAGTGTCACAGGAATGGATCAAAACATAGTCAGTAAGAAGAGTCAGTCTTCTTGTCCTTAAGTCGGCATTGTGCCTTTCGTATTTAATTCCGATGCAATTTCTGTGTTTCATCGTCAATAAGAACGTCCAGGGGATACAGTAAACCTGAAGTGTAGCATCGGGATCCATAACTAGTGTCACAGGAATGGTTAAAAACATAGACAGTAAGAAGAATCAGTCTTTGTGTACTAAAGTTGGCAATTTGCCTTTTGTATTTAATTCCGATGCAATTTCTGTGTTTCATCGTCAATAAAAAGGTCCAAGGGATACTGTAAACCTGAAGTGAACCATCGGAATCTATAACTAGTGTCACAGGAATGGTTCAAAACATAGTCAGTAAAAAGAGTCGGTCTTCTTGTACTTAAGTCGGCATTGTGCCTTTTCTACTTAATTCCAATGCAATTTCTGTGGTTCATCGTCAATTACAAGGTCCAAGGGATGCAGTGAACCTGGAATGAGGCATCGGAATCCATAACTAGTGTCAATGGAATGGGTCAAAACATAGAGAGTAAGAAGAGTCAGTCTTCTTAAACTTAAGTCGGCATTATACCTTTTGTATTTAATTCCGATGCAATTTCTGTGTTTCATCGTCAATAAGAAGGTCAGAGTGATACAGTATACCTGAAGTGAAGCATCGGAATCTATTGCTAGTGTCACAGGAATGGTTCAAAGCAGAGTCAGTAAGAAGAGTCAGTCTTCTTGTCCTTAAGTCAGCATTGTGCCTTTTGTATTTAATTCCGATGCAATTTCTGTGTTTCACCGTCAACAAGAAGGTCAGAGGGATACAGTAAACCTGAAGTGAAGCTTCGGAATCCACAACTAGTGTCACAGGAATGGTTCAAAACATAGACAGTAGAAAGAATCAGCCTTCTTGTACTTATGTCGGCATTGTGCCTTTTGTATTTAATTCCGATGCATTTTCTGTGTTTCATCGTCAATAACAAGGTCCAAGGTATACAGTAAACCTGAAGTGAAGCATCGGAATCCACAACTAGTGTCACTGGAATGGTTCAAAGCATAGTAAGTAAGAAGAGTTAGTCATCTTGTCCTTAAGTCGGCATTGTGCCTTTTGTATTTAATTCCGATGCAATTTCTGTGTTTCATCGTTAATAAGAAGGTCCAAGGTATACAGTAAAAATGAAGTGAAGCATCGGAATCCATAACTAGTGTCACAGCAATGGTTCAAAACATCGTCAGTAACAAGAGTCAGTCTTCATGTACCTAAGTCGGCATTGTGCCTTTTCTATTTAATTCCGTTGCAATTTCGTTGTTTCATCGTCATTAAGAAGGTCCAAGGGATAAAGTATAACTGGTGTGAAGCATCGGAATCTATAACTAGTGTCACAGGAATGGTTCAAAACATAGACAGTAAAAAGAGTCAGTCTTCTTGCACTTAAGTCGGCATTGTGCTTTTTGCATTTAATTCCGATGCATTTTCTGTGTTTCATCGTCAATAAGAAGGTCAGAGGGATACAGTAAACCTGAAGTAATGCATCGGAGTCTATAACTAGTGACACAGGATTGGTTCAAAACATAGGCAATAAGAAGATTCAGTCTTCTTGTCCTTAAGTCGGCATTGTGCCTTTTGTATTTAATTCCGATGCAATTTCTGTGTTTCATCGTCAATAAGAAGGTCCAAGGTACAGAGTAAACCTGGAGTGAAGCATCGGAATCTATAACTAGTGTCACAGGAATGGTTCAAATCATAGACAGTAAGAAGAGTCAGCCATCTTGTACTTAAGTCGGCATTGTGCCTTTTGTATTTAATTCCGATGCAATTTCTGTGATTCATCGTCACTAAGAAGGTCCAAGGGATACAGTAAACATGAAGTGAAGCATCCGAATCTACAACTAGTGTCACAGGAATGGTTAAAAACATAGTCAGTAAGAAGAGACAGTCTTCATATACTTAAGTCGGTATTGTGCCTTTTGTATTTAATTCCGATGCAATTTCATTGATTAGTCGTCAATAAGAAGGTCCAAGGGAAACAGTAACATGAAGTGAAGAATCGGAGTCTATAACTAGTGTCAATGGAATGGTTCAAACATAGACAGTAGGAAGAGTCAGTCTTCTTGTACTTAAGTCGGCATTGTGCCTTTTGTATTTAATTCCGAGGCAATATCGGTGCTTAATCGTCAATAAGAAGGTCCAAGGGATACAGTAAACCTGAAGTGAAGCATCGGAATCCATAACTGGTGTCACACGAATGGTTCAAAACATAGGCAGTAAGAAGATTCAGTCTTCTTGTCCTTACGTCGGCATTGTGCCTTTTGTATTTAATTCCGATGCAGTTTCTTTGTTTCATAGTCAATAAGAAGGTCGGAGGGATACAGTAAACCTGAAGTGAAGCATTGGAATCTATAACTAGTGTCACAGGAATGGTTCAAAACAGTCAGAAAAAAGAGTCAGTCTTCTTGTACTAAAGTCGGCATTGTGCCTTTTGTATTTAATTCCGATGCAATTTCCGTGTTTCATCGTCAATAAGAAGGTCCAAGGGATAAAGTAAACCTGAAGTGTAGCATCGGAATCTGTAACTAGCGTCACAGGAATGGTTCAAATCATAGACACCAAGAAGAGTCAGTCTGTTTGTACTTAAGACGGCATTGTGCATTTTCTATTTAATTCCGATGCAATTTCTGTGTTTCATCGTCAATAAGAAGGTCAGAGGGATACAGTGAACCTGAGGTGAAGCATCGGAATCTATAACTAGTTACACAGGAATGGTTCAAAACATAGACAATAGGAAGAGTCAGTCTTCTTGTACTTAAGTTGGCATTGTGCCTTTTTTACTTAATTCCGATGCACTATCTGTGTTTCATCGTCATTAAGAAGGTCCAAGGGATACAGTAAACCTGATATGAAGCATCGGAATCTATAACTAGTGTCACGGGAATGGTTCTTAACTTAGACAGTAGGAAGATTCAGTCTACATGTACTTCAGTCCATATTGTGCCTTTTGTATTTATTTCCGATGCAATTTATGTGTTTCATCGTCAATAAGAAGGTCAGAGGGATACAGTAAACCTGAAGTGAAGCATCGGAATCTATAACTAGTGTCACAGGAATGGTTCAAAGCATAGTCGGTAAGAAGAGTCAGTCTTCTTGTACTTAAGTCGGCATTGTGCCTTTTGTATTTAATTCCGATGCAACTTCTGTGTTTCATCGTCAATAAGAAGGTCCAAGAGCTACAGTAAACCTGAAGTGGAGCATCGGAATCTATAACTAGTGTCACCGGAATGGTTCAAAACATAGACAGTAAGAAGAGTCAGTCTTCTTGTACTTAAGTCGGCATTGTGCCTTTTCAATTTAATTCCGATGCAATTACTGTGTTTAATCGACAATAAGAAGGTCAGAGGGATACAGTAAACCTGAAGAGAAGCATCGGAATCTCCAAATAGTGTCACAGGAATGGTTCAACACATAGTCAGTAAGAAGAGTCAGTCTTCTTGTACTTAAGTCGGCATTGTGCCTTTTGTATTTAATTCCGATGCAATTTCTGTGTTTCATCGTCAATAAGAAGGTCCAAGGTATACAGTAAACCTGAAGTGAAGCATCGGAATCTGTAACTAGCGTCACAGGAATGGTTCAAAACATAGACACTAAGAAGAGTCAGTCTGCTTGTACTTAAGACGGCATTGTGCCTTTTCTATTTAATTCCGATGCAATTTCTGTGTTTCACCGTCAATAAGAAGGTCAGAGGGATACAGTGAACCTGAGGTGAAGCATCGGAACCGATAACTAGTGTCACAGGAATGGTTCAAAACATAGACAGTTGGAAGAGTCGGTCTTCTTGTACTTAAGTCGGCATTGTGCCTTTTGTATTTAATTCCGATGCAATTTCTGTGTTTCATCGTCAATAAGAAGGTCCAAGGTATACAGTAAACCTGAAGTGAAGCATCGGAATCTGTAACTAGCGTCACAGGAATGGTTCAAAACATAGACACTAAGAAGAGTCAGTCTGCTTGTACTTAAGACGGCATTGTGCCATTTCTATTTAATTCCGATGCATTATCGGTGTTTCATTGTTAATAAGGAGGTCAGAGGGATACAGTAAACCTGAAGTGAAGCATCGGAATCTATACCTAGTGTTACAGGAATGGATCAAGATATAGTCAGTATGAAGAGTCAGTCTTCTTGTACATAAGTCGGCATTGTGCCTTTTGTATTCAATTCCGATGCAATTTCTTTGTTTCATTGTCAATAAGAAGGTCCAAGGGATACAGTAAACCTAAAGAGAGGCATCGGAATCCATAACTAGTGTCACAGGAATGGTTCAAAACATAGACAGTAGGAAGAGACAGTCTTCTTCAACAAAAGTCGGCATTGTGCCTTTTCTATTTAATTCCGATGCAATTTCTGTGTTTCGTCATCAATAAGAAGGTTAAAGGGATACAGTAAACCTGAAGTGAAGCATCGGAACCTATAACTAGCGTCACAGGAATGGTTCAAAACATAGACAGTAATAAGAGTCAGTCTTCTTGTACTTAAGTAGGCATTATGCATTTTGTATTTAATTCCAATGCAATTTATGTGATTCATCGTCAATAAGAACGTCCAAGGGATACAGTAAACCTGAAGTGAAGCATCGGAATCTATAACTAGTGTCACAGGAATGGTTCAAAACATAGTCAGTAAGAGGAGTCAGTTTTCTTGTACTTAAGTAGGCATTTTGCCTTTTGTATTTAATTGCGATGCTATTTCTGAGTTTCATCTTCAATAAGAAGGTCAGAGGGACACAGTAGACCTGAAGTGAATCATCGGAATCTATAACTAGTGTCACAGGAATGGTTCCAATCATAGTCAGTTAGAAGAGTCAGTCTTCTTGTACTTGATTCGGCATTGTGCCTTTTCTATTTAATTCCGATGCTATTTCAGTGTTTCATCGTCAATAAGAAGGTCAGAGGGATTCAGTGAACCTGAGGTGAAGCATCGGAATCTATAACTAGTGTCACAGGAATGGTTCAAAACATAGACAGTAAGAAGAGTCAGTCTTCTTGTACTTGATTCGGCATTGTGCCTTTTCTATTTAATTCCGATGCTATTTCAGTGTTTCATCGTCAATAAGAAGGTCAGAGGGATTCAGTGAACCTGAAGTGAAGCATTGGAATCCATAACTAATGTCACAGGAATGGTTCAAAACATAGACAGTAGGAAGAGTCAGTCATCTTATACATAAGTCGGAATTGCCTTTTGTATTTAGTTCAGATGCAATTTCTGTGTTTCATCGTCAATAAGAATGTCCTAGCAATGCAGTAAACCTGAAGTGAAGCGTGGAAATATATAACTAGTGTCACAGGAATGGTTCAAAACAGAGTCAGTTAGAAGAGTCAGTCTTCTTGTACTTAAGTCGGCATTGTGCCTTTTCAATTTAATTCCGATGCAATTACTGAGTTTAATCGACAATAAGAAGGTCAGAGGGATACAGTAAACCTGAAGAGAAGCATCGGAATCTCCAAATAGTGTCACAGGAATGGTTCAACACATAGTCAGTAAGAAGAGTCAGTCTTCTTGTACTTAAGTAGGCATTGTCCCTTTTATATTTAATTCCGATGCAATTGCTGTGTTTCATCGTCAATAAGAGGGTCCAAGGGATACAGTAAACCTGAAGTGAAGCATCGGAATCTATAACTAGTGTCACAGGATTGGAACAAGATAAAGTCAGTAAGAAGAGTCAGTCTTCCTGTACTAAAGTCGGCATTGTGCCTTATCTATTTAATTCCGATGCAATTTCTGTGTTTCATCGTCAAAAAGAAGGTCAGAGGGATACAGTAAACCCGAAGTGAAGCATCGGAAACTATAACTAGTTACACAGGAATGGTTCAAAACATTGACAATAGGAAGAGTCAGTCTTCTTGTACTTAAGTTGGCATTGTGCCTTTTTTCTTAATTCCGATACACTATCTGTGTTTCATCGTCATTAAGAAGGTCCAAGGGATACAGTAAACCTGATATGAAGCATCGGAATCTATAACTAGTGTCACGGGAATGGTTCTTAACTTAGACAGTAGGAAGATTCAGTCTACATGTACTTCAGTCCGTATTGTGCCTTTTGTATTTATTTCCGATGCAATTTATGTGTTTCATCGTCAATAAGAAGGTCAGAGGGATACAGTAAACCTGAAGTGAAGCATCGGAATCTATAACTAGTGTCACAGGAATGGTTCAAAGCATAGTCGGTAAGAAGAGTCAGTCTTCTTGTACTTAAGTCGGCATTGTGCCTTTTTTATTTAATTCCGATGCAACTTCTGTGTTTCATCGTCAATAAGAAGGTCCAAGAGCTACAGTAAACCTGAAGTGGAGCATCGGAATCTATAACTAGTGTCACCGGAATGGTTCAAAATATAGACAGTAAGAAGAGTCAGTCTTCTTGTACTTAAGTCGGCATTGTGCCTTTTCAATTTAATTCCGATGCAATTACTGTGTTTAATCGACAATAAGAAGGTCAGAGGGATACAGTAAACCTGAAGAGAAGCATCGGAATCTCCAAATAGTGTCACAGGAATGGTTCAACACATTGTCAGTAAGAAGAGTCAGTCTTCTTGTACTTAAGTCGGCATTGTGCCTTTTGTATTTAATTCCGATGCAATTTCTGTGTTTCATCGTCAATAAGAAGGTCCAAGGAATACAGTAAACCAGAAGTGAAGCATCGGAATCTGTAACTAGCGTCACAGGAATGGTTCAAAACATAGACACTAAGAAGAGTCAGTCTGCTTGTACTTAAGTCGGCATTGTGCCTTTTCTATTTAATTCCGATGCATTATCGGTGTTTCATTGTTAATAAGAAGGTCAGAGGGATACAGTAAACCTGAAGTGAAGCATCGGAATCTATAACTAGTGTTACAGGAATGGATCAAGATATAGTCAGTATGAAGAGTCAGTCTTCTTGTAAATAAGTCGGCATTGTGCCTTTTGTATTCAATTCCGATGCAATTTCTTTGTTTCATTGTCAATAAGAAGGTCCAAGGGATACAGTAAACCTAAAGAGAAGCATCGGAATCCATAACTAGTGTCACAGGAATGGTTCAAAACATAGACAGTAGGAAGAGACAGTCTTCTTGAACATAAGTCGGCATTGTGCCTTTTCTATTTAATTCGGATGCAATTTCTGTGTTTCGTCAACAATAAGAAGGTAAAAGGGATACAGTAAACCTGAAGTGAAGCATCGGAATCTATAACTAGCGTCACAGGAATGGTTCAAATCATAGACAGTAAGAAGAGTCAGTCTTCTTGTACTTAAGTAGGCATTTTGCCTTTTGTATTTAATTCCGATGCAATTTATGTGTTTCATCGTCAATAAGAACGTCCAAGGGATACAGTAAACCTGAAGTGAAGCATCGGAATCTATAACTAGTGTCACAGGAATGGTTCAAAACATAGTCAGTAAGAGGAGTCAGTTTTCTTGTACTTAAGTAGGCATTTTGCCTTTTGTATTTAATTCCGATGCTATTTCTGTGTTTCATCTTCAATAAGAAGGTCAGAGGGACACAGTAGACCTGAAGTGAATCATCGGAATCTATAACTAGTGTCACAGGAATGGTTCCAATCATAGTCAGTTAGTAGAGTCAGTCTTCTTGTACTTGATTCGGCATTGTGCCTTTTCTATTTAATTCCGATGCTATTTCAGTGTTTCATCGTCAATAAGAAGGTCCAAGGGATACAGTAAAGCTGAAGTGAAGCATCGGAATCTATAACTAGTGTCACAGATATGGTTCAAAACATAGTCAGTAAGAAGAGTCAGTCTTCTTGTACTTAAGTCGGCATTGTGCCCTTTTCAAATTAAGTCCGATGCAATTACTGTGTTTCATCGTCAATACGAAGGTCAGAGGGATACAATAAACCTGAAATGAAGCATCGGAATCTCTAACTGGTGTCACAGGAGTGGTTCAAATCATAGTCAGTAAGACGAGTCAGTCTTCTTGTACTTAGGTCGGTATTGTGCCTTTTGTATTTCATTCCGATGCTATTTCTGTGTTTCATCGTGAATAAGAAGGCCAAAGGGATACAGTAAACCTGAAGTGAAGCATCGGAATCTATAACTAGTGTCACAGGAATGGTTCAAACATAGTCAGTAAGATGAGTCAGTCTTCTTGTACTTAAGTCGGCATTGTGACTTTTCTATTTAATTCCGATGCAATTTCTGTGTTTCATCGTCAGTAAGAAGGTGAGAGGGATACAGTAAACCTGACGTGAAGCGTCGGAATCTATAACTAGAATCACAGGAATGGTTGATAACATAGTCAGAAAGCACAATCAATCTTCTTGTACTTATGTCGGCATTGTGCTTTTTCTATTTAATTGCGATGCAATTTCTGTGTTTCATCGCCAATAAGATTGTCCAGGGGATACAGTAAACCTGAAGTGAAGCATCGGAACCTGTAACTAGCGTCACAGGAATGGTTCGAAACATAGACAGTAGGAAGAGTCAGTCTTCTTGTACTTAAGTCGGCATTGTGCCTTTTCTATTTAATTCCGATGCAATTTCTGTGTTTCATCGTCAATAAGAGGGTCAGAGGGATACAGATAACCGGAGGTGAAGCATCGGAATCTATAACTAGTGTCACAGGAATGGTTCAAAACATAGACAGTAAGAAGAGTCAGTCTTCTTGTACTTAAGTCGGCATTGTGCCTTTTGTATTTAATTCCGATGCAATTTTTGTGTTTCATCGTCAATAAGAAGGTCCAAGGGATTCAGTAAACCTGAAGTGAAGCATCAGAATCTATAAATAGTGTCACAGGAATGGTTCCAAACATAGACAGTAGAAAGAGTCAGTCTTCTTGTACTTAAGTCGGCATGGTGCCTTTTGTATTTAATTCCGATGCAATTTATGTGTATCATCGTTAATAAGAAGGTCCAAGGTATAGAGTAAACCTGGAGTGAAGCATCGGAATCTATAACTAGTGTCACATGAATGGTTCAAATCATAGACAGTAAGAAGAGTCAGCCATCTTACACTTAAGTCGGCATTGTGCCTTTTGTATTTTATTCCGATGCAATTTCTGTGTTTCATCGTCACTAAGAAGGTCCAAGGGATACAGTAAACCTGAAGTGAAGCATCCGAATCTACAACTAATGTCACAGGAGTGGTTAAAAACATAGTCATTAAGAAGAGTCAGTCTTCATGTACTTAAGTCGGCATTGTGCCTTTTCTATTTAATTCCGATGCAATTTCTGTGTTTCATCGTCAAAAAGAAGGTCAGAGGGATACAGTAACCCTGAAGTGAAGCATCGGAATCTATAACTAGTGTCACAGGAATGGTTCAAAACATACACAATAGGAAGATTCAGCCTTCTTGTACTTAAGTCGGCATTGTGCCTTTAGTATTTAATTCCGATGCAATTTCTGTGTTTCATCGTCAATAAGAAGGTCAGAGGGATTCAGTGAAACTGAGGTGAAGCATCGGAATCTATAACTAGTGTCACAGGAATGGTTCAAGATATAGTCAGTAAGAAGAGTCAGTCTTCATGTACTGAAGACGGCATTGTGCCTTTTCTATTTAATTCCGATGCAATTTCTGTGTTTCATCGTCAATAAGAAGGTCAGAGGGATTCAGTGAAACTGAGGTGAAGCATCGGAATCTATTACTAGTATCACAGGAATGGTTCAATACATAGACAGTAAGAAGAGTCAGTCTTCTTGTACTTAAGTCGGCATTGTGCCTTTTCTAATTATTTCCGATGCAATTTCTGTGTTTCAACGCCAATAAGAAGGTCCAAAGGATACAGTAAACCTGAAGTGAAGCATCGAAATATACAACTAGTGTCACAGGAATGGTTCAAAACATAGTCAGTAAGAAGAGTCAGTTTTCTTGTACTGAAGTTGGCATTTTGCCTTTTGTATTTAATTCCGATGCTATTTCTGTGTTTCATCTTCAATAAGAAGGTCAGAGGGACACAGTAGACCTGAAGTGAATCATCGGAATCTATAACTATTGTCACAGGAATGGTTCCAATCATAGTCAGTTAGAAGAGTCAGTCTTCTTGTACTTGATTCGGCATTGTGCCTTTTCTATTTAATTCCGATGCTATTTCAGTGTTTCATCGTCAATAAGAAGGTCCAAGGGATACAGTATAGCTGAAGTGAAGCATCGGAATCTATAACTAGTGTCACAGATATGGTTCAAAACATAGTCAGTAAGAAGAGTCAGTTTCCTTGCACTTAAGTCGGCATTGTGCCTTTTGTATTTAATTCCGATTCAATTTCTGTGTTTCATCGTCAATAGGATGGTCAGAGGGATACAGTAAACCTGAAGTGAAACATCGGAATCTGGAACTTTTGTCACATGAATGGTTCAGAACATAGACAGTAAAAAGGGTAGGTCATCTTCTACTTAAGTCGGCATTGTGCCTTTTGTATTTAATTCCGATGCAATTTCTGTATTTCATCGTCAATAAGAAGGTCCAAGGGATACAGTAAACCTGAAGTGAAGCATCGGAATCTATAACTAGTGTCACAGGAATGGTTCAAAACATAGACAGTAAGAAGAGTCAGTCTCCTTGTACTTAAGTCGCCATTGTGCCCTTTTCAAATTAAATCCGATGCCATTACTGTGTTTCATCGTCAATACGAAGGTCAGAGGGATACAATAAACCTGAAATGAAGCATCGGAATCTCTAACTGGTGTCACAGGAATGGTTCAAATCATAGTCAGTAAGACGAGTCAGTCTTCTTGTACTTAAGTCGGTATTGTGCCTTTTGAATTTCATTCCGATGCTATTTCTGTGTTTCATCGTCACTAAGAAGGCCAAAGGGATACAGTAAACCTGAAGTGAAGCATCGGAAACTATAACTAGTGTCACAGGAATGGTTCAAACATAGTCAGTATGATGAGTCAGTCTTCTTGTACTTAAGTCGGCTTTGTGACTTTTCTATTTAATTCCGATGCAATTTCTGTGTTTCATCGTCAGTAAGAAGGTGAGAGGGATACAGTAAACCTGACGTGAAGCGTCGGAATCTATAACTAGAATCACAGGAATGGTTGATAACATAGTCAGTAAGGACAATCAGTCTTCTTGTACTTATGTCGGCATTGTGCTTTTTCTATTTAATTGCGATGCAATTTCTGTGTTTCATCGCCAATAAGAATGTCCAAGGGATATAGTAAACCTGAAGTGAAGCATCGGCATCTATAACTAGTGTCACAGGAATGGATCAAGATATAGTCAGTATGAAGATCTGTCTTCTTGTACATAAGTCGGCATTGTGCCTTTGGTATTCAATTCCGATGCAATTTCTGTGTTTCATTGTCAATAAGAAGGTCCAAGGGATACAGTAAACCTGAAGTGAAGCATCAGAATCCATAACTAGTGTCACAGGAATGGTTCAAAACATAGACAGTAAGAAGGGTCGGTCATATTCTACTTAAGTCGGCATTGTGCCTTTTGTATTTAATTCCGATGCAATTTCTGTATTTCATCTTCAATAAGAAGGTCCAAGGGATACAGTAAACCTGAAGTGACGCATCGGAATCTCTAACTGGTGTCACAGGAATGGTTCAAATCCTAGTCAGTAAGACGAGTCAGTCTTCTTGTACTTAAGTCGGTATTGTGCCTTTATTATTTCATTCCGATGCTATTTCTGTGTTTCATCGTCAATGAGAAGGCCAAAGGGATACAGTAAACCTGAAATGAAGCATCGAAATCTATAACTAGTGTCACAGGAATGGTTCAAACATAGTCAGTAAGATGAGTCAGTCTTCTTGTACTTAAGTCGGCATTGTGACTTTTCTATTTAATTCCGATGCAATTTCTGTGTTTCATCGTCAGTAAGAAGGTGAGAGGGATACAGTAAACCTGACGTGAAGCGTCGGAATCTATAACTAGAATCACAGGAATGGTTTATATCATAGTCAGTAAGGACAATCAGTCTTCTTGTACTTATGTCGGCATTGTGCTTTTTCTATATAATTGCGATGCAATTTCTGTGTTTCATCGCCAATAAGAATGTCCAAGGGATACAGTAAACCTGAAGTGAAGCATAGGAACCTGTAACTAGCGTCACAGGAATGTTTCAAAAGATAGACAGTAAGAAGAGTCGGTCATCTTGTACTTAAGTCGGCATTGTGCCTTTTCTATTTAATTCCCATACAATTTCTGTGTTTCATCGTCAATAAGAAGGTCAGAGGGATACAGATAACCGGAGGTGAAGCATCGGAATCTATAACTAGTGTCACAGGAATGGTTCAAAACATAGACAGTAAGAAGAGTCAGTCTTCTTGTACTTAAGTCGGCATTGTGCCTTTTGTATTTAATTCCGATGCATTTTTGTGTTTCATCGTCAATAAGAAGGTCCAAGGGATTCAGTAAACCAGAAGTGAAGCATCGGAATCTATAACTAGTGTCACAGGAATGGTTCCAAACATAGACAGTAGGAAGAGTCAGTCTTCTTGTACTTAAGTCGGCATTGTGCCTTTTGTATTTAATTCCGATGCAATTTATGTGTATCATCGTTAATAACAAGGTCCAAGGGATACAGTAAACCTGAAGTGAAGCACCGGAATCTGTAACTAGTGTCACAGGAGTGGTTCAAAACATAGTCAGTGAGAAGAGTCAGTCTTCTTGTACTTAAGTCGGCATTGTGCCTTTTCGATTTAATTCCGATGCAATTTCTGTGTTTCATCGTCAATAAGAAGGTCAGAGGGATACAGATAACCGGAGGTGAAGCATCGGAATCTATAACTAGTGTCACAGGAATGGATCAGGATATAATCAGTAAGAAGAGTCAGTCTTCCTGTACTTAAGTCGGCATTGTGCCTTTTCTATTTAATTCCGATGCAATTTCTGTGTTTCATCGTCAAAAAGAAGGTCAGAGGCAAACAGTAACCCTGAAGTGAAGCATCGGAATCTACAACTAGTGTCACAGGAATGGTTCAAACATACGCAATAGGAAGAGTCAGTCTTCTTGTACTTAAGTTGGCATTGGGCCTTTTGTATTTAATTCCGATGCACTATCTGTGTTTCATTGTCATTAAGAAGGTCCAAGGGATACAGTAAACCTGATATGAAGCATCGGAATCCATAACTAGTGTCATGGGAATGGTTCTTAACTTAGACAGTAGGAAGATTCAGTCTACATGTACTTCAGTCCGTATTGTGCCTTTTGTATTTATTTCCGATGATATTTCTGTGTTTCATCGTCAATAAGAAGGTCAGAGGGATACAGTAAACCTGAAGTGAAGCATCGGAATCCATAACTAGTGTCACAGGAATGGTTCAAATCATAGTCGGTAAGAAGAGTCAGTCTTCTTGTACTTAAGTCGGCATTGTGCCTTTTGTATTTAATTCCGATGCAACTTCTGTGTTTCATCGTCAATAAGAAGGTCCAAGAGATACAGTAAACCTGAAGTGGAGCATCGGAACCTATAACTAGTGTCACCGGAATGGTTCAAAACATAGACAGTAAGAAGAGTCAGTCTTCTTGTACTTAAGTCGGCATTGTGCCCTTTTCAATTTAATACCGATGCAATTACTGTGGTTAATCGATAATAAGAAGTTCAGACGGATACAGTAAACCTGAAGGGAAGCATCGGAATCTCCAAATAGTGTCACAGGAATGGTTCAACACATAGTCAGTTGGAAGAGTCAGTCTGCTTGTACTTAAGACGGCATTGTGCCTTTTCTATTTAATTCCGATGCAATTTCTGTGTTTCATCGTCAATAAGAAGGTCAGAGGGATACAGTGAACCTGAGGTGAAGCATCGGAATCTATAACTAGTGTCACAGGAATGGTTCAAAACATAGACAGTTGGAAGAGTCGGCCTTCTTGTACTTAAGTCGGCATTGTGCCTTTTCTATTTAATTCCGATGCAATATCGGTGTTTCATCGTTAATAAGAAGGTCAGAGGGAAACAGTAAACATGAAGTGAAGCATCGGAATCTACAACTAGTATCACTGGAATGGTTCAAATCATAGTCAGTAAGAAGAGTCAGTCTTCTTGTACTTAAGTCGGCATTGTGCCTTTTGTATTTAATTCCGATGCAATTTCTGTGTTTCATCGTCAATAAGAAGATCCAAGGGATACAGTAAACCTGAAGTGAAGCATCGGCATCTATAACTAGAGTCACAGGAATGGATCAAGATATAGTCAGTATGAAGATCAGTCTTCTTGTACATAAGTCGGCATTGTGCCTTTTGTATTCAATTCCGATGCAATTTCTGTGTTTCATTGTCAATAAGAAGGTCCAAGGGATACAGTAAACCTGAAGTGAAGCATCGGAATCCATAACTAGTGTCACAGGAATGGTTCAAAACATAGACAGTAGGAAGAGGCAGTCTTCTTGTACATAAGTCGGTATTGTGCCTTTTCTAATTAATTTCGATACAATTTCTGTGTTTCGTCATCAATAAGAAGGTCCAAGGGATACAGTAAACCTGAAGTGAAGCATCGGAATCTATAACTAGCGTCACAGGAATGGTTCAAAACATAGACAGTAAGAAGAGTCAGTCTTCTTGTACTTAAGTCAGCATTGTGCCTTTTGTATTTAATTCCGATGCTATTTCTGTGTTTCATCTTCAATAAGAAGGTCAGAGGGACACAGTAGACCTGAAGTGAATCATCGGAATCTATAACTATTGTCACAGGAATGGTTCCAATCATAGTCAGTTAGAAGAGTCAGTCTTCTTGTACTTGATTCGGCATTGTGCCTTTTCTATTTAATTCCGATGCTATTTCAGTGTTTCATCGTCAATAAGAAGGTCCAAGGGATACAGTATAGCTGAAGTGAAGCATCGGAATCTATAACTAGTGTCACAGATATGGTTCAAAACATAGTCAGTAAGAAGAGTCAGTTTCCTTGCACTTAAGTCGGCATTGTGCCTTTTGTATTTAATTCCGATTCAATTTCTGTGTTTCATCGTCAATAGGATGGTCAGAGGGATACAGTAAACCTGAAGTGAAACATCGGAATCTGGAACTTTTGTCACATGAATGGTTCAGAACATAGACAGTAAAAAGGGTAGGTCATCTTCTACTTAAGTCGGCATTGTGCCTTTTGTATTTAATTCCGATGCAATTTCTGTATTTCATCGTCAATAAGAAGGTCCAAGGGATACAGTAAACCTGAAGTGAAGCATCGGAATCTATAACTAGTGTCACAGGAATGGTTCAAAACATAGACAGTAAGAAGAGTCAGTCTCCTTGTACTTAAGTCGCCATTGTGCCCTTTTCAAATTAAATCCGATGCCATTACTGTGTTTCATCGTCAATACGAAGGTCAGAGGGATACAATAAACCTGAAATGAAGCATCGGAATCTCTAACTGGTGTCACAGGAATGGTTCAAATCATAGTCAGTAAGACGAGTCAGTCTTCTTGTACTTAAGTCGGTATTGTGCCTTTTGAATTTCATTCCGATGCTATTTCTGTGTTTCATCGTCACTAAGAAGGCCAAAGGGATACAGTAAACCTGAAGTGAAGCATCGGAAACTATAACTAGTGTCACAGGAATGGTTCAAACATAGTCAGTAAGATGAGTCAGTCTTCTTGTACTTAAGTCGGCTTTGTGACTTTTCTATTTAATTCCGATGCAATTTCTGTGTTTCATCGTCAGTAAGAAGGTGAGAGGGATACAGTAAACCTGACGTGAAGCGTCGGAATCTATAACTAGAATCACAGGAATGGTTGATAACATAGTCAGTAAGGACAATCAGTCTTCTTGTACTTATGTCGGCATTGTGCTTTTTCTATTTAATTGCGATGCAATTTCTGTGTTTCATCGCCAATAAGAATGTCCAAGGGATATAGTAAACCTGAAGTGAAGCATCGGCATCTATAACTAGTGTCACAGGAATGGATCAAGATATAGTCAGTATGAAGATCTGTCTTCTTGTACATAAGTCGGCATTGTGCCTTTGGTATTCAATTCCGATGCAATTTCTGTGTTTCATTGTCAATAAGAAGGTCCAAGGGATACAGTAAACCTGAAGTGAAGCATCAGAATCCATAACTAGTGTCACAGGAATGGTTCAAAACATAGACAGTAAGAAGGGTCGGTCATATTCTACTTAAGTCGGCATTGTGCCTTTTGTATTTAATTCCGATGCAATTTCTGTATTTCATCTTCAATAAGAAGGTCCAAGGGATACAGTAAACCTGAAGTGACGCATCGGAATCTCTAACTGGTGTCACAGGAATGGTTCAAATCCTAGTCAGTAAGACGAGTCAGTCTTCTTGTACTTAAGTCGGTATTGTGCCTTTATTATTTCATTCCGATGCTATTTCTGTGTTTCATCGTCAATGAGAAGGCCAAAGGGATACAGTAAACCTGAAATGAAGCATCGAAATCTATAACTAGTGTCACAGGAATGGTTCAAACATAGTCAGTAAGATGAGTCAGTCTTCTTGTACTTAAGTCGGCATTGTGACTTTTCTATTTAATTCCGATGCAATTTCTGTGTTTCATCGTCAGTAAGAAGGTGAGAGGGATACAGTAAACCTGACGTGAAGCGTCGGAATCTATAACTAGAATCACAGGAATGGTTTATAACATAGTCAGTAAGGACAATCAGTCTTCTTGTACTTATGTCGGCATTGTGCTTTTTCTATATAATTGCGATGCAATTTCTGTGTTTCATCGCCAATAAGAATGTCCAAGGGATACAGTAAACCTGAAGTGAAGCATAGGAACCTGTAACTAGCGTCACAGGAATGGTTCAAAAGATAGACAGTAAGAAGAGTCAGTCATCTTGTACTTAAGTCGGCATTGTGCCTTTTCTATTTAATTCCCATACAATTTCTGTGTTTCATCGTCAATAAGAAGGTCAGAGGGATACAGATAACCGGAGGTGAAGCATCGGAATCTATAACTAGTGTCACAGGAATGGTTCAAAACATAGACAGTAAGAAGAGTCAGTCTTCTTGTACTTAAGTCGGCATTGTGCCTTTTGTATTTAATTCCGATGCATTTTTGTGTTTCATCGTCAATAAGAAGGTCCAAGGGATTCAGTAAACCAGAAGTGAAGCATCGGAATCTATAACTAGTGTCACAGGAATGGTTCCAAACATAGACAGTAGGAAGAGTCAGTCTTCTTGTACTTAAGTCGGCATTGTGCCTTTTGTATTTAATTCCGATGCAATTTATGTGTATCATCGTTAATAACAAGGTCCATGGGATACAGTAAACCTGAAGTGAAGCACCGGAATCTGTAACTAGTGTCACAGGAGTGGTTCAAAACATAGTCAGTGAGAAGGTTCAGTCTTCTTGTACTTAAGTCGGCATTGTGCCTTTTCGATTTAATTCCGATGCAATTTCTGTGTTTCATCGTCAATAAGAAGGTCAGAGGGATACAGATAACCGGAGGTGAAGCATCGGAATCTATAACTAGTGTCACAGGAATGGATCAGGATATAATCAGTAAGAAGAGTCAGTCTTCCTGTACTTAAGTCGGCATTGTGCCTTTTCTATTTAATTCCGATGCAATTTCTGTGTTTCATCGTCAAAAAGAAGGTCAGAGGCAAACAGTAACCCTGAAGTGAAGCATCGGAATCTACAACTAGTGTCACAGGAATGGTTCAAACATACGCAATAGGAAGAGTCAGTCTTCTTGTACTTAAGTTGGCATTGGGCCTTTTGTATTTAATTCCGATGCACTATCTGTGTTTCATTGTCATTAAGAAGGTCCAAGGGATACAGTAAACCTGATATGAAGCATCGGAATCCATAACTAGTGTCATGGGAATGGTTCTTAACTTAGACAGTAGGAAGATTCAGTCTACATGTACTTCAGTCCGTATTGTGCCTTTTGTATTTATTTCCGATGATATTTCTGTGTTTCATCGTCAATAAGAAGGTCAGAGGGATACAGTAAACCTGAAGTGAAGCATCGGAATCCATAACTAGTGTCACAGGAATGGTTCAAATCATAGTCGGTAAGAAGAGTCAGTCTTCTTGTACTTAAGTCGGCATTGTGCCTTTTGTATTTAATTCCGATGCAACTTCTGTGTTTCATCGTCAATAAGAAGGTCCAAGAGATACAGTAAACCTGAAGTGGAGCATCGGAACCTATAACTAGTGTCACCGGAATGGTTCAAAACATAGACAGTAAGAAGAGTCAGTCTTCTTGTACTTAAGTCGGCATTGTGCCCTTTTCAATTTAATACCGATGCAATTACTGTGGTTAATCGATAATAAGAAGTTCAGAGGGATACAGTAAACCTGAAGGGAAGCATCGGAATCTCCAAATAGTGTCACAGGAATGGTTCAACACATAGTCAGTTGGAAGAGTCAGTCTGCTTGTACTTAAGACGGCATTGTGCCTTTTCTATTTAATTCCGATGCAATTTCTGTGTTTCATCGTCAATAAGAAGGTCAGAGGGATACAGTGAACCTGAGGTGAAGCATCGGAATCTATAACTAGTGTCACAGGAATGGTTCAAAACATAGACAGTTGGAAGAGTCGGCCTTCTTGTACTTAAGTCGGCATTGTGCCTTTTCTATTTAATTCCGATGCAATATCGGTATTTCATCGTTAATAAGAAGGTCAGAGGGAAACAGTAAACATGAAGTGAAGCATCGGAATCTACAACTAGTATCACTGGAATGGTTCAAATCATAGTCAGTAAGAAGAGTCAGTCTTCTTGTACTTAAGTCGGCATTGTGCCTTTTGTATTTAATTCCGATGCAATTTCTGTGTTTCATCGTCAATAAGAAGATCCAAGGGATACAGTAAACCTGAAGTGAAGCATCGGCATCTATAACTAGAGTCACAGGAATGGATCAAGATATAGTCAGTATGAAGATCAGTCTTCTTGTACATAAGTCGGCATTGTGCCTTTTGTATTCAATTCCGATGCAATTTCTGTGTTTCATTGTCAATAAGAAGGTCCAAGGGATACACTAAACCTGAAGTGAAGCATCGGAATCCATAACTAGTGTCACAGGAATGGTTCAAAACATAGACAGTAGGAAGAGGCAGTCTTCTTGTACATAAGTCGGTATTGTGCCTTTTCTAATTAATTTCGATACAATTTCTGTGTTTCGTCATCAATAAGAAGGTCCAAGGGATACAGTAAACCTGAAGTGAAGCATCGGAATCTATAACTAGCGTCACAGGAATGGTTCAAAACATAGACAGTAAGAAGAGTCAGTCTTCTTGTACTTAAGTCAGCATTGTGCCTTTTGTATTTAATTCCGATGCTATTTCTGTGTTTCATCTTCAATAAGAAGGTCAGAGGGACACAGTAGACCTGAAGTGAATCATCGGAATCTATAACTAGTGTCACAGGAATGGTTCCAATCATAGTCAGTTAGAAGAGTCAGTCTTCTTGTACTTGATTCGGCATTGTGCCTTTTCTATTTAATTCCGATGCTATTTCAGTGTTTCATCGTCAATAAGAAGGTCCAAGAGATACAGTAAAGCTGAAGTGAAGCATCGGAATCTATAACTAGTGTCACAGATATGGTTCAAAACATAGTCAATAAGAAGAGTCAGTCTTCTTGAACTTAAGTCGGCAATGTGCCTTTTGTATTTAATTCCGATTCAATTTCTGTGTTTCATCGTCAATAGGATGGTCAGAGGGATACAGTAAACCTGAAGTGAAGCGTCGGAATTTAGAACTTTTGTCACATGAATGGTTCAGAACATAGACAGTAAGAAGGGTCAGTCATATTCTACTTTAGTCGGCATTGAGCCTTTTGTATTTAATTCCGATGCAATTTCTGTATTTCATCGTCAATAAGAAGGTCCAAGGGATTCAGTAAACCTGAAGTGAAGCAACAGAATCTATAACTAGTGTCACAGGAATGGTTACAAACATAGACAGTAGGAAGAGTCAGTCTTCTTGTACTTAAGTCGGCATTGTGCCTTTTGTATTTAATTCCGATGCAATTTATGTGTATCATCGTTAATAAGAAGGTCCAAGGGATACAGTAAACTTGAAGTGAAGCACCGGAATCTATAACTAGTGTCACAGGAGTGGTTCAAAACATAGCCAGTGAGAAGAGTCAGTCTTCTTGTACTTAAGTCGGCATTGTGCCTTTTCGATTTAATTCCGATGCAATTCTGTATTTCATCGTCAATAAGAAGGTCAGAGGGATACAGATAACCGGAGGTGAAGCATCGGAATCTATAACTAGTGTCACAGGAATGGTTCAAAACATAGACAGTAAGAAGAGTCAGTCTTCTTGTACTTAAGTCGGCATTGTGCCTTTTGTTTTTAATTCCAATGCAATTTCTGTGTTTCATCGTTAATAAAAAGGTCCAAGGTATACAGTAAAAATGAAGTGAAGCATCGGAATCCATAACTAGTGTCACAGGAATGGTTTAAAACATACTCAGTAACAAGAGTCAGTCTTCTTGTACCTAAGTCGGCATTGTGCCTTTTCTATTTAATTCCGTTGCAATTTCGGTGTTTCATCGTCATTAAGAAGGTCCAAGGGATACAGTATACCTGGTGTGAAGCATCGGAATCTATAACTAGTGTCACAGGAATAGTTCAAAACATAGACAGTAAGAAGAGTCAGTCTTCTTGCACTTAAGTTGGCATTGTGATTTTTGTATTTAATTCCGATGCAATTTATGTGTATCATCGTTAATAAGAAGGTCCAAGGGATACAGTAATCCTGAAGTGAAGCACCGGAATCTATAACTAGTGTCACAGGAGTGGTTCAAAACATAGTCAGTGAGAAGAGTCAGTCTTCTTGTACTTAAGTCGGCATTGTGCCTTTTCGATTTAATTCCGATGCAATTTCTGTGATTCATCGTCAATAAGAAGGTCAGAGGGATACAGATAACCGGAGGTGCAGCATCGGAATCTATAACTAGTGTCACAGGAATGGTTCAAAACATAGACAGTAAGAAGAGTCAGTCTTCTTATACTTAAGTCGGCATTGTGCCTTTTGTTTTTAATTCCGATGCAATTTCTATGTTTCATCGTTAATAAAAAGGTCCAAGGTATACAGTAAAAATGAAGTGAAGCATCGGAATCCATAACTAGTGTCACAGGAATGGTTTAAAACATTCTCAGTAACAAGAGTCAGTCTTCTTGTACCTAAGTTGGCATTGTGCCTTTTCTATTTAATTCCGTTACAATTTCGGTGTTTCATCGTCATTAAGAAGGTCCAAGGGATACAGTATACCTGGTGTGAAGCATCGGAATGTATAACTAGTGTCACAGGAATGGTTCAAAACATAGACAGTAAGAAGAGTCAGTCTTCTTGCACTTAAGTCGGCATTGTGCCTTTTGTATTTAATTCCGATGCATTTTCTGTGTTTCATCGTCAATAAGAAAGTCTGAGGGATACAGTAAACCTGAAGTGAAGCATCGGAATGTATAACTAGTGTCACAGGAATGGTTCAAATAATAGGCAGTAAGAAGATTCAGTCTTCATGTCCTTAAGTCGGCATTGTGCCTTTTGTATTTAATTCCGATGCAATTTCTGTGTTTCATCGTCAATAAGAAGGTCCAAGGTATACAGTAAACCTGGAGTGAAGCATCGGAATCTATAACTAGTGTCACAGGAATGGTTCAAATCATAGTCAGTAAGAAGAGTCAGTCTTCATGTACTTAAGTCGGCATTGTGCCTTTTGTATTTAATTCCGATGCAATTTCATTGTTTAGTGGTCAATAAGAAGGTCCAAGGGAAACAGTAAACCTGAAGTGAAGCATCGGAGTCAATAACTAGTGTCAATGGAATGGTTCAAACATAGACAGTTGGAAGAGTCAGTCTTCTTGTACTTAAATCGGCATTGTGCCTTTTGTATTTAAGTCCGAGACAATATCTGTGTTTAATCGTCAATAAGAAGGTCCAAGGGATACAGTAAACCTGAAGTGAAGCATCGCAATCCATAACTAGTGTCACAGGAAGGGTTCAAAACATAGACAGTAAGATGAGTCAGTCTTCTTGTATTTAAGTCGGCATTGTGCCCTTTCTAATTAATTCCAATGCAATTTCTGTTTTTCGTCGCCAATAAGAATGTCCAAAGGATACAGTAAACCTGAAGTGAAGCATTGGAATCCATAAATAATGTCACAAGAATGGTTCAAAACATAGACAGTAGGAAGAGTCAGTCATCTTATACATAAGTCGGCATTGTGCCTTTTGTATTGAGTTCCGATGCAATATCTGTGTTTCATCGTCAATAAGAAGGTCCTAGGGATGCAGTAAACCTGAAGTGAAGCATCGGAATATACAACTAGTGTCACAGGAATGGTTCATAACATAGTCAGTAAGAAGAGTCAGTCTTCTTGTACTTAGGTAGGCATTGTGCCTTTTGTATTTATTTCCGATGCAATTGCTGTGTTTCATCGTCAATAAGAAGGTCCAAGGGATACAGTAAACCTGAAGTGAAGCATTGAAATCTATAACTAGTGTCACAGGAATGGATCAAGATATAGTCAGTAAGAAGAGTCAGTCTTCGTGTACTTAAGTCGGCATTGTTCCTTTTCTATTTAATTCCGATGCAATTTCTGTGTTTCATCGTCAAAAAGAAGGTCAGAGGGATACAGTCGACCTGAAGTGAAGCATCGGAATCTATAACTAGTGTCACAGGAATGGTTCAAAACATAGTCGGTAAGAAGAGTCAGTCTTCTTGTACTTAAGAAGGCATTGTGCCTTTTACATTTAATTCCGATGCAACTTCTGTGTTTCATCGTCAATACGAAGGGCCAAGAGATACAGTAAACCTGAAGTGGAGCATCGGAATCTATAACTAGTGTCACCGGAATGGTTCAAAACATAGACAGTAAGAAGAGTCAGTCTTCTTGTACTTAAGTCGGCATTGTGCCCTTTTCAATTTAATTCCGATGCAATTACTGTGTTTAATCGACAATAAGAAGGTCAGAGGGAAACAGTAAACCTGAAGTGAAGCATCGGAATCTCTAAATAGTGTCACAGGAATGGTTCAACACATTGTCAGTAAGAAGAGTCAGTCTTCTTGTACTTAAGTCGGCATTGTGCCTTTTGAATTTAATTCCGATGCAATTTCTGTGTTTCATCGTCAATAAGAAGATCCAAGGGATACAGTAAATCTGAAGTGAAGCATCGGAATCTGTAACTAGCGACACAGGAATGGTTCAAAACATAGACACTAAGAAGCGTCAGTCTGCTTGTACTTAAGACGGCATTGTGCCTTTTCTATTTAATTCCGATGCAATTTCTGTTGTTCATAGTCAATAAGAAGGTCAGAGGGATACAGTGAACCTGAGGTGAAACATCGGAATCTATAACTAGTGTCACAGGAATGGTTCAAAACATAGACAGTTGGAAGAGTCGGTCTTCTTGTACTTAAGTCGGCATTGTGCCTTCTCTATTTAATTCCGATGCAATATCGGTGTTTCATCGTTAATAGGAAGGTCAGAGGGATACAGTAAACCTGAAGTGATGCATCGGAATCTACAACTAGTGTCACTGGAATGGTTCAAATCATAGTCAGTAAGAAGAGTCAGTCTTCTTGTACTTAAGTCGGCATTTAACTCCGATGCAATTTCTGTGTTTCATCGTCAATAAGAAGATCCAAGGGATACAGTAAACCTGAAGTGAAGCATCGGAATCTATAACTAGTGTCACAGGAATGGATCAAGATATAGTCAGTATGAAGAGTCAGCCTTCTTGTACTTAAGTCGGCATTGTGCCTTTTGTATCCAATTACGATGCAATTTCTGTGTTTCATTGTCAATAAGAAGGTCCAAGGGATACAGTAAACCTGAAGTGAAGCATCGGAATCCATAACTAGTGTCACAGGAATGGTTCAAAACATAGACAGTAAGATGAGTCAGTCTTCTTGTACTTAAGTCGGCATTGTGCCTTTTTTAATTAATTCCAATGCAATTTCTGTTTTTCGTCGCCAATAAGAATGTCCAAAGGATACAGTAAACCTGAAGTGAAGCATTGGAATCCATAAATAATGTCACAAGAATGGTTCAAAACATAGACAGTAGGAAGAGTCAGTCATCTTATACATGAGTCGGCATTGTGCCTTTTGTATTGAGTTCCGATGCAATATCTGTGTTTCATCGTCAATAAGAAGGTCCTAGGGATGCAGTAAACCTGAAGTGAAGCATCGGAATATACAACTAGTGTCACAGGAATGGTTCATAACATAGTCAGTAAGAAGAGTCAGTCTTCTTGTACTTAAGTAGGCATTGTGCCTTTTCTCTTTAATTCCGATGCAATTTCTGTGTTTCATCGTCAGTAAGAAGGTGAGAGGGATACAGTAAACCTGAGGTGAAGCGTCGGAATCTATACTTAGTGTCACGGGAATGGTTCAAAACATAGACAGTAGGAAGAGTCAGTCTTCTTGTACTTAAGTCGGCATTGTGCCTTTTCTGTTTAATTCCGATGCAATTTCTGTGTTTCGTCGCCAGTAAGAAGGTGCAAAGGATACAGTAAACCTGAAGTGAAGCATCGGAATCTGTAACTAATGTCACAGGAATGGTTCAAAACATAGACAGTAGGAATAGTCAGTCTTCTTGTACTGAAGACTGCATTGTGCCTTTTGTATTTAATTCCGATGCAATTTCTGTGTTTCATCGTCAATAAGAAGGTCAAGGGATACAGTAAACCTGAAGTGAAGCAACGGAATCTATAACTAGTGTCACAGGAATGGTTCAAAACATAGTCAGTAAGAAGAGTCGGTCTTCTTGTACTTAAGTCGGCATTGTGCATTTTGTATTTAATTCCGATGCAATTTCTGTGTTTCATCGTCAATAAGAAGGTCCAAGGGATACAGGCAACCTGGAGTGAAACATCGGAATCTATAACTAGGGTCACAGGGACGGTTCAAAACATAGACGGTAAGAAGAGTCAGTCTTCTTGTACTTAAGTCGGCATTGTGTCTTTTGTATTTAATTCCGATGCAATTTCTGCGTTTCATCGTCAATAAGAAGGTTTAAGGGATACAGTAAACCTGAAGTGAAGCATCGGAATCTATAACTTGTGTCACAAGAATGGTTCAAAACACAGTCAGCAAGGAGAGTCAGTCTTCATGTACTTAATTCGGCATTGTGCCTTTTGTATTTAATTCCGATGCAATTTCGGTGTTTCATCGTCAATAAGAAGGTCCAAGCGATACAGTAAACCTGGAGTGAAGCATCGGAATCTATAACTAGTGTCACAGGAATGGTTCATAGCATAGACAGTAAGAAGAGTCAGTCTTCTTGTACTTAAGTCGACATTGTGCCTTTTGTATTTAATTCCGATGCAATTTTTGTGTTTCATCGTCAATAAGAAGGGCCAAGGGATTCAGTAAACCTGAAGTGAAGCATTGGAATCTAAAACTAGTGTCAGAGGAATGGTTCCAAACATAGACAGTAGGAAGAGTCAGTCTTCTTGTACTTAAGTCGGCATTGTGCCTTTTGTATTTAATTCCGATGCAATTTATGTGTATCATCGTTAATAAGAAGGTCCAAGGGATACAGTAAGCCTGAAGTAAAGCGTCGGAATCTGTAACTAGTGGCACAGGAATGGTACAAAACATAGACAGTAAGAAGAGGTAGTCTTCTTGTACTTAAGTCGGCATTGTGCCTCTTCTACTTAATTCCGACGCTATTTCTGTGTTTCGTCATCAATAAGAAGGTCGAAGTAATACAATAAAATTGAAGTGAAGCATCGGAATCTACAACTAGCGTCACTGGAATCGTTCAAAACGTAAACAGTAAGAAGTGTCAGTCATCTTGTACTTAAGTCGGCATTGTGCCTTTTGTATTTAATTCTGATGCAATTTCTGTGTTTCGTCGTCAATAAGAAGGTCTGAGGGATACAGTAAACCTGAAGTGAAGCATCGGAATGTATAACTAGTGTCACAGGAATGGTTCAAAAAATAGGCAGTAAGAAGATTCAGTCTTCTTGTCCTTAAGTCGGCATTGTGCCTTTTGTTTTTAATTCCGATGCAATTTCTGTGTTTCATCGTCAATAAGAAGGTCTGAGGGATACAGTAAACCTGGAGTGAAGCATCGGAATCTATAACTAGTGTCACAGGAATGGTTCAAATCATAGTCAGTAAGAAGAGTCAGTCTTCATGTACTTAAGTCGGCATTGTGCCTTTTGTATTTAATTCCGATGCAATTTCATTGTTTAGTGGTCAATAAGAAGGTCCAAGGGAAACAGTAAACCTGAAGTGAAGCATCGGAGTCTATAACTAGTGTCAATGTAATGGTTCAAACATAGACAGTAGGAAGAGTCAGTCTTCTTGTACTTAAATCGGCATTGTGCCTTTTGTATTTAATTCCGAGACAATATCTGTGTTTAATCGTCAATAAGAAGGTCCAAGGGATACAGTAAACCTGAAGTGAAGCATCGCAATCCATAACTAGTGTCACAGGAAGGGTTCAAAACATAGACAGTAAGATGAGTTTGTCTTCTTGTACTTAAGTCGGCATTGTGCCTTTTCTAATTAATTCCAAAGCAATTTCTGTTTTTCGTCGCCAATAAGAATGTCCATAGGATACAGTAAACCTGAAGTGAAGCATTGGAATCCATAAATAATGTCACAAGAATGGTTCAAAACATAGACAGTAGGAAGAGTCAGTCATCTTATACATAAGTCGGCATTGTGCCTTTTGTATTTAGTTCCGATGCAATATCTGTGTTTCATCGTCAATAAGAAGGTCCTAGGGATGCAGTAAACCTGAAGTGAAGCATCGGAATATACAACTAGTGTCACAGGAATGGTTCATAACATAGTCAGTAAGAAGAGTCAGTCTTCTTGTACTTAAGTAGGCATTGTGCCTTTTGTATTTAATTCCGATGCAATTGCTGTGTTTCATCGTCAATAAGAAGGTCCAAGGGATACAGTAAACCTGAAGTGAAGCATTGCAATCTATAACTAGTGTCACAGGAATGGATCAAGATATAGTCAGTAAGAAGAGACAGTCTTCGTGTACTTAAGTCGGCATTGTTCCTTTTCTATTTAATTCCGATGCAATTTCTGTGTTTCATCGTCAAAAAGAAGGTCAGAGGGATACAGTGAACCTGAGGTGAAACATCGGAATCTATAACTAGTGTCACAGGAATGGTTCAAAACATAGACAGTTGGAAGAGTCGGTCTTCTTGTACTTAAGTCGGCATTGTGCCTTTTCTATTTAATTCCGATGCAATATCGGTGTTTCATCGTTAATAGGAAGGTCAGAGGGATACAGTAAAGCTGAAGTGAAGCATCGGAATCTACAACTAGTGTCACTGGAATGGTTCAAATCATAGTCAGTAAGAAGAGTCAGTCTTCTTGTACTTAAGTCGGCATTTAATTCCGATGCAATTTCTGTGTTTCATCGTCAATAAGAAGATCCAAGGGATACAGTAAACCTGAAGTGAAGCATCGGAATCTATAACTAGTGTCACAGGAATGGATCAAGATATAGTGAGTATGAGGAGTCAGCCTTCTTGTACTTAAGTCGGCATTGTGCCTTTTGTATCCAATTACGATGCAATTTCTGTGTTTCATTGTCAATGAGAAGGTCCAAGGGATACAGTAAACCTGAAGTGAAGCATCGGAATCCATAACTAGTGTCACAGGAATGGTTCAAAACATAGACAGTAGGAAGAGGCAGTCTTCTTGTACATAAGTCGGCATTGTGCCTTTTCTCTTTAATTCCGATAAAATTTCTGTGTTTCATCGTCAATAAGAAGGCCTAAGGGATACAGTAAACCTGAAGTGAAGCATCGGAATCTATAACTAGTGTCACAGGAATGGTTCATACGTAGTCAGTAAGATGAGTCAGTCTTCTTGTACTTAAGTCAACATTGTGACTTTTCTATTTAATTCCGATGCAATTTCTGTGTTTCATCGTCAGTAAGAAGGTGAGAGGATACAGTAAACCTGAGGTGAAGCGTCGGAATCTATACTTAGTGTCACGGGAATGGTTCAAATCATAGACAGTAGGAAGAGTCAGTCTTCTTGTACTTAAGTCGGCATTTTGCCTTTTCTGTTTAATTCCGATGCAATTTCTGTGTTTCGTCGCAAGTAAGAAGGTGCAAAGGATACAGTTAACCTTAAGTGAAGCATCGGAATCTGTAACTAATGTCACAGGAATGGTTCAAAACATAGACAGTAGGAATAGTCAGTCTTCTTGTACTGAAGTCTGCATTGTGCCTTTTGAATTTAATTCCGATGCAATTTCTGTGTTTCATCGTCAATAAGAAGGTCAGAGGGATACAGTAAACCTGAAGTGAAGCAACGGAATCTATAACTAGTGTCACAGGAATGGTTCAAAACATAGTCAGTAAGAAGAGTCGGTCTTCTTGTACTTAAGTCGGCATTGTGCATTTTGTATTTAATTCCGATGCAATTTCTGAGTTTCATCGTCAATAAGAAGGTCCAAGGGATACAGTCAACCTGGAGTGAAACATCGGAATCTATAACTAGGGTCACAGGGACGGTTCAAAACATAGACGATAAGAAGAGTCAGTCTTCTTGTACTTAAGTCGGCATTGTGTCTTTTGTATTTAATTCCGATGCAATTTCTGCGTGTCATCGTCAATAAGAAGGTTTAAGGGATACAGTAAACCTGAAGTGAAGCATCGGAATCTATAACTTGTGTCACAGGAATGGTTCAA
The DNA here is from genome assembly GCF_023864345.2 of Schistocerca serialis cubense. Classification (NCBI taxonomy): domain Eukaryota; kingdom Metazoa; phylum Arthropoda; class Insecta; order Orthoptera; family Acrididae; genus Schistocerca; species Schistocerca serialis. The sequence continues at coordinate 4,042,955 of NC_064645.1, forward strand.
AACACAGTCAGCAAGGAGAGTCAGTCTTCATGTACTTAAGTCGGCATTGTGCCTTTTGTATTTAATTCCGATGCAATTTTTGTGTTTCATCGTCAATAAGAAGGGCCAAGGGATTCAGTAAACCTGAAGTGAAGCATTGGAATCTAAAACTAGTGTCACAGGAATGGTTCCAAACATAGACAGTAGGAAGAGTCAGTCTTCTTGTACTTAAGTCGGCATTGTGCCTTTTGTATTTAATTCCGATGCAATTTATGTGTATCATCGTTAATAAGAAGGTCCAAGGGATACAGTAAGCCTGAAGTAAAGCGTCGGAATCTGTAACTAGTGTCACAGGAATGGTACAAAACATAGACAGTAGGAAGAGATAGTCTTCTTGTACTTAAGTCGGCATTGTGCCTCTTCTACTTAATTCCGACGCTATTTCTGTGTTTCGTCATCAATAAGAAGGTCCAAGGTATACAATAAACCTGAAGTGAAGCATCGGAATCTACAACTAGCGTCACTGGAATCGTTCAAAACGTAAACAGTAAGACGAGTCAGTCTTCTTGTACTTAAGTCGGCATTGTGCCTTTTGTAAATAATTCTGATGCAATTTCTGTGTTTCATCGTCAATAAGAATATCCAAGGGATTGAGCAAACCTGAAGTAAAGCATCGGAATCTATAACTAGTGTCACAGGAATGGTTCAAAACATAGTCAGTTAGAAGAGTCAGTCTTCTTGTACTTAAGTCGGCAATGTGCCTTTTGTATTTAATTCCGATGCAATTTCTGTGTTTCATCGCCAATAAGAAGGTCCAAGGCATACAGTAAACCTGAAGTGAAGCATCGGAATCTATAACTAGTGTCACAGGAATGGTTCAAAACATAGACAGTAGGAGGAGTCAGTCATCTTGTACTTAAGTCGGCATTGTGCCTTTTGTATTTAATTCCGATGCAATTTATGTGTTTCATCGTCAATAAGAAGGACCAAGGGATACAGTAAACCTGAAGTGAAGCATCGGAATCTATAACTAGTGTCACAGGAATGGTTCAAAACATAGTCAGTGAGAAGAGTCGGTCTTCTTGTACTTAAGTCGGCATTGTGCCTTTTCTATTTAATTCCGATGCAATTTCTGAGTTTCATCGTCAATAAGAAGTACCAAGGGATACAGTGAACCTGGAGTGAAGCATTGGAATCTATAACTAGTGTCACAGGAATGGTTCAAAACATAGACAGTAAGAAGAGTCAGTCTTCTTGTACTTAAGTCGGCATTGTGCCTTTTGTATTTAATTCCAATACAATTTCTGTGCTTCATCGTCACTAAGAAGGTCAGAGGGATACAGTAAACAAGAAGTGAAGCATCGGAATCTATAACTAGTGTCACAGGAATGGTTCAAAACATAGTCAGCAAGAAGAGTCAGTCTTCATGTACTTAAGTCGGCATTGTGCCTTTTGTATTTAATTCCGATGCAATTTCGGTGTTTCATCGTCAATAAGAAGGTCCAAGCGATACAGTAAACCTGGAGTGAAGCATCGGAATCTATAACTAGTGTCACAGGAATGGTTCAAAGCATAGACAGTAAGAAGAGTCAGTCTTCTTCTACTTAAGTCGGCATTGTGCCTTTTGTATTTAATTCCGATCCAATTTTTGTGTTTCATCGTCAATACGATGGTCCAAGGGATTCAGTGAACCTGAAGTGAAGCATCGGAATCCATAACTAGTGTCACAGGAATGGTTCAAAACATACACAGTAGGAAGAGGCAGTCTTCTTGTACATAAGTCGGCATTGTGCCTTTTCTATTTAATTCCGATGCAATTTCTGTGTTTCGTCATCAATAAGAAGGTCCAAGGGATACAGTAAACCTGAAGTGAAGCATCGGAATCTATAAATAGCGTCACAGGAATGGTTCAAACATAGACAGTAAGAAGATTCAGTCTTCTTGTACTTAAGTCGGCATTGTGACTTTTGTATTTAATTCCGATGCAATTTCTGTGTTTCATCGTCAATAAGAAGATCCAAGGGATACAGTAAACCTGAAGTGAAGCATCGAAATCGATAACTAGTGTCACAGGAAAGGCTCAAGATATAGTCAGTATGAAGAGTCAGTCTTCTTGTACTTAAGTCGGCATTGTGCCTTTTGTATCCAATTCCGATGCAATTTCTGTGTTTCATTGTCAATAAGAAGGTCCAAGGGATACAGTAAACCTGAAGTGAAGCATCGGAATCCATAACTAGTGTCAGAGGAATGGTTCAAATCATAGACAGTAAGAAGAGTCAGTGTTCTTGTACTTAAGTCGGCATTGTGCCTTTTGTATTTAATTCCGATGCAATTTCGGTGTTTCATCGTCAATAAGAAGGTCCAAGCGATACAGTAAACCTGGAGTGAAGCATCGGAATCTATAACTAGTGTCACAGGAATGGTTCATAGCATAGACAGTAAGAAGAGTCAGTCTTCTTGTACTTAAGTCGGCATTGTGCCTTTTGTATTTAATTCCGATGCAATTTTTGTGTTTCATCGTCAATAAGAAGGGCCAAGGGATTCAGTAAACCTGAAGTGAAGCATTGGAATCTAAAACTAGTGTCAGAGGAATGGTTCCAAACATAGACAGTAGGAAGAGTCAGTCTTCTTGTACTTAAGTCGGCATTGTGCCTTTTGTATTTAATTCCGATGCAATTTATGTGTATCATCGTTAATAAGAAGGTCCAAGGGATACAGTAAGCCTGAAGTAAAGCGTCGGAATCTGTAACTAGTGGCACAGGAATGGTACAAAACATAGACAGTAAGAAGAGATAGTCTTCTTGTACTTAAGTCGGCATTGTGCCTCTTCTACTTAATTCCGACGCTATTTCTGTGTTTCGTCATCAATAAGAAGGTCGAAGTAATACAATAAACCTGAAGTGAAGCATCGGAATCTACAACTAGCGTCACTGGAATCGTTCAAAACGTAAACAGTAAAAGAGTCAGTCATCTTGTACTTAAGTCGGCATTGTGCCTTTTGTATTTAATTCTGATGCAATTTCTGTGTTTCGTCGTCAATAAGAAGGTCTGAGGGATACAGTAAACCTGAAGTGAAGCATCGGAATGTATAACTAGTGTCACAGGAATGGTTCAAAAAATAGGCAGTAAGAAGATTCAGTCTTCTTGTCCTTAAGTCGGCATTGTGCCTTTTGTTTTTAATTCCGATGCAATTTCTGTGTTTCATCGTCAATAAGAAGGTCTGAGGGATACAGTAAACCTGGAGTGAAGCATCGGAATCTATAACTAGTGTCACAGGAATGGTTCAAATCATAGTCAGTAAGAAGAGTCAGTCTTCATGTACTTACGTCGGCATTGTGCCTTTTGTATTTAATTCCGATGCAATTTCATTGTTTAGTGGTCAATAAGAAGGTCCAAGGGAAACAGTAAACCTGAAGTGAAGCATCGGAGTCTATAACTAGTGTCAATGGAATGGTTCAAACATAGACAGTAGGAAGAGTCAGTCTTCTTCTACTTAAATCGGCATTGTGCCTTTTGTATTTAATTCCGAGACAATATCTGTGTTTAATCGTCAATAAGAAGGTCCAAGGGATACAGTAAACCTGAAGTGAAGCATCGCAATCCATAACTAGTGTCACAGGAAGGGTTCAAAACATAGACAGTAAGATGAGTTTGTCTTCTTGTACTTAAGTCGGCATTGTGCCTTTTCTAATTAATTCCAAAGCAATTTCTGTTTTTCGTCGCCAATAAGAATGTCCATAGGATACAGTAAACCTGAAGTGAAGCATTGGAATCCATAAATAATGTCACAAGAATGGTTCAAAACATAGACAGTAGGAAGAGTCAGTCATCTTATACATAAGTCGGCATTGTGCCCTTTGTATTTAGTTCCGATGCAATATCTGTGTTTCATCGTCAATAAGAAGGTCCTAGGGATGCAGTAAACCTGAAGTGAAGCATCGGAATATACAACTAGTGTCACAGGAATGGTTCATAACATAGTCAGTAAGAAGAGTCAGTCTTCTTGTACTTAAGTAGGCATTGTGCCTTTTGTATTTAATTCCGATGCAATTGCTGTGTTTCATCGTCAATAAGAAGGTCCAAGGGATACAGTAAACCTGAAGTGAAGCATTGCAATCTATAACTAGTGTCACAGGAATGGATCAAGATATAGTCAGTAAGAAGAGTCAGTCTTCGTGTACTTAAGTCGGCATTGTTCCTTTTCTATTTAATTCCGATGCAATTTCTGTGTTTCATCGTCAAAAAGAAGGTCAGAGGGATACAGTGAACCTGAGGTGAAACATCGGAATCTATAACTAGTGTCACAGGAATGGTTCAAAACATAGACAGTTGGAAGAGTCGGTCTTCTTGTACTTAAGTCGGCATTGTGCCTTTTCTATTTAATTCCGATGCAATATCGGTGTTTCATCGTTAATAGGAAGGTCAGAGGGATACAGTAAAGCTGAAGTGAAGCATCGGAATCTACAACTAGTGTCACTGGAATGGTTCAAATCATAGTCAGTAAGAAGAGTCAGTCTTCTTGTACTTAAGTCGGCATTTAATTCCGATGCAATTTCTGTGTTTCATCGTCAATAAGAAGATCCAAGGGATACAGTAAACCTGAAGTGAAGCATCGGAATCTATAACTAGTGTCACAGGAATGGTTCAAAACATAGACAGTAGGAATAGTCAGTCTTCTTGTACTGAAGTCTGCATTGTGCCTTTTGAATTTAATTCCGATGCAATTTCTGTGTTTCATCGTCAATAAGAAGGTCAGAGGGATACAGTAAACCTGAAGTGAAGCAACGGAATCTATAACTAGTGTCACAGGAATGGTTCAAAACATAGTCAGTAAGAAGAGTCGGTCTTCTTGTACTTAAGTCGGCATTGTGCATTTTGTATTTAATTCCGATGCAATTTCTGAGTTTCATCGTCAATAAGAAGGTCCAAGGGATACAGTCAACCTGGAGTGAAACATCGGAATCTATAACTAGGGTCACAGGGACGGTTCAAAACATAGACGATAAGAAGAGTCAGTCTTCTTGTACTTAAGTCGGCATTGTGTCTTTTGTATTTAATTCCGATGCAATTTCTGCGTGTCATCGTCAATAAGAAGGTTTAAGGGATACAGTAAACCTGAAGTGAAGCATCGGAATCTATAACTTGTGTCACAGGAATGGTTCAAAACACAGTCAGCAAGGAGAGTCAGTCTTCATGTACTTAAGTCGGCATTGTGGCTTTTGTATTTAATTCCGATGCAATTTCGGTGTTTCATCGTCAATAAGAAGGTCCAAGCGATACAGTAATCCTGGAGTGAAGCATCGGAATCTATAACTAGTGTCACAGGAATGGTTCTTAGCATAGACAGTAAGAAGAGTCAGTCTTCTTGTACTTAAGTCGGCATTGTGCCTTTTGTATTTAATTCCGATGCAATTTTTGTGTTTCATCGTCAATAAGAAGGGCCAAGGGATTCAGTAAACCTGAAGTGAAGCATTGGAATCTAAAACTAGTGTCACAGGAATGGTTCCAAACATAGACAGTAGGAAGAGTCAGTCTTCTTGTACTTAAGTCGGCATTGTGCCTTTTGTATTTAATTCCGATGCAATTTATGTGTATCATCGTTAATAAGAAGGTCCAAGGGATACAGTAAGCCTGAAGTAAAGCGTCGGAATCTGTAACTAGTGTCACAGGAATGGTACAAAACATAGACAGTAGGAAGAGGTAGTCTTCTTGTACTTAAGTCGGCATTGTGCCTCTTCTACTTAATTCCGACGCTATTTCTGTGTTTCGTCATCAATAAGAAGGTCCAAGGTATACAATAAACCTGAAGTGAAGCATCGGAATCTACAACTAGCGTCACTGGAATCGTTCAAAACGTAAACAGTAAGACGAGTCAGTCTTCTTGTACTTAAGTCGGCATTGTGCCTTTTGTATTTAATTCTGATGCAATTTCTGTGTTTCATCGTCAATAAGAATATCCAAGGGATTGAGCAAACCAGAAGTAAAGCATCGGAATCTATAACTAGTGTCACAGGAATGGTTCAAAACATAGTCAGTTAGAAGAGTCAGTCTTCTTGTACTTAAGTCGGCAATGTGCCTTTTGTATTTAATTCCGATGCAATTTCTGTGTTTCATCGCCAATAAGAAGGTCCAAGGCATACTGTAAACCTGAAGTGAAGCATCGGAATCTATAACTAGTGTCACAGGAATGGTTCAAAACATAGACAGTAGGAGGAGTCAGTCATCTTGTACTTAAGTCGGCATTGTGCCTTTTGTATTTAATTCCGATGCAATTTATGTGTTTCATCGTCAATAAGAAGGACCAAGGGATACAGTAAACCTGAAGTGAAGCATCGGAATCTATAACTAGTGTCACAGGAATGGTTCAAAACATAGTCAGTGAGAAGAGTCGGTCTTCTTGTACTTAAGTCGGCATTGTGCCTTTTCTATTTAATTCCGATGCAATTTCTGAGTTTCATCGTCAATAAGAAGTACCAAGGGATACAGTGAACCTGGAGTGAAGCATTGGAATCTATAACTAGTGTCACAGGAATGGTTCAAAACATAGACAGTAAGAAGAGTCAGTCTTCTTGTACTTAAGTCGGCATTGTGCCTTTTGTATTTAATTCCAATACAATTTCTGTGCTTCATCGTCACTAAGAAGGTCAGAGGGATACAGTAAACAAGAAGTGAAGCATCGGAATCTATAACTAGTGTCACAGGAATGGTTCAAAACATAGTCAGCAAGAAGAGTCAGTCTTCATGTACTTAAGTCGGCATTGTGCCTTTTGTATTTAATTCCGATGCAATTTCGGTGTTTCATCGTCAATAAGAAGGTCCAAGCGATACAGTAAACCTGGAGTGAAGCATCGGAATCTATAACTAGTGTCACAGGAATGGTTCAAAGCATAGACAGTAAGAAGAGTCAGTCTTCTTCTACTTAAGTCGGCATTGTGCCTTTTGTATTTAATTCCGATCCAATTTTTGTGTTTCATCGTCAATAAGATGGTCCAAGGGATTCAGTGAACCTGAAGTGAAGCATCGGAATCCATAACTAGTGTCACAGGAATGGTTCAAAACATACACAGTAGGAAGAGGCAGTCTTCTTGTACATAAGTCGGCATTGTGCCTTTTCTATTTAATTCCGATGCAATTTCTGTGTTTCGTCATCAATAAGAAGGTCCAAGGGATACAGTAAACCTGAAGTGAAGCATCGGAATCTATAAATAGCGTCACAGGAATGGTTCAAACATAGACAGTAAGAAGATTCAGTCTTCTTGTACTTAAGTCGGCATTGTGAATTTTGTATTTAATTCCGATGCAATTTCTGTGTTTCATCGTCAATAAGAAGATCCAAGGGATACAGTAAACCTGAAGTGAAGCATCGAAATCGATAACTAGTGTCACAGGAAAGGCTCAAGATATAGTCAGTATGAAGAGTCAGTCTTCTTGTACTTAAGTCGGCATTGTGCCTTTTGTATCCAATTCCGATGCAATTTCTGTGTTTCATTGTCAATAAGAAGGTCCAAGGGATACAGTAAACCTGAAGTGAAGCATCGGAATCCATAACTAGTGTCAGAGGAATGGTTCAAATCATAGACAGTAAGAAGAGTCAGTGTTCTTGTACTTAAGTCGGCATTTTGCCTTTTGTATTTAATTCCGATGCAATTTATGTGTTTCATCGTCAATAAGAACGTCCAAGGGATACAGTAAACCTGAAGTGAAGCAACGGAATCTATAACTAGTGTCACAGGAATGGTTCAAAACATAGTCAGTAAGAAGAGTCAGTTTTCTTGTACTTAAGGCAGCATTGTGCCTTTTGTATATAATTCCGATGCTATTTCTGTGTTTCATCTGTAATAAGAAGGTCAGAGGGACACAGTAGAGCTGAAGTGAAGCATCGGAATCTATAACTAGTGTCACAGGAATGGTTCCAAACATTGTCAGTTAGAAGAGCAGGCTTCTTGTACTTGATTCGGCATTGTGCCTTTTCTCTTTAAGTCCGATGCAATTTCTGTGTTTCATCGTCAATAAGAAGGCCTAAGGGATACAGTAAACCTGAAGTGAAGCATCGGAATCTATAACTAGTGTCACAGGAATGGTTCAAACATAGTCAGTAAGATGAGTCAGTCTTCTTGTACTTAAGTCGGCATTGTGACATTTCTATTTAATTCCGATGCAATTTCTGTGTTTCATCGTCAGTAAGAAGGTGAGAGGGATACAGTAAACCTGAGGTGAAGCGTCGGAATCTATAACTAGAATTACAGGAATGGTTCATAACATAGTCAGTAAGGACAATCAGTCTTCTTGTACTTAAGTCGGCATTGTGCTTTTTCTATCTAATTGCGATGCAATTTCTGTGCTTCATCGCCTATAAGAAGGTCCAAGGGATACAGTAAACCTGGAGTGAAGCATCGGAATCTATAACTAGTGTCTCAGGAATGGTTAAAAATATAATCAGTATGAAGAGTCAGTCTTCTTGTACTTAAGTCGGCATTATGCCTTTTGTATTTAATTCCCATGCAATTTATGTGTTTCATCGTCAATAAGAACGTCCAAGGGATACAGTAAACCTGAAGTGAAGCATCGTAATCTATAACTAGTGTCACAGGAATGGTTCAAAACATAGTCAGTAAGAAGAGTCAGTTTTCTTGTACTTAAGGCAGCATTGTGCCTTTTGTATTAAATTCCGATGCTATTTCTGTGTTTCATCTTTAATAAGAAGGTCAGAGGGACACAGTAGAGCTATAGTGAAGCATCGGAATCTATAACTAGTGTCACAGGAATGGTTCAAACATAGTCAGTAAGATGAGTCAGTCTTCTTGTACTTAAGTCGGCATTGTGACTTTTCTATTTAATTCCGATGCAATTTCTGTGTTTCATCGTCAATAAGAAGGTCCAACGGATTCAGTAAACCTCAAGTGAAGCATCGGAATCTATAACTAGTGTCACAGGAATGGTTCAAAAATAGTCAACAAGGAGAGTCAGTCTTCATGTACTTAAGTCGGCATTGTGCCTTTTGTATTTAATTCCGATGCAATTTCGGTGTTTCATCGTCAATAAGAAGGTCCAAGCGATACAGTAAACCTGGAGTGAAGCATCGGAATCTATAACTAGTGTCAAAGGAATGGTTCAAATCATAGACAGGAAGAAGAGTCAGTCTTCTTCTACTTAAGTCGGCATTGTGCTTTTTGTATTTAATTCCGATGCAATTTTTTGTTTCATCGTCAATAAGAAGGTCCAAGGGATTCAGTAAACCTGAAGTGAAGCATCGGAATCTAAAACTAGTGTCACAGGAATTGTTCCAAACATAGACAGTAGGAAGAGTCAGTCTTCTTGTACTTAAGTCGGCATTGTGCCTTTTGTATTTAATTCCGATGCAATTTATGTGTATCATCGTTAATAAGAAGGTCCAAGGGATACAGTAAATTTGAAGTGAAGCGTCGGAATCTATAACTAGTGTCACAGGAATGGTACAAAACATAGACAGTAGGAAGAGATAGTCTACTTGTACTTAAGTCGGTATTGTGCCTCTTCTATTTAATTCCGACGCTATTTCTGTGTTTCGTCGTCAATAAGAAGGTCCAAGGTATACAATAAACCTCAAGTCAAGCATCGGAATCTACAACTAGCGTCACCGGAATGGTTCATAACATAAACAGTAAGAAGAGTCAGTCTTCTTGTACTTAATTCGGCATTGTGCCTTTTGTATTTAATTCTGATGCAATTTCTGTGTTTCATCGTCAATAAGAACATCCAAGGGATTCAGCAAACCTGAAGTGAAGCATCGGAATCTAAAACTAGTGTCACAGGAATTGTTCCAAACATAGACAGTAAGAAGATACAGTCTTCTTGTACTGAAGTCGGCATTGTGCCTTTTTCTATTTAATTCCGATGCAATTTCTGTGTTTCATCGTCAATAAGAAGGTCGAAGCGATACAGTAAACCTGGAGTGAAGCATCGGAATCTATAACTAGTGTCACAGGAATGGTTCAAATCATAGACAGTAAGAAGAGTCTGTCTTCTTGTACTTAAGTCAGCATTGTGCTTTTTCTATTTAATTCCGATCCAATTTCTGTGTTTCATCGTCAGTAAGAAGGTGAGAGGGGTACAGTAAACCTGAGGTGAAGCGTCGGAATCTATACCTAGAATCACAGGAATGGTTCATAACATAGTCAGTAAGGACAATCAGTCTTCTTGTACTTAAGTCGGCATTGTGCATTTTCTATTTAATTGCGATGCAATTTCTGTGTTTCATCGTCAATAACAAGGTCAAAGGGATACAGATAACCGGAGGTGAAGCATCGGAATCTATAACTAGTGTCTCAGGAATGGTTCAAAACATAGACAGTTGGAAGAGTCGGTCTTCTTGTACTTAAGTCGGCATTGTGCCTTCTCTATTTAATTCCGATGCAATATCGGTGTTTCATCGTTAATAAGAAGGTCAGAGGGATACAGTAAACCCGAAGTGAAGCATCGGAATCTATAACTAGTGTCACAGGAATGGATCAAGATATAGTCAGTATGAAGAGTCAGTCTTCTTGTACTTAAGTCGGCATTGTGCCTTTTGTATCCAATTCCGATGCAATTTCTGTGTTTCATTCTCAATAAGAAGGTCCAAGGGATACAGTAAACCTGAAGTGGAGCATCGAAATCCATAACTAGTGACACAGGAATGGTTCAAAACATAGACAGTAGGAAGAGGCAGTCTTCTTGTACATAAGTCGGCATTGTGCCTTTTCTATTTAATTCCGATGCAATTTCTGTGTTTCGTCATCAATCAGAAGGTCCAAGGGATACAGTAAACCTGAAGTGAAGCATCGGAATCTATAACTAGTGTCACAGGAATGGTTCAAACATAGTCAGTAAGATGAGTCAGTCTTCTTGTATTTAAGTCGGCATTGTGCCTTTTCTTTTTAATTCCGATGCAATTTCTGTGTTTCGTCACCAATAAGAAGGTGCAAAGGATACAGTAAACCTGAAGTGAAGCATCGGAATCTGTAACTAATGTCACAGGAATGGTTCAAAACATAGACAGTAGGAATAGTCAGTCTTCTTGTACTGAAGTCTACATTGTGCCTTTTGTATTAATTTCCGATGCAATTTCTGTGTTTCATCGTCAATAAGGACGTCCAAGGGATACAGTAAACCTGAGGTGAAGCATCGGAATCTATACTTAGTGTCACGGGAATGGTTCAAAACATAGTCAGTAGAAAGAGCCAGTCTTTTTGTACTTAAGTCGGCATTGTGCTTTTTGTATTATTTCCGATGCAATTTCTGTGTTTCATCATCAATAAGAAGATCCAAGGGATACAGTAAACCTGATGTGAAGCATCGGAATCAATAACTAGTGTCACAGGTATGGTTCAAAATATAATCAGCAAGAAGAGTCAGTCTTCTTGTACTTGAGTCGGCATTATGCTTTTTGTATTTAATTCCGATGCAATTTCGGTGTTTCATCGACAATAAGAAGGTCCAAGCGATACAGTAAACCTGGAGTGAAGCATCGGAATCTATAACTAGTGTCACAGGAATGGTTCAAAGCATAGACAGTAAGAAGAGTCAGTCTTCTTCTACTTAAGTCGGCATTGTGCCTTTTGTATTAAATTCCGATGCAATTTTTGTGTTTCATCGTCAATAAGAAGGGCCAAGGGATTCAGTAAACCTGAAGTGAAGCATCGGAATCTAAAACTAGTGCCACAGGAATGGTTCCAAACTTAGACAGTAGGAAGAGTCAGTCTTCTTGTACTTAAGTCGGCATTGTGCCTTTTGTATTTAATTCCGATGCAATTTATGTGTATCATCGTTAATAAGAAGGTCCAAGGGATACAGTAAGCCTGAAGTAAAGCGTCGGAATCTGTAACTAGTGTCACAGGAATGGTACAAAACATAGACAGTAGGAAGAGATAGTCTTCTTGTACTTATGTCGGCATTGTGCCTCTTCTATTTAATTCCGACGCTATTTCTGTGTTTCGTCATCAATAAGAAGGTCCAAGTTATACAATAAACCTGAAGTGAAGCATCAGAATCTACAACTAGCGTCACTGGAATGGTTCAAATGGTAAACAGTAAGAAGAGTCAGTCTTCTTGTACTTAAGTCGGCATTGTGCCTTTTGTATTTAATTCTGATGCAATTTCTGTGTTTCATCGTCAATAAGAATATCCAAGGGATTCAGCAAACCTGAAGTGAAGCATCGGAATCTATAACTAGTGTCACAGGAATGGTTCAAACATAGTCAGTAAGAAGAGTCAGTCTTCTTGTACTTAAGTCGGCAATGTGCCTTTTGTATTTAATTCCGATGCAATTTCTGTGTTTCATCGCCAATAAGAAGGTCCAAGGGATACAGAAAACCTGAAGTGAAGCATCGGAACCTATAACTAGTGTCACAGGAATGGTTCAAAACATAGACAGTAGGAGGAGTCAGTCATCTTGTACTTAAGTCGGCACTGTGCCTTTTGTATTTAATTCCGATGCAATTTAAGTGTTTCATCGTCAATAAGAAGGTCCAAGGGATACAGTAAACCTGAAGTGAAGCATCGGAATCTATAACTAGTGTCACAGGAATGGTTCAAAACATAGTCAGTGAGAAGAGTCGGTCTTCTTGTACTTAAATCGGCATTGTGCCTTTTCTATTTAATTCCGATGCAATTTCTGAGTTTCATCGTCAATAAGAAGTACCAAGGGATACAGTGAACCTGGAGTGAAGCATTGGAATCTATAACTAGTGTCACAGGAATGGTTCAAAACATAGACAGTAAGAAGAGTCAGTCTTCTAGTACTTAAGTCGGCATTGTGCCTTTTCTATTTAATTCCGATGCAATTTCTGTGTTTCATCGTCAGTAAGAAGGTGAGTGGGATACAGTAAACCTGAGGTGAAGCGTCGGAATCTATACTTAGTGTCACGGGAATGGTTCAAAACATAGACAGTAAGAAGAGTCAGTCTTCTTGTACTTAAGCCGTCATTGTGCCTTTTCTTTTTAATTCCGATGCAATTTCTGTGTTTCGTCATCAATAAGAAGATCCAAGGGATACAGTAAACCTGAAGTGAAGCATCGGAATCAATAACTAGTGTCACAGGTATGGTTCAAAATATAATCAGCAAGAAGAGTCAGTCTTCTTGTACTTGAGTCGGCATTATGCTTTTTGTATTTAATTCCGATGCAATTTCTGTGTTTCATCGTCAATAAGAAGGTCCAACGGATACAGTAAACCTGAAGTGAAGCATCGGAATCTATAACTAGTGTCACAGGAATGGTTCAAAACATAGTCAGCAAGGAGAGTCAGTCTTCATGTACTTAAGTCGGCATTGTGCCTTTTGTATTTAATTCCGATGCAATTTCGGTGTTTCATCGACAATAAGAAGGTCCAAGCGATACAGTAAACCTGGAGTGAAGCATCGGAATCTATAACTAGTGTCACAGGAATGGTTCAAAGCATAGACAGTAAGAAGAGTCAGTCTTCTTCTACTTAAGTCGGCATTGTGCCTTTTGTATTAAATTCCGATGCAATTTTTGTGTTTCATCGTCAATAAGAAGGGCCAAGGGATTCAGTAAACCTGAAGTGAAGCATCGGAATCTAAAACTAGTGCCACAGGAATGGTTCCAAACTTAGACAGTAGGAAGAGTCAGTCTTCTTGTACTTAAGTCGGCATTGTGCCTTTTGTATTTAATTCCGATGCAATTTATGTGTATCATCGTTAATAAGAAGGTCCAAGGGATACAGTAAGCCTGAAGTAAAGCGTCGGAATCTGTAACTAGTGTCACAGGAATGGTACAAAACATAGACAGTAGGAAGAGATAGTCTTCTTGTACTTATGTCGGCATTGTGCCTCTTCTATTTAATTCCGACGCTATTTCTGTGTTTCGTCATCAATAAGAAGGTCCAAGTTATACAATAAACCTGAAGTGAAGCATCAGAATCTACAACTAGCGTCACTGGAATGGTACAAATGGTAAACAGTAAGAAGAGTCAGTCTTCTTGTACTTAAGTCGGCATTGTGCCTTTTGTATTTAATTCTGATGCAATTTCTGTGTTTCATCGTCAATAAGAATATCCAAGGGATTCAGCAAACCTGAAGTGAAGCATCGGAATCTATAACTAGTGTCACAGGAATGGTTCAAACATAGTCAGTAAGAAGAGTCAGTCTTCTTGTACTTAAGTCGGCAATGTGCCTTTTGTATTTAATTCCGATGCAATTTCTGTGTTTCATCGCATATAAGAAGGTCCAAGGGATACAGTAAACCTGAAGTGAAGCATCGGAACCTATAACTAGTGTCACAGGAATGGTTCAAAACATAGACAGTAGGAGGAGTCAGTCATCTTGTACTTAAGTCGGCATTGTGCCTTTTGTATTTAATTCCGATGCAATTTAAGTGTTTCATCGTCAATAAGAAGGTCCAAGGGATACAGTAAACCTGAAGTGAAGCATCGGAATCTATAACTAGTGTCACAGGAATGGTTCAAAACATAGTCAGTGAGAAGAGTCGGTCTTCTTGTACTTAAATCGGCATTGTGCCTTTTCTATTTAATTCCGATGCAATTTCTGAGTTTCATCGTCAATAAGAAGTACCAAGGGATACAGTGAACCTGGAGTGAAGCATTGGAATCTATAACTAGTGTCACAGGAATGGTTCAAAACATAGACAGTAAGAAGAGTCAGTCTTCTTGTACTTAAGTCGGCATTGTGCCTTTTCTATTTAATTCCGATGCAATTTCTATGTTTCATCGTCAGTAAGAAGGTGAGTGGGATACAGTAAACCTGAGGTGAAGCGTCGGAATCTATACTTAGTGTCACGGGAATGGTTCAAAACATAGACAGTAGGAAGAGTCAGTCTTCTTGTACTTAAGCCGTCATTGTGCCTTTTCTTTTTAATTCCGATGCAATTTCTGTGTTTCGTCACCAATAAGAAGGTGCAAAGGATACAGTAAACCTGAAGTGAAGCATCGGAATCTGTAACTAATGTCACAGGAATGGTTCAAAACATAGACAGTAGGAATAGTCAGTCTTCTTGTACTGAAGTCTACATTGTGCCTTTTGTATTTAATTCCGATGCAATTTCTGTGTTTCATCGTCAATAAGAACGTCCAAGGGATACAGTAAACCTGAGGTGAAGCATCGGAATCTATACTTAGTGTCACGGGAATGGTTCAAATCATAGTCAGTAGAAAGAGCCAGTCTTTTTGTACTTAAGTCGGCATTGTGCTTTTTGTATTATTTCCGATGCAATTTCTGTGTTTCATCATCAATAAGAAGATCCAAGGGATACAGTAAACCTGAAGTGAAGCATCGGAATCAATAACTAGTGTCACAGGTATGGTTCAAAATATAATCAGCAAGAAGCGTCAGTCTTCTTGTACTTGAGTCGGCATTATGCTTTTTGTATTTAATTCCGATGCAATTTCTGTGTTTCATCGTCAATAAGAAGGTCCAACGGATACAGTAAACCTGAAGTGAAGCATCGGAATCTATAACTAGTGTCACAGGAATGGTTCAAAACATAGTCAGCAAGAAGAGTCAGTCTTCATGTACTTAAGTCGGCATTGTGCCTTTTGTATTTAATTCCGATGCAATTTCGGTGTTTCATCGACAATAAGAAGGTCCAAGCGATACAGTAAACCTGGAGTGAAGCATCGGAATCTATAACTAGTGTCACAGGAATGGTTCAAAGCATAGACAGTAAGAAGAGTCAGTCTTCTTCTACTTAAGTCGGCATTGTGCCTTTTGTATTTAATTCCGATGCAATTTTTGTGTTTCATCGTCAATAAGAAGGGCCAAGGGATTCAGTAAACCTGAAGTGAAGCATCGGAATCTAAAACTAGTGCCACAGGAATGGTTCCAAACTTAGACAGTAGGAAGAGTCAGTCTTCTTGTACTTAAGTCGGCATTGTGCCTTTTGTATTTAATTCCGATGCAATTTATGTGTATCATCGTTAATAAGAAGGTCCAAGGGATACAGTAAGCCTGAAGTAAAGCGTCGGAATCTGTAACTAGTGTCACAGGAATGGTACAAAACATAGACAGTAGGAAGAGATAGTCTTCTTGTACTTATGTCGGCATTGTGCCTCTTCTATTTAATTCCGACGCTATTTCTGTGTTTCGTCATCAATAAGAAGGTCCAAGTTATACAATAAACCTGAAGTGAAGCATCAGAATCTACAACTAGCGTCACTGGAATGGTTCAAATGGTAAACAGTAAGAAGAGTCAGTCTTCTTGTACTTAAGTCGGCATTGTGCCTTTTGTATTTAATTCTGATGCAATTTCTGTGTTTCATCGTCAATAAGAATATCCAAGGGATTCAGCAAACCTGAAGTGAAGGATCGGAATCCATAACTAGTGTCACAGGAATGGTTCAAACATAGTCAGTAAGAAGAGTCAGTCTTCTTGTACTTAAGTCGGCAATGTGCCTTTTGTATTTAATTCCGATGCAATTTCTGTGTTTCATCGCCAATAAGAAGGTCCAAGGGATACAGTAAACCTGATGTGAAGCATCGGAATCTATAACTAGTGTCTCAGGAATGGTTCAAATCATAGTTAGTAAGAAGAGTCAGTCTTCTTCTACTTAAGTCGGCATTGTCCCTTTTCTATTGAATTCCGATTCAATTACTGTGTTCATCGTCAATAAGAAGGTCCAAGGGATACTCTAAACCTAAAGTGAAGCATCGGAATCTATAACTAGTGTCACAGGAATGGTTCAAATATAGACATTAAGAAGAGTCAGTCTTCTTGTACTTAAGTCGCCATTGTGACTTTTCTATTTATTTCCGAGGCAATTTCTGTGTGTCTTCGTCAGTATGAAGGTCAGAGGGATACAGTAAACCTGGAGTGAAGCATTGGAATCTATAACTAGTGTCACAGGAATGGTTCAAAACATAGACAGTAAGAAGAGTCAGTCTTCTTGTACTTAAGTCGGCATTGTGCCTTTTGTATTTAATTCCAATACAATTTCTGTGTTTCATCGTCACTAAGAAGGTCAGAGGGATACAGTAAACCTGAAGTGAAGCATCGGACTCTATAACTAGTGTCACAGGAATGGTTCAAAACATAGTCAGCAAGGAGAGTCAGTCTTCATGTACTTTAGTCGGCATTGTGCCTTTTGTATTTAATTCCGATGCAATTTCGGTGTTTCATCGTCAATAAGAAGGTCCAAGCGATACAGTAAACCTGGAGTGAAGCATCGGAATCTATAACTAGTGTCACAGGAATGGTTCAAAGCATAGACAGTAAGAAGAGTCAGTCTTCTTCTACTTAAGTCGGCATTGTGCCTTTTGTATTTACTTCCGATGCAATTTTTATGTTTCATCGTCAATAAGAAGTTCCAAGTGATTCAGTAAACCTGAAGTGAAGCATCGGAATCCATAACTAGTGTCACAGGAATGGTTCAAAACATAGACAGTAGGAAGAGGCAGTCTTCTTGTACATAAGTCGGCATTGTGCCTTTTCTATTTAATTCCGATGCAATTTCTGTGTTTCGTCATCAATAAGAAGGTCCAAGGGATACAGTAAACCTGAAGTGAAGCATCGGAATCTATAAATAGCGTCACAGGAATGGTTCAAACATAGACAGTAAGAAGAGTCAGTCTTCTTGTACTTAAGTCGGCATTGTGCCTTTTGTATCCAATTCCGATGCAATTTCTGTGTTTCATTGTCAATAAGAAGGGCCAAGGGATACAGTAAACCTGAAGTGAAGCATCGGAATCCATAACTAGTGTCACAGGAATGGTTCAAAACATAGTCAGCAAGGAGAGTCAGTCTTCATGTACTTAAGTCGGCATTGTGCCTTTTGTATTTAATTCCGATGCAATTTCGGTGTTTCATCGTCAATAAAAATGTCCAAGCGATACAGTAAACCTGGAGTGAAGCATCGGAATCTATAACTAGTGTCACAGGAATGGTTCAAATCATAGACAGTAAGAAGAGTCAGTCTTCTTCTACTTAAGTCGGCATTGTGCTTTTTGTATTTAATTCCGATGCATTTTATGTGTATCATCGTTAATAAGAAGGTCCAAGGGATACAGTAAATCAGAAGTGAAGCGTCGGAATCTATAACTAGTGTCACAGGAATGGTACAAAACATAGACAGCAAGAAGAGATAGTCTTCTTGTACTTAAGTCGGTATTGTGCCTATTCTATTTAATTCCGACGCTATTTCTGTGTTTCGTCGTCAATAAGGAGGTGCAAGTTATACAATAAACCTGAAGTGAAGCATCGGAATCTACAACTAGCGTCACTGGAATGGTTCCTAACATAGACAGTAGGAGGAGTCAGTCATCTTGTACTTAAGTCGGCATTGTACCTTTTGTATTTAATTCCGATGCAATTTATGTGTTTCATCGTCTATAAGAAGGTCCAAGGGATACAGTAAACCTGAAGTGAAGCATCGGAATCTATAACAAGTGTCACAGGAATGGTTCAAAGCGTAGACAGTAAGAAGAGTCAGTCTTCTTCTACTTAAGTCGGCATTGTGCCTTTTGTATTTAATTCCGATGCAATTTTTGTGTTTCATCGTCTTTAAGAAGGTCCAAGCGATACAGTAAACCTGGAGTGAAGCATCGGAATCTATAACTAGTGTCTCAGGAATGGTTCAAAACATAGACAGTAGGAAGAGTCAGGTTTCTTGTACTTAAGTCGGCATTGTGCCTTTTGTATTTAATTCCGATGCAATTTTTGTGTTTCATCGTCAATAAGAAGGTCCAAGGGATTCAGTAAACCTGAAGTGAAGCATCGGAATCCATAACTAGTGTCACAGGAATGGTTCAAAATATAGACAGTAGGAAGAGGCAGTCTTCTTGTACATAAGTCGGCATTGTGCCTTTTCTATTTAATTCCGATGCAATTTCTGTGTTTCGTCATCAATAGGAAGGTCCAAGGGATACAGTAAACCTGAAGTGAAGCATCGGAATCTATAAATAGCGTCACAGGAATGGTTCAAACATAGACAGTAAGAAGAGTCAGTCTTCTTGTACTTAAGACGGCATTGTGACTTTTGTATTTAATTCCGATGCAATTTCTGTGTTTCATCGTCAATAAGAAGATCCAAGGGATACAGTAAACCTGAAGTGAAGCATCGAAATCTATAACTAGTGTCACAGTAAAGGCTCAAGATATAGTCAGTATGAAGAGTCAGTCTTCTTGTACTTAAGTCGGCATTGTGCCTTTTGTATCCAATTCCGATGCAATTTCTGTGTTTCATTGTCAATAAGAAGGTCCAAGGGATTCAGTAAACCTGAAGTGAAGCATCGGAATCCATAACTAGTGTCACAGGAATGGTTCAAAACATAGACAGTAAGAAGAGTCAGTCTTCTTGTACTAAAGTCGGCATTTTGCCTTTTGTATTTAATTCCGATGCAATTTATGTGTTTCATCGTCAATAAGAACGTCCAAGGGATACAGTAAACCTGAAGTGAAGCATCGGAATCTATAACTAGTGTCACAGGAATGGTTCAAAGCATAGTCAGTAAGAAGAGTCAGTTTTCTTGTACTTAAGTCAGCATTGTGCTTTTTGTATATAATTCCGATGCTATTTCTGTGTTTCATCTTTAATAAGAAGGTCAGAGGGACACAGTAGAGCTGAAGTGAAGCATCGGAATCTATAACTAGTGTCACAGTAATGGTTCCAAACACAGTCAGTTAGAAGAGCAGGCTTCTTGAACTTGATTCGGCATTGTGCCTTTTCTCTTTAAGTCCGATGCAATTTCTGTGTTTCATCGTCAATAAGAAGGCCTAAGGGATACAGTAAACCTGAAGTGAAGCATCGGAATCTATAACTAGTGTCACAGGAATGGTTCAAACATAGTCAGTAAGATGAGTCAGTATTCTTGTACTTAAGTCGGCATTGTGACTTTTCTATTTAATTCCGATGCAATTTCTGTGTTTCATCGTCAGTAAGAAGGTGAGAGGGATACAGTAAACCTGAGGTGAAGCGTCGGAATCTATAACTAGAATTACAGGAATGGTTCATAACATAGTCAGTAAGGACAATCAGTCTTCTTGTACTTAAGTCGGCATTGTGCTTTTTCTATTTAATTGCGATGCAATTTCTGTGTTTCATCGTCAATAAGAGGGTCCAAGGGATACAGTAAACCTGAAGTGAAGCATCGGAATCTGTAACTAGCGTCACAGGAATGGTTCAAAGCATAGACAGTAGGAAGAGTCAGTCTTCTTGTACTTAAGTCGGCATTGTGCCATTTCTATTTCATTTCGATGCAATTTCTGTGTCTCGTCGCCAATAAGAAGGTGCAAAGAATACAGTAAACCTGAAGTGAAGCATCGGAATCTGTAACTAATGTCACAGGAATGGTTCAAAGCATAGACAGTAGGAATAGTCTGTCTTCTTGAACTGAAGTAAGCATTGTGCCTTTTGTATTTAATTACAATACAATTTCTGTGTTTCATCATCACTAAGAAGGTCAGAGGGATACAGTAAACCTGAAGTGAAGCATCGGAATCTATAACTAGTGTCACAGGAATGGTTCAAAACATAGTCAGCAAGGAGAGTCAGTCTTCATGTACTTAAGTCGGCATTGTGCCTTTAGTATATAATTCCGATGGAATTTCGGTGTTTCATCGTCAATAAGAAGGTCCAAGCGATACAGTAAACCTGGAGTGAAGCATCGGAATCTATAACTAGTGTCACAGGAATGGTTCAAAGCGTAGACAGTAAGAATAGTCAGTCTTCTTCTACTTAAGTCGGCATTGTGCCTTTTTTATTTAATTCCGATGCAATTTATGTGTTTCATCGTCAATAACAAGGTCCAAGGGATACAGTAAACCTGAAGTGAAGCATCGGAATCTATAACTAGTGTCACAGGAATGGTTCAAAACATAGTCAGTGAGAAGAGTCAGTCTTCTTCTATTTAAGTCGGCATTGTGCCTTTTCTATTTAATTCCGATGCAGCTTCTTTGTTTCATCGTTAATAAGAGGGTCAGAGGGATACAGTAAACCAGAAGTGAAGCATCGGGATCCATAACTAGTGTCACAGGAATGGTTCAAAACGTAGACAGAAATAAGATTCAGTCTTCTAGTCCTTAAGTCGGCATTGTGCCTTTTGTATTTAGTTCCGATGCAATTTCTGTGTTTCATCGTCAATAAGAAGGTCAGAGGGATACAGTAACCCTGAAGTGAAGCATCGGAATCTATAACTAGTGTCACAGGAACGGTTCAAAACATAGACAGTAAGAGGAGTCAGTCTTCATTTACTTAAGTCGGCTTTGTGCCTTTTGTATTTAATTCCGATGCAGTTTCTTTGTTTCAACGTTAATAAGAGGGTCAGAGGGATACAGTAAACCTGAAGTGAAGCATAGGAAACCATAACTAGTGTCACAGGAATGGTTCAAAACATAGACAGAAATAAGAGTCAGTCTTCTAGTACTTATGTCGGCATTGTGCATTTTGAATTTAATTCCGATGCAATATCTGTGTTTCATCGTCAATAAGAAGGTCAGACCGATACAGTAAACCTGAAGGGAGGAATCGGAATCTATAACTAGTGTCACAGGAATGGTTCAAAACATAGACAGTCAGAAGAGTCAGTTTTCTTGTACTTAAGTTGGCATTGTGCCTTTTCTATTTAATTCCGATCCAATTTCTGTGTTTCATCGTCAGTAAGAAGGTGAGAGGGATACAGTAAACCTGAAGTGACCATCGGAATCTATAACTAGTGTCACAAGAATGGTTCAAAACATAGTCAGTAAGAAGAGTCAGTCTTCTTGTCCTTAAGTCTGCATTGTGCCTTTTGTATTTAATTCCGATGCAATTTCTGTGTTTCATCGCCAATAAGAAGGTCCAAGGGATACAGTAAACCTGAAGTGAAGCATCGGAATCTGTAACTAGCGTCACAGGAATGGTTCAAAGCATAGACAGTAAGAAGAGTCAGTCTTCATGTACTTAAGTCGGCATTGTGCTTTTTGTATTATTTCCGATGCAATTTCGGTGTTTCATCGTCAATAAGAAGGTCCAAGCGATACAGTAAACCTGGAGTGAAGCATCGGAATCTATAACTAGTGTCACAGGAATGGTTCAAAGCATAGACAGTAAGAAGAGTCAGTCTTCTTCTACTTAAGTCGGCATTGTGAATTTTGTATTTAATTCCGATGCCATTTCCGTGTTTCATCGCCAATAAGAAGGTCCAAGGGATACAGTAAACCTGAAGTGAAGCATCGGAATCTATAACTAGTGTCACAGGAATGGTTCAAACATAGTCAGTAAGAAGAGTCAGTCTTCTTGTACTTAATTCGGCATTGTGCCTTTTGTATTTAATTCCGATGCCATTTCCGTGTTTCATCGCCAATAAGAAGGTCCAAAGGATACAGTAAACCGGAAGTGAAGCATAGGAAACCATAACTAGTGTCACAGGAATGGTTCAAAACATAGACAGAAATAAGAGTCAGTCTTCTAGTACTTATGTCGGCATTGTGCATTTTGAATTTAATTAGGATGCAATATCTGTGTTTCATCGTCAATAAGAAGGTAAGACCGATACAGTAAACCTGAAGGGAGGCATCGGAATCTATAACTAGTGTCACAGGAATGGTTCAAAACATAGACAGTCAGAAGAGTCAGTCTTCTTGTACTTGGGTCGGCATTGTGCCTTTTGTATTAAATTCCGATGCTATTTCTGTGTTTCACCGTCAATAAGAAGGTCCAAGGGATACAGTAAACCTGAAGTCAAGCGTCGGAATCTATAACTAGTGTCACAGGAATGGTTCAAACATAGAAAGTAAGAAGAGTCTGTCTTCTTGTACTTAAGTCGGCATTGTGCCTTTTTTATTTCATTCTGATCCAATTTCTGTGTTTCATCGTCAATAAGAAGGTTAGAGGGATACAGTAAACCTGAAGTGAGGCATCGGAATCTATAACTAGTGTCACAGGAATGGTTCAAATCATAGTCAGTAAGAAGAGTCAGTCTTTTTGTACTTAAGTCGGCATTGTGCCTTTTGTATTTAATTCCGATGTAATTTCTGTGTTTCATCGTCAATAAGAGGGTCCAAATGATACAGTAAAACTTAAGTGAAGCATCGGAATCTATATCTAGTGTCATAGGAGTGGTTCTAAACATAGTCAGTAAGAAGAGTCAGTATTCTTGTACTTAAGTCGGTATTGTGACTTATGTATTTAATTCCGATGCTTTATCTGTGTTTCATCGTCAATAAGGTCAGAGGGATACAGAAAAAATGAAGTGAAGCATCGGAATCTATAGCTAGTGTCACAGGAATGGTTAAAAACATAGACAGTAAGAAGAGTCAGTCTTCTTGCACTTAAGTCGGCATTGTGCCTTTTGTATTTAATTCCGAGGCAATTTCTGTGTTTCATCGTCAATAAGAAGATCCAAGGGATACAGTAAACCTGAAGTGAAGCATCGGAATCCATAACTAGTGTCACAGGAATGGTTCAAAACATAGACAGTAAGATGAGTCAGTCTTCATGTACTTAAGTCGGCATTGTGCATTTTGTATTTAATTCCGAAGCAATTTCTGTGTTTCATCGTCAATAAGAAGGTCAGACCGATACAGTAAACCTGAAGTGAGGCATCGGAATCTATAACTAGTGTCACTGGAATGGTTCACAACATAGACACTCAGATGAGTCAGTCTTCTTCTACTTGAGTCGGCATTGTGCCTTTTCGATTTAATTCCGATGCAATTTCTGTGTTTCATCGTCAATAAGAGGGTTAGAGGGATACAGTGAACATGAAGTGAAGCATCGGAATCTATAACTAGTGTCACTGGAATGGTTCAAAAAATAGTAAGTAAGAAGAGTCAGTCTTCTTGTCCTTAAGTCGGCATTGTGCCTTTTGTATTTAATTCCGATGCAATTTCTGTGTTTCATCGTTAATAAGAAGATCCAAGGTATACAGTAAAAATGAAGTGAAGCATCGGAATCCATAAATAGTGTCACAGGAATGGTTCAAAACATAGTCAGTAACAAGAGTCAGTCTTCTTGTACCTAAGTCGGCATTGTGCCTTTTCTATTTAATTCCGTTGCAATTTCGGTGTTTCATCGTCATTAAGAAGGTCCAAGGGATACAGTATACCTGGTGTGAAGCATCGGAATCTATAACTAGTGTCACAGGAATGGTTCAAAACATAGACAGTAAGAAGAGTCAGTCTTCTTGCACTTAAGTCGGCATTGTGCATTTTCTATTTAATTCCGATCCAATTTCTGTGTTCATCGTCAATAAGAAGGTCAAAGGGATACAGTAAACCTGAAGTGAAGCATCGTAATCTATAACTAGTGTCACAGGAATGGTTCAAAACATAGTCAGTAAAAAGAGTTAGTCTTTTTGTACTTAAGTCGGCATTGTGCCTTATGTATTTAATTCCGATGTAATTTCTGGGTTTCATCGTCAATAAGAAGGTCCAAATTATACAGTAAACCTGAAGTGAAGCATCGGATCCTATATCTAGTGTCACAGGAGTGGTTCAAAGCATAGACAGTAAGAAGAGTCAGTCTTCTTGTACTTAAGGCGGTATTGTGCCTTTTGTATATATTTCCGATGCAATTTCTGTGTTTCATCGTCAATAAGGTCAGTAATAATGAAGTGAAGAATCGGAATCTATAGCTAGTGTCACAGGAATGGTTCAAAACATAGACAGTAGGAAGAGTCAGTCTTCTTGTACTTAAGTCGGCATTGTGCCTTTTGTATTTAATTCCGATGCAATTCCTGTGTTTCATCGTCAAAAAGAAGGTCCAAGCGATACAGTAAACCTGGAGTGAAGCATCGGAATCTATAACTAATGTCACAGGAATGGTTCAAAGCATAGACAGTAAGAAGAGTCAGTCTTCTTCTACTTAAGTCGGCATTTTGCCTTTTGTATTTAATTCCGATGCAATTTTTGTGTTTTATCGACAATAAGAAGGTCCAAGGGATTCAGTAAACCTGAAGTGAAGCATCGGAATCTAAAACTAGTGTCACAGGAATGGCTCCAAACAGAGACAGTAGGAAGAGTCAGTCTTCTTGTATTTAAGTCGGCATTGTGCCTTTTCTATTTAATTCCGATGTAATTTCTGTGTTTCATCGTCAATAAGAGGGTCCAAATGATACAGTAAACCTGAAGTGAAGCGTCGGAATCTATATCTAGTGTCATAGGAGTGGTTCTAAACATAGTCAGTAAGAAGAGTCAGTATTCTTGTACTTAAGTCGGTATTGTGACTTATGTATTTAATTCCGATGCTTTATCTGTGTTTCATCGTCAATAAGGTCAGAGGGATACAGAAAAAATGAAGTGAAGCATCGGAATCTATAGGTAGTGTCACAGGAATAATTAAAAACATAGACAGTAAGAAGAGTCAGTCTTCTTGCACTTAAGTCGGCATTGTGCCTTTTGTATTTAATTCCGATGCAATTTCTGTGTTTCATCGACAATAAGAAGGTGCAAGGGATACAGTAAACCTGGAGTGAAGCATCAGAATCTATAACTAGTGTCACAGGAATGGTTCAAAACATAGACAGTAAGAAGAGTCAGTCTTCTTGTACTTAAGTGGGCATTGGGCATTTTGTATTTAATTCCGATGCAATTTCTGTGTTTCGTCGTCAATACGGTCAGAGGGATACAGTAACCCTGAAGTGAAGCATCGGAATCTATAACTAGTGTCACAGTAACGGTTCAAAGCATAGACAGTAAGAAGAGTCAGTCTTCATTTACTTAAGTCGGATTTGTGCCTTTTGTATTTAATTCCGATGCAGTTTCTTTGTTTCAACGTTAATAAGAGTGTCAGAGGGATACAGTAAACCCGAAGTGAAGCATCGGAAACCATAACTAGTGTCACAGGAATGGTTCAAAACATAGACAGAAATAAGAGTCAGTCTTCTAGTACTTATGTCGGCATTGTGCATGTTGAATTTAATTCCGATGCAATATCTGTGTTTCATCGTCAATAAGAAGGTCAGACCGATACAGTAAACCTGAAGGGAGGCATCGGAATCCATAACTAGTGTCACAGGAATGGTTCAAAACATAGACAGTCAGAAGAGTCAGTCTTCTTGTACTTGAGTCGGCATTGTGCCTTTTGTATTAAATTCCGATGGTATTTCTGTGTTTCACCGTCAATAAGAAGGTCCAAGGGATACAGTAAACCTGAAGTCAAGCGTCGGAATCTATAACTAGTGTCACAGGAATGGTTCAAACATAGAAAGTAAGAAGAGTCTGTCTTCTTGTACTTAAGTCGGCATTGTGCCTTTTTTATTTAATTCCGATCCAATTTCTGTGTTTCATCGTCAATAAGAAGGTCAGAGGGATACAGTAAACCTGAAGTGAGGCATCGGAATCTATAACTAGTGTCACAGGAATGGTTCAAATCATAGTCAGTAAGAAGAGTCAGTCTTTTTGTACTTAAGTCGGCATTGTGCCTTTTGTATTTAATTCCGATGTAATTTCTGTGTTTCATCGTCAATAAGAGGGTCCAAATGATACAGTAAACCTGAAGTGAAGCATCGGAATCTATATCTAGTGTCATAGGAGTGGTTCTAAACATAGTCAGTAAGAAGAGTCAGTATTCTTGTACTTAAGTCGGTATTGTGACTTATGTATTTAATTCCGATGCTTTATCTGTGTTTCATCGTCAATAAGGTCAGAGGGATACAGAAAAAATGAAGTGAAGCATCGGAACCTATAGCTAGTGTCACAGGAATAATTAAAAACATAGACAGTAAGAAGAGTCAGTCTTCTTGCACTTAAGTCGGCATTGTGCCTTTTGTATTTAATTCCGATGCAATTTCTGTGTTTTATCGTCAATAAGAAGGTCAGAGGGATACAGTAACCATGAAGTGAAGCATCTGAATCTATAACTAGTGTCACAGGAATGGTTCAAATCATAGGCAGTAAAAAGATACAGTCTTCTTGTCCTTAAGTCGGCATTGTGCCTTTTGTATTTAATTCCGATGCAATTTCTGTGTTTCATCGACAATAAGAAGGTGCAAGGGATACAGTAAACCTGGAGTGAAGCATCAGAATCTATAACTAGTGTCACAGGAATGGTTCAAAACATACACAGTAAGAAGAGTCAGTCTTCTTGTACTTAAGTCGGCATTGTGCCTTTTGTATTTAATTCCGAGGCAATTTCTGTGTTTCATCGTCAATAAGAAGATCCAAGGGATACAGTAAACCTGAAGTGAAGCATCGGAATCCATAACTAGTGTCACAGGAATGGTTCAAAACATAGACAGTAAGATGAGTCAGTCTTCATGTACTTAAGTCGGCATTGTGCATTTTGTATTTAATTCCGAAGCAATTTCTGTGTTTCATCGTCAATAAGAAGGTCAGACCGATACAGTAAACCTGAAGTGAGGCATCGGAATCTATAACTAGTGTCACTGGAATGGTTCACAACATAGACACTCAGAAGAGTCAGTCTTCTTCTACTTGAGTCGGCATTGTGCCTTTTGTATTAAATTCCGATCCAATTTCTGTGTTCATCGTCAATACGAAGGTCAGAGGGATACAGTAAACCTGAAGTGAAGCATCGTAATCTATAACTAGTGTCACAGGAATGGTTCAAAACATAGTCAGTAAGAAGAGTCAGTCTTTTTGTACTTAAGTCGGCATTGTGCCTTTTGTATTTAATTCCGATGCAATTTCTGGGTTTCATCGTCAATAAGAAGGTCCAAATTATACAGTAAACCTGAAGTGAAGCATCGGATCCTATTTCTAGTGTCACAGGAGTGGTTCAAAACATAGACAGTAAGAAGAGTCAGTCTTCTTGTACTTAAGACGGTATTGTGCCTTTTGTATATAATTCCGATGCAATTTCTGTGTTTCATCGTCAATAAGGTCAGATGGATACAGTAAAAATGAAGTGAAGAATCGGAATCTATAGCTAGTGTCACAGGAATGGTTCAAAACATAGACAGTAGGAAGAGTCAGTATTCTTGTACTTAAGTCGGCATTGTGCCTTTTGTATTTAATTCCGATGCAATTCCTGTGTTTCATCGTCAATAAGAAGGTGCAAGGGATACAGTAAACCTGGAGTGAAGCATCGGAATCAATAACTAGAGTCACAGGAACAGTTCAAAACATAGACAGTAAGAAGAGTCAGCCTTCTTGTACTTAAGTCGGCATTTTGCCTTTTGTATTTAATTCCGATGCAATCTCTGTGTTTCATCGTCAATAAGAAGGTCCAAGGGATTCATTAAACCTAAAGTGAAGCATCGGAATATATAACTAGTGTCACAGGAATGATTCAATACATAGTCAGTAAGAAGAGTCAGTCTTCATGTACTTAAGTCGGCATTGTGCATTTTGTATTTAATTCCGAAGCAATTTCTGTGTTTCATCGTCAATAAGAAGGTCAGAGGGATACAGTAACCATGAAGTGAAGCATCTGAATCTATAACTAGTGTCACAGGAATGGTTCAAATCATAGGCAGTAAGAAGATACAGTCTTCTTGTCCTTAAGTCGGCATTGTGCCTTTTGTATTTAATTCCGATGCAATTTCTGTGTTTCATCGACAATAAGAAGGTGCAAGGGATACAGTAAACCTGGAGTGAAGCATCAGAATCTATAACTAGTGTCACAGGAATGGTTCAAAACATAGACAGTAAGAAGAGTCAGTCTTCTTGTACTTAAGTGGGCATTGTCCTTTTGTATTTAATTCCGAGGCAATTTCTGTGTTTCATCGTCAATAAGAAGGTCCAAGGGATACAGTAAACCAGACGTGAAGCATCGGAATCCATAACTAGTGTCACAGGAATGGTTCAAATCATAGTCAGTAAGATGAGTCAGTCTTTTTGTACTTAAGTCGGCATTGTGCCTTTTGTATTTAATTCCGATGTAATTTCTGTGTTTCTTCGTCAATAAGAGGGTCCAAATGATACAGTAAACCTGAAGTGAAGCATCGGAATCTATATCTAGTGTCATAGGAGTGGTTCTAAACATAGACAGTAAGAAGAGTCAGTATTCTTGTACTTAAGTCGGTATTGTGACTTATGTATTTAATTCCGATGCAATTTCTGTGTTTCATCGTCAATAAGAGGGTCAGACCGATACAGTAAACCTGATGTGAGGCATCGGAATCTATAACTAGTGTCACAGGTATGGTTCACAACATAGACAGTCAGAAGAGTCAGTCTTCTTGTACTTGAGTCGGCATTGTGCCTTTTGTATTAAATTCCGATGCTATTTCTGTGTTTCATCGTCAATAAGAAGCTCCAAGGGATACAGTAAACCTGAAGTCAAGCATCGGAATCTATAACTAGTGTCACAGGAATGGTTCAAAGCATAGACAGTAAGAAGACTCAGTCTTCTTGTACTTAAGTCGGCATTGTGCCTTTTCTATTTAATTCCGATCCAATTTCTGTGTTTCATCGTCAATAAGAAGGTCAGAGGGATACAGTAAACCTGAAGTGAAGAACCGGAATCTATAACTAGTGTCACAGGAATGGTTAAAAACATAGTCAGTAAGAAGAGTCAGTCTTTTTGTACTTAAGTCGGCATTGTGCCTTTTGTATTTAATTCCGATGTAATTTCTGTGTTTCATCGTCAATAAGAAGGTCAGAGGGATACAGTAAACCTGAAGTCAAGCATCGGAATCTGTAACTAGTGTCACAGGAATGGTTCAAAACATAGACAGTAAGAAGTGTCAGTCTTCTTGTACTTAAGTCGGCATTGTGCCTTTTCTATTTAATTCCGATCCAATTTCTGTGTTTCATCGTCAATAAGAAGGTCAGAGGGATACAGTAAACCTGGAGTGAAGCATCGGAATCTATAACTAGTGTCACAGGAATGGTTCAAAAGGTAGACAGTAAGAAGAGTCAGCCTTCTTGTACTTAAGTCGGCATTGTGCCTTTTGTATTTAATTCCGATGCAATTTCTATGTTTCATCGTCAAAAAGAAGGTCCAAGGGATACAGTAAACCTGAAGTGAAGCATCGGAATCTATAACTAGTGTCACAGGAATGGTTCAATACATAGTCAGTAAGAAGAATCAGTCTTCATGAACATAAGTCGGCATTGTGCCTTTTGTATTTAATTCCGATGCAATTTCATTGTTTCATCGTTTATAAGAAGGTCCAAGGGATACAGTAAACCTGAAGTGAGGCATCGGAATCAATAATTAGTGTCAAAGGGATGTTTCAAACAAAGACAGTAAGTAGAGTCAGATTTCTTGTACGTAAGTCGGCATTGTGCTTTTTTTATTTAATTCCGAGGCAATTTCTGTGTTTCATCGTCAATAAGAGGGTCCAAGGGATACAGTAAACCTGAAGTGAAGCATCGGAATCCATAACTAGTGTCACAGGAATGGTTGAAAACATAGACAGAAAGAATAGTCAGTCTTCTTGTACTTAAGTCGGCATTGTGTCTTATGTATTTAATTCCGATGCAATTTCTGTGTTTCATCGTCAATAAGAAGGTCAGAGGGATACAGTAACCCTAAAGTGAAGCATCGGAATCTATGACTAGTGTCACAGAAATGGTTCAAAACATAGACAGTAAGATGAGTCAGTCTTCATGTACCTAAGTCGGCATTGAACATCTTGTAGTTTATTCCGATGCAATTTCTGTGTTTCATCGTCAATAAGAATGTCAGACCGATACAGTAAACCTGAAGTGAGGCATCGGAATCTATAACAAGTGGCACAGGAATGGTTCACAACATAGACAGTCAGAAGAGTCAGTCTTCTTGTACTTGAGTCGGCATTGTGCCTTTTGTATTACATTCCGATGCTATTTCTGTGTTTCATCGTCAGTAAGAAGGCCCAAGGGATACAGTAAACCTGAAGTCAGGATCGGAATCTGTAACTAGTGTCACAGGAATGGTTCAAAGCATAGACAGTAAGAAGAGTCAGTCTTCTTGTACTTAAGTCGGCATTGTGCCTTTTCAATTTAATTCCGATCCAATTTCTGTGTTTCATCGTCAATAAGAAGGTCAGAGGGATACAGTAAACCTGAAGTGAAGCATCGGAATCTATAACCAGTGTCACAGGAATGGTGCAAATCATAGTCAGTAAGAAGAGTCAGTCTTTTTGTACTTAAGTCGGCATTGTGCCTTTTGTATTTATTTCCGATCTAATTTCTGTGTTTCATCGCCAATAAGAGGGTCCAAATGATAGAGTAAACCTGACGTGAAGCATCGGAATCTATATCTAGTGTCACAGGAGTGGTTCAAAACATAGACAGTAAGAAGAGTCAGTATTCTTGTACTTTAGTCGGTATTGTGCCTTTTGTATTTAATTCCGTTGCAATTTCTGTGTTTCATCGTCAATAAGGTCAGAGGGATACAGTAAAAATGAAGTGAAGCAACGGAATCTATACCTAGTGGCACAGGAATGGTTCAAAACATAGACAGTAGGAAGAGTCAGTCTTCTTGTACTTAAGTCGGCATTGTGCCTTTTGTATTTAATTCCGATGCAATTTCTGTGTTTCATCGTCAGTAAGAAGGTCCAAGGGATACAGTAAACCTGAAGTCAAGCATCGGAATCTATAACTAGTGACAAAGGAATGGTTCAAAACATAGTCAGTAAGAAGAGTCAGTCATCTTGTACTTAAGTCGGCATAGTGCCATTTCTATTTAATTCCAATGCAATTTCTGTGTTTCATCGTCAATAAGTAGGTCCAAGGGACACAGTACACCTGAAGTGAAGCATCGGAATCTATAACTAGTGTCAATGGAATGGTTCAAAACATAGACAGTAAGAAAAGTCTGTCTTCTTGTACTTAAGTCAGCATTGTGCCTTTTGTATTTAATTCCGGTGCAATTTCTGTGTTTCATCGTCAATAAGAAGGTCAGAGGGATACAGTAAACCTGAAGTAAAGCATCGGAATCTTCAACTAGTGTCTCAGGAATGGTTCAAAACATAGACAGTGGGAACAGTCAGTCTTCTTGTACTTATGTCGGCATTGTGCCTTATGTATTTAATTCCGAAGCAATTTCTGTGTTTCATCGTCAATAAGAAGGTCAGAGGGATACAGTAAAACTGAAATGAAGCATCGGAATTTAAAATTAGTGTCACAGGTATGGTTCAAATCATAGACAGTAGGAAGAGTCAGTCTTCTTGTACTTAATTTGGCATTATGCCTCTTGTATTTAATTCCGATGCAATTTCGGAGTTTCATCGTCAATAAGAAGGTCCAAGGGATAGAGTAAACCTGACGGAAGCATCGGAATCTATAACTAGTGTCACAGGAATGGTTCAAAACATAGTCAGTAAGAAGAGTCAGTCTTCTTGTACTTAAGTCGGCATTGTGCCTTTTCTATTTAATTCCGATGCAATTTCTGTGTTTCATCGTCAATAAGAAGGTCCAAGGGATACACTTAACCTGGAGTGAAGCATCGGAATCTATAACTAGTGTCACAGGAATGGTTCAAAACATAGTCAGTAAGAAGGGTCAGTCTTCTTGTCCTTAAGTCGGCATTGTGCTTTTTGTATTTAATTCCGATGCAATTTCTGAGTTTCATCGTCAATAAGAAGGTCCAAGGGATACAGTAAACGTAGAGTGAAGCATCGGAATCTATAACTAGTGTCACAGGAATGGTTCAAAACATAGATATTAAGAAGAGTCAGTCTTCTTGTACTTAAGTCGGCATTGTGCCTTTTCTATTTAATTCCGAGGCAATTTCTGTGTGTCTTCGTCAATAAGAAGGTCAGAGGGATACAGTAAACCTGAAGTGAAGCATCGGAATCTATAACTAGTGTCACAGGAATGTTTCAAAGCATAGACAGTAAGAAGATACTGTCTTCTTGTACTTAAGTCGGCATTGTGCCTTTTGTATTTAATTCCGATGCAATTTCTGTGTTTCATCCTCAATAAGAAGGTCCAAGGGATACAGTAAACCTGAACTGAAGCATCGGAGTATATAACTAGTGTCACAGGAATGGTTCAAAACATAGACAGTAGGAATAGTCAGTCTTCTTGTACTGAAGTCTGCATTGTGCCTTTTGAATTTAATTCCGATGCAATTTCTGTGTTTCATCGTCAATAAGAAGGTCAGAGGGATACAGTAAACCTGAAGTGAAGCAACGGAATCTATAACTAGTGTCACAGGAATGGTTCAAAACATAGTCAGTAAGAAGAGTCGGTCTTCTTGTACTTAAGTCGGCATTGTGCATTTTGTATTTAATTCCGATGCAAATTCTGAGTTTCATCGTCAATAAGAAGGTCCAAGGGATACAGTCAACCTGGAGTGAAACATCGGAATCTATAACTAGGGTCACAGGGACGGTTCAAAACATAGACGATAAGAAGAGTCAGTCTTCTTGTACTTAAGTCGGCATTGTGTCTTTTGTATTTAATTCCGATGCAATTTCTGCGTGTCATCGTCAATAAGAAGGTTTAAGGGATACAGTAAACCTGAAGTGAAGCATCGGAATCTATAACTTGTGTCACAGGAATGGTTCAAAGCACAGTCAGCAAGGAGAGTCAGTCTTCATGTACTTAAGTCGGCATTGTGGCTTTTGTATTTAATTCCGATGCAATTTCGGTGTTTCATCGTCAATAAGAAGGTCCAAGCGATACAGTAATCCTGGAGTGAAGCATCGGAATCTATAACTAGTGTCACAGGAATGGTTCATAGCATAGACAGTAAGAAGAGTCAGTCTTCTTGTACTTAAGTCGGCATTGTGCCTTTTGTATTTAATTCCGATGCAATTTTTGTGTTTCATCGTCAATAAGAAGGGCCAAGGGATTCAGTAAACCTGAAGTGAAGCATTGGAATCTAAAACTAGTGTCACAGGAATGGTTCCAAACATAGACAGTAGGAAGAGTCAGTGTTCTTGTACTTAAGTCGGCATTGTGCCTTTTGTATTTAATTCCGATGCAATTTATGTGTATCATCGTTAATAAGAAGGTCCAAGGGATACAGTAAGCCTGAAGTAAAGCGTCGGAATCTGTAACTAGTGTCACAGGAATGGTACAAAACATAGACAGTAGGAAGAGATAGTCTTCTTGTACTTAAGTCGGCATTGTGCCTCTTCTACTTAATTCCGACGCTATTTCTGTGTTTCGTCATCAATAAGAAGGTCCAAGGTATACAATAAACCTGAAGTGAAGCATCGGAATCTACAACTAGCGTCACTGGAATCGTTCAAAACGTAAACAGTAAGACGAGTCAGTCTTCTTGTACTTAAGTCGGCATTGTGCCTTTTGTATTTAATTCTGATGCAATTTCTGTGTTTCATCGTCAATAAGAATATCCAAGGGATTGAGCAAACCTGAAGTAAAGCATCGGAATCTATAACTAGTGTCACAGGAATGGTTCAAAACATAGTCAGTTAGAAGAGTCAGTCTTCTTGTACTTAAGTCGGCAATGTGCCTTTTGTATTTAATTCCGATGCAATTTCTGTGTTTCATCGCCAATAAGAAGGTCCAAGGCATACAGTAAACCTGAAGTGAAGCATCGGAATCTATAACTAGTGTCACAGGAATGGTTCAAAACATAGACAGTAGGATGAGTCAGTCATCTTGTACTTAAGTCGGCATTGTGCCTTTTTTTTTTAATTCCGATGCAATTTATGTGTTTCATCGTCAATAAGAAGGACCAAGGGATACAGTAAACCTGAAGTGAAGCATCGGAATCTATAACTAGTGTCACAGGAATGGTTCAAAACATAGTCAGTGAGAAGAGTCGGTCTTCTTGTACTTAAGTCGGCATTGTGCCTTTTCTATTTAATTCCGATGCTATTTCTGAGTTTCATCGTCAATAAGAAGTACCAAGGGATACAGTGAACCTGGAGTGAAGCATTGGAATCTATAACTAGTGTCACAGGAATGGTTCAAAACATAGACAGTAAGAAGAGTCAGTCTTCTTGTACTTAAGTCGGCATTGTGCCTTTTGTATTTAATTCCAATACAATTTCTGTGCTTCATCGTCACTAAGAAGGTCAGAGGGATACAGTAAACAAGAAGTGAAGCATCGGAATCTATAACTAGTGTCACAGGAATGGTTCAAAACATAGTCAGCAAGAAGAGTCAGTCTTCATGTACTTAAGTCGGCATTGTGCCTTTTGTATTTAATTCCGATGCAATTTCGGTGTTTCATCGTCAATAAGAAGGTCCAAGCGATACAGTAAACCTGGAGTGAAGCATCGGAATCTATAACTAGTGTCACAGGAATGGTTCAAAGCATAGACAGTAAGAAGAGTCAGTCTTCTTCTACTTAAGTCGGCATTGTGCCTTTTGTATTTAATTCCGATCCAATTTTTGTGTTTCATCGTCAATAAGATGGTCCAAGGGATTCAGTGAACCTGAAGTGAAGCATCGGAATCCATAACTAGTGTCACAGGAATGGTTCAAAACATACACAGTAGGAAGAGGCAGTCTTCTTGTACATAAGTCGGCATTGTGCCTTTTCTATTTAATTCCGATGCAATTTCTGTGTTTCGTCATCAATAAGAAGGTCCAAGGGATACAGTAAACCTGAAGTGAAGCATCGGAATCTATAAATAGCGTCACAGGAATGGTTCAAACATTGACAGTAAGAAGATTCAGTCTTCTTGTACTTAAGTCGGCATTGTGACTTTTGTATTTAATTCCGATGCAATTTCTGTGTTTCATCGTCAATAAGAAGATCCAAGGGATACAGTAAACCTGAAGTGAAGCATCGAAATCGATAACTAGTGTCACAGGAAAGGCTCAAGATATAGTCAGTATGAAGAGTCAGTCTTCTTGTACTTAAGTCGGCATTGTGCCTTTTGTATCCAATTCCGATGCAATTTCTGTGTTTCATTGTCAATAAGAAGGTCCAAGGGATACAGTAAACCTGAAGTGAAGCATCGGAATCCATAACTAGTGTCAGAGGAATGGTTCAAATCATAGACAGTAAGAAGAGTCAGTGTTCTTGTACTTAAGTCGGCATTTTGCCTTTTGTATTTAATTCCGATGCAATTTATGTGTTTCATCGTCAATAAGAACGTCCAAGGGATACAGTAAACCTGAAGTGAAGCAACGGAATCTATAACTAGTGTCACAGGAATGGTTCCAAACATAGTCAGTTAGAAGAGCAGGCTTCTTGTACTTGATTCGGCATTGTGCCTTTTCTCTTTAAGTCCGATGCAATTTCTGTGTTTCATCGTCAATAAGAAGGCCTAAGGGATACAGTAAACCTGAAGTGAAGCATCGGAATCTATAACTAGTGTCACAGGAATGGTTCAAACATAGTCAGTAAGATGAGTCAGTCTTCTTGTACTTAAGTCGGCATTGTGACATTTCTATTTAATTCCGATGCAATTTCTGTGTTTCATCGTCAGTAAGAAGGTGAGAGGGATACAGTAAACCTGAGGTGAAGCGTCGGAATCTATAACTAGAATTACAGGAATGGTTCATAACATAGTCAGTAAGGACAATCAGTCTTCTTGTACTTAAGTCGGCATTGTGCTTTTTCTATCTAATTGCGATGCAATTTCTGTGCTTCATCGCCTATAAGAAGGTCCAAGGGATACAGTAAACCTGGAGTGAAGCATCGGAATCTATAACTAGTGTCACAGGAATGGTTAAAAATATAATCAGTATGAAGAGTCAGTCTTCTTGTACTTAAGTCGGCATTATGCCTTTTGTATTTAATTCCCATGCAATTTATGTGTTTCATCGTCAATAAGAACGTCCAAGGGATACAGTAAACCTGAAGTGAAGCATCGTAATCTATAACTAGTGTCACAGGAATGGTTCAAAACATAGTCAGTAAGAAGAGTCAGTTTTCTTGTACTTAAGGCAGCATTGTGCCTTTTGTATTAAATTCCGATGCTATTTCTGTGTTTCATCTTTAATAAGAAGGTCAGAGGGACACAGTAGAGCTGAAGTGAAGCATCGGAATCTATAACTAGTGTCACAGGAATGGTTCCAAACATAGTCAGTTAGAAGAGCAGGCTTCTTGTACTTGATTCGTCATTGTGCCTTTTCTCTTTAAGTCCGATGCAATTTCTGTGTTTCATCGTCAATAAGAAGGCCTAAGGGATACAGTAAACCTGAAGTGAAGCATCGGAATCTATAACTAGTGTCACAGGAATGGTTCAAACATAGTCAGTAAGATGAGTCAGTCTTCTTGTACTTAAGTCGGCATTGTGACTTTTCTATTTAATTCCGATGCAATTTCTGTGTTTCATCGTCAGTAAGAAGGTGAGAGGGATACAGTAAACCTGAGGTGAAGCGTCGGAATCTATAACTAGAATTACAGGAATGGTTCATAACATAGTCAGTAAGGACAATCAGTCTTCTTGTACTTAAATCGGCATTGTGCTTTTTCTATTTAATTGCGATGCAATTTCTGTGTTTCATCGCCAATAAGAAGGGCCAAGGGATACAGTAAACCTGGAGTGAAGCATCGGAATCTATAACTAGTGTCACAGGAATGGTAAAAAATATAATCAGTAAGAAGAGTCAGTCTTCTTGTACTTAAGTCGGCATTATGCCTTTTGTATTTAATTCCGATGCAATTTCTGTGTTTCATCGTCAATAAGAAGGTCCAACGGATTCAGTAAACCTGAAGTGAAGCATCGGAATCTATAACTAGTGTCACAGGAATGGTTCAAAACATAGTCAACAAGGAGAGTCAGTCTTCATGTACTTAAGTCGGCATTGTGCCTTTTGTATTTAATTCCGATGCAATTTCGGTGTTTCATCGTCAATAAGAAGGTCCAAGCGATACAGTAAACCTGGAGTGAAGCATCGGAATCTATAACTAGTGTCAAAGGAATGGTTCAAATCATAGACAGGAAGAAGAGTCAGTCTTCTTCTACTTAAGTCGGCATTGTGCTTTTTGTATTTAATTCCGATGCAATTTTTTGTTTCATCGTCAATAAGAAGGTCCAAGGGATTCAGTAAACCTGAAGTGAAGCATCGGAATCTAAAACTAGTGTCACAGGAATTGTTCCAAACATAGACAGTAGGAAGAGTCAGTCTTCTTGTACTTAAGTCGGCATTGTGCCTTTTGTATTTAATTCCGATGCAATTTATGTGTATCATCGTTAATAAGAAGGTCCAAGGGATACAGTAAATTTGAAGTGAAGCCTCGGAATCTATAACTAGTGTCACAGGAATGGTACAAAACATAGACAGTAGGAAGAGATAGTCTACTTGTACTTAAGTCGGTATTGTGCCTCTTCTATTTAATTCCGACGCTATTTCTGTGTTTCGTCGTCAATAAGAAGGTCCAAGGTATACAATAAACCTCAAGTCAAGCATCGGAATCTACAACTAGCGTCACCGGAATGGTTCATAACATAAACAGTAAGAAGAGTCAGTCTTCTTGTACTTAATTCGGCATTGTGCCTTTTGTATTTAATTCTGATGCAATTTCTGTGTTTCATCGTCAATAAGAACATCCAAGGGATTCAGCAAACCTGAAGTGAAGCATCGGAATCTAAAACTAGTGTCACAGGAATTGTTCCAAACATAGACAGTAAGAAGATACAGTCTTCTTGTACTGAAGTCGGCATTGTGCCTTTTTCTATTTAATTCCGATGCAATTTCTGTGTTTCATCGTCAATAAGAAGGTCGAAGCGATACAGTAAACCTGGAGTGAAGCATCGGAATCTATAACTAGTGTCACAGGAATGGTTCAAATCATAGACAGTAAGAAGAGTCTGTCTTCTTGTACTTAAGTCAGCATTGTGCTTTTTCTATTTAATTCCGATCCAATTTCTGTGTTTCATCGTCAGTAAGAAGGTGAGAGGGGTACAGTAAACCTGAGGTGAAGCGTCGGAATCTATACCTAGAATCACAGGAATGGTTCATAACATAGTCAGTAAGGACAATCAGTCTTCTTGTACTTAAGTCGGCATTGTGCATTTTCTATTTAATTGCGATGCAATTTCTGTGTTTCATCGTCAATAACAAGGTCAAAGGGATACAGATAACCGGAGGTGAAGCATCGGAATCTATAACTAGTGTCTCAGGAATGGTTCAAAACATAGACAGTTGGAAGAGTCGGTCTTCTTGTACTTAAGTCGGCATTGTGCCTTCTCTATTTAATTCCGATGCAATATCGGTGTTTCATCGTTAATAAGAAGGTCAGAGGGATACAGTAAACCCGAAGTGAAGCATCGGAATCTATAACTAGTGTCACAGGAATGGATCAAGATATAGTCAGTATGAAGAGTCAGTCTTCTTGTACTTAAGTCGGCATTGTGCCTTTTGTATCCAATTCCGATGCAATTTCTGTGTTTCATTCTCAATAAGAAGGTGCAAGGGATACAGTAAACCTGAAGTGGAGCATCGAAATCCATAACTAGTGACACAGGAATGGTTCAAAACATAGACAGTAGGAAGAGGCAGTCTTCTTGTACATAAGTCGGCATTGTGCCTTTTCTATTTAATTCCGATGCAATTTCTGTGTTTCGTCATCAATCAGAAGGTCCAAGGGATACAGTAAACCTGAAGTGAAGCATCGGAATCTATAACTAGTGTCACAGGAATGGTTCAAACATAGTCAGTAAGATGAGTCAGTCTTCTTGTACTTAAGTCGGCATTGTGCCTTTTCTTTTTAATTCCGATGCAATTTCTGTGTTTCGTCACCAATAAGAAGGTGCAAAGGATACAGTAAACCTGAAGTGAAGCATCGGAATCTGTAACTAATGTCACAGGAATGGTTCAAAACATAGACAGTAGGAATAGTCAGTCTTCTTGTACTGAAGTCTACATTGTGCCTTTTGTATTAATTTCCGATGCAATTTCTGTGTTTCATCGTCAATAAGGACGTCCAAGGGATACAGTAAACCTGAGGTGAAGCATCGGAATTTATACTTAGTGTCACGGGAATGGTTCAAAACATAGTCAGTAGAAAGAGCCAGTCTTTTTGTACTTAAGTCGGCATTGTGCTTTTTGTATTATTTCCGATGCAATTTCTGTGTTTCATCATCAATAAGAAGATCCAAGGGATACAGTAAACCTGATGTGAAGCATCGGAATCAATAACTAGTGTCACAGGTATGGTTCAAAATATAATCAGCAAGAAGAGTCAGTCTTCTTGTACTTGAGTCGGCATTATGCTTTTTGTATTTAATTCCGATGCAATTTCGGTGTTTCATCGACAATAAGAAGGTCCAAGCGATACAGTAAACCTGGAGTGAAGCATCGGAATCTATAACTACTGTCACAGGAATGGTTCAAAGCATAGACAGTAAGAAGAGTCAGTCTTCTTCTACTTAAGTCGGCATTGTGCCTTTTGTATTAAATTCCGATGCAATTTTTGTGTTTCATCGTCAATAAGAAGGGCCAAGGGATTCAGTAAACCTGAAGTGAAGCATCGGAATCTAAAACTAGTGCCACAGGAATGGTTCCAAACTTAGACAGTAGGAAGAGTCAGTCTTCTTGTACTTAAGTCGGCATTGTGCCTTTTGTATTTAATTCCGATGCAATTTATGTGTATCATCGTTAATAAGAAGGTCCAAGGGATACAGTAAGCCTGAAGTAAAGCGTCGGAATCTGTAACTAGTGTCACAGGAATGGTACAAAACATAGACAGTAGGCAGAGATAGTCTTCTTGTACTTATGTCGGCATTGTGCCTCTTCTATTTAATTCCGACGCTATTTCTGTGTTTCGTCATTAATAAGAAGGTCCAAGTTATACAATAAACCTGAAGTGAAGCATCAGAATCTACAACTAGCGTCACTGGAATGGTTCAAATGGTAAACAGTAAGAAGAGTCAGTCTTCTTGTACTTAAGTCGGCATTGTGCCTTTTGTATTTAATTCTGATGCAATTTCTGTGTTTCATCGTCAATAAGAATATCCAAGGGATTCAGCAAACCTGAAGTGAAGCATCGGAATCTATAACTAGTGTCACAGGAATGGTTCAAACATAGTCAGTAAGAAGAGTCAGTCTTCTTGTACTTAAGTCGGCAATGTGCCTTTTGTATTTAATTCCGATGCAATTTCTGTGTTTCATCGCCAATAAGAAGGTCCAAGGGATACAGTAAACCTGAAGTGAAGCATCGGAACCTATAACTAGTGTCACAGGAATGGTTCAAAACATAGACAGTAGGAGGAGTCAGTCATCTTGTACTTAAGTCGGCATTGTGCCTTTTGTATTTAATTCCGATGCAATTTAAGTGTTTCATCGTCAATAAGAAGGTCCAAGGGATACAGTAAACCTGAAGTGAAGCATCGGAATCTATAACTA
Source organism: Schistocerca serialis cubense (assembly GCF_023864345.2). Classification (NCBI taxonomy): domain Eukaryota; kingdom Metazoa; phylum Arthropoda; class Insecta; order Orthoptera; family Acrididae; genus Schistocerca; species Schistocerca serialis. The sequence continues at coordinate 4,083,959 of NC_064645.1, forward strand.
GTGTCACAGGAATGGTTCAAAACATAGTCAGTGAGAAGAGTCGGTCTTCTTGTACTTAAATCGGCATTGTGCCTTTTCTATTTAATTCCGATGCAATTTCTGAGTTTCATCGTCAATAAGAAGTACCAAGGGATACAGTGAACCTGGAGTGAAGCATTGGAATCTATAACTAGTGTCACAGGAATGGTTCAAAACATAGACAGTAAGAAGAGTCAGTCTTCTTGTACTTAAGTCGGCATTGTGCCTTTTCTATTTAATTCCGATGCAATTTCTGTGTTTCATCGTCAGTAAGAAGGTGAGTGGGATACAGTAAACCTGAGGTGAAACGTCGGAATCTATACTTAGTGTCACGGGAATGGTTCAAAACATAGACAGTAGGAAGAGTCAGTCTTCTTGTACTTAAGCCGTCATTGTGCCTTTTCTTTTTAATTCCGATGCAATTTCTGTGTTTCGTCACCAATAAGAAGGTGCAAAGGATACAGTAAACCTGAAGTGAAGCATCGGAATCTGTAACTAATGTCACAGGAATGGTTCAAAACATAGACAGTAGGAATAGTCAGTCTTCTTGTACTGAAGTCTACATTGTGCCTTTTGTATTTAATTCCGATGCAATTTCTGTGTTTCATCGTCAATAAGAACGTCCAAGGGATACAGTAAACCTGAGGTGAAGCATCGGAATCTATACTTAGTGTCACGGGAATGGTTCAAATCATAGTCAGTAGAAAGAGCCAGTCTTTTTGTACTTAAGTCGGCATTGTGCTTTTTGTATTATTTCCGATGCAATTTCTGTGTTTCATCATCAATAAGAAGATCCAAGGGATACAGTAAACCTGAAGTGAAGCATCGGAATCAATAACTAGTGTCACAGGTATGGTTCAAAATATAATCAGCAAGAAGAGTCAGTCTTCTTGTACTTGAGTCGGCATTATGCTTTTTGTATTTAATTCCGATGCAATTTCTGTGTTTCATCGTCAATAAGAAGGTCCAACGGATACAGTAAACCTGAAGTGAAGCATCGGAATCTATAACTAGTGTCACAGGAATGGTTCAAAACATAGTCAGCAAGAAGAGTCAGTCTTCATGTACTTAAGTCGGCATTGTGCCTTTTGTATTTAATTCCGATGCAATTTCGGTGTTTCATCGACAATAAGAAGGTCCAAGCGATACAGTAAACCTGGAGTGAAGCATCGGAATCTATAACTAGTGTCACAGGAATGGTTCAAAGCATAGACAGTAAGAAGAGTCAGTCTTCTTCTACTTAAGTCGGCATTGTGCCTTTTGTATTTAATTCCGATGCAATTTTTGTGTTTCATCGTCAATAAGAAGGGCCAAGGGATTCAGTAAACCTGAAGTGAAGCATCGGAATCTAAAACTAGTGCCACAGGAATGGTTCCAAACTTAGACAGTAGGAAGAGTCAGTCTTCTTGTACTTAAGTCGGCATTGTGCCTTTTGTATTTAATTCCGATGCAATTTATGTGTATCATCGTTAATAAGAAGGTCCAAGGGATACAGTAAGCCTGAAGTAAAGCGTCGGAATCTGTAACTAGTGTCACAGGAATGGTACAAAACATAGACAGTAGGAAGAGATAGTCTTCTTGTACTTATGTCGGCATTGTGCCTCTTCTATTTAATTCCGACGCTATTTCTGTGTTTCGTCATCAATAAGAAGGTCCAAGTTATACAATAAACCTGAAGTGAAGCATCAGAATCTACAACTAGCGTCACTGGAATGGTTCAAATGGTAAACAGTAAGAAGAGTCAGTCTTCTTGTACTTAAGTCGGCATTGTGCCTTTTGTATTTAATTCTGATGCAATTTCTGTGTTTCATCGTCAATAAGAATATCCAAGGGATTCAGCAAACCTGAAGTGAAGAATCGGAATCCATAACTAGTGTCACAGGAATGGTTCAAAACATAGACAGTAAGAAGAGTCAGTCTTCTTGTACTTAAGTCGGCATTGTGCCTTTTGTATTTAATTCCAATACAATTTCTGTGTTTCAACGTCACTAAGAAGGTCAGAGGGATACAGTAAACCTGGAGTGAAGCATCGGAATCTATAACTAGTGTCACAGGAATGGTTCAAAGCATAGACAGTAAGAAGAGTCAGTCTTCTTCTACTTAAGTCGGCATTGTCCCTTTTCTATTGAATTCCGATTCAATTACTGTGTTCATCGTCAATAAGAAGGTCCAAGGGATACTCTAAACCTAAAGTGAAGCATCGGAATCTATAACTAGTGTCACAGGAATGGTTCAAATATAGACATTAAGAAGAGTCAGTCTTCTTGTACTTAAGTCGCCATTGTGACTTTTCTATTTATTTCCGAGGCAATTTCTGTGTGTCTTCGTCAGTATGAAGGTCAGAGGGATACAGTAAACCTGGAGTGAAGCATTGGAATCTATAACTAGTGTCACAGGAATGGTTCAAAACATAGACAGTAAGAAGAGTCAGTCTTCTTGTACTTAAGTCGGCATTGTGCCTTTTGTATTTAATTCCAATACAATTTCTGTGTTTCATCGTCACTAAGAAGGTCAGAGGGATACAGTAAACCTGAAGTGAAGCATCGGACTCTATAACTAGTGTCACAGGAATGGTTCAAAACATAGTCAGCAAGGAGAGTCAGTCTTCATGTACTTTAGTCGGCATTGTGCCTTTTGTATTTAATTCCGATGCAATTTCGGTGTTTCATCGTCAATAAGAAGGTCCAAGCGATACAGTAAACCTGGAGTGAAGCATCGGAATCTATAACTAGTGTCACAGGAATGGTTCAAAGCATAGACAGTAAGAAGAGTCAGTCTTCTTCTACTTAAGTCGGCATTGTGCCTTTTGTATTTACTTCCGATGCAATTTTTATGTTTCATCGTCAATAAGAAGTTCCAAGTGATTCAGTAAACCTGAAGTGAAGCATCGGAATCCATAACTAGTGTCACAGGAATGGTTCAAAACATAGACAGTAGGAAGAGGCAGTCTTCTTGTACATAAGTCGGCATTGTGCCTTTTCTATTTAATTCCGATGCAATTTCTGTGTTTCGTCATCAATAAGAAGGTCCAAGGGATACAGTAAACCTGAAGTGAAGCATCGGAATCTATAAATAGCGTCACAGGAATGGTTCAAACATAGACAGTAAGAAGAGTCAGTCTTTTTGTACTTAAGTCGGCATTGTGCCTTTTGTATCCAATTCCGATGCAATTTCTGTGTTTCATTGTCAATAAGAAGGGCCAAGGGATACAGTAAACCTGAAGTGAAGCATCGGAATCCATAACTAGTGTCACAGGAATGGTTCAAAACATAGTCAGCAAGGAGAGTCAGTCTTCATGTACTTAAGTCGGCATTGTGCCTTTTGTATTTAATTCCGATGCAATTTCGGTGTTTCATCGTCAATAAAAATGTCCAAGCGATACAGTAAACCTGGAGTGAAGCATCGGAATCTATAACTAGTGTCACAGGAATGGTTCAAATCATAGACAGTAAGAAGAGTCAGTCTTCTTCTACTTAAGTCGGCATTGTGCTTTTTGTATTTAATTCCGATGCATTTTATGTGTATCATCGTTAATAAGAAGGTCCAAGGGATACAGTAAATCAGAAGTGAAGCGTTGGAATCTATAACTAGTGTCACAGGAATGGTACAAAACTTAGACAGTAGGAAGAGATAGTCTTCTTGTACTTAAGTCGGTATTGTGCCTATTCTATTTAATTCCGACGCTATTTCTGTGTTTCGTCGTCAATAAGAAGGTGCAAGTTATACAATAAACCTGAAGTGAAGCATCGGAATCTACAACTAGCGTCACTGGAATGGTTCCTAACATAGACAGTAGGAGGAGTCAGTCATCTTGTACTTAAGTCGGCATTGTACCTTTTGTATTTAATTCCGATGCAATTTATGTGTTTCATCGTCTATAAGAAGGTCCAAGGGATACAGTAAACCTGAAGTGAAGCATCGGAATCTATAACAAGTGTCACAGGAATGGTTCAAAGCGTAGACAGTAAGAAGAGTCAGTCTTCTTCTACTTAAGTCGGCATTGTGCCTTTTGTATTTAATTCCGATGCAATTTTTGTGTTTCATCGTCTTTAAGAAGGTCCAAGCGATACAGTAAACCTCGAGTGAAGCATCGGAATCTATAACTAGTGTCTCAGGAATGGTTCAAAACATAGACAGTAGGAAGAGTCAGGTTTCTTGTACTTAAGTCGGCATTGTGCCTTTTGTATTTAATTCCGATGCAATTTCGGTGTTTCATCGTCAATAAGAAGGTCCAAGCGATATAGTAAACCTGGAGTAAAGCATCGGAATCTATAACTAGTGTCACAGGAATGGTTCAAAGCATAGACAGTAAGAAGAGTCAGTCTTCTTCTACTTAAGTCGGCATTGTGCCTTTTGTATTTACTTCCGATGCAATTTTTATGTTTCATCGTCAATAAGAAGTTCCAAGTGATTCAGTAAACCTGAAGTGAAGCATCGGAATCCATAACTAGTGTCACAGGAATGGTTCAAAACATAGACAGTAGGAAGAGGCAGTCTTCTTGTACATAAGTCGGCATTGTGCCTTTTCTATTTAATTCCGATGCAATTTCTGTGTTTCGTCATCAATAAGAAGGTCCAAGGGATACAGTAAACCTGAAGTGAAGCATCGGAATCTATAAATAGCGTCACAGGAATGGTTCAAACATAGACAGTAAGAAGAGTCAGTCTTCTTGTACTTAAGTCGGCATTGTGCCTTTTGTATCCAATTCCGATGCAATTTCTGTGTTTCATTGTCAATAAGAAGGGCCAAGGGATACAGTAAACCTGAAGTGAAGCATCGGAATCCATAACTAGTGTCACAGGAATGGTTCAAAACATAGTCAGCAAGGAGAGTCAGTCTTCATGTACTTAAGTCGGCATTGTGCCTTTTGTATTTAATTCCGATGCAATTTCGGTGTTTCATCGTCAATAAAAATGTCCAAGCGATACAGTAAACCTGGAGTGAAGCATCGGAATCTATAACTAGTGTCACAGGAATGGTTCAAATCATAGACAGTAAGAAGAGTCAGTCTTCTTCTACTTAAGTCGGCATTGTGCTTTTTGTATTTAATTCCGATGCATTTTATGTGTATCATCGTTAATAAGAAGGTCCAAGGGATACAGTAAATCAGAAGTGAAGCGTCGGAATCTATAACTAGTGTCACAGGAATGGTACAAAACATAGACAGCAGGAAGAAATAGTCTTCTTGTACTTAAGTCGGTATTGTGCCTATTCTATTTAATTCCGACGCTATTTCTGTGTTTCGTCGTCAATAAGAAGGTGCAAGTTATACAATAAACCTGAAGTGAAGCATCGGAATCTACAACTAGCGTCACTGGAATGGTTCCTAACATAGACAGTAGGAGGAGTCAGTCATCTTGTACTTAAGTCGGCATTGTACCTTTTGTATTTAATTCCGATGCAATTTATGTGTTTCATCGTCTATAAGAAGGTCCAAGGGATACAGTAAACCTGAAGTGAAGCATCGGAATCTATAACAAGTGTCACAGGAATGGTTCAAAGCGTAGACAGTAAGAAGAGTCAGTCTTCTTCTACTTAAGTCGGCATTGTGCCTTTTGTATTTAATTCCGATGCAATTTTTGTGTTTCATCGTCTTTAAGAAGGTCCAAGCGATACAGTAAACCTGGAGTGAAGCATCGGAATCTATAACTAGTGTCTCAGGAATGGTTCAAAACATAGACAGTAGGAAGAGTCAGGTTTCTTGTACTTTAGTCGGCATTGTGCCTTTTGTATTTAATTCCGATGCAATTTTTGTGTTTCATCGTCAATAAGAAGGTCCAAGGGATTCAGTAAACCTGAAGTGAAGCATCGGAATCCATAACTAGTGTCACAGGAATGGTTCAAAATATAGACAGTAGGAAGAGGCAGTCTTCTTGTACATAAGTCGGCATTGTGCCTTTTCTATTTAATTCCGATGCAATTTCTGTGTTTCGTCATCAATAGGAAGGTCCAAGGGATACAGTAAACCTGAAGTGAAGCATCGGAATCTATAAATAGCGTCACAGGAATGGTTCAAACATAGACAGTAAGAAGAGTCAGTCTTCTTGTACTTAAGTCGGCATTGTGACTTTTGTATTTAATTCCGATGCAATTTCTGTGTTTCATCGTCAATAAGAAGATCCAAGGGATACAGTAAACCTGAAGTGAAGCATCGAAATCTATAACTAGTGTCACAGTAAAGGCTCAAGATATAGTCAGTATGAAGAGTCAGTCTTCTTGTACTTAAGTCGGCATTGTGCCTTTTGTATCCAATTCCGATGCAATTTCTGTGTTTCATTGTCAATAAGAAGGTCCAAGGGATTCAGTAAACCTGAAGTGAAGCATCGGAATCCATAACTAGTGTCACAGGAATGGTTCAAAACATAGACAGTAAGAAGAGTCAGTCTTCTTGTACTAAAGTCGGCATTTTGCCTTTTGTATTTAATTCCGATGCAATTTATGTGTTTCATCGTCAATAAGAACGTCCAAGGGATACAGTAAACCTGAAGTGAAGCATCGGAATCTATAACTAGTGTCACAGGAATGGTTCAAAGCATAGTCAGTAAGAAGAGTCAGTTTTCTTGTACTTAAGTCAGCATTGTGCTTTTTGTATATAATTCCGATGCTATTTCTGTGTTTCATCTTTAATAAGAAGGTCAGAGGGACACAGTAGAGCTGAAGTGAAGCATCGGAATCTATAACTAGTGTCACAGTAATGGTTCCAAACACAGTCAGTTAGAAGAGCAGGCTTCTTGAACTTGATTCGGCATTGTGCCTTTTCTCTTTAAGTCCGATGCAATTTCTGTGTTTCATCGTCAATAAGAAGGCCTAAGGGATACAGTAAACCTGAAGTGAAGCATCGGAATCTATAACTAGTGTCACAGGAATGGTTCAAACATAGTCAGTAAGATGAGTCAGTCTTCTTGTACTTAAGTCGGCATTGTGACTTTTCTATTTAATTCCGATGCAATTTCTGTGTTTCATCGTCAGTAAGAAGGTGAGAGGGATACAGTAAACCTGAGGTGAAGCGTCGGAATCTATAACTAGAATTACAGGAATGGTTCATAACATAGTCAGTAAGGACAATCAGTCTTCTTGTACTTAAGTCGGCATTGTGCTTTTTCTATTTAATTGCGATGCAATTTCTGTGTTTCATCGCCAATAAGAGGGTCCAAGGGATACAGTAAACCTGAAGTGAAGCATCGGAATCTGTAACTAGCGTCACAGGAATGGTTCAAAGCATAGACAGTAGGAAGAGTCAGTCTTCTTGTACTTAAGTCGGCATTGTGCCATTTCTATTTCATTTCGATGCAATTTCTGTGTCTCGTCGCCAATAAGAAGGTGCAAAGGATACAGTAAACCTGAAGTGAAGCATCGGAATCTGTAACTAATGTCACAGGAATGGTTCAAAGCATAGACAGTAGGAATAGTCTGTCTTCTTGAACTGAAGTAAGCATTGTGCCTTTTGTATTTAATTACAATACAATTTCTGTGTTTCATCATCACTAAGAAGGTCAGAGGGATACAGTAAACCTGAAGTGAAGCATCGGAATCTATAACTAGTGTCACAGGAATGGTTCAAAACATAGTCAGCAAGGAGAGTCAGTCTTCATGTACTTAAGTCGGCATTGTGCCTTTAGTATATAATTCCGATGCAATTTCGGTGTTTCATCGTCAATAAGAAGGTCCAAGCGATACAGTAAACCTGGAGTGAAGCATCGGAATCTATAACTAGTGTCACAGGAATGGTTCAAAGCGTAGACAGTAAGAATAGTCAGTCTTCTTCTACTTAAGTCGGCATTGTGCCTTTTTTATTTAATTCCGATGCAATTTATGTGTTTCATCGTCAATAACAAGGTCCAAGGGATACAGTAAACCTGAAGTGAAGCATCGGAATCTATAACTAGTGTCACAGGAATGGTTCAAAACATAGTCAGTGAGAAGAGTCAGTCTTCTTGTATTTAAGTCGGCATTGTGCCTTTTCTATTTAATTCCGATGCAGCTTCTTTGTTTCATCGTTAATAAGAGGGTCAGAGGGATACAGTAAACCAGAAGTGAAGCATCGGGATCCATAACTAGTGTCACAGGAATGGTTCAAAACATAGACAGAAATAAGATTCAGTCTTCTAGTCCTTAAGTCGGCATTGTGCCTTTTGTATTTAGTTCCGATGCAATTTCTGTGTTTCATCGTCAATAAGAAGGTCAGAGGGATACAGTAACCCTGAAGTGAAGCATCGGAATCTATAACTAGTGTCACAGGAACGGTTCAAAACATAGACAGTAAGAGGAGTCAGTCTTCATTTACTTAAGTCGGCTTTGTGCCTTTTGTATTTAATTCCGATGCAGTTTCTTTGTTTCAACGTTAATAAGAGGGTCAGAGGGATACAGTAAACCTGAAGTGAAGCATAGGAAACCATAACTAGTGTCACAGGAATGGTTCAAAACATAGACAGAAATAAGAGTCAGTCTTCTAGTACTTATGTCGGCATTGTGCATTTTGAATTTAATTCCGATGCAATATCTGTGTTTCATCGTCAATAAGAAGGTCAGACCGATACAGTAAACCTGAAGGGAGGAATCGGAATCTATAACTAGTGTCACAGGAATGGTTCAAAACATAGACAGTCAGAAGAGTTAGTTTTCTTGTACTTAAGTTGGCATTGTGCCTTTTCTATTTAATTCCGATCCAATTTCTGTGTTTCATCGTCAGTAAGAAGGTGAGAGGGATACAGTAAACCTGAAGTGACCATCGGAATCTATAACTAGTGTCACAAGAATGGTTCAAAACATAGTCAGTAAGAAGAGTCAGTCTTCTTGTCCTTAAGTCTGCATTGTGCCTCTTGTATTTAATTCCGATGCAATTTCTGTGTTTCATCGCCAATAAGAAGGTCCAAGGGATACAGTAAACCTGAAGTGAAGCATCGGAATCTGTAACTAGCGTCACAGGAATGGTTCAAAGCATAGACAGTAAGAAGAGTCAGTCTTCATGTACTTAAGTCGGCATTGTGCTTTTTGTATTATTTCCGATGCAATTTCGGTGTTTCATCGTCAATAAGAAGGTCCAAGCGATACAGTAAACCTGGAGTGAAGCATCGGAATCTATAACTAGTGTCACAGGAATGGTTCAAAGCATAGACAGTAAGAAGAGTCAGTCTTCTTCTACTTAAGTCGGCATTGTGAATTTTGTATTTAATTCCGATGCCATTTCCATGTTTCATCGCCAATAAGAAGGTCCAAGGGATACAGTAAACCTGAAGTGAAGCATCGGAATCTATAACTAGTGTCACAGGAATGGTTCAAACATAGTCAGTAAGAAGAGTCAGTCTTCTTGTACTTAATTCGGCATTGTGCCTTTTGTATTTAATTCCGATGCCATTTCCGTGTTTCATCGCCAATAAGAAGGTCCAAAGGATACAGTAAACCTGAAGTGAAGCATAGGAAACCATAACTAGTGTCACAGGAATGGTTCAAAACATAGACAGAAATAAGAGTCAGTCTTCTAGTACTTATGTCGGCATTGTGCATTTTGAATTTAATTAGGATGCAATATCTGTGTTTCATCGTCAATAAGAAGGTAAGACCGATACAGTAAACCTGAAGGGAGGCATCGGAATCTATAACTAGTGTCACAGGAATGGTTCAAAACATAGACAGTCAGAAGAGTCAGTCTTCTTGTACTTGGGTCGGCATTGTGCCTTTTGTATTAAATTCCGATGCTATTTCTGTGTTTCACCGTCAATAAGAAGGTCCAAGGGATACAGTAAACCTGAAGTCAAGCGTCGGAATCTATAACTAGTGTCACAGGAATGGTTCAAACATAGAAAGTAAGAAGAGTCTGTCTTCTTGTACTTAAGTCGGCATTGTGCCTTTTTTGTTTCATTCTGATCCAATTTCTGTGTTTCATCGTCAATAAGAAGGTTAGAGGGATACAGTAAACCTGAAGTGAGGCATCGGAATCTATAACTAGTGTCACAGGAATGGTTCAAATCATAGTCAGTAAGAAGAGTCAGTCTTTTTGTACTTAAGTCGGCATTGTGCCTTTTGTATTTAATTCCGATGTAATTTCTGTGTTTCATCGTCAATAAGAGGTTCCAAATGATACAGTAAAACTTAAGTGAAGCTTCGGAATCTTTATCTAGTGTCATAGGAGTGGTTCTAAACATAGTCAGTAAGAAGAGTCAGTATTCTTGTACTTAAGTCGGTATTGTGACTTATGTATTTAATTCCGATGCTTTATCTGTGTTTCATCGTCAATAAGGTCAGAGGGATACAGAAAAAATGAAGTGAAGCATCGGAATCTATAGCTAGTGTCACAGGAATGGTTAAAAACATAGACAGTAAGAAGAGTCAGTCTTCTTGCACTTAAGTCGGCATTGTGCCTTTTGTATTTAATTCCGAGGCAATTTCTGTCTTTCATCGTCAATAAGAAGATCCAAGGGATACAGTAAACCTGAAGTGAAGCATCGGAATCCATAACTAGTGTCACAGGAATGGTTCAAAACATAGACAGTAAGATGAGTCAGTCTTCATGTACTTAAGTCGGCATTGTGCATTTTGTATTTAATTCCGAAGCAATTTCTGTGTTTCATCGTCAATAAGAAGGTCAGACCGATACAGTAAACCTGAAGTGAGGCATCGGAATCTATAACTAGTGTCACTGGAATGGTTCACAACATAGACACTCAGATGAGTCAGTCTTCTTCTACTTGAGTCGGCATTGTGCCTTTTCGATTTAATTCCGATGCAATTTCTGTGTTTCATCGTCAATAAGAGGGTTAGAGGGATACAGTGAACATGAAGTGAAGCATCGGAATCTATAACTAGTGTCACTGGAATGGTTCAAAAAATAGTAAGTAAGAAGAGTCAGTCTTCTTGTCCTTAAGTCGGCATTGTGCCTTTTGTATTTAATTCCGATGCAATTTCTGTGTTTCATCGTTAATAAGAAGATCCAAGGTATACAGTAAAAATGAAGTGAAGCATCGGAATCCATAAATAGTGTCACAGGAATGGTTCAAAACATAGTCAGTAACAAGAGTCAGTCTTCTTGTACCTAAGTCGGCATTGTGCCTTTTCTATTTAATTCCGTTGCAATTTCGGTGTTTCATCGTCATTAAGAAGGTCCAAGGGATACAGTATACCTGGTGTGAAGCATCGGAATCTATAACTAGTGTCACAGGAATGGTTCAAAACATAGACAGTAAGAAGAGTCAGTCTTCTTGCACTTAAGTCGGCATTGTGCATTTTCTATTTAATTCCGATCCAAATTCTGTGTTCATCGTCAATAAGAAGGTCAAAGGGATACAGTAAACCTGAAGTGAAGCATCGTAATCTATAACTAGTGTCACAGGAATGGTTCAAAACATAGTCAGTAAAAAGAGTTAGTCTTTTTGTACTTAAGTCGGCATTGTGCCTTATGTATTTAATTCCGATGTAATTTCTGGGTTTCATCGTCAATAAGAAGGTCCAAATTATACAGTAAACCTGAAGTGAAGCATCGGATCCTATATCTAGTGTCACAGGAGTGGTTCAAAGCATAGACAGTAAGAAGAGTCAGTCTTCTTGTACTTAAGGCGGTATTGTGCCTTTTGTATATATTTCCGATGCAATTTCTGTGTTTCATCGTCAATAAGGTCAGTAATAATGAAGTGAAGAATCGGAATCTATAGCTAGTGTCACAGGAATGGTTCAAAACATAGACAGTAGGAAGAGTCAGTCTTCTTGTACTTAAGTCGGCATTGTGCCTTTTGTATTTAATTCCGATGCAATTCCTGTGTTTCATCGTCAAAAAGAAGGTCCAAGCGATACAGTAAACCTGGAGTGAAGCATCGGAATCTATAACTAATGTCACAGGAATGGTTCAAAGCATAGACAGTAAGAAGAGTCAGTCTTCTTCTACTTAAGTCGGCATTTTGCCTTTTGTATTTAATTCCGATGCAATTTTTGTGTTTTATCGACAATAAGAAGGTCCAAGGGATTCAGTAAACCTGAAGTGAAGCATCGGAATCTAAAACTAGTGTCACAGGAATGGCTCCAAACAGAGACAGTAGGAAGAGTCAGTCTTCTTGTATTTAAGTCGGCATTGTGCCTTTTCTATTTAATTCCGATGTAATTTCTGTGTTTCATCGTCAATAAGAGGGTCCAAATGATACAGTAAACCTGAAGTGAAGCATCGGAATCTATATCTAGTGTCATAGGAGTGGTTCTAAACATAGTCAGTAAGAAGAGTCAGTATTCTTGTACTTAAGTCGGTATTGTGACTTGTGTATTTAATTCCGATGCTTTATCTGTGTTTCATCGTCAATAAGGTCAGAGGGATACAGAAAAAATGAAGTGAAGCATCGGAATCTATAGCTAGTGTCACAGGAATAATTAAAAACATAGACAGTAAGAAGAGTCAGTCTTCTTGCACTTAAGTCGGCATTGTGCCTTTTGTATTTAATTCCGATGCAATTTCTGTGTTTTATCGTCAATAAGAAGGTCAGAGGGATACAGTAACCATGAAGTGAAGCATCTGAATCTATAACTAGTGTCACAGGAATGTTTCAAATCATAGGCAGTAAGAAGATACAGTCTTCTTGTCCTTAAGTCGGCATTGTGCCTTTTGTATTTAATTCCGATGCAATTTCTGTGTTTCATCGACAATAAGAAGGTGCAAGGGATACAGTAAACCTGGAGTGAAGCATCAGAATCTATAACTAGTGTCACAGGAATGGTTCAAAACATAGACAGTAAGAAGAGTCAGTCTTCTTGTACTTAAGTGGGCATTGGGCATTTTGTATTTAATTCCGATGCAATTTCTGTGTTTCGTCGTCAATACGGTCAGAGGGATACAGTAACCCTGAAGTGAAGCATCGGAATCTATAACTAGTGTCACAGTAACGGTTCAAAGCATAGACAGTAAGGAGAGTCAGTCTTCATTTACTTAAGTCGGCTTTGTGCCTTTTGTATTTAATTCCGATGCAGTTTCTTTGTTTCAACGTTAATAAGAGTGTCAGAGGGATACAGTAAACCCGAAGTGAAGCATCGGAAACCATAACTAGTGTCACAGGAATGGTTCAAAACATAGACAGAAATAAGAGTCAGTCTTCTAGTACTTATGTCGGCATTGTGCATGTTGAATTTAATTCCGATGCAATATCTGTGTTTCATCGTCAATAAGAAGGTCAGACCGATACAGTAAACCTGAAGGGAGGCATCGGAATCCATAACTAGTGTCACAGGAATGGTTCAAAACATAGACAGTCAGAAGAGTCAGTCTTCTTGTACTTGAGTCGGCATTGTGCCTTTTGTATTAAATTCCGATGGTATTTCTGTGTTTCACCGTCAATAAGAAGGTCCAAGGGATACAGTAAACCTGAAGTCAAGCGTCGGAATCTATAACTAGTGTCACAGGAATGGTTCAAACATAGAAAGTAAGAAGAGTCTGTCTTCTTGTACTTAAGTCGGCATTGTGCCTTTTTTATTTAATTCCGATCCAATTTCTGTGTTTCATCGTCAATAAGAAGGTCAGAGGGATACAGTAAACCTGAAGTGAGGCATCGGAATCTATAACTAGTGTCACAGGAATGGTTCAAATCATAGTCAGTAAGAAGAGTCAGTCTTTTTGTACTTAAGTCGGCATTGTGCCTTTTGTATTTAATTCCGATGTAATTTCTGTGTTTCATCGTCAATAAGAGGGTCCAAATGATACAGTAAACCTGAAGTGAAGCATCGGAATCTATATCTAGTGTCATAGGAGTGGTTCTAAACATAGTCAGTAAGAAGAGTCAGTATTCTTGTACTTAAGTCGGTATTGTGACTTATGTATTTAATTCCGATGCTTTATCTGTGTTTCATCGTCAATAAGGTCAGAGGGATACAGAAAAAATGAAGTGAAGCATCGGAACCTATAGCTAGTGTCACAGGAATAATTAAAAACATAGACAGTAAGAAGAGTCAGTCTTCTTGCACTTAAGTCGGCATTGTGCCTTTTGTATTTAATTCCGATGCAATTTCTGTGTTTTATCGTCAATAAGAAGGTCAGAGGGATACAGTAACCATGAAGTGAAGCATCTGAATCTATAACTAGTGTCACAGGAATGGTTCAAATCATAGGCAGTAAAAAGATACAGTCTTCTTGTCCTTAAGTCGGCATTGTGCCTTTTGTATTTAATTCCGATACAATTTCTGTGTTTCATCGACAATAAGAAGGTGCAAGGGATACAGTAAACCTGGGGTGAAGCATCAGAATCTATAACTAGTGTCACAGGAATGGTTCAAAACATACACAGTAAGAAGAGTCAGTCTTCTTGTACTTAAGTCGGCATTGTGCCTTTTGTATTTAATTCCGAGGCAATTTCTGTGTTTCATCGTCAATAAGAAGATCCAAGGGATACAGTAAACCTGAAGTGAAGCATCGGAATCCATAACTAGTGTCACAGGAATGGTTCAAAACATAGACAGTAAGATGAGTCAGTCTTCATGTACTTAAGTCGGCATTGTGCATTTTGTATTTAATTCCGAAGCAATTTCTGTGTTTCATCGTCAATAAGAAGGTCAGACCGATACAGTAAACCTGAAGTGAGGCATCGGAATCTATAACTAGTGTCACTGGAATGGTTCACAACATAGACACTCAGAAGAGTCAGTCTTCTTCTACTTGAGTCGGCATTGTGCCTTTTGTATTAAATTCCGATCCGATTTCTGTGTTCATCGTCAATACGAAGGTCAGAGGGATACAGTAAACCTGAAGTGAAGCATCGTAATCTATAACTAGTGTCACAGGAATGGTTCAAAACATAGTCAGTAAGAAGAGTCAGTCTTTTTGTACTTAAGTCGGCATTGTGCCTTTTGTATTTAATTCCGATGCAATTTCTGGGTTTCATCGTCAATAAGAAGGTCCAAATTATACAGTAAACCTGAAGTGAAGCATCGGATCCTATTTCTAGTGTCACAGGAGTGGTTCAAAACATAGACAGTAAGAAGAGTCAGTCTTCTTGTACTTAAGGCGGTATTGTGCCTTTTGTATATAATTCCGATGCAATTTCTGTGTTTCATCGTCAATAAGGTCAGATGGATACAGTAAAAATGAAGTGAAGAATCGGAATCTATAGCTAGTGTCACAGGAATGGTTCAAAACATAGACAGTAGGAAGAGTCAGTCTTCTTGTACTTAAGTCGGCATTGTGCCTTTTGTATTTAATTCCGATGCAATTCCTGTGTTTCATCGTCAATAAGAAGGTGCAAGGGATACAGTAAACCTGGAGTGAAGCATCGGAATCAATAACTAGAGTCACAGGAACAGTTCAAAACATAGACAGTAAGAAGAGTCAGCCTTCTTGTACTTAAGTCGGCATTTTGCCTTTTGTATTTAATTCCGATGCAATCTCTGTGTTTCATCGTCAATAAGAAGGTCCAAGGGATTCATTAAACCTAAAGTGAAGCATCGGAATATATAACTAGTGTCACAGGAATGATTCAATACATAGTCAGTAAGAAGAGTCAGTCTTCATGTACTTAAGTCGGCATTGTGCATTTTGTATTTAATTCCGAAGCAATTTCTGTGTTTCATCGTCAATAAGAAGGTCAGAGGGATACAGTAACCATGAAGTGAAGCATCTGAATCTATAACTAGTGTCACAGGAATGGTTCAAATCATAGGCAGTAAGAAGATACAGTCTTCTTGTCCTTAAGTCGGCATTGTGCCTTTAATATTTAATTCCGATGCAATTTCTGTGTTTCATCGACAATAAGAAGGTGCAAGGGATACAGTAAACCTGGAGTGAAGCATCAGAATCTATAACTAGTGTCACAGGAATGGTTCAAAACATAGACAGTAAGAAGAGTCAGTCTTCTTGTACTTAAGTGGGCATTGTCCTTTTGTATTTAATTCCGAGGCAATTTCTGTGTTTCATCGTCAATAAGAAGGTCCAAGGGATACAGTAAACCAGACGTGAAGCATCGGAATCCATAACTAGTGTCACAGGAATGGTTCAAATCATAGTCAGTAAGATGAGTCAGTCTTCTTGTACTTAAGTCGGCATTGTGCCTTTTGTATTTAATTCCGATGTAATTTCTGTGTTTCTTCGTCAATAAGAGGGTCCAAATGATACAGTAAACCTGAAGTGAAACATCGGAATCTATATCTAGTGTCATAGGAGTGGTTCTAAACATAGACAGTAAGAAGAGTCAGTATTCTTGTACTTAAGTCGGTATTGTGACTTATGTATTTAATTCCGATGCAATTTCTGTGTTTCATCGTCAATAAGAGGGTCAGACCGATACAGTAAACCTGATGTGAGGCATCGGAATCTATAACTAGTGTCACAGGAATGGTTCACAACATAGACAGTCAGAAGAGTCAGTCTTCTTGTACTTGAGTCGGCATTGTGCCTTTTGTATTAAATTCCGATGCTATTTCTGTGTTTCATCGTCAATAAGAAGGTCCAAGGGATACAGTAAACCTGAAGTCAAGCATCGGAATCTATAACTAGTGTCACAGGAATGGTTCAAAGCATAGACAGTAAGAAGACTCAGTCTTCTTGTACTTAAGTCGGCATTGTGCCTTTTCTATTTAATTCCGATCCAATTTCTGTGTTTCATCGTCAATAAGAAGGTCAGAGGGATACAGTAAACCTGAAGTGAAGAACCGGAATCTATAACTAGTGTCACAGGAATGGTTCAAAACATAGTCAGTAAGAAGAGTCAGTCTTTTTGTACTTAAGTCGGCATTGTGCCTTTTGTATTTAATTCCGATGTAATTTCTGTGTTTCATCGTCGATAAGAAGGTCAGAGGGATACAGTAAACCTGAAGTCAAGCATCGGAATCTGTAACTAGTGTCACAGGAATGGTTCAAAACATAGACAGTAAGAAGTGTCAGTCTTCTTGTACTTAAGTCGGCATTGTGCCTTTTCTATTTAATTCCGATCCAATTTCTGTGTTTCATCGTCAATAAGAAGGTCAGAGGGATACAGTAAACCTGGAGTGAAGCATCGGAATCTATAACTAGTGTCACAGGAATGGTTCAAAAGGTAGACAGTAAGAAGAGTCAGCCTTCTTGTACTTAAGTCGGCATTGTGCCTTTTGTATTTAATTCCGATGCAATTTCTATGTTTCATCGTCAAAAAGAAGGTCCAAGGGATACAGTAAACCTGAAGTGAAGCATCGGAATCTATAACTAGTGTCACAGGAATGGTTCAATACTTAGTCAGTAAGAAGAATCAGTCTTCATGAACATAAGTCGGCATTGTGCCTTTTGTATTTAATTCCGATGCAATTTCATTGTTTCATCGTTAATAAGAAGGTCCAAGGGATACAGTAAACCTGAAGTGAGGCATCGGAATCAATAATTAGTGTCAAAGGGATGTTTCAAACAAAGACAGTAAGTAGGGTCAGATTTCTTGTACGTAAGTCGGCATTGTGCTTTTTTTATTTAATTCCGAGGCAATTTCTGTGTTTCATCGTCAATAAGAGGGTCCAAGGGATACAGTAAACCTGAAGTGAAGCATCGGAATCCATAACTAGTGTCACAGGAATGGTTGAAAACATAGACAGAAAGAATAGTCAGTCTTCTTGTACTTAAGTCGGCATTGTGTCTTATGTATTTAATTCCGATGCAATTTCTGTGTTTCATCGTCAATAAGAAGGTCAGAGGGATACAGTAACCCTAAAGTGAAGCATCGGAATCTATGACTAGTGTCACAGAAATGGTTCAAAACATAGACAGTAAGATGAGTCAGTCTTCATGTACCTAAGTCGGCATTGAACATCTTGTAGTTTATTCCGATGCAATTTCTGTGTTTCATCGTCAATAAGAATGTCAGACCGATACAGTAAACCTGAAGTGAGGCATCGGAATCTATAACAAGTGGCACAGGAATGGTTCACAACATAGACAGTCAGAAGAGTCAGTCTTCTTGTACTTGAGTCGGCATTGTGCCTTTTGTATTACATTCCGATGCTATTTCTGTGTTTCATCGTCAGTAAGAAGGCCCAAGGGATACAGTAAACCTGAAGTCAGGATCGGAATCTGTAACTAGTGTCACAGGAATGGTTCAAAGCATAGACAGTAAGAAGAGTCAGTCTTCTTGTACTTAAGTCGGCATTGTGCCTTTTCAATTTAATTCCGATCCAATTTCTGTGTTTCATCGTCAATAAGAAGGTCAGAGGGATACAGTAAACCTGAAGTGAAGCATCGGAATCTATAACCAGTGTCACAGGAATGGTGCAAATCATAGTCAGTAAGAAGAGTCAGTCTTTTTGTACTTAAGTCGGCATTGTGCCTTTTGTATTTATTTCCGATCTAATTTCTGTGTTTCATCGCCAATAAGAGGGTCCAAATGATAGAGTAAACCTGACGTGAAGCATCGGAATCTATATCTAGTGTCACAGGAGTGGTTCAAAACATAGACAGTAAGAAGAGTCAGTATTCTTCTACTTTAGTCGGTATTGTGCCTTTTGTATTTAATTCCGTTGCAATTTCTGTGTTTCATCGTCAATAAGGTCAGAGGGATACAGTAAAAATGAAGTGAAGCAACGGAATCTATACCTAGTGGCACAGGAATGGTTGAAAACATAGACAGTAGGAAGAGTCAGTCTTCTTGTACTTAAGTCGGCATTGTGCCTTTTGTATTTAATTCCGATGCAATTTCTGTGTTTCATCGTCAGTAAGAAGGTCCAAGGGATACAGTAAACCTGAAGTCAAGCATCGGAATCTATAACTAGTGACACAGGAATGGTTCAAAACATAGTCAGTAAGAAGAGTCAGTCATCTTGTACTTAAGTCGGCATAGTGCCATTTCTATTTAATTCCCATGCAATTTCTGTGTTTCATCGTCAATAAGTAGGTCCAAGGGATACAGTACACCTGAAGTGAAGCATCGGAATCTATAACTAGTGTCAATGGAATGGTTCAAAACATAGACAGTAAGAAGAGTCTGTCTTCTTGTACTTAAGTCAGCATTGTGCCTTTTGTATTTAATTCCGGTGCAATTTCTGTGTTTCATCGTCAATAAGATGGTCAGAGGGATACAGTAAACCTGAAGTAAAGCATCGGAATCTTCAACTAGTGTCTCAGGAATGGTTCAAAACATAGACAGTGGGAACAGTCAGTCTTCTTGTACTTATGTCGGCATTGTGCCTTATGTATTTAATTCCGAAGCAATTTCTGTGTTTCATCGTCAATAAGAAGGTCAGAGGGATACAGTAAAACTGAAATGAAGCATCGGAATTTAAAATTAGTGTCACAGGTATGGTTCAAATCAGAGACAGTAGGAAGAGTCAGTCTTCTTGTACTTAATTTGGCATTATGCCTCTTGTATTTAATTCCGATGCAATTTCGGAGTTTCATCGTCAATAAGAAGGTCCAAGGGATAGAGTAAACCTGACGGAAGCATCGGAATCTATAACTAGTGTCACAGGAATGGTTCAAAACATAGTCAGTAAGAAGAGTCAGTCTTCTTGTACTTAAGTCGGCATTGTGCCTTTTCTATTTAATTCCGATGCAATTTCTGTGTTTCATCGTCAATAAGAAGGTCCAAGGGATACACTTAACCTGGAGTGAAGCATCGGAATCTATAACTAGTGTCACAGGAATGGTTCAAAACATAGTCAGTAAGAAGGGTCAGTCTTCTTGTCCTTAAGTCGGCATTGTGCTTTTTGTATTTAATTCCGATGCAATTTCTGAGTTTCATCGTCAATAAGAAGGTCCAAGGGATACAGTAAACGTAGAGTGAAGCATCGGAATCTATAACTAGTGTCACAGGAATGGTTCAAAACATAGATATTAAGAAGAGTCAGTCTTCTTGTACTTAAGTCGGCATTGTGCCTTTTCTATTTAATTCCGAGGCAATTTCTGTGTGTCTTCGTCAATAAGAAGGTCAGAGGGATACAGTAAACCTGAAGTGAAGCATCGGAATCTATAACTAGTGTCACAGGAATGTTTCAAAGCATAGACAGTAAGAAGATACTGTCTTCTTGTACTTAAGTCGGCATTGTGCCTTTTGTATTTAATTCCGATGCAATTTCTGTGTTTCATCCTCAATAAGAAGGTCCAAGGGATACAGTAAACCTGAACTGAAGCATCGGAGTATATAACTAGTGTCACAGGAATGGTTCAAAACATAGACAGTAAGAAGAGTCAGTCTTCTTGTACTTAATTCGGCATTGTGCCTTTTCTATTTAATTCCAATGCAATTTCTGTGTTTCATCGTCAATAAGAAGGTCAGAGGGATACAGTGAACCTGAAGTGAAGCATTGGAATCTATAACTAGTGTCACAGGAATGGTTCAAATCATAGACAGTAAGAAGAGTCAGTCTTCTTGTACTTGAGTCGGCATTGTGCCTTTTGTATTTAATTCCGATTCAATTTCAGTGTTTCATCGTCAGTAAGAATGTAAAAGGGATACTGTAAACCTAGAGTGAAGCATCGGAATCTATAACTAGTGTCAATGGAATGGTTCAAAACATAGACAGTAGGTAGAGTCAGTCTTCTTGTACTTAATTCGGCATTGTGCCTTTTGTATTTAATTCCCATGCAATTTCTGTGTTTCATCGTCAATACGAAGGTCCAAGGGATACAGTAAACCTGAAGTGAAGCATCGGAATATATAACTAGTGTCACAGAAATGGTTCAAACCATAGACAGTAGAAAGTGTCAGTCTTCTTGTACTTAATACGTCATTGTGCCTTTTCTATTTAATTCCGATGCAATTTCTGTGTTTCATCGTCAATAAGAAGATCAGAGGGATACAGTAAACCTGAAGTGAAGCATTGGAATCTATAACTAGTGTCACAGGAATGGTTCTAAACATAGACAGTAGAAGAGTCAGTCTTCTTGTACTTGAGTCGGCATTGTGCCTTTTGTATTAAATTCCGATGCAATTTCTGTGTTTTATCGTCAATAAGAAGGTCCAAGGGATTCAGTAAACCTGAAGTCAAGCATCGGAATCTATACCTAGTGTCAATGGAATGGTTCAAAACATAGACAGTAGGAAGAGTCAGTCTTCTTTTACTTAATTCGGCATTGTGCCTTTTGTATTTAATTCCGATGCTATTTCTCTGTTTCATCGTCAATAATAAGGTCCAAGGGATACAGTAAACCTGAAGTGAAGCACCGGAATATATAACTAGTGTCACAGAAATGGTTCAAAATATAGACAGAAGGAAGAGTCAGTCTTCTTGTACTTAATTCGGCATTGTGCCTTTTGTATTTAATTCCGATGCAATTTCTGTGTTTCATCGTCAATAAGAAAGTCAGAGGGATACAGTAAACCTGAAGTGAGCATCGGAAACTATAACTAGTGTCACAGGAATTGTTCAAAACATAGACAGTAAGAAGGGTCAGTCAGTATTGTGTCTTTTGTATTTAATTCCGACGCAATTTCTGTGTTTCATCGTGAATAAGGTAAGAGGGATACAGTAAACCTGAAGTGAAGCATCGGAATCTATAACTAATGTCACAGGAATGGTTCAAAACATAGTCAGTAAGAAGAGTCAGTCTTCTTGTCCTTATGTCAGCATTGTGCCTTTTGTGTTTAATTCCGGTTTATTTTCTGTGTTTCATCGTCAATAAGAAAGTCAGAGGGATACAGTAAACCTGAATTGAAGCATCGGAATCTATAACTAGTGTCACAGGAATGTTTCAAAACATAGACACTAAGAAGAGTCAGTCTTCTTGTACTTAAGTCGGCATTGTGCCTTTTCTATTTAATTCCGAGGCAATTTCTGTGTGTCTTCGTCAATAAGAAGGTCAGAGGGATACAGTAAACCTAAAGTGAAGCATCGGAATCTATAACTAGTGTCACAGGAATGGTTCAAAACATAGTCAGTAAGAAGAGTCAGTCTTCTTGTCCTTAAGTCGGCATTGTGCCTTTTGTATTTAATTCCGGTGCAATTTCTGTGTTTCATCGTCAATAAGAAAGTCAGAGGGATACAGTAAACCTGAAGTGAGCATCGGAAACTATAACTAGTGTCACAGGAATTGTTCAAAACATAGACAGTAAGAATGGTCAGTCAGTATTGTGTCTTTTGTATTTAATTCCGACGCAATTTCTGTGTTTCATCGTGAATAAGGTCAGAGGGATACAGTAAACCTGAAGTGAAGCATCGGAATCTATAACTAATGTCCCAGGAATGGTTCAAAACATAGACAGTAGGAAGAGTCAGTCTTCTTCTACTTAAGTCGGCATTGTGCCTTTTCTCTTTAATTCCGATGCAATTACTGTGTTCATCGTCAATAAGAAGGTCCAAGGGATACACTAAACCCAGAGTGAAGCATCGGAATCTATAACTAGTGTCACAGGAATGGTTCAAAACATAGACATTAAGAAGAGTCAGTCTTCTTGTACTTAAGTCGGCATTGTGCCATTTCTATTTAATTCCGAGGCAATTTCTGTGTGTCTTCGTCAATAAGAAGGTCAGAGGGATACAGTAAACCTGAAGTGAAGCATCGGAATCTATAACTAGTGTCACAGGAATGGTTCAAAGCATAGTCAGTAAGAAGAGTCAGTCTTCTTGTCCTTAAATCGGCATTGTGCCTTTTGTATTTAATTCCGGTGCAATTTCTGTGTTTCATCGTCAATAAGAAAGTCAGAGGGGTACAGTAAACCTGAAGTCAGAATCGGAATCTATAACTAGTGTCACAGGAATGGTTCAAAACATAGTCAGTAAGAGGAGTCAGTCTTCTTGTACTTAAGTCGGCCTTGGGCCTTTTGTATTTAATTCCGATGCATTTTCTGTGTTTCATCGTCAATAAGAAGGTCCCAGGGATACAGTAAACCTGGAGTGAAGCATCGGAATCTATAACTAGTGTCACAGGAATGTTTCAAAACATAGACCGTAAGAAGATTCAGTCTTCTTGTACTTAAGTCGGCATTGTGCCTTTTTGTATTTAATTCCGATGCAATTTCTGTGTTTCATCGTCAATACGAAGGTCCAAGGGATACAGTAAACCTGAAGTGAAGCATCGGAATATATAACTAGTGTCACAGGAATGGTTCAAAACATAGACAGTAGGAAGAGTCAGTCTCCTTGTACTTAATTCGGCATTGTGCCTTTTCTGTTTAATTCCGATTCAATTACTGTGTTCATCGTCAATAAGAAGGTCCAAGGGTTACACTAAACCTAGAGTGAAGCATCGGAATCTATAACTAGTGTCACAGGAATGGTTCAAAACATAGACATTAAGAAGAGTCAGTCTTCTTGTACTTAAGTCGGCATTGTGCCTTTTCTATTTAATTCCGATGCAATTTCTGTGTTTTATCGTCAATACGAAGGTCCAAGGGTTCAGTAAACCTGAAGTCAAGCATCGAAATCTATAACTAGTGTCAATGGAATGGTTCAAAACATAGACAGTAGGAAGAGTCAGTCTTCTTGTACTTAATTCGGCATTGTGCATTTTGTATTTCATTCTGATGCTATTTCTGTGTTTCATCGTCAATAAGAAGGTCCAAGGGATACAGTTAACCTGAAGTGAAGCATCGGAATATATAACTAGCGTCACAGAAATGGTTCAAAACATAGACAGTAGGAAGAGTCTGTCTTCTTGACTTAATTCGGCATTGTGCCTTTTGTATTTAATTGCGATGCTATTTCTGTATTTCATCGTCAATAAGAAGGTCAGGGGCATGCAGTAAACCTGAAGTGAAGCATCGGAATCTATAACTAGTGTCACAGGAATGGTTCAAAACATATTCAGTAAGAAGAGTCAGTCTTCTTGTCCTTAAGTCAGCTTTGTGCCTTTTGTATTTAATTCCGGTGCAACTTCTGTGTTTCATCGTCAATAAGAAAGTCAGAGGGATACAGTAAACCTGAAGTGAAGCATCGGAAGCTATAACTAGTGTCACAGGAATGTTTCAAAGCATAG
Source organism: Schistocerca serialis cubense (assembly GCF_023864345.2). Taxonomy (NCBI): domain Eukaryota; kingdom Metazoa; phylum Arthropoda; class Insecta; order Orthoptera; family Acrididae; genus Schistocerca; species Schistocerca serialis. The sequence goes on from NC_064645.1 coordinate 4,107,799, forward strand.
ACAGTAAGAAGAGTCTGTCTTCTTGTACTTGAGTCGGCATTGTGCCTTTTGTATTAAATTCCGATGCAATTTCTGTATTTCATCGTCAATAAGAAGGTCCAAGGATACTGTAAACCTGAAGTCAAGCACGGAATCTATAACTAGTGTCACAGGAATGGTTCAAAACGTAGACAGTAAGAAGAGTCAGTCTTATTGTACTTAATTCGGCATTGTGCCTTTTCTATTTAATTCCGATGCAATGTCTGTGTTTCATCGTCAATAAGAAGTTCAGAGGGATAATGTAAACCTCAAGTGAAGCATCGGAATCTATAACTAATGTCACATGAATGGTTCAAACATAGACAGTCAGAAGAGTCAGTTTTCTTGTACTTAAGTCAGCATTGTGCTTTTGAATTTAATTCCGATGCAATTTCTATGTTTCATCGACAATAAGAATGTCAGAGGGATACAGCAAACCTGAAGTGAAGCATCGGAATCTATAACTTGTGTCACAGGAATGGTTCAAAACATAGACAGTAAGAAGATTCAGTTTTCTTGTACTTACGTCGGCAATGTGCCGTTTGTATTTAATTCCGATGCAAAATAAATGTTTCATCGTCAATAAGAAGGTCTGAGGCATACAGTAAACCTGAATTGAAGCATCGGAATCTATAACTAGTGTCACAGGAATTGTTCAAAACATAGACAGTAAGAAGGGTCAGTCGATATTGTGCCTTTTGTATTTAATTCCGATGCAATTTCTGTGTTTTATCGTGAATAAGGTCAGAGGGATAGAGTAAACCTGAAGTGAAGCATCGGAATCTATAACTAGTGTCACAGGAATGGTTCAAAACATAGTCAGTAAGAAGAGTCAGTCTTTTTGTACTTAAGGCGGCATTATGCTTTTTGTATTTGATTCCGATGTAATTTCTGAATTTCATCGTCAATATGAAGTTCAAAATGATACAGTAAACCTGAAGTGAAGCATCGGAATCAATAACTAGTGTGACAGGAATGGTTCAAAGCATAGACAGTAAGAAGAGTCAGTCTTCTTGTACTTAAGTCGGTATTGTGCCATTTGTATTTCATTCCGATGCAATTTCTGTGTTTCATCGTGAATAAGGCCAGAGGGATACAGTAAACCTGAAGTGAAGCATCGGAATCTATAACTAGTGTCACAGGAATGGTTCAAATCATAGACAGTAGGAAGAGTCAGTTTTCTTGTACTTAGGCCGGCATTTTGCCTTTTGTATTTAATTCCGATGCAATTTCAGTGTTTCATCGTCAATAAGAATGTCAAAGGGATACAGTAAACCTGGAGTGAAGCATCGGAATCTATAACTAGTGTCATAGGAATGGTTCAAAACATAGACAGTAAGAGGAGTCAGTCTTCTTGTACTTAAGTCGGCATTGTGCCTTTTCTATTTAATGCCGATGCAATTTCTGTATTTTATCGTCAATACGAAGGTCCAAGGGTTCAGTAAACCTGAAGTCAAGCATCAGAATCTATAACTAGTGTCAATGGAATGGTTCAAAACATAGACAGTAGGAAGAGTCAGTCTTCTTGTACTTAATTCTGCATTGTGCCTTTTGTATTTAATTCCGATGCTATTTCTGTGTTTCATCGTCAATAAGAAGGTCCAAGGGATACAGTTAACCTGAAGTGAAGCATCGGAATATATAACTAGTGTCACAGAAATGGTTCAAAACATAGACAGTAAGAAGAGTCAGTTTTCTTCTACTTAAGTCAGCATTGTGCCTTTTGTATTTAATTCCGATGCAATTTCTATGTTTCATCGTCAATAAGAATGTCAGAGGGATACAGCAAACCTGAAGTGAAGCATCGGAATCTATAACTAGTGTCACAGGAATGGCTCAAAACATAGTCAGTAAGAAGAGTCAGTCTTTTTGTACTTAAGTCGGCATTATGCTTTTTGTATTTGATTCCGATGTAATTTCTGAGTTTCATCGTCAATAAGAAGTTCAAAATGATACAGTAAACCTGAAGTGAAGCATCGGAATCAATAACTAGTGTCACAGGAATGGTTCAAAGCATAGACAGTAAGAACAGTCAGTCTTCTTGTACTTAAGTCGGGATTGTGCCTTTTGTATTTCATTCCGATGCAATTTCTGTGTTTCATCGTGAATAAGGTCAGAGGGATACAGTATACCTGATGTGAAGCATCGGAATCTATAACTAGTGTCACATGAATGGTTCAAAACTTAGACAGTAGGAAGAGTCAGTCTTCTTGTACTTAGGCCGGCCTTTTGCCTTTTGTATTATATTCCGATGCAATTCCAGTGTTTCTTCGTCAATAAGAATGTAAAAGGGATACAGTAAACCTGGAGTGAAGCATCGGAATCTATAACTAGTGTCATAGGAATGGTTCAAAACATAGACAGTAAGAGGAGTCAGTCTTCTTGTACTTAAGTCGGCATTGTGCTTTTTTATTTAATTCCGATGCAATTTCTATGTTTCATCGTCAATAAGAAGGTCAGAGGGATACCGTAAACCTGAAGTGAAGCATCGGAATGTATAACTAGTGGCCCAGGAATGGTTCAAACATAGTCAGTAAGAAGAGTCAGTCTACTTCACTTAAGTCGGCATTGTGCCTTTTCTCTTTAATTCCGATGCAATTTCTGTGTGTCTTCGTCAATAAGAAGGTCAGAGGGATACAGTAAACCTGAAGTGAAGCATCGGAATCTATAACTAGTGTTACAGGAATGGTTTAAAACATTGTCAGTAAGAAGTGTCAGTCTTCTTGTCCTTAAGTCGGCATTGAGCCTTTTGTATTTAATTCCGGTGCAATTTCTGTGTTTCATCGTCAATAAGAAAGTCAGAGGGATACAGTAAACCTGAAGTCAGAATCGGAATCTATAACTAGTGTCACAGGAATGGTTCAAAACATAGTCAGTAAGAAGAGTCAGTCTTCTTGTCCTTAAGTCAGCTTTGTGCCTTTTGTATTTAATTCCGGTGCAACTTCTGTGTTTCATCGTCAATAAGAAAGTCAGAGGGATACAGTAAACCTGAAGTGAAGCATCGGAAGCTATAACTAGTGTCACAGGAATGGTTCAAAACGTAGACAGTAAGAAGAGTCAGTCTTATTGTACTTAATTCGGCATTGTGCCTTTTCTATTTAATTCCGATGCAATGTCTGTGTTTCATCGTCAATAAGAAGTTCAGAGGGATAATGTAAACCTCAAGTGAAGCATCGGAATCTATAACTAATGTCACATGAATGGTTCAAACATAGACAGTCAGAAGAGTCAGTTTTCTTGTACTTAAGTCAGCATTGTGCTTTTGAATTTAATTCCGATGCAATTTCTATGTTTCATCGACAATAAGAATGTCAGAGGGATACAGCAAACCTGAAGTGAAGCATCGGAATCTATAACTTGTGTCACAGGAATGGTTCAAAACATAGACAGTAAGAAGATTCAGTTTTCTTGTACTTACGTCGGCAATGTGCCGTTTGTATTTAATTCCGATGCAAAATAAATGTTTCATCGTCAATAAGAAGGTCTGAGGCATACAGTAAACCTGAATTGAAGCATCGGAATCTATAACTAGTGTCACAGGAATTGTTCAAAACATAGACAGTAAGAAGGGTCAGTCGATATTGTGCCTTTTGTATTTAATTCCGATGCAATTTCTGTGTTTTATCGTGAATAAGGTCAGAGGGATAGAGTAAACCTGAAGTGAAGCATCGGAATCTATAACTAGTGTCACAGGAATGGTTCAAAACATAATCAGTAAGAAGAGTCAGTCTTTTTGTACTTAAGGCGGCATTATGCTTTTTGTATTTGATTCCGATGTAGTTTCTGAATTTCATCGTCAATATGTAGTTCAAAATGATACAGTAAACCTGAAGTGAAGCATCGGAATCAATAACTAGTGTGACAGGAATGGTTCAAAGCATAGACAGTAAGAAGAGTCAGTCTTCTTGTACTTAAGTCGGTATTGTGCCATTTGTATTTCATTCCGATGCAATTTCTGTGTTTCATCGTGAATAAGGCCAGAGGGATACAGTAAACCTGAAGTGAAGCATCGGAATCTACAACTAGTGTCACAGGAATGGTTCAAATCATAGACAGTAGGAAGAGTCAGTTTTCTTGTACTTAGGCCGGCATTTTGCCTTTTGTATTTAATTCCGATGCAATTTCAGTGTTTCATCGTCAATAAGAATGTCAAAGGGATACAGTAAACCTGGAGTGAAGCATCGGAATCTATAACTAGTGTCATAGGAATGGTTCAAAACATAGACAGTAAGAGGAGTCAGTCTTCTTGTACTTAAGTCGGCATTGTGCCTTTTCTATTTAATGCCGATGCAATTTCTGTATTTTATCGTCAATACGAAGGTCCAAGGGTTCAGTAAACCTGAAGTCAAGCATCAGAATCTATAACTAGTGTCAATGGAATGGTTCAAAACATAGACAGTAGGAAGAGTCAGTCTTCTTGTACTTAATTCTGCATTGTGCCTTTTGTATTTAATTCCGATGCTATTTCTGTGTTTCATCGTCAATAAGAAGGTCCAAGGGATACAGTTAACCTGAAGTGAAGCATCGGAATATATAACTAGTGTCACAGAAATGGTTCAAAACATAGACAGTAGGAAGAGTCAGTCTTCTTGTACTTAATTCGGCATTGTGCCTTTTGTATTTAATTGCGATGCAATTTCTGTTTTTCATCGTCATTAAGAAGGTCAGGGGGATACAGTAAACCTGAAGTGAAGCATCGGAATCTATAACTAGTGTCACAGGAATGGTTCAAAACATAGACAGTAAGAGGAGTCAGTCTTATTGTACTTAATTCGGCATTGTGCCTTTTCTATTTAATTCCGATGCAATGTCTGTGTTTCATCGTCAATAAGAAGTTCAGAGGGATAATGTAAACCTCAAGTGAAGCATCGGAATCTATAATTAGTGTCACATGAATGGTTCAAACATAGACAGTAAGAAGAGTCAGTTTTCTTCTACTTAAGTCAGCATTGTGCCTTTTGTATTTAATTCCGATGCAATTTCTATGTTTCATCGTCAATAAGAATGTCAGAGGGATACAGCAAACCTGAAGTGAAGCATCGGAATCTATAACTAGTGTCACAGGAATGGCTCAAAACATAGTCAGTAAGAAGAGTCAGTCTTTTTGTACTTAAGTCGGCATTATGCTTTTTGTATTTGATTCCGATGTAATTTCTGAGTTTCATCGTCAATAAGAAGTCCAAAATGATACAGTAAACCTGAAGTGAAGCATCGGAATCAATAACTAGTGTCACAGGAATGGTTCAAAGCATAGACAGTAAGAACAGTCAGTCTTCTTGTACTTAAGTCGGGATTGTGCCTTTTGTATTTCATTCCGATGCAATTTCTGTGTTTCATCGTGAATAAGGTCAGAGGGATACAGTATACCTGATGTGAAGCATCGGAATCTATAACTAGTGTCACATGAATGGTTCAAAACTTAGACAGTAGGAAGAGTCAGTCTTCTTGTACTTAGGCCGGCCTTTTGCCTTTTGTATTATATTCCGATGCAATTCCAGTGTTTCTTCGTCAATAAGAATGTAAAAGGGATACAGTAAACCTGGAGTGAAGCATCGGAATCTATAACTAGTGTCATAGGAATGGTTCAAAACATAGACAGTAAGAGGAGTCAGTCTTCTTGTACTTAAGTCGGCATTGTGCTTTTTTATTTAATTCCGATGCAATTTCTATGTTTCATCGTCAATAAGAAGGTCAGAGGGATACCGTAAACCTGAAGTGAAGCATCGGAATGTATAACTAGTGGCCCAGGAATGGTTCAAACATAGTCAGTAAGAAGAGTCAGTCTACTTCTACTTAAGTCGGCATTGTGCCTTTTCTCTTTAATTCCGATGCAATTTCTGTGTGTCTTCGTCAATAAGAAGGTCAGAGGGATACAGTAAACCTGAAGTGAAGCATCGGAATCTATAACTAGTGTTACAGGAATGGTTCAAAACATAGTCAGTAAGAAGAGTCAGTCTTCTTGTCCTTAAGTCGGCATTGAGCCTTTTGTATTTAATTCCGGTGCAATTTCTGTGTTTCATCGTCAATAAGAAAGTCAGAGGGATACAGTAAACCTGAAGTCAGAATCGGAATCTATAACTAGTGTCACAGGAATGGTTCAAAACATAGTCAGTAAGAAGAGTCAGTCTTCTTGTACTTAAGTCGGCATTGTGCATTTTGTATTTCATTCTGATACTATTTCTGTGTTTCATCGTCAATAAGAAGGTCCAAGGGATACAGTTAACCTGAAGTGAAGCATCGGAATATATAACTAGCGTCACAGAAATGGTTCAAAACATAGACAGTAGGAAGAGTCTGTCTTCTTGACTTAATTCGGCATTGTGCCTTTTGTATTTAATTGCGATGCAATTTCTGTATTTCATCGTCAATAAGAAGGTCAGGGGCATACAGTAAACCTGAAGTGAAGCATCGGAATCTATAACTAGTGTCACAGGAATGGTTCAAAACATAGTCAGTAAGAAGAGTCAGTCTTCTTGTCCTTAAGTCAGCTTTGTGCCTTTTGTATTTAATTCCGGTGCAACTTCTGTGTTTCATCGTCAATAAGAAAGTCAGAGGGATACAGTAAACCTGAAGTGAAGCATCGGAAGCTATAACTAGTGTCACAGGAATGTTTCAAAGCATAGACAGTAAGAAGAGTCTGTCTTCTTGTACTTGAGTCGGCATTGTGCCTTTTGTATTAAATTCCGATGCAATTTCTGTATTTCATCGTCAATAAGAAGGTCCAAGGATACAGTAAACCTGAAGTCAAGCACGGAATCTATAACTAGTGTCACAGGAATGGTTCAAAACGTAGACAGTAAGAAGAGTCAGTCTTATTGTACTTAATTCGGCATTGTGCCTTTTCTATTTAATTCCGATGCAATGTCTGTGTTTCATCGTCAATAAGAAGTTCAGAGGGATAATGTAAACCTCAAGTGAAGCATCGGAATCTATAACTAATGTCACATGAATGGTTCAAACATAGACAGTCAGAAGAGTCAGTTTTCTTGTACTTAAGTCAGCATTGTGCCTTTTGTATTTAATTCCGATGCAATTTCTATGTTTCATCGTCAATAAGAATGTCAGAGGGATACAGCAAACCTGAAGTGAAGCATCGGAATCTATAACTTGTGTCACAGGAATGGTTCAAAACATAGACAGTAAGAAGATTCAGTTTTCTTGTACTTACGTCGGCAATGTGCCGTTTGTATTTAATTCCGATGCAAAATCAATGTTTCATCGTCAATAAGAAGGTCTGAGGCATACAGTAAACCTGAATTGAAGCATCGGAATCTATAACTAGTGTCACAGGAATTGTTCAAAACATAGACAGTAAGAAGGGTCAGTCGATATTGTGCCTTTTGTATTTAATTCCGATGCAATTTCTGTGTTTTATCGTGAATAAGGTCAGAGGGATAGAGTAAACCTGAAGTGAAGCATCGGAATCTATAACTAGTGTCACAGGAATGGTTCAAAACATAGTCAGTAAGAAGAGTCAGTCTTTTTGTACTTAAGGCGGCATTATGCTTTTTGTATTTGATTCCGATGTAATTTCTGATTTTCATCGTCAATAAGAAGTTCAAAATGATACAGTAAACCTGAAGTGAAGCATCGGAATCAATAACTAGTGTGACAGGAATGGTTCAAAGCATAGACAGTAAGAAGAGTCAGTCTTCTTGTACTTAAGTCGGTATTGTGCCATTTGTATTTCATTCCGATGCATTTTCTGTGTTTCATCGTGAATAAGGCCAGAGGGATACAGTAAACCTGAAGTGAAGCATCGGAATCAATAACTAGTGTGACAGGAATGGTTCAAAGCATAGACAGTAAGAGGAGTCAGTCTTCTTGTACTTAAGTCGGCATTGTGCCTTTTCTATTTAATGCCGAGGCAATTTCTGTGTTTTATCGTCAATACGAAGGTCCAAGGGTTCAGTAAACCTGAAGTCAAGCATCAGAATCTATAACTAGTGTCAATGGAATGGTTCAAAACATAGTCAGTAAGAAGAGTCAGTCTTTTTGTACTTAAGTCGGCATTATGCTTTTTGTATTTGATTCCGATGTAATTTCTGAGTTTCATCGTCAATAAGAAGTTCAAAATGATACAGTAAACCTGACGTGAAGCATCGGAATCAATAACTAGTGTCACAGGAATGGTTCAAATCATAGACAGTAGGAAGAGTCAGTCTTCTTGTACTTAATTCTGCATTGTGCCTTTTGTATTTAATTCCGATGCTATTTCTGTGTTTCATCGTCAATAAGAAGGTCCAAGGGATACAGTTAACCTGAAGTGAAGCATCGGAATATATAACTAGTGTCACAGAAATGGTTCAAAACATAGACAGTAGGAAGAGTCAGTCTTCTTGAACTTAATTCGGCATTGTGCCTTTTGTATTTAATTGCGATGCAATTTCTGTTTTTCATCGTCAATAAGAAGGTCAGGGGGATACAGTAAACCTGAAGTGAAGCATCGGAATCTATAACTAGTGTCACAGGAATGGTTCAAAATATAAACATTTGAAGAGTCAGTTTTCTTGTACTTACGTCAGCAATGTGCCGTTTGTATTTCATTCCGATGCAAATTCAATGTTTCATCGTCAATAAGAAGGTCTGAGGCATACAGTAAACCTGAAGTGAAGCATCGGAATCTATAACTAGTGTCACAGGAATGGTTCAAAACATAGTCAGTAAGAAGAGTCAGTCTTTTTGTACTTAAGTCGGCATTATGCTTTTTGTATTTGATTCCGATGTAATTTCTGAGTTTCATCGTCAATAAGAAGTTCAAAATGATACAGTAAACCTGTAGTGAAGCATCGGAATCTATAACTAGTGTCACAGGAATGGTTCAAAGCATAGACAGTAAGAACAGTCAGTCTTCTTGTACTTAAGTCGGTATTGTGCCTTTTGTATTTCATTCCGATGCAATTTCTGTGTTTCATCGTGAATAAGGTCAGAGGGATACAGTATACCTGAAGTGAAGCATCGGAATCTATAACTAGTGTCACAGGAATGGTTCAAAACATAGACAGTAGGAAGAGTCAGTCTTCTTGTACTTAGGCCGGCCTTTTGCCTTTTGTATTTAATTCCGATGCAATTCCAGTGTTTCTTCGTCAATAAGAATGTAAAAGGGATACAGTAAACCTGGAGTGAAGCATCGGAATCTATAACTAGTGTCATAGGAATGGTTCAAAACATAGACAGTAAGAGGAGTCAGTCTTCTTGTACTTAAGTCTGCATTGTGCTTTTTTATTTAATTCCGATGCAATTTCTATGTTTCATCGTCAATAAGAAGGACAGAGGGATACCGTAAACCTGAAGTGAAGCATCGGAATGTATAACTAGTGGCCCAGGAATGGTTCAAACATAGTCAGTAAGAAGAGTCAGTCTTCTTCTTCTTAAGTCGGCATTGTGCCTTTTCTCTTTAATTCCGATGCAATTACTGTGTTCATCGTTAATAAAAAGGTCGAAGGGACACACTAAACCTAGAGTGAAGCATCGGAATCTATAACTAGTGTCACAGGAATGGTTCAAAACATAGACAATAAGAAGAGTCAGTCTTCTTGTACTTAAGTCGGCATTGTGCCTTTTCTATTTAATTCCGAGGCAATTTCTGTGTGTCTTCGTCAATAAGAAGGTCAGAGGGATACAGTAAACCTGAAGTGAAGCATCGGAATCTATAACTAGTGTTACAGGAATGGTTTAAAACATTGTCAGTAAGAAGAGTCAGTCTTCTTGTCCTTAAGTCGGCATTGAGCCTTTTGTATTTAATTCCGGTGCAATTTCTGTGTTTCATCGTCAATAAGAAAGTCAGAGGGATACAGTAAACCTGAAGTCAGAATCGGAATCTATAACTAGTGTCACAGGAATGGTTCAAAACATAGTCAGTAAGAAGAGTCAGTCTTCTTGTACTTAAGTCGGCATTGTGCCTTTTTGTATTTAATTCCGATGCAATTTCTGTGTTTCATCGTCAATAAGAAGGTCCAAGGGATACAGTAAACCTGAAGTGAAGCATCGGAATATATAACTAGAGTCACAGGAATGGTTGGAAACATAGACAGTAGGAAGAGTCAGTCTTCTTGTACTTAATTCGGCATTGTGCCTTTTCTATTTAATTCCGATGCAATTACTGTGTTCATCGTCAATAAGAAGGTCCAAGGGATACACTAAACCTAGAGTGAAGCATCGGAATCTATAACTAGTGTCACAGGAATGGTTCAAAACGTTGACATTAAGAAGAGTCAGTCTTCTTGTACTTTAGTCGGCATTGTGCCTTTTCTATTTAATTCCGATGCAATTTATGTGTTTTATCGTCAATACGAAGGTCCAAGGGTTCAGTAAACCTGAAGTCAAGCATCGGAATCTATAACTAGTGTCAATGGAATGGTTCAAAACATAGACAGTAGGAAGAGTCAGTCTTCTTGTAATTAATTCGGCATTGTGCCTTTTGTAGTTAATTCCGATGCTATTTCTGTGTTTCATCGTCAATAAGAAGGACCAAGGGATACAGTTAACCTGAAGTGAAGCATCGGAATATATAACTAGTGTCACAGAAATGGTTCAAAACATAGACAGTAGGAAGAGTCAGTCTTCTTGTTCATAATTCGGCATTGTGCCTATTTTATTTAATTCCGATGCAATTTCTGTGTTTCATCGTCAATAAGAAGGTCAGAGGGATACAGTAAACCTGAAGTGAAGCATCGGAATCTATAACTAGTGTCACAGGAATGGTTCAAAACATAGTCAGTAAGAAGAGTCAGTCTTCTTGTCCTTAAGTCAGCATTGTGCCTTTTGTATTTAATTCCGGTGCAACTTCTTTGTTTCATCGTCAATAAGAAAGTCAGAGGGATACAGTAAACCTGAAGTGAAGCATCGGAATCTATAACTAGTGTCAATGGAATGTTTCAAAACATAGACAGTAAGAAGAGTCAGTCTTCTTGTACTTGAGTCGGCATTGTGCCTTTTGTATTAAATTCCTATGCAATTTCTGTGTTTCATCGTCAATAAGAAGGTCCAAGGATACAGTAAACCTGAAGTCAAGCATCGGAATCTATAACTAGTGTCACAGGTATGGTTCAAAACATAGACAGTAAGAAGAGTCAGTCTTCTTGTACTTAATTCGGCATTGTGCCTTTTCTGTTTAATTCCGATGCAATTTCTGTGTTTCATCGTCAATAAGAATGTCAGAGGGATACAGCAAACCTGAAGTGAAGCATCGGAATCTATAACTTGTGTCACAGGTATGGTTCAAAACATAGACAGTAAGAAGAGTCAGTTTTCTTGTACTTAAGTCGGCATTGTGCCTTTTGTATTTAATTCCGATGCAAATTCAATGTTTCATCGTCAATAAGAAGATCAGAGGCATACAGTAAACCTGAAGTGAAGCATCGGAATCTCTAACTAGTGTCACAGGAATAGTTTAAAACATAGACAGTAAGAAGAGTCAGTCGGTATATGTGCCTTTTGTATTTAATTCCGATGCAATTTCTGTGTTTCATTGTGAATAAGGTGTGAGGCATACAGTAAACCTGAAGTGAAGCATCGGAATCTATAACTAGTGTCACAGGAATGGTTCAAAACATACACATTAAGAAGAGTTAGTCTCCTTGTACTTAAGTCGGCATTGTGCCTTTTGTATTTAATTCCGGTGCAATTCCTGTGTTTCATCGTCAATACGAAAGTCAGAGGGATACAGTAAACCTGATGTGAGAATCGGAATCTATAACTAGTGTCACAGGAATGCTTCAAAACATAGTCAGTAAGAAGAGTCAGTCTTCTTGTACTTAAGTCGGCCTTGGGCCTTTTGTATTTAATTCCGATGCATTTTCTGTGTTTCATCGTCAATAAGAAGGTCCAAGGGATACAGTAAACCTGGAGTGACGCATTGGAATCTATAACTAGTGTCACAGGAATGTTTCAAAACATAGACAGTAAGAAGATACAGTCTTCTTGTACTTAAGTCGTCATTGTTCCCTTTTGTATTTAATTCCGATGCAATTTCTGTGTTTCATCGTCAATAAGAAGGTCCAAGGGATACAGTAAACCTGAAGTGGAGCATCGGAATATATAACTAGTGTCACAGGAATGGTTCAAAACATAGACAGTAGGAGGAGTCAGTTTTCTTGTACTTAATTCGGCATTGTGCCTTTTCTATTTAATTCCGAGGCAATTTCTGTGTTTCATCGTCAATAAGAAGGTCAGAGGGATACAGTAAACCTGAAGTGAAGCATCGGAATCTATAACTAGTGTCACAGGAATATTTCAAAACATACACATTAAGAAGAGTTAGTTTCCTTGTACTTAAGTCGGCATTGTGCCTTTTGTATTAAATTCCGATGCAATTTCTGTGTTTCGTCGTCAATAAGAAGGTCCAAGAGATTCAGTAAACCTGAAGTCAAGCATCGGAATCTATAACTGGTGTCACAGGAGTGGTTCAAAACATTGAGAGTAAGAAGAGTCAGTTTTCTTGTACTTCAGTCGGCATTGTGCCTTTTGTATTTAATTCCGATGGAAATGCTGTGTTTCATCGACAATAATCAGGTCAGAGGCATACAGTAAATGTGAAGTGAAGCATCGGAATCTATAACTAGTGTCACAGGAATTGTTCCAAACATAGACAGGAAGAAGAGTCAGCCTTCTTGTACTTAAGTCGGTATTGTGCCTTTTGAAATTAATTCCGATGCAATTTCTGTGTTTCATAGAGAATAAGGTCAGAGGGATACAGTAAACCTGAAGTGAAGCATCGGAATCTATAACTAGTGTCACAGGAATGGTTCAAACATAGACAGTAGGAAGATTCAGTCTTCTTGTACTTAAGTCGGCATTTTGTCTTTTGTATTAAAATTCCAATGCAATTTCAGTGTTTCATCGTCAATACGGAGTTAAAAGGGATACAGTAAACCTGGAGTGAAGCATCGGAATCTATAACAAGAGTCAATGGAATGGTTCAAAACATAGACAGAAAGAAGAGTCAGTCTTCTTGTCCTTAAGTCGGCATTGTGCCTTTTCTATTTAATTCCGGTGCAATTTCTGTGTTTCATCGTCAATAGGAAGGTCAGAGGGATACAGTAAACCTGAAGTGAAGCATCGCAATCTATAACTAGTTTCACAGGAATGGTTCAAAACATAGCCAGTAAGAAAAGTCAGTCTTCTTGTACTTGAGTCGGCATTGTCCCTTTTGTATTAAATTCCGATGCAATTTCTGTGTTTCATCGTCAATAAGAAGGTCCAAGGGATACAGTAAACCTGAAGTCAAGCATCGGAATTTGTAACTAGTGTCACAGGAATGGTTCAAAACGTAGACAGTAAGAAGAGTCAGACTTCTTGTACTTGATTCGGCATTGTGCCTTTTCTATTTAATTCCGATGCAATTTCTGTGTTTCATCGTCAATAAGAAGGTCAGAGGGATAATGTAAACCTCAAGTGAACCGTCGGAATCTATAACTAGTGTCACATGAATGGTTCAAAACATAGACAGTAAGAAGAGTCAGTTTTCTTGAACTTAAGTCAGCATTGTGCCTTTTGTATTTATTTCCGATGTAATTTCTATGTTTCATCGTCAATAAGAATGTCAGAGGGATACAGTGAACCTGAAGTGAAGCATCGGAATCTATAACTAGTGGCACAGGAATGGTTCAAAAGATAGTCAGTAAGAAGAGTCAGTCTTTTCGTACTTAAGTTGGCATTATGCTTTTTGTATTTGATTCCGAAGTAATTTCTGTGTTTCTTCGTCAATAAGAAGTTCAAAATGATACAGTTAACCTGAAGTGAAGCATCGGAATCAATAACTAGTGTCACAGGAATGGTTCAAAACATAGTCAGTAAGAAGAGTCAGTCTTCTTGTCCTTAAGTCGGCATTGTCCCTTTTGTATTAAATTCCGATGCAATTTCTGTGTTTCATCGTCAATAAGAAGGTCCAAGGGATACAGTAAACCTGAAGTCAAGCATCGGAATCTGTAATTAGTGTCACAGGAATGGTTCAAAACATAGACAGTAAGAAGAGTCAGTCTTCTTGTACTTAATTCGGCATTGTGCCTTTTCTATTTAATTCCGATGCAATTTCTGTGTTTCATCGTCAATAAGAAGGTCAGAGGGATAATGTAAACCTCAAGTGAAACGTCGGAATCTATAACTAGTGTCACATGAATGGTTCAAAACATAGACAGTAAGAAGAGTCAGTTTTCTTGTACTTAAGTCAGCATTGTGCCTTTTGTATTTAATTCCGATGCAATTTCTGTGTTTCATCGTCAATAAGAAGGTCCAAGGGATACAGTAAACCTGAAGTGGAGCATCGGAATATATAACTAGTGTCAAAGGAATGGTTCAAAACATAGACAGTAAGAGGAGTCAGTTTTCTTGTACTTAATTCGGCATTGTGCCTTTTCTATTTAATTCCGATGCAATTTCTGTGTTTCATCGTCAATAAGAAGGTCTGAGGGATACAGTAAACCTGAAGTGAAGCATCGGAATCTATAACTAGTGTCACAGGAATGGTTCAAAACATACACATTAAGAAGAGATAGTTTCCTTGTACTTAAGTCGGCATTGTGCTTTTGTATTAAATTCCGATGCAATTTCTGTGTTTCATCGTCAATAAGAAGGTCCAAGGGATTCAGTAAACCTGAAGTCAAGCATCGGAATCTATAACTGGTGTCACAGGAATGGTTCAAAACATTGAGAGTAAGAAGAGTCAGTTTTCTTGTACTTCAGTCGGCATTGTGCCTTTTGTATTTAATTCCGATGGAAATGCTGTGTTTCATCGTCAATAATCAGGTCAGAGGCATACAGTAAATGTGAAGTGAAGCATCGGAATCTATAACTAGTGTCACAGGAATTGTTCCAAACATAGACAGTAAGAAGAGTCAGCCTTCTTGTACTTAAGTCGGTATTGTGCCTTTTGAAATTAATTCCGATGCAATTTCTGTGTTTCATAGAGAATAAGGTCAGAGGGATACAGTAAACCTGAAGTGAAGCATCGGAATCTATAACTAGTGTCACAGGAATGGTTCAAACATAGACAGTAGGAAGATTCAGTCTTCTTGTACTTAAGTCGGCATTTTGTCTTTTGTATTAAAATGCCAATGCAATTTCAGTGTTTCATCGTCAATACGGAGTTAAAAGGGATACAGTAAACCTGGAGTGAAGCATCGGAATCTATAACAAGAGTCAATGGAATGGTTCAAAACATAGACAGAAAGAAGAGTCAGTCTTCTTGTCCTTAAGTCGGCATTGTGCCTTTTCTATTTAATTCCGGTGCAATTTCTGTGTTTCATCGTCAATAGGAAGGTCAGAGGGATACAGTAAACCTGAAGTGAAGCATCGCAATCTATAACTAGTTTCACAGGAATGGTTCAAAACATAGCCAGTAAGAAAAGTCAGTCTTCTTGTACTTGAGTCGGCATTGTCCCTTTTGTATTAAATTCCGATGCAATTTCTGTGTTTCATCGTCAATAAGAAGGTCCAAGGGATACAGTAAACCTGAAGTCAAGCATCGGAATTTGTAACTAGTGTCACAGGAATGGTTCAAAACGTAGACAGTAAGAAGAGTCAGACTTCTTGTACTTGATTCGGCATTGTGCCTTTTCTATTTAATTCCGATGCAATATCTGTGTTTCATCGTCAATAAGAAGGTCAGAGGGATAATGTAAACCTCAAGTGAACCGTCGGAATCTATAACTAGTGTCACATGAATGGTTCAAAACATAGACAGTAAGAAGAGTCAGTTTTCTTGAACTTAAGTCAGCATTGTGCCTTTTGTATTTATTTCCGATGTAATTTCTATGTTTCATCGTCAATAAGAATGTCAGAGGGATACAGTGAACCTGAAGTGAAGCATCGGAATCTATAACTAGTGGCACAGGAATGGTTCAAAAGATAGTCAGTAAGAAGAGTCAGTCTTTTCGTACTTAAGTTGGCATTATGCTTTTTGTATTTGATTCCGAAGTAATTTCTGTGTTTCTTCGTCAATAAGAAGTTCAAAATGATACAGTTAACCTGAAGTGAAGCATCGGAATCAATAACTAGTGTCACAGGAATGGTTCAAAACATAGTCAGTAAGAAGAGTCAGTCTTCTTGTCCTTAAGTCGGCATTGTCCCTTTTGTATTAAATTCCGATGCAATTTCTGTGTTTCATCGTCAATAAGAAGGTCCAAGGGATACAGTAAACCTGAAGTCAAGCATCGGAATCTGTAATTAGTGTCACAGGAATGGTTCAAAACATAGACAGTAAGAAGAGTCAGTCTTCTTGTACTAAATTCGGCATTGTGCCTTTTCTATTTAATTCCGATGCAATTTCTGTGTTTCATCGTCAATAAGAAGGTCAGAGGGATAATGTAAACCTCAAGTGAAACGTCGGAATCTATAACTAGTGTCACATGAATGGTTCAAAACATAGACAGTAAGAAGAGTCAGTTTTCTTGTACTTAAGTCAGCATTGTGCCTTTTGTATTTAATTCCGATGCAATTTCTATGTTTCATCGTCAATAAGAATGTACGAGGGATACAGTTAACATGAAGTGAAGCATCGGAATCTATAACTAGTGTCACAGGAATGATTCAAAACATAGTCAGTAAGAAGAGTCTGTCTCCATGTACTTAAGTCGGCATTGAGACTTTTGTATTTAATTCCGATGCAAATTCTGTGTTTCATCGTCAATAAGAAGGTCAGAGACATACAGTAAACCTGAAGTGAAGCATCGGAATCTATAACTAGTGTCACAGGAATTGTTCAAAACATAGACAGTAAGAAGAGTCAGTCAATATTGTGCCTTTTGTATTTAATTCCGATGCAATTTCTGTGTTTCATCGAGAATAAGGTCAGAGGGATACAGTAAACCTGAAGTGAAGCATCGGAATCTATAACTAGTGTCACAGGAATGGTTCAAAACATAGTCAGTAAGAAGAGTCATTCTTTTTGTACTTAAGTCGGCATTATGCTTTTTGTATTTGATTCCGATGTAATTTCTGTATTTCATCGTCTATAAGAAGTTCAAAATGATACAGTAAACCTGAAGTGAAGCATCGGAATCAATAACTAGTGTCACAGGAATGGTTCAAGACATAGACAGTAAGAAGAGTCAGTCTTCTTGTACTTAAGCCGGCATTTTGCCTTTTGTATTTAATTCCGATGCAATTTCAGTGTTTCATCGTCAATAAGAATGTAAAAGGGATACAGTAAACCTGGAGCGAAGCATCGGAATCTATAACTAGTGTCAATGGAATGGTTCAAAACATAGACAGTAAGAAGAGTCAGTCTTCTTGTACTTAAGTCGGCATTGTGCCTTTTTTATTTACTTCCGATGCAATTTCTGTGTTTCATCGTCAATAAGAAGGTCAGAGGGATACAGTAAACCAGAAGTGAAGCATCTGAATCTATAACTAGTGTCTCAGGAATGGTTCAAATCATAGTCAGTAAGAAGAGTCAGTCTTCTTCTACTTAAGTCGGCATTGTGCCTTTTCTCTTTAATTCCGATGCAATTACTGTGTTCATCGTCAATAAGAAGGTGCAAGGGATACACTAAACCTACAGTGAAGCATCGGAATCTATAACTAGTGTCACAGGAATGGTTCAAAACATAGACATTAAGAAGGGTCAGTCTCCTTGTACTTAAGTCGGCATTGTGCCTTTTCTATTTAATTCCGAGGCAATTTCTGCGTGTCTTCGTCAATAAGAAAGTCAGAGGGATACGGTAAACCTGAAGTGAAGCATCGGAATCTGTAATTAGTGTCACAGGAATGGTTCAAAACATAGACAGTAAGAAGAGTCAGTCTTCTTGTACTTAATTCGGCATTGTGCCTTTTCTATTTAATTCCGATGCAATTTCTGTGTTTCATCGTCAATAAGAAGGTCAGAGGGATAATGTAAACCTCAAGTGAAACGTCGGAATCTATAACTAGTGTCACATGAATGGTTCAAAACATAGACAGCAAGAAGAGTCAGTTTTCTTGTACTTAAGTCAGCATTGTGCCTTTTGTATTTAATTCCGATGCAATTTCTGTGTTTCATCGTCAATAAGAAGGTCCAAGGGATACAGTAAACCTGAAGTGGAGCATCGGAATATATAACTAGTGTCAAAGGAATGGTTCAAAACATAGACAGTAGGAGGAGTCAGTTTTCATGTACTTAATTCGGCATTGTGCCTTTTCTATTTAATTCCGATGCAATTTCTGTGTTTCATCGTCAATAAGAAGGTCTGAGGGATACAGTAAACCTGAAGTGAAGCATCGGAATCTATAACTAGTGTCACAGGAATGGTTCAAAACATACACATTAAGAAGAGTTAGTTTCCTTGTACTTAAGTCGGCATTGTGCCTTTTGTATTAAATTCCGATGCAATTTCTGTGTTTCATCGTCAATAAGAAGGTCCAAGGGATTCAGTAAACCTGAAGTCAAGCATCGGAATCTATAACTGGTGTCACAGGAATGGTTCAAAACATTGAGATTAAGAAGAGTCAGTTTTCTTGTACTTCAGTCGGCATTGTGCCTTTTGTATTTAATTCCGATGGAAAGGCTGTGTTTCATCGTCAATAATCAGGTCAGAGGCATACAGTAAATGTGAAGTGAAGCATCGGAATCTATAACTAGTGTCACAGGAATTGTTCCAAACATAGACAGTAAGAAGAGTCAGCCTTCTTGTACTTAAGTCGGTATTGTGCCTTTTGAAATTAATTCCGATGCAATTTCTGTGTTTCATAGAGAATAAGGTCAGAGGGATACAGTAAACCTGAAGTGAAGCATCGGAATCTATAACTAGTGTCACAGGAATGGTTCAAACATAGACAGTAGGAAGATTCAGTCTTCTTGTACTTAAGTCGGCATTTTGTCTTTTGTATTAAAATTCCAATGCAATTTCAGTGTTTCATCGTCAATACGGAGTTAAAAGGGATACAGTAAACCTGGAGTGAAGCATCGGAATCTATAACAAGAGTCAATGGAATGGTTCAAAACATAGACAGAAAGAAGAGTCAGTCTTCTTGTCCTTAAGTCGGCATTGTGCCTTTTCTATTTAATTCCGGTGCAATTTCTGTGTTTCATCGTCAATAGGAAGGTCAGAGGGATACAGTAGACCTGAAGTGAAGCATCGCAATCTATAACTAGTTTCACAGGAATGGTTCAAAACATAGCCAGTAAGAAAAGTCAGTCTTCTTGTACTTGAGTCGGCATTGTCCCTTTTGTATTAAATTCCGATGCAATTTCTGTGTTTCATCGTCAATAAGAAGGTCCAAGGGATACAGTAAACCTGAAGTCAAGCATCGGAATTTGTAACTAGTGTCACAGGAATGGTTCAAAACGTAGACAGTAAGAAGAGTCAGACTTCTTGTACTTGATTCGGCATTGTGCCTTTTCTATTTAATTCCGATGCAATTTCTGTGTTTCATCGTCAATAAGAAGGTCAGAGGGATAATGTAAACCTCAAGTGAACCGTCGGAATCTATAACTAGTGTCACATGAATGGTACAAAACATAGACAGTAAGAAGAGTCAGTTTTCTTGAACTTAAGTCAGCATTGTGCCTTTTGTATTTATTTCCGATGTAATTTCTATGTTTCATCGTCAATAAGAATGTCAGAGGGATACAGTGAACCTGAAGTGAAGCATCGGAATCTATAACTAGTGGCACAGGAATGGTTCAAAAGATAGTCAGTAAGAAGAGTCAGTCTTTTCGTACTTAAGTTGGCATTATGCTTTTTGTATTTGATTCCGAAGTAATTTCTGTGTTTCTTCGTCAATAAGAAGTTCAAAATGATACAGTTAACCTGAAGTGAAGCATCGGAATCAATAACTAGTGTCACAGGAATGGTTCAAAACATAGTCAGTAAGAAGAGTCAGTCTTCTTGTCCTTAAGTCGGCATTGTCCCTTTTGTATTAAATTCCGATGCAATTTCTGTGTTTCATCGTCAATAAGAAGGTCCAAGGGATACAGTAAACCTGAAGTCAAGCATCGGAATCTGTAATTAGTGTCACAGGAATGGTTCAAAACATAGACAGTAAGAAGAGTCAGTCTTCTTGTACTTAATTCGGCATTGTGCCTTTTCTATTTAATTCCGATGCAATTTCTGTGTTTCATCGTCAATAAGAAGGTCAGAGGGATAATGTAAACCTCAAGTGAAACGTCGGAATCTATAACTAGTGTCACATGAATGGTTCAAAACATAGACAGTAAGAAGAGTCAGTTTTCTTGTACTTAAGTCAGCATTGTGCCTTTTGTATTTAATTCCGATGCAATTTCTATGTTTCATCGTCAATAAGAATGTACGAGGGATACAGTTAACATGAAGTGAAGCATCGGAATCTATAACTAGTGTCACAGGAATGATTCAAAACATAGTCAGTAAGAAGAGTCTGTCTCCATGTACTTAAGTCGGCATTGAGACTTTTGTATTTAATTCCGATGCAAATTCTGTGTTTCATCGTCAATAAGAAGGTCAGAGACATACAGTAAACCTGAAGTGAAGCATCGGAATCTATAACTAGTGTCACAGGAATTGTTCAAAACATAGACAGTAAGAAGAGTCAGTCAATATTGTGCCTTTTGTATTTAATTCCGATGCAATTTCTGTGTTTCATCGAGAATAAGGTCAGAGGGATACAGTAAACCTGAAGTGAAGCATCGGAATCTATAACTAGTGTCACAGGAATGGTTCAAAACATAGTCAGTAAGAAGAGTCATTCTTTTTGTACTTAAGTCGGCATTATGCTTTTTGTATTTGATTCCGATGTAATTTCTGTATTTCATCGTCTATAAGAAGTTCAAAATGATACAGTAAACCTGAAGTGAAGCATCGGAATCAATAGCTAGTGTCACAGAATGGTTCAAGACATAGACAGTAAGAAGAGTCAGTCTTCTTGTACTTAAGCCGGCATTTTGCCTTTTGTATTTAATTCCGATGCAATTTCAGTGTTTCATCGTCAATAAGAATGTAAAAGGGATACAGTAAACCTGGAGCGAAGCATCGGAATCTATAACTAGTGTCAATGGAATGGTTCAAAACATAGACAGTAAGAAGAGTCAGTCTTCTTGTACTTAAGTCGGCATTGTGCCTTTTTTATTTACTTCCGATGCAATTTCTGTGTTTCATCGTCAATAAGAAGGTCAGAGGGATACAGTAAACCAGAAGTGAAGCATCTGAATCTATAACTAGTGTCTCAGGAATGGTTCAAATCATAGTCAGTAAGAAGAGTCAGTCTTCTTATACTTAAGTCGGCATTGTGCCTTTTCTCTTTAATTCCGATGCAATTACTGTGTTCATCGTCAATAAGAAGGTGCAAGGGATACACTAAACCTACAGTGAAGCATCGGAATCTATAACTAGTGTCACAGGAATGGTTCAGAACATAGACATTAAGAAGCGTCAGTCTCCTTGTACTTAAGTCGGCATTGTGCCTTTTCTATTTAATTCCGAGGCAATTTCTGCGTGTCTTCGTCAATAAGAAAGTCAGAGGGATACGGTAAACCTGAAGTGAAGCATCGGAATCTATAACTAGTGTCACAGGAATGGTTCAAAACATAGTCAGTAAGAAGAGTCAGTCTTCTTGTCATTAAGTCGGCCTTGGGCCTTTTGTATTAAATTCCGATGCATTTTCTGTGTTTCATCGTCAATAAGAAGGTCAGAGGGATACAGTAAACCTGGAGTGAAGCATCGGAATCTATAACTAGTGACAAAGGAATGTTTCAAAACATAGACAGTAAGAAGATACAGTCTTCTTGTACTTAAGTCGTCATTGTGCCTTTTTGTATTTAATTCCGATGCAATTTCTGTGTTTCATCGTCAATAAGAAGGTCCAAGGGAGACAGTAAACCTGAAGTGAAGCATCGGAATATATAACTAGTGTCACAGAAATGGTTCAAAACATAGACAGTAGTAAGAGTCAGTCTTCTTGTTCATAATTCGGCATTGTGCCTATTTTATTTAATTCCGATGCAATTTCTGTGTTTCATCGTCAATAAGAAGGTCAGAGGGATACAGTAAACCTGAAGTGAAGCATCAGAATCTATAACTAGTGTCACAGGAATGGTTCAAAACATTGTCAGTAAGAAGAGTCAGTCTTCTTGTCCTTAAGTCAGCATTGTGCCTTTTGTATTTAATTCCGGTGCAACTTCTGTGTTTCATCGTCAATAAGAAAGTCAGAGGGATACAGTAAACCTGAAGTGAAGCATCGGAATCTATAACTAGTGTCAATGGAATGTTTCAAAACATAGACAGTAAGAAGACTCAGTCTTCTTGTACTTGAGTCGGCATTGTGCCTTTTGTATTAAATTCCTATGCAATTTCTGTGTTTCATCGTCAATAAGAAGGTCCAAGGATACAGTAAACCTGAAGTCAAGCATCGGAATCTGTAACTAGTGTCACAGGTATGGATCAAAACATAGACAGTAAGAGGAGTCAGTCTTCTTGTACTTAATTCGGCATTGTGCCTTTTCTGTTTAATTCCGATGCAATTTCGGTGTTTCATCGTCAATAAGAATGTCAGAGGGATACAGCAAACCTGAAGTGAAGCATCGGAATCTATAACTTGTGTCACAGGTATGGGACAAAACATAGACAGTAAGAAGAGTCAGTTTTCTTGTACTTAAGTCGGCATTGTGCCTTTTGTATTTAATTCCGATGCAAATTCAATGTTTCATCGTCAATAAGAAGATCAGAGGCATACAGTAAACCTGAAGTGAAGCATCGGAATCTATAACTAGTGTCACAGGAATAGTTTAAAACATAAACAGTAAGAAGAGTCAGTCGGTATATGTGCCTCTTGTATTTAATTCCGATGCAATTTCTGTGTTTCATTGTGAATAAGGTGTGAGGCATACAGTAAACCTGAAGTGAAGCATCGGAATCTATAACTAGTGTCACAGGAATGGTTCAAAACATAGACATTAAGAAGAGTCAGTCTCCTTGTACTTAAGTCGGCAATGTGCCTTTTCTATTTAATTCCCAGGCAATTTCTGTGTGTCTTCGTCAATAAGAATGTCAGAGGGATACAGTAAACCTGAAGTGAAGCATCGGAATCTATAACTAGTGTCACAGGAATGGTTCGAAACATAGTCAGTAAGAAGAGTCAGTCTTCTTGTCCTTAAGTCGGCATTGTGCCTTTTGTACTTAATTCCGGTGCAATTCCTGTGTTTCATCGTCAATACGAAAGTCAGAGGGATACAGTAAACCTGAAGTGAGAATCGGAATCTATAACTAGTGTCACAGGACCGCTTCAAAACATAGTCAGTAAGAAGAGTCAGTCTTCTTGTACTTAAGTCGGCCTTGGGCCTTTTGCATTTAATTCCGATGCATTTTCTGGGTTTCATCGTCAATAAGAAGGTCCAAGGGATACAGTAAACCTGGAGTGAAGCATTGGAATCTATAACTAGTGTCACAGGAATGTTTCAAAACATAGACAGTAAGAAGATACAGTCTTCTTGTACTTAAGTCGTCATTGTGCCTTTTGTATTTAATTCCGATGCAATTTCTGTGTTTCATCGTCAATAAGAAGGTCCAAGGGATACAGTAAACCTGAAGTCAAGCATCGGAATCTATAACAGGTGTCACAGGAATGGTTCAAAACATAGAGAGTAAGAAGAGTCAGTTTTCTTGTACTTAAGTCGGCATTGTGCCTTTTGTATTTAATTCCGATGGAAATGCTGTGTTTCATCGTCAATAAGAAGGTCAGAGGCATACAGTAAATGTGAAGTGAAGCATCGGAATCTATAACTAGTGTCACAGGAATTGTTCCAAACATAGACAGTAAGAAGAGTCAACCTTCTTGTACTTAAGTCGGTATTGTGCCTTTTGAAATTAATTCCGATGCAATATCTGTGTTTCATAGTGAATAAGGTCAGAGGGATACAGTAAACCTGAAGTGAAGCATCGGAATCTATAACTAGTGTCACAGGAATGGTTCAAACATAGACAGTAGTAAGAGTCAGTCTCCTTGTACTTAAGTCGGCATTGTGCCTTTTCTATTTAATTCCGATGCAATGTCTGTGTTTCATCGTCAATAAGAAGTTCAGAGGGATAATGTAAACCTCATGTGAAGCATCGGAATCTATAACTAGTGTCACATGAATGGTTCAAACATAGATAGTAAGAAGAGTCAGTTTTCCTGTACTTAAGTCAGCATTGTGCCTTTTGTATTTAATTCCGATGCAATTTCTATGTTTCATCGTCAATAAGAATGTCAGAGGGATACAGCAATCCTGAAGTGAGGCATCGGAATCTATAACTTGTGTCACAGGAATGGTTCAAACATAGACTGTAAGAAGAGTCAGTTTTCTTGTACTTAAGTCGGCATTGTGCCTTTTGTATTTAATTCCGATGCAAATTCAATGTTTCATCGTCAATAAGAAGGTCAGAGGCATACAGTAAACCTGAAGTGAAGCATCGGAATCTATAACTAGTGTCACAGGAATTGTTCAAAACATAGACAGTAAGAAGAGTCAGTCGGTAATGTGCCTTTTGTATTTAATTCCGATGCAATTTCTGTGTTTCATCGTGAATAAGGTCAGAGGGATACTGTAAACCTGAAGTGAAGCATCGGAATCTATAACTAGTGTCACAGGAATGGTTCAAAACATAGTCAGTAAGAAGAGTCTGTCTTTTTGTACTTAAGTCGGCATTATGCTTTTCGTATTTGATTCCGATGTAATTTCTGTGTTTCATCGTCAATAAGAAGTTCAAAATGATACAGTAAACCTGAAGTGAAGCATCGGAATCAATAGCTAGTGTCACAGGAATGGTTCAAAACATAGACAGTAAGAAGAGTCAGCCTTCTTGTACTTAAGTCGGTATTGTGCCTTTTGTATTTCATTCCGATGCAATTTCTGTGTTTCATCGTGAATAAGGTCAGAGGGATACAGTAAACCTGCAGTGAAGCATCGGAATCTATAACTAGTGTCACAGGAATGGTTCAAAACATAGACAGTAGGAAGAGTCAGTCTTCTTGTACTTAAGTCGGCATTGTGCCTTTTTTATTTAAATCCGATGCAATTTCTGTGTTTCATCGTCAATAAGAAGGTCAGAGGGATACAGTAAACCTGATGTGAAGCATCGGAATCTATAACTAGTGTCTCAGGAATGGTTCAAATCATAGTTAGTAAGAAGAGTCAGTCTTCTTCTACTTAAGTCGGCATTGTCCCTTTTCTATTGAATTCCGATTCAATTACTGTGTTCATCGTCAATAAGAAGGTCCAAGGGATACTCTAAACCTAAAGTGAAGCATCGGAATCTATAACTAGTGTCACAGGAATGGTTCAAATATAGACATTAAGAAGAGTCAGTCTTCTTGTACTTAAGTCGCCATTGTGACTTTTCTATTTATTTCCGAGGCAATTTCTGTGTGTCTTCGTCAATATGAAGGTCAGAGGGATACAGTAAACCTGAAGTGAAGCATCGGAATCTATAACTAGTGTCACAGGAATGCTTAAAAACATAGTCAGTAAGAAGAGTCAGTCTTCTTGAACTTAAGTCGGCATTGTGCCTTTTGTATTTAATTCCGATGCAATTTTTGTGTTTCATCGTCAATAAGAAGGTCCAAGGGATACAGTAAACCTGAAGTGAAGCATCGGAATCTATAAATAGTGTTACAGGCATGGTTCAAAGATAGTCAGTAGGTAGACTCGGTCTTCATGTACTTAAATCGGCATTGTGCCTTTTGTATTTAATTCCGGTGCAATTTTGTGTTTCATCGTGAATAAGAAGGTCAGAGAGATACAATAAACCTGAAGTGAAGCATCGGAATCTATAACTAGTGTCACAGGAATGGTTCAAAACATAGTCAGTAAGAAGAGTCACTCTTCTTGTCCTTAAGTCGGCATTGTGCCTTTTGTATATAATTCCGATGCAATTTCTGTGTTTCATCGGCAATAAGAAGGTCCAAGGGATACAGTTAACCTGGAGTGAAGCATCGCAACCTATAATTAGTGTCACAGGAATGGTTCAAAACATAGACAGTAAGAAGATACATTCTTCTTGTACTTAAGTCGGCATTGTGCCTTTTCTATTTAATTCCGATGCAATTTCCGTGTGTCATCGTCAATAAGAAGGTCCTAAGCATACAGTAAACCTGAAGTGAAGCATCGGAATCTGTAACTAGTGTCACAGGAATGGTTCAAAACATAGACAGTATGAAGAGTCAGTCTTCTTGTACTTAAGTCGGCATTCTGCCTTTTGTATTTAATTCCGATGCAAATTCTGTGTTTCATCGTCAATAAGAAGGTCAGTAACCCTGAACTGAAGCATCGGAATCTATAACTAGTGTCACAGAAATAGTTCTAAATATAGTCAGTAAGAAGAGTAAGTCTTCATGTCTTTAAGTCGGCCTTGTGCCTTTTGTATTTTATTCCGATGCAATTTCTGTGTTTCATCGTCAATAAGAAGGTCCAAGGGATACAGTAAACCTGACGTGAAGAATCGGAATCTATAACTAGTGTCACAGGAATGGTTCAAAACATAGTCAGTAAGAAGAGTCTGTCTTTTTGTACTTAAGTCGGCATTATGCTTTTCGTATTTGATTCCGATGTAATTTCTGTGTTTCATCGTCAATAAGAAGTTCAAAATGATACAGTAAACCTGAAGTGAAGCATCGGAATCAATAGCTAGTGTCACAGGAATGGTTCAAAACATAGACAGTAAGAAGAGTCAGCCTTCTTGTACTTAAGTCGGTATTGTGCCTTTTGTATTTCATTCCGATGCAATTTCTGTGTTTCATCGTGAATAAGGTCAGAGGGATACAGTAAACCTGCAGTGAAGCATCGGAATCTATAACTAGTGTCACAGGAATGGTTCAAAACATAGACAGTAGGAAGAGTCAGTCTTCTTGTACTTAAGTCGGCATTGTGCCTTTTTTATTTAAATCCGATGCAATTTCTGTGTTTCATCGTCAATAAGAAGGTCAGAGGGATACAGTAAACCTGATGTGAAGCATCGGAATCTATAACTAGTGTCTCAGGAATGGTTCAAATCATAGTTAGTAAGAAGAGTCAGTCTTCTTCTACTTAAGTCGGCATTGTCCCTTTTCTATTGAATTCCGATTCAATTACTGTGTTCATCGTCAATAAGAAGGTCCAAGGGATACTCTAAACCTAAAGTGAAGCATCGGAATCTATAACTAGTGTCACAGGAATGGTTCAAATATAGACATTAAGAAGAGTCAGTCTTCTTGTACTTAAGTCGCCATTGTGACTTTTCTATTTATTTCCGAGGCAATTTCTGTGTGTCTTCGTCAATATGAAGGTCAGAGGGATACAGTAAACCTGAAGTGAAGCATCGGAATCTATAACTAGTGTCACAGGAATGCTTAAAAACATAGTCAGTAAGAAGAGTCAGTCTTCTTGAACTTAAGTCGGCATTGTGCCTTTTGTATTTAATTCCGATGCAATTTTTGTGTTTCATCGTCAATAAGAAGGTCCAAGGGATACAGTAAACCTGAAGTGAAGCATCGGAATCTATAAATAGTGTTACAGGCATGGTTCAAAGATAGTCAGTAGGTAGACTCGGTCTTCATGTACTTAAATCGGCATTGTGCCTTTTGTATTTAATTCCGGTGCAATTTTGTGTTTCATCGTGAATAAGAAGGTCAGAGAGATACAATAAACCTGAAGTGAAGCATCGGAATCTATAACTAGTGTCACAGGAATGGTTCAAAACATAGTCAGTAAGAAGAGTCACTCTTCTTGTCCTTAAGTCGGCATTGTGCCTTTTGTATATAATTCCGATGCAATTTCTGTGTTTCATCGGCAATAAGAAGGTCCAAGGGATACAGTTAACCTGGAGTGAAGCATCGCAACCTATAATTAGTGTCACAGGAATGGTTCAAAACATAGACAGTAAGAAGATACATTCTTCTTGTACTTAAGTCGGCATTGTGCCTTTTCTATTTAATTCCGATGCAATTTCCGTGTGTCATCGTCAATAAGAAGGTCCTAAGCATACAGTAAACCTGAAGTGAAGCATCGGAATCTGTAACTAGTGTCACAGGAATGGTTCAAAACATAGACAGTATGAAGAGTCAGTCTTCTTGTACTTAAGTCGGCATTCTGCCTTTTGTATTTAATTCCGATGCAAATTCTGTGTTTCATCGTCAATAAGAAGGTCAGTAACCCTGAACTGAAGCATCGGAATCTATAACTAGTGTCACAGAAATAGTTCTAAATATAGTCAGTAAGAAGAGTAAGTCTTCATGTCTTTAAGTCGGCCTTGTGCCTTTTGTATTTTATTCCGATGCAATTTCTGTGTTTCATCGTCAATAAGAAGGTCCAAGGGATACAGTAAACCTGACGTGAAGAATCGGAATCTATAACTAGTGTCACAGGAATGGTTCAAATCATAGACAGTAAGAAGAGTCAGTCTTCTTGTACTTAAGTCGGCATTGTGCCTTTTCTATTTAATTCCGATGCAATTTCTGTGTTTCATCGTCAATAAGAAGGTCCAAGGGATACAGTAAACCTGGAGTGAAGCATCGGAATCTGTAACAAGTGTCACAGGAATGGTTTAAACATAGACAGTAAGAAGATACAGTCTTCTTGTACTAAAATCGGCATTGTGCATTTTGTATTTAATTCCGATGCAAATTCTGTGTTTCATCGTCAATAAGAAGGTCAGAGGGATACAGTGAACCTGAAGTGAAGCATCGGAATCTATAACTAGTGTCACAGGAATGGTTCAAAACATAGTCAGTTAGAAGAGTCAGTCTGTTTAACCTTAAGTCGGCATTGTGCATTTTGTATTTAATTCCGATGCAATTTCTGTGTTTCATCGTCATAAGAAGGTCCAAGAGATACAGTAAACCTGGAGTGTAGCATCGGAATCTATAACTAGTATCACAGGAATGGTTCAAAACATAGACAGTAAGAAGAGTCAGTCTTCATGTGCCTATGTCGGCATTGTGCCTTTTGTATATAATTCCGATGCAATTTCTGTGTTTCATCGTCAATAAGAAGGTCCAAGGGATACAGTAAACCTGGAGTGAAGCATCGGAATCTATAACTAGTGTCACAGGAAAGGTTCCAAACATAGACAGTACTTAAGTCGGCATTGTGCCTTTTGTATTTAATTCAGATGCAATTTCTGTGTTTCAACGTCAATAAGAAGGTCCAAGGGATACAGTAAACCTGAAGTGAAGCATCGGAATCTATAAGTAGTGTCACAGGAATGGTTCTAAACATAGTCAGTAAGAAGAGTCAGTCTTCATGTACTTTGGTCGGCAGTGTGCCTTTTGTATTTAATTCCGATGCAATTTCTGTGTTTCATCGTCAATAAGAAGGTCCAAGGGATACAGTAAACCTGAAGTGAAGCATCGGAATCTATAACTAGTGTCACAGGAATGGTTCAAACATAGTCAGTAAGAAGAGTCAATCTTCTTGTACTTAAGTCGGCATTGTGCCTTTACTATTTAATTCCGATGCAATTTCTGTGTTTCATCGTCAATAAGAAGGTCAGAGGGATGCAGTAGACCTAACGTGAAGCATCGGTATCAATAACTATTGTCACAGGAATGGTTCAAAACATAGTCAGTAAGAAGAGTCAGTCTTCTTGTCCTTAAGTCGGCATTGTGCCTTTTGTATTTAATTCCGATGAAATTTCAGTGTTTTATCGTCAATGAGAAGGTCCAAGGGATATAGTAAACCTGGAGTGAAGCATCGGAATCTATAACTAGTGTCACAGGAATGGTTCAAATCATAGACAGTAAGAAGAGTCAGTCTTCTTGCACTTAAGCCGGCATTGTGCCTTTTGTATTTAATTCCGATACAATTTCTGTGTTTCATCGTCAATAAGAATGTCCAAGGGATACAGTAAACCTGAAGTGAAGCATCGGAATCTATAACTAGTGTCACAGGAGTGGTTCAAATCTTTATTAATAAGAAGAGTCGGTCTTCATGTACTTAAGTCGGCATTGTGCCTTTTGTATTCAATTCCCATGCAATTTCAGTGTTACATCGTCATTATGAAGGTACAAGGGATACAGTAAACCTGAAGTGAAGCATCGGAATCTATAGCTAGTGTCACAGGAATGGTTCAAAACAAAGACAGTAGGAAGAGTCAGTAATTCCGATGCAATTTCTGTGTTTCATCGTCAATAAGAAGGTCCAAGGGATACAGTAAACCTGAAGTGAAGTATCGGAATCTACAACTAGTTTCACAGGAATGGTTCAAAACATAGACAGTAAGAAGAGTTAGTCTTCCTGTACTTAAGTCGGCATTGTGCCTTTTCTCTTGAATTCCGATGCAATTTCTGTGTTTCATCGTCAATAAGAAGGTCCAAGGGATACAGTAAACCTGAAGTGAAGCATCGGAATCTATAACTAGTGTCACAGGATTGGTTCAAAACATAGTCAGTAAGAAGAGTCAGTCTTCTGTCCTTAAGTCGGCATTGTGCCTTTTGTATTTAATTCCGACCCAATTTCTGTGTTTCATCGTCAATAAGAATGTCCAGGGGATACAGTAAACCTGGAGTGTAGCACCGGAATCTATAACTAGTGTCACAGGGAATGGTTCAAAACATAGTCAGTAAGAAGAGTCAGTCTTCTCGTCCTTAAGTCGGCATTGTGCCTTTTGTATTTAATTCCGATGCAATTTCTATGTTTCATCGTCAATAAGGTCAGAGGGATACAATAAACCTGAAGTGAAGCATCGGAATCTATAACTAGTGTCACAGGTATCGTTCATAACATAGACAGTAGGAAGAGTCAGTCTTCTTGTACTTAAGTCGGCATTGTGCCTTTTGTATTTAATTCCGATGCAATTTCTGTGTCTCATCGTCAATAACAAGGTAAGAGGGATACAGTAAACCTAAAGTGAAGCGTCGGAATCCAAAACTACTGTCACAGGAATGGTTCAAATCATAGACAGCAGGAAGAGTCAGTCTTTTTGTACTTAAGTCGGCATTGTGCCTTGTGTATCTAATTCCGTTGCAATTTCGGTGTTTCATCGTCAATACGAAGGTCCAAGGGATACAGTAAACCTAAAGTGAAGCATAGGAATCTATAACTAGTGTCACAGGAATGGTTCAAAACATAGACAGTAAGAAGAGTCAGTCTTCTTGTACCTAAGTCGGCATTGTGCCTTTTCTATTTAATTCCGATGCAATTTCTGTGTTTTATCGTCAATAAGAAGGTCCAAATGATACAGTAAACCTGAAGTGAAGCATCGGAATCTATAACTGGTGTCACAGGAATGGTTCAAATCATAGTCTGTGAGAAGAGTCAGTCTTCTTGTACTTAATTCGGCATTGTGCCTTTTGTATTTAATTCCGATGCAATTTCTGAGTTTCATCGCAATAAGAAGGTCAGAGGGATGCAGTAAACCTAAAGTGAAGCATCGGTATCAATAACTATTGTAACAGGAATGGTCCAAAACATAGTTAGTAAGAAGAGTCAGTCTTCTTGTCCTTAAGTCGGCTTTGTGCCTTTTGTGTTTAATTCCGATGCAATTTCTGTGTTTCAACGTCAATGAAAAGGTCCAAGGGATATAGTAAACTTGGAGTGAAGCATCGGAATCTATAACTAGTGTCACAGGAATGGTTCAAATCATAGACAGTAAGAAGAGTCAGTCTTCTTGCACTTAAGTCGGCATTGTGCCTTTTGTATTTAATTCTGATGCAATTTCTGTGTTTCATCGTCAATATGAATGTCCAAGGGATACAGTAAACCTGCAGTGAAGCATCGGAATCTATAACTAGTGTCACAGGAGTGGTTCAAATCTTTGTAAATAAGAAGAGTCGCTCTTCATGTACTTAAGTCGGCATTGTGCCTTTTGTATTTAATTCCGATGCAATTTCTGTGTTACTTCGTCAATAAGAAGGTACAAGGGAAAAAGTAAACCTGAAGTGAAGCATCGGAATCTACAACTAGTGTCACAGGAATGGTTCAAAACATAGACAGTAGGAAGAGTCAGTGTTCTTGTACTTAAGTCGACATTGTGAAATTTGTATTTAATTCCGATGTTATTTCTGTGTTTCATCGTCCATAAAAAGGTCCAAGGGATACAGTAAACCTGAAGTGAAGCATCGGAATCTACAACTAGTTTCACAGGAATGGTTCAAAACATAGACAGTAAGAAGAGTCAGTCTTCCTGTACATAGGTCGGCATTGTGCCTTTTCCATGTAATTCCGATGCAATTTCTGTGTTTCGTCGTCAATAAGAAGGACAGAGGGTTACAGTAAACCTGAAGTGAAGCATCGGAATCTATAACTAGTGTCACAGGAATGGTTCAAAACATAGTCAGTAAGTAGAGTCAGTCTTCTTGTCCTTAAGTCGGCATTGTGCCTTTTGTATTTAATTCCGTCCCAATTTCTGTGTTTCATCGTCAATAAGAAGGTCCAGGGGATACAGCAAACCTAAAGTGATGCATAAGAATCTATAACTAGTGTCACAGGAATGGTTCAAAACATAGACAGTAAGAAGAGTCAGTCTTCTTGTACTTAAGTCGGCATTGTACCTTTTGTATTTAATTCCGATGCAATTTCTGTGTTTCATCGTCAATAAGAAGGTCCAAATGATACAGTAAACCTGAAGTGAAGCATCGGAATCTATAACTGGTGTCACAGGAATGGTTCAAGTCATAGTCTGTAAGAAAAGTCAGTCTTCTTGTACTTAATTCGGCATTGTGCCTTTTGTATTTAATTCCGATGCAATTTCTGAGTTTCATCGTCAATAAGAAGGTCAGAGGGATGCAGTAAACCTAAAGTGAAGCATCGTTATCAATAACTATTGTAACAGGAATGGTCCAAAACATAGTTAGTAAGAAGAGTCAGTCTTCTTGTCCTTAAGTCGGCATTGTGCCTTTTGTGTTTAATTCCGATGCAATTTCTGTGTTTCATCGTCAATGAAAAGGTCCAACGGATATAGTAAACTTGGAGTGAAGCATCGGAATCTATAACTAGTGTCACAGGAATGGTTCAAATCATAGACAGTAAGAAGAGTCAGTCTTCTTGCACTTAAGTCGGCATTGTGCCTTTTGTATTTAATTCCGATACAATTTCTGTGTTTCATCGTCAATATGAATGTCCAAGGGATACAGTAAACCTGCAGTGAAGCATCGGAATCTATAACTAGTGTCACAGGAGTGGTTCAAATCTTTGTAAATAAGAAGAGTCGGTCTTCATGTACTGAAGTCGGCATTGTGCCTTTTCTATTTAATTCCGATGCAATTTCTGTGTTACATCGTCAATAAGAAGGTACAAGGGAAACAGTAAACCTGAAGTGAAGCATCGGAATCTACAACTAGTGTCACAGGAATGGTTCAAAACATAGACAGTAGGAAGAGTCAGTGTTCTTGTACTTAAGTCGACATTGTGAAATTTGTATTTAATTCCGATGCTATTTCTGTGTTTCATCGTCCATAAAAAGGTCCAAGGGATACAGTAAACCTGAAGTGAAGCATCGGAATCTACAACTAGTTTCACAGGAATGGTTCAAAACATTGACAGTAAGAAGAGTCAGTCTTCCTGTACTTAGGTCGGCATTGTGCCTTTTCTATGTAATTCCGAAGCAATTTCTGTGTTTCGTCGTCAATAAGAAGGTCAGAGGGTTACAGTAAACCTGAAGTGAAGCATCGGAATCTATAACTAGTGTCACAGGAATGGTTCAAAACATAGTCAGTAAGAAGAGTCAGTCTTCTTGTCCTTAAGTCGGCATTGTGCCTTTTGTATTTAATTCCGTCCCAATTTCTGTGTTTCATCGTCAATAAGAAGGTCCAGGGGATACAGTAAACCAAAAGTGAGCATAAGAATCTATAACTAGTGTCACAGGAATGGTTCAAAACAAAGACAGTAAGAAGAGTCAGTCTTCTTGTACTTAAGTCGGCATTGTGTCTTTTGTATTTAATTCCGTTGCAATTTCTGTGTTTCATCGTCAATAAGAAGGTCCAAGGGATACCATAAACCTGGAGTGAAGCATCGGAATCTATAACTAGTGTCAATGGAATGGATCAAAACATAGACAGTAAGAAGAGTCAGTCTTCTTGTACTTAATTCGGCATTGTGCCTTTTGTATTTAATTCCGATGCAATTTCTGAGTCTCATCGTCAATAAGAAGGTCAGAGGGATGCAGTAAACCTAAAGTGAAGCATCGGTATCAATAACTATTGTCACAGGAATGGTTCAAAACATAGTCAGTAAGAAGAGTCAGTCTTCTTGTCCTTAAATCGGCATTGTGCCTTTTGTGTTTAATTCCGATGCAATTTCTGTGTTTCATCGTCAATGAGAAGGTCCAAGGGATATAGTAAACCTGGAGTGAAGCATCGGAATCTATAACTAGTGTCACAGGAATGGTTCAAATCATAGACAGTAAGAAGAGTCAGTCTTCTTGCACTTCAGTCGGCATTGTGCCTTCTGTATTTAATTCCGATACAATTTCTGTGTTTCATCGTCAATAAGAATGTCCAAGGGATACAGTAAACCTGAAGTGTAGCATCGGAATCTATAACTAGTGTCACAGGAGTGGTTCAAATCTTTGTAAATAAGAAGAGTCGGTCTTCATGTACTTAAGTCGGCCTTGTGCCTTTTGTATTTAATTCCGATGCAATTTCTGTGTTACATCGTCAATAAGAAGGTACAAGGGAATCAGTAAACCTGAAGTGAAGCATCGGAATCTACAACTAGTGTCACAGGAATGGTTCAAAACATAGACAGTAGGAAGAGTCAGTGTTCTTGTACTAAAGTCGACATTGTGAATTTTGTATTTAATTCCGATGCAATTTCTGTGTTTCATCGTCCATAAAAAGGTCCAAGGGATACAGTAACCCTGAAGTGAAGCATCGGAATCTACAACTAGTTTCACAGGAATGGTTCAAATCATACACGTTAAGAAGAGTCAGTCTTCCTGTACTTAAGTCGGCCATGTGCCTTTTCTATTTAATTCCGATGCAATTTCTGTGTTTCATCGTCAATAAGAAGGTCAGAGGGATACTGTAAACCTGAAGTGAAGCATCGGAATCTATAACTAGTGTCGCAGTTATGGTTCAAAACAAAGACTGTAAGCAGCGTCAGTCTTCTTGTACATTAGTCGGCATTGTGCCTTTTGTATTTAATTCCGATGCAATTTTTGTGTTTCATCGACAATAAGAAGGTCCAAGGGATACAGTAAACCTGAAGTGAAGCATCGGAATCTATAACTAGTGTCACTGGAATGGTTCAAAATATAGACAGAAAGAAGAGTCAGTCTTCTTGTACTTAAGTCGGCTTTGTGCCTTTTGTATTTACTTCCAATGCAATTTCTGTGATTCATCGTCAATATGAAGGTCAAAGGGATACAGTAAACCTGAAGTGAAGCATCGGACTCCATAACTAGTGTCACAGAAATGGTTCAAAACATAGACAGTTGGAAGAGTCAGTCTTCTTGTACTTAAGTCGGCATTGTGCCTTTTGTATTTAATTCCGATGCAATTTCTGTGTTTCATCGTCAATAAGAAGGTCCAAGGGAAACACTAAACCTGAAGTGTAGCATCGGAATCTACAACTAGTGTCACAGGAATGGTTCAAAACATAGACAATAGGAAGAGTCAGTGTTCTTGTACTTAAGTCGACTTTGTGCCTTTTGTATTTAATTCCGATGCAATTTCTGTGTTTCATCGTCCATAAAAAGGTCCAAGGGATACAGTAAACCTGAAGTGAAGCATCGGAATCTACAACTAGTGTCACAGGAATGGTTCAAAACATAGACAGTAAGAAGAGTCAGTCTTTTTGTACTTAAGTCGGCATTGTGCCTTTTCTATTTAATTCCGATCCAATTTCTGTGTTTCATCGTCAATATGAAGGTCAAAGAGATACAGTAAACCTGAAGTGAAGCATCAGAATCTATAACTAGTGTCACAGGAATGGATCAAAATATAGTCAGTAAGAAGAGTCAGTCTTCTTGTACTTAAGTCGGCATTGTGCCTTTTGTATTTAATTCCGATGCAATTTCTGTGTTTCATTGTCAACAAGAAGGTCCTAGGGATACAGTAAACCTGGAGTGTAGCATCGGAATCTATAGCTAGTGTCACAGGAATGGTACAAATCATAGACAGTAAGAAGAGTCAGTCTTCTTGTACTTAAGTCGGCATTGTGCCTTTTGTATTTAATTCCGATGCAATTTCTGTGTTTCATCGTCTGTAAGAATGTCCAATGGATACAGTAAACCTGGAGTGAAGCATCGGAATCTATAACTAGTGTCACAGGAATGGTTCAAAACATAGACAGTAGGAAGAGTCAGTCTTCTTGTACTTAAGCCGGCATTGTGCCATTTGTATTTCATTCCGATGCAATTTCTGTGTTTCATCGTCAATAAGAGGGTCCAAGGGATACAGTAAACAAGAAGTGAAGCATCGGACTCTATTACTAGTGTCAAAGGAATAGTTAAAAACATAGACAGTAGGAAGAGTCAGTCCTCTTGTACTTAAGTCGGCATTATGCCTTTTGTATTTAATTCCGATGCAATTTCTGTGTTTCATCGTCAATAAGAGGGTCAGAGGGATACAGTAAACCTAAAGTGAAGCATCGGAATCCAAAACTAGTGTCACAGGAATGGTTCAAAATATAGACAGCAGGAAGAGTCAGTCTTCTTGTACTTAAGTCGGCATTGTGCCTTGTGTATTTAATTCCGTTGCAATTTCTGTGTTTCATCGTCAATAAGAGGGTTCAAGGGATACAGTAAACCTAAAGTGAAGCATAGCAATCTATAACTAGTGTCTCAGGAATGGTTCAAAACATAGACAGTAAGAAGAGTCAGTCTTCTTGTACTTAAGTCGGCATTGTGCCTTTTCTATTTAATTCCGATGCAATTTCTGTGTTTCATCGTCAATAAGAAGGTCCAAATGATACAGTAAACCTGAAGTCAAGCATCGGAATCTATAGCTAGTGTCACAGGAATGGTTCAAAACATAGTCTGTAAGAATAGTCAGTCTTCTTGTCCTTAGGTCGGCATTGTGCCTTTTGTATTTAATTCCAATGCAATTTCTGTGTTTCATCGTCAACAAGAAGGTCCAAGGGATACAGTAAACCTGGAGTGTAGCACCGGAATCT
Organism: Schistocerca serialis cubense; assembly: GCF_023864345.2. Classification (NCBI taxonomy): domain Eukaryota; kingdom Metazoa; phylum Arthropoda; class Insecta; order Orthoptera; family Acrididae; genus Schistocerca; species Schistocerca serialis. Next base: position 4,144,772 of record NC_064645.1, read on the forward strand.
ATAACTAGTGTCACAGAGAATGGTTCAAATCATAGACAGTAAGAAGAGTCGGTCTTCATGTACTTAAGTCGGCATTGTGCCTTTTGTTTTTAATTCCGATGCAATTTCTGTGTTTCATCGTCAATAAGAAGGTCCAAAAGATACAGTAAACCTGAAGTGAAGCATCTGAATCTATAACTAGTGTCACAAAAGTGGTTCCAAACATAGTCAGTAAGAAGAGTCAGTCTTCTTGTACTTAAGTCGGCATTGTGCCTTTTGTATTTAATTCCGATGCAATTTCTGAGTTTCATCGTCAATACGAAGGTCAGAGGGATGCAGTAAACCTAAAGTGAAGCATTGGAATCAATAACTATTGTCACAGGAATGGTTCAAAACATAGTCAGTAAGAAGAGTCTGTCTTCTTGTCCTTAAGTCGGCATTGTGCCTTTGGTATTTAATTCCTATGCAATTTCTGTGTTTCATCGTCAATGAGAAGTTCCAAGGGATATAGTAAACCTGGAGTGAAGCATCGGAATCTATAACTAGTGTCACAGGAATGGTTCAAATCATAGACAGTAAGAAGAGTCAGTCTTCTTGCACTTAAGTCGGCATTGTGAATTTTGTATTTAATTCGGATACAATTTCTGTGTTTCATCGTCAATAAGATTGTCCAAGGGATACAGTAAACCTGGAGTGAAGCATCGGAATCTATAACTAGTGTCACAGTAAAGGTTCAAAACATAGACCGTAAGTAGCGTTAGACTTCTTGTACTTAAGTCGGCATTGTTCCTTTTGTATTTAATTCCGATGCAATTTCTGTGTTTCATCCACAATAAGAAGGTCAAAGGAATACAGTAAACCTGAAGTGAAGCATCGGACTCTATAACTAGTGTCACAGAAATGGTTCAAAACATAGACAGTAGGAAGAGTCCGTCTTCTTGTACTTAAGTAGGCATTGTGCCTTTTGTATTTAATTCCGATGCAATTTCTGTGTTTCATCGTCCATAAGAAGGTCCAAGGGATACAGTAAACCTGAAGTGAAGCATCGGGATCTACAACTAGTGTCACAGGAATGGTTCAAAACATAGACAGTAAGAAGAGTCAGTCTTCTTGTACTTAAGTCGGCATTGTGCCTTTTCTATTTAATTCCGATGCAATTTCTGTGTTTCATCGTCAATATGAAGGTCAAAGAGATACAGTAAACCTGAAGTGAGCATCGAAATCTATAACTAGTGTCACAGGAGTGGATCAAAACATAGTCAGTAAGAAGAGTCAGTCTTCTTGTACTTAAGTCGGCATTGTGCATTTTGTATTTAATTCCGATGCAATTTCTGTGTTTCATCGTCAATAAGAAGGTCCTAGGCATACAGTAAAGCTGGAGTGTAGCATCGGAATCTATAACTAGTGTCACAGGAATGGTACAAATCATAGACAGTGAGAAGAGTCAGTCTTCTTGTACTTAAGTCGGCATTGTGCCTTTTGTATTTAATTCCGAAGCAATTTCTGTGTTTCATCGTCAACTAGAAGGTCCAAGGGATACAGTAAACCTGATGTGAAGCACCGGAATCTATAACTCGTGTTACGGGAATGGTTCAAAACATAGACAGTAGGAAGAGTCAGTCTTCTTGTACTTAAGTCGGCATTGTGCCTTTTGTATTTAATTCCGATGCAATTTCTGTGTTTCATCGTCAATAAGAGGGTCCAAGGGATACAGTAAACCAGAAGTGAACCATCGGACTCTATTACTAGTGTCACAGGAATAGTTCAAATCATAGACAGTAGGAAGAGTCAGTCTTCTTGTACTTAAGTCGGCATTGTGCCTTTTGTATTTAAGTCCGATGCAATTTCTGTGTTTCATCGTCAATAAGAAGGTCCAAATGATATAGTAACCTAAAGTGAAGCATCGGAATATATAACTAGTGTCACAGGAATGGTTCAAAACATAGACAGTAAGAAGAGTCAGTCTTCTTGTACTTAAGTCTGTATTGTTCCTTTTGTATTTAATTCCGATGCAATTTCTGTGTTTCATCGTCAATAAGTTCAGAGGGTTACAATAAACCTGAAGTGAAGCATCGGAATCTATAACTAGTGTCACAGGGATGGTTCAAAACATAGACAGTAAGAAGAGTCAGTCTTCTTGTACTTAAGTCGGCATTGTGCCTTTTCTATTTAATTCCGATGCAATTTCTGTGTTTCATCGTCAATATGAAGGTCAAAGAGATACAGTAAACCAGAAGTGAAGCGTCGAAATCTATAACTAGTGTCACAGGAATGGATCAAAACATAGTCAGTAAGAAGAGTCAGTCTTCTTGTACTTAAGTCGGCATTGAGCCTTTTGTATTTAATTCCGATGCAATTTCTGTGTTTCATCGTCAATTAGAATGTCAGAGGGATACAGTAAACCTGAAGTGAAGCATCGGAATCTATGACTAGTGTGACAGGAATGGATCAAAACATAGTCAGTAAGAAGAGTCAGTCTTCTTGTCCTTAAATCGGAAATGTGCCTTTTCTATTTAATTCCGATGCAAATTCTGTGTTTCATCGGCAATAAGGTTAGAGGGATACAGTAAACCTGAAGTGAAGAATCGGAATTTATAACTAGTGTCACAGGAATGGTACAAAGCATAGACAGTGAGAGGAGTCAGTCTTCTTGTACTTAAGTCGGCATTGTGCCTTTTGTATTTAATTCCGATGCAATTTCTGTGTTTCATCGTCTGTAAGAATGTCCAATGGATACAGTAAACCTGGAGTGAAGCATCGGAATCTATAACTAGTGTCACAGGAATGGTTCAAAACATAGACAGTAAGAAGAGTCAGTCTTCTTGTACTTAAGTCGGCATTGTGTCTTTTGTATTTAAGTCCGATGCAATTTCTGTGTTTCATCGTCAATAAGAAGGTACAAGGGATACAGTAAACTTGAAGTGAAGCATCGGAATCTATAACTAGTGTCTCCGGAATGGTTCAAAGCATAGACAGTAGGAAGAGTCAGTGTTCTTGTACTTAAGTCGGCATTGTGACATTTGTATTTAATTCCGATGCAATTTCTGTGTTTCATCGTCAATAAGAAGGTCCAGGGGATGCAGTAAACCTGAAGTGAAGCATCGGAATCAACAACTAGTATCACAGGAATGGTTCAAAACATAGACAGTAAGAAGAGTCTGTCTTCTTGTACTTAAGTCAGCATTGTGCCTTTTGTATTTAATTCCGATGCAATTTCTGTGTTTCATCGTCAATAAGAAGGTCCAATAGAAAAAGTAAACCTGAAGTGAAGCATCGGAATCTGTAATTAGTGTCACAGGAATGGTACAAAACATGGTCAGTAAGAAGAGTCAGTCTTCTTGTACTTAAGTTGGCATTGTGGCTTTTGTATTTAATTCCGATGCAATTTCTGTGTTTCATCGTCAATACGAAGGTCTGAGGGATACAGTAAACCTGAAGTGAAGCATCGGAATCACAAACTAGTGTCACAGGAATGGTTCAAATCATAGACAGTAGGAAGAGTCAGTCTTCTTGTACTTAAATCGGCATTATGCCTTTTGTATATAATTCTGATGGAATTTATGTGTTTCATCGTCAATAAGAAGGTCCAAGGTATACAGCAAACCTGAAGTGAAGCATCGGAATCTGCAACTAGTGTCACAGGAATGGTTCAAAACATAGTCAGTAAGAAGAGTCAGTCTTCTTGTACTTAAGTCGGCATTGTGTCTTTTGTATTTAAGTCCGATGCAATTTCTGTGTTTCATCGTCAATAAGAAGGTACAAGGGATACAGTAAACTTGAAGTGAAGCATCGGAATCTATAACTAGTGTCTCCGGAATGGTTCAAAGCATAGACAGTAGGAAGAGTCAGTGTTCTTGTACTTAAGTCGGCATTGTGCCTTTTCTATTTAATTCCGATGCTATTTCTGTGTTTCATCGTCAATACGAAGGTCCAATGGGGTACATTAAACCTGGAGTGAAGCATGGGAATCTATAACTAGAGTCACAGGAATGGTTCAAAACATAGACAGTAAGAAGAGTCAGTCTTCTTGTACTTAAGTCGGCATTGTGCCTTTTCTAATTAATTCCGATGCAATTTCTGTGTTTCATCGTCAATACGAAGGTCAGAGGGATACAGTAAACCTGAAGTGAAGCATCGGAATCTATAACTAGTGTCACAGGAATGGTTCAAAGCATAGTCAGTAAGAAGAGTCAGTCTTCTTGTCCTTAAGTCGGCATTGTGCCTTTTGTATTTAATTCCGATGCAATTTATGTGTTTCATCGTCAATAAGAAGGTCCAAGGGATATAGTACACCTGGAGTGAAGCATGGGAATCTATAACTAGAGTCACAGGAATGGTTCAAAACATAGACAGTAAGAAGAGTCAGTCTTCTTGTACTTAAGTCGGCATTGTGCCTTTTCTAATTAATTCCGATGCAATTTATATGTTTCATCGTCAATAAGAATGCTCAAGGGATACAGTAAACCTGAAGTGAAGCATCGGAATCTATAACTAGTGTCACAGGAATGGTTCAAAGCATAGTCAGTAAGAAGAGTCAGTCCTCTTGTCCTTTAGTCAGCATTTAGCCTTTTGTATTTAATTCCAATGCAATTTCTGTATTGCATCGTCAATAAGAAGGTCAGAGGGATACAGTACACCTGAAGTAAAGCATCGGAATCCAAAACTAGTGTCACAGGAATGGTTCAAAACATAGACAGAAGGAAGAGTCAGTCCTCTTGTACTTAAGTCGGCATTGTGCCTTTTGTATTTAATTCCGATGCAATTTCTGGGTTTCATCGTCAATAAGAAGGTCAGAGCGATACAGTAAACCTAAAGTGATGCATCGGAATCCATAACTAGTGTCACAGGAATGGTGCAAACATGGTCAGTAAGAAGAGTCAGTCTTCTTGTACTTAAGTCGGCATTGTGCCTTTTGTATTTAAGTCCGATGCAATTTCTGTGTTTCATCGTCAATAAGAAGGTACAAGGGATACAGTAAACTTGAAGTGAAGCATCGTAATCTATAACTAGTGTCACCGGAATGGTTCAAAGCATAGACAGTAGGAAGAGTCAGTGTTCTTGTACTTAAGTCGGCATTGTGACATTTGTATTTAAATCCGATGCAATTTCTGTGTTTCATCGTCAATAAGAAGGTCCAGGGGATGCAGTAAACCGGAAGTGAAGCATCGGAATCAACAACTAGTATCACAGGAATGGTTCAAAACATAGACAGTAAGAAGAGTCTCTCTTCTTGTACTTAAGTCGGCATTGTTCTTTTGTATTTAATTCTGATTCAATTTCTGTGTTTCATCGTCAATAAGAAGGTCCAAGGGAAACAGTAAACCTGAAGTGAAGCATCGGAATCTGTAATTAGTGTCACAGGAATGGTTCAAAACATGGTCAGTAAGAAGAGTCAGTCTTCTTGTACTTAAGTCGGCATTGTGGCTTTTGTATTTAATTCCGATGCAATTTCTGTGTTTCATCGTCTATAAGAATGTGAGAGGGATACAGTAAACCTGAAGTGAAGCATCGGAATTTATAACTAGTGTCACAGGAATGGATCAAAACATAGTCACTAAGAAGAGTCAGTCTTCTTGGCCTTAAATCGGAAATGTGCCTTTTCTATTTAATTCAGATGCAATTTCTGTGTTTCATCGGCAATAAGGTCAGAGGGATACAGTAAACCTGAAGTGAAGCATCGGAATCTATAACTAGTGTCACAGGAATGGTTCAAACATAGACGGTAGGAAGAATCAGTCTTCTTGTACTTAAGTCGGCATTGTGCCTTTTGTATTTAATTCCGATGCAATTTCTGTGTTTCATCGTCAATAAGAAGGTCTGAGGGATACAGTAAACATGAAGTGAAGCATCAGAATCCAAAACTAGTGTCACAGGAATGGTTCAAAGCATAGTCAGTAAGAAGAGTCAGTCTTCTTGTCCTTAAGTCGGCATTGTGCCTTTTGTATTTAATTCCGATGCAATTTCTGTGTTTCATCGTCAATAAGAAGGTCCAAGGGATATAGTACAACTGGAGTGAAGCATCGGAAACCATAACAAGTGTCACAGGAATGGTTCAAAACATAGACAGTAAGAAGAGTCAGTCTTCTAGTACTTAAGTCGGCATTGTGCCTTTTGTATTTAATTCCGATGCAATTTCTATGTTTCATCGTCAATAAGAATGCCCAAGGTATACAGTAAACCTGAAGTGAAGCATCGGAATCTATAACTAGTGTCACAGGAATGGTTCAAATCATTGTCAATAAGAAGAGTCAGTCTTCATGTACTTAAGTCGCCATTGTGCTTTCTGTATGTAATTGCGATGCAATTTCTGTGTTTCATCGTCAATAAGAAGGGCGGAGGGATACGGTAAACCTGAAGTGAAGCATCGGAATCTATAACTAGTGTCACAGGAATGGTTCAAAGCATAGTCAGTAAGAAGAGTCAGTCTTCTTGTCCTTAAGTCGGCAATGTGCCTTTTGTATTTAATTCCGATGCAATTTCTGTGTTTCATCGGCAATAAGGTCAGAGGGATACAGTAAACCTGAAGTGAAGCATCGGAATCTATAACTAGTGTCACAGGAATGGTTCAAAACATAGACAGTAGGAAGAGTCAGTCTTCTTGTACTTATGTCGGCATTGTGCCTTTTGTATTTAATTCCGATGCAATTTCTGTGTTTCATCGTCAATAAGAAGGTCTGATGGATACAGTAAACCTGAAGTGAAGCATCGGAATCCGAAACTAGTGTCACAGGAATGGTTCAAAACATAGTCAGTAAGAGGAGTCAGTCTTCTTGTCCTTAAGTCGGCATTGTGCCTTTTGTATTTAATTCCGATGCAATTTCTGTGTTTCATCGTCAATAAGAAGGTCCAAGGGATATAGTACTACTGGAGTGAAGCATCGGAATCCATAACAAGTGTCACAGGAATGATTCAAAACATAGACAGTTAGAAGAGTCAGTCTTCTAGTACGTAAGTCGGCATTCTGCCTTTTGTATTCAATTCCGAAGCAATTTCTATGTTTCATCGTCAATAAGAATGCCCAAGGGATACAGTAAAACTTAAGTGAAGCATCGGAATCTATAACTAGTGTCACAGGAATGGTTCAAATCATTGTCAGTAAGAAGAGTCAGTCTTCATGTACTTAAGTCGCCATTGTGCCTTCTGTATTTAATTGCGATGCAATTTCTGTGTTTCATCGTCAATAAGAAGGGCGGAGGGATACGGTAAACCTGAAGTGAAGCATCGGAATCTATAACTAGTGTCACAGGAATGGTTCAAAACATAGTCAGTAAGAGGAGTCAGTCTTCTTGTCCTTAAGTCGGCATTGTGCCTTTTGTATTTAACTCCGATGCTATTTCTGTGTTTCATCGGCAATAAGGTCAGAGGGATACAGTAAACCTGAAGTGAAGCATCGGAATCTATAACTAGTGTCACAGGAATGGTTCAAAGCATAGTCATCAACAAGAGTCAGGCTTCTTGTCCTTAAGTCGGCATTGTGCCTTTTGTATTTAAGTCCGATGCAATTTCTGTGTTTCATCGTCAATAAGAAGGTACAAGGGATACAGTAAACTTGAAGTGAAGCATCGTAATCTATAACTAGTGTCACCGGAATGGTTCAAAGCATAGACAGTAGGAAGAGTCAGTGTTCTTGTACTTAAGTCGGCATTGTGACATTTGTATTTAAATCCGATGCAATTTCTGTGTTTCATCGTCAATAAGAAGGTCCAGGGGATGCAGTAAACCGGAAGTGAAGCATCGGAATCAACAACTAGTATCACAGGAATGGTTCAAAACATAGACAGTAAGAAGAGTCTCTCTTCTTGTACTTAAGTCGGCATTGTTCTTTTGTATTTAATTCTGATTCAATTTCTGTGTTTCATCGTCAATAAGAAGGTCCAAGGGAAACAGTAAACCTGAAGTGAAGCATCGGAATCTGTAATTAGTGTCACAGGAATGGTTCAAAACATGGTCAGTAAGAAGAGTCAGTCTTCTTGTACTTAAGTCGGCATTGTGGCTTTTGTATTTAATTCCGATGCAATTTCTGTGTTTCATCGTCTATAAGAATGTCAGAGGGATACAGTAAACCTGAAGTGAAGCATCGGAATCTATAACTAGTGTCACAGGAATGGATCAAAACATAGTCAGTAAGAAGAGTCAGTCTTCTTGTCCTTAAATCGGAAATGTGCCTTTTCTATTTAATTCCGATGCAATTTCTGTGTTTCATCGGCAATAAGGTCAGAGGGATACAGTAAACCTGAAGTGAAGCATCGGAATCTATAACTAGTGTCACAGGAATGGTTCAAACATAGACGGTAGGAAGAGTCAGTCTTCTTGTACTTAAGTCGGCATTGTGCCTTTTGTATTTAATTCCGATGCAATTTCTGTGTTTCATCGTCAATAAGAAGGTCTGAGGGATACAGTAAACATGAAGTGAAGCATCGGAATCCAAAACTAGTGTCACAGGAATGGTTCAAAGCATAGTCAGTAAGAAGAGTCAGTCTTCTTGTCCTTAAGTCGGCATTGTGCCTTTTGTATTTAATTCCGATGCAATTTCTGTGTTTCATCGTCAATAAGAAGGTCCAAGGGATATAGTACAACAGGAGTGAAGCATCGGAAACCATAACAAGTGTCACAGGAATGGTTCAAAACATAGACAGTATGAAGAGTCAGTCTTCTAGTACTTAAGTCGGCATTGTGCCTTTTGTATTTAATTCCGATGCAATTTCTATGTTTCATCGTCAATAAGAATGCCCAAGGTATACAGTAAACCTGAAGTGAAGCATCGGAATCTATAACTAGTGTCACAGGAATGGTTCAAATCATTGTCAATAAGAAGAGTCAGTCTTCATGTACTTAAGTCGCCATTGTGCCTTCTGTATGTAATTGCGATGCAATTTCTGTGTTTCATCGTCAATAAGAAGGGCGGAGGGATACGGTAAACCTGAAGTGAAGCATCGGAATCTATAACTAGTGTCACAGGAATGGTTCAAAGCATAGTCAGTAAGAAGAGTCAGTCTTCTTGTCCTTAAGTCGGCAATGTGCCTTTTGTATTTAATTCCGATGCAATTTCTGTGTTTCATCGGCAATAAGGTCAGAGGGATACAGTAAACCTGAAGTGAAGCATCTGAATCTATAACTAGTGTCACAGGAATGGTTCAAAACATAGTCAGTAAGAAGAGTCAGTCCTCTTGTCCTTAAGTCGGCAATGTGCCTTTTGTATTTAACTCCGATGCTATTTCTGTGTTACATCGGCAATAAGGTCAGAGGGATACAGTAAACCTGAAGTGAAGCATCGGAATCTATAACTAGTGTCACAGGAATGGTTCAAAGCATAGTCATCAACAAGAGTCAGGCTTCTTGTCCTTAAGTCGGCATTGTGCCTTTTGTATTTAAGTCCGATGCAATTTCTGTGTTTCATCGTCAATAAGAAGGTACAAGGGATACAGTAAACTTGAAGTGAAGCATCGTAATCTATAACTAGTGTCACCGGAATGGTTCAAAGCATAGACAGTAGGAAGAGTCAGTGTTCTTGTACTTAAGTCGTCATTGTGACATTTGTATTTAAATCCGATGCAATTTCTGTGTTTCATCGTCAAGAAGAAGGTCCCGGGGATGCCGTAAACCGGAAGTGAAGCATCGGAATCAACAACTAGTATCACAGGAATGGTTCAAAACATAGACAGTAAGAAGAGTTTCTATTCTTGTACTTAAGTCGGCATTGTGCTTTTGTATTTAATTCTGATTCAATTTCTGTGTTTCATCGTCAATAAGAAGGTCCAAGGGATACGGTAAACCTGGAGTAAAGCATCGGAATCTATATCTAGAGTCACAGGATTGGTTCAAAACATAGTCAGTAAGAAGAGTAAGTCTTCTTGTATTTAAGTCAGCATTGTGCCTTTTCTATTTAATTCCGATGCAATTTCTGTGATTCATCGTCAACAAGAAGGTCCAAGGGATACGGTAAAAATGGCGTGAAGCATCGGAATCTATAACTAGTGTCACAGGAATGGTTCAAATCATTGTCAATAAGAAGAGTCAGTCTTCATGTACTTAAGTCACGATTGTGCCTTCTGTATTTAATTGCGATGCAATTTCTGTGTTTCATCGTCAATAAGAAGGGCGGAGGGATACGGTAAACCTGAAGTGAAGCATCGGAATCTATAACTAGTGTCACAGGAATGGTTCAAAGCATAGTCAGTCAGAAGAGTCAGTCCTCTTGTCCTTAAGTCGGCAATGTGCCTTTTGTATTTAATTCCGATGCAATTTCTGTGTTTCATCGGCAATAAGGTCAGAGGGATACAGTTAACCTGAAGTGAAGCATCGGAATCTATAACTAGTGTCACAGGAATGGTTCAAACATAGACAGTAGGAAGAGTCAGTCTTTTTGTACTTATGTCGGCATTGTGCCTTTTGTATTTAATTCCAATGCAATTTCTGTGTTTCATCGTCAATAAGAAGGTCAGAGAGATACAGTATACCTAAAGTGAAGCATCGGAATCCATAACTAGTGTCACAGGAATGGTGCAAAACATAGTCTGTAAGAAGAGTCAGTCTTCTTGTACTTAAGTCGGCATTGAGCCTTTTGTATTTAGTTCCGATGCAATTTCTGTGTTTCATCGTCAATAAGAACTTCAGAGGGATACAGTAAACCTGAAGTGAAGCATCGGAATCTATATCTAGAGTGACAGGATTCGTTCAAAACATAGTCAGTAAGAAGAGTAAGTCTTCTTGTATTTAAGTCAGCATTGTGCGTTTTCTATTTAATTCCGATGCAATTTCTGTGTTTCATCGTCAACAAGAAGGTCCAAGGGATACGGTAAACCTGGAGTGAAGCATGGGAATCTATAACTAGAGTCACAGGAATGGTTCAAAACATAGACAGTAAGAAGAGTCAGTCTTCTTGTACTTAAGTCGGCATTGTGCCTTTTGTATTTAATTCCGATGCAATTTCTGTGTTTCATCGTCAATAACAAGGTCCAAGGGATACAGTAAACCTGGAGTGAAGCATCGGAATCCAAAACTAGTGTCACAGGAATGGTTCAAAGCATAGTCAGTAAGAGGAGTCAGTCTTCGTGTACCTAAGACGGCATTTTGCCTTTTGTATTTAATTCCGATGCAATCTTTGAGTTTCATGGTCAATAAGAAGGGCTGAGGGATATAGTAAACCTAACGTGAAGCATGGGATTCTATAACTAGTGTCACAGGAATGGTTCAAAACATAGTCATCAACAAGAGTCAGGCTTCTTGTCGTTAAGTCGGCATTGTGCCTTTTGTATTTAATTCCGATGCAATTTCTGTGTTTCATCGGCAATAACGTCAGAGGGATACAGTAAACATGAAGTGAAGCATCGGAATCTATAACTAGTGTCACAGGAATGGTTCAAAATATAGACAGTAGAAAAAGTCAGTCTTCTTGTACTTAAGTCGGCATTGTACCTTTTGTATTTCATTCCTATGCAATTTCTGTGTTTAATCGTCAATAAGAAGGTAGAGGGATACAGTAAACCTGAAGTGAAGCATCGGAATCCAAAACTAGTGTCACAGGAAAGGTTCAAAACATAGACAGTAGGAAGAGTCAGTCCTCTTGTACCTAAGTCGGCATTGTGCCTTTTGTATTTAAATCCGATGCAATTTCTGTGTTTCATCGTCAGTAAGATGGTCCAAGGTATACAGTAAACCTGAATGGAAGCATCGGAATCTATATCTAGTGTCACAGGATTGGTTCAAAACATAGTCAGTAAGAAGAGTCAGTTTCTTGTACTTAAGTCGGCATTGTGCCTTTTCTATTTAATTCCGATGCAATTTCTGTGTTTCATCGTCAATAAGAAGGTCAGAGGGATACAGTAAACCTGAAGTGAAGCATCGGAATCTATAACGAGTGTCACAAGAATGGTTCAAATCATAGTCAGTAAGAAGAGTCAGTCTTCTTGTACTTAAGTCGGCATTGTGCCTTTTCTATTTAAATCCGATGCAATTTCTGTGTTTCATCGTCAATAAGAAGGTCAGAGGGATACAGTAAACCTGAAGTGAAGCAACGGAATCTATAACTAGTGTCACAGGATTGGTTGAAAACATGGTCAGTAAGAAGAGTCAGTCTTCTTGTACTTAAGTCGGCATTGTGGCTTTTGTATTTAATTCCGATGCAATTTCTGTGTTTCATCGTCAATAAGAATGTCAGAGGGATACAGTAAACCTGAAGTGAAGCATCGGAATCTTTAACTAGTGTCACAGGAATGGATCAAAACATAGTCAGTAAGAAGAGTCAGTCTTCTTGTCCTTAAATCGGAAATGTGCCTTTTCTATTTAATTCCGATGCAATTTCTGTGTTTCATCGGCAATAAGGTCAGAGGGATACAGTAAACCTGAAGTGAAGCATCGGAATCTATAACTAGTGTCACAGGAATGGTTAAAAACATAGACAGTAGGAAGAGTCAGTCTTCTTGTACTTATGTCGGCATTGTGCCTTTTGTATTTAATTCCGATGCAATTTCTGTGTTTCATCGTCAATAAGAAGGTCTGAGGGATACAGTAAACCTGAAGTGAAGCATCGGAATCCAAAACTAGTGTCACAGGAATGGTTCAAAGCTAGTCAGTAAGAAGAGTCAGTCTTCTTGTCCTTAAGTCGGCATTGTGCCTTTTGTATTTAATTCCGATGCAATTTCTGTGTTTCATCGTCAATAAGAAGGTCCAAGGGATATAGTACAACTGGAGTGAAGCATCGGAATCCATAACAAGTGTCACAGGAATGGTTCAAAACATAGACAGTAAAAAGAGTCAGTCTTCTAGTACGTAAGTCGGCATTGTGCCTTTTGTATTTAATTCCGATGCAATTTCTATGTTTCATCGTCAATAAGAATGCCTAAGGGATACAGTAAACCTGAAGTGAAGCATCGGAATCTATAACTAGTGTCACAGGAATGGTTCAAATCATTGTCAATAAGAAGAGTCAGTCTTCATGTACTTAAGTCGCCATTGTGCCTGTTGTATTTAATTGCGATGCAATTTCTGTGTTTCATCGTCAATAAGAAGGGCGGAGGGATACGGTAAACCTGAAGTGAAGCATCGGAATCTATAACTAGTGTCACAGGAATGGTTAAAAGCATAGTCAGTAAGAAGAGTCAGTCCTCTTGTCCTTAAGTCGGCAATGTGCCTTTTGTATTTAATTCCGATGCAATTTCTGTGTTTCATCGGCAATAAGGTCAGAGGGATACAGTAAACCTGAAGTGAAGCATCGGAATCTATAACTAGTGTCACAGGAATGGTTCAAATATAGACACTAGGAAGAGTCAGTCTTCTTGTACTTATGTCGGCATTGTGCCTTTTGTATTTAATTCCAATGCAATTTCTGTGTTTCATCGTCAATAAGAAGGTCAGAGGGATACAGTAAACCTAAAGTGAAGCATCGGAATCCATAACTAGTGTCACAGGAATGGTGCAAAACATAGTCAGTAAGAAGAGTCAGTCTTCTTGTACTTAAGTCGGCATTGTGCTTTTTGTATTAATTCCGATGCAATTTCTGTGTTTCATCGTCAATAAGAATGTCCAAGGGATACAGTAAACCTGAAGTGAAGCATCGGAATCTATAACTAGTGTCACAGGAATGGTTCAAATCATTGTCAATAACAAGAGTCGGTCTTCATGTACTTAAGTCGGCATTGTGCCTTTTGTATTTAATTCCGATGCAATTACTGTGTTTCATCGTCAATAAGAAGGTCAGAGGGATACAGTAAACCTGATGTGCAGCATCGGAATCTATAACTAGTGTCACAGGAATGGATCAAAACATAGTCAGTAAGAAGAGTCAGTGTTCTTGTCCTTAAGTCGGCATTGTGCCTTTTGTATCTAATTCCGAAGCAATTTCTGTGTTTCATCGGCAATAACGTCAGAGGGATACAGTAAACTTGAAGTGAAGCATCGGAATCTATAACTAGTGTTACAGGAATGGTTCAAAACTAAGACAGTAGAAAAAGTCAGTCTTCTTGTACTTAAGTCGGCATTGTACCTTTTGTTTTTAATTCCGATGCAATTTCTGTGTTTCATCGTCAATAAGAAGGTCCAAGGTATACAGTAAACCTGAAGGGAAGCATCGGAATCTATATCTAGAGTCACAGGATTGGTTCAAAACATAGTCAGTAAGAAGAGTAAGTCTTCTTGTATTTAAGTCAGCATTGTGCCTTTTCTATTTAATTCCGATGCAATTTCTGTGTTTCATCGTCAACAAGAAGGTCCAAGGGATACGGTAAACCTGGAGTGAAGCATCGGAATCTATAACTAGAGTCACAGGAATGGTTCAAAACATAGACAGTAAGAAGAGTCAGTCTTCTTGTACTTAAGTCGGCATTTTGCCTTTTCTATTTAATTCCGATGCAATTTCTGTGTTTCATCGTCAATAAGAACGTCAGAGGGATACAGTAAACCTGAAGTGAAGCATCGGAATCTATAACTAGTGTCACAAGAATGGTTCAAAACATAGTCAGTAAGAAGAGTCAGTCTTCTTGTACTTAAGTCGGCATTGTGCCTTTTGTATTTAATTCCGATGCAATTTCTGTGTTTCATCGTCAATAACAAGGTCCAAGGGATACAGTAAACCTGGAGTGAAGCATCGGAATCCAAAACTAGTGTCACAGGAATGGTTCAAAGCATAGTCAGTAAGAAGAGTCAGTCTTCGTGTACTTAAGACGGCATTTTGCCTTTTGTATTTAATTCCGATGCAATTTCTGAGTTTCATGGTCAATAAGAAGGGCTGAGGGATATAGTAAACCTAACGTGAAGCATGGGAATCTATAACTAGTGTCACAGGAATGGTTCAAAACATAGTCATCAACAAGAGTCAGGCTTCTTGTCGTTAAGTCGGCATTGTGCCTTTTGTATTTAATTCCGATGCAATTTCTGTGTTTCATCGGCAATAAAGTCAGAGGGATACAGTAAACCTGAAGTGAAGCATCGGAATCTATAACTAGTGTCACAGGAATGGTTAAAAACATAGACAGTAGGAAGAGTCAGTCTTCTTGTACTTATGTCGGCATTGTGCCTTTTGTATTTAATTCCGATGCAATTTCTGTGTTTCATCGTCAATAAGAAGGTCTGAGGGATACAGTAAACCTGAAGTGAAGCATCGGAATCCAAAACTAGTGTCACAGGAATGGTTCAAAGCAAGTCAGTAAGAAGAGTCAGTCTTCTTGGCCTTAAGTCGGCATTGTGCCTTTTGTATTTAATTCCGATGCAATTTCTGTGTTTCATCGTCAATAAGAAGGTCCAATGGATATAGTACAACTGGAGTGAAGCATCGGAATCCATAACAAGTGTCACAGGAATGGTTCAAAAAATAGACAGTAAGAAGAGTCAGTCTTCTAGTACGTAAGTCGGCATTGTGCCTTTTGTATTTAATTCCGATGCAATTTCTATGTTTCATCGTCAATAAGAATGCCCAAGGGATACAGTAAACCTGAAGTGAAGCATCGGAATCTATAACTAGTGTCACAGGAATGGTTCAAAGCAGAGTCAGTAAGAAAAGTCAGTCCTCTTGTCCTTAAATCGGCAATGTGCCTTTTGTATTTAATTCCGATGCAATTTCTGTGTTTCATCGGCAATAAGGTCAGAGGGGCACAGTAAACCTGAAGTGAAGCATCGTAATCTATAACTACTGTCACAGGAATGGTTCAAACATAGACAGTAGGAAGAGTCAGTCTTCTTGTACTTATGTCGGCATTGTGCCTTTTGTATTTAATTCCGATGCAATTTCTGTGTTTCATCGTCAATAAGAAGGTCAGAGGGATACAGTAAACCTGAAGTGAAGCATCGGAATCCAAAACTAGTGTCACAGGAATGGTTCAAAACATAGACAGTAGGAAGAGTCAGTCCTCTTGTACCTAAGTCGGCATTGTGCCTTTTGTATTTAATTCCGATGCAATTTCTGTGTTTCATCGTCAATAAGAAGGTCCAAGGGATACGGTAAACCTGGAGTGAAGCATCGGAATCTATAACTAGAGTCACAGGAATGGTTCAAAACATAGACAGTAAGAAGAGTCAGTCTTCTTTTACTTAAGTCGGCATTGTGTCTTTTCTATTTAATTCCGATGCAATTTCTGTGTTTCATCGTCAATAAGAACGTCAGAAGGATACAGTAAACCTGAAGTGAAGCATCGGAATCTATAACTAGTGTCACAAGAATGGTTCAAAACATAGTCAGTAAGAAGAGTCAGTCTTCTTGTACTTAAGTCGGCATTGTGACTTTTGTACTTAATTCCGATGCAATTTCTGTGTTTCATCGTCAATAACAAGGTCCAAGGGATACAGTAAACCTGGAGTGAAGCAACGGAATCCAAAACTAGTGTCACAGGAATGGTTCAAAATATAGTCAGTAAGAAGAGTCAGTCTTCGTGTGCTTAAGACGGCATTTTGCCTTTTGTATTTAATTCCGATGCAATTTCTGTGTTTCATGGTCAATAAGAAGGGCTGAGGGATATAGTAAACCTAACGTGAAGCATGGGAATCTATAACTAGTGTCACAGGAATGGTTCAAAACATAGTCATCAACAAGTGTCAGGCTTCTTGTCGTTAAGTCGGCATTGTGCCTTTTGTATTTAATTCCCATGCAATTTCTGTGTTTCATCGGCAATAAGGTCAGAGGGATACAGTAAACCTGAAGGGAAGCATCGGAATCCAAAACTAGTGTCACAGGAATGGTTCAAAACATAGACAGAAGGAAGAGTCAGTCCTCTTGTACTTAAGTCGGCATTGTGCCTTTTGTATTTAATTCCGATGCAATTTCTGGGTTTCATCGTCAATAAGAAGGTTAGAGGGGTGCAGTAAACCTAAAGTGAAGCATCGGAATCCATAACTAGTGTCACAGGAATGGTGTAAAACATAGTCAGTAGGAAGAGTCAGTCTTCTTGTCCTTAAGTCGGCATTGTGCCTTTTGTATTTATTTCCGTTGCAATTTCTGTGTTTCATCGTCTATACGAAGGTCCAAGGGATATAGTAAACCTGGAGTGAAGCATCGGAATCTATAACTGGTGTCACAGGAATGGTTCAAATCATTCTCAATAAGTAGAGTCGGTCTTCATGTACTTAAGTCGGAATTGTGCTTTTTGTATTTAATTCCGATGCAATTTCTGTGTTTCATCGTCAATAAGAATGTCCAAGGGATACAGTAAACCCGAAGTGAGGCATCGGAATCTATAACTAGTGTCACAGGAATGGTTCAAATCATTGTCAATAACAAGAGTCGGTCTTCATGTACTTAAGTCGGCATTGAGCCTTTTGTATTGAATTCCGATGCAATTACAGTGTTTCATCGTCAATAAGAAGGTCAGAGGGATACAGTAAACCTGAAGTGAAGCATCGGAATCTATAACTAGTGTCACAGGAATGGTTCAAATCATAGTCAGTAAGAAGAGTCAGTCTTCTTGTCCTTCAGTCGGCATTGTGCCTTTTGTATTTAATTCCGATGCAATTTCTGTGTTTCATCGGCAATAACGTCAGAGGGATACAGTAAACACGAAGTGAAGCATCGGAATCCATAACTAGTGTCACAGGAATGGTTCAAAACATAGTAGAAAAAGTCAGTCTTCTTGTACTTAAGTCGGCATTGTACCTTTTGTATTTCATTCCGATGCAATTTTTGTGTTTAATCGTCAATAAGAAGGTAGAGGGATGCAGTAAACCGGAAGTGAAGCATCGGAATCCAAAACTAGTGTCACAGGAAAGGTTCAAAACATAGACAGTAGGAAGAGTCAGTCCTCTTGTACCTAAGTCGGCATTGTGCCTTTTGTATTTAATTCCGATGCAATTTCTGTGTTTCATCGTCAATAAGAAGGTCCAAGGGAAATAGTACAACTGGAGTGAAGCATCGGAATCCATAACAAGTGTCACAGGAATGGTTCAAAACATAGACAGTAAGAAGAGTCAGTCTTCTAGTACTTAAGTCGGCATTGTGCCTTTTGTATTTAATTCCGATGCAATTTCTATGTTTCATCGTCAATAAGAATCCCCAGGGGATACAGTAAACCTGAAGTGAAGCATCGGAATCTATAACTAGTGTCACAGGAATGGTTCAAATCATTGTCAATAAGAAGAGTCAGTCTTCATGTACTTAAGGCGCCATTGTGCGTTCTGTATTTAATTGCGATGCAATTTCTGTGTTTCATCGTCAATAAGAAGGGCGGAGGGATACGGTAAACCTGAAGTGAAGCATCGGAATCTATAACTAGTGTCACAGGAATGGTTCAAAGCATAGTCAGTAAGAAGAGTCAGTCCTCTTGTCCTTAAGTCGGCAATGTGCCTTTTGTATTTAATTCCGATGCAATTTCTGTGTTTCATCGGCAATAAGGTCAGAGGGATACAGTAAACCTGAAGTGAAGCATCGGAATCTATAACTAGTGTCACAGGAATGGTGCAAAACATAGTCAGTAAGAAGAGTCAGTCTTCTTGTCCTTAAGTCGGCATTGTGCCTTTTGTATTTAATTCCGTTGCAATTTCTATGTTTCATCGTCAATAGGAAGGTCCAAGGGATATAGTAAACCTGGAGTGAAGCATCGGAATCTATAACTAGTGTCACAGGAATGGTTCAAAACATAGACAGTAAGAAGAGTCAGTCTTCTTGTACTTAAGTCGGCATTGTGCCTTTTGTATTTAATTCCGATGCAATTTCTGTGTTTCATCGTTAATAAGAATGTCCAAGGCATACAGTAAACCTGAAGTGAAGCATCGGAATCTATAACTAGTGTAACAGGAATAGTTCAATTCATTCTCAATAAGTAGAGTCGGTCTTCATGTACTTAAGTCGGCATTGTGCTTTTTGTATTTAATTCCGATGCAATTTCTGTGTTTCATCGTCAATAAGAATGTCCAAGGGATACAGTAAACCTGAAGTGAAGCATCGGAATCTATAACTAGTGTCACAGGAATGGTTCAAATCATTGTCAATAACAAGAGTCGGTCTTCATGTACTTAAGTCGACATTGTGCCTTTTGTATTTAATTCCGATGCAATTACTGTGTTTCCTCGTCAATAAGAAGGTCAGAGGGATACAGTAAACCTGATGTGCAGCATCGGAATCTATAACTTGTGTCACAGGATTGGTTCAAAGCATAGTCAGTAAGAAGAGTCAGTGTTCTTGTCCTTAAGTCGGCATTGTGGCTTTTGTATTTAATTCCGAAGCAATTTCTGTGTTTCATCGGCAATAACGTCAGAGGGATACAGTAAACCTGAAGTAAAGCATCGGAATCTATAACTAGTGTCACAGGAATGGTTCAAAACATAGACAATAAGAAGAGTCAGTCTTCGTGTACTTAAGACGGCATTTTGCCTTTTGTATTTAATTCCGATGCAATTTCTGAGTTTCATGGTCAATAAGAAGGGCTGAGGGATATAGTAAACCTAACGTGAAGCATGGGAATCTATAACTAGTTTCACAGGAACGGTTCAAAACATAGTCATCAACAAGAGTCAGGCTTCTTGTCGTTAAGTCGGCATTGTGCCTTTTGTATTTAATTCCGATGCAATTTCTGTGTTACATCGGCAATAAGGTCAGAGGGATACAGTAAACCTGAAGTGAAGCATCGGAATCTATAACTAGTGTCACAGGAATGGTTCAAAGCATAGACAGTAGGAAGAGTCAGTCTTCTTGTCCTTCAGTCGGCATTGTGCCTTTTGTATTTAATTCCGATGCAATTTCTGTGTTTCATCGGCAATTACGTCAGAGGGATTCAGTAAACCTGAAGTGAAGCATCGGAATCCAAAACTAGTGTCACAGGAATGGTTCAAAACATGGACAGTAGGAAGAGTCAGTCCTCTTGTACCTAAGTCGGCATTGTGCCTTTTGTATTTAATTCCGATGCAATTTCTGTGTTTCTTCGTCAATAAGAAGGTCCAAGGTATACAGTAAACCTGAAGGGAAGCATCGGAATCTATATCTAGTGTCACAGGATTGGTTCAAAACATAGTCAGTAAGAAGAGTAAGTCTTCTTGTATTTAAGTCAGCATTGTGCCTTTTCTATTTAATTCCGATGCAATTTCTGTGTTTCATCGTCAATTAGAAGGTCCAAGGGATACAGTACACCTGAAGTGAGGCATCGGAATCTATAACTAGTGTCACAGGAATGGTTCAAATCATTGTCAATAACAAGAGTCGGTCTTCATGTACTTAAGTCGGCATTGTGCCTTTTGTATTGAATTCCGATGCAATTACTGTGTTTCATCGTCAATAAGAAGGTCAGAGGGACACAGTAAACCTGAAGTGAAGCATCGGAATCTATAACTAGTGTCACAGGAGTGGTTCTAAACATAGTCAGTAAGAAGAGTCAGTCTTCTTGTCCTTCAGTCGGCATTGTGCCTTTTGTATTTAATTCCGATGCAATTTCTGTGTTTCATCGTCAATAAGAAGGTCCAAGGGATACAGTAAACCTGGAGTGTAGCATCGGAATCTATAACTAGTGTCACAGGAATGGTTCAAAACATAGACAGTAAGAAGAGTCAGTCTTCGTGTACTTAAGACGGCATTTTGCCTTTTGTATTTAATTCCGATGCAATTTCTGAGTTTCATGGTCAATAAGAAGGGCTGAGGGATATAGTAAACCTAACGTGAAGCATGGGAATCTATAACTAGTATCACAGGAACGGTTCAAAACATAGTCATCAACAAGAGTCAGGCTTCTTGTCGTTAAGTCGGCATTGTGCCTTTTGTATTTAATTCCGATGCAATTTCTGTGTTACATCGGCAATAAGGTCAGAGGGATACAGTAAACCTGAAGTGAAGCATCGGAATCTATAACTAGTGTCACAGGAATGGTTCAAAGCATAGACAGTAGGAAGAGTCAGTCTTCTTGTCCTTCAGTCGGCATTGTGCCTTTTGTATTTAATTCCGATGCAATTTCTGTGTTTCATCGGCAATTACGTCAGAGGGATACAGTAAACCTGAAGTGAAGCATCGGAATCCAAAACTAGTGTCACAGGAATGGTTCAAAACATAGACAGTAGGAAGAGTCAGTCCTCTTGTACCTAAGTCGGCTTGTGCCTTTTGTATTTAAATCCAATGCAATTTCTGTGTTTCATCGTCAGTAAGATGGTCCAAGGTATACAGCAAACCTGAATGGAAGCATCGGAATCTATATCTAGTGTCACAGGATTGGTTCAAAACATAGTCAGTAAGAAGAGTCAGTCTTCTTGTACTTAAGTCGGCATTGTGCCTTTTCTATTTAATTCCGTTGCAATTTCTGTGTTTCATCGTCAATAAGAAGGTCCAAGGGATACGGTAAACCTGGAGTGAAACATCGGAATCTATAACTAGAGTCACAGGAATGGTTCAAAACATAGACAGTAAGAAGAGTCAGTCTTCTTGTACTTAAGTCGGCATTGTGTCTTTTCTATTTAAATCCGATGCAATTTCTGTGTTTCATCGTCAATAAGAAGGTCAGAGGGATACAGTAAACCTGAAGTAAAGCAACGGAATCTATAACTAGTGTCACAGGAATGGTTCAAAGCATTGTCAGTAGGAAGAGTAGGTCTTCTTGTACTTAAGTCGGCATTGTGCCTTTTGTATTTAATTCCTATGCAATTTCTGTGTTTCATCGTCAATAAGAAGATCAGAGGGATATAGTAAACCTGTAGTGAGGCATCGGAATCTATAACTAGTGTCACAGGAATGGTTCAAAACATAGACAGTAAGAAGAGTCAGTCTTCTTGTACTTAAGTCGGTATTGTGCCTTTTGTATTTAATTCCGATGCAATTTCTGTGTTTCATCGTCAATAAGAAGGTCAGAGGGATACAGTAAACCTGGAGTGAAGCATCGGAATCCAAAACTAGTGTCACAGGAATGGTTCAAAACATGGACAGTAGGAAGAGTCAGTCCTCTTGTACCTAAGTCGGCATTGTGCCTTTTGTATTTAATTCCGATGCAATTTCTGTGTTTCTTCGTCAATAAGAAGGTCCAAGGTATACAGTAAACCTGAAGGGAAGCATCGGAATCTATATCTAGTGTCACAGGATTGGTTCAAAACATAGTCAGTAAGAAGAGTAAGTCTTCTTGTATTTAAGTCAGCATTGTGCCTTTTCTATTTAATTCCGATGCAATTTCTGTGTTTCATCGTCAATAAGAAGGTCCAAGGGATACAGTACACCTGAAGTGAGGCATCGGAATCTATAACTAGTGTCACAGGAATGGTTCAAATCATTGTCAATAACAAGAGTCGGTCTTCATGTACTTAAGTCGGCATTGTGCCTTTTGTATTGAATTCCGATGCAATTACTGTGTTTCATCGTCAATAAGAAGGTCCGAGGGACACAGTAAACCTGAAGTGAAGCATCGGAATCTATAACTAGTGTCACAGGAATGGTTCTAAACATAGTCAGTAAGAAGAGTCAGTCTTCTTGTCCTTCAGTCGGCATTGTGCCTTTTGTATTTAATTCCGATGCAATTTCTGTGTTTCATCGTCAATAAGAAGGTCCAAGGGATACAGTAAACCTGGAGTGTAGCATCGGAATCTATAACTAGTGTCACAGGAATGGTTCAAAACATAGACAGTAAGAAGAGTCAGTCTTCGTGTACTTAAGACGGCATTTTGCCTTTTGTATTTAATTCCGATGCAATTTCTGAGTTTCATGGTCAATAAGAAGGGCTGAGGGATATAGTAAACCTAACGTGAAGCATGGGAATCTATAACTAGTATCACAGGAATGGTTCTAAACATAGTCATCAACAAGAGTCAGTCGTCTTGTCCTTCAGTCGGCATTGTGCCTTTTCTATTTAATTCCGATGCAATTTCTGTGTTTCATCGTCAATAAGAAGGTCCAAGGGATACGGTAAACCTGGAGTGAAACATCGGAATCTATAACTAGAGTCACAGGAATGGTTCAAAACATAGACAGTAAGAAGAGTCAGTCTTCTTGTACTTAAGTCGGCATTGTGCCTTTTCTATTTAAATCCGATGCAATTTCTGTGTTTCATCGTCAATAAGAAGGTCAGAGGGATACAGTAAACCTGAAGTGAAGCAACGGAATCTATAACTAGTGTCACAGGAATTGTTCAAAACATTGTCAGTAGGAAGAGTAGGTCTTCTTGTACTTAAGTCGGCATTGTGCCTTTTGTATTTAATTCCGATGCAATTTCTGTGTTTCATCGTCAATAAGAAGATCAGAGGGATATAGTAAACCTGTAGTGAGGCATCGGAATCTATAACTAGTGTCACAGGAATGGTTCAAAACATAGACAGTAAGAAGAGTCAGTCTTCTTGTACTTAAGTCGGTATTGTGCCTTTTGTATTTAATTCCGATGCAATTTCTGTGTTTCATCGTTTATAAGAAGGTCCAAGGTATACAGTAAACCTGAAGTGAAGCATCGGAATCTATAACTAGTGTCACAGAAATGTTTCAAAACAAAGACAGTGAGAAGAGTCAGTCTTCTTGTACGTAAGTCGGCATTGTGCCTTTTCTATTAATTTCCGACGCAATTTCTGTGTTTCATCGTCAATTAGAAGGTCCAAGGTATACAGTAAACCTGAAGTGAAGCATCGGAATCTATAACTACTGTCACAGGAATGGTTCAAAACATAGTCAGTAAGTAGAGTCAGTCTTCTTTTACTCAGGTCGGCATTGTGCCTTTGAACTTAATTCCGATGCACTTTCTGTGTTTCATCGTCAATAAGAAGGTTTAATGGATACAGTAATCCTGAAGTGAAGCATCGTAATCTATAACTAGTGTCACAAGTATGGTTCAAAACATAGTCAGTAAGAAGAGTCAATCTTCTTTACTTAAGTCGGCATTGTGCCTTGTGTATTTAATTCCGATGCAATTTCTGTGTTTCATCGTCAATAAGAATATCAGTGGGATACAGTATACCTTAAGTGAAGCATCGGATTCTATAACTAGTGTCACAGGAATGGTTCAAAACATAGACAGTAGGATGAGTCAGTCTTCTTGTACTTAAGTCGGCATTGTGCCTTTTGTATTTAATTCGGATGCAATTTCTGTGTTTCATCGTCAATAGGAAGGACAGAGGGATACAGTAAACCTGAATTGAAGCATCGGAATCTATAACTAGTGTCACAGGAATGGTACAAAGATACAGTAAGAAGAGTCATTCTTCTTGTACTTAACTCGGCATTGTGCCTTTCTATTTCATTCCGATGCAATATCTGTATTTCATCGTCAATAAGAAGATCCAAGGGATACAGTAAACCTGAAGTGAAGCATCGGAATCTATAACTAGTGTCACAGGAATGGTTCAAAACATAGTCAGTAAGAAGCGTCAGTATTCTTGTACTTAAGTCGGCATTGTGCCTTGACAATTTAATTCTGATGCAATTTCTGTGTTTCATCGTCAATAAGAAAATCCAAGGGATACAGTAAACCTGGAGTGAAGCACCGGAATCTATAACTAGTGTTACAGGAATGGTTCAAAACATAGACAGTAGGATGAGTCAATCTTCTTGTACTTAAGTCGGCATTGTGCCTTTTGTATTTAATTCCGATGCAATTTCTGTGTTTCATCGTCAAGAAGAATGTCCAAGGGACACAGTAAACCCGAACTGAGGCATCGGAATCCATAACTAGTGTCACAGGAATGGTTCAAATCATTGTCAATAACAAGAGTCGGTCTTCATGTACTTAAGTCGGCATTGAGCCTTTTGTATTGAATTCCGATGCAATTACTGCGTTTCATCGTCAATACGAGGGCAGAGGGATACAGTAAACCTGAAGTGAAGCATCGGAATCTATAACTAGTGTCACAGGAATGGTTCAAATCATGGTCAGTAAGAAGAGTCAGTCTTCTTGTCCTTCAGTCGGCATTGTGCCTTTTGTATTTAATTCCGATGCAATTTCTGAGTTACATCGGCAATAACATCAGAGGGATTCAGTAAACATGAAGTGAAGCATCGGAATCTATAACTAGTGTCACAGGAATGGTTCAAAACATAGACAGTAGAAAAAGTCAGTCTTCTTGTACTTAAGTCGGCATTGTACCTTTTGTATTTCATTCCGATGCAATTTCTGTGTTTAATCGTCAATACGAAGGTAGAGGGATACAGTAAACCTGAAGTGAAGCATCGGAATCCAGAACTAGTGTCACAGGAAAGGTTCAAAACATAGACAGTAGGAAGAGTCAGTCCTCTTGTACCAAAGTCGGCATTGTGCCTTTTGTATTTAAATCCGATGCAATTTCTGTGTTTCATCGTCAGTAAGATGGTCCAAGGTATACAGTAAACCTGAATGGAAGCATCGGAATCTATATCTAGTGTCACAGGTTTGGTTCAAAACATAGTCAGTAAGAAGAGTCACTCTTCTTGTACTTATGTCGGCATTGTGCCTTTTCTATTTAATTCCGATGCAATTTCGGTGTTTCATCGTCAATAAGAAGGTCCAAGGGATACGGTAAACCTGGAGTGAAACATCGGAATCTATAACTAGAGTCACAGAAATGGTTCAAAACATCGACAGTAAGAAGAGTCAGTCTTCTTGTACTTAGGTCGGCATTGTGCCTATTCTATTTAATTCCGATGCAAATTCTGTGTTTCATCGTCAATAAGAAGGTCAGAGGGATACATTAAACCTGAAGTGAAGCATCGGAATCTATAACTAGGGTCACAAGAATGGTTCAAATCATAGTCAGTACGAAGAGTCAGTCTTCTTGTACTTAAGTCGGCATTGTGCCTTTTCTATTTAAATCCGATGCAATTTCTGTGTTTCATCGTCAATAAGAAGGTCAGAGGGATACGGTAAACCTGAAGTGAAGCAACGGAATCTATAACTAGTGTCACAGGAATGGTTCAAAACATGATCAGTAAGAAGAGTCAGTCTTCTTGTACTTAAGTCGGCATTGTGGCTTTTGTATTTAATTCCGATGCAATTTCTGTGTTTCATCGTCAATAAGAATGTCAGAGGGATTCAGTAAACCTGAAGTGAAGCATCGGAATCTATAACTAGTGTCACAGGAATGGATCAAAACATAGTCAGTAAGAAGAGTCAGTCTTCTTGTCCTTAAATCGGAAATGTGCCTTTTCTATTTAATTCCATTGCAATTTCTGTGTTTCATCGGCAATAAGGTCAGAGGGATACAGTAAACCTGTAGTGAAGCATCGGAATCTATAACTAGTGTCACAGGAATGGTTCAAACATAGACAGTAGGAAGAGTCAGTCTTCTTGTACTTAGGTCGGCATTGTGCCTTTTGTATTTAATTCCGATGCAATTTCTGTGTTTCATCGTCAATAAGAAGGTCTGAGGGATACAGTAGACCTGAAGTGAAGCATCGGAATCCAAAACTACTGTCACAGGAATGGTTCAAAGCATAGTCAGTAAGAAGAGTCAGTCTTCTTGTCCTTAAGTCGGCATTGTGCCTTTTGTATTTAATTCCGATGCAATTTCTGTGTTTCATCGTCAATAAGAAGGTCCAAGGGATATAGTACAACTTTAGTGAAGCATCGGAATCCATAACAAGTGTCACAGGAATGGTTCAAAACATAGACAGTAAGAAGAGTCAGTCTTCTAGTGCTTAAGTCGGCATTGTGCCTTTTGTATTTAATTCCGATGCAATTTCTATGTTTCATCGTCAATAAGAATGCCCAGGGGATACAGTAAACCTGAAGTGAAGCATCGGAATCTATAACTAGTGTCACAGGAATGGTTCAAATCATTGTCAATAAGAAGAGTCAGTCTTCATGTACTTAAGTCGCCATTGTGCGTTCTGTATTTAATTGCGATGCAATTTCTGTGTTTCATCGTCAATAAGAAGGGCGGAGGGATACGGTAAACCTGAAGTGAAGCATCGGAATCTATAACTAGTGTCACAGGAATGGTTCAAAGCATAGTCAGTAAGAAGAGTCAGTCCTCTTGTCCTGAAGTCGGCAATGTGCCTTTTGTATTTAATTCCGATGCAATTTCTGTGTTTCATCGGCAATAAGGTCAGAGGAATACAGTAAACCTGAAGTGAAGCATCGGAATCTATAACTAGTGTCACAGGAATGGTGCAAAACATAGTCAGTAAGAAGAGTCAGTCTTCTTGTCCTTAAGTCGGCATTGTGCCTTTTGTATTTAATTCCGTTGCAATTTCTATGTTTCATCGTCAATAGGAAGGTCCAAGGGATATAGTAAACCTGGAGTGAAGCATCGGAATCTATAACTAGTGTCACAGGAATGGTTCAAAACATAGACAGTAAGAAGAGTCAGTCTTCTTGTACTTAAGTCGGCATTGTGCCTTTTGTATTTAATTCCGATGCAATTTCTGTGTTTCATCGTTAATAAGAATGTCCAAGGCATACAGTAAACCTGAAGTGAGCATCGGAATCTATAACTAGTGTAACAGGAACAGTTCAATTCATTCTCAATAAGTAGAGTCGGTCTTCATGTACTTAAGTCGGCATTGTGCATTTTGTATTTAATTCCGATGCAATTTCTGTGTTTCATCGTCAATAAGATTGTCCAAGGGATACAGTAAACCTGAAGTGAATCATCTGAATCTATAACTAGTGTCACAGGAATGGTTCAAAACATAGACAGTAAGAAGAGTCAGTCTTCTTGTACTTAAGTCGGTATTGTGCCTTTTGTATTTAATTCCGATGCAATTTCTGTGTTTCATCGTCAATAAGAAGGTCCAAGGTATACAGTAAACCTGAAGTGAAGCATCGGAATCTATAACTAGTGTCACAGGAATGGTTCAAAACATAGACAGTAGGATGAGTCAGTCTTCTTGTACTTAAGTCGGCATTGTGCCTTTTGTATTTAATTCCGATGCAATTTCTGTGTTTCATCGTCAATAAGAATGTCCAAGGGATACAGTAAACCCGAACTGAGGCATCGGAATCCATAACTAGTGTCACAGGAATGGTTCAAATCATTGTCAATAACAAGACTCGGTCTTCATGTACTTAAGTCGGCATTGAGCCTTTTGTATTGAATTCCGATGCAATTACTGTGTTTCATCGTCAATACGAAGGCAGAGGGATACAGTAAACCTGAAGTGAAGCATCGGAATCTATAACTAGTGTCACAGGAATGGTTCAAATCATAGTCAGTAAGAAGAGTCAGTCTTCTTGTCCTTCAGTCGGCATTGTGCCTTTTGTATTTAATTCCGATGCAATTTCTGAGTTACATCGGCAATAACGTCAGAGGGATTCAGTAAACATGAAGTGAAGCATCGGAATCTATGACTAGTGTCACAGGAATGGTTCAAAACATAGACAGTAGAAAAAGTCAGTCTTCTTGTACTTAAGTCGGCATTGTACCTTTTGTATTTCATTCCGATGCAATTTCTGTGTTTAATCGTCAATACGAAGGTAGAGGGATACAGTAAACCTGAAGTGAAGCATCGGAATCCAGAACTAGTGTCACATTAAAGGTTCAAAACATAGACAGTAGGAAGAGTCAGTCCTCTTGTACCTAAGTCGGCATTGTGCCTTTTGTATTTAAATCCGATGCAATTTCTGTGTTTCATCGTCAGTAAGATGGTCCAAGGTATACAGTAAACCTGAATGGAAGCATCGGAATCTATATCTAGTGTCACAGGTTTGGTTCAAAACAT
The DNA here is from genome assembly GCF_023864345.2 of Schistocerca serialis cubense. Taxonomy (NCBI): domain Eukaryota; kingdom Metazoa; phylum Arthropoda; class Insecta; order Orthoptera; family Acrididae; genus Schistocerca; species Schistocerca serialis. The sequence goes on from NC_064645.1 coordinate 4,173,243, forward strand.
AGTCAGTAAGAAGAGTCAGTCTTCTTGTACTTATGTCGGCATTGTGCCTTTTCTATTTAATTCCGATGCAATTTCTGTGTTTCATCGTCAATAAGAAGGTCAGAGGGATACATTAAACCTGAAGTGAAGCATCGGAATCTATAACTAGGGTCACAAGAATGCTTCAAATCATAGTCAGTACGAAGAGTCAGTCTTCTTGTACTTAAGTCGGCATTGTGCCTTTTCTATTTAAATCCGATGCAATTTCTGTGTTTCATCGTCAATAAGAAGGTCAGAGGGATACGGTAAACCTGAAGTGAAGCAACGGAATCTATAACTAGTGTCACAGGAATGGTTCAAAACATGATCAGTAAGAAGAGTCAGTCTTCTTGTACTTAAGTCGGCATTGTGGCTTTTGTATTTAATTCCGATGCAGTTTCTGTGTTTCATCGTCAATAAGAATGTCAGAGGGATACAGTAAACCTGAAGTGAAGCATCGGAATCTATAACTAGTGTCACAGGAATGGATCAAAACTTAGTCAGTAAGAAGAGTCAGTCTTCTTGTACTTAGGTCGGCATTGTGCCTTTTGTATTTAATTCCGATGCAATTTCTGTGTTTCATCGTCAATAAGAAGGTCTGAGGGATACAGTAGACCTGAAGTGAAGCATCGGAATCCAAAACTACTGTCACAGGAATGGTTCAAAGCATAGTCAGTAAGAAGAGTCAGTCTTCTTGTCCTTAAGTCGGCATTGTGCCTTTTGTATTTAATTCCGATGCAATTTCTGTGTTTCATCGTCAATAAGAAGGTCCAAGGGATATAGTACAACTTTAGTGAAGCATCGGAATCCATAACAAGTGTCACAGGAATGGTTCAAAACATAGACAGTAAGAAGAGTCAGTCTTCTAGTGCTTAAGTCGGCATTGTGCCTTTTGTATTTAATTCCGATGCAATTTCTATGTTTCATCGTCAATAAGAATGCCCAGGGGATACAGTAAACCTGAAGTGAAGCATCGGAATCTATAACTAGTGTCACAGGAATGGTTCAAATCATTGTCAATAAGAAGAGTCAGTCATCATGTACTTAAGTCGCCATTGTGCGTTCTGTATTTAATTGCGATGCAATTTCTGTGTTTCATCGTCAATAAGAAGGGCGGAGGGATACGGTAAACCTGAAGTGAAGCATCGGAATCTATAACTAGTGTCACAGGAATGGTTCAAAGCATAGTCAGTAAGAAGAGTCAGTCCTCTTGTCCTGAAGTCGGCAATGTGCCTTTTGTATTTAATTCCGATGCAATTTCTGTGTTTCATCGGCAATAAGGTCAGAGGAATACAGTAAACCTGAAGTGAAGCATCGGAATCTATAACTAGTGTCACAGGAATGGTGCAAAACATAGTCAGTAAGAAGAGTCAGTCTTCTTGTCCTTAAGTCGGCATTGTGCCTTTTGTATTTAATTCCGTTGCGTTTCATCGTCAATAGGAAGGTCCAAGGGATATAGTAAACCTGGAGTGAAGCATCGGAATCTATAACTAGTGTCACAGGAATGGTTCAAAACATAGACAGTAAGAAGAGTCAGTCTTCTTGTACTTAAGTCGGCATTGTGCCTTTTGTATTTAATTCCGATGCAATTTCTGTGTTTCATCGTTAATAAGAATGTCCAAGGCATACAGTAAACCTGAAGTGAAGCATCGGAATCTATAACTAGTGTAACAGGAATAGTTCAATTCATTCTCAATAAGTAGAGTCGGTCTTCATGTACTTAAGTCGGCATTGTGCTTTTTGTATTTAATTCCGATGCAATTTCTGTGTTTCATCGTCAATAAGATTGTCCAAGGGATACAGTAAACCTGAAGTGAAGCATCGGAATCTATAACTAGTGTCACAGGAATGGTTCAAATCATTGTCAATAACAAGAGTCGGTCTTCATGTACTTAAGTCGGCATTGTGCCTTTTGTATTTAATTCCGATGCAATTACTGTGTTTCATCGTCAATAAGAAGGTCAGAGGGATACAATAAACCTGATGTGCAGCATCGGAATCTATAACTTGTGTCACAGGATTGGTTCAAAACATAGTCAGTAAGAAGAGTCAGTGTTCTTGTCCTTAAGTCGGCATTGTGGCTTTTGTATTTAATTCCGAAGCAATTTCTGTGTTTCATCGGCAATAACGTCAGAGGGATACAGTAAACCTGAAGTGAAGCATCGGAATCTATAACTAGTGTCACAGGAATGGTTCAAAACTAAGACAGTAGAAAAAATCAGTCTTCTTGTACTTAAGTCGGCATTGTACCTTTTGTTTTTAATTCCGATGCAATTTCTGTGTTTCATCGTCAATAAGAAGGTCAGAGGGATACAGTAAACCTGGAGTGAAGCATCGGAATCCAAAACTAGTGTCACAGGAATGGTTCAAAACATGGGCAGTAGGAAGAGTCAGTCCTCTTGTACCTAAGTCGGCATTGTGCCTTTTGTATTTAATTCCGATGCAATTTCTGTGTTTCTTAGTCAATAAGAAGGTCCAAGGTATACAGTAAACCTGAAGGGAAGCATCGGAATCTATATCTAGTGTCACAGGATTGGTTCAAAACATAGTCAGTAAGAAGAGTAAGTCTTCTTGTATTTAAGTCAGCATTGTGCCTTTTCTACTTAATTCCGATGCAATTTCTGTGTTTCATCGTCAATAAGAAGGTCCAAGGGATACAGTACACCTGAAGTGAGGCATCGGAATCTATAACTAGTGTCACAGGAATGGTTCAAATCATTGTCAATAACAAGAGTCGGTCTTCATGTACTTAAGTCGGCATTGTGCCTTTTGTATTGAATTCCGATGCAATTACTGTGTTTCATCGTCAATAAGAAGGTCAGAGGGACACAGTAAACCTGAAGTGAAGCATCGGAATCTATAACTAGTGTCACAGGAATGGTTCTAAACATAGTCAGTAAGAAGAGTCAGTCTTCTTGTCCTTCAGTCGGCATTGTGCCTTTTGTATTTAATTCCGATGCAATTTCTGTGTTTCATCGTCAATAAGAAGGTCCAAGGGATACAGAAACCTGGAGTGTAGCATCGGAATCTATAACTAGTGTCACAGGAATGGTTCAAAACATAGACAGTAAGAAGAGTCAGTCTTCGTGTACTTAAGACGGCATTTTGCCTTTTGTATTTAATTCCGATGCAATTTCTGAGTTTCATGGTCAATAAGAAGGGCTGAGGATATAGTAAACCTAACGTGAAGCATGGGAATCTATAACTAGTATCACAGGAATGGTTCAAAACATAGTCATCAACAAGAGTCAGGCTTCTTGTCGTTAAGTCGGCATTGTGCCTTTTGTATTTAATTCCGATGCAATTTCTGTGTTACATCGGCAATAAGGTCAGAGGGATACAGTATAACTGAAGTGAAGCATCGGAATCTATAACTAGTGTCACAGGAATGGTTAAAGGCATAGACAGTAGGAAGAGTCAGTCTTCTTGTCCTTCAGTCGGCATTGTGCCTTTTGTATTTAATTCCAATGCAATTTCTGTGTTTCATCGGCAATTACGTCAGAGGGATACAGTAAACCTGAAGTGAAGCATCGGAATCAAAAACTAGTGTCACAGGAATGGTTCAAAACATAGACAGTAGGAAGAGTCAGTCCTCTTGTACCTAAGTCGGCTTGTGCCTTTTGTATTTAAATCCAATGCAATTTCTGTGTTTCTTCGTCAGTAAGATGGTCCAAGGTATACAGTAAACCTGAATGGAAGCATCGGAATCTATATCTAGTGTCACAGGATTGGTTCAAAACATAGTCAGTAAGAAGAGTCAGTCTTCTTGTACTTAAGTCGGCATTGTGCCTTTTCTATTTAATTCCGATGCAATTTCTGTGTTTCATCGTCAATAAGAAGGTCCAAGGGATACGGTAAACCTGGAGTGAAACATCGGAATCTATAACTAGAGTCACAGGAATGGTTCAAAACATAGACAGTAAGAAGAGTCAGTCTTCTTGTACTTAAGTCGGCATTGTGCCTTTTCTATTTAAATCCGATGCAATTTCTGTGTTTCATCGTCAATAAGAAGGTCAGAGGGATACAGTAAACCTGAAGTGAAGCAACGGAATCTATAACTAGTGTCACAGGAATGGTTCAAAACATTGTCAGTAGGAAGAGTAGGCCTTCATGTACTTAAGTCGGCATTGTGCCTTTTGTATTTAATTCCGATGCAATTTCTGTGTTTCATCGTCAATAAGAAGATCAGAGGGATATAGTAAACCTGTTGTGAGGCATCGGAATCTATAACTAGTGTCACAGGAATGGTTCAAAACATAGACTGTAAGAAGAGTCAGTCTTCTTGTACTTAAGTCGGTATTGTGCCTTTTGTATTTAATTCCGATGCAATTTCTGTATTTCATCGTCAATAAGAAGGTCCAAGGTATACAGTAAACCTGAAGTGAAGCATCGGAATCTATAACTAGTGTCACAGAAATGTTTCAAAACAAAGACAGTGAGAAGAGTCAGTCTTCTTGTACGTAAGTCGGCATTGTGCCTTTTCTATTTATTTCCGACGCAATTTCTGTGTTTCATCGTCAATTAGAAGGTCCGAGGTATACAGTAAACCTGAAGTGAAGCATCGGAATCTATAACTAGTGTCAGAGGAATGGTACAAAGATACAGTAAGAAGAGTCATTCTTCTTGTACTTAACTCGGCATTGTGCCTTTTCTATTTCATTCCGATGCAATATCTATATTTCATCGTCAATAAGAAGATCCAAGGGATACAGTAAACCTGAAGTGAAGCATCGGAATCTATAACTAGTGTCACAGGAATGGTTCAAAACATAGTCAGTAAGAAGCGTCAGTATTCTTGTACTTAAGTCGGCATTGTGCCTTGACAATTTAATTCTGATGCAATTTCTGTGTTTCATCGTCAATTAGAAGATCCTAGGGATACAGTAAACCTGGAGTGAAGCACCGGAATCTATAACTAGTGTCACAGGAATGGTTCAAAACATAGACAGTAGGATGAGTCAATCTTCTTGTACTTAAGTCGGCATTGTGCCTTTTGTATTTAATTCCGATGCAATTTCTGTGTTTCATCGTCTATAAGAAGGTCCAAGGGATACAGTAAACCTGGAGTGAAGCATCGGAATCTATAACTTGTGTCACAGGTATTGTTCAAAACATAGACAGTAAGAAGAGTCAGTCTTCTTGTACTTAAGTCGGCATTGTGACTTTTCTATTTAATTCCGATGCAATTTCTGTGTTTCATCGTCAATAAGAAGGTCAGAGGGATACAGTAAAACTGAAGTGTAGCATCGGAATCTATAACTAGTGTCACAGGAATGGCTCTAAACAAAGTGAGTAAGAAGAGTCAGTCTTCTTGTCCTTAATTCGGCATTGTGCCTTTTGTATTTAATTCCGTTGCAATTTCTGTTTTTCATCGTCAATAAGAAGGTCCAAGGGATACAGTAAACCTGGAGTGAAGCACCGGAATCTATAACTAGTGTCACAGGAATGGTTCAAAACATAGGCAGTAAGAAGAGTCAGTCTTCGAGTACTTAAGTCGGCATTTTGCGTTTTGTATTTAATTCCGATGCAATTTCTGTGTTTTATCGTCAATAAGAAGGTCAGAGGGATACAGTAAACCTGAAGTGAAGCTTCGGAATCTATAACTAGTGTCACAGGAATGGTTCAAAACATAGTCAGTAAAAAGAGTCAGTCTTCTTGTACTTAAGCCGGAATTGTGCCTTTTGTATTTAATTCCGATGCAACTTCTGTGTTTCATCGTCAATAAGAAGGTCCAAGAGATACAGTAAACCTGAAGTGGAGCATCGGAATCTATAACTAGTGTCACAGGAATGGTTCAAAACATAGTCAGTAAGAAGCGTCAGTCTTCTTGTACTTAAGTCGGAATTGTGCCTTTTGTATTTAATTCCGATGCAATTTCTGTGTTTCATCGTCAAATAGAATGTCCAAGGTATACAGTAAACCTGAAGTGAAACATCGGAATCTATAACTAGTGTCACAGGAATGGTTCAAAGCATAGTCAGTAAGAAGAGTCAGTCTTCTTTTACTTAAGTCATCATTGTGCCTTTTGTATTTAATTCCGATGCAATTTCTGTGTTTCATCGCCAATAAGGAGGTTTAAGGGATACAGTAAACCTGAAGTGAAGCATCGGAATCTATAACTAGTGTCCCAGGAATGGTTCAAAACATAGACAGTACGAAGAGTCAGTCTTCTTGTACTTAAGTCGGCATTGTGCTTTTTGTGTTTAATTCGGATGCAATTTCTGTGTTTTATCGTCAATAGGAAGGTCAGAGGGATACAGTAAACCAGAAGTGAAGCATCGGAATCTATAACTAGAGTCACAGGAATAGTTCAAACATAAACAGTAAGAAGAGTCAGTCTCCTTGTATTTAAGTCTTCATTGTGCCTTTTCTATTTTATTCCGATGCAATATCTGTGTTTCATCGTCAATAAGGTCCAAGGGATTCAGCAAACCTGAAGTGAAGCATCGGAATCTATCACTAGTGTCACAGGAATGGTTCAAAACATAGTCAGTAAGAAGCGTCAGTCTTCTTGTACTTAAGTCGGCATTGTGGCTTTTCTATTTAATTCTGATGCAATTTCTGTGTTTCATCGTCAATTAGAAGGTCCAAGGGATACAGTAAACCTGGAGTGAAGCACCGGAATCTATAACTAGTGTCACAGAAATGGTTCAAAGCATAGTCAGTAAGAAGCGTCAGTCTTCTTGTACTTAAGTCGGCATTGTGGCTTTTCTATTTAATTTTGATGCAATTTCTGTGTTTCATCGTCAATTAGAAGGTCCAAGGGATACAGTAAGCCCGGAGTGACTACCGGAATCTATAACTAGTGTCACAGGAATGGTTCAATACATAGACAGTTGGGAGAGTCAGTCTTCTTGTACTTAAGTCGGCATTGTGCCTTTTCTACTTAATTCCGATGCAATTTCTGTGTTTCATCGTCAATAAGAAGGTTTAAGAGATACAGTAAACCTGGAGTAAAGTATCGGAATCTATAACTAGTGTCACAGGAATGGTTCAAAACATAGACAGTAAGAAGTGTCAGTCTTCTTGTACTTAAGTCGGCATTGTGCCTTTTCTATTTAATTCCGATGCAATTTCTGTGTTTCATTGTCAATAAGAAGGTCAGAGGGATACAGTACACCTGAAGTGAAGCATCGGAATCTATAACTAGTGTCACAGGAATGGTTCAAAACATAGTCAGTAATAAGAGTCAGTCTTCTTGTCCTTAAGTCGGCATTGTGCCTTTTGTATGTAATTCCGATGCAATTTCTGTTTTTCATCGTCAATAAGAAGGTCCAAGGGATACAGTAAACCTCGAGTGTAGCATCGGAATCTATAACTGGTGTCACAGGAATGGTTTAAAACATAGGCAGTAAGAAGAGTCAGTCCACGTGTACTTAAGTCGCCATTTTGCCCTTTGTATTTAATTCCGATGCAATTTCTGTGTTTCATCGTCAATAAGAAGGTCAGAGGGATACAGTAAACCTGAAGTGAAGCATGAGAATCCATAACTAGTGTCACAGGAATGGTTCAAAACATAGTCAGTAAAAAGAGTCAGTCTTCTTGTCCTTAAGTCGGCATTGTACCATTTGTATTTAATTCCGATGCAATTTCTGTGTTTCATCGTCAATAAGAAGGTCCAAGGGACACAGTAAACCTGAAGTGAAGCATCGGAATCTATAACTAGTGTCATAGGAATGGTTCAAAACATAGTCAGTAGGAAGAGTAGGTGTCATGTACTTAAGTCGGCATTGTGCCTTTTGTATTTAATTCCGATGCAAATTCTGTGTTTCATCGTCAATAAGGTCAGAGGGATACAGCAAACCTGAGGTGAAGCATCGCAATCTATAACTAGTGTCACAGGAATGGTTCAAAACATAGTCAGTAAGAAGAGTCAGTCTTCTTGTAGTTAAGTCTGCATTGTGCCTTTTGTATTTAATTCCGATGCAATTTCTGTGTTTCATCATCAATAAGACGGTCAGAGGGATACAGTAAACCTGAAGTGAAGCATCGGAATCTATAACTAGTGTCACAGGAATGGTTCAAAACTTAGACAGTAAGAAGGATCAGTCCTCTTGTACTTAAGTCGGCATTGTGCCTTTTGTATTTAATTCTGATGCAATTTCTGTGTTTCATCGTCAATAAGAAGATCAGAGGGATACAGTAAACCTGAAGTGAAGCATCTGAATCTATAACTAGTGTCACAGGAATGGTTCGAAACATAGACAGTAAGAAAAGTCAGTCGTCTTGTACTTAAGTCGGCATTGTGCCTTTTCTATTTAATTCCGATGCAATTTCTGTGTTTCATCGTCAATAAGAAGGTCAGAGGGATATAGTAAACCAGAATTGAAGCATCCGAATCCATAACTAGTGTCACAGGAATGGTTCAAAACATAGGTAGTAAAAAGAGTCAGTCTTCTTGTACTTAAGTCGGCATTGTGATTTTTGTATTTAATTCCGATGCAATTTCTGTGTTTCAACGTCAATAAGAAGGTCCAAGGGATACAATAAACTTGAAGTGAAGCATCGGAATCTATAACTAGTGTCACAGGAGTGGTTCAAACATAGACAGTAGGAAGAGTCAGTCTCCTTGTACTTAAGTCTTCATTGTGCCTTTTCTATTTTATTCCGATGCAATATCTGTGTTTCATCGTCAATAATGTCCAAGGGATTCAGTAAACCTGAAGTGAAGCATCGGAATCTATCACTAGTGTCACAGGAATGGTTCAAAACATAGTAAGAAGCTTTAGTCTTCTTGTACATAAGTCGGCATTGTGGCTTTTCTATTTAATTCTGATGCAATTTCTGTGTTTCATCGTCAATTAGAAGGTCAAAGGGATACAGTAAACCTGGAGTGAAGCACCGGAATATATAACTAGTGTCACAGGAATGGTTCAATACATAGACAGTTGGAAGAGTCAGTCTTCTTGTACTTAAGTCGGCATTGTGCCTTTTCTACTTAATTCCGATGCAATTTCTGTGTTTCATCGTCAATAAGAAGGTCCAAGGGATACAATATACCTGAAGTGAAGCATCGGAATCTATAACTAGTGTCACAGGAATGGTTCAAAACATAGACAGTAGGATGAGTCAGTCTTCTTGTACTTAAGTCGGCATTGTGCCTTTTGTATTTAATTCCGATGCAATTTCTGTGTTTCATCGTCTATAAGAAGGTCCAAGGGATACAGTAAACCTGGAGTGAAGCATCGGAATCTATAACTAGTGTCACAGGTATGTTTCAAAACATAGACAGTAAGAAGAGTCAGTCTTCTTGTACTTAAGTCGGCATTGTGACTTTTCTATTTAATTCCGATGCAATTTCTGTGTTTCATCGTCAATAAGAAGGTCAGAGGGATACAGTAAACCTGAAGTGAAGCATCGGAATCTATAACTAGTGTCACAGGAATGGTTCAAAACATAGTCAGTAAGAAGAGTCAGTCTTTTTGTACTTAAGTTGGCATTGTGCCTTTTGTGTTTAATTCCGATGCAAATTCTGTGTTTCATCGACAATAAGAAGGTCCAAGGGATACAGTAAACCTCAAGTGAAGCATCAGAATCTATAACTAGTTTCACAAGAATGGTTCAAAACATAGTCAGTAAGAAGAATCAGTCTTCTTGCACTTAAGTCGGCATTGTGCCTTTTGTATTTAATTCCGATGCAATTTCTGTGTTTCATCGTCAATAAGAAGGTCAGAGGGATACAGTAAACCTGAAGTGAAGCATCGGAATCTATAACTAGTGTCCCAGGAATGGTTCAAAACATAGACAGTAGGAAGAGTCAGTCTTCTTGTACTTAAGTCGGCATTGTGCTTTTTGTATTTAATTCGGATGCAATTTCTGTGTTTCATCGTCAATAGGAAGGTCAGAGGAATACAGTAAACCAGAAGTGAACCATCGGAATCTATAACTTGTGTCACAGGAATAGTTCAAACATAAACAGTAAGAAGAGTCAGTCTCCTTGTATTTAAGTCTTCATTGTGCCTTTTCTATTTTATTCCGATGCAATATCTGTGTTTCATCGTCAATAAGGTCCAAGGGATTCAGCAAACCTGAAGTGAAGCATCGGAATCTATCACTAGTGTCACAGGAATGGTTCAAAACATAGTCAGTAAGAAGCGTCAGTCTTCTTGTACTTAAGTCGGCATTGTGGCTTTTCTATTTAATTCTGATGCAATTTCTGTGTTTCATCGTCAATTAGAAGGTCCAAGGGATACAGTAAACCTGGAGTGAAGCTCCGGAATCTATAACTAGTGTCACAGGAATGGTTCAATACATAGACAGTTGGAAGAGTCAGTCTTCTTGTACTTAAGTCGGCATTGTGCCTTTGCTACTTAATTCCGTTGCAATTTCTGTGTTTCATCGTCAACAAGAAGGTTTAAGGGCTACAGTAAACCTGGAGTAAAGTATCGGAATCTATAACTAGTGTCACAGGAATGGTTCAGAACATAGACAGTAAGAAGAGTCAGTCTTCTTGTACTTAAGTCGGCATTGTGCCTTTTCTATTTAATTCCGATGCAATTTCTGTGTTTCATCGTCAATAAGAAGGTCAGAGGGATACAGTAAACCTGAAGTGAAGCATCTGAATCTATAGCTAGTGTCACAGGAATGGTTCAAAACATAGTCAGTAATAAGAGTCAGTCTTCTTGTCCTTAAGTCGGCATTGTGCCTTTTGTATGTAATTCCGATGCAATTTCTGTTTTTCATCGTCAATGAGAAGGTCCAAGGGATACAGTAATCCTGGAGTGAAGCATCGGAATCTATAACTAGTGTCACAGGAATGGTTCAAAACATAGTCAGTAGGAAGAGTCGGTGTCATTTACTCAAGTCGGCATTGTGCCTTTTGTATTTAATTCCGATGCAAATTCTGTGTTTCATCGTCAATAAGAAGGTCAGAGGGATACAGCAAACCTGAGGTGAAGCATCGGAATCTATAACTAGTGTCACAGGAATGGTTCAAAACATAGTCGGTAAGAAGAGTCAGTCTTCTTGTACTTAAGTCGGCATTGTGCCTTTTCTATTTAAATCCGATGCAATTTCTGTGTTTCATCGTCAATAAGAAGGTCAGAGGGATACGGTAAACCTGAAGTGAAGCATCGGAATCTATAACTAGTGTCACAGGAATGGTTCAAAACATAGACAGTAAGATGGATCAGTCCTCTTGTACTTAAGTCGGCATTGTGACTTTTGTATTTAATTCTGATGCAATTTCTATGTTTCATCGTCAATAAGAAGATCAGAGGGATACAGTAAACCTGAAGTGAAGCATCGGAATCTATAACTAGTGTCACAGGAATGGTTCAAAACATAGACAGTAAGAAAAGTCAGTCGTCTTGTACTTAAGTCGGCATTGCGCCTTTTCTATTTAATTCCGATGCAATTTCTGTGTTTCATCGTCAATAAGAAGGTCAGAGGGATATAGTAAACCAGAATTGAAGCATCCGAATCCATAACTAGTGTCACAGGAATGGTTCAAAACATAGTCAGTAAAAAGAGTCAGTCTTCTTGTACTTAAGTCGGCATTGTGATTTTTGTATTTAATTCCGATGCAAATTCTGTGTTTCATCGACAATAAGAAGGTCCAAGGGATACAATAAACTTGAAGTGAAGCATCGCAATCTATAACTAGTGTCAAAGGAATGGTTCAAACATACACAGTAGGAAGAGTCAGTCTCCTTGTACTTAAGTCTTCATTGTGCCTTTTCTATTTTATTCCGATGCAATATCTGTGTTTAATCGTCAATAAGAAGGTAGAGGGATACAGTAAACCTGAAGTGAAGCATCGGAATCCAAAACTAGTGTCACAGGAAAGGTTCAAAACATAGACAGTAGGAAGAGTCAGTCCTCTTGTACCTAAGTCGGCATTGTGCCTTTTGTATTTAAATCCGATGCAATTTCTGTGTTTCATCGTCAGTAAGATGGTCCAAGGTATAGAGTAAACCTGAATGGAAGCATCGGAATCTATATCTAGTGTCACAGGATTGGTTCAAAACATAGTCAGTAAGAAGAGTCAGTCTTCTTGTACTTAAGTCGGCATTGTGCCTTTTCTATTTAATTCCGATGCAATTTCGGTGTTTCATCGTCAATAAGAAGCTCCAAGGGATACGGTAAACCTGGAGTGAAACATCGGAATCTATAACTAGAGTCACAGAAATGGTTCAAAACATAGACAGTAAGAAGAGTCAGTCTTCTTGTACTTAAGTCGGCATTGTACCTATTCTATTTAATTCCGATGCAATTTCTGTGTTTCATCGTCAATAAGAAGGTCAGAGGGATACAGTCAACCTGAAGTGAAGCATCGGAATCTATAACTAGTGTCACAAGAATGGTTCAAATCATAGTCAGTAAGAAGAGTCAGTCTTCTTGTACTTAAGTCGGCATTGTGCCTTTTCTATTTAAATCCGATGCAATTTCTGTGTTTCATCGTCAATAAGAAGGTCAGAGGGATACGGTAAACCTGAAGTGAAGCAACGGAATCTATAACTAGTGTCACAGGAATGCTTCAAAACATGGTCAGGAAGAAGAGTCAGTCTTCTTGTACTTAAGTCGGCATTGTGGCTTTTGTATTTAATTCCGATGCAATTTCTGTGTTTCATCGTCAATAAGAATGTCAGAGGGATACAGTTACCCTCAAGTGAAGCATCGGAATCTATAACTAGTGTCACAGGAATGGATCAAAACATAGTCAGTAAGAAGAGTCAGTCTTCTTGTCCTTAAATCGGAAATGTGCCTTTTCTATTTAATTCCGGTGCAATTTCTGTGTTTCATCGGCAATTAGGTCAGAGGGATACAGTAAACCTTAAGTGAAGCATCGGAATCTATAACTAGTGTCACAGGAATGGTTCAAACATAGACAGTAGGAAGAGTCAGTCTTCTTGTACTTAAGTCGGCATTGTGCCTTTTGTATTTAATTCCGATGCAATTTCTGTGTTTCATCGTCAATAAGAAGGTCTGAGGGATACAGTAGACCTGAAGTGAAGCATCGGAATCCAAAACTACTGTCACATGAATGGTTCAAAGCATAGTCAGTAACAAGAGTCAGTCTTCTTGTCCTTAAGTCGGCATTGTGCCTTTTGTATTTAATTCCGATGCAATTTCTGTGTTTCATCGTCAATAAGAAAGTCCAAGGGATATAGTACAACTGGAGTGAAGCATCGGAATCCATAACAAGTGTCACAGGAATGGTTCAAAACATAGACAGTAAAAAGAGTCAGTCTTCTAGTACTTAAGCCGGCATTGTGCCTTTTGTATTTAATTCCGATGCAATTTCTATGTTTCATCGTCAATAAGAATGCCCAGGGGATACAGTAAACCTGAAGTGAAGCATCGGAATCTATAACTAGTGTCACAGGAATGGTTCAAATCATTGTCAATAAGAAGAGTCAGTCTTCATGTACTTAAGCCGCCATTGTGCGTTCTGTATTTAATTGCGATGCAATTTCTGTGTTTCATCGTCAATAAGAAGGGCGGAGGGATACGGTAAACCTGAAGTGAAGCATCGGAATCTATAACTAGTGTCACAGGAATGGTTCAAAGCATAGTCAGTAAGAAGAGTCAGTCCTCTTGTCCTTAAGTCGGCAATGTGCCTTTTGTATTTAATTCCGATGCAATTTCTGTGTTTCATCGGCAATAAGGTCAGAGGGATACAGTAAACCTGAAGTGAAGCATCGGAATCTATAACTAGTGTCACAGGAATGGTTCAAATCATAGACAGTAGGAAGAGTCAGTCTTCTTGTACTTGAGTCGGCATTGTGCCTTTTGTATTTAATTCCGATGCAATTTCTGTGTTTCATCGTTAATAAGAATGTCCAGGGCATACAGTAAACCTGAAGTGAAGCATCGGAATCTATAACTAGTGTAACAGGAATAGTTCAATTCATTCTCAATAAGTAGAGTCGGTCTTCATGTACTTAAGTCGGCATTGTGCTTTTTGTATTTAATTCCGATGCAATTTCTGTGTTTCATCGTCAATAAGAATGTCCAAGGGATACAGTAAACCTGAAGTGAAGCATCGGAATCTATAAGTAGTGTCACAGGAATGGTTCAAATCTTTGTCAATAACAAGAGTCGGTCTTCATGTACTTAAGTCGGCATTGTGCCTTTTGTATTTAATTCCGATGCAATTACTGTGTTTCATCGTCAATAAGAAGGTCAGAGGGATACAGTAAACCTGATGTGCAGCATCGGAATCTATAACTTGTGTCACAGGATTGGTTCAAAACATAGTCAGTAAGAAGAGTCAGTGTTCTTGTCCTTAAGTCGGCATTGTGGCTTTTGTATTTAATTCCGAAGCAATTTCTGTGTTTCATCGGCAATAACGTCAGATAGATACAGTAAACCTGAAGTGAAGCATCGGAATCTATAACTAGTGTCACACGAATGGTTCAAAACTAAGACAGTAGAAAAAATCAGTCTTCTTGTACTTAAGTCGGCATTGTACCTTTTGTTTTTAATTCCGATGCAATTTCTGTGTTTCATCGTCAATAAGAAGGTCAGAGGGATACAGTAAACCTGAAGTGAAGCATCGGAATCCAAAACTAGTGTCACAGGAATGGTTCAAAACATAGACAGTAGGAAGAGTCAGTCCTCTTGTACCTAAGTCGGCATTGTGCCTTTTGTATTTAATTCCGATGCAATTTCTGTGTTTCTTCGTCAATAAGAAGGTCCAAGGTATACAGTAAACCTGAAGGGAAGCATCGGAATCTATATCTAGTGTCACAGGATTGGTTCAAAGCATAGTCAGTAAGAAGAGTAAGTCTTCTTGTATTTAAGTCAGCATTGTGCCTTTTCTATTTAATTCCGATGCAATTTCTGTGTTTCATCGTCAATAAGAAGGTCCAAGGGATACAGTACACCTGAAGTGAGGCATCGGAATCTATAACTAGTGTCACAGGAATGGTCCAAATCATTGTCAATAACAAGAGTCGGTCTTCATGTACTTAAGTCGGCATTGTGCCTTTTGTATTGAATTCCGATGCAATTACTGTGTTTCATCGTCAATAAGAAGGTCAGAGGGACACAGTAAACCTGAAGTGAAGCATCGGAATCTATAACTAGTGTCACAGGAATGGTTCTAAACATAGTCAGTTAGAAGAGTCAGTCTTCTTGTCCTTCAGTCGGCATTGTGCCTTTTGTATTTAATTCCGATGCAATTTCTGTGTTTCATCGTCAATAAGAAGGTCCAAGGGATTCAGTAAACCTGGAGTGTAGCATCGGAATCTATAACTAGTGTCACAGGAATGGTTCACTACATAGACAGTAAGAAGAGTCAGTCTTCGTGTACTTAAGACGGCATTTTGCCTTTTGTATTTAATTCCGATGCAATTTCTGAGTTTCATGGTCAATAAGAAGGGCTGAGGGATAAAGTAAACGTAACGTGAAGCATGGGAATCTATAACTAGTATCACAGGAATGGTTCAAAACATAGTCATCAACAAGAGTCAGGCTTCTTGTCGTTAAGTCGGCATTGTGCCTTTTGTATTTAATTCCGATGCAATTTCTGTGTTTCATCGGCAATAAGGTCAGAGGGATACAGTAAACCTGAACTGAAGCATCGGAATCTATAACTAGTGTCACAGGAATGGTACAAAGCATAGAGAGTAGGAAGAGTCAGTCTTCTTGTCCTTCAGTCGGCATTGTGCCTTTTGTATTTAATTCCGATGCAATTTCTGTGTTTCATCGGCAATAACGTCAGAGGGATACAGTAAACCTGAAGTGAAGCATCGGAATCCAAAACTAGTGTCACAGGAATGGTTCAAAACATAGACAGTAGGAAGAGTCAGTCCTCTTGTACCTAAGTCGGCTTGTGCCTTTTGTATTTAAATCCAATGCAATTTCTGTGTTTCATTGTCAGTAAGATGGTCCAAGGTATACAGTAAACCTGAATGGAAGCATCGGAATCTATATCTAGTGTCACAGGATTGGTTCAAAACATAGTCAGTAAGAAGAGTCAGTCTTCTTGTACTTAAGTCGGCATTGTGCCTTTTCTATTTAATTCCGATGCAATTTCTGTGTTTCATCGTCAATAAGAAGGTCCAAGGGATACGGTAAACCTGGAGTGAAACATCGGAATCTATAACTAGAGTCACAGGAATGGTTCAAAACATAGACAGTAAGAAGAGTCAGTCTTCTTGTACTTAAGTCGGCATTGTGCCTTTTCTATTTAAATCCTATGCAATTTCTGTGTTTCATCGTCAATAAGAAGGTCAGAGGGATACAGTAAACCTAAAGTGAAGCAACGGAATCTATAACTAGTGTCACAGGAATGGTTCAAAACATTGTCAGTAGGAAGAGTAGGTCTTCTTGTACTTAAGTCGGCATTGTGCCTTTTGTATTTAATTCCGATGCAATTTCTGTGTTTCATCGTCAATAAGAAGATCAGAGGGATATAGTAAACCTGAAGTGAAACATCGGAATCTATAACTAGTGTCACAGGAATGGTTCAAAACATAGTCAGTAAGAAGCGTCAGTATTCTTGTACTTAAGTCGGTATTGTGCCTTTTGTATTTAATTCGGATGCAATTTCTGTGTTTCATCGTCAATAGGAAGGACAGAGGGATACAGGAAACCTGAATTGAAGCATCGGAATCTATAGCTAGTGTCACAGGAATGGTACAAAGATACAGTAAGAAGAGTCATTCTTCTTGTACATAACTCGGCACTGTGCCTTTTCTATTTCATTCCGATGCAATATCTGTATCTCATCGTCAATAAGAAGATCCAAGGGATACAGTAAACCTGAAGTGAAGCATCGGAATCTATAACTAGTGTCACAGGAATGGTTCAAATCATAGTCAGTAAGAAGCGTCAGTATTCTTGTACTTAAGTCGGCATTGTGCCTTGACTATTTAATTCTGATGCAATTTCTGTGTTTCATTGTCAATAAGAAGATCCAAGGGATACAGTAAACCTGGAGTGAAGCACCGGAATCTATAACTAGTGTCACAGGAATGGTTCAAAACATAGACAGTAGGATGAGTCAATCTTCTTGTACTTAAGTCGGCATTGTGCCTTTTGTATTTAATTCCGATGCAATTTCTGTGTTTCATCGTCTATAAGAAGGTCCAAGGGATACAGTAAACCTGGAGTGAAGCATCGGAATCTATAACTAGTGTCACAGGTATGGTTCAAAACATAGTCAGTAAAAAGAGTCAGTCTTCTTGTACTTAAGTCGGAATTGTGCCTTTTGTATTTAATTCCGATGCAACTTCTGTGTTTCATCGTCAATAAGAAGGTCCAAGAGATACAGTAAACCTGAAGTGGAGCATCGGAATCTATAACTAGTGTCACAGGAATGGTTCAAAACATAGTCAGTAAAAAGAGTCAGTCTTCTTGTACTTAAGTCGGAATTGTGCCTTTTGTATTTAATTCCGATGCAACTTCTGTGTTTCATCGTCAATAAGAAGGTCCAAGAGATACAGTAAACCTGAAGTGGAGCATCGGAATCTATAACTAGTGTCACAGGAATGGTTCACAACATAGACAGTAAGAAGAGTCAGTCTTCTTGTACTTAAGTCGGTATTGTGCCTTTTGTATTTAATTCCGATGCAATTTCTGTGTTTCATCGTCAGTAAGAAGGTCCAAGGGATACAGTAAACCTGAAGTGAAGCATCGGAATCTATAACTAGTGTCACAGAAATGGTTGAAAACATAGACAGTACGAAGAGTAAGTCTTCTTGTACTTAAGTCGCCATTGTGCTTTTTGTATTTAATTCCGATGCAATTTCTGTGTTTCATCGTCATATAGAATGTCCAAGGTATACAGTAAACCTGAAGTGAAACATGGGAATCTATAACTAGTGTCACAGGAATGGTTCAAAGCATAGTCAGTAAGAAGAGTCAGTCTTCTTATACTTAAGTCATCATTGTGCCTTTTGTATTTAATTCCGATGCAATTTCTGTGTTTCATCGCCAATAAGGAGGTTTAAGGGATACAGTAAAACTGAAGTGAAGCATCGGAATCTATAACTAGTGTCCCAGGAATGGTTCAAAACATAGACAGTACGAAGAGTCAGTCTTCTTGTACTTAAGTCGGCATTGTGCTTTTTGTATTTAATTCGGATGCAATTTCTGTGTTTCATCGTCAATAGGAAGGTCAGAGGGATACAGTAAACCAGAAGTGAAGCATCGGAATCTATAACTAGAGTCACAGGAATAGTTCAAACATAAACAGTAAGAAGAGTCAGTCTCCTTGTATTTAAGTCTTCATTGTGCCTTTTCTATTTTATTCCGATGCAATATCTGTGTTTCATCGTCAATAAGGTCCAAGGGATTCAGCAAACCTGAAGTGAAGCATCGGAATCTATCACTAGTGTCACAGGAATGGTTCAAAACATAGTCAGTAAGAAGCGTCAGTCTTCTTGTACTTAAGTCGGCATTGTGGCTTTTCTATTTAATTCTGATGCAATTTCTGTGTTTCATCGTCAATTAGAAGGTCCAGGGGATACAGTAAACCTGGAGTGAGGCACCGGAATCTATAACTAGTGTCACAGGAATGGTTCAAACATAGTCAGTAAGAAGCGTCAGTCTTCTTGTACTTAAGTCGGCATTGTGGCTTTTCTATTTAATTCTGATGCAATTTCTGTGTTTCATCGTCAATAAGAAGGTCAGAGGGATATAGTAAACCAGAATTGAAGCATCCGAATCCATAACTAGTGTCACAGGAATGGTTCAAAACATAGTCAGTAAGAAGAGTCAGTCGTCATGTAGTTAAGTCTGCATTGTGCCTTTTGTATTTAATTCCGATGCAATTTCTGTGTTTCATCATCAATAAGACGGTCAGAGGGATACTGTAAACCTGAAGTGAAGCATCGGAATCTATAACTAGTGTCACAGGAATGGTTCAAAACTTAGACAGTAAGAATGATCAGTCCTCTTGTACTTAAGTCAGCATTGTGCCTTTTGTATTTAATTCTGATGCAATTTCTGTGTTTCATCGTCAATAAGAAGATCAGAGGGATACAGTAAACCTGAAGTGAAGCATCGGAATCTATAACTAGTGTCACAGGAATGGTTCAAAACTTAGACAGTAAGAAGGATCAGTCCTCTTGTACTTAAGACGGCATTGTGCCTTTTGTATTTCATTCTGATGCAATTTCTGTGTTTCATCGTCAATAAGAAGATCAGAGGGATACAATAAACTTGAAGTGAAGCATCGGAATCTATAACTAGTGTCACAGGAATGGTTCAAACATAGACAGTAGGAAGAGTCAGTCTCCTTGTACTTAAGTCTTCATTGTGCCTTTTCTATTTTATTCCGATGCAATATCTGTGTTTCATCGTCAATAAGGTCCAAGGGATTCAGTAAACCCGAAGTGAAGCATCGGAATCTATCACTAGTGTCACAGGAATGGTTCAAAACATAGTCAGTAAGAAGCTTTAGTCTTCTTGTACATAAGTCGGCATTGTGGCTTTTCTATTTAATTCTGATGCAATTTCTGTGTTTCATCGTCAATTAGAAGGTCCAAGGGATACAGTAAACCTGGAGTGAAGCACCGGAATCTATAACTAGTGTTACAGGAATGGTTCAATACATAGACAGTTGGAAGAGTCAGTCTTCTTGTACTTAAGTCGGCATTGTGCCTTTTCTACTTAATTCCGATGCAATTTCTGTGTTTCATCGTCAATAAGAAGGTCCAAGGGATACAATATACCTGAAGTGAAGCATCGGAATCTATAACTAGTGTCACAGGAATGGTTCAAAACATAGTCAGTAAAAAGAGTCAGTCTTCTTGTACTTAAGTCGGAATTGTGCCTTTTGTATTTAATTCCGATGCAACTTCTGTGTTTCATCGTCAATAAGAAGGTCCAAGAGATACAGTAAACCTGAAGTGGAGCATCGGAATCTATAACTAGTGTCACAGGAATGGTTCAAAGCATAGTCAGTAAAAAGAGTCAGTCTTCTTGTACTTAAGTCGGAATTGTGCCTTTTGTATTTAATTCCGATGCAACTTCTGTGTTTCATCGTCAATAAGAAGGTCCAAGAGATACAGTAAACCTGAAGTGGAGCATCGGAATCTATAACTAGTGTCACAGGAATGGTTCACAACATAGACAGTAAGAAGAGTCAGTCTTCTTGTACTTAAGTCGGTATTGTGCCTTTTGTATTTAATTCCGATGCAATTTCTGTGTTTCATCGTCAGTAAGAAGGTCCAAGGGATACAGTAAACCTGAAGTGAAGCATCGGAATCTATAACTAGTGTCACAGAAATGGTTGAAAACATAGACAGTACGAAGAGTAAGTCTTCTTGTACTTAAGTCGCCATTGTGCTTTTTGTATTTAATTCCGATGCAATTTCTGTGTTTCATCGTCATATAGAATGTCCAAGGTATACAGTAAACCTGAAGTGAAACATGGGAATCTATAACTAGTGTCACAGGAATGGTTCAAAGCATAGTCAGTAAGAAGAGTCAGTCTTCTTATACTTAAGTCATCATTGTGCCTTTTGTATTTAATTCCGATGCAATTTCTGTGTTTCATCGCCAATAAGGAGGTTTAAGGGATACAGTAAAACTGAAGTGAAGCATCGGAATCTATAACTAGTGTCCCAGGAATGGTTCAAAACATAGACAGTACGAAGAGTCAGTCTTCTTGTACTTAAGTCGGCATTGTGCTTTTTGTATTTAATTCGGATGCACTTTCTGTGTTTCATCGTCAATAGGAAGGTCAGAGGGATACAGTAAACCAGAAGTGAAGCATCGGAATCTATAACTAGAGTCACAGGAATAGTTCAAACATAAACAGTAAGAAGAGTCAGTCTCCTTGTATTTAAGTCTTCATTGTGCCTTTTCTATTTTATTCCGATGCAATATCTGTGTTTCATCGTCAATAAGGTCCAAGGGATTCAGCAAACCTGAAGTGAAGCATCGGAATCTATCACTAGTGTCACAGGAATGGTTCAAAACATAGTCAGTAAGAAGCGTCAGTCTTCTTGTACTTAAGTCGGCATTGTGGCTTTTCTATTTAATTCTGATGCAATTTCTGTGTTTCATCGTCAATTAGAAGGTCCAGGGGATACAGTAAACCTGGAGTGAGGCACCGGAATCTATAACTAGTGTCACAGGAATGGTTCAAACATAGTCAGTAAGAAGCGTCAGTCTTCTTGTACTTAAGTCGGCATTGTGGCTTTTCTATTTAATTCTGATGCAATTTCTGTGTTTCATCGTCAATTAGAAGGTCCAAGGGATACAGTAAACCTGGAGTGAAGCACCGGAATCTATAACTAGTGTCACAGGAATGGTTCAATACATTGACAGTTGGAAGAGTCAGTCTTCTTGTACTTAAGTCGGCATTGTGCCTTTTCTACTTAATTCCGATGCAATTTCTGTGTTTCATCGTCAATAAGAAGGTTTAAGGGATACAGTAAACCTGGAGTAAAGTATCGGAATCTATAACTAGTGTCACAGGAATGGTTCAAAACATAGACAGTAAGAAGAGTCAGTCTTCTTGTACTTAAGTCGGCATTGTGCCTTTTCTATTTAATTCCGATGCAATTTCTGTGTTTCATTGTCAATAAGAAGGTCAGAGGGATACAGTAAACCTGAAGTGAAGCATCGGAATCTATAACTAGTGTCACAGGAATGGTTCAAAACATAGTCAGTAAAAAGAGTCAGTCTTCTTGTCCTTAAATCGGCATTGTACCTTTTGTATTTAATTCCGATGCAATTTCTGTGTTTCATCGTCAATAAGAAGGTCCAAGGGACACAGTAAACCTGAAGTGAAGCATCGGAATCTATAACTAGTGTCACAGGAATGGTTCAAAACATAGACAGTAAGAAGGATCAGTCCTCTTGTACTTAAGTCGGCATTGTGCCTTTTGTATTTAATTCTGATGCAATTTCTGTGTTTCATCGTCAATAAGAAGATCAGAGGGATACAGTAAACCTGAAGTGAAGCATCGGAATCTATAACTAGTGTCACAAGAATGGTTCAAAACATAGACAGTAGGAAGAGTCAGTCTCCTTGTACTTAAGTCTTCATTGTGCCTTTTCTATTTTATTCCGATGCAATATCTGTGTTTCATCGTCAATAAGGTCCAAGGGATTCAGTAAACCCGAAGTGAAGCATCGGAATCTATCACTAGTGTCACAGGAATGGTTCAAAACATAGTCAGTAAGAAGCTTTAGTCTTCTTGTACATAAGTCGGCATTGTGGCTTTTCTATTTAATTCTGATGCAATTTCTGTGTTTCATCGTCAATTAGAAGGTCCAAGGGATACAGTAAACCTGGAGTGAAGCACCGGAATCTATAACTAGTGTTACAGGAATGGTTCAATACATAGACAGTTGGAAGAGTCAGTCTTCTTGTACTTAAGTCGGCATTGTGCCTTTTCTACTTAATTCCGATGCAATTTCTGTGTTTCATCGTCAATAAGAAGGTCCAAGGGATACAATATACCTGAAGTGAAGCATCGGAATCTATAACTAGTGTCACAGGAATGGTTCAAAACATAGACAGTAGGATGAGTCAGTCTTCTTGTACTTAAGTCGGCATTGTGCCTTTTGTATTTAATTCCGATGCAATTTCTGTGTTTCATCGTCTATAAGAAGGTCCAAGGGATACAGTAAACCTGGAGTGAAGCATCGGAATCTATAACTAGTGTCACATGTATGGTTCAAAACATAGACAGTAAGAAGAGTCAGTCTTCTTGTACTTAAGTCGGCATTGTGACTTTTCTATTTAATTCCGATGCAATTTCTGTGTTTCATCGTCAATAAGAAGGTCAGAGGGATACAGTAAACCTGAAGTGAAGCATCGGAATCTATAACTAGTGTCACAGGAATGGTTCAAAACATAGTCAGTAAGAAGAGTCAGTCTTTTTGTACTTAAGTTGGCATTGTGCCTTTTGTGTTTAATTCCGATGCAAATTCTGTGTTTCATCGACAATAAGAAGGTCCAAGGGATACAGTAAACCTGAAGCGAAGCATCGGAATCTATAACTAGTGTCACAGGAGTGGTTCAAAACATAGACAGTAAGAAGAGTCAGTCTTCTTGTACTTAAGTCGGTATTGTGCCTTTTGTATTTAATTCCGATGCAATTTCTGTGTTTCTTCGTCAGTAAGAAGATCCAAGGGACACAGTAAACCTGAAGTGAAGCATCGGAATCTATAACTAGTGTCACAGAAATGGTTCAAAACATAGACAGTACGAAGAGTCAGTCTTCTTGTACTTAAGTCGCCATTGTGCCTTTTGTATTTAATTCCGATGCAATTTCTGTGTTTCATCGTCAAATAGAAGGTCCAAGGTATACAGTAAACCTGAAGTGAAACATCAGAATCTATAACTAGTTTCACAAGAATGGTTCAAAACATAGTCAGTAAGAAGAGTCAGTCTTCTTGCACTTAAGTCGGCATTGTGCCTTTTGTATTTAATTCCGATGCAATTTCTGTGTTTCATCGTCAATAAGAAGGTCAGAGGGATACAGTAAACCTGAAGTGAAGCATCGGAATCTATAACTAGTGTCCCAGGAATGGTTCAGAACATAGACAGTAGGAAGAGTCAGTCTTTTTGTACTTAAGTCGGAATTGTGCTTTTTGTATTTAATTCGGATGCAATTTCTGTGTTTCATCGTCAATAGGAAGGTCAGAGGGATACAGTAAACCAGAAGTGAAGCATCGGAATCTATAACTAGTGTCACAGGAATAGTTCAAACATAAACAGTAGGAAGAGTCAGTCTCCTTGTATTTAAGTCTTCATTGTGCCTTTTCTATTTTATTCCGATGCAATATCTGTGTTTCATCGTCAATAAGGTCCAAGGGATTCAGCAAACCTGAAGTGAAGCATCGGAATCTATCACTAGTGTCACAGGAATGGTTCAAAACATAGTCAGTGAGAAGCGTCAGTCTTCTTGTACTTAAGTCGGCATTGTTGCTTTTCTATTTAATTCTGATGCAATTTCTGTGTTTCATCGTCAATTAGAAGGTCCAAGGGATACAGTAAACCTGGAGTGAAGCACCGGAATCTATAACTAGTGTCACAGGAATGGTTCAATACATAGATAGTTGGAAGAGTCTGTCTTCTTGTACTTAAGTCAGCATTGTGCCTTTGCTACTTAATTCCGTTGCAATTTCTGTGTTTCATCGTCAATAAGAAGGTTTAAGGGATACAGTAAACCTGGAGTAAAGTATCGGAATCTATAACTAGTGTCACAGGAATGGTTCAAAACATAGACAGTAAGAAGAGTCAGTCTTCTTGTACTTAAGTCGGCATTGTGCCTTTTCTATTTAATTCCGATGCAATTTCTGTGTTTCATCGTCAATATGAAGGTCAGAGGGATACAGTAAACCTGAAGTGAAGCATCGGAATCTATAACTAGTGTCACAGGAATGGTTCAAAACATAGTCAGTAATAAGAGTCAGTCTTCTTGTCCTTAAGTCGGCATTGTGCCTTTTGTATGTAATTCCGATGCAATTTCTGTTTTTCATCGTCAATGAGAAGGTCCAAGGGATACAGTAAACCTGGAGTGAAGCATCGGAATCTATAACTAGTGTCACAGGAATGGTTCAAAACATAGTCAGTAGGAAGAGTCGGTGTCATGTACTTAAGTCGGCATTGTGCCTTTTGTATTTAATGCCGATGCAAATTCTGTGTTTCATCGTCAATAAGAAGGTCAGAGGGATACAGCAAACCTGAGGTGAAGCATCGCAATCTATAACTAGTGTCACAGGAATGGTTCAAAACATAGTCGGTAAGAAGAGTCAGTCTTCTTGTAGTTAAGTCTGCATTGTGCCTTTTCTATTTAATTCCGATGCAATTTCTGTGTTTCATCATCAATAAGAAGGTCAGAGTGATACAGTAAACCTGAAGTGAAGCATCGGAATCTATAACTAGTGTCACAGGAATGGTTCAAAACATAGACAGTAAGATGGATCAGTCCTCTTGTACTTAAGTCGGCATTGTGCCTTTTGTATTTAATTCTGATGCAATTTCTATGTTTCATCGTCAATAAGAAGTTCAGAGGGATACAGTAAACCTGAAGTGAAGCATCGGAATCTATAACTAGTGTCACAGGAATGGTTCAAAACATAGACAGTAAGAAAAGTCAGTCGTCTTGTACTTAAGTCGGCATTGTGCCTTTTCTATTTAATTCCGATGCAATTTCTGTGTTTCATCGTCAATAAGAAGGTCAGAGGGATATAGTAAACCAGAATTGAAGCATCCGAATCCATAACTAGTGTCACAGGAATGGTTCAAAACATAGTCAGTAAAAAGAGTCAGTCTTCTTGTACTTAAGTCGGCATTGTCATTTTTGTATTTAATTCCGATGCAATTTCTGTGTTTCATCGTCAATAAGAAGGTCCAAGGGATACAATAAACTTGAAGTGAAGCATCGCAATCTATAACTAGTGGCACAGGAATGGTTCAAACATACACAGTAGGAAGAGTCAGTCTCCTTGTACTTAAGTCTTCATTGTGCCTTTTCTATTTTATTCCGATGCAATATCTATGTTTCATCGTCAATAAGGTCCAAGGGATTCAGTAAACCTGAAGTGAAGCATCGGAATCTATCACTAGTGTCACAGGAATGGTTCAAAACATAGTCAGTAAGAAGCTTTAGCCTTCTTGTACTTAAGTCGGCATTGTGTCTTTTTTATTTAATTCTGCTGCAATTTCTGTGTTTCATCGTCAATAAGAAGGTCAGAGGGATACAGTAAACCTGAAGTGAAGCATCGGAATCTATAACTAGTGTCACAGGAATGGTTCAAAACATAGACAGTAAGAAGAGTCAGTCTTCTTGTACTTAAGTCGGTATTGTGCCTTTTGTATTTAATTCCGATGCAATTTCTGTGTTTCTTCGTCAGTAAGAAGGTCCAAGGGACACAGTAAACCTGAAGTGAAGCATCGGAATCTGTAACTAGTGTCACAGATATGGTTCAAAACATAGACAGTACGAAGAGTCAGTCTTTTTGTACTTAAGTCGCCATTGTGCCTTTTGTATTTAATTCCGATGCAATTTCTGTGTTTCATCGTCAAATAGAAGGTCCAAGGTATACAGTAAACCTGAAGTGAAACATCGGAATCTATAACTAGTGTCACACGAATGGTTCAAAGCATAGTCAGTAAGAAGAGTCAGTCTTCTTGTACTTAAGTCATCATTGTGCCTTTCGTATTTAATTCCGATGCAATTTCTGTGTTTCATCGCCAATAAGTACGTTTAAGGGATACAGTAACCCTGAAGTGAAGCATCAGAATCTATAACTAGTTTCACAAGAATGGTTCAAAACATAGTCGGTAAGAAGAGTCAGTCTTCTTGCACTTAAGTCGGCATTGTGCCTTTTGTATTTAATTCCGATGCAATTTCTGTGTTTCATCGTCAATAAGAAGGTCAGAGGGATACAGTAAACCTGAAGTGAAGCATCGGAATCTATAACTAGTGTCCCAGGAATGGTTCAGAACATAGACAGTAGGAAGAGTCAGTCTTCTTGTACTTAAGTCGGCATTGTTGCTTTTCTATTTAATTCTGATGCAATTTCTGTGTTTCATCGTCAATTAGAAGGTCCAAGGGATACAGTAAACCTGGAGAGAAGCACCGGAATCTATAACTAGTCTCACAGGAATGGTTCAATACATAGACAGTTGGAAGAGTCAGTCTTCTTGTACTTAAGTCGGCATTGTGCCTTTGCTACTTAATTCCGTTGCAATTTCTGTGTTTCATCGTCAATAAGAAGGTTTAAGGGATACAGTAAACCTGGAGTAAAGTATCGGAATCTATAACTAGTGTCACAGGAATGGTTCAAAACATAGACAGTAAGAAGAGTCAGTCTTCTTGTACTTAAGTCGGCATTGTGCCTTTTCTATTTAATTCCGATGCAATTTCTGTGTTTCATCGTCAATAAGAAGGTCAGAGGGATACAGTAAACCTGAAGTGAAGCATCGGAATCTATAACTAGTGTCACAGGAATGGTTCAAAACATAGTCAGTAATAAGAGTCAGTCTTCTTGTCCTTAAGTCGGCATTGTGCCTTTTGTATGTAATTCCGATGCAATTTCTGTTTTTCATCGTCAATGAGAAGGTCCAAGGGATACAGTAAACCTGGAGTGAAGCATCGGAATCTATAACTAGTGTCACAGGAATGGTTCAAATCATAGTCAGTAGGAAGAGTCGGTGTCATGTACTTAAGTCGGCATTGTGCCTTTTGTATTTAATGCCGATGCAAATTCTGTGTTTCATCGTCAATAAGAAGGTCAGAGGGATACAGCAAACCTGAGGTGAAGCATCGCAATCTATAACTAGTGTCACAGGAATGGTTCAAAACATAGTCGGTAAGAAGAGTCAGTCTTCTTGTAGTTAAGTCTGCATTGTGCCTTTTCTATTTAATTCCGATGCAATTTCTGTGTTTCATCGTCAATAAGAAGGTCAGAGGGATATAGTAAACCAGAATTGAAGCATCCGAATCCATAACTAGTGTCACAGGAATGGTTCAAAACATAGTCAGTAAAAAGAGTCAGTCTTCTTGTACTTAAGTCGGCATTGTGACTTTTGTATTTAATTCCGATGCAATTTCTGTGTTTGATCGTCAATAAGAAGGTCCAAGGGATACAATAAACCTGAAGTGAAGCATCGGAATCTATAACTAGTTTCACAGGAATGGTTCAAAACATAGTCAGTAAGAAGAGTCAGTCTTCTTGTACTTAAGTCCGTATTGTGCCTTTTGTATTTAATTCCGATGCAATTTCTGTATTTCATCGTCAATAAGTAGGTCCAAGGGATACAGTAAGCCCGAATAGAAGCATAGGAATCTATAACTAGTGTCACAGGAATGGTTCAAATCATAGTCAGTAAGAAGAGTCAGTCTTCTTGTACTTAAGTCGGTATTGTGCCTTTTGTATTTAATTCCGATGCAATTTCTGTGTTTCATCGTCAATTAGAAGGTCCAAGGTATACAGTAAGCCTGAAGTGAAGCATCGGAATCTATAACTAGTGACACAGGATTGGTTCAAACATAGTCAGTAAGAAGAGTCAGTCTTCTTGTACTTAAGTCGGCATTGTGCCTTTTGTATTTAATTCCGATGCAATTTCTGTGTTTCATCGTCAATAAGAAGGTGAAAGGCATACAGTAAACCTGAAGTGAAGCATCGGAATCTATAACTAGTCTCACAGAAATGTTTCAAAACAAAGACAGTGAGAAGAGTCAGTCTTCTTGTACGTAAGTCGGCATTGTGCCTTTTCTATTAATTTCCGACGCAATTTCTGTGTTTCATCGTCAATTAGAAGGTCCAAGGTATACAGTAAACCTGAAGTGAAGCATCGGAATCTATAACTACTGTCACAGGAATGGTTCAAAGCATAGTCAGTAAGTAGAGTCAGTCTCCTTGTACTCAGGTCGGCATTGTGCCTTTTGTATTTAATTCCGATGCAATTTCTGTGTTTCATCGTCAATAAGAAGGTTTAATGGATACAGTTATCCTGAAGTGAAGTATCGTAATCTATAACTAGTGTCACAAGTATGGTTCAAAACATAGTCAGTAAGAAGAGTCAATCTTCTTTACTTAAGTCGGCATTGTGCTTTGTGTATTTAATTCCGATGCAATTTCTGTGTTTCATCGTCAATAAGAATATCAGTGGGATACAGTATACCTTATGTGAAGCATCGGATTCTATAACTAGTGTCACAGGAATGGTTCAAAACATAGACAGTAGGATGAGTCAGTCTTCGTGTACTTAAGTCGGCATTGTGCCTTTTCTATTTCATTCCGATGCAATATCTGTATTTCATCGTCAATAAGAAGATCCAAGGGATACAGTAAACCTGAAGTGAAGCATCGGAATCTATAACTAGTGTCACAGGAATGGTTCAAAACATAGTCAGTAAGAAGCGTCAGTATTCTTGTACTTAAGTCGGCATTGTGCCTTGACTATTTAATTCTGATGCAATTTCTGTGTTTCATCGTCAATAAGAAGATCCAAGGGATAAAGTAAACCTGGAGTGAAGCACCGGAATCTATAACTAGTGTCACAGGAATGGTTCAAAACATAGACAGTAGGATGAGTCAATCTTCTTGTACTTAAGTCGGCATTGTGCCTTTTGTATTTAATTCCGATGCAATTTCTGTGTTTCATCGTCTATAAGAAGGTCCAAGGGATACTGTAAACCTGGAGTGAAGCACCGGAATCTATAACTAGTGTCACAGGAATGGTTCAAAACATAGGCAGTAAGAAGAGTCAGTCTTCGAGTACTTAAGTCGGCATTTTGCGTTTTGTATTTAATTCCGATGCAATTTCTGTGTTTTATCGTCAATAAGAAGGTCAGAGGGATACAGTAAACCAGAAGTGAAGCATCGGAATCTATAACTAGTGTCACAGGAATGGTTCAAAACATAGTCAGTAAGAAGAGTCAGTCTTTTTGTACTTAAGTTGGCATTGTGCCTTTTGTGTTTAATTCCGATGCAAATTCTGTGTTTCATCGACAATAAGAAGTTCCAAGGGATACAGTAAACCTGAAGCGAAGCATCGAATCTATAAATAGTGTCACAGGAATGGTTCAAAACATAGACAGTAAGAAGAGTCAGTCTTCTTGTACTTAAGTCGGCATTGTGCCTTATGTATTTAATTCCGATGCAATTTCTGTGTTTCAACGTCAATAAGTAGATCAGAGGGATACAGTAAACCTGAAGTGAAGCATCGGAATCTATACCTAGTGTCACAGGAATGGTTCACAACATAGACAGTAAGAAGAGTCAGTCTTCTTGTACTTAAGTCGGTATTGTGCCTTTTGTATTTAATTCCGATGCAATTTCTGTGTTTCATCGTCAGTAAGAAGGTCCAAGGGATACAGTAAACCTGAAGTGAAGCATCGGAATCTATAACTAGTGTCACAGAAATGGTTGAAAACATAGACAGTACGAAGAGTCAGTCTTCTTGTACTTAAGTCGCCATTGTGCCTTTTGTATTTAATTCCGATGCAATTTCTGTGTTTCATAGTCAAATAGAATGTCCATGGTATACAGTAAACCTGAGGTGAAACATCGGAATCTATAACTAGTGTCACAGGAATGGTTCAAAGCATAGTCAGTAAGAAGAGTCAGTGTTCTTGTACTTAAGTCATCATTGTGCCTTTTGTATTTAATTCCGATGCAATTTCTGTGTTTCATCGCCAATAAGTAGGTTTAAGGGATACAGTAAACCTGAAGTGAAGCATCGGAATCTATAACTAGTGTCCCAGGAATGGTTCAAAACATACATAGTACGAAGAGTCAGTCTTCTTGTACTTAAGTCGGCATTGTGCTTTTTGTATTTAATTCGGATGCAATTTCTGTGTTTCATCGTCAATAGGAAGGTCAGAGGGATACAGTAAACCAGAAGTGAAGCATCGGAATCTATAACTAGAGTCACAGGAATAGTTCAAACATAAACAGTAAGAAGATTCAGTCTCCTTGTATTTAAGTCTTCATTGTGCCTTTTCTATTTTATTCCGATGCAATATCTGTGTTTCATCGTCAATAAGGTCCAAGGGATTCAGCAAACCTGAAGTGAAGCATCGGAATCTATCACTAGTGTCACAGGAATGGTTCAAAACATAGTCAGTAAGAAGCGTCAGTCTTCTTGTACTTAAGTCGGCATTGTGGCTTTTCTATTTAATTCTGATGCAATTTCTGTGTTTCATCGTCAATTAGAAGGTCCAAGGGATACAGTAAACCTGCAGTGGAGCACCGGAATCTATAACTAGTGTCACAGGAATGGTTCAAAACATAGTCAGTAAGAAGCGTCAGTCTTCTTGTACTTAAGTCGGCATTGTGGCTTTTCTATTTAATTCTGATGCAATTTCTGTGTTTCATCGTCAATTAGAAGGTCCAAGGGATACAGTAAACCTGGAGTGAAGCACCGGAATCTATAACTAGTGTCACAGGAATGGTTCAATACATAGACAGTCGGAAGAGTCAGTCTTCTTGTACTTAAGTCGGCATTGTGCCTTTTCTACTTAATTCCGATGCAATTTCTGTGTTTCATCGTCAATTAGAAGGTTTAAGGGATACAGTAAACCTGGAGTAAAGTATCGGAATCTATAACTAGTGTCACAGGAATGGTTCAAAACATAGACAGTAAGAAGAGTCAGTCTTCTTGTACTTAAGTCGGCATTGTGCCTTTTCTATTTAATTCCGATGCAATTTCTGTGTTTCATCGTCAATAAGAAGGTCAGAGGGAAGTAAACCTGAAACCTGTAAAGGTAAACCTGAAGTGAAGCATGAGAATCCATAACTAGTGTCACAGGAATGGTTCAAAACATAGTCAGTAAAAAGAGTCAGTCTTCTTGTCCTTAAGTCGGCATTGTACCTTTTGTATTTAATTCCGATGCAATTTTTGTGTTTCATCGTCAATAAGAAGGTCCAAGGGACACAGGAAACCTGAAGTGAAGCATCGGAATCTATAACTAGTGTCACAGGAATGGTTCAAAACATAGTCAGTAGGAAGAGTAGGTGTCATGTACTTAAGTCGGCATTGTGCCTTTTGTATTTAATTCCGATGCAAATTCTGTGTTTCATGGTCAATAAGGTCAGAGGGATACAGCAAACCTGAGGTGAAGCATCACAATCTATAACTAGTGTCACAGGAATGGTTCAAAACATAGTCAGTAAGAAGAGTCAGTCTTCTTGTAGTTAAGTCTGCATTGTGCCTTTTGTATTTAATTCCGATGCAATTTCTGTGTTTCATCATCAATAAGACGGTCAGAGGGATACAGTAAACCTGAAGTGAAGCATCGGAATCTATAACTAGTGTCCCAGGAATGGTTCAAAACATAGACAGTAGGAAGAGTCAGTCTTCTTGTGCTTAAGTCGGCATTGTGCTTTTTGTATTTAATTCGGATGCAATTTCTGTGTTTCATCGTCAATAGGAAGGTCAGAGGGATAAAGTAAACCAGAAGTGAAGCATCGGAATCTATAACTAGTGTCACAGGAATGGTTCAAAACATAGACAGTAAGAAGGATCAGTCCTCTTGTACTTATGTCGGCATTGTGCCTTTTGTATTTAATTCCGATGCAATTTCTGTGTTTCATCGTCAATAAGAAGGTCCAACGGATATAATATACCTGAAGTGAAGCATCGGAATCTATAACTAGTGTCACAGGAATGGTTCAAAACATAGACAGTGGGATGAGTCAGTCTTCTTGTACTTAAGTCGGCATTGTGCCTTTTGTATTTAATTCCGATGCAATTTCTGTGTTTCATCGTCTATAAGAAGGTCCAAGGGATACAGTAAACCTGGAGTGAAGTATCGGAATCTATAACTAGTGTCACAGGTATGGTTCAAAACATAGACAGTAAGAAGAGTCAGTCTTCTTGTACTTAAGTCGGCATTGTGACTTTTCTATTTAATTCCGATGCAATTTCTGTGTTTCATCGTCAATAAGAAGGTCAGAGGGATACAGTAAACCTGAAGTGAAGCATCGGAATCTATAACTAGTGTCACAGGAATGGTTCAAAACATAGTCAGTAAGAAGAGTCAGTCTTTTTGTACTTAAGTTGGCATTGTGCCTTTTGTGTTTAATTCCGATGCAAATTCTGTGTTTCATCGACAATAAGAAGGTCCAAGGGATACAGTAAACCTGAAGCGAAGCATCGGAATCTATAACTAGTGTCACAGGAATGGTTCAAAACATAGACAGTAAGAAGAGTCAGTCTTCTTGCACTTAAGTCGGTATTGTGCCTTTTGTATTTAATTCCGATGCAATTTCTGTATTTCATCGTCAGTATGAAGGTCCAAGGGATACAGTAAACCTGAAGTGAAGCATCGGAATCTATAACTAGTGTCACAGAAATGGTTCAAAACATAGACAGTACGAAGAGTCAGTCTTCTTGTACTTAAGTCGCCATTATGCCTTTTGTATTTAATTCCGATGCAATTTCTGTGTTTCATCGTCAAATAGAAGGTCCAAGGTATACAGTAAACCTGAAGTGAACCATCGGAATCTATAACTAGTGTCACAGGAATGGTTCAAAGCATAGTCAGAAAGAAGAGTCAGTCTTCTTGTACTTAAGTCATCATTGTGCCTTTCGTATTTAATTCCGATGCAATTTCTGTGTTTCATCGCCAATAAGTACGTTTAAGGGATACAGTAAACCTAAAGTGAAGCATCAGAATCTATAACTAGTTTCATAAGAATGGTTCAAAACATAGTCAGTAAGAAGAGTCAGTCTTCTTGCACTTAAGTCGGCATTGTGCCTTTTGTATTTAATTCCGATGCAATTTCTGTGTTTCATCGTCAATAAGAAGGTCAGAGGGATACAGTAAACCTGAAGTGAAGCATCAGAATCTATAACTAGTTTCACAAGAATGGTTCAAAGCATAGTCAGAAAGAAGAGTCAGTCTTCTTGTACTTAAGTCGGCATTGGGCCTTTTGTCTTTAATTCCGATGCAATTTCTGTGTTTCATCGTCAATAAGAAGGTCCAAGGGATACAGAAAACCTGAAGTGATGCAATCGCAAGTGACACAGAAATGGATCAAGATATAGTCAATAAGAAGAGTCAGTCTTCTTGTACTTAAGTCGGCATTGTGCCTTTTCTATTTAATTCCGATGCAATTTCCGTGTTTCATCGTCAAAAAGAAGGTCAGAGGGATACAGTAAACCTGAAGTGAAGCATCGGAATCTATAACTAGTGTCACAGGAATGGTTAAAAGCATAGACAGTAGGAAGAGTCAGTCTTCTTGTACTTAAGTTGGCATTGTGACTTTTGTACTTAATTCCGATGCACTGTCTGTGTTTCATCGTCATTAAGAAGGTCCAAGGGATACAGTAAACCTGAAATGAAGCTTCGGAATCTATAACTAGTGTCACTGGAATGGTTCAAAACATAGACAGTAAGAAGAGTGAGGCTTCTTGTACTTAAGTCGGTATTGTGCACTTTGTATTTATTTCCGATGCAGTTTCTGTGTTTCATCGTCAATACGAAGGTCAGTGGGATACAGTGAACTTGAAGTGAAGCATCGGAATCTATAACTAGTGTCACAGGAATGGTTCAAAGCATAGTCAGTAAGAAGAGTCAGTCCTCTTGTACTTAAGTCGGCATTGTGCCTTTTCTATTTAATTCCGATGCAATTTCTGTGTTTCATCGTCAATAAGAAGGTCAGAGGGATTCAGTGAACCTGAGGTGAAGCATCGGAATCTAGAACTAGTGTCACAGGAATGGTTCAAAACATAGGCAGTAAGAAGAGTCAGTCTTCTTGTACTTAAGTCGGCATTGTGCCTTTTGTCTTTAATTCCGATGCAATTTCTGTGTTTCATCGTCAATAAGAAGGTCCAAGGGATACAGTAAACCTGAAGTGAAGCATCGGAATCTATAACTAGTGTCACAGGAATGGATCAAGATATAGTCAGTAAGAAGAGTCAGTCTTCCTGTACTTAAGTCGGCATTGTGCCTTGTCTATTTAATTCCGATGCAATTTCTGTGTTTCATCGTCAAAAAGAAGGTCAGAGGGATACAGTAAACCTGAAGTGAAGCATCGGAATCTATAACTAGTTACACAGGAATGGTTCAAAACATAGACAATAGGAAGAATCAGTCTTCTTGTACTTAAGTTGGCATTGTGCCTTATGTACTTAATTCCGATGCACTATCTGTGTTTCATCGTCATTAAGAAGGTCCAAGGGATACCGTAAACCTGATATGAAGCATCGGAATCTATAACTAGTGTCACGGGAATGGTTCATAACTTAGACAGTAGGAAGATTCAGTCTACATGTACTTCAGTCCGTATTGTGCTTTTTGTATTTATTTCCGATGCAATTTTTGTGTTTCATCGTCAATAAGAAGGTCAGAGGGATACAGTAAACCTGAAGTGAAGCATCGGAATCTATAACTAGTGTCACAGGAATGGTTCAAAGCATAGTCGGTAAGAAGAGTCAGTCTTCTTGTACTTAAGTCGGCATTGTGCCTTTTGTATTTAATTCCGATGCAACTTCTGTGTTTCATCGTCAATAAGAAGGTCCAAGGGATACAGTAAACCTGAAGTGGAGCATCGGAATCTATAACTAGTGTCACCGGAATGGTTCAAAACATAGACAGTAAGATGAGTCAGTCTTCTTGTACTTAAGTCGGCATTGTGCCCTTTTCAATTTAATTCCGATTCAAATACTGTGTTTAATCGACAATAAGAAGGTCAGAGGGATACAGTAAACCTGAAGAGAAGCATCGGAATCTCCAAATAGTGTCACAGGAATGGTTCAACACATAGTCAGTAAGTAGAGTCAGTCTTCTTGTACTTAAGTCGGCATTGTGCCTATTGTATTTAATTCCGATGCAATTTCTGTGTTTCATCGTCAATAAGAACGTCCAAGGGATACAGTAAAGCTGAAGTGAAGCATCGGAATCTATAACTAGTGTCACAGATATGGTTCAAAACATAGTCAGTAAGAAGAGTCAGTCTTCTTGTACTTAAGTCGGCATTGTGCCTTTCGTATTTAATTCCGATTTAATTTCTGTGTTTCATCGTCAATAGGATGGTCAGAGCGATACAGTAAACCTGAAGTGAAGCATCGGAATCTAGAACTTTTGTCACATGAATGGTTCAGAACATAGACAGTAAGAAGGGTCGGTCATCTTCTACTTAAGTCGGCATTGTGCCTTTTGTATTTAATTCCGATGCAATTTCTGTATTTCATCGTCAATAAGAAGGTCCAAGGGATACAGTAAACCTGAAGTGAAGCATCGGAAACTATAACTAGTGTCACAGGAATGGTTCTAAACATAGACAGTAAGAACAGTCAGTCTTCTTGTACTTAAGTCGGCATTGTGCCCTTTTCAAATTAAGTCCGATGCAATTACTGTGTTTCATCGTAAATACGAAGGTCAGAGGGATACAATAAACCTGAAATGAAGCATCGGAATCTCTAACTGGTGTCACAGGAATGGTTCAAATCATAGTCAGTAAGACGAGTCAGTCTTCTTGTACTTAAGTCGGTATTGTGCCTTTTGTATTTCATTCCGATGCTATTTCTGTGTTTCATCGTCAATAAGAAGGCCAAAGGGATACAGTAAACCTGAAGTGAAGCATCGGAATCTATAACTAGTGTCACAGGATTGGTTCAAACATAGTCAGTAAGATGAGTCAGTCTTCTTGTACTTAGGTCGGCATTGTGACTTTTCTATTTAATTCCGATGCAATTTCTGTTCTTCATCGTCAGTAAGAAGGTGAGAGGGATACAGTAAACCTGACGTGAAGCGTCGGAATCTATAACTAGAATCACAGGAATGGTTGATATCATAGTCAGTAAGGACAATCAGTCTTCTTGTACTTATGTCGGCATTGTGCTTTTTCTATTTAATTGCGATGCAAATTCTGTGTTTCATCGCCAATAAGAATGTCCAAGGGATACAGTAAACCTGAAGTGAAGCATCGGAACCTGTAACTAGCGTCACAGGAATGGTTCGAAACATAGACACTAAGAAGAGTCAGTCTTCTTGTACTTAAGTCGGTATTGTGCCTTTTGTATTTAATTCCGATGCAATTTTTGTGTTTCATCGTCAATAAGAAGGTCCAAGGGATTCAGTAAACCTGAAGTGAAGCATCAGAATCTATAACTAGTATCACAGGAATGGTTCCAAACATAGACAGTAGGAGGAGTCAGTCTTCTTGTACTTAAGTCGGCATGGTGCCTTTTGTATTTAATTCCGATGCAATTTCTGTGTTTCATCGTTCATAAAAAGATTTTCTAATCCGACGCAAAACTGATTGTTAATTGTAACGTTCAGGGCCTCCTAATGACGATGGAGCACTCAAATTGCGTCGCGATTCAATACATCGTCCTCCAGCCGACTTGTCTCCAAGGGTCTATTGCTGCCTCGGGCACCTTTTCGTCGGTCTCCTGTGAGTCTAGATTTTCGAATCCGACGCAAAACTGATAGTTAATTGTAACGTTCAGGGCCTCCTAATGACGATGGAGCACTCAAATTGCGTCGGGATTCAATACATCGTCCTACAGCGGACTGGTCTCCAAGGGGATATTGCTGCCTCGGTCACCTTATGGTCCGTCTCTAGTAAATCTAGATTTTCGAATCCGACGCAAAACTGATTGTTAATTGTAACATTCAGGTACTCCTAATGACGATGGAACACTCAAATTGCGTCGAGATTCAATACATCGTCCTTCAGCCGACTTGTCTCCAAGGGTATATTGCTGCCTCGGGCACCTTATGATCGTTCTCCTGTGAGTCTAGATTTTCGAACCCGACGGAAAACTGATAGTTAATTGTAACGTTCAGGGCCACCTAATGACCATGGAACATTCAAATTGCGTCGAGTTTCAATACATCGGCCTCCAGCCGACTTGTCTCAAAGGGTCTTATGCTGTCTCGGGCACCTTATCGTAGGTCTCCTGTGAGTCTAGATTTTCGAATCCGACGCAGAACTGTTAGTTAATTGTAGCCTTCAGGGCCTTCTAATGACGATGGAACACTCAAGTTGCGTCCAGATTCAATATATAGTCCTCCAGTCGACTTGTATCCAAGGGGATATTGCTGTCTCGGGCATCATATGATCCTTCTCCTGTGAGTAGATTTTCGAATCCCACGCAAAACTGATAGTTCATTGTAACGTTCAGGGCCACCTAATGACGATGGAACATTCAAATTGCGTCGAGATTCAATACATCGGCCTCCAGCCGACTAGTCTCCAAGGGTCTATTGCTGCCTCGGGCAACATATGGTCGTTCTCCTGTGAGTCTAGAATTTCGAATCCGACGCAAAACTGATAGTTAATTGTAACGTTCAGGGCCACCTAATGACGATTTTGCACTCAAATTGCGTCGCGATTCAATACATCGTCCTCCAGCGGACTGGTCTCCAAGGGAGTATTGATGCCTCGGGCACCTTATGGTCCGTCTCCAGTAAGTCTAGATTTTCGAATCCGACTCAAAACTGATAGTTAATTGTAACGTTCAGGGCCTCCTAATGACGATGAACACTCAAATTGGGTAGAGATCCAATACATCGTCCTCCAGCCGACTTGTCTCCAAGGGTCTATTGCTGCCTCGGGCTCCTTATCGTCGGTCTCCTGTGAGTCTAGATTTTCGAATCCGACGCTAACTGATAGTTAATTGTAGCCTTCAGGGCCTCCTAATGACGATGGAACACTCAAATTGCGTCGAGAATCAATACATCGTTCTCCAGCCGACTTGTCTCCAAGGGTCTATTGCAGCCTCGGGCACCTTATGATCGTTCTCCTGTGAGTCTAGATTTTCGAATCCAAAGCAAAACTGATAGTTAATTGTAAAGTTCAGGGCCTCTTAATGACGATGGAACACTCAAATTGCGTAGAGATTCAATACATCGTCCTCCAGCCGACTTGTATCCAAGGGGATATTGCTGTCTCGGGCATCATATGATCCTTCTCCTATGAGTAGATTTTCGAATCCCACGAAAAACTGATAGTTAATTGTAACGTTCAGGGCCTCCCAATGACGATGGAACACTCAAATTGCGT
The DNA here is from genome assembly GCF_023864345.2 of Schistocerca serialis cubense. Taxonomy (NCBI): domain Eukaryota; kingdom Metazoa; phylum Arthropoda; class Insecta; order Orthoptera; family Acrididae; genus Schistocerca; species Schistocerca serialis. Next base: position 4,211,652 of record NC_064645.1, read on the forward strand.
CGAGATTCAATATATCGTTCTTCAGCCGATTTGTCTCCAAGGGTCTATTGCTGCCTCGGGCACCTTATCGTCGGTCTCCTGTGAGTCTAGATTTTCGAATCCGACGCAGAACTGATAGTTAATTGTAACGTTCAGGGCGTCCTAATGACGATGGAACACTCAAATTGCGTCGAGATTCAATACATCGTTCTCCAGCCGACTTGTCTCCAAGGGTCTATTGCAGCCTCGGGCACCTTATGATCGTTCTCCTGTGAGTCTAGATTTTCGAATCCGACGCAAAACTGATAATTAATTGTAACGTTCAAGGCCTCCTAATAACGATGGAGCACTCAAATTGCGTCGCGATTCAATACATCGTCCGCCACTGGATTGGTCTCCAAGGGGATGTTGCTGCCTCGGGCACCTTATGGTCCGTCTCCAGTAAGTCTAGATTTTCGAATCCGACGTAAAACTGATAGTTAATTGCAACGTTCAGGGCCTCCTAATGACGATGGAACACTCAAATTGCGTCGAGATTCAATACATCGTTCTCCAACCGACTTGTCTCCTAGGATCTATTGCAGCCTCGGGCACCTTATGATCGTTCTCCTGTGAGTCTAGATTTTCGAATCCGACGCAAAACTGATAGTTAATTGTAACGTTCAGGGCCTCCTAATGACGATGGAACACTCAAATTGCGTCGCGATCCAATATATCGTCGTTCAGCCGACTTGTGTCCAAGGGTCTCTTGCTTTCTCGGGCACCTTATTGTCGTTCGTCTGTGAGTCTAGTTCATCGATTCCGAGGCAAAACTGAATGTTAATTGTAACGTTCAGGGCCTCCCAATGACGATGGAACACTCAAATTGCGTCGAGATTCAATATATCGTTCTTCAGCCGACTTGTCTCCAAGGGTCTATTGCTGCCTCGGGCTCCTTATCGTCGGTCTCCTGTGAGTCTAGATTTTCGAATCCGACTCAGAACTATAAGTTAATTGTAACGTTCAGAGCCTCCTAATGACGATGGAACACTCAAATTGCGTCGCGATCCAATACATCGTCGTTCAGCCGACTTGTCTCCAAGGGTCTATTGCTTTCTCCTGCACCTTATTGTCGTTCTTCTGTGAGTCTAGTTCATCGATTCCGACGCATAACTGATAGTTAATTGCAGCCTTCAGGGCCTCCTAATGACGATGGAATACTCAAATTGCGTCGAGATTCAATACATCGATCTCCAGCCGACTTGTCTCCAAGGGTCTATTGCAGCCTCGGGCACCTTATGATCGTTCTCCTGTGAGTCAAGATTTTCTAATCCGACGCAAAACTGATTGTTAATTGTATCGTTCAGGGCCTCCGAATGACGATGGAACACTCAAATTGCGTGGAGATTCAATATTTCGTCCTCCAGCCGACTTGTATCCAAGGGGATATTGCTGTCTCGGGCATCATATGATCCTTCTCCTGTGAGTAGATTTATCGAATCCGACGCAAAACTGATAGTTAATTGTAACGTTCAGGGCCTCCAAATGACGATGGAACACTCTAATTGCGTGGAGATTCAATACATCGTCCTTCAGCCGACTTGTCTCCAAGGGCTTATTGCTGCCTCGGGCTCCTTATCGTCGGTCTCCTGTGAGTCTAGATTTTCGAATCCGACGCAGAACTGATAGTTAATTGTAGCCTTTCATAGCCTCCTAATGACGTTGGAACACTCAAATTGCGTCGAGATTCAATACATCGTTCTCCAGCCGACTTTTCTCCAAGGGTCTATTGCAGCCTCGGGCACCTTATGATCGTTCTCCTGTGAGTCTAGATTTTCTAATCCGAAGCAAAACTGATTGTTAATTGTAACGTTCAGGGCCTCCTAATGACGATGGAGCACTCAAATTGCGCCGCGTTTCAATACAACGTCCTCCACTGTACTGGTCTCCAAGGGGATGTTGCTGCCTCTTGCACCTTATGGTCCGTCTCCAGTAAGTCTAGATTTTCGAATCCGACGCAAAACTGATAGTTAATTGTAATGTTCAGGGCCTCCTAATGACGATGGAACACTCTAATTGCGTCGAGATTCAATACATCGTCCTTCAGCCGACTTGTCTCCAAGGGTCTATTGCTGCCTCGGGACCCTTATCGTCGGTCTCCTGTGAGTCTAGATTTTCGAATCCGACGCAGAACTGATAGTTAATTGTAGCCTTCAGGGCTTCCTAATGACGATGGAAGACTCAAACTGCGTCGAGGTTCAATACATCGTTCTCCAGCCGACTTGTCTCCAAGGGTCTATTGCAGCCTCGGGCACCTTATGATCGTTCTCCTGTGAGTCTAGATTTTCGAATCCGACGCAAAACTGATAGTTAATTGTATCGTTCAGGGCCTCCTAATGACGATGGAGCACTCAAATTGCGTCGCAATTCAATACATCGTCCTCCACTGGACTGGTCTCCAAGGGGATGTTGCTGCCTCAGGCACCTTATGGTCCGTCTCCAGTAAGTCTAGATTTTCGAATCCGACGCAAAACTGATAGTTAATTGTAGCGTTCAGGGGCTCCTAATGACGATGGAACACTCAAATTGCGTCGCGATCCAATACATCGTCCTTCTGCCGACTTGACTACAAGGGTCTTTTGCTGCCTCGAGCACCTTATCGTAGGTCTCCTGTGAGTCTAGATTTTCGAATCCGACGCAGAACTGATAGTTAATTGTAGCCTTCAGGGCCTCCTAATGACGATGGAACACTCAAATTGCGTCGAGATTCAATACATCGGCCTCCAGCCGACTTGTCTCCAAGGGTCTATTGCTGCCTCGGGCACCATGTGGTCGTTCTCCTGTGAGTCTAGATTTTCTAATCCGACGCAGAACTGATTGTTAATTGTATCGTTCAGGGCCTCCTAATGACGATGGAACACTCAAATTGCGTCGAGATTCAATATATCGTTCTTCAGCCGATTTGTCTCCAAGGGTCTATTGCTGCCTCGGGCACCTTATCGTCGGTCTCCTGTGAGTCTAGATTTTCGAATCCAACGCAGAACTGATAGTTAATTGTAACGTTCAGGGCGTCCTAATGACGATGGAACACTCAAATTGCGTCGAGATTCAATACATCGTTCTCCAGCCGACTTGTCTCCAAGGGTCTATTGCAGCCTCGGGCACCTTATGATCGTTCTCCTGTGAGTCTAGATTTTCGAATCCGACGCAAAACTGATAATTAATTGTAACGTTCAAGGCCTCCTAATAACGATGGAGCACTCAAATTGCGTCGCGATTCAATACATCGTCCGCCACTGGATTGGTCTCCAAGGGGATGTTGCTGCCTCGGGCACCTTATGGTCCGTCTCCAGTAAGTCTAGATTTTCGAATCCGACGTAAAACTGATAGTTAATTGCAACGTTCAGGGCCTCCTAATGACGATGGAACACTCAAATTGCGTCGAGATTCAATACATCGTTCTCCAACCGACTTGTCTCCAAGGGTCTATTGCAGCCTCGGGCACCTTATGATCGTTCTCCTGTGAGTCTAGATTTTCGAAACCGACGCAAAACTGATAGTTAATTGTAACGTTCAGGGCCTCCTAATGACGATGGAACACTCAAATTGCGTCGCGATCCAATATATCGTCGTTCAGCCGACTTGTGTCCAAGGGTCTCTTGCTTTCTCGGGCACCTTATTGTCGTTCTTCTATGAGTCTAGTTCATCGATTCCGAGGCAAAACTGAATGTTAATTGTAACGTTCAGGGCCTCCCAATGACGATGGAACACTCAAATTGCGTCGAGATTCAATATATCGTTCTTCAGCCGACTTGTCTCCAAGGGTCTATTGCTGCCTCGGGCACCTTATCGTCGGTCTCCTGTGAGTCTAGATTTTCGAATCCGACTCAGAACTGATAGTTAATTGTAACGTTCAGGGCCTCCTAATGACGATGGAACACTCAAATTGCGTCGCGATCCAATACATCGTCGTTCAGCCGACTTGTCTCCAAGGGTCTATTGCTTTCTCCTGCACCTTATTGTCGTTCTTCTGTGAGTCTAGTTCATCGATTCCGACGCAAAACTGAATGTTAATTGTAACGTTCAGGGCCTCCTAATGACGATGGAAGACTCAAACTGCGTCGAGATTCAATACATCGTTCTCCAGCCGACTTGTCTCTAAGGGTCTATTGCAGCCTCGGGCACCTTATGATCGTTCTCCTGTGAGTCTAGATTTTCGAATCCGACGCAAAACTGATAGTTAACTGTATCGTTCAGGGCCTCCTAATGACGATGGAGCACTCAAAGTGCGTCCCGATTCAATACATCGTCCTCCACTGGACTGGACTCCAAGGGAATGTTGCTGCCTCAGGCACCTTATGGTCCGTCTCCAGTAAGTCTAGATTTTCGAATCCGACGCAAAACTGATAGTTAATTGTAACGTTCAGGGCCTCCTAATGACGATGGAACACTCAAATTGCGTCGCGATCCAATACATCGTCCTTCTGCCGACTTGACTACAAGGGTCTTTTGCTGCCTCGAGCACCTTATCGTCGGTCTCCTGTGATTCTAGATTTTCGAATCCGACGCAGAACTGATAGTTAATTGTAGCGTTCAGGGCCTCCTAATGACGATGGAACACTCAAATTGCGTCGAGATTCAATACATCGGCCTCCAGCCGACTTGTCTCCAAGGGTCTATTGCTGCCTCGGGCACCATGTGGTCGTTCTCCTGTGAGTCAAGATTTTCTAATCCGACGCAGAACTGATTGTTAATTGTAACGTTCAGGGCCTCCTAATGACGATGGAACACTCAAATTGCGTCGAGATTCAATGCATCGTCCTTCAGACGACTTGTCTCGAAGGGGATATTGCTTTCTTGGGCACCTTATTGTCGTTCTCCTGTGAGTCTAGTTCATCGATTCCGACGCAAAACTGATTGTTAATTGTAACGTTCAGGGCCTCCTAATGACGATGGAACACTCAAATTGCGTCGAGATTCAATACATCGTCCTTCAGCTGACTTGTCTCCAAAGGTATATTGCTGCCTCGGGCACCTTATGATCGTTCTCCTGTGAGTCTAGATTTTCGAATCCGACGCAAAACTAATAGTTAATTGTAACGTTCAGGGCCTCCTAATGACGGTGGAACACTCAAATTGCGTCGCGATTCAATACATCGCCCTCCACTGGACTGGTCTCCAAGGGGATGTTGCGGCCTCGGGCACCTTATGGTCCGTCTCCAGTAAGTCTAGATTTTCGAATCCGACGCAAAGCTGATAGTTAATTGTATCGCTCAGGGCCTCCTAATGACGATGGAACACAAATTGCGTCGCGATCCAATACATCGTCCTTGAGCCGACTTGTCTCCAAGGGTCTATTGCTGGCTCGGGCTCCTTATCGTCGGTCTCCTGTGAGTCAAGATTTTCGAAACCGACGCAGAACTGATAGTTAATTGTAGCCTTCAGGGCCTCCTAATGACGATGGAACACTCAAATTGCGTCGAGATTCAATACATCGGCCTCCAGCCGACTTGTCTCCAAGGGTCTATTGCTGCCTCGGGCACCATGTGGTCGTTCTCCTGTGAGTCTAGATTTTCGAATCCGACGCAAAACTGATAATTAATTGTAACGTTCAAGGCCTCCTAATAACGATGGAGCACTCAAATTGCGTCGCGATTCAATACATCGTCCGCCACTGGATTGGTCTCCAAGGGGATGTTGCTGCCTCGGGCACCTTATGGTCCGTCTCCAGTAAGTCTAGATTTTCGAATCCGACGTAAAACTGATAGTTAATTGCAACGTTCAGGGCCTCCTAATGACGATGGAACACTCAAATTGCGTCGCGATCCAATATATCGTCGTTCAGCCGACTTGTGTCCAAGGGTCTCTTGCTTTCTCGGGCACCTTATTGTCGTTCTTCTGTGAGTCTAGTTCATCGATTCCGAGGCAAAACTGAATGTTAATTGTAACGTTCAGGGCCTCCCAATGACGATGGAACACTCAAATTGCGTCGAGATTCAATATATCGTTCTTCAGCCGACTTGTCTCCAAGGGTCTATTGCTGCCTCGGGCACCTTATCGTCGGTCTCCTGTGAGTCTAGATTTTCGAATCCGACTCAGAACTGATAGTTAATTGTAACGTTCAGGGCCTCCTAATGACGATGGAGCACTCAAATTGCGTCCCGATTCAATACATCGTCCTCCACTGGACTGGACTCCAAGGGAATGTTGCTGCCTCAGGCACCTTATGGTCCGTCTCCAGTAAGTCTAGATTTTCGAATCCGACGCAAAACTGATAGTTAATTGTAACGTTCAGGGCCTCCTAATGACGATGGAACACTCAAATTGCGTCGCGATCCAATACATCGTCCTTCTGCCGACTTGACTACAAGGGTCTTTTGCTGCCTCGAGCACCTTATCGTCGGTCTCCTGTGATTCTAGATTTTCGAAACCGACGCAGAACTGATAGTTAATTGTAGCCTTCAGGGCCTCCTAATGACGATGGAACACTCAAATTGCGTCGAGATTCAATACATCGTCCTTCAGCTGACTTGTCTCCAAAGGTATATTGCTGCCTCGGGCACCTTATGATCGTTCTCCTGTGAGTCTAGATTTTCGAATCCGACGCAAAACTAATAGTTAATTGTAACGTTCAGGGCCTCCTAATGACGGTGGAACACTCAAATTGCGTCGCGATTCAATACATCGCCCTCCACTGGACTGGTCTCCAAGGGGATGTTGCGGCCTCGGGCACCTTATGGTCCGTCTCCAGTAAGTCTAGATTTTCGAATCCGACGCAAAGCTGATAGTTAATTGTATCGCTCAGGGCCTCCTAATGACGATGGAACACAAATTGCGTCGCGATCCAATACATCGTCCTTGAGCCGACTTGTCTCCAAGGGTCTATTGCTGGCTCGGGCTCCTTATCGTCGGTCTCCTGTGAGTCAAGATTTTCGAAACCGACGCAGAACTGATAGTTAATTGTATCGTTCAGGGCCTCCAAATGACGATGGAACACTCAAATTGCGTGGAGATTCAATATATCGTCCTCCAGCCGACTTGTATCCAAGGGGATATTGCTGTCTCGGGCATCATATGATCCTTCTCCTGTGAGTAGATTTTTCGAATCCGACGCAAAACTGATAGTTAATTGTAACGTTCAGGGCCTCCAAATGACGATGGAACACTCTAATTGCGTCGAGATTCAATACATCGTCCTTCAGCCGACTTGTCTCCAAGGGCTTATTGCTGCCTCGGGCTCCTTATCGTCGGTCTCCTGTGAGTCTAGATTTTCGAATACGACGCAGAACTGATAGTTAATTGTAGCCTTTCATGGCCTCCTAATGACGATGGAACACTCAAATTGCGTCGAGATTCAATACATCGTTCTCCAGCCGACTTTTCTCCAAGGGTCTATTGCAGCCTCGGGCACCTTATGATCGTTCTCCTGTGAGTCTAGATTTTCTAATCCGAAGCAAAACTGATTGTTAATTGTAACGTTCAGGGCCTCCTAATGACGATGGAGCACTCAAATTGCGTCGCGTCCTCCACTGTACTGGTCTCCAAGGAGATGTTGCTGCCTCTGGCACCTTATGGTCCGTCTCCAGTAAGTCTAGATTTTCGAATCCGACGCAAAACTGATAGTTAATTGTAATGTTCAGGGCCTCCTAATGACGATGGAACACTCTAATTGCGTCGAGATTCAATACATCGTCCTTCAGCCGACTTGTCTTCAAGGGTCTATTGCTGCCTCGGGACCCTTATCGTCGGTCTCCTGTGAGTCTAGATTTTCGAATCCGACGCAGAACTGATAGTTAATTGTAGCCTTCAGGGCTTCCTAATGACGATGGAAGACTCAAACTGCGTCGAGATTCAATACATCGTTCTCCAGCCGACTTGTCTCCAAGGGTCTATTGCAGCCTCGGGCACCTTATGATCGTTCTCCTGTGAGTCTAGATTTTCGAATCCGACGCAAAACTGATAGTTAATTGTAATGTTCAGGGCCTCCTAATGACGATGGAACACTCAAATTGCGTCGAGATTCAATGCATCGTCCTTCAGACGACTTGTCTCGAAGGGGATATTGCTTTCTTGGGCACCTTATTGTCGTTCTCCTGTGAGTCTAGTTCATCGATTCCGACGCAAAACTGATTGTTAATTGTAACGTTCAGGGCGTCCTAATGACGATGGAACACTCAAATTGCGTCGAGATTCAATACATCGTTCTCCAGCCGACTTGTCTCCAAGGGTCTATTGCAGCCTCGGGCACCTTAGGATCGTTCTCCTGTGAGTCTAGATTTTCGAATCCGACGCAAAACTGATAATTAATTGTAACGTTCAAGGCCTCCTAATAACGATGGAGCACTCAAATTGCGTCGCGATTCAATACATCGTCCGCCACTGGATTGGTCTCCAAGGGGATGTTGCTGCCTCGGGCACCTTATGGTCCGTCTCCAGTAAGTCTAGATTTTCGAATCCGACGTAAAACTGATAGTTAATTGCAACGTTCAGGGCCTCCTAATGACGATGGAACACTCAAATTGCGTCGAGATTCAATACATCGTTCTCCAACCGACTTGTCTCCAAGGGTCTATTGCAGCCTCGGGCACCTTATGATCGTTCTCCTGTGAGTCTAGATTTTCGAATCCGACGCAAAACTGATAGTTAATTGTAACGTTCAGGGCCTCCTAATGACGATGGAACACTCAAATTGCGTCGCGATCCAATATATCGTCGTTCAGCCGACTTGTGTCCAAGGGTCTATTGCTTTCTCCTGCACCTTATTGTCGTTCTTCTGTGAGTCTAGTTCATCGATTCCGACGCAAAACTGAATGTTAATTGTAACGTTCAGGGCCTCCTAATGACGATGGAAGACTCAAACTGCGTCGAGATTCAATACATCGTTCTCCAGCCGACTTGTCTCTAAGGGTCTATTGCAGCCTCGGGCACCTTATGATCGTTCTCCTGTGAGTCTAGATTTTCGAATCCGACGCAAAACTGATAGTTAACTGTATCGTTCAGGGCCTCCTAATGACGATGGAGCACTCAAATTGCATCCCGATTCAATACATCGTCCTCCACTGGACTGGACTCCAAGGGAATGTTGCTGCCTCAGGCACCTATTGGTCCGTCTCCGGTAAGTCTAGATTTTCGAATCCGACGCAAAACTGATAGTTAATTGTAACGTTCAGGGCCTCCTAATGACGATGGAACACTCAAATTGCGTCGCGATCCAATACATCGTCCTTCTGCCGACTTGACTACAAGGGTCTTTTGCTGCCTCGAGCACCTTATCGTCGGTCTCCTGTGATTCTAGATTTTCGAATCCGACGCAGAACTGATAGTTAATTGTAGCCTTCAGGGCCTCCTAATGACGATGGAACACTCAAATTGCGTCGAGATTCAATACATCGGCCTCCAGCCGACTTGTCTCCAAGGGTCTATTGCTGCCTCGGGCACCATGTGGTCGTTCTCCTGTGAGTCAAGATTTTCTAATCCGACGCAGAACTGATTGTTAATTGTAACGTTCAGGGCCTCCTAATGACGATGGAACACTCAAATTGCGTCGAGATTCAATGCATCGTCCTTCAGACGACTTGTCTCCAAGGGGATATTGCTTTCTTGGGCACCTTATTGTCGTTCTCCTGTGAGTCTAGTTCATCGATTCCGACGCAAAACTGATTGTTAATTGTAACGTTCAGGGCCTCCTAATGACGATGGAACACTCAAATTGCGTCGAGATTCAATACATCGTCCTTCAGCTGACTTGTCTCCAAAGGTATATTGCTGCCTCGGGCACCTTATGATCGTTCTCCTGTGAGTCTAGATTTTCGAATCCGACGCAAAACTAATAGTTAATTGTAACGTTCAGGGCCTCCTAATGACGGTGGAACACTCAAATTGCGTCGCGATTCAATACATCGCCCTCCACTGGACTGGTCTCCAAGGGGATGTTGCGGCCTCGGGCACCTTATGGTCCGTCTCCAGTAAGTCTAGATTTTCGAATCCGACGCAAAGCTGATAGTTAATTGTATCGCTCAGGGCCTCCTAATGACGATGGAACACAAATTGCGTCGCGATCCAATACATCGTCCTTGAGCCGACTTGTCTCCAAGGGTCTATTGCTGGCTCGGGCTCCTTATCGTCGGTCTCCTGTGAGTCAAGATTTTCGAAACCGACGCAGAACTGATAGTTAATTGCAGCCTTCAGGGCCTCCTAATGACGATGGAATACTCAAATTGCGTCGAGATTCAATACATCGATCTCCAGCCGACTTGTCTCCAAGGGTCTATTGCAGCCTCGGGCACCTTATAATCGTTCTCCTGTGAGTCAAGATTTTCTAATCCGACGCAAAACTGATTGTTAATTGTATCGTTCAGGGCCTCCAAATGACGATGGAACACTCAAATTGCGTGGAGATTCAATATATCGTCCTCCAGCCGACTTGTATCCAAGGGGATATTGCTGTCTCGGGCATCATATGATCGTTCTCCTGTGAGTCTAGATTTTCGAATCCGACGCAAAACTAATAGTTAATTGTAACGTTCAGGGCCTCCTAATGACGGTGGAACACTCAAATTGCGTCGCGATTCAATACATCGCCCTCCACTGGACTGGTCTCCAAGGGGATGTTGCGGCCTCGGGCACCTTATGGTCCGTCTCCAGTAAGTCTAGATTTTCGAATCCGACGCAAAGCTGATAGTTAATTGTATCGCTCAGGGCCTCCTAATGACGATGGAACACAAATTGCGTCGCGATCCAATACATCGTCCTTGAGCCGACTTTTCTCCAAGGGTCTATTGCAGCCTCGGGCACCTTATGATCGTTCTCCTGTGAGACTAGATTTTCTAATCCGAAGCAAAACTGATTGTTAATTGTAACGTTCAGGGCCTCCTAATGACGATGGAGCACTCAAATTGCGTCGCGTTTCAATACAACGTCCACCACTGTACTGGTCTCCAAGGGGATGTTGCTGCCTCTGGCACCTTATGGTCCGTCTCCAGTAAGTCTAGATTTTCGAATCCGACGCAAAACTGATAGTTAATTGTAATGTTCAGGGCCTCCTAATGACGATGGAACACTCTAATTGCGTCGAGATTCAATACATCGTCCTTCAGCCGACTTGTCTTCAAGGGTCTATTGCTGCCTCGGGACCCTTATCGTCGGTCTCCTGTGAGTCTAGATTTTCGAATCCGACGCAGAACTGATTGTTAATTGTATCGTTCAGGGCCTCCTAATGACGATGGAACACTCAAATTGCGTCGAGATTCAATGCATCGTCCTTCAGACGACTTGTCTCCAAGGGGATATTGCTTTCTCGGGCACCTTATTGTCGTTCTCCTGTGAGTCTAGTTCATCGATTCCGACGCAAAACTGATTGTTAATTGTAACCTTCAGGGCCTCCTAATGACGATGGAACACTCAAATTGCGTCGAGATTCAATACATCGTCCTTCGGCTGACTTGTCTCCAAAGGTATATTGCTGCCTCGGGCACGTCATGATCGTTCTCCTGTGAGTCTAGATTTTCGAATCCGACGCAAAACTAATAGTTAATTGTAACGTTCAGGGCCTCCTAATGACGGTGGAGCACTCAATTTGCGTCGCGATTCAATACATCGTCCTCCACTGGACTGGTCTCCAAGGGGATGTTGCTGCCTCGGGCACCTTATGATCCGTCTCCAGTAAGTCTAGATTTTCGAATCCGACGCAAAACTGATAGTTAATTGTAACTTTCAGGGCCTCCTAATGACGATGAAAACTCAAATTGCAACGAGATCCAATACATCGTCCTTCAGCCGACTTGTCTCCAAGGGACTATTGCTGCCTCGGGCACCTTATGATCGTTCTCCTGTGAGTCTAGATTTTCGAACCCGGCGCAAAACTGTTAGTTAATAGTATCGTTCAGGGCCACCTAATGACCATGGAGCATTCAAATTGCGTCGAGATTCAATACATCGGCCTCCAGCCGACTTGTTTCTTGCCTCCGGCACCATGTGGTCGTTCTCCTGTGAGTCTAGATTTTCTAATCCGACGCAAAACTGATTGTTAATTGTAACGTTCAGCGCCTCCTAATGACGATGGAACGCTCAAATTTCGTCGAGATTCAATACATCGTCCTTCAGCCGACTTGTCTCCAAGGGTCTATTGCAGCCTCGGGCACCTTATGGTCGTTCTCCTGTGAATCTAGATTATTTTTACCGACGCAAAACTGATTGTTAATTGTAATGTTCAGGGCCTCCTAATGACGATGGAACACTCAAATTGCGTGGATATTCAATACATCGTTCTCCAGCAGACTTGTCTCCAAGGGTCTATTGCAGCCTCGGGCACCTTATGATCGTTCTCCTGTGAGTCTAGATTTTCGAATCCGACGCATAACTGACAGTTTATTGTAACGTTGAGCGCCTCCTAGTTACGATGGAACACTCAAATTGCGTCGCGATCCAATACATCGTCCTCCAGCCGACTTGTATCCAAGGGTCTATTGCTGCCTGGGGCACCTTATGGTCGTTCTCCTGTGAGTCTAGATTATTTTTACCGACGCAAAAGTGATTGTTAATTGTAATGTTCAGGGCCTCCTAATGACGATGGAACACTCAAATTGCGTCGAGATTCAATACATCATTCTCCAGCCGACTTGTCTCCAAGGGTCTACTGCTTCCTCCGGCACCTTATGGTCGTTCTCCTGTGAGTCTAGATTTTCGAATCCAACGCAGAACAGATAGTTAATTGTAACTTTCAGGGCGTCCTAATGACGATGGTGCACTCAAATTGAGTCGAGATTCATACATCGTCCTCCAGCCGACTTGTCTCCAAGGGTCTATTGCTGCCTCGGGCACCTTATGGTCGTTCTCCTGTGAGTCTAGATTTTCGAATCCGACGCAAAACTGATAGTTAATTGTATCGTTCAGGGCCTCCTAATGACGATGGAGCACTCAAATTGCGTCGCGATTCAATACATCGTCCTCCACTGGACTGGACTCCAAGGGAATGTTGCTGCCTCAGGCACCTTATGGTCCGTCTCCAGTAAGTCTAGATTTTCGAATCCGACGCAAAACTGATAGTTAATTGTAACGTTCAGGGCCTCCTAATGACGATGGAACACTCAAATTGCGTCGCCATCCAATACATCGTCCTTCTGCCGACTTGACTACAAGGGTCTTTTGCTGCCTCGAGCACCTTATCGTCGGTCTCCTGTGATTCTAGATTTTCGAATCCGACGCAGAACTGATAGTTAATTGTAGCCTTCAGGGCCTCCTAATGACGATGGAACACTCAAATTGCGTCGAGATTCAATACATCGGCCTCCAGCCGACTTGTCTCCAAGGGTCTATTGCTGCCTCGGGCACCATGTGGTCGTTCTCCTGTGAGTCAAGATTTTCTAATCCGACGCAGAACTGATTGTTAATTGTAACGTTCAGGGCCTCCTAATGACGATGGAACACTCAAATTGCGTCGAGATTCAATGCATCGTCCTTCAGACGACGTGTCTCCAAGGGGATATTGCTTTCTTGGGCACCTTATTGTCGTTCTCCTGTGAGTCTAGTTCATCGATTCCGACGCAAAACTGATTGTTAATTGTAACGTTCAGGGCCTCCTAATGACGATGGAACACTCAAATTGCGTCGAGATTCAATACATCGTCCTTCAGCTGACTTGTCTCCAAAGGTATATTGCTGCCTCGGGCACCTTATGATCGTTCTCCTGTGAGTCTAGATTTTCGAATCCGACGCAAAACTAATAGTTAATTGTAACGTTCAGGGCCTCCTAATGACGGTGGAACACTCAAATTGCGTCGCGATTCAATACATCGCCCTCCACTGGACTGGTCTCCAAGGGGATGTTGCTGCCTCGGGCACCTTATGGTCCGTCTCCAGTAAGTCTAGATTTTCGAATCCGACGCAAAGCTGATAGTTAATTGTATCGCTCAGGGCCTCCTAATGACGATGGAACACTCAAATTGCGTCGAGATTCAATGCATCGTCCTTCAGACGACTTGTCTCCAAGGGGATATTGCTGTCTCGGGCATCATATGATCCTTCTCCTGTGAGTAGATTTTTCGAATCCGACGCAAAACTGATAGTTAATTGTAACGTTCAGGGCCTCCAAATGACGATGGAACACTCTAATTGCGTCGAGATTCAATACATCGTCCTTCAGCCGACTTGTCTCCAAGGGCTTATTGCTGCCTCGGGCTCCTTCTCGTCGGTCTCCTGTGAGTCTAGATTTTCGAATCCGACGCAGAACTGATAGTTAATTGTAGCCTTTCATGGCCTCCTAATGACGATGGAACACTCAAATTGCGTCGAGATTCAATGCATCGTTCTCCAGCCGACTTTTCTCCAAGCGTCTATTGCAGCCTCGGGCACCTTATGATCGTTCTCCTGTGAGTCTAGATTTTCTAATCCGAAGCAAAACTGATTGTTAATTGTAACGTTCAGGGCATCCCAATGACGATGGAACACTCAAATTTCGTCGAGATTCAATACATCGTCCTTCAGCTGACTTGTCTCCAAAGGTATATTGCTGCCTCGGGCACGTTATGATCGTTCTCCTGTGAGCCTAGATTTTCGAATCCGACGCAAAACTAATAGTTAATTGTAACGTTCAGGGCCTCCTAATCACGGTGGAGCACTCAATTTGCGTCGCGATTCAATACATCGTCCTCCACTGGACTGGTCTCCAAGGGGATGTCGCTGCCTCGGGCACCTTATGGTCCGTCTCCAGTAAGTCTAGATTTTCGAATCCGACGCAAAACTGATAGTTAATTGTAACGTTCAGGGCCTCCTAATGACGATGAACACTCAAATTGCAACGAGATCCAATACATCGTCCTTCAGCCGACTTGTCTCCAAGGGACTATTGCTGCCTCGGGCACCTTATGATCGTTCTCCTGTGAGTCTAGATTTTCGAACCCGACGCAAAACTGTTAGTTAATAGTATCGTTCAGGGCCACCTAATGACCATGGAGCATTGAAATTGCGTCGAGATTCAATACATCGGCCTCCAGCCGACTTGTTTCTTGCCTCCGGCACCATGTGGTCGTTCTCCTGTGAGTCTAGATTTTCTAATCCGACGCAAAACTGATTGTTAATTGTAACGTTCAGCGCCTCCTAATGACGATGGAACACTCAAATTTCGTCGAGATTCAATACATCGTCCTTCAGCCGACTTGTCTCCAAGGGTCTATTGCAGCCTCGGGCACCTTATGGTCGTTCTCCTGTGAATCTAGATTATTTTTACCGACGCAAAACTGATTGTTAATTGTAATGTTCAGGGCCTCTTAATGACGATGGAACACTCAAATTGCGTCGAGATTCAATACATCGTTCTCCAGCAGACTTGTCTCCAAGGGTCTATTGCAGCCTCGGGCACCTTATGATCGTTCTCCTGTGAGTCTAGATTTTCGAATCCGACGCATAACTGACAGTTTATTGTAACGTTGAGCGCCTCCTAGTTACGATGGAACACTCAAATTGCGTCGCGATCCAATACATCGTCGTTCAGCCGACTTGTCTCCAAGGGTCTATTGCTTTCTCCTGCACCTTATTGTCGTTCTTCTGTGAGTCTAGTTCATCGATTCCGACGCAAAACTGAATGTTAATTGTTACGTTCAGGGCCTCCTAATGACGATGGAAGACTCAAACTGCGTCGAGATTCAATACATCGTTCTCCAGCCGACTTGTCTCTAAGGGTCTATTGCAGCCTCGGGCACCTTATGATCGTTCTCCTTTGAGTCTAGATTTTCGAATCCGACGAAAAACTGATAGTTAATTGTATCGTTCAGGGCCTCCTAATGACGATGGAGCACTCAAATTGCGTCGCGATTCAATACATCGTCCTCCACTGGACTGGACTCCAAGGGAATGTTGCTGCCTCAGGCACCTTATGGTCCGTCTCCAGTAAGTCTAGATTTTCTAATCCGACGCAAAACTGATAGTTAATTGTAACGTTCAGGGCCTCCTAATGACGATGGAACACTCAAATTGCGTCGCGATCCAATACATCGTCCTTCTGCCGACTTGACTACAAGGGTCTTTTGCTGCCTCGATAACCTTATCGTCGGTCTCCTGTGATTCTAGATTTTCGAATCCGACGCAGAACTGATAGTTAATTGTAGCCTTCAGGGCCTCCTAATGACGATGGAACACTCAAATTGCGTCGAGATTCAATACATCGGCCTCCAGCCGACTTGTCTCCAAGGGTCTATTGCTGCCTCGGGCACCATGTGGTCGTTCTCCTGTGAGTCTAGATTTTCTAATCCGACGCAGAACTGATTGTTAATTGTAATGTTCAGGGCCTCCTAATGACGATGGAACACTCTAATTGCGTCGAGATTCAATACATCGTCCTTCAGCCGACTTGTCTCCAAGGGTCTATTGCTGCCTCGGGACCCTTATCGTCGGTCTCCTGTGAGTCTAGATTTTCGAATCCGACGCAGAACTGATAGTTAATTGTAGCCTTCAGGGCTTCCTAATGACGATGGAAGACTCAAACTGCGTCGAGATTCAATACATCGGCCTCCAGCCGACTTGTCTCCAAGGGTCTATTGCAGCCTCGGGCACCTTATGATCGTTCTCCTGTGAGTCTAAATTTTCGAATCCAACGCAAAACTGATAGTTAATTGTAACGCTCAGGGCCTCCTAATGACGATGGAACACTCAAATTGCGTCGAGATTCAATACATCGTCCTTCAGACGACTTGTCTCCAAGGGGATATTGCTTTCACGGGCACCTTATTGTCGTTCTCCTGTGAGTCTAGTTCATCGATTCCGACGCAAAACTGATTGTTAATTGTAACGTTCAGGGCATCCCAATGACGATGGAACACTCAAATTGCGTCGAGATTCAATACATCGTCCTTCAGCTGACTTGTCTCCAAAGGTATATTGCTGCCTCGGGCACGTTATGATCGTTCTCCTGTGAGTCTAGATTTTCGAATCCGACGCAAAACTAATAGTTAATTGTAACGTTCAGGGCCTCCTAATGACGGTGGAGCACTCAATTTGCGTCGCGATTCAATACATCGTCCTCCACTGGACTCGTCTCCAAGGGGATGTTGCTGCCTCGGGCACCTTATGGTCCGTCACCAGTAAGTCTAGATTTTCGAATCCGACGCAAAACTGATAGTTAATTGTAACCTTCAGGGCCTCCTAATGACGATGAACACTCAAATTGCAACGAGATCCAATTCTTCGTCCTTCAGCCGACTTGTCTCCAAGGGACTATTGCTGCCTCGGGCACCTTATGATCGTTCTCCTGTGAGTCTAGATTTTCGAACCCGACGCAAAACTGTTAGTTAATAGTATCGTTCAGGGCCACCTAATGACCTAGGAGCATTCAAATTGCGTCGAGATTCAATACATCGGCCTCCAGCCGACTTGTTTCTTGCCTCCGGCACCATGTGGTCGTTCTCCTGTGAGTCTAGATTTTCTAATCCGACACAAAACTGATTGTTAATTGTAACGTTCAGCGCCTCCTAATGACGATGGAACGCTCAAATTTCGTCGAGATTCAATACATCGTCCTTCAGCCGACTTGTCTCCAAGGGTCTATTGCAGCCTCGGGCACCTTATGGTCGTTCTCCTGTGAATCTAGATTATTTTTACCGACGCAAAACTGATTGTTAATTGTAATGTTCAGGGCCTCCTAATGACGATGGAACACTCAAATTGCGTGGAGATTCAATACATCGTTCTCCAGCAGACTTGTCTCCAAGGGTCTATTAGAGCCTCGGGCACCTTATGATCGTTCTCTTGTGAGTCTAGATTTTCGAATCCGACGCATAACTGACAGTTTATTGTAACGTTGAGCGCCTCCTAGTTACGATGGAACACTCAAATTGCGTCGCGATCCAATACATCGTCCTCCAGCCGACTTGTCTCCAAGGGTCTATTGCTGCCTGGGGCACCTTATGATCGTTCTCATGTGAGTCTAGATTTTCGAATCCAACGCAAAACTGATAGTTAATTGTAACGTTCAGGGCCTCCTAATGACGATGGAGCACTCAAATTGCGTTGCGATTCAATACATCGTCCTCCAGCGGACTGGACTCTAAGGGGATATTGCTGCCTCGGGCACCTTATGGTCCGCCTCCAGTAAGACCAGATATTCGAATCCGACGCAAAACTGATAGTTAATTGTAACGTTCAGGTACTCCTAATGACGATGGCACACTCAAATTGCGTCGAGATTCAATACATCGTCCTTCAGCTGACTTTTCTCCAAAGGTATATTGCTGCCTCGGGCACCTTATGATCGTTCTCCTGTGAGTCTAGATTTTCGAACCCGACGAAAAACTGATAGTTAATTGTAACGTTCAGGGCCTCCTAATGACGATGAAGCACTCTAATTGCGTCGCGATTCGATACAACATCCTCCAGCGGAATGGTCTCCAAGGGGATATTGCTGCCTCGGGGACCATGTGGTCGTTCTCCTGTGAGTCTAGATTTTCTAATCCGATGCAAAACTGATTTTTAATTGTAACGTTCAGGGCCTCCTAATGACGAAGGAACACTCAAATTGCGTCGAGATTCAAAACATCGTCCTCCAGCCGACTTGTCTCCAAGGGTCTGTTACAGCCCCGGGCACCTTATGGTTGTTCTCCTGTGAGTCTAGATTTTCGAATCCGACGCAAACCTGACAGTTTATTGTAACGTTGAGCGCCTCCTAGTTACGATGGAACACTCAAATTGCGTCGCGATCCAATACATCGTCCTCCAGCCGACTTGTCTCCAAGGGTCTATTGCCGCCTGGGGCACCTTATGATCGTTCTCCTGTGAGTCTAAATTTTCGAATCCAACGCAAAACTGATAGTTAATTGTAACGCTCAGGGCCTCCTAATGACGATGGAACACTCAAATTGCGTCGCGATCCAATACATCGTCCTTCAGCTGACTTGTCTCCAAGGGTCTATTGCTGCCTCGGGCACGTTATGATCGTTCTCCTGTGAGTCTAGATTTTCGAATCCGACGCAAAACTGATAGTTAATTGTAACGTTCAGGGCCTCCTAATGACGATGAACACTCAAATTGCAACGAGATCCAATACATCGTCCTTCAGCCGACTTGTCTCCAAGGGTCTATTGCTGCCTCGGGCACCTTATGATCGTTCTCCTGTGAGTCTAGATTTTCGAACCCGACGTAAAACTGTTAGTTATTAGTATCGTTCAGGGCCACCTAATGACCATGGAGCATTCAAATTGCGTCGAGATTCAATACATCGGCCTCCAGCCGACTTGTTTCTTGCCTCCGGCACCATGTGGTCGTTCTCCTGTGAGTCTAGATTTTCTAATCCGACGCAAAACTGATTGTTAATTGTAACGTTCAGCGCCTCCTAATGACGATGGAACACTCTAATTTCGTCGAGATTCAATACATCGTCCTTCAGCCGACTTGTCTCCAAGGGTCTATTGCTGCCTCGGGACCCTTATCGTCGGTCTCCTGTGAGTCTAGATTTTCGAATCCGACGCAGAACTGATAGTTAATTGTAGCCTTCAGGGCCTCCTAATGACGATGGAAGACTCAAACTGCGTCGAGATTCAATACATCGTTCTCCAGCCGACTTGTCTCCAAGGGTCTATTGCAGCCTCGGGCACCTTATGATCGTTCTCCTGTGAGTCTAGATTTTCGAATCCGACGCAAAACTGATAGTTAATTGTATCGTGCAGGGCCTCCTAATGACGATGGAGCACTCAAATTGCGTCGCGATTCAATACATCGTCCTCCACTGGACTGGTCTCCAAGGGGATGTTGCTGCCTCAGGCACCTTATGGTCCGTCTCCAGTAAGTCTAGATTTTCGAATCCGACGCAAAACTGATAGTTAATTGTAACGTTCAGGGCCTCCTAATGACGATGGAACCCTCAAATTGCGTCGCGATCCAATACATCGTCCTTCTGCCGACTTGACTACAAGGGTCTTTTGCTGCCTCGAGCACCTTATCGTAGGTCTCCTGTGAGTCTAGATTTTCTAATGCGACGCAAAACTGATTGTTAATTGTAACGTTCAGGGCCTCCTAATGACGAAGGAACACTCAAATTGCGTCGAGATTCAAAACATCGTCCTCCAGCCGACTTGTCTCCAAGGGTCTATTGCAGCCCCGGGCACCTTATGGTTGTTCTCCTGTGAGTCTAGATTTTCGAATCCGACGCAAACCTGACAGTTTATTGTAACGTTGAGCGCCTCCTAGTTACGATGGAACACTCAAATTGCGTCGCGATCCAATACATCGTCCTCCAGCCGACTTGTCTCCAAGGGTCTAATGCCGCCTGGGGCACCTTATGATCGTTCTCCTGTGAGTCTAAATTTTCGAATCCAACGCAAAACTGATAGTTAATTGTAACGCTCAGGGCCTCCTAATGACGATGGAACACTCAAATTGCGTCGAGATTCAATACATCGTCCTTCAGACGACTTGTCTCCAAGGGGATATTGCTTTCACGGGCACCTTATTGTCGTTCTCCTGTGAGTCTAGTTCATCGATTCCGACGCAAAACTGATTGTTAATTGTAACGTTCAGGGCATCCCAATGACGATGGAACACACAAATTGCGTCGAGGTTCAATACATCGTCCTTCAGCTGACTTGTCTCCAAAGGTATATTGCTGCCTCGGGCACGTTATGATCGATCTCCTGTGAGTCTAGATTTTCGAATCCGACGCAAAACTAATAGTTAATTGTAACGTTCAGGGCCTCCTAATGACGGTGGAGCCCTCAAATTGCGTCGCGATTCAATACATCGTCTTCCACTGGACTGGTCTCCAAGGGGATGTTGCTGCCTCGTCCACCTTATGGTCCGTCTCCAGTAAGTCTAGATTTTCTAATCCGACGCAAAACTGATAGTTAATTGTAACGTTCAGGGCCTCCTAATGACGATTTAGCACTCAAATTGCGTCTCGATTCAATACATCGTCCTCCAGCGGACTAGTCTCCAAGGGAATATTGCTGCCTCGGGCACCTTATGGTCCGTCTCCAGTAAGTCTAGATTTTCGAATCCGACGCAAAACTGATAGTTAATTGTAACGTTCAGGGCCTCCTAATGACGATGAACACTCAAATTGCAACGAGATCCAATACATCGTCCTTCAGCCGACTTGTCTCCAAGGGTCTATTGCTGCCTCGGGCACCTTATGATCGTTCTCCTGTGAGTCTAGATTTTCGAACCCGACGCAAAACTGTTAGTTAATAGTATCGTTCAAGGCCACCTAATGACCATGGAGCATTCAAATTGCGTCGAGATTCAATACATCGGCCTCCAGCCGACTTGTTTCTTGCCTCCGGCACCATGTGGTCGTTCTCCTGTGAGTCTATATTTTCTAATCCGACGCAAAACTGATTGTTAATTGTAACGTTCAGCGCCTCCTAATGACGATGGAACACTCAAATTTCGTCGAGATTCAATACATCGTCCTTCAGCCGACTTGTCTCCAAGGGTCTATTGCAGCCTCGGGCACATTATGGTCGTTCTCCTGTGAGTCTAGATTATTTTTACCGACGCAAAACTGATTGTTAATTGTAATGTTCAGGGCCTCCTAATGACGATGGAACACTCAAATTGCGTCGAGATTCAATACATCGTTCTCCAGCAGACTTGTCTCCAAGGGTCTATTGCAGCCTCGGGCACCTTATGATCGTTCTCCTGTGAGTCTAGATTTTCGAATCCGACGCATAACTGACAGTTTATTGCAACGTTGAGCGCCTCCTAGTTACGATGGAACACTCAAATTGCGTCGCGATCCAACACATCGTCCTCCAGCCGACTTGTCTCCAAGGGTCTATTGCTGCCTGGGGCACCTTATGATCGTTCTCCTGTGAGTCTAGATTTTTGAATCCAAGGCAAAACTGATAGTTAATTGTAACGCTCAGGGCCTCCTAATGACGATGGAACACTCAAATTGCGTCGCGATTCAATACATCGTCCTCCACTGGACTGGTCTCCAAGGGGATGTTGCTGCCTCGGGCACCTTATGGTCCGTCTCCAGTAAGTCTAGACTTTCGAATCCGACGCAAAACTGATAGTTTATTGTATCGCTCAGGGCCTCCTAATGACGATGGAACACTCAAATTGCGTCGCGATCCAATACATCGTCCTTCTGCCGACTTGACTTCAAGGGTCTTTTGCTGCCTCGAGCACCTTATGATCGTTCTCATGTGAGTCTAGATTTTCGAATCCGACGCAAAACTGATAGTTAATTGTAACGTTCAGGGCCTCCTAATGACCATGGAACATTGAAATTGCGTCAAGATTCAATACATCGGCCTCCAGCCGACTTGTCTCTAGTCTCGGGCACCATGTGGTCGTTCACCTGTGAGTCTAGATTTTCTAATCCGGTGCAAAACTGATTGTTAATTGTAACGTTCAGCGCCTCCTAATGACGATGGAACACTCAAATTTCGTCGAGATTCAATACATCGTCCTTCAGCCGACTTGCCTCCAAGGGTCTATTGTCCCCTCGGGCACCTTATGGTCGTTCTCCTGTGAGTCTAGATTTTCTTTACTGACGCAAAACTGATTGTTAATTGTAATGTTCAGGGCCTCCTAATGACGATGGAACACTCAAATTGCGTCGAGATTCAATACATCATTCTCCAGCCGACTTGTCTTCAAGGGTCTATTGCTTCCTCCGGCACCTTATGGTCGTTCTCTTGTGAGTCTAGATTTTCGAATCCAACGCAGAACAGATAGTTAATTGTAACTTTCAGGGCGTCCTAATGACGATGGTGCACTCAAATTGAGTCGAGATTCATACATCGTCCTCCAGCCGACTTGTCTCCAAGGGTCTATTGCTGCCTCGGGCACCTTATGGTCGTTCTCCTGTGAGTCTAGATTTTCGAATCCGACGCATAACTGATAGTTTATTGTAACGTTGAGCGCCTCCTAGTTACGATGGAACATACAAATTGCGTCGCGATCCAATACATCGTCCTCCAGCCGACTTGTCTCCAAGGGTCTATTGCTGCCTGGGGCACCTTATGATCGTTCTCCTGTGAGTCTAAATTTTCGAATCCAACGCAAAACTGATAGTTAATTGTAACGCTCAGGGCCTCCTAATGACGATGGAACACTCAAATTGCGTCGAGATTCAATACATCGTCCATCAGACGACTTGTCTCCAACTGGATATTGCTTTCACGGGCACCTTATTGTCGTTCTCCTGTGAGTCTAGTTCATCGATTCCGACGCAAAACTGATTGTTAATCGTAACGTTCAGGGCATCCCAATGACGATGGAACACTCAAATTGCGTCGAGATTCAATGCATCGTCCTTCAGCTGACTTGTCTCCAAAGGTATATTGCTGCCTCGGGCACGTTATGATCGTTCTCCTGTGAGTCTAGATTTTCGAATCCGACGCAAAACTAATAGTTAATTGTAACGTTCAGGGCCTCCTAATGACGGTGGAGCACTCAAATTGCGTCGCGATTCAATACATCGTCCTCCACTGGACTGGTCTCCAAGGGGATGTTGCTGCCTCAGGCACCTTATGGTCCGTCTCCAGTAAGTCTAGATTTTCGAATCCGACGCAAAACTGATAGTTAATTGTAACGCTCAGGGGCTCCTAATGACGATGGAACACTCAAATTGCGTCGAGATTCAATACATCGTCCTTCAGACGACTTGTCTCCAAGGGGATATTGCTTTCACGGGCACCTTATTGTCGTTCTCCTGTGAGTCTAGTTCATCGATTCCGACGCAAAACTGATTGTTAATTGTAACGTTCAGGGCATCCCAATGACGATGGAACACACAAATTGCGTCGAGGTTCAATACATCGTCCTTCAGCTGACTTGTCTCCAAAGGTATATTGCTGCCTCGGGCACGTTATGATCGATCTCCTGTGAGTCTAGATTTTCGAATCCGACGCAAAACTGATAGTTAATTGTAACGTTCAGGGCCTCCTAATGACGATGAACACTCAAATTGCAACGAGATCCAATACATCGTCCTTCAGCCGACTTGTCTCCAAGGGTCTATTGCTGCCTCGGGCACCTTATGTTCGTTCTCCTGTGAGTCTAGATTTTCGAACCCGACGCAAAACTGTTAGTTAATAGTATCGTTCAAGGCCACCTAATGACCATGGAGCATTCAAATTGCGTCGAGATTCAATACATCGGCCTCCAGCCGACTTGTTTCTTGCCTCCGGCACCATGTGGTCGTTCTCCTGTGAGTCTAGATTTTCTAATCCGACGCAAAACTGATTGTTAATTGTAACGTTCAGCGCCTCCTAATGACGATGGAACACTCAAATTTCGTCGAGATTCAATACATCGTCCTTCAGCCGACTTGTCTCCAAGGGTCTATTGCAGCCTCGGGCACCTTATGGTCGTTCTCCTGTGAGTCTAGATTATTTTTACCGACGCAAAACTGATTGTTAATTGTAATGTTCAGGGCCTCCTAATGACGATGGAACACTCAAATTGCGTCGAGATTCAATACATCGTTCTCCAGCAGACTTGTCTCCAAGGGTCTATTGCCGCCTCGGGCACCTTATGATCGTTCTCCTGTGAGTCTAGATTTTCGAATCCGACGCATAACTGACAGTTTATTGCAACGTTGAGCGCCTCCTAGTTACGATGGAACACTCAAATTGCGTCGCGATCCAACACATCGTCCTCCAGCCGACTTGTCTCCAAGGGTCTATTGCTGCCTGGGGCACCTTATGATCGTTCTCCTGTGAGTCTAGATTTTTGAATCCAAGGCAAAACTGATAGTTAATTGTAACGCTCAGGGCCTCCTAATGACGATGGAACACTCAAATTCCGTCGCGATTCAATACATCGTCCTCCACTGGACTGGTCTCCAAGGGGATGTTGCTGCCTCGGGCACCTTATGGTCCGTCTCCAGTAAGTCTAGACTTTCGAATCCGACGCAAAACTGATAGTTTATTGTATCGCTCAGGGCCTCCTAATGACGATGGAACACTCAAATTGCGTCGCGATCCAATACATCGTCCTTCTGCCGACTTGACTTCAAGGGTCTTTTGCTGCCTCGAGCACCTTATGATCGTTCTCATGTGAGTCTAGATTTTCGAATCCGACGCAAAACTGATAGTTAATTGTAACGTTCAGGGCCTCCTAATGACCATGGAACATTGAAATTGCGTCAAGATTCAATACATCGGCCTCCAGCCGACTTGTCTCTAGTCTCGGGCACCATGTGGTCGTTCACCTGTGAGTCTAGATTTTCTAATCCGGTGCAAAACTGATTGTTAATTGTAACGTTCAGCGCCTCCTAATGACGATGGAACACTCAAATTTCGTCGAGATTCAATACATCGTCCTTCAGCCGACTTGCCTCCAAGGGTCTATTGTAGCCTCGGGCACCTTATGGTCGTTCTCCTGTGAGTCTAGATTTTCTTTACTGACGCAAAACTGATTGTTAATTGTAACGTTCAGGGCGTCCTAATGACGATGGTGCACTCAAATTGAGTCGAGATTCATACATCGTCCTCCAGCCGACTTGTCTCCAAGGGTCTATTGCTGCCTCGGGCACCTTATGGTCGTTCTCCTGTGAGTCTAGATTTTCGAATCCGACGCATAACTGATAGTTTATTGTAACGTTGAGCGCCTCCTAGTTACGATGGAACACACAAATTGCGTCGCGATCCAATACATCGTCCTCCAGCCGACTTGTCTCCAAGGGTCTATTGCTGCCTGGGGCACCTTATGATCGTTCTCCTGTGAGTCTAAATTTTCGAATCCAACGCAAAACTGATAGTTAATTGTAACGCTCAGGGCCTCCTAATGACGATGGAACACTCAAATTGCGTCGAGATTCAATACATCGTCCATCAGACGACTTGTCTCCAACTGGATATTGCTTTCACGGGCACCTTATTGTCGTTCTCCTGTGAGTCTATTTCATCGCGTCCGACGCAAAACTGATTGTTAATCGTAACGTTCAGGGCATCCCAATGACGATGGAACACTCAAATTGCGTCGAGATTCAATACATCGTCCTTCAGCTGACTTTTCTCCAAAGGTATATTGCTGCCTCGGGCACGTTATGATTGTTCTCCTGTGAGTCTAGATTTTCGAATCCGACGAAAAACTAATAGTTAATTGTAACGTTCAGGGCCTACTAATGACGGTGGAGCACTCAAATTGCGTCGCGATTCAATACATCGTCCTCCACTGGACTGGTCTCCAAGGGGATGTTGCTGCCTCAGGCACCTTATGGTCCGTCTCCAGTAAGTCTAGATTTTCGAATCCGACGCAAAACTGATAGTTAATTGTAACGTTCAGGGCCTCCTAATGACGATGGAACACTCAAATTGCGTCGCGATCCAATACATCGTCCTTCTGCCGACTTGACTACAAGGGTCTTTTGCTGCCTCGAGCACCTTATCGTAGGTCTCCTGTGAGTCTAGATTTTCTAATCCGACGCAAAACTGATAGTTAATTGTAACGCTCAGGGCCTCCTAATGACGATGGAACACTCAAATTGCGTCGAGATTCAATACATCGTCCATCAGACGACTTGTCTCCAACTGGATATTGCTTTCACGGGCACCTTATTGTCGTTCTCCTGTGAGTCTATTTCATCGCGTCCGACGCAAAACTGATTGTTAATCGTAACGTTCAGGGCATCCCAATGACGATGGAACACACAAATTGCGTCGAGGTTCAATACATCGTCCTTCAGCTGACTTGTCTCCAAAGGTATATTGCTGCCTCGGGCACGTTATGATCGATCTCCTGTGAGTCTAGATTTTCGAATCCGACGCAAATCTAATAGTTAATTGTAACGTTCAGGGCCTCCTAATGACGGTGGAGCACTCAAATTGCGTCGCGATTCAATACATCGTCCTCCACTGGACTGGTCTCCAAGGGGATGTTCCTGCCTCGGCCACCTTATGGTCCGTCTCCAGTAAGTCTAGATTTTCGAATCCGACGCAAAACTGATAGTTAATTGTAACGCTCAGGGCCTCCTAATGACGATGGAACACTCAAATTGCGTCGAGATTCAATACATCGTCCATCAGACGACTTGTCTCCAACTGGATATTGCTTTCACGGGCACCTTATTGTCGTTCTCCTGTGAGTCTATTTCATCGCGTCCGACGCAAAACTGATTGTTAATCGTAACGTTCAGGGCATCCCAATGACGAAGGAACACTCAAATTGCGTCGAGATTCAAAACATCGTCCTCCAGCCGACTTGTCTCCAAGGGTCTATTGCAGCCCCGGGCACCTTATGGTTGTTCTCCTGTGAGTCTAGATTTTCGAATCCGACGCAAACCTGACAGTTTATTGTAACGTTGAGCGCCTCCTAGTTACGATGGAACACTCAAATTGCGTCGCGATCCAATACATCGTCCTCCAGCCGACTTGTCTCCAAGGGTCTAATGCCGCCTGGGGCACCTTATGATCGTTCTCCTGTGAGTCTAAATTTTCGAATCCAACGCAAAACTGATAGCTAATTGTAACGCTCAGGGCCTCCTAATGACGATGGAACACTCAAATTGCGTCGAGATTCAATACATCGTCCTTCAGACGACTTGTCTCCAAGGGGATATTGCTTTCACGGGCACCTTATTGTCGTTCTCCTGTGAGTCTAGTTCATCGATTCCGACGCAAAACTGATTGTTAATTGTAACGTTCAGGGCATCCCAATGACGATGGAACACACAAATTGCGTCGAGGTTCAATCCATCGTCCTTCAGCTGACTTGTCTCCATAGGTATATTGCTGCCTCGGGCACGTTTTGATCGATCTCCTGTGAGTCTAGATTTTCGAATCCGACGCAAATCTAATAGTTAATTGTAACGTACAGGGCCTCCTAATGACGGTGGAGCACTCAAATTGCGTCGCGATTCAATACATCGTCCTCCACTGGTCTGGTCTCCAAGGGGATGTTGCTGCCTCGGCCACCTTATGGTCCGTCTCCAGTAAGTCTAGATTTTCGAATCCGACGCAAAACTGATAGTTAATTGTAACGTTCAGGGCCTCCTAATGACGATTTAGCACTCAAATTGCGTCTCGATTCAATACATCGTCCTCCAGCGGACTAGTCTCCAAGGGAATATTGCTGCCTCGTGCACCTTATGGTCCGTCTCCAGTAAGTCTAGATTTTCGAATCCGACGCAAAACTGATAGTTAATTGTAACGTTCAGGGCCTCCTAATGACGATGAACACTCTAATTGCAACGAGATCCAATACATCGTCCTTCAGCCGACTTGTCTCCAAGGGTCTATTGCTGCCTCGGGCACCTTATGATCGTTCTCCTGTGAGTCTAGATTTTCGAACCCGACGCAAAACTGTTAGTTAATAGTATCGTTCAAGGCCACCTAATGACCATGGAGCATTCAAATTGCGTCGAGATTCAATACATCGGCCTCCAGCCGACTTGTTTCTTGCCTCCGGCACCATGTGGTCGTTCTCCTGTGAGTCTAGATTTTCTAATCCGACGCAAAACTGATTGTTAATTGTAACGTTCAGCGCCTCCTAATGACGATGGAACACTCAAATTTCGTCGAGATTCAATACATCGTCCTTCAGCCGACTTGTCTCCAAGGGTCTATTGCAGCCTCGGGCACCTTATGGTCGTTCTCCTGTGAGTCTAGATTATTTTTACCGACGCAAAACTGATTGTTAATTGTAATGTTCAGGGCCTCTTAATGACGATGGAACACTCAAATTGCGTCGCGATTCAATACATCGTCCTCCACTGGACTGGTCTCCAAGGGGATGTTGCTGCCTCGGGCACCTTATGGTCCGTCTCCAGTAAGTCTAGACTTTCGAATCCGACGCAAAACTGATAGTTTATTGTATCGCTCAGGGCCTCCTAATGACGATGGAACACTCAAATTGCGTCGCGATCCAATACATCGTCCTTCTGCCGACTTGACTTCAAGGGTCTTTTGCTGCCTCGAGCACCTTATGATCGTTCTCATGTGAATCTAGATTTTCGAATCCGACGCAAAACTGATAGTTAATTGTAACGTTCAGGGCCTCCTAATGACCACGGAACATTGAAATTGCGTCAAGATTCAATACATCGGCCTCCAGCCGACTTGTCTCTAGTCTCGGGCACCATGTGGTCGTTCACCTGTGAGTCTAGATTTTCTAATCCGGTGCAAAACTGATTGTTAATTGTAACGTTCAGCGCCTCCTAATGACGATGGAACACTCAAATTTCGTCGAGATTCAATACATCGTCCTTCAGCCGACTTGCCTCCAAGGGTCTATTGTAGCCTCGGGCACCTTATGGTCGTTCTCCTGTGAGTCTAGATTTTCTTTACTGACGCAAAACTGATTGTTAATTGTAACGTTCAGGGCATCCCAATGACGATGGAACACACAAATTGCGTCGAGGTTCAATCCATCGTCCTTCAGCTGACTTGTCTCCAAAGGTATATTGCTGCCTCGGGCACGTTGTGATCGATCTCCTGTGAGTCTAGATTTTCGAATCCGACGCAAATCTAATAGTTAATTGTAACGTTCAGGGCCTCCTAATGACGGTGGAGCACTCAAATTGCGTCGCAATTCAATACATCGTCCTCCACTGGACTGGTCTCCAAGGGTCTATTGCAGCCCCGGGCACCTTATGGTTGTTCTCCTGTGAGTCTAGATTTTCGAATCCGACGCATAACTGACAGTTTATTGTAACGTTGAGCGCCTCCTAGTTACGATGGAACACTCAAATTGCGTCGCGATGCAATACATCGTCCTCCAGCCGACTTGTCTCCAAGGGTCTATTGCTGCCTGGGGCACCTTATGATCGTTCTCCTGTGAGTCTAGATTTTCGAATCCGACGCAAAACTGATCGTTAATTGTAACGTTCAGGGCCTCCTAATGACCATGGAATATTCAAATTGCGTCGAGATTCAATAAATCGGCCTTCAGCCGACTTGTCTCTTGCCTCGGGCACCATGTGGTCGTTCTCCTGTGAGTCTAGATTTTCTAATCCGATGCAAAACTGATTGTTAATTGTAACGTTCAGTGCCTCCTAATGACGATGGAACACTCAAATTTTGTCGAGATTCAATACATCGTCCTTCAGCCGACTTGCCTCCAACGGTCTATTGTAGCCTCGGGCACCTTATGGTCGTTCTCCTGAGAGTCTAGATTTTCTTTACCGACGCAAAACTGATTGTTAATTGTAATGTTCAGGGCCTCCTAATGACGATGGAACACTCAAATTGCGTCGAGATTCAATACATCATTCTCCAGCCGACTTGTCTCCAAGTCTTCCTCCGGCACTTTATGGTCGTTCTCCTGTGAGTCTAGATTTTCGAATCCGACGCATAACTGATAGTTAATTGTAACGTTCAGGGCCTCCTAATGACGATGGAGCACTCAAATTGCGTTGCGATTCAATACATCGTCCTCCAGCGGACTGGACTCCAAGGGGATATTCCTGCCTCGGGCACCTTATGTTCCACCTCCAGTAAGACTAGATATTCGAATCCGACGCAAAACTGATAGTTAATTGTAACGTTCAGGTCCTCCTAAGGACGATGGCACACTCAAATTGCGTCGAGATTCAATACATCGTCCTTCAGCTGACTTGTCTCCAAAGGTATATTGCTGCCTCGGGCACCTTATGATCGTTCTCCTGTGAGTCTAGATTTTCGAACCCGACGAAAAACTGATAGTTAATTGTAACGTTCAGGGCCTCCTAATGACGATGGAGCACTCAAATTGCGTCGCGATTCGATACAACATCCTCCAGCGGAATGGTCTCCAAGGGGATATTGCTGCCTCGGGCACCTTATGGTCCGTCTCCAGTAAGTCTAGATTTTCGAATCCGACGCAAAACTGATTGTTTATTGTAACGTCCAGGGCCTCCTAATGAAGATGGAACACTCAAATTGCGTCGAGATTCAATATATCGTCCTCCAGCCGACTTGTATCCAAGAGGATTTTGCTGTCTCGGGCATCATATGATCCTTCTCCTGTGAGTAGATTTTCGAATCCCACGCCAAACTGATACTTAATTGTAACGTTGAGCGCCTCCTAGTTACGATGGAACACTCAAATTGCGTCGCGATCCAATACATCGTCCTCCAGCCGACTTGTCTCCAAGGGTCTATTGTTGCCTGAGGCACCTTATTATCGTTCTTCTGTGAGTCTAGATTTTCGAATCCGACGCAAAACTAATAGTTAATTGTAACGTTCAGGGCCTCCTGATGACGGTGGAGCACTCAAATTGCGTCGAGATTCAATACATCGGCCTCCAGCCGACTTGTTTCTTGCCACCGGCACCATGTGGTCGTTCTCCTGTGAGTCTAGATTTTCTAATCCGACGCAAAACTGATTGTTAATTGTAACGTTCAGGGTAATGACGATGGAACACTCAAATTGCGTCGTGATTCAATACATCTTTCTTCAGCCGACTTGTCTCCAAGGGTCTATTGCTTCCTCGGGCACCTTATGGTCGTTCGCCTGTGAGTCTAGATTTTCGAATCCGACGCAGAACTGATAGTTAATTGTAGCCTTCAGGGCCTCCTAATGACGATGGAACACTCAAATTGCGTCGAGATTCAATACATCGTTCTCCAACCGACTTGTCTCCAAGGGTCTATTGCTGCCTCGGGCACCATGTGGTCGTTCTCCTGTGGGTCTAAATTTTCTAATCCGACGCAAAACTGAATGTTAATTGTAACGTTCAGGGCCTCCTAATGACGATGGAACACTCAAATTGCGTCGAGATTCAATACATCGTCCTCCAGCTGACTTGTCTCCAAGGGTCTATTGCAGCCCCGGGCACCTTATGGTTGTTCTCCTGTGAGTCTAGATTTTCGAATCCGACGCATAACTGACAGTTTATTGTAACGTTGAGCGCCTCCTAGTTACGATGGAACACTCAAATTGCGTCGCGATCCAATACATCGTCCTCCAGCCGACTTGTCTCCAAGGGTCTATTGCTGCGTGGGGCACCTTATGATCGTTCTCCTGTGAGTCTAGATTTTTGAATGCAACGCAAAACTGATAGTTAATTGTAACGCTCAGGGCCTCCTAATGACGATGGAACACTCAAATTGCGTCGCGATTTAATACATCGTCCTCCACTGGACTGGTCTCCAAGGGGATGTTGCTGCCTCGGGCACCTTATGGTCCGTCTCCAGTAAGTCTAGATTTTCGAATCCGACGCAAAACTGATTGTTAATTGTATCGCTCAGGGCCTCCTAATGACGATGGAACACTCAAATTGCGTCGCGATCCAATACATCGTCCTTCTGCCGACTTGACTTCAAGGGTCTTTTGCTGCCTCGAGCACCTTATGACCGTTCTCATGTGAGTCTAGATTTTCGAATCCGACGCAAAACTGATAGTTAATTGTAACGTTCAGGGCCTTCTAATGACCATGGAACATTCAAATTGCGTCGAGATTCAATACATCGGCCTCCAGCCGACTTGTCTCTTGCCTCGGGCACCATGTGGTCGTTCTCCTGTGAGTCTAGATTTTCTAATCCGATGCAAAACTGATTGTTAATTGTAACGTTCAGCGCCTCCTAATGACGATGGAACACTCTAATTTCGTCGAGATTCAATACATCATTCTCCAGCCGACTTGTCTCCAAGGGTCTATTGCTTCCTCCAGCACCTTATGGTCGTTCTCCTGTGAGTCTAGATTTTCGAATCCAACGCAGAACAGATAGTTAATTGTAACTTTGAGGGCGTCCTAATGACGATGGTGCACTCAAATTGAGTCGAGATTCATACATTGTCCTCCAGCCGACTTGTCTCCAAGGGTCTATTGCTGCCTCGGGCACCTTATGGCCGTTCTCCTGAGAGTCTAGATTTTCGAATACGACGCATAACTGATAGTTTATTGTAACGTTGAGCGCCTCCTAGTTACGATGGAACACACAAATTGCGTCGCGATCCAATACATCGTCCTCCAGCCGACTTGTCTCCAAGGGTCTATTGCTGCCTGGGGCACCTTATGATCGTTCCCTGTGAGTCTAGATTTTCGAATCCAACGCAAAACTGATAGTTAATTGTAACGTTCAGGGCCTCCTAATGACGATGGAGCACTCAAATTGCGTTGCGATTCAATACATCGTCCTCCAGCGGACTGGACTCCAAGGGGATATTGCTGCCTTGGGCACCTTATGGTCCGCCTCCAGTAAGACTAGATATTAGAATCCGACGCAAAACTGAATGTTAATTGTAACGTTCAGGTCCTCCTAATGACGATGGCACACTCAAATTGCGTCGAGATTCAATACATCGTCCTTCAGCTGACTTGTCTCCAAAGGTATATTGCTGCCTCGGGCACCTTATGATCGTTCTCCTGTGAGTCTAGATTTTCCAACCCGACGAAAAACTGATAGTTAATTGTAACGTTCAGGGCCTCCTAATGACGATGGAGCACTCACATTGCGTCGCGATTCGATACAACATCCTCCAGCGGAATGGTCTCCAAGGGGATATTGCTGCCTCGGGCACCTTATGGTCCGTCTCCAGTAAGTCTAGATTTTCGAATCCAACGCAAAACTGATTGTTTATTGTAACGTTCAGGGCCTCCTAATGACGATGGAATACTCAAATTGCGTCGAGATTCAATATATCGTCCTCCAGCCGACTTGTATCCAAGAGGATTTTGCTGTCTCGGGCATCATATGATCCTTCTCCTGTGAGTAGATTTTCGAATCCCACGCAAAACTGATACTTAATTGTAACGTTCAGGGCCTCCTAATGACAATGGAACACTCTAATTGCGTCGAGATTCAATACATCGTCCTTCAGCCGACTTGTCTCCAAGGGTCTATTGCTGTCTCGGGCACCTTATCGTCGGTCTCCTGTGATTCTAGATTTTCGAATCCGACGCAGAACTGATAGTTAATTGTAGCCTTCAGGGCCTCCTAATGACGATGGAACACTCAAATTGCGTCGAGATTCAATACATCGTTCTCCAGCTGACTTGTCTCCAAGGGTCTATTGGAGCCTCTGGCACCTGTGAGTCCTGATTTTCGAATCAGACGCAAAACTGATGGTTAATAGTAACGTTAAGGGCCACCAAATGACCATGGAACATTCAAATTGCGTAGAGATTCAATACATCGGCCTCCAGCCGACTTGTCTCCAAGGGTCTATTGCTGCCTCGGGCACCATGTGGTCGTTCTCCTGTGAGTCTAGATTTTCTAATCCGACGCAAAACTGATTGTTAATTGTAACGTTCAGGTCCTCCTAATGACGATGGAACACTCAAATTTCGTCGAGATTCAATACATCGTCCTTTAGCCGACTTGTGTCCAAGGGTCTCTTGCTTTCTCGGGCACCTTATTGTCGTTCTGCTGTGAGTCTAGTTCATCGATTCCGACGCAAAACTGATTGTTAATTGTAACGTTCAGGGCCTCCTAATGACGATGGAACACTCAAATTGCGTCGAGATTCAATATATCTTCCTCCAGCCGACTTGTATCCAAGGGGATATTGCTGTCTCGGGCACCTTATGGTCGTTCTCCTGTGAGTCTAGATTTTCGAATCCAACGCAGAACAGATAGTTAATTGTAACTTTCAGGGCCTCCTAATGTCGATGGTACACTCAAATTGCGTCGAGATTCAATACATCGTCCTCTAGCCGACTTGTCTCCAAGGGTCTATTGCAGCCCCGGGCACCTTATGGTCGTTCTCCTGTGAGTCTAGATTTTCGAATCCGACGCATAACTGACAGTTTATTGTAACGTTGAGCGCCTCCTAGTTACGATGGAACACTCAAATAGCGTCGCGATCCAATACATCGTCCTCCAGCCGACTTGTCTCCAAGGGTCTATTGCTGCCTGGGGCACCTTATGATCGTTCTCCTGTGGGTCTAGATTTTCGAATCCAACGCAAAACTGATAGTTAATTGTAACGTTCAGGGCCTCCTAATGACAGTGGAGCACTCAAATTGCGTTGAGATTCAATACATCGTCCTTTAACGGACTGGACTCCAAGGGGATATTGCTGCCTCGGGCACCTCCAGTAAGTCTAGATATTCGAATCCGACGCAAAACTAATAGTTAATTTAACGTTCAGGTCCTCCTAATGACGATGGCGCACTCAAATTGCGTCGAGATTCAATACATCGTCCTTCAGCCGACTTGTCTCCAAGGGTATATTGCTGACTCGGGCACCTTATGATCGTTCTCCTGTGAGTCTAGATTTTCGAACCCGACGCAAAACTGATGGTTAATTGTAACGTTCAGGGCCTCCTAATGACGATGGAGCACTCAAATTGCGTCGCGATTCGATACATCGTTCTCCAGCGGAATGGTCTCCAAGGGGATATTGCTGCCTCGGGCACCTTATGGTCCGTCTCCAGTAAGTCTAGATTTTCGTATCCAACGCAAAACTGATAGTTAATTGTAACGCTCAGGGCCTCCTAATGACGATGGAACACTCAAATTGCGTCGAGATTCAATACATCGTCCTTCAGCTGACTTGTCTCCAAAGGTATATTGCTGCCTCGGGCACCTTATGATCGTTCTCCTGTGAGTCTAGATTTTCGAATCCGACGCAAAACTAATAGTTAATTGTAACGATCAGGGCCTCCTAATGACGGTGGAGCACTCAAATTGCGTCGCGATTCAATACATCGTCCTCCAGCGGACTGGTCTCCAAGGGAATATTGCTGCCTCTGGCAACTTATGGTCCGTCTCCAGTAAGTCTAGATTTTCAAATCCGACGCAAAACTGATTGTTAATTGTAACGTTCAGGGGCTCCTAATGACGATGGAGCACTCAAATTGCGTCGCGATTCGATACAACGTCCTCCAGCGGACTGGTCTCCAAGGGGATATTGCTGCCTCGGCCACCTTATGGTCCGTCTCCAGTAAGTCTAGATTTTCGAATCCGACGCAAAACTGATTGTTAATTGTAACGTCCAGTGCCTCCTAATGACGATGGAACACTCAAATTGCGTCGAGATTCAATACATCGTCCTACAGCTGACTTGTCTCCAAAGGTATATTGCTGCCTCGGGCACCTTATGATCGTTCTCCTGTGAGTCTAGATTTTCGAATCCGACGCAAAACTAATAGTTAATTGTAACGTTCAGGGCCTCCTAATGACGGTGGAGCACTCAAATTGCGTCGCGATTCAATACATCGTCCTCCACTGGACTGGTCTCCAAGGGGATGTTGCTGCCTCAGGCACCTTATGGTCCGTCTCCAGTAAGTCTAGATTTTCGAATCCGACGCTAAACTGATAGTTAGTTAATTGTATCGCTCAGGGCCTCCTAATGACGATGAAACACTCAAATTGCGTCGTGATTCAGTACATCGTCCTTCAGCTGACTTGTCTCCAAAGGTATATTGCTGCCTCGGGCACCTTATGATCGTTCTCCTGTGAGTCTAGATTTTCGAATCCGACGCAAAACTAATAGTTAATTCTAAAGATCAGGGCCTCCTAATGACGGTGGAGCACTCAAATTGCGTCGCGATTCAATACATCGTCCTCCAGCGGACTGGTCTCCAAGGGAATATTGCTGCCTCGGGCACCTTATGGTCCGTCTCCAGTAAGTCTAGATTTTCTAATCCGACGCAAAACTGATTGTTAATTGTAACGTTCAGGGGCTCCTAATGACGATGGAGAACTCAAATTGCGTCGCGATTCGATACAACGTCCTCCAGCGGACTGGTCTCCAAGGGGATATTGCTGCCTCGGGCACCTGATGGTCCGTCTCCATAAGTCTAGACTTTCGAATCCGACGCAAAACTGATTGTTAATTGTAACGTCCAGGGCCTCCTAATGACGATGGAACACTCTAATTGCGTCGAGATTCAATACATCGTCCTACAGCCGACTTGTCTCCATGGGTCTATTGCTGCCTCGGGCACCTTATCGTCGGTCTCCTGTGATTCTAGATTTTCGAATCCGACGCAGAACTGATAGTTAATTGTAGCCTTCAGGGCCTCCTAATGACGATGGAACACTCAAATTGCGTCGAGATTCAATACATCGTTATCCAGCCGACTTGTCTCCAAGGGTCTATTGCAGCCTCTGGCACCTCATGATCGTTCTCCTGTGAGTCCAGATTTTCGAATCCGACGCAAAACTGATAGTTAATAGTAACGTTAAGGGCCACCAAATGACCATGGAACATTCAAATTGCGTCGAGATTCAATACAACGGCCTCCAGCCGACTTGTCTCCAAGGGTCTATTGCTGCCTCGGGCACCACGTGATCGTTCTCCTGTGAGTCTAGATTTTCTAATCCGACGCAAAACTGATTGTTGATTGTAACGTTCAGGGCCTCTTAATGACGATGGAACACTCAAATTGCGTTGCGATTCAATACATCGTCCTCCAGCGGACTGGACTCCAAGGGGATATTGCTGCCTCGGGCACCTCCAGTAAGTCTAGATTTTCGAACCCGACGCAAAACTAATAGTTAATTTAACGTTCAGGTCCTCCTAATGACGATGGCGCACTCAAATTGCGTCGAGATTCAATACATTGTCCTTCAGCCGACTTGTCTCCAAGGGTATATTGCTGAATCGGGCACCTTATGATCGTTCTCCTGTGAGTCTAGATTTTCGAATCCGACGCAAAACTGATAGTTAATTGTAACGTTCAGGGCCTCCTAATGACGATGGAGCACTCAAATTGCGTCGCGATTCGATACATCGTTCTCCAGCGGAATGGTCTCCAAGGGGATATTGCTGCCTCGGGCACCTTATGGTCCGTCTCCAGTAAGTCTAGATTTTCGAATCCAATGCAAAACTGATAGTTAATTGTAACGCTCAGGGCCTCCTAATGACGATGGAACACTCAAATTGCGTCGAGATTCAATACATCGTCCTTCAGACGACTTGTCTCCAAGGGAATATTGCTTTCTCGGGCACCTTATTGTCGTTCTCCTGTGAGTCTAGTTCATCGATTCCGACGCAAAACTGATTGTTAATTGTAACGTTCAGGGCCTCCTAATGACGATGGAACACTCAAATTGCGTCGAGATTCAATACATCGTCCTTCAGCTGACTTGTCTCCAAGGGTATATTGCAGCCTCGGGCACCTTATGATCGTTCTCCTGTGAGTCTAGATTTTCGAATCCGACGCAAAACTAATAGTTAATTGTATCGTTCAGGGCCTCCTAATGACGGTGGAGCACTCAAATTGCGTCGCGATTCAATACATCGTCCTCCACTGGACTGGTCTCCAAGGGGATGTTGCTGCCTCGGGCACCTTATGGTCCGTCTCCAGTAAGTCTAGATTTTCGAATCCGACGCTAAACTGATAGTTAATTGTATCGCTCAGGGCCTCCTAATGACGATGGAACACTCAAATTGCGTCGCGATCCAATACATCGTCCTTCTGCCGACTTGACTTCAAGGGTCTTTTGCTGCCTCGAGCACCTTATGATCGTTCTCCTGTGAGTCTAGATTTTCGAATCCGACGCAAAACTGATAGTTGTAACGTTCAGGGCCTGCTAATGACGATTTAGCACTCAAATTGCGTCGCGATTCAATACATCGTCCTCCAGCGGACTGGTCTCCAAGGGAATATTGCTGCCTCGAGCACCTTATGGTCCGTCTCCAGTAAGTTTAGATTTTCGAATCCGACGCAAAACTGATAATTAATAGTAACGTTCAGGGCCACCTAATGACCATGGAACATTCAAATTGCGTCGAGATTCAATACATCGGCCTCCAGCCGACTTGTCTCTTGCCTCGGGCACTATGTGGTCATTCTCCTGTGAGTCTAGATTTTCTAATCCGACGCAAAACTGATTATTAATTGTAACGTTCAAGGGCTCCTAATGACGATGGAGCACTCAAATTGCGTCGCGATTCGTTACAACGTCCACCAGCGGACTGGTCTCCAAGGGGATATTGC
Source organism: Schistocerca serialis cubense (assembly GCF_023864345.2). Taxonomy (NCBI): domain Eukaryota; kingdom Metazoa; phylum Arthropoda; class Insecta; order Orthoptera; family Acrididae; genus Schistocerca; species Schistocerca serialis. The sequence continues at coordinate 4,250,359 of NC_064645.1, forward strand.
TGCCTCGGGCACCTTATGGTCCGTCTCCAGTAAGTCTAGATTTTCGAATCCGACGCAAAACTGAATGTTAATTGTAACGTCCAGGGCCTCCTAATGACGATGGAACACTTTAATTGCGTCGAGATTCAATACATCGTCCTTCAGCCGACTTGTCTCCAAGGGTCTATTGCTGCCTCGGGCACCTTATCGTCGGTCTCCTGTGATTCTAGATTTTCGAATCCGACGCAGAACTGATAGTTAATTGTAGCCTTCAGGGCCTCCTAATGACGATGGAACACTCAAACTGCGACGAGATTCAATACATCGTTCTCCAGCCGACTTGTCTCCAAGGGTCTATTGCAGCCTCTGGCACCTTATGATCGTTCTCCTGTGAGTCCTGATTTTCGAATCCGACGCAAAACTGATAGTTAATTGTAACGTTCAGGGCCTCCTAATGACGATGGAGCACTCAAATTGCGTCGCGATTCGATACATCGTTCTCCAGCTGAATGGTCTCCAAGGGGATATTGCTGCCTCGGGCACCTTATGGTCCGTCTCCAGTAAGTCTAGATTTTCGAATCCAACGCAAAACTGATAGTTAATTGTAACGCTCAGGGCCTCCTAATCACGGTGGAACACTCAAATTGCGTCGAGATTCAATACATCATCCTTCAGACGACTTGTCTCCAAGGGGATATTGCTTTCTCGGGCACCTTATTGTCGTTCTCCTGTGAGTCTAGTTCATCGATTCCGACGCCAAACTGATTGTTAATTGTAACGTTCAGGGCCTCCTAATGACGATGGAACACTCAAATAGCGTCGAGATTCAATACATCGTCCTTCAGCTGACTTGTCTCCAAAGGTATATTGCTGCCTCGGGCACCTTATGATCGTTCTCCTGTGAGTCTAGATTTTCGAATCCGACGCAAAACTAATAGTTAATTGTATCGTTCAGGGCCTCCTAATGACGGTGGAGCACTCAAATTCTGTCGCGATTCAATACATCGTCCTCCACTGGACTGGTCTCCAAGGGGATGTTGCTGCCTCGGGCACCTCATGGTCCGCCTCCAGTAAGTCTAGATTTTCGAATCCGACGCTAAACTGATAGTTAATTGTATCGCTCAGGGCCTCCTAATGACGATGGAACACTCAAATTGCGTCGCGATCCAATACATCGTCCTTCTGCGGACTTGACTTCAAGGGTCTTTTGCTGCCTCGAGCACCTTATGATCGTTCTCCTGTGAGTCTAGATTTTCGAATCCCAGGCAAAACTGATAGTTAGTTGTAACGGTCAGGGCCTGCTAATGACGATTTAGCACTCAAATTGCGTCGCGATTCAATACATCGTCCTCCAGCGGACTGATCTCCAAGGGAATATTGCTGCCTCGAGCACCTTATGGTCCGTCTCCAGTAAGTCTAGATTTTCGAATCCGACGCAAAACTGATAATTAATAGTAACGTTTAGGACCACCTAATGACCATGGAACTTTCAAATTGCGTCGAGATTCAATACATCGGCCTCCAGCCGACTTGTCTCTTGCCTCGGGCACTATGTGGTCATTCTCCTGTGAGTCTAGATTTTCTAATCCGACGCAAAACTGATTGTTAATTGTAACGTTCAAGGGCTCCTAATGACGATGGAGCACTCAAATTGCGTCGCGATTCGATACAACGTCCACCAGCGAACTGGTCTCCAAGGGGATGTTGCTGCCTCGGGCACCTTATGGTCCGTCTCCAGTAAGTCTAGATTTTCGAATCCGACGAAAAACTGATAGTTAGTTGTATCGCTCAGGGCCTCCTAATGACGATGGAACACTCAAATTGCGTCGAGATCCAATACATCGTCCTTCTGCCGACTTGACTTCAAGGGTCTTTTGTTGCCTCGAGCACCTTATGATCGTTCTCCTGTGACTCTAGATTTTCGAATCCGACGCAAAACTGATAGTTAATTGTAACGTTCAGGGCCTCCTAATGACGATTTAGCACTCAAATTGCGTCGCGATTCAATACATCGTCCTCCAGCGGACTGGTCTCCGAGGGAATATTGCTGCCTCGGGCACCCTATGGTCCGTCTCCAGTAAGTCTAGATTTCCGAATCCGACGCAAAACTGATAGTTAATTGTAACGTTCAGGGCCTCCTAATGACGATGAACACTCAAATTGCGACGAGATCCAATACATCGTCATTCAGCCGACTTGTCTCCAAGGGTCTATTGCTGCCTCGGGCACCTTATGATCGTTCTCCTGTGAGTCTAGATTTTCGAACCCGACGCAAAACTGTTAGTTAATAGTAACGTTCAGGGCCACCTAATGACCATGGAACATTCAAATAGCGTCGAGATCCAATACATCGTCCTTCAGCCGACTTGTCTCCAAGGGTCTATTGCCGCCTCGGGCACCTTATGGTCGTTCTCCTGTGAGTCTAGATTTTCTTTACCGACGCAAAACTGATTATTAATTGTAATGTTCAGGGCCTCCTGATGACGATGGAACGCTGAAATTGCGTCGAGATTCAATACATCGTTCTCAAGCCGACTTGTCTCCAAGGTTCTATTGCAGCCTCGGGCACCTTATGATCGTTCTCCTGTGAGTCTAGATTTTCTAATCCGACGCAAAACTGATTGTTAATTGTAACGTTCAGGGGAATGACGATGGAACACTCAAATTGCGTCGAGATTCAATACATCGTCCTTCAGCCGACTTGTCTCCAAGGGTCTATTGCTTCCTCGGGCACGTTATGGTCATTCTCCTGTGAGTCTAGATTTTCGAATCCGACGCATAACTGATAGTTTATTGTAACGTTGAGCGCCTCCTAGTTACGATGGAATACACAAATTGCGTCGCGATTCAATACATCGTCCTCCAGCGGACTGGTCTCCAAGGGAATATTGCTGCCTCGGGCACCTTATGGTCCGTCTCCAGTAAGTCTAGATTTTCGAATCCGACGCAAAACTGATAGTTAATTGTAACGTTCAGGGTCTCCTAATGACGATGAACACTCTAATTGCGTCGAGATTCAATACATCGTCCTTCAGCCGACTTGTCTCCACGGGTCTATTGCTGCCTCGGGCACCTTATCGTCGGTCTCCTGTGATTCTAGATTTTCGAATCCGACGCAGAACTGATAGTTAATTGTAGCCTTCAGGGCCTCCTAATGACGATGAAACACTCAAATTGCGTCGAGATTCAATACATCGTTCTCCAGCCGACTTGTCTCCAAGGGTTCATTGCAGCCTCTGGCACCTTATGATCGTTCTCCTGTGAGTCCAGATTTTCGAATCCGACGCAAAACTGATAGTTAATAGTAACGTTAAGGGCCACCAAATGACCATGGAACATTCAAATTGCGTCGAGATTCAATACATCGGCCTCCAGCCGACTTGTGTCCAAGGGTCTATTGCATCCTCGGGCACCTTATGGTGTGAGTCTAGATTTTCTAATCCGACGCAAAACTGATTGTTAATTGTACCGTTCAGGGCCTCCTAATGACGATGGAGCACTCAAATTGCGTTGCGATTCAATACATCGTCCTCCAGCGGACTGGACTCCAAGGGGATATTGCTGCCTCGGGCACCTCCAGTAAGTCTAGATATTCGAATCCGACGCAAAACTAATAGTTAATTTAACGTTCAGGTCCACCTAATGACGATGGCGCACTCAAATTGCGTCGAGATTCAATACATCGTCCTTCAGCCGACTTGTCTCCAAGGGTATATTGCTGACTCGGGCACCTTATGATCGTTCTCCTGTGAGTCTAGATTTTCGAACCCGACGCAAAACTGATAGTTAATTGTAACGTTCAGGGCCTCCTAATGACGATGGAGCACTCAAATTGCGTCGCGATTCGATACATCGGTCTCCAGCTGAATGGTCTCCAAGGGGATATTGCTGCCTCGGGCACCTTATGGTCCGTCTCCAGTAAGTCTAGATTTTCGAATCCAACGTAAAACTGATAGTTAATTGTAACGCTCAGGGCCTCCTGATGACGATGGAACACTCAAATTGCGTCGAGATTCAATACATCGTCCTTCAGAAGACTTGTCTCCAAGGGGATATTGCTTTCTCGGGCACCTTATTGTCGTTCTCCTGTGAGTCTAGTTCATCGATTCCGACGCAAAACTGTTTGTTAATTGTAACGTTCAGGGCCTCCTAATGACGATGGAACACTCAAATTGCGTCGAGATCCAATACATCGTCCTTCAGCTGACTTGTCTCCAAAGGTATATTGCTGCCTCGGGCACCTTATGATCGTTCTCCTGTGAGTCTAGATTTTCGAACCCGGCGCAAAACTGTTAGTTAATAATAACGTTCAGGGCCACCTAATGACCATGGAACATTCAAATTGCGTCGAGATTCAATACATCGGCCTCCAGCCGACTTGTCTCTTGCCTCGGGCACCATGTTGTCGTTCTGCTGTGAGTCTAGATTTTCTAATCCGACGCAAAACTGATTGTTAATTGTAACGTTCAGCGCCTCCTAATGACGATGGAACACTCGAAATTCGTCGAGATTCAATACATCGTCCTTCAGACGACTTGTCTCCAAGGGTCTATTGCAGCCTCCGGCACCTTATGGTCGTTCTCCTGTGAATCTAGATTTTCTTTACCGACGCAAAACTGATTATTAATTGTAATGTTCAGGGCCTCCTAATGACGATAGAACACTCAAATTGCGTCGAGATTCAATACATCGTTCTCCAGCCGACTTGACTCCAAGGATCTATTGCAGCCTCGGGCACCTTATGATCGTTCTCCTGTGAGTCTAGATTTTCTAATCCGACGCAAAACTGATTGTTAATTATAACGTTCAGGGTAATGACGATGGAACACCCAAATTGTGTCGAGATTCAATACATCTTCCTTCAGCCGACTTCTCTCCAAGGGTCTATTGCTTCCTCGGGCTTCTTATGGTCATTCTCCTGTGAGTCTAGATTTTCGAATCCGACGCATAACTGACAGTTAATTGTAACGTTGAGCGCCTCCTAGTTACGATGGAACACACAAATTGCGTCGCGATTCAATACATCGTCCTCCAGCGGACTGGTCTCCAAGGGAATATTGCTTCCTCGGGCACCTTATGATCGTTCTCCTATGAGTCTAGATTCTCGAACCCGACGCAAAACTGTTAGTTAATAGTATCGTTCAGGGCCACCTAATGACCATGGAAAATTCAAATTGCGTCGAGATTCAATACATCGGCCTCCAGCCGACTTGTCTCTTGCCTCGGAAACAATGTGGTCGTTCTCCTGTGAGTCTAGATTTTCTAATCCGACGCTAAACTGATTGTTAATTGTAACATTCAGGGCCTCCTAATGACGATGGAGCACTCAAATTGCGTCTCGATTCGATACAACGTCCTCCAGCGGACTGGTCTCCAAGGGGATATTGCTGCCTCGGGCACCTTATGGTCCGTCTCCAGTAAGTCTAGATTTTCGAATCCGACGCAAAACTGATTGTTAATTGTAACGTCCAGGGCCACCTAATGACGATGGAACACTCAAATTGCGTCGAGATTCAATACATCGTTCTCCAGCCGACTTGTCTCCAAGGGTCTATTGCAGCCTCTGGCACCTTATGATCGTTCTCCTGTGAGTCCAGATTTTCGAATCCGACGCAAAACTGATAGTTAATAGTAACGTTAAGAGCCACCAAATGACCATGGAACATTCAAATTGCGTCGAGATTCAATACATCGGCCTCCAGCCGACTTGTCTCCAAGGGTCTACTGCTGCCTCGGGCACCATGTGGTCGTTCTCCTGTGAGTCTAGATTTTCTAATCCGACGCAAAACTGATTGTTAATTGTAACGTTCAGGGCCTCCTAATGACGATGGAACACTCAAATTTCGACGAGATTCAATACATCGTCCTTCAGCCGACTTGTGTCCAAGGGTCTATTGCAGCCTCGGGCACCTTATGGTCGTTCTCCTGTGAGTCTAGATTTTCTAATCCGACGCAAAACTGTTAATTGTAACGTTCAGGGCCTCCTAATGACGATGGAACACTCAAATTGCGTCGCGATCCAATACATCGTTCTCCAGCTGACTTGTCTCCAAGGGTCTATTGCTGCCTGGGGCACCTTAAGATCGTTCTCCTGTGGGTCTAGATTTTCGAATCCAACGCAAAACTGATAGTTAACTGTAACGTTCAGGGCCTCCTAATGACGATGGAGCACTCAAATTGCGTTGCGATTCAATACATCGTCCTCCAGCGGACTGGACTCCAAGGGGATATTGCTGCCTCGGGCACCTCCAGTAAGTCTAGATATTCGAATCCGCCGCAAAACTAATAGTTAATTTAACGTTCAGGTCCACCTAATGACGATGGCGCACTCAAATTGCGTCGAGATTCAATACATCGTCCTTCAGCCGACTTGTCTCCAAGGGTATATTGCTGACTCGGGCACCTTATGATCGTTCTCCTGTGAGTCTAGATTTTCGAACCCGACGCAAAACTGATAGTTAATTGTAACGTTCAGGGCCTCCTAATGACGATGGAGCACTCAAATTGCGTCGCGATTCGATACATCGGTCTCCAGCTGAATGGTCTCCAAGGGGATATTGCTGCCTCGGGCACCTTATGGTCCGTCTCCAGTAAGTCTAGATTTTCGAATCCAACGTAAAACTGATAGTTAATTGTAACGCTCAGGGCCTCCTGATGACGATGGAACACTCAAATTGCGTCGAGATTCAATACATCGTCCTTGAGAAGACTTGTCTCCAAGGGGATATTGCTTTCTCGGGCACCTTATTGTCGTTCTCCTGTGAGTCTAGTTCATCGATTCCGACGCAAAACTGTTTGTTAATTGTAACGTTCAGGGCCTCCTAATGACGATGGAACACTCAAATTGCGTCGAGATCCAATACATCGTCCTTCAGCTGACTTGTCTCCAAAGGTATATTGCTGCCTCGGGCACCTTATGATCGTTCTCCTGTGAGTCTAGATTTTCGAACCCGGCGCAAAACTGTTAGTTAATAATAACGTTCAGGGCCACCTAATGACAATGGAACATTCAAATTGCGTCGAGATTCAATACATCGGCCTCCAGCCGACTTGTCTCTTGCCTCGGGCACCATGTTGTCGTTCTGCTGTGAGTCTAGATTTTCTAATCCGACGCAAAACTGATTGTTAATTGTAACGTTCAGCGCCTCCTAATGACGATGGAACACTCGAAATTCGTCGAGATTCAATACATCGTCCTTCAGACGACTTGTCTCCAAGGGTCTATTGCAGCCTCCGGCACCTTATGGTCGTTCTCCTGTGAATCTAGATTTTCTTTACCGACGCAAAACTGATTATTAATTGTAATGTTCAGGGCCTCCTAATGACGATAGAACACTCAAATTGCGTCGAGATTCAATACATCGTTCTCCAGCCGACTTGACTCCAAGGATCTATTGCAGCCTCGGGCACCTTATGATCGTTCTCCTGTGAGTCTAGATTTTCTAATCCGACGCAAAACTGATTGTTAATTATAACGTTCAGGGTAATGACGATGGAACACCCAAATTGTGTCGAGATTCAATACATCTTCCTTCAGCCGACTTCTCTCCAAGGGTCTATTGCTTCCTCGGGCTTCTTATGGTCATTCTCCTGTGAGTCTAGATTTTCGAATCCGACGCATAACTGACAGTTAATTGTAACGTTGAGCGCCTCCTAGTTACGATGGAACACACAAATTGCGTCGCGATTCAATACATCGTCCTCCAGCGGACTGGTCTCCAAGGGAATATTGCTTCCTCGGGCACCTTATGATCGTTCTCCTATGAGTCTAGATTCTCGAACCCGACGCAAAACTGTTAGTTAATAGTATCGTTCAGGGCCACCTAATGACCATGGAAAATTCAAATTGCGTCGAGATTCAATACATCGGCCTCCAGCCGACTTGTCTCTTGCCTCGGAAACAATGTGGTCGTTCTCCTGTGAGTCTAGATTTTCTAATCCGACGCTAAACTGATTGTTAATTGTAACATTCAGGGCCTCCTAATGACGATGGAGCACTCAAATTGCGTCTCGATTCGATACAACGTCCTCCAGCGGACTGGTCTCCAAGGGGATATTGCTGCCTCGGGCACCTTATGGTCCGTCTCCAGTAAGTCTAGATTTTCGAATCCGACGCAAAACTGATTGTTAATTGTAACGTCCAGGGCCACCTAATGACGATGGAACACTCAAATTGCGTCGAGATTCAATACATCGTTCTCCAGCCGACTTGTCTCCAAGGGTCTATTGCAGCCTCTGGCACCTTATGATCGTTCTCCTGTGAGTCCAGATTTTCGAATCCGACGCAAAACTGATAGTTAATAGTAACGTTAAGAGCCACCAAATGACCATGGAACATTCAAATTGCGTCGAGATTCAATACATCGGCCTCCAGCCGACTTGTCTCCAAGGGTCTACTGCTGCCTCGGGCACCATGTGGTCGTTCTCCTGTGAGTCTAGATTTTCTAATCCGACGCAAAACTGATTGTTAATTGTAACGTTCAGGGCCTCCTAATGACGATGGAACACTCAAATTTCGACGAGATTCAATACATCGTCCTTCAGCCGACTTGTGTCCAAGGGTCTATTGCAGCCTCGGGCACCTTATGGTCGTTCTCCTGTGAGTCTAGATTTTCTAATCCGACGCAAAACTGTTAATTGTAACGTTCAGGGCCTCCTAATGACGATGGAACACTCAAATTGCGTCGCGATCCAATACATCGTTCTCCAGCTGACTTCTCTCCAAGGGTCTATTGCTGCCTGGGGCACCTTAAGATCGTTCTCCTGTGGGTCTAGATTTTCGAATCCAACGCAAAACTGATAGTTAACTGTAACGTTCAGGGCCTCCTAATGACGATGGAGCACTCAAATTGCGTTGCGATTCAATACATCGTCCTCCAGCGGACTGGACTCCAAGGGGATATTGCTGCCTCGGGCACCTCCAGAAAGTCTAGATATTCGAATCCGACGCAAAACTAATAGTTAACTTAACTTTCAGGTCCTCCTAATGACGATGGCGCACTCAAATTGCGTTTAGATTCAATACATTGTACTTCAGACGACTTGTCTCCAAGGGTATATTGCTGACTCGGGCACCCTATGATCGTTCTCCTGTGAGTCTAGATTTTTGAAGCCGACGCAAAACTGATAGTTAATTGTAACGTTCAGGGCCCCTTAAGACCAATTTGAGTGCTCCATCGAGCACTCAAATTGCGTCGCGATTCGATACATCGGTCTCCAGCTGAATGGTCTCCAAGGTGATATTGCTGCCTCGGGCACCTTATGGTCCGTCTCCAGTAAGTCTAGATTTTCGAATCCAACGCAAAACTGATAGTTAATTGTAACGCTCAGGGCCTCCTAATGACGATGGAACACTCAAATTGCGTCGAGATTCAATACATCGTCCTTCAGACGACTTGTCTCCAAGGGGATATTGCTTTCTCGGGCACCTTATTGTCGTTCTCCTGTGAGTCTAGTTCATCGATTCCAACGCAAAACTGACTGATAATTGTAATGTTCAGGGCCTCCTAATGACGATGGAACACTCAAATTGCGTCGAGATTCAATACATCGTCCTTCAGCTGACTTGTCTCCAAAGGTATATTGCTGCCTGGGGCACCTTATGATCGTTCTCCTGTGGGTCTACATTTTCGAATCCAACGCAAAACTGATAGTTAATTGTAACGTTCAGGGCCTCCTAATGACGATGGAGCACTCAAATTGCGTTGCGATTCAATACATCGTCCTCCACTGGACTGGTCTCCAAGGGGATGTTGCTGCCTCGGGTACCTTATGGTCCGTCTCCAGTAAGTCTAGGTTTTCTAATCCGACGCAAAACTGATAGTTAATTGTAACGTTCAGGGCCTCCTAATGACGATGGAACACTCAAATTGCGTCGAGAACCAATACATCGTCCTTCAGCCGACTTGTCTCCAAGGGTCTATTGCAGCCTCGGGCACCTTATGGTCGTTCTCCTGTGAGTCTAGATTTTCTTTACCGACGCAAAACTGATTATTAATTGTAATGTTCAGGGCCTCCTAATGACGATGGAACACTCAAATTGCGTCGAGATTCAATACATCGTTCTCCAGCCGACTTGTCTCCAAGGGTCTATTGCAGCCTCGGGCACCTTATGGTCGTTCTCCTGTGAGTGTAGATTTTCGAACCCGAAGCAAATCTGATAGTTAATTGTAACGTTCAGGGCCTCCTAATGACGATGGAGCACTCAAATTGCGTCGCGATTCGATACATCGGACTCCAGCTGAATGGTCTCCAAGGGGATATTGCTGCCTCGGGCACCTCATGGTCCGTCTCCAGTAAGTCTAGATTTTCGAATCCAACGCAAAACTGATAGTTAATTGTAACGCTCAGGGCCTCCTAATGACGATGGAACACTCAAATTGCGTCGAGATTCAATACATCGTCCTTCAGACGACTTGTCTCCAAGGGGATATTGCTTTCTCGGGCACCTTATTGTCGTTCTCCTGTCAGTCTAGTTCATCGATTCCGACGCAAAACTGATTGTTAATTGTAACGTTCAGGGCCTCCTAATGACGATGGAACACTCAAATTGCGTCGAGATTCAATGCATCGATCTCCTGCCGACTTGTCTCCAAGGGACTATTGCAGCCTCGGGCACCTTATGATCGTTCTCCTGTGAGTCTAGATTTTCTAATCCGACGCAAAACTGATTGTTAATTGTAACGTTCAGGGTAATGACGATGTAACACCCAAATTGCGTCGAGATTCAATACATCGTCCTTCAGCCGACTGGTCTCCAAGGGAATATTGCTGCCTCGGGCACCTTATGATCGTTCTCCTGTGAGTCTAGATTTTCTAATCCGACGCAAAACTGATTGTTAATTGTAACGTTCAGGGCCTCCTAATGACGATGGAGCACTCAAATTGCGTTGCGATTCAATACATCGTCCTCCAGCGGACTGGACTCCAAGGGGATATTGCTGCCTCGGGCACCTCCAGTAAGTCTAGATATTCGAATCCGACGCAAAACTAATAGTTAATTTAACGTTCAGGTCCACCTAATGACGATGGCGCACTCAAATTGCGTCGAGATTCAATACATCGTCCTTCAGCCGACTTGTCTCCAAGGGTATATTGCTGACTCGGGCACCTTATGATCGTTCTCCTGTGAGTCTAGATTTTCGAACCCGACGCAAAACTGATAGTTAATTGTAACGTTCAGGGCCTCCTAATGACGATGGAGCACTCAAATTGCGTCGCGATTCGATACATCGGTCTCCAGCTGAATGGTCTCCAAGGGGATATTGCTGCCTCGGGCACCTTATGGTCCGTCTCCAGTAAGTCTAGATTTTCGAATCCAACGTAAAACTGATAGTTAATTGTAACGCTCAGGGCCTCCTGATGACGATGGAACACTCAAATTGCGTCGAGATTCAATACATCGTCCTTCAGAAGACTTGTCTCCAAGGGGATATTGCTTTCTCGGGCACCTTATTGTCGTTCTCCTGTGAGTCTAGTTCATCGATTCCGACGCAAAACTGTTTGTTAATTGTAACGTTCAGGGCCTCCTAATGACGATGGAACACTCAAATTGCGTCGAGATCCAATACATCGTCCTTCAGCTGACTTGTCTCCAAAGGTATATTGCTGCCTCGGGCACCTTATGATCGTTCTCCTGTGAGTCTAGATTTTCGAACCCGGCGCAAAACTGTTAGTTAATAATAACGTTCAGGGCCACCTAATGACCATGGAACATTCAAATTGCGTCGAGATTCAATACATCGGCCTCCAGCCGACTTGTCTCTTGCCTCGGGCACCATGTTGTCGTTCTGCTGTGAGTCTAGATTTTCTAATCCGACGCAAAACTGATTGTTAATTGTAACGTTCAGCGCCTCCTAATGACGATGGAACACTCGAAATTCGTCGAGATTCAATACATCGTCCTTCAGACGACTTGTCTCCAAGGGTCTATTGCAGCCTCCGGCACCTTATGGTCGTTCTCCTGTGAATCTAGATTTTCTTTACCGACGCAAAACTGATTATTAATTGTAATGTTCAGGGCCTCCTAATGACGATAGAACACTCAAATTGCGTCGAGATTCAATACATCGTGCTCCAGCCGACTTGACTCCAAGGATCTATTGCAGCCTCGGGCACCTTATGATCGTTCTCCTGTGAGTCTAGATTTTCTAATCCGACGCAAAACTGATTGTTAATTATAACGTTCAGGGTAATGACGATGGAACACCCAAATTGTGTCGAGATTCAATACATCTTCCTTCAGCCGACTTCTCTCCAAGGGTCTATTGCTTCCTCGGGCTTCTTATGGTCATTCTCCTGTGAGTCTAGATTTTCGAACCCGACGCAAAACTGTTAGTTAATAGTATCGTTCAGGGCCACCTAATGTCCATGGAAAATTCAAATTGCGTCGAGATTCAATACATCGGCCTCCAGCCGACTTGTCTCTTGCCTCGGAAACCATGTGGTCGTTCTCCTGTGAGTCTAGATTTTCTAATCCGACGCTAAACTGATTGTTAATTGTAACATTCAGGGCCTCCTAATGACGATGGAGCACTCAAATTGCGTCTCGATTCGATACAACGTCCTCCAGCGGACTGGTCTCCAAGGGGATATTGCTGCCTCGGGCACCTTATGGTCCGTCTCCAGTAAGTCTAAATTTTCGAATCCGACGCAAAACTGATTGTTAATTGTAACGTCCAGGGCCACCTAATGACGATGGAACACTCAAATTGCGTCGAGATTCAATACATCGTTCTCCAGCCGACTTGTCTCCAAGGGTCTATTGCAGCCTCTGGCACCTTATGATCGTTCTCCTGTGAGTCCAGATTTTCGAATCCGACGCAAAACTGATAGTTAATAGTAACGTTAAGAGCCACCAAATGACCATGGAACATTCAAATTGCGTCGAGATTCAATACATCGGCCTCCAGCCGACTTGTCTCCAAGGGTCTACTGCTGCCTCGGGCACCATGTGGTCGTTCTCCTGTGAGTCTAGATTTTCTAATCCGACGCAAAACTGATTGTTAATTGTAACGTTCAGGGCCTCCTAATGACGATGGAACACTCAAATTTCGACGAGATTCAATACATCGTCCTTCAGCCGACTTGTGTCCAAGGGTCTATTGCAGCCTCGGGCACCTTATGGTCGTTCTCCTGTGAGTCTAGATTTTCTAATCCGACGCAAAACTGTTAATTGTAACGTTCAGGGCCTCCTAATGACGATGGAACACTCAAATTGCGTCGCGATCCAATACATCGTTCTCCAGCTGACTTGTCTCCAAGGGTCTATTGCTGCCTGGGGCACCTTATGATCGTTCTCCTGTGGGTCTAGATTTTCGAATCCAACGCAAAACTGATAGTTAACTGTAACGTTCAGGGCCTCCTAATGACGATGGAGCACTCAAATTGCGTTGCGATTCAATACATCGTCCTCCAGCGGACTGGACTCCAAGGGGATATTGCTGCCTCGGGCACCTCCAGAAAGTCTAGATATTCGAATCCGACGCAAAACTAATAGTTAACTTAACTTTCAGGTCCTCCTAATGACGATGGCGCACTCAAATTGCGTTTAGATTCAATACATTGTACTTCAGACGACTTGTCTCCAAGGGTATATTGCTGACTCGGGCACCTTATGATCGTTCTCCTGTGAGTCTAGATTTTTGAAGCCGACGCAAAACTGATAGTTAATTGTAACGTTCAGGGCCCCTTAAGACCAATTTGAGTGCTCCATCGAGCACTCAAATTGCGTCGCGATTCGATACATCGGTCTCCAGCTGAATGGTCTCCAAGGTGATATTGCTGCCTCGGGCACCTTATGGTCCGTCTCCAGTAAGTCTAGATTTTCGAATCCAACGCAAAACTGATAGTTAATTGTAACGCTCAGGGCCTCCTAATGACGATGGAACACTCAAATTGCGTCGAGATTCAATACATCGTCCTTCAGACGACTTGTCTCCAACTGGATATTGCTTTCTCGGGCACCTTATTGTCGTTCTCCTGTGAGTCTAGTTCATCGATTCCAACGCAAAACTGACTGATAATTGTAATGTTCAGGGCCTCCTAATGACGATGGAACACTCAAATTGCGTCGAGATTCAATACATCGTCCTACAGCTGACTTGTCTCCAAAGGTATATTGCTGCCTGGGGCACCTTATGATCGTTCTCCTGTGGGTCTACATTTTCGAATCCAACGCAAAACTGATAGTTAATTGTAACGTTCAGGGCCTCCTAATGACGATGGAGCACTCAAATTGCGTTGCGATTCAATACATCGTCCACCAGCGGACTGGACTCCAAGGGGATATTGCTGCCTCGGGCACCTCCAGTAAGTCTAGATATACGAATACGACGCAAAACTAATAGTTAATTTAACGTTCAGGTCCTCCTAATGACGATGGCGCACTCAAATTGCGTTTAGATTCAATACATTGTACTTCAGCCGACTTGTCTCCAAGGGTATATTGCTGACTCGGGCACCTTATGATCGTTCTCGTGTGAGTCTAGATTTTCGAATCCGACGCAAAACTAATAGTTAATTGTAACGTTCAGGGCCTCCTAATGACGGTGGAGCACTAATATTGCGTCGCGATTCAATACATCGTCCTCCACTGGACTGGTCTCCAAGGGGATGTTGCTGCCTCGGGTACCTTATGGTCCGTCTCCAGTAAGTCTAGGTTTTCTAATCCGACGCAAAACTGATAGTTAATTGTAACGTTCAGGGCCTCCTAATGACGATGGAACACTCAAATTGCGTCGAGATTCAATACATCGTTCTCCAGCCGACTTGTCTCCAAGGGTCTATTGCAGCCTCGGGCACCTTATGGTCGTTCTCCTGTGAGTGTAGATTTTCGAACCCGAAGCAAAACTGATAGTTAATTGTAACGTTCAGGGCCTCCTAATGACGATGGAGCACTCAAATTGCGTCGCGATTCGATACATCGGACTCCAGCTGAATGGTCTCCAAGGGGATATTGCTGCCTCGGGCACCTTATGGTCCGTCTCCAGTAAGTCTACATTTTCGAATCCAACGCAAAACTGATAGTTAATTGTAACGCTCAGGGCCTCCTAATGACGATGGAACACTCAAATTGCGTCGAGATTCAATACATCGTCCTTCAGACGACTTGTCTCCAAGGGGATATTGCTTTCTCGGGCACCTTATTGTCGTTCTCCTGTCAGTCTAGTTCATCGATTCCGACGCAAAACTGATTGTTAATTGTAACGTTCAGGGCCTCCTAATGACGATGGAACACTCAAATTGCGTCGAGATTCAATGCATCGATCTCCTGCCGACTTGTCTCCAAGGGACTATTGCAGCCTCGGGCACCTTATGATCGTTCTCCTGTGAGTCTAGATTTTCTAATCCGACGCAAAACTGATTGTTAATTGTAACGTTCAGGGTAATGACGATGTAACACCCAAATTGCGTCGTGATTCAATACATCGTCCTTCAGCCGACTGGTCTCCAAGGGAATATTGCTGCCTCGGGCACCTTATGATCGTTCTCCTGTGAGTCTAGATTTTCGAACCTGACGCAAAACCGTTAGTTAATAGAAACGTTCAGGGCCACCTAATGACCATGGAACATTCAAATTGCGTCGAGATTCAATACATCGGCCTCCAGCCGACTTGTCTCTTGCCTCGGGAACCATGTGGTCGTTCTGCTGTGAGTCTAGATTTTCTAATCCGACGCAAAACTGATTGTTAATTGCAACGTTCAGGGCCTCCTAATGACTATGTAACACTCAAATTGCGTCGAGATTCAATACATCGTTCTCCAGCCGACTTGTCTCCAAGGGTCTATTGCAGCCTCTGGCACCTTATGATCGTTCTCCATTGAGTCCAGATTTTCGAATCCGACGCAAAACTGATAGTTAATAGTAACGTTAAGGGCCACCAAATGACCATGGAACAATCAAATTGTGTCGAGATTCAATACATCGGCCTCCAGCCGACTTGTCTCCAAGGGTCTATTGCTGCCTCGCGCACCATGTAATCGTTCTCCTGTGAGTGTAGATTTTCTAATCCGACGCAAAACTGATTGTTAATTGTAACGTTCAGGGCCTCCTAATGACGATGGAACACTCAAATTTCGTAGAGATTCAATACATCGTCCTCATGCCGACCTGTGTCCAAGGGTCTATTGCAGCCTCGGGCACCTTATGGTCGCTCTCCTGTGAGTCTAGATTTTCTAATCCGACGCAAAACAGATTGTTAATTGTAACTTTCAGGGCCTCCTAATGACGATGGTACACTCAAATTGCGTCGAGATTCAATACATCGTCCTCCAGCCGACTTGTCTCCAAGGGTCTATTGCAGCCCCGGGCACCTTATGGTCGTTCTCCTATGAGTCTAGATTTTCGAATCCGACGCATAACTGACAGTTTATTGTAACGTTGAGCGCCTCCTAGTTACGATGGAACACGCAAATTGCGTCGCGATCCAATACATCGTCCTCCAGCCGACTTGTCTCCAAGGGTCTATTGCTGCCTGGGGCACCTTATGATCGTACTCCTGTGAGTCTAGATTTTCGAATCCAAACCAAAACTGATAGTTCATTGTAACGTTCAGGGCCACCTAATGACGATGGAGCACTCAAATTGCGTTGCGATTCAATACATCGTCCTCCAGCGGACTGGACTCCAAGGGGATATTGCTGCCTCGGGCACCTCCAGTAACTCTAGATATTCGAATCCGACGCAAAACTGATAGTTAATTGTAACGTTCAAGGCCTCCTAATGACGATGGAACACTCAAATTGCGTCGAGATTCAATACATCGTTCTCCAGCCGACTTGTCACCAAGGGTCTATTGCAGCCTCGGGCACCATATGGTCGTTCTCCTGGGAGTCTAGATTTTCTAATCCGACGCAAAACTGATTGTTAATTGTAACGTTCAGGGCCTCCTAATGACGATTTAGCACTCAAATTGCGTCGCGATTCAATACATCGTCCTCCAGCGGACTGGTCTCCAAGGGGATATTGCTGCCTCGGGCACCCTACGGTCCGTCTCCAGTAAGTCTAGATTTTCGAATCCGATGCAAAACTGATAGTTAATTGTAACATTCAGGGCCTCCGAATGACGATGAACACTCAAATTTCGTCGAGATTCAATACATCGTCCTTCAGCCGACTTGTGTCCAAGGGTCTATTGCAGCGTCGGGCACCTTTTGGTCGTTCTCCTGTGAGTATAGATTTTCTAATCCGACGCAAAACTGATTGTTAATCGTAACGTTCAGGGCCTCCTAATGACGATGGAACACTCAAATCGCGTCGAGATTCACTACATCGTCCTTCAGACGACTTGTCTCCAAGTGGATATTGCTTTCTCGGGCACCTTATTGTCGTTCTGCGGTGAGTCTAGTTCATCGATTCCGACGCAAAACTGATTGTTAATTGTAACGTTCAGGGCATCCTAATGACAATGGAACACTCAAATTGCGTCGAGAATCAATATATCGTCCTCCAGCCGACTTGTATCCAAGGGGATATTGCTGTCTCAGCACCATATGATCCTTCTCCTGTGAGTAGATTTCCGAATCCGACGCTAAACGGATAGTTAATTGTAACGTATAGGGCCTTCTAATGACGATGGAACACTCAAATTGCGTCGAGATTCAATACATCGGCCTCCAGCCGACTTGTCTCCAAGTGTCTATTGCTGCCTCGGGCACCATGTGGTCGTTCTCCTGTGAGTCTAGATTTTCGAATCCGACGCATAACTGATAGTTTATTGTAACGTTGAGCTACTCCTAGTTACGATGGAACACACAAATTGCTAAGCGATCCAATACATCGTCCTCCAGCCGACTTGTCTCCAAGGGTCTATTGCAGCCTCGGGCACGTTATGGTCCGTCTCCAGTAAGTCTAGATTTTCGAATCCGACGCAAAACTGATAGTTAATGGTAACGTTAAGGGCCACCAAATGACCATGGAACATCCAAATTGCGTTGAGATTCAATACATCGGCCTCCAGCCGACTTGTCTCCAAGGGTCTATTGCTGCCTCGCGCACCATGTAATCGTTCTCCTGTGAGTCTAGATTTTCTAATCCGACGCAAAAATAATTGTTAATTGTAATGTTCAGGGCCTCCTAATGACGATGGAAAACTCAAATTTCGTCGAGATTCAATACATCGTCCTTCAGCCGACTTGTGTCCAAGGGTCTATTGCAGCCTCGGGCACCTTATGGTCGTTCTCCTGTGAGTCTAGATTTTCGAATCCAGAGCAAAACTGATAGTTAATTGTAACGTTCAGGGCCTCCTAATGACGATGGAGCACTCAAATTGCGTTGCGATTCAATACATCGTCCTCCAGCGGACTGGACTCCAAGGGGATATTGCTGCCTCGGGCACCTCCAGTAAGTCTAGATAGTCGAATCCGACGCAAAACTGATAGTTAATTGTAACGTTCAGGTCCTCCTAATGACGATGGCACACTCAAATTGCGTCGAGATTCAATACATCGTCCTTCAGGCGACTTTTCTCCAAGGGTATATTGCTGCCTCGGGCACCTTAAGATCGTTCTCCTGTGATTCTAGATTTTCGAACCCGACGCAAAACTGATAGATAATTGTAACGTTCAGGGCCTCCTAATGACGATGGAGCTCTCAAATTGCGTCGCGATTAGATACATCGTTCTCCAGCGGAAAGATCTCCAAGTGGATATTGTTGCCTCGGGCACCTTATGGTCCGTCTCCAGTAAGTCTAGATTTTGGACTCCGACGCAAAACTGATAGTTAATTGTAACGTTCAGGGCCTCCTAATGACGATGGAACACTCAAATTGCGTCGCGATCCAATACATCGTCCTTCATCCGAATTGTCTCCAAGGGTCTATTGCTTTCTCGGGCACCTTATTGTCGTTCTCCTGTGAGTCTAGTTCATCGATTCCGACGCAAAACTGATTGTTAATTGTAACGTTCAGGGCCTCCTAATGACGATGGAACACTCAAATTGCGTCGATATTTAATATATCATCCTCCAGCCGACTTGTATCCAAGGGGATATTGCTGTCTCGGGCACCATATGATACTTCTCCTGTGAGTAGATTTTCGAATCCATAGCAAAACTGATAGTTATTTGTAACGTTCAGGGCCTCCTAATGACGATGGAGCACTCAAATTGCGTCGTGATTCGAAACCTCGTCCTCCAGCGGACTGGTCTCCAAGGGGATATTGCTACCTCGAGCACCTTACGGTCCGTATCCAGTAAGTCTAGATTTTGGAATCCCACGCAAAACTGATAGTTAATTGTAACGTTCAGGGCCTCCTAATGACGATGGAACACTCAAATTGCGTCCCGATCCAATACATCGCCCTTCAGCCGACTTGTCTCCAAGGGTATATTGCGATCTCGGGCACCTTACTGTCGTTCTCCTGTGAGTCTAGTTCATCGATTCCGACGCAAAACTAATTGTTAATTGTAACGTTCAGGGCCTCCTAATGACGATGGATCACTCAAATTGCGTCGAGATTCAATACATCGTACTTCAGCCGACTTGTCTCCAAGCGTCTATTGCTGCCTCGGGCACCTTATCGTCGGTCTCCTGGGATTCTAGATTTTCGAATCCGACGGAGAACTGATAGTTAATTGTAGCCTTCAGGGCCTCCTAATGACGATGGTACACTCAAATTGCGTCGAGGTAAATACATCGTCCTCTAGCCGACTTGTCTCCAAGGGTCTATTGCAGCCTCAGGCACCTTATGATCGTTCTCGTGTGAGTCTAGATTTTCGAATCCAACGCAAAACTGATAGTTAATTGTAACGTTCTAGGCATCCTAATGACGATGGAGCACTCAAAATGCGTCGCGAGTCAATACATCGTCCTCCAGCCGACATGTCTCCAAGGGTCAATTGCTGCCTCGGGCACCATATGTTCCTTCTCCTGTGAGTAGATTTTCGAATCCGACGCTAAACTGATAGTTTATTGTAACGTTGAGCGCCTCCTAGTTACGATGGAACACTCAAATTGCGTCGCGATCCAATACATCGTCCTCCAGCCGACTTGTCTCCAAGGGGATACTGCTGTCTCGGGCATCATATGATCCTTCTCCTGTGAGTAGATTTTCGAATTCCACGCAAAACTGATAGTTGATTGTAACGTTCAGGGCCTCCTAATGATGATGGAGCACAGAAATTGCGTCGCGATTCAATACATCGTCCTCCACCCGATTTGTATCCAAGGGGATACTGCTGTCTCGGGCATCATATGATCCTTCTCCTGTGAGTAGATTTTCGAATTCCACGCAAAACTGATAGTTGATTGTAACGTTCAGGGCCTCCTAATGACGATGGAACACTCTAATTGCGTCGAGACTCAATACATCGTCCTTCAGCCGAATTGTCTCCAAAGGTCTATTGCTGCCTCGGGCACCATATCGTCGGTCTCCTGTCAGTCTAGATTTTCGAACCAACGCAGAACAGATAGTTAATTGTAACTTTCAGGGAGTCCTAAAGACGATGGTACACTCAAATTGCGTCGAGATTCAATACATCGTCCTTCAGCCGACTTGTCTCCAATGGTCTATTGCTTTCTCGGGCACCTTAATGTCGTTCTGCTGTGAGTCTAGTTCATCGCATCCGACGCAAAACTGATTGATAATTGTAACGTTCAGGGCCTCCTAATGACGATGGAACACTCAAATTGCGTCGAGATTCAATATATCTTCCTCCAGCCGACTTGTATCCAAGGGGATATTGCCGTCTCGGGCACCTTATGGTCGTTCTCCTGTGAGTCTAGATTTTCGAATCCAACGCAGAACAGATAGTTAATTGTAACTTCCAGGGCTTCCTAATGACGATGGTACACTCAAATTGCGTCGACATTCAATACATCGTCCTCCAGCCGACTTGTCTCCAAGGGTCTATTGCAGCCCCGGGCACCTTATGGTCGTTCTCCTGTGAGTCTAGATTTTCGAATCCGACGCATAACTGACAGTTTATTGTAACGTTGAGCGCCTCCTAGTTACGATGGAACACTCAAATTGCGTCGCGATCCAATATATCGTCCTCCAGCCGATTGTCTCCAAGGGTCTATTGCTGCCTGGGGCACCTTATGATCGTTCTCCTGTGAGTCTAGATTTTCGAATCCAACGCAAAACTGATAGTTAATTGTAACGTTCAGGGCCTCCTAATATCGATGGAGCACTCAAATTGCGTTGCGATTCAATACATCGTCTTCAAGCGGACTGCACTCTAAGGAGATATTGCTGCCTCGGGCACCTCCAGTAAGTCTAGATATTCGAATCCGACGCAAAACTGAAAGTTAATCGTAACGTTCAGGTCCTCCTAATGACGATGGCACACTCAAATTGCGTCGAGATTCAATACATCGTCCTTCAGCCGACTTGTCTCCAAGGGTATATTGCTGCCTCGGGCACCTTATGATCGTTCTCCTGTGAGTCTAGATTTTCGAACCCGACGCAAAATTGATAGTTAATTGTAACGTTCAGGGCCTCCTAATGACGATGGAGCACTCAAAATGCGTTGCGATTCAATACATCGTCCTCCAGCGGACTGGACACCAAGGGGATATTGCTGCCTCGGGCACCTTATGGTCCGTCTCCAGTAAGTTTTGGAATCCGACGCAAAACTGATAGTTAATTGTAACGTTCAGGGCCTCCTAATGACGATGGAACACTCAAATTGCGTCGCGATCCAATACATCGTCCTTCATCCGACTTGTCTCCAAGGGTCTATTGCTTTCTCGGGCACCATATTGTCGTTCTCCTGTGAGTCTAGTTCATCGATTCCGACGCAAAACTTATTGTTAATTGTAACGTTCAGGGCCCCCTAATGACGATGGAACACTCAAATTGCGTCGAGATTCAATATATCTTCCTCCAGCCGACTTGTCTCCAAGGGTCTATTGCAGCCCCGGGCACCTTATGGTCGTTCTCTGTGTGTCTAGATTTTCGAATCCGACGCATAACTGACAGTTTATTGTAACGTTGAGCGCCTCCTAGTTACGATGGAACACTCAAATTGCGTCGCGATCCAATACATCGTCCTCCAGCCGATTTGTCTCCAAGGGTCTATTGCTGCCTGGGGCACCTTATGATCGTTCTCCTGTGAGTCTAGATTTTCGAATCCAACGCAAAACTGATAGTTAATTGTAACGTTCAGGGCCTCCTAATGACGATGGAGCACTCAAATTGCGTCGCGATTCGATACATCGTTCTCCAGCGGAATGGTCTCCAAGGGGATATTGCTGCCTCGGGCACCTTATGGTCCGCCTCCAGTAAGACCAGATATTCGAATCCGACGCAAAACTGATAGTTAATTGTAACGTTCAGGTACTCCTATTGACGATGGCACACTCAAATTGCGTCGAGTTTCAATACATCGTCCTTCAGCTGACTTGTCTCCAAAGGTATATTGTTGCCTCGGGCACCTTATGATCGTTCTCCTGTGAGTCTAGATTTTCGAACCCGACGAAAAACTGATAGTTAATTGTAACGTTCAGGGCCTCCTAATGACGATGAAGCACTCAAATTGCGTAGCGATTCGATGCAACATCCTCCAGCGGAATTGTCTCCAAGGGGATATTGCTGCCTCGGGGACCATGTGGTCGTTCTCCTGTGAGTCTAGATTTTCTAATCCGATGCAAAACTGATTTTTAATTGTAACGTTCAGGGCCTCCTAATGACGAAGGAACACTCAAATTGCGTCGAGTTTCAATACATCGTCCTCCAGCCGACTTGTCTCCAAGGGTCTATTACAGCCCCGGGCACCTTATGGTTGTACTCCTGTGAGTCTAGATTTTCGAATCCGACGCAAACCTGACAGTTTATTGTAACGTTGAGCGCCTCCTAGTTACGATGGAACACTCAAATTGCGTCGCGATCCAATACATCGTCCTCCAGCCGACTTGTCTCCAAGGGTCTATTGCCGCCTGGGGCACCTTATGATCGTTCTACTGTGAGTCTAAATTTTCGAATCCAACGCAAAACTGATAGTTAATTGTAACGTTCAGGGCCTCCTAATATCGATGGAGCACTCAAATTGCGTTGCGATTCAATACATCGTCTTCAAGCGGACTGCACTCCAAGGAGATATTGCTGCCTCGGGCACCTCCAGTAAGTCTAGATATTCGAATCCGACGCAAAACTGAAAGTTAATCGTAACGTTCAGGTCCTCCTAATGACGATGGCACACTCAAATTGCGTCGAGATTCAATACATCGTCCTTCAGCCGACTTGTCTCCAAGGGTATATTGCTGCCTCGGGCACCTTATGATCGTTCTCCTGTGAGTCTAGATTTTCGAACCCGACGCAAAATTGATAGTTAATTGTAACGTTCAGGGCCTCCTAATGACGATGGAGCACTCAAAATGCGTTGCGATTCAATACATCGTCCTCCAGCGGACTGGACACCAAGGGGATATTGCTGCCTCGGGCACCTTATGGTCCGTCTTCAGTAAGTTTTGGAATCCGACGCAAAACTGATAGTTAATTGTAACGTTCAGGGCCTCCTAATGACGATGGAACACTCAAATTGCGTCGCGATCCAATACATCGTCCTTCATCCGACTTGTCTCCAAGGGTCTATTGCTTTCTCGGGCACCATATTGTCGTTCTCCTGTGAGTCTAGTTCATCGATTCCGACGCAAAACTTATTGTTAATTGTAACGTTCAGGGCCCCCTAATGACGATGGAACACTCAAATTGCGTCGAGATTCAATATATCTTCCTCCAGCCGACTTGTCTCCAAGGGTCTATTGCAGCCCCGGGCACCTTATGGTCGTTCTCTGTGTGTCTAGATTTTCGAATCCGACGCATAACTGACAGTTTATTGTAACGTTGAGCGCCTCCTAGTTACGATGGAACACTCAAATTGCGTCGCGATCCAATACATCGTCCTCCAGCCGATTTGTCTCCAAGGGTCTATTGCTGCCTGGGGCACCTTATGATCGTTCTCCTGTGAGTCTAGATTTTCGAATCCAACGCAAAACTGATAGTTAATTGTAACGTTCAGGGCCTCCTAATGACGATGGAGCACTCAAATTGCGTCGCGATTCGATACATCGTTCTCCAGCGGAATGGTCTCCAAGGGGATATTGCTGCCTCGGGCACCTTATGGTCCGCCTCCAGTAAGACCAGATATTCGAATCCGACGCAAAACTGATAGTTAATTGTAACGTTCAGGTACTCCTATTGACGATGGCACACTCAAATTGCGTCGAGTTTCAATACATCGTCCTTCAGCTGACTTGTCTCCAAAGGTATATTGTTGCCTCGGGCACCTTATGATCGTTCTCCTGTGAGTCTAGATTTTCGAACCCGACGAAAAACTGATAGTTAATTGTAACGTTCAGGGCCTCCTAATGACGATGAAGCACTCAAATTGCGTAGCGATTCGATGCAACATCCTCCAGCGGAATTGTCTCCAAGGGGATATTGCTGCCTCGGGGACCATGTGGTCGTTCTCCTGTGAGTCTAGATTTTCTAATCCGATGCAAAACTGATTTTTAATTGTAACGTTCAGGGCCTCCTAATGACGAAGGAACACTCAAATTGCGTCGAGTTTTAATACATCGTCCTCCAGCCGACTTGTCTCCAAGGGTCTATTACAGCCCCGGGCACCTTATGGTTGTACTCCTGTGAGTCTAGATTTTCGAATCCGACGCAAACCTGACAGTTTATTGTAACGTTGAGCGCCTCCTAGTTACGATGGAACACTCAAATTGCGTCGCGATCCAATACATCGTCCTCCAGCCGACTTGTCTCCAAGGGTCTATTGCCGCCTGGGGCACCTTATGATCGTTCTACTGTGAGTCTAAATTTTCGAATCCAACGCAAAACTGATAGTTAATTGTAACGCTCAGGGCCTCCTAATGACGATGGAACACTCAAATTGCGTCGCGATCCAATACATCGTCCTTCAGCTGACTTGTCTCCAAAGGTATATTGCTGCCTCGGGCACGTTATGATCGTTCTCCTGTGAGTCTAGATTTTCGAATCCGACGCAAATCTGATAGTTAATTGTAACGTTCAGGGCCTCCTAATGACGATGATCACTCAAATTGCAACGAGATCCAATACATCGTCCTTCAGCCGACTTGTCTCCAAGGGACTATTGCTGCCTCGGGCACCTGATGATCGTTCTCCTGTGAGTCTAGATTTTCGAACCCGACGCAAAACTGTTAGTTAATAGTATCGTTCAGGGCCACCTAATGACCATGGAGCATTCAAATTGCGTCGAGATACTATACATCGGCCTCCAGCCGACTTGTTTCTTGCCTCCGGCACCATGTGGTCGTTCTCCTGTGAGTCTAGATTTTCTAATCCGACGCAAAACTGATTGTTAATTGTAACGTTCAGCGCCTCCTAATGACGATGGAACGCTCAAATTTTGTCGAGATTCAATACATCGTCCTTCAGCCGACTTGTCTCCAAGGGTCTATTGCAGCCTCGGGCACCTTATGGTCGTTCTCCTGTGAATCTAGATTATTTTTACCGACGCAAAACTGATTGTTAATTGTAATGTTCAGGGCCTCCTAATGACGATGGAACACTCAAATTGCGTGGAGATTCAATACATCGTTCTCCAGCAGACTTGTCTCCAAGGGTCTATTGCAGCCTCGGGCACCTTATGATCGTTCTCCTGTGAGTCTAGATTTTCGAATCCGACGCATAACTGACAGTTTATTGTAACGTTGAGCGCCACCTAGTTACGATGGAACACTCAAATTGCGTCGCGATCCAATACATCGTCCTCCAGCCGACTTGTCTCCAAGGGTCTATTGCTGCCTGGGGCACCTTATGGTCGTTCTCCTGTGAGTCTAGATTATTTTTACCGACGCAAAAGTGATTGTTAATTGTAATGTTCAGGGCCTCCTAATGACGATGGAACACTCAAATTGCGTCGAGATTCAATACATCATTCTCCAGCCGACTTGTCTCCAAGGGTCTACTGCTTCCTCCGGCACCTTATGGTCGTTCTCCTGTGAGTCTAGATTTTCGAATCCAACGCAGAACAGATAGTTAATTGTAACTTTCAGGGCGTCCTAATGACGATGGTGCACTCAAATTGAGTCGAGATTCATACATCGTCCTCCAGCCGACTTGTCTCCAAGGGTCTATTGCTGCCTCGGGCACCTTATGGTCGTTCTCCTGTGAGTCTAGATTTTCGAATCCGACGCATAACTGATAGTTTATTGTAACGTTGAGCGCCTCCTAGTTACGATGGAACACACAAATTGCGTCGCGATCCAATACATCGTCTTCCAGCCGACTTGTCTCCAAGGGTCAATTGCTGCCTGGGGCACCTTATGATCGTTCTCATGTGAGTCTAGATTTTCGAATCCAACGCAAAACTGATAGTTAATTGTAACGTTCAGGGCCTCCTAATGACGATGGAGCACTCAAATTGCGTTGCGATTCAATACATCGTCCTCCAGCGGATTGGACTCTAAGGGGATATTGCTGCCTCGGGCACCTTATGGTCCGCCTCCAGTAAGACCAGATATTCGAATCCGACGCAAAACTGATAGTTAATTGTAACGTTCAGGTACTCCTAATGACGATGGCACACTCAAATTGCGTCGAGATTCAATACATCGTCCTTCAGCTGACTTGTCTCCAAAGGTATATTGCTGCCTCGGGCACCTTATGATCGTTCTCCTGTGAGTCTAGATTTTCGAACCCGACGAAAAACTGATAGTTAATTGTAACGTTCAGGGCCTCCTAATGACGATGAAGCACTCAAATTGCGTCGCGATTCGATACAACATCCTCCAGCGGAATGGTCTCCAAGGGGATATTGCTGCCTCGGGGACCATGTGGTCGTTCTCCTGTGAGTCTAGATTTTCTAATCCGATGCAAAACTCATTTTTAATTGTAACGTTCAGGGCCTCCTAATGACGAAGGAACACTCAAATTGCGTCGAGATTCAAAACATCGTCCTCCAGCCGACTTGTCTCCAAGGGTCTGTTACAGCCCCGGGCACCTTATGGTTGTTCTCCTGTGAGTCTAGATTTTCGAATCCGACGCAAACCTGACAGTTTATTGTAACGTTGAGCGCCTCCTAGTTACGATGGAACACTCAAATTGCGTCGCGATCCAATACATCGTCCTCCAGCCGACTTGTCTCCAAGGGTCTATTGCCGCCTGGGGCACCTTATGATCGTTCTCCTGTGAGTCTAAATTTTCGAATCCAACGCAAAACTGATAGTTAATTGTAACGCTCAGGGCCTCCTAATGACGATGGAGCACTCAAATTGCGTCGCGATTCGATACAACATCCTCCAGCGGAATGGTCTCCAAGGGGATATTGCTGCCTCGGGGACCATGTGGTCGTTCTCCTGTGAGTCTAGATTTTCTAATCCGATGCAAAACTGATTTTTAATTGTAACGTTCAGCGCCTCCTAATGACGATGGAACACTCTAATTTCGTCGAGATTCAATACATCGTCCTTCAGCCGACTTGTCTCCAAGGGTCTATTGCAGCCTCGGGCACCTTATGATCGTTCTCCTGTGAGTCTAGATTTTCGAATCCGACGCAAAACTGATAGTTAATTGTATCGTGCAGGGCCTCCTAATGACGATGGAGCACTCAAATTGCGTCGCGATTCAATACATCGTCCTCCACTGGACTGGTCTCCAAGGGGATGTTGCTGCCTCAGGCACCTTATGGTCCGTCTCCAGTAAGTCTAGATTTTCGAATCCGACGCAAAACTGATAGTTAATTGTAACGTTCAGGGCCTCCTAATGACGATGGAACACTCAAATTGCGTCGCGATCCAATATATCGTCCTTCTGCCGACTTGACTACAAGGGTCTTTTGCTGCCTCGAGCACCTTATCGTAGGTCTCCTGTGAGTCTAGATTTTCTAATCCGACGCAAAACTGATTGTTAATTGTAACGTTCAGGGCCTCCTAATGACGAAGGAACACTCAAATTGCGTCGAGATTCAAAACATCGTCCTCCAGCCGACTTGTCTCCAAGGGTCTATTGCAGCCCCGGGCACCTTATGGTTGTTCTCCTGTGAGTCTAGATTTTCGAATCCGACGCAAACCTGACAGTTTATTGTAACGTTGAGCGCCTCCTAGTTACGATGGAACACTCAAATTGCGTCGCGATCCAATACATCGTCCTCCAGCCGACTTGTCTCCAAGGGTCTAATGCCGCCTGGGGCACCTTATGATCGTTCTCCTGTGAGTCTAAATTTTCGAATCCAACGCAAAACTGATAGTTAATTGTAACGCTCAGGGCCTCCTAATGACGATGGAACACTCAAATTGCGTCGAGATTCAATACATCGTCCTTCAGACGACTTGTCTCCAAGGGGATATTGCTTTCACGGGCACCTTATTGTCGTTCTCCTGTGAGTCTAGTTCATCGATTCCGACGCAAAACTGATTGTTAATTGTAACGTTCAGGGCATCCCAATGACGATGGAACACACAAATTGCGTCGAGGTTCAATACATCGTCCTTCAGCTGACTTGTCTCCAAAGGTATATTGCTGCCTCGGGCACGTTATGATCGATCTCCTGTGAGTCTAGATTTTCGAATCCGACGCAAAACTAATAGTTAATTGTAACGTTCAGGGCCTCCTAATGACGGTGGAGCCCTCAAATTGCGTCGCGATTCAATACATCGTCTTCCACTGGACTGGTCTCCAAGAGGATGTTGCTGCCTCGGCCACCGTCTCCAGTAAGTCTAGATTTTCGAATCCGACGCAAAACTGATAGTTAATTGTAACGTTCAGGGCCTCCTAATGACGATTTAGCACTCAAATTGCGTCTCGATTCAATACATCGTCCTCCAGCGGACTAGTCTCCAAGGGAATATTGCTGCCTCGGGCACCTTATGGTCCGTCTCCAGTAAGTCTAGATTTTCGAATCCGACGCAAAACTGATAGTTAATTGTAACGTTCAGGGCCTCCTAATGACGATGGAACACTCAAATTGCGTCGCGATCCAATACATCGTCCTTCATCCGACTTGTCTCCAAGGGTCTATTGCTTTCTCGGGCACCATATTGTCGTTCTCCTGTGAGTCTAGTTCATCGATTCCGACGCAAAACTTATTGTTAATTGTAACGTTCAGGGCCCCCTAATGACGATGGAACACTCAAATTGCGTCGAGATTCAATATATCTTCCTCCAGCCGACTTGTCTCCAAGGGTCTATTGCAGCCCCGGGCACCTTATGGTCGTTCTCTGTGTGTCTAGATTTTCGAATCCGACGCATAACTGACAGTTTATTGTAACGTTGAGCGCCTCCTAGTTACGATGGAACACTCAAATTGCGTCGCGATCCAATACATCGTCCTCCAGCCGATTTGTCTCCAAGGGTCTATTGCTGCCTGGGGCACCTTATGATCGTTCTCCTGTGAGTCTAGATTTTCGAATCCAACGCAAAACTGATAGTTAATTGTAACGTTCAGGGCCTCCTAATGACGATGGAGCACTCAAATTGCGTCGCGATTCGATACATCGTTCTCCAGCGGAATGGTCTCCAAGGGGATATTGCTGCCTCGGGCACCTTATGGTCCGCCTCCAGTAAGACCAGATATTCGAATCCGACGCAAAACTGATAGTTAATTGTAACGTTCAGGTACTCCTATTGACGATGGCACACTCAAATTGCGTCGAGTTTCAATACATCGTCCTTCAGCTGACTTGTCTCCAAAGGTATATTGTTGCCTCGGGCACCTTATGATCGTTCTCCTGTGAGTCTAGATTTTCGAACCCGACGAAAAACTGATAGTTAATTGTAACGTTCAGGGCCTCCTAATGACGATGAAGCACTCAAATTGCGTAGCGATTCGATGCAACATCCTCCAGCGGAATTGTCTCCAAGGGGATATTGCTGCCTCGGGGACCATGTGGTCGTTCTCCTGTGAGTCTAGATTTTCTAATCCGATGCAAAACTGATTTTTAATTGTAACGTTCAGGGCCTCCTAATGACGAAGGAACACTCAAATTGCGTCGAGTTTCAATACATCGTCCTCCAGCCGACTTGTCTCCAAGGGTCTATTACAGCCCCGGGCACCTTATGGTTGTACTCCTGTGAGTCTAGATTTTCGAATCCGACGCAAACCTGACAGTTTATTGTAACGTTGAGCGCCTCCTAGTTACGATGGAACACTCAAATTGCGTCGCGATCCAATACATCGTCCTCCAGCCGACTTGTCTCCAAGGGTCTATTGCCGCCTGGGGCACCTTATGATCGTTCTACTGTGAGTCTAAATTTTCGAATCCAACGCAAAACTGATAGTTAATTGTAACGTTCAGGGCCTCCTAATATCGATGGAGCACTCAAATTGCGTTGCGATTCAATACATCGTCTTCAAGCGGACTGCACTCCAAGGAGATATTGCTGCCTCGGGCACCTCCAGTAAGTCTAGATATTCGAATCCGACGCAAAACTGAAAGTTAATCGTAACGTTCAGGTCCTCCTAATGACGATGGCACACTCAAATTGCGTCGAGATTCAATACATCGTCCTTCAGCCGACTTGTCTCCAAGGGTATATTGCTGCCTCGGGCACCTTATGATCGTTCTCCTGTGAGTCTAGATTTTCGAACCCGACGCAAAATTGATAGTTAATTGTAACGTTCAGGGCCTCCTAATGACGATGGAGCACTCAAAATGCGTTGCGATTCAATACATCGTCCTCCAGCGGACTGGACACCAAGGGGATATTGCTGCCTCGGGCACCTTATGGTCCGTCTCCAGTAAGTTTTGGAATCCGACGCAAAACTGATAGTTAATTGTAACGTTCAGGGCCTCCTAATGACGATGGAACACTCAAATTGCGTCGCGATCCAATACATCGTCCTTCATCCGACTTGTCTCCAAGGGTCTATTGCTTTCTCGGGCACCATATTGTCGTTCTCCTGTGAGTCTAGTTCATCGATTCCGACGCAAAACTTATTGTTAATTGTAACGTTCAGGGCCCCCTAATGACGATGGAACACTCAAATTGCGTCGAGATTCAATATATCTTCCTCCAGCCGACTTGTCTCCAAGGGTCTATTGCAGCCCCGGGCACCTTATGGTCGTTCTCTGTGTGTCTAGATTTTCGAATCCGACGCATAACTGACAGTTTATTGTAACGTTGAGCGCCTCCTAGTTACGATGGAACACTCAAATTGCGTCGCGATCCAATACATCGTCCTCCAGCCGATTTGTCTCCAAGGGTCTATTGCTGCCTGGGGCACCTTATGATCGTTCTCCTGTGAGTCTAGATTTTCGAATCCAACGCAAAACTGATAGTTAATTGTAACGTTCAGGGCCTCCTAATGACGATGGAGCACTCAAATTGCGTCGCGATTCGATACATCGTTCTCCAGCGGAATGGTCTCCAAGGGGATATTGCTGCCTCGGGCACCTTATGGTCCGCCTCCAGTAAGACCAGATATTCGAATCCGACGCAAAACTGATAGTTAATTGTAACGTTCAGGTACTCCTATTGACGATGGCACACTCAAATTGCGTCGAGTTTCAATACATCGTCCTTCAGCTGACTTGTCTCCAAAGGTATATTGTTGCCTCGGGCACCTTATGATCGTTCTCCTGTGAGTCTAGATTTTCGAACCCGACGAAAAACTGATAGTTAATTGTAACGTTCAGGGCCTCCTAATGACGATGAAGCACTCAAATTGCGTAGCGATTCGATGCAACATCCTCCAGCGGAATTGTCTCCAAGGGGATATTGCTGCCTCGGGGACCATGTGGTCGTTCTCCTGTGAGTCTAGATTTTCTAATCCGATGCAAAACTGATTTTTAATTGTAACGTTCAGGGCCTCCTAATGACGAAGGAACACTCAAATTGCGTCGAGTTTCAATACATCGTCCTCCAGCCGACTTGTCTCCAAGGGTCTATTACAGCCCCGGGCACCTTATGGTTGTACTCCTGTGAGTCTAGATTTTCGAATCCGACGCAAACCTGACAGTTTATTGTAACGTTGAGCGCCTCCTAGTTACGATGGAACACTCAAATTGCGTCGCGATCCAATACATCGTCCTCCAGCCGACTTGTCTCCAAGGGTCTATTGCCGCCTGGGGCACCTTATGATCGTTCTACTGTGAGTCTAAATTTTCGAATCCAACGCAAAACTGATAGTTAATTGTAACGCTCAGGGCCTCCTAATGACGATGGAACACTCAAATTGCGTCGCGATCCAATACATCGTCCTTCAGCTGACTTGTCTCCAAAGGTATATTGCTGCCTCGGGCACGTTATGATCGTTCTCCTGTGAGTCTAGATTTTCGAATCCGACGCAAATCTGATAGTTAATTGTAACGTTCAGGGCCTCCTAATGACGATGATCACTCAAATTGCAACGAGATCCAATACATCGTCCTTCAGCCGACTTGTCTCCAAGGGACTATTGCTGCCTCGGGCACCTGATGATCGTTCTCCTGTGAGTCTAGATTTTCGAACCCGACGCAAAACTGTTAGTTAATAGTATCGTTCAGGGCCACCTAATGACCATGGAGCATTCAAATTGCGTCGAGATACTATACATCGGCCTCCAGCCGACTTGTTTCTTGCCTCCGGCACCATGTGGTCGTTCTCCTGTGAGTCTAGATTTTCTAATCCGACGCAAAACTGATTGTTAATTGTAACGTTCAGCGCCTCCTAATGACGATGGAACGCTCAAATTTTGTCGAGATTCAATACATCGTCCTTCAGCCGACTTGTCTCCAAGGGTCTATTGCAGCCTCGGGCACCTTATGGTCGTTCTCCTGTGAATCTAGATTATTTTTACCGACGCAAAACTGATTGTTAATTGTAATGTTCAGGGCCTCCTAATGACGATGGAACACTCAAATTGCGTGGAGATTCAATACATCGTTCTCCAGCAGACTTGTCTCCAAGGGTCTATTGCAGCCTCGGGCACCTTATGATCGTTCTCCTGTGAGTCTAGATTTTCGAATCCGACGCATAACTGACAGTTTATTGTAACGTTGAGCGCCACCTAGTTACGATGGAACACTCAAATTGCGTCGCGATCCAATACATCGTCCTCCAGCCGACTTGTCTCCAAGGGTCTATTGCTGCCTGGGGCACCTTATGGTCGTTCTCCTGTGAGTCTAGATTATTTTTACCGACGCAAAAGTGATTGTTAATTGTAATGTTCAGGGCCTCCTAATGACGATGGAACACTCAAATTGCGTCGAGATTCAATACATCATTCTCCAGCCGACTTGTCTCCAAGGGTCTACTGCTTCCTCCGGCACCTTATGGTCGTTCTCCTGTGAGTCTAGATTTTCGAATCCAACGCAGAACAGATAGTTAATTGTAACTTTCAGGGCGTCCTAATGACGATGGTGCACTCAAATTGAGTCGAGATTCATCCATCGTCCTCCAGCCGACTTGTCTCCAAGGGTCTATTGCTGCCTCGGGCACCTTATGGTCGTTCTCCTGTGAGTCTAGATTTTCGAATCCGACGCATAACTGATAGTTTATTGTAACGTTGAGCGCCTCCTAGTTACGATGGAACACACAAATTGCGTCGCGATCCAATACATCGTCTTCCAGCCGACTTGTCTCCAAGGGTCAATTGCTGCCTGGGGCACCTTATGATCGTTCTCATGTGAGTCTAGATTTTCGAATCCAACGCAAAACTGATAGTTAATTGTAACGTTCAGGGCCTCCTAATGACGATGGAGCACTCAAATTGCGTTGCGATTCAATACATCGTCCTCCAGCGGATTGGACTCTAAGGGGATATTGCTGCCTCGGGCACCTTATGGTCCGCCTCCAGTAAGACCAGATATTCGAATCCGACGCAAAACTGATAGTTAATTGTAACGTTCAGGTACTCCTAATGACGATGGCACACTCAAATTGCGTCGAGATTCAATACATCGTCCTTCAGCTGACTTGTCTCCAAAGGTATATTGCTGCCTCGGGCACCTTATGATCGTTCTCCTGTGAGTCTAGATTTTCGAACCCGACGAAAAACTGATAGTTAATTGTAACGTTCAGGGCCTCCTAATGACGATGAAGCACTCAAATTGCGTCGCGATTCGATACAACATCCTCCAGCGGAATGGTCTCCAAGGGGATATTGCTGCCTCGGGGACCATGTGGTCGTTCTCCTGTGAGTCTAGATTTTCTAATCCGATGCAAAACTCATTTTTAATTGTAACGTTCAGGGCCTCCTAATGACGAAGGAACACTCAAATTGCGTCGAGATTCAAAACATCGTCCTCCAGCCGACTTGTCTCCAAGGGTCTGTTACAGCCCCGGGCACCTTATGGTTGTTCTCCTGTGAGTCTAGATTTTCGAATCCGACGCAAACCTGACAGTTTATTGTAACGTTGAGCGCCTCCTAGTTACGATGGAACACTCAAATTGCGTCGCGATCCAATACATCGTCCTCCAGCCGACTTGTCTCCAAGGGTCTATTGCCGCCTGGGGCACCTTATGATCGTTCTCCTGTGAGTCTAAATTTTCGAATCCAACGCAAAACTGATAGTTAATTGTAACGCTCAGGGCCTCCTAATGACGATGGAGCACTCAAATTGCGTCGCGATTCGATACAACATCCTCCAGCGGAATGGTCTCCAAGGGGATATTGCTGCCTCGGGGACCATGTGGTCGTTCTCCTGTGAGTCTAGATTTTCTAATCCGATGCAAAACTGATTTTTAATTGTAACGTTCAGCGCCTCCTAATGACGATGGAACACTCTAATTTCGTCGAGATTCAATACATCGTCCTTCAGCCGACTTGTCTCCAAGGGTCTATTGCAGCCTCGGGCACCTTATGATCGTTCTCCTGTGAGTCTAGATTTTCGAATCCGACGCAAAACTGATAGTTAATTGTATCGTGCAGGGCCTCCTAATGACGATGGAGCACTCAAATTGCGTCGCGATTCAATACATCGTCCTCCACTGGACTGGTCTCCAAGGGGATGTTGCTGCCTCAGGCACCTTATGGTCCGTCTCCAGTAAGTCTAGATTTTCGAATCCGACGCAAAACTGATAGTTAATTGTAACGTTCAGGGCCTCCTAATGACGATGGAACACTCAAATTGCGTCGCGATCCAATATATCGTCCTTCTGCCGACTTGACTACAAGGGTCTTTTGCTGCCTCGAGCACCTTATCGTAGGTCTCCTGTGAGTCTAGATTTTCTAATCCGACGCAAAACTGATTGTTAATTGTAACGTTCAGGGCCTCCTAATGACGAAGGAACACTCAAATTGCGTCGAGATTCAAAACATCGTCCTCCAGCCGACTTGTCTCCAAGGGTCTATTGCAGCCCCGGGCACCTTATGGTTGTTCTCCTGTGAGTCTAGATTTTCGAATCCGACGCAAACCTGACAGTTTATTGTAACGTTGAGCGCCTCCTAGTTACGATGGAACACTCAAATTGCGTCGCGATCCAATACATCGTCCTCCAGCCGACTTGTCTCCAAGGGTCTAATGCCGCCTGGGGCACCTTATGATCGTTCTCCTGTGAGTCTAAATTTTCGAATCCAACGCAAAACTGATAGTTAATTGTAACGCTCAGGGCCTCCTAATGACGATGGAACACTCAAATTGCGTCGAGATTCAATACATCGTCCTTCAGACGACTTGTCTCCAAGGGGATATTGCTTTCACGGGCACCTTATTGTCGTTCTCCTGTGAGTCTAGTTCATCGATTCCGACGCAAAACTGATTGTTAATTGTAACGTTCAGGGCATCCCAATGACGATGGAACACACAAATTGCGTCGAGGTTCAATACATCGTCCTTCAGCTGACTTGTCTCCAAAGGTATATTGCTGCCTCGGGCACGTTATGATCGATCTCCTGTGAGTCTAGATTTTCGAATCCGACGCAAAACTAATAGTTAATTGTAACGTTCAGGGCCTCCTAATGACGGTGGAGCCCTCAAATTGCGTCGCGATTCAATACATCGTCTTCCACTGGACTGGTCTCCAAGAGGATGTTGCTGCCTCGGCCACCGTCTCCAGTAAGTCTAGATTTTCGAATCCGACGCAAAACTGATAGTTAATTGTAACGTTCAGGGCCTCCTAATGACGATTTAGCACTCAAATTGCGTCTCGATTCAATACATCGTCCTCCAGCGGACTAGTCTCCAAGGGAATATTGCTGCCTCGGGCACCTTATGGTCCGTCTCCAGTAAGTCTAGATTTTCGAATCCGACGCAAAACTGATAGTTAATTGTAACGTTCAGGGCCTCCTAATGACGATGAACACTCAAATTGCAACGAGATCCAATACATCGTCCTTCAGCCGACTTGTCTCCAAGGGTCTATTGCTGCCTCGGGCACCTTATGATCGTTCTCCTGTGAGTCTAGATTTTCGAACCCGACGCAAAACTGTTAGTTAATAGTATCGTTCAAGGCCACCTAATGACCATGGAGCATTCAAATTGCGTCGAGATTCAATACATCGGCCTCCAGCCGACTTGTTTCTTGTCTCCGGCACCATGTGGTCGTTCTCCTGTGAGTCTAGATTTTCTAATCCGACGCAAAACTGATTGTTAATTGTAACGTTCAGCGCCTCCTAATGACGATGGAACACTCAAATTTCGTCGAGATTCAATACATCGTCCTTCAGCCGACTTGTCTCCAAGGGTCTATTGCAGCCTCGGGCACATTATGGTCGTTCTCCTGTGAGTCTAGATTATTTTTACCGACGCAAAACTGATTGTTAATTGTAATGTTCAGGGCCTCCTAATGACGATGGAACACTCAAATTGCGTCGAGATTCAATACATCGTTCTCCAGCAGACTTGTCTCCAAGGGTCTATTGCAGCCTCGGGCACCTTATGATCGTTCTCCTGTGAGTCTAGATTTTCGAATCCGACGCATAACTGACAGTTTATTGCAACGTTGAGCGCCTCCTAGTTACGATGGAACACTCAAATTGCGTCGCGATCCAACACATCGTCCTCCAGCCGACTGTCTCCAAGGGTCTATTGCTGCCTGGGGCACCTTATGATCGTTCTCCTGTGAGTCTAGATTTTTGAATCCAAGGCAAAACTGATAGTTAATTGTAACGCTCAGGGCCTCCTAATGACGATGGAACACTCAAATTGCGTCGCGATTCAATACATCGTCCTCCACTGGACTGGTCTCCAAGGGGATGTTGCTGCCTCGGGCACCTTATGGTCCGTCTCCAGTAAGTCTAGACTTTCGAATCCGACGCAAAACTGATAGTTTATTGTATCGCTCAGGGCCTCCTAATGACGATGGAACACTCAAATTGCGTCGCGATCCAATACATCGTCCTTCTGCCAACTTGACTTCAAGGGTCGTTTGCTGCCTCGAGCACCTTATGATCGTTCTCATGTGAGTCTAGATTTTCGAATCCGACGCAAAACTGATAGTTAATTGTAACGTTCAGGGCCTCCTAATGACCATGGAACATTGAAATTGCGTCAAGATTCAATACATCGGCCTCCAGCCGACTTGTCTCTAGTCTCGGGCACCATGTGGTCGTTCACCTGTGAGTCTAGATTTTCTAATCCGGTGCAAAACTGATTGTTAATTGTAACGTTCAGCGCCTCCTAATGACGATGGAACACTCAAATTTCGTCGAGATTCAATACATCGTCCTTCAGCCGACTTGCCTCCAAGGGTCTATTGTAGCCTCGGGCACCATATGGTCGTTCTCCTGTGAGTCTAGATTTTCTTTACTGACGCAAAACTGATTGTTAATTGTAATGTTCAGGGCCTCCTAATGACGATGGAACACTCAAATTGCGTCGAGATTCAATACATCATTCTCCAGCCGACTTGTCTCCAAGGGTCTATTGCTTCCTCCGGCACCTTATGGTCGTTCTCTTGTGAGTCTAGATTTTCGAATCCAACGCAGAACAGATAGTTAATTGTAACTTTCAGGGCGTCCTAATGACGATGGTGCACTCAAATTGAGTCGAGATTCATACATCGTCCTCCAGCCGACTTGTCTCCAATGGTCTATTGCTGCCTCGGGCACCTTATGGTCGTTCTCCTGTGAGTCTAGATTTTCGAATCCGACGCATAACTGATAGTTTATTGTAACGTTGAGCGCCTCCTAGTTACGATGGAAGACACAAATTGCGTCGCGATCCAATACATCGTCCTCCAGCCGACTTGTCTCCAAGGGTCTATTGCTGCCTGGGGCACCTTATGATCGTTCTCCTGTGAGTCTAAATTTTCGAATCCAACGCAAAACTGATAGTTAATTGTAACGCTCAGGGCCTCCTAATGACGATGGAACACTCAAATTGCGTCGAGATTCAATACATCGTCCATCAGACGACTTGTCTCCAACTGGATATTGCTTTCACGGGCACCTTATTGTCGTTCTCCTGTGAGTCTAGTTCATCGATTCCGACGCAAAACTGATTGTTAATCGTAACGTTCAGGGCATCCCAATGACGATGGAACACTCAAATTGCGTCGAGATTCAATACATCGTCCTTCAGCTGACTTGTCTCCAAAGGTATATTGCTGCCTCGGGCACGTTATGATCGTTCTCCTGTGAGTATAGATTTTCGAATCCGACGCAAAACTAATAGTTAATTGTAACGTTCAGGGCCTCCTAATGACGGTGGAGCACTCAAATTGCGTCGCGATTCAATACATCGTCCTCCACTGGACTGGTCTCCAAGGGGATGTTGCTGCCTCGGGCACCTTATGGTCCGTCTCCAGTAAGTCTAGATTTTCGAATCCGACGCAAAACTGATAGTTAATTTTAACGTTCAGGGCCTCCTAATGACGATTTAGCACTCAAATTGGGTCTCGATTCAATACATCGTCCTGCAGCGGACTGGTCTCCAAGGGAATATTGCTGCCTCGGGCACCTTATGGTCCGTCTCCAGTAAGTCTAGATTTTCGAATCCGACGCAAAACTGATAGTTAATTGTAACGTTCAGGGCCTCCTAATGACGATGAACACTCAAATTGCAACGAGATCCAATACATCGTCCTTCAGCCGACTTGTCTCCAAGGGTCTATTGCTGCCTCGGGCACCTTATGATCGTTCTCCTGTGAGTCTAGATTTTCGAACCCGACGCAAAACTGTTAGTTAATAGTATCGTTCAGGGTCACCTAATGACCATGGAGCATTCAAATTGCGT
Source organism: Schistocerca serialis cubense (assembly GCF_023864345.2). Lineage (NCBI taxonomy): Eukaryota > Metazoa > Arthropoda > Insecta > Orthoptera > Acrididae > Schistocerca > Schistocerca serialis. Next base: position 4,289,364 of record NC_064645.1, read on the forward strand.
CGAGATTCAATACATCGGCCTCCAGCCGACTTGTTTCTTGCCTCCGGCACCATGTGGTCGTTCTCCTGTGAGTCTAGATTTTCTAATCAGACGCAAAACTGATTGTTAATTGTAACGTTCAGCGCCTCCTAATGACGATGGAACACTCTAATTTCGTCGAGATTCAATTCATCGTCCTTCAGCCGACTTGTCTCCAAGGGTCTATTGCTGCCTCGGGACCCTTATCGTCGGTCTCCTGTGAGTCTAGATTTTCGAATCCGACGCAGAACTGATAGTTAATTGTAGCCTTCAGGGCCTCCTAATGACGATGGAAGACTCAAACTGCGTCGAGATTCAATACATCGTTCTCCAGCCGACTTGTCTCCAAGGGTCTATTGCAGCCTCGGGCACCTTATGATCGTTCTCCTGTGAGTCTAGATTTTCGAATCCGACGCAAAACTGATAGTTAATTGTATCGTTCAGGGCCTCCTAATGACGATGGAGCACTCAAATTGCGTCGCGATTCAATACATCGTCCTCCACTGGACTGGTCTCCAAGGGGATATTGCTGCCTCAGGCACCTTATGGTCCGTCTCCAGTAAGTCTAGATTTTCGATTCCGACGCAAAACTGATAGTTAATTGTAACGCTCAGGGCCTCCTAATGACGATGGAACACTCAAATTGCGTCGAGATTCAATACATCGTCCTTCAGACGACTTGTCTCCAAGGGGATATTGCTTTCACGGGCACCTTATTGTCGTTCTCCTGTGAGTCTAGTTCATCGATTCCGACGCAAAACTGATTGTTAACTGTAACGTTCAGGGCATCCCAATGACGATGGAACACACAAATTGCGTCGAGGTTCAATACATCGTCCTTCAGCTGACTTGTCTCCAAAGGTATATTGCTGCCTCGGGCACGTTATGATCGATCTCCTGTGAGTCTAGATTTTCGAATCCGACGCAAATCTAATAGTTAATTGTAACGTTCAGGGCCTCCTAATGACGGTGGAGCACTCAAATTGCGTCGCGATTCAATACATCGTCCTCCACTGGACTGGTCTCCAAGGGGATGTTCCTGCCTCGGCCACCTTATGGTCCGTCTCCAGTAAGTCTATATTTTCGAATCCGACGCAAAACTGATAGTTAATTGTAACGTTCAGGGCCTCCTAATGACGATGAACACTCAAATTGCAACGAGATCCAATACATCGTCCTTCAGCCGACTTGTCTCCAAGGGTCTATTGCTGCCTCGGGCACCTTATGTTCGTTCTCCTGGGAGTCTAGATTTTCGAACCCGACGCAAAACTGTTAGTTAATAGTATCGTTCAAGGCCACCTAATGACCATGGAGCATTCAAATTGCGTCGAGATTCAATACATCGGCCTCCAGCCGACTTGTTTCTTGCCTCCGGCACCATGTGGTCGTTCTCCTGTGAGTCTAGATTTTCTAATCCGACGCAAAACTGATTGTTAATTGTAACGTTCAGCGCCTCCTAATGACGATGGAACACTCAAATTTCGTCGAGATTCAATACATCGTCCTTCAGCCGACTTGTCTCCAAGGGTCTATTGCAGCCTCGGGCACCTTATGGTCGTTCTCCTGTGAGTCTAGATTATTTTTACCGACGCAAAACTGATTGTTAATTGTAATGTTCAGGGCCTCCTAATGACGATGGAACACTCAAATTGCGTCGAGATTCAATACATCGTTCTCCAGCAGACTTGTCTCCAAGGGTCTATTGCAGCCTCGGGCACCTTATGATCGTTCTCCTGTGAGTCTAGATTTTCGAATCCGACGCATAACTGACAGTTTATTGTAACGTTGAGCGCCTCCTAGTTACGATGGAACAAACAAATTGCGTCGCGATCCAATATATCGTCCTCCAGCCGACTTGTCTCCAAGGGTCTATTGCTGCCTGGGGCACCTTATGATCGTTCTCCTGTGAGTCTAAATTTTCGAATCCAACGCAAAACTGATAGTTAATTGTAACGCTCAGGGCCTCCTAATGACGATGGAACACTCAAATTGCGTCGAGATTCAATACATCGTCCATCAGACGACTTGTCTCCAACTGGATATTGCTTTCACGGGCACCTTATTGTCGTTCTCCTGTGAGTCTAGTTCATCGATTCCGACGCAAAACTGATTGTTAATCGTAACGTTCAGGGCATCCCAATGACGATGGAACACTCAAATTGCGTCGAGATTCAATACATCGTCCTTCAGCTGACTTGTCTCCAAAGGTATATTGCTGCCTCGGGCACGTTATGATTGTTCTCCTGTGAGTCTAGATTTTCGAATCCGACGCAAAACTAATAGTTAATTGTAACGTTAAGGGCCTCCTAATGACGGTGGAGCACTCAAATTGCGTCGCGATTCAATACATCGTCCTCCACTGGACTGGTCTCCAAGGGGATGTTGCTGCCTCAGGCACCTTATGGTCCGTCTCCAGTAAGTCTAGATTTTCGAATCCGACGCAAAACTGATAGTTAATTGTAACGTTCAGGGCCTCCTAATGACGAAGGAACACTCAAATTGCGTCGAGATTCAAAACATCGTCCTCCAGCCGACTTGTCTCCAAGGGTCTATTGCAGCCCCGGGCACCTTATGGTTGTTCTCCTGTGAGTCTAGATTTTCGAATCCGACGCAAACCTGACAGTTTATTGTAACGTTGAGCGCCTCCTAGTTACGATGGAACACTCAAATTGCGTCGCGATCCAATACATCGTCCTCCAGCCGACTTGTCTCCAAGGGTCTAATGCCGCCTGGGGCACCTTATGATCATTCTCCTGTGAGTCTAAATTTTCGAATCCAACGCAAAACTGATAGCTAATTGTAACGCTCAGGGCCTCCTAATGACGATGGAACACTCAAATTGCGTCGAGATTCAATACATCGTCCTTCAGACGACTTGTCTCCAAGGGGATATTGCTTTCACGGGCACCTTATTGTCGTTCTCCTGTGAGTCTAGTTCATCGATTCCGACGCAAAACTGATTGTTAATTGTAACGTTCAGGGCATCCCAATGACGATGGAACACACAAATTGCGTCGAGGTTCAATCCATCGTCCTTCAGCTGACTTGTCTCCATAGGTATATTGCTGCCTCGGGCACGTTATGATCGATCTCCTGTGAGTCTAGATTTTCGAATCCGACGCAAATCTAATAGTTAATTGTAACGTTCAGGGCCTCCTAATGACGGTGGAGCACTCAAATTGCGTCGCGATTCAATACATTGTCCTCCACTGGACTGGTCTCCAAGGGGATGTTGCTGCCTCGGCCACCTTATGGTCCGTCTCCAGTAAGTCTAGATTTTCGAATCCGACGCAAAACTGATAGTTAATTGTAACGTTCAGGGCCTCCTAATGACGATTTAGCACTCAAATTGCGTCTCGATTCAATACATCGTCCTCCAGCGGACTAGTCTCCAAGGGAATATTGCTGCCTCGGGCACCTTATGGTCCGTCTCCAGTAAGTCTAGATTTTCGAATCCGACGCCAAACTGATAGTTAATTGTAACGTTCAGGGCCTCCTAATGACGATGAACACTCAAAATGCAACGAGATCCAATACATCGTCCTTCAGCCGACTTGTCTCCAAGGGTCTATTGCTGCCTCGGGCACCTTATGATCGTTCTCCTGTGAGTCTAGATTTTCGAACCCGACGCAAAACTGTTAGTTAATAGTATCGTTCAAGGCCACCTAATGACCATGGAGCATTCAAATTGCGCCGAGATTCAATACATCGGCCTCCAGCCGACTTGTTTCTTGCCTCCGGCACCATGTGGTCGTTCTCCTGTGAGTCTAGATTTTCTAATCCGACGCAAAACTGATTGTTAATTGTAACGTTCAGCGCCTCCTAATGACGATGGAACACTCAAATTTCGTCGAGATTCAATACATCGTCCTTCAGCCGACTTGTCTCCAAGGGTCTATTGCAGCCTCGGGCACCCTATGGTCGTTCTCCTGTGAGTCTAGATTATTTTTACCGACGCAAAACTGATTGTTAATTGTAATGTTCAGGGCCTCCTAATGACGATGGAACACTCAAATTGCGTCGAGATTCAATACATCGTTCTCCAGCAGACTTGTCTCCAAGGGTCTATTGCAGCCTCGGGCACCTTATGATCGTTCTCCTGTGAGTCTAGATTTTCGAATCCGACGCATAACTGACAGTTTATTGTAACGTTGAGCGCCTCCTAATTACGATGGAACACTCAAATTGCGTCGCGATCCAACACATCGTCCTCCATGCGACTTGTCTCCAAGGGTCTATTGCTGCCTGGGGCACCTTATTATCGTTCTCCTGTTAGTCTAGATTTTTGAATCCAAGGCAAAACTGATAGTTAATTGTAACGCTCAGGGCCTCCTAATGACGATGGAACACTCAAATTGCGTCGCGATTCAATACATCGTCCTCCACTGGACTTGTCTCCAAGGGGATGTTGCTGCCTCGGGCACCTTATGGTCCGTCTCCAGTAAGTCTAGACTTTCGAATCCGACGCAAAACTGATAGTTTATTGTATCGCTCAGGGCCTCCTAATGACGATGGAACACTCAAATTGCGTCGCGATCCAATACATCGTCCTTCTGCCGACTTCACTTCAAGGGTCTTTTGCAGCCTCGAGCACCTTATGATCGTTCTCATGTGAGTCTAGATTTTCGAATCCGACGCAAAACTGATAGTTAATTGTAACGTTCAGGGCCTCCTAATGACCATGGAACATTGAAATTGCGTCAAGATTCAATACATCGGCCTCCAGCCGACTTGTCTCTAGTCTCGGGCACCATGTGGTCGTTCACCTGTGAGTCTAGATTTTATAATCCGGTGCAAAACTGATTGTTAATTGTAACGTTCAGCGCCTCCTAATGACGATGGAACACTCAAATTTCGTCGAGATTCAATACATCGTCCTTCAGCCGACTTGCCTCCAAGGGTCTATTCTAGCCTCGGGCACCTTATGGTCGTTCTCCTGTGAGTCTAGATTTTCTTTACTGACGCAAAACTGATTGTTAATTGTAATGTTCAGGGCCTCCTAATGACGATGGAACACTCAAATTGCGTCGAGATTCAATACATCATTCTCCAGCCGACTTGTCTCCAAGGGTCTATTGCTTCCTCCGGCACCTTATGGTCGTTCTCCTGTGAGTCTAGATTTTCGAATCCAACGCAGAACAGATAGTTAATTGTAACTTTCAGGGCGTCCTAATGACGATGGTGCACTCAAATTGAGTCGAGATTCATACATCGTCCTCCAGCCGACTTGTCTCCAAGGGTCTATTGCTGCCTCGGGCACCTTATGGTCGTTCTCCTGTGAGTCTAGATTTTCGAATCCGACGCATAACTGATAGTTTATTGTAACGTTGAGCGCCTCCTAGTTACGATGGAACACACAAATTGCGTAGCGATCCAATACATCGTCCTCCAGCCGACTTGTCTCCAAGGGTCTATTGCTGCCTGGGGCACCTTATGATCGTTCTCCTGTGAGTCTAAATTTTCGAATCCAACGCAAAACTGATAGTTAATTGTAACGCTCAGGGCCTCCTAATGACGATGGAACACTCAAATTGCGTCGAGATTCAATACATCGTCCATCAGACGACTTGTCTCCAACTGGATATTGCTTTCACGGGCACCTTATTGTCGTTCTCCTGTGAGTCTAGTTCATCGATTCCGACGCAAAACTGATTGTTAATCGTAACGTTCAGGGCATCCCAATGACGATGGAACACTCAAATTGCGTCGAGATTCAATACATCGTCCTTCAGCTGACTTGTCTCCAAAGGTATATTGCTGCCTCGGGCACGTTATGATCGTTCTCCTGTGAGTCTAGATTTTCGAATCCGACGCAAAACTAATAGTTAATTGTAACGTTCAGGGCCTCCTAATGACGGTGGAGCACTCAAATTGCGTCGCGATTCAATACATCGTCCTCCACTGGACTGGTCTCCAAGGGGATGTTGCTGCCTCGGGCACCTTATGGTCCGTCTCCAGTAAGTCTAGATTTTCGAATCCAACGCAAAACTGATAGTTAATTGTAACTATCAGGGCCTCCTAATGACGATTTAGCACTCAAATTGGGTCTCGATTCAATACATCGTCCTGCAGCGGACTGGTCTCCAAGGGAATATTGCTGCCTCGGGCACCTTATGGTCCGTCTCCAGTAAGTCTAGATTTTCGAATCCGACGCAAAACTGATAGTTAATTGTAACGTTCAGGGCCTCCTAATGACGATGGAACACTCAAATTGCGTCGCGATCCAATACATCGTCCTTCTGCCGACTTGACTACAAGGGTCTTTTGCTGCCTCGAGCACCTTATCGTAGGTCTCCTGTGAGTCTAGATTTTCTAATCCGACGCAAAACTGATAGTTAATTGTAACGTTCAGGGCCTCCTAATGACGAAGGGACACTCAAATTGCGTCGAGATTCAAAACATCGTCCTCCAGCCGACTTGTCTCCAAGGGTCTATTGCAGCCCCGGGCACCTTATGGTTGTTCTCCTGTGAGTCTAGATTTTCGAATCCGACGCAAACCTGACAGTTTATTGTAACGTTGAGCGCATCCTAGTTACGATGGAACACTCAAATTGCGTCGCGATTCAATACATCGTCCTCCAGCCGACTTGTCTCCAAGGGTCTAATGCCGCCTGGGGCACCTTATGATCGTTCTCCTGTGAGTCTAAATTTTCGAATCCAACGCAAAACTGATAGTTAATTGTAACGCTCAGGGCCTCCTAATGACGATGGAACACTCAAATTGCGTCGAGATTCAATACATCGTCCTTCAGACGACTTGTCTCCAAGGGGATATTGCTTTCACGGGCACCTTATTGTCGTTCTCCTGTGAGTCTAGTTCATCGATTCCGACGCAAAACTGATTGTTAATTGTAACGTTCAGGGCATCCCAATGACGATGGAACACACAAATTGCGTCGAGGTTCAATCCATCGTCCTTCAGCTGACTTGTCTCCAAAGGTATATTGCTGCCTCGGGCACGTTATGATCGATCTCGTGTGAGTCTAGATTTTCGAATCCGACGCAAATCTAATAGTTAATTGTAACGTTCAGGGCCTCCTAATGACGGTGGAGCACTCAAATTGCGTCGCGATTCAATACATCGTCCTCCACTGGACTGGTCTCCAAGGGTCTATTGCAGCCCCGGGCACCTTATGGTTGTTCTCCTGTGAGTCTAGATTTTCGAATCCGACGCATAACTGACAGTTTATTGTAACGTTGAGCGCCTCCTAGTTACGATGGAACACTCAAATTGCGTCGAGATTCAATACATCGTCCTTCAGCCGACTTGCCTCCAACGGTCTATTGTAGCCTCGGGCACCTTATGGTCGTTCTCCTGAGAGTCTAGATTTTCTTTACCGACGCAAAACTGATTGTTAATTGTAATGTTCAGGGCCTCCTAATGACGATGGAACACTCAAATTGCGTCGAGATTCAATACATCATTCTCCAGCCGACTTGTCTCCAAGTCTTCCTCCGGCACCTTATGGTCGTTCTCCTGTGAGTCTAGATTTTCGAATCCGACGCATAACTGATAGTTAATTGTAACGTTCAGGGCCTCCTAATGACGATGGAGCACTCAAATTGCGTTGCGATTCAATACATCGTCCTCCAGCGGACTGGACTCCAAGGGGATATAGCTGCCTCGGGCACCTTATGGTCCGCCTCCAGTAAGGCTAGATATTCGAATCCGACGCAAAACTGATAGTTAATTGTAACGTTCAGTTCCTCCTAATGACGATGGCACACTCAAATTGCGTCGAGATTCAATACATCGTCCTTCAGCTGACTTGTCTCCAAAGGTATATTGCTGCCTCGGGCACCTTATGATCGTTCTCCTGTGAGTCTAGATTTTCGAACCCGACGAAAAACTGATAGTTAATTGTAACGTTCAGGGCCTCCTAATGACGATGGAGCACTCAAATTGCGTCGCGATTCGATACAACATCCTCCAGCGGAATGGTCTCCAAGGGGATATTGCTGCCTCGGGCACCTTATGGTCCGTCTCCAGTAAGTCTAGTTTTTCGAATCCGACGCAAAACTGATTGTTTATTGTAACGTCCAGGGCCTCCTAATGACGATGGAACACTCAAATTGCGTCGAGATTCAATATATCGTCCTCCAGCCGACTTGTATCCAAGAGGATTTTGCTGTCTCGGGCATCATATGATCCTTCTCCTGTGAGTAGATTTTCGAATCCCACGCAAAACTGATAGTTAATTGTAACGTTCAGGGCCTCCTAATGACGGTGGAGCACTCAAATTGCGTCGCGATTCAATACATCGTCCTCCACTGGACTGGTCTCCAAGGGTCTACTGCAGCCCCGGGCACCTTATGGTTGTTCTCCTGTGAGTCTAGATTTTCGAATCCGACGCATAACTGACAGTTTATTGTAACGTTGTGCGCCTCCTAGTTACGATGGAACACTCAAATTGCGTCGCGATCCAATACATCGTCCTCCAGCCGCCTTTTCTCCAAGGGTCTATTGTTGCCTGAGGCACCTTATAATCGTTCTTCTGTGAGTCTAGATTTTCGAATCCGACGCAAAACTGATAGTTAATTGTATCGCTCAGGGCCTCCTAATGACGATGGAACACTCAAATTGCGTCGCGATTCAATACATCGTCCTTCTGCCGAATTGACTTCAAGGGTCTTTTGTCTCCTCGAGCACCTTATGATCGTACTCATGTGAGTCTAGATTTTCGAATCCGACGCATAACTGATAGTTAATTGTAACGTTCAGGGCCTCCTAATGATGATTTAGCACTCAAATTGCGTCTCGATTCAATACATCGTCCTCCAGCGGACTGGTCTCCAAGGGAATATTGCTGCCTCGGGCACCTTATGGTCCGTCTCCAGTAAGTCTAGATTTTCGAATCCGACGCAAAACTGATAGTTAATTGTAACGTTCTGGGCCTCCTAATGACGATGAACACTCAAATTGCAACGAGATCCAATACATCGTCCTTCAGCCGACTTGTCTCCAAGGGTCTATTGATGCCTCGGGCACATTATGATCGTTCTCCTGTGAGTCTAGATTTTCGAACCCGACGCAAAACTGTTAGTTAATAGTATCGTTCAGGACCACCTAATGACCATGGAGCATTCAAATTGCGTCGAGATTCAATACATCGGCCTCCAGCCGACTTGTTTCTTGCCACCGGCACCATGTGGTCGTTCTCCTGTGAGTCTAGATTTTCTAATCCGACGCAAAACTGATTGTTAATTGTAACGTTCAGCGCCTCCTAATGACGATGGAACACTAAAATTGCGTCGAGATTCAATACATCGTTCTCCAGCAGACTTGTCTCCAATAGTCTATTGCAGCCTCGGGCACCTTATGATCGTTCTCCTGTGAGTCTAGATTTTCTAATCCGACGCAAAACTGATTGTTAATTGTAACGTTCAGGGTAATGACGATGGAACACTCAAATTGCGTCGTGATTCAATACATCTTTCTTCAGCCGACTTGTCTCCAAGGGTCTATTGCTTCCTCGGGCACCTTATGGTCGTTCGCCTGTGAGTCTAGATTTTCGAATCCGACGCAGAACTGATAGTTAATTGTAGCCTTCAGGGCCTCCTAATGACGTTGGAACACTCAAATTGCGTCGAGATTCAATACATCGTTCTCCAACCGACTTGTCTCCAAGGGTCTATTGCTGCCTCGGGCACCATGTGGTCGTTCTCCTGTGGGTCTAAATTTTCTAATCCGACGCAAAACTGAATGTTAATTGTAACGTTCAGGGCCTCCTAATGACGATGGAACACTCAAATTGCGTCGAGATTCAATACATCGTCCTCCAGCTGACTTGTCTCCAAGGGTCTATTGCAGCCCCGGGCACCTTATGGTTGTTCTCCTGTGAGTCTAGATTTTCGAATCCGACGCATAACTGACAGTTTATTGTAACGTTGAGCGCCTCCTAGTTACGATGGAACACTCAAATTGCGTCGCGATCCAATACATCGTCCTCCAGCCGACTTGTCTCCAAGGGTCTATTGCTGCGTGGGGCACCTTATGATCGTTCTCCTGTGAGTCTAGATTTTCGAATGCAACGCAAAACTGATAGTTAATTGTAACGCTCAGGGCCTCCTAATGACGATGGAACACTCAAATTGCGTCGCGATTCAATACATCGTCCTCCACTGGACTGGTCTAGATTTTCGAACCCGGCGCAAAACTGTTAGTTAATAATAACGTTCAGGGCCACCTAATGACCATGGAACATTCAAATTGCGTCGAGATTCAATACATCGGCCTCCAGCCGACTTGTCTCTTGCCTCGGGCACCATGTTGTCGTTCTGCTGTGAGTCTAGATTTTCTAATCCGACGCAAAACTGATTGTTAATTGTAACGTTCAGCGCCTCCTAATGACGATGGAACACTCGAAATTCGTCGAGATTCAATACATCGTCCTTCAGCCGACTTGTCTCCAAGGGTCTATTGCAGCCTCCGGCACCTTATGGTCGTTCTCCTGTGAATCTAGATTTTCTTTACCGACGCAAAACTGATTATTAATTGTAATGTTCAGGGCCTCCTAATGACGATAGAACACTCAAATTGCGTCGAGATTCAATACATCGTTCTCCAGCCGACTTGACTCCAAGGGTCTATTGCAGCCTCGGGCACCTTATGATCGTTCTCCTGTGAGTCTAGATTTTCTAATCCGACGCAAAACTGATTGTTAATTATAACGTTCAGGGTAATGACGATGGAACACCCAAATTGTGTCGAGATTCAATACATCTTCCTTCAGCCGACTTCTCTCCAAGGGTCTATTGCTTCCTCGGGCTTCTTATGGTCATTCTCCTGTGAGTCTAGATTTTCGAATCCGACGCATAACTGACAGTTTATTGTAACGTTGAGCGCCTCCTAGTTACGATGGAACACACAAATTGCGTCGCGATTCAATACATCGTCCTCCAGCGGACTGGTCTCCAAGGGAATATTGCTTCCTCGGGCACCTTATGATCGTTCTCCTATGAGTCTAGATTCTCGAACCCGACGCAAAACTGTTAGTTAATAGTATCGTTCAGGGCCACCTAATGACCATGGAAAATTCAAATTGCGTCGAGATTCAATACATCGGCCTCCAGCCGACTTGTCTCTTGCCTCGGAAACCATGTGGTCGTTCTCCTGTGAGTCTAGATTTTCTAATCCGACGCAAAACTGATTGTTAATTGTAACATTCAGGGCCTCCTAATGACGATGGAGCACTCAAATTGCGTCTCGATTCGATACAACGTCCTCCAGCGGACTGGTCTCCAAGGGGATATTGCTGCCTCGGGCACCTTATGGTCCGTCTCCAGTAAGTCTAGATTTTCGAATCCGACGCAAAACTGATTGTTAATTGTAACGTCCAGGGCCACCTAATGACGATGGAACACTCAAATTGCGTCGAGATTCAATACATCGTTCTCCAGCCGACTTGTCTCCAAGGGTCTATTGCAGCCTCCGGCACCTTATGATCGTTCTCCTGTGAGTCCAGATTTTCGAATCCGACGCAAAACTGATAGTTAATAGTAACGTTAAGAGCCACCAAATGACCATGGAACATTCAAATTGCGTCGAGATTCAATACATCGGCCTCCAGCCGACTTGTCTCCAAGGGTCTACTGCTGCCTCGGGCACCATGTGGTCGTTCTCCTGTGAGTCTAGATTTTCTAATCCGACGCAAAACTGTTAATTGTAACGTTCAGGGCCTCCTAATGACGATGGAACACTCAAATTGCGTCGCGATCCAATACATCGTTCTCCAGCTGACTTGTCTCCAAGGGTCTATTGCTGCCTGGGGCACCTTATGATCGTTCTCCTGTGGGTCTAGATTTTCGAATCCAACGCAAAACTGATAGTTAACTGTAACGTTCAGGGCCTCCTAATGACGATGGAGCACTCAAATTGCGTTGCGATTCAATACATCGTCCTCCAGCGGACTGGACTCCAAGGGGATATTGCTGCCTCGGGCAACTCCAGAAAGTCTAGATATTCGAATCCGACGCAAAACTAATAGTTAACTTAACTTTCAGGTCCTCCTAATGACGATGGCGCACTCAAATTGCGTTTAGATTCAATACATTGTACTTCAGACGACTTGTCTCCAAGGGTATATTGCTGACTCGGGCACCTTATGATCGTTCTCCTGTGAGTCTAGATTTTTGAAGCCGACGCAAAACTGATAGTTAATTGTAACGTTCAGGGCCCCTTAAGACCAATTTGAGTGCTCCATCGAGCACTCAAATTGCGTCGCGATTCGATACATCGGTCTCCAGCTGAATGGTCTCCAAGGTGATATTGCTGCCTCGGGCACCTTATGGTCCGTCTCCAGTAAGTCTAGATTTTCGAATCCAACGCAAAACTGATAGTTAATTGTAACGCTCAGGGCCTCCTAATGACGATGGAACACTCAAATTGCGTCGAGATTCAATACATCGTCCTTCAGACGACTTGTCTCCAAGGGGATATTGCTTTCTCGGGCACCTTATTGTCGTTCTCCTGTGAGTCTAGTTCATCGATTCCAACGCAAAACTGACTGATAATTGTAACGTTCAGGGCCTCCTAATGACGATGGAACACTCAAATTGCGTCGAGATTCAATACATCGTCCTTCAGCTGACTTGTCTCCAAAGGTATATTGCTGCCTGGGGCACCTTATGATCGTTCTCCTGTGGGTCTACATTTTCGAATCCAACGCAAAACTGATAGTTAATTGTAACGTTCAGGGCCTCCTAATGACGATGGAGCACTCAAATTGCGTTGCGATTCAATACATCGTCCTCCAGCGGACTGCACTCCAAGGGGATATTGCTGCCTCGGGCACCTCCAGTAAGTCTAGATATACGAATACGACGCAAAACTAATAGTTAATTTAACGTTCAGGTCCTCCTAATGACGATGGCGCACTCAAATTGCGTTTAGATTCAATACATTGTACTTCAGCCGACTTGTCTCCAAGGGTATATTGCTGACTCGGGCACCTTATGATCGTTCTCCTGTGAGTCTAGATTTTCGAATCCGACGCAAAACTAATAGTTAATTGTAACGTTCAGGGCCTCCTAATGACGGTGGAGCACTAATATTGCGTCGCGATTCAATACATCGTCCTCCACTGGACTGGTCTCCAAGGGGATGTTGCTGCCTCGGGTACCTTATGGTCCGTCTCCAGTAAGTCTAGGTTTTCTAATCCGACGCAAAACTGATAGTTAATAGTAACGTTCAGGGCCTCCTAATGACGATGGAACACTCAAATTGCGTCGAGAACCAATACATCGTCCTTCAGCCGACTTGTCTCCAAGGGTCTATTGCAGCCTCGGGCACCTTATGGTCGTTCTCCTGTGAGTCTAGATTTTCTTTACCGACGCAAAACTGATTATTAATTGTAATGTTCAGGGCCTCCTAATGACGATGGAACACTCAAATTGCGTCGAGATTCAATACATCGTTCTCCAGCCGACTTGTCTCCAAGGGTCTATTGCAGCCTCGGGCACCTTATGGTCGTTCTCCTGTGAGTGTAGATTTTCGAACCCGAAGCAAAACTGATAGTTAATTGTAACGTTCAGGGCCTCCTAATGACGATGGAGCACTCAAATTGCGTGGCGATTCGATACATCGGACTCCAGCTGAATGGTCTCCAAGGGGATATTGCTGCCTCGGGCACCTTATGGTCCGTCTCCAGTAAGTCTAGATTTTCGAATCCAACGCAAAACTGATAGTTAATTGTAACGCTCAGGGCCTCCTAATGACGATGGAACACTCAAATTGCGTCGAGATTCAATACATCGTCCTTCAGACGACTTGTCTCCAAGGGGATATTGCTTTCTCGGGCACCTTATTGTCGTTCTCCTGTCAGTCTAGTTCATCGATTCCGACGCAAAACTGATTGTTAATTGTAACGTTCAGGGCCTCCTAATGACGAAGGAACACTCAAATTGCGTCGAGATTCAATGCATCGATCTCCTGCCGACTTGTCTCCAAGGGACTATTGCAGCCTCGGGCACCTTATGATCGTTCTCCTGTGAGTCTAGATTTTCTAATCCGACGCAAAACTGATTGTTAATTATAACGTTCAGGGTAATGACGATGTAACACCCAAATTGCGTCGAGATTCAATACATCGTCCTTCAGCCGACTGGTCTCCAAGGGAATATTGCTGCCTCGGGCACTTTATGATCGTTCTCCTGTGAGTCTGGATTTTCGAACCTGACGCAAAACCGTTAGTTATTAGAAACGTTCAGGGCCACCTAATGACCATGGAACATTCAAATTGCGTCGAGATTCATTACATCGGCCTCCAGCCGATTTGTCTCTTGCCTCGGGAACCATGTGGTCGTTCTGCTGTGAGTCTAGATTTTCTAATCCGACGCAAAACTGATTGTTAATTGCAACGTTCAGGGCCTCCTAATGACTATGTAACACTCAAATTGCGTCGAGATTCAATACATCGTTCTCCAGCCGACTTGTCTCCAAGGGTCTATTGCAGCCTCTGGCACCTTATGATCGTTCTCCTGTGAGTCCAGATTTTCGAATCCGACGCAAAACTGATAGTTAATAGTAACGTTAAGGGCCACCAAATGACCATGGAACAATCAAATTGTGTCGAGATTCAATACATCGGCCTCCAGCCGACTTGTCTCCAAGGGTCTATTGCTGCCTCGCGCACCATGTAATCGTTCTCCTGTGAGTGTAGATTTCCTAATCCGACGCAAAACTGATTGTTAATTGTAACTTTCAGTGCCTCCTAATGACGATGGTACACTCAAATTGCGTCGAGATTCAATACATCGTCCTCCAGCCGACTTGTCTCCAAGGGTCTATTGCAGCCCCGGGCACCTTATGGTCGTTCTCCTGTGAGTCTAGATTTTCGAATCCGACGCATAACTGACAGTTTATTGTAACGTTGAGCGCCTCCTAGTTACGATGGAACACGCAAATTGCGTCGCGATCCAATACATCGTCCTCCAGCCGACTTGTCTCCAAGGGTCTATTGCTGCCTGGGGCACCTTATGATCGTACTCCTGTGAGTCTAGATTTTCGAATCCAAACCAAAACTGATAGTTCATTGTAACGTTCAGGGCCACCTAATGACGATGGAGCACTCAAATTGCGTTGCGATTCAATACATCGTCCTCCAGCGGACTGGACTCCAAGGGGATATTGCTGCCTCGGGCACCTCCAGTAACTCTAGATATTCGAATCCGACGCAAAACTGATAGTTAATTGTAACGTTCAAGGCCTCCTAATGACGATGGAACACTCAAATTGCGTCGAGATTATAAATCTTCCTCCAGCCGACTTGTATCCAAGGGGATATTGATGTCTCGGGCACCATATGATACTTCTCCTGTGAGTAGATTTTCGAATCCATAGCTATACTGATAGTTAATTGTAACGTTCAGGGCCTCCTAATGACGATGGAACACTCAAATTGCGTCGAGATTCAATACATCGTTCTCCAGCCGACTTGTCACCAAGGGTCTATTGCAGCCTCGGGCACCATATGGTCGTTCTCCTGGGAGTCTAGATTTTCTAATCCGACGCAAAACTGATTGTTAATTGTAACGTTCAGGGCCTCCTAATGACGATTTAGCACTCAAATTGCGTCGCGATTCAATACATCGTCCTCCAGCGGACTGGTCTCCAAGGGGATATTGCTGCCTCGGGCACCCTACGGTCCGTCTCCAGTAAGTCTAGATTTTCGAATCCGATGCAAAACTGATAGTTAATTGTAACATTCAGGGCCTCCGAATGACGATGAACACTCAAATTTCGTCGAGATTCAATACATCGTCCTTCAGCCGACTTGTGTCCAAGGGTCTATTGCAGCCTCGGGCACCTTATGGTCGTTCTCCTGTGAGTATAGATTTTCTAATCCGACGCAAAACTGATTGTTAATCGTAACGTTCAGGGCCTCCTAATGACGATGGAACACTCAAATCGCGTCGAGATTCACTACATCGTCCTTCAGACGACTTGTCTCCAAGGGGATATTGCTTTCTCGGGCACCTTATTGTCGTTCTGCGGTGAGTCTAGTTCATCGATTCCGACGCAAAACTGATTGTTAATTGTAACGTTCAGGGCATCCTAATAACAATGGAACACTCAAATTGCGTCGAGAATCAATATATCGTCCTCCAGCCGACTTGTATCCAAGGGGATATTGCTGTCTCAGCACCATATGATCCTTCTCCTGAGAGTAGATTTCCGAATCCGACGCTAAACGGATAGTTAATTGTAACGTATAGGGCCTTCTAATGACGATGGAACACTCAAATTGCGTCGAGATTCAATACATCGTCCTTCAGCCGACTTGTCTCCAAGGGTCTATTGCTTCCTCGGGCACCTTATGGTCGTTCTCCTGTGAGTCTAGATTTACGAATCCAACGCAGAACAGATAGTTAATTGTAACTTTCAGGGCCTCCTAATGACGATGGTACACTCAAATTGCGGCGAGGTTCAATACAACGTCCTCCAGCCAACTTGTCTCCATGGGTCTATTGCAGCCCCGGGCACCTTATGGTCGTTCTCCTGTGAGTCTAGATTTTCGAAACCGACGCATAACTGATAGTTTATTGTAACGTTCAGGTCCTCCTAATGACGATAGCACACGCAAATTGCGTCGAGATTCAATACATCGTCCTTCAGCCGACTTGACTCCAAGGGTATGTTGCTGCCTCGGGCAACTTATGATCGTTCTCCTGTGAGTCTAGATTTTCGAATCCGACGCATAACTGACAGTTTATTGTAACGTTGAGCGCCTCCTAGTTACGATGGAACACTCAAATTGCGTCGCGATCCAATACATCGTCCTCCAGCCGACTTGTCTCCAAGAGTCTATTGCTGCCTGGGGCACCTTATGATTGTTCTCCTGTGAGTCTAGATTTTCGAATCCAACGCAAAACTGATAGTTAATTGTAACGTTCAGGGCCTCCTAATGACGATGGAGCACTCAAATTGCGTCGCGATTCAATACATCGTCCTCAAATGGACTGGTCTCCAAGTTGATGTTGCTGCCTCGGGCACCTAATGGTCCGTCTCCAGTAGGTCTAGATTTTCGAATCCGACGCAAAACTGATAGTTAATTGTAACGTTCAGGGCCTCCTAATGACGATGGAACACTCAAATTGCGTCGCGATCCATTACATCGTCCTTCTGCCGACTTGACTTCAAGGGTCTTTTGCTGCCTCGAGCACCTTATGATCGTTCTCCTGTGAGCCTAGATTTTCGAATCCGACACAAAACTGATAGTCAATTCTAACGTTCAGGGCCTCCTAATGACGATTTAGCACTCAAATTGCGTCGCGATTCAAAACATCGTCCTCCAGCGGACTGGTCTCCAAGGGAATATTGCTGCTTCGGGCACCTTATGGTCCGTGTCCAGTAAGTCTAGATTTTCGAATCCGACGCAAAACTGATAGTTAATTGTAACGTTCAGGGCCACCTAATGACCATGGAACATTCAAATTGCGTCGAGATTCAATACATCGGCCTCCAGCCGACTTGTCTCCAAGTGTCTATTGCTGCCTCGGGCACCATGTGGTCGTTCTCCTGTGAGTCTAGATTTTCGAATCCGACGCATAACTGATAGTTTATTGTACCGTTGAGCTACTCCTAGTTACGATGGAACACACAAATTGCTAAGCGATCCAATACATCGTCCTCCAGCCGACTTGTCTCCAAGGGTCTATTGCAGCCTCGGGCACGTTATGGTCCGTCTCCAGTAAGTCTAGATTTTCGAATCCGACGCAAAACTGATAGTTAATAGTAACGTTAAGGGCCACCAAATGACCATGGAACATCCAAATTGCGTTGAGATTCAATACATCGGCCTCCAGCGGACTTGTCTCCAAGGGTCTATTGCTGCCTCGCGCACCATGTAATCGTTCTCCTGTGAGTCTAGATTTTCTAATCCGACGCAAAAATAATTGTTAATTGTAATGTTCAGGGCCTCCTAATGACGATGGAAAACTCAAATTTCGTCGAGATTCAATACATCGTCCTTCAGCCGACTTGTGTCCAAGGGTCTATTGCAGCCTCGGGCACCTTATGGTCGTTCTCCTGTGAGTCTAGATTTTCGAATCCAGAGCAAAACTGATAGTTAATTGTAACGTTCAGGGCCTCCTAATGACGATGGAGCACTCAAATTGCGTTGCGATTCAATACATCGTCCTCCAGCGGACTGGACTCCAAGGGGATATTGCTGCCTCGGGCACCTCCAGTAAGTCTAGATAGTCGAATCCGACGCAAAACTGATAGTTAATTGTAACGTTCAGGTCCTCCTAATGACGATGGCACACTCAAATTGCGTCGAGATTCAATACATCGTCCTTCAGGCGACTTTTCTCCAAGGGTATATTGCTGCCTCGGGCACCTTAAGATCGTTCTCCTGTGATTCTAGATTTTCGAACCCGACGCAAAACTGATAGATAATTGTAACGTTCAGGGCCTCCTAATGACGATGGAGCTCTCAAATTGCGTCGCGATTAGATACATCGTTCTCCAGCGGAAAGATCTCCAAGTGGATGTTGTTGCCTCGGGCACCTTATGGTCCGTCTCCAGTAAGTCTAGATTTTGGACTCCGACGCAAAACTGATAGTTAATTGTAACGTTCAGGGCCTCCTAATGACGATGGAACACTCAAATTGCGTCGCGATCCAATACATCGTCCTTCATCCGAATTGTCTCCAAGGGTCTATTGCTTTCTCGGGCACCTTATTGTCGTTCTCCTGTGAGTCTAGTTCATCGATTCCGACGCAAAACTGATTGTTAATTGTAACGTTCAGGGCCTCCTAATGACGATGGAACACTCAAATTGCGTCGATATTTAATATATCATCCTCCAGCCGACTTGTATCCAAGGGGATATTGCTGTCTCGGGCACCATATGATACTTCTCCTGTGAGTAGATTTTCGAATCCATAGCAAAACTGATAGTTATTTGTAACGTTCAGGGCCTCCTAATGACGATGGAGCACTCAAATTGCGTCGTGATTCGAAACCTCGTCCTCCAGCGGACTGGTCTCCAAGGGGATATTGCTACCTCGAGCACCTTACGGTCCGTATCCAGTAAGTCTAGATTTTGGAATCCCACGCAAAACTGATAGTTAATTGTAACGTTCAGGGCCTCCTAATGACGATGGAACACTCAAATTGCGTCGCGATCCAATACATCGCCCTTCAGCCGACTTGTCTCCAAGGGTATATTGCGATCTCGGGCACCTTACTGTCGTTCTCCTGTGAGTCTAGTTCATCGATTCCGACGCAAAACTGATTGTTAATTGTAACGTTCAGGGCCTCCTAATGACGATGGAACACTCAAATTGCGTCGAGATTCAATACATCGTACTTCAGCCGACTTGTCTCCAAGCGTCTATTGCTGCCTCGGGCACCTTATCGTCGGTCTCCTGGGATTCTAGATTTTCGAATCCGACGGAGAACTGATAGTTAATTGTAGCCTTCAGGGCCTCCTAATGACGATGGTACACTCAAATTGCGTCGAGGTAAATACATCGTCCTCCAGCCGACTTGTCTCCAAGGGTCTATTGCAGCCTCAGGCACCTTATGATCGTTCTCGTGTGAGTCTAGATTTTCGAATCCAACGCAAAACTGATAGTTAATTGTAACGTTCAAGGCATCCTAATGACGATGGAGCACTCAAAATGCGTCGCGAGTCAATACATCGTCCTCCAGCCGACTTGTCTCCAAGGGTCAATTGCTGCCTCGGGCACCATATGTTCCTTCTCCTGTGAGTAGATTTTCGAATCCGACGCTAAACTGATAGTTTATTGTAACGTTGAGCGCCTCCTAGTTACGATGGAACACTCAAATTGCGTCGCGATCCAATACATCGTCCTCCAGCCGACTTGTCTCCAAGGGTCTATTGCTGCCTGGGGCACCTTATGATCGTTCTCCTGTGAGTCTAGATTTTCGAATCCAACGCAAAACTGATAGTTAATTGTAACGTTCAAGGCATCCTAATGATGATGGAGCACAGAAATTGCGTCGCGATTCAATACATCGTCCTCCACCCGACTTGTATCCAAGGGGATACTGCTGTCTCGGGCATCATATGATCCTTCTCCTGTGAGTAGATTTTCGAATTCCACGCAAAACTGATAGTTGATTGTAACGTTCAGGGCCTCCTAATGACGATGGAACACTCTAATTGCGTCGAGACTCAATACATCGTCCTTCAGCCGACTTGTCTCCAAAGGTCTATTGCTGCCTCGGGCACCTTATCGTCGGTCTCCTGTCAGTCTAGATTTTCGAACCAACGCAGAACAGATAGTTAATTGTAACTTTCAGGGAGTCCTAAAAACGATGGTACACTCAAATTGCGTCGAGATTCAATACATCGTCCTTCAGCCGACTTGTCTCCAAGGGTCTATTGCTTTCTCGAGCACCTTAATGTCGTTCTGCTGTGAGTCTAGTTCATCGCATCCGACGCAAAACTGATTGATAATTGTAACGTTCAGGGCCTCCTAATGACGATGGAACACTCAAATTGCGTCGAGATTCAATATATCTTCCTCCAGCCGACTTGTATCCAAGGGGTTATTGCCGTCTCGGGCACCTTATGGTCGTTCTCCTGTGAGTCTAGATTTTCGAATCCAACGCAGAACAGATAGTTAATTGTAACTTCCAGGGCTTCCTAATGACGATGGTACACTCAAATTGCGTCGAGATTCAATACATCGTCCTCCAGCCGACTTGTCTCCAAGGGTCTATTGCAGCCCCGGGCACCTTATGGTCGTTCTCCTGTGAGTCTAGATTTTCGAATCCGACGCATAACTGACAGTTTATTGTAACGTTGAGCGCCTCCTAGTTACGATGGAACACTCAAATTGCGTCGCGATCCAATACATCGTCCTCCAGCCGATTGTCTCCAAGGGTCTATTGCTGCCTGGGGCACCTTATGATCGTTCTCCTGTGAGTCTAGATTTTCGAATCCAATGCAAAACTGATAGTTAATTGTAACGTTCAGGGCCTCCTAATATCGATGGAGCACTCAAATTGCGTTGCGATTCAATACATCGTCTTCAAGCGGACTGCACTCCAAGGAGATATTGCTGCCTCGGGCACCTCCAGTAAGTCTAGATATTCGAATCCGACGCAAAACTGAAAGTTAATCGTAACGTTCAGGTTCTCCTAATGACGATGGCACACTCAAATTGCGTCGAGATTCAATACATCGTCCTTCAGCTGACTTGTCTCCAAAGGTATATTGCTGCCTGGGGCACCTTATGATCGTTCTCCTGTGGGTCTACATTTTCGAATCCAACGCAAAACTGATAGTTAATTGTAACGTTCAGGGCCTCCTAATGACGATGGAGCACTCAAATTGCGTTGCGATTCAATACATCGTCCTCCAGCGGACTGCACTCCAAGGGGATATTGCTGCCTCGGGCACCTCCAGTATGTCTAGATATACGAATACGACGCAAAACTAATAGTTAATTTAACGTTCAGGTCCTCCTAATGACGATGGCGCACTCAAATTGCGTTTAGATTCAATACATTGTACTTCAGCCGACTTGTCTCCAAGGGTATATTGCTGACTCGGGCACCTTATGATCGTTCTCCTGTGAGTCTAGATTTTCGAATCCGACGCAAAACTAATAGTTAATTGTAAAGTTCAGGGCCTCCTAATGACGGTGGAGCACTAATATTGCGTCGCGATTCAATACATCGTCCTCCACTGGACTGGTCTCCAAGGGGATGTTGCTGCCTCGGGTACCTTATGGTCCGTCTCCAGTAAGTCTAGGTTTTCTAATCCGACGCAAAACTGATAGTTAATTGTAACGTTCAGGGCCTCCTAATGACGATGGAACACTCAAATTGCGTCGAGAACCAATACATCGTCCTTCAGCCGACTTGTCTCCAAGGGTCTATTGAAGCCTCGGGCACCTTATGGTCGTTCTCCTGTGAGTCTAGATTTTCTTTACCGACGCAAAACTGATTATTAATTGTAATGTTCAGGGCCTCCTAATGACGATGGAACACTCAAATTGCGTCGAGATTCAATACATCGTTCTCCAGCCGACTTGTCTCCAAGGGTCTATTGCAGCCTCTGGCACCTTATGATCGTTCTCCTGTGAGTCCAGATTTTCGAATCCGACGCAAAACTGATAGTTAATAGTAACGTTAAGAGCCACCAAATGACCATGGAACATTCAAATTGCGTCGAGATTCAATACATCGGCCTCCAGCCGACTTGTCTCCAAGGGTCTACTGCTGCCTCGGGCACCATGTGGTCGTTCTCCTGTGAGTCTAGATTTTCTAATCCGACGCAAAACTGATTGTTAATTGTAACGTTCAGGGCCTCCTAATGACGATGGAACACTCAAATTTCGACGAGATTCAATACATCGTCCTTCAGCCGACTTGTGTCCAAGGGTCTATTGCAGCCTCGGGCACCTTATGGTCGTTCTCCTGTGAGTCTAGATTTTCTAATCCGACGCAAAACTGATTGTTAATTGTAACGTTCAGGGCCACCTAATGACGATGGAACACTCAAATTTCGTAGAGATTCAATACATCGTCCTCATGCCGACTTGTGTCCAAGGGTCTATTGCAGCCTCGGGCACCTTATGGTCGCTCTCCTGTGAGTCTAGAATTT
Organism: Schistocerca serialis cubense; assembly: GCF_023864345.2. Taxonomy (NCBI): domain Eukaryota; kingdom Metazoa; phylum Arthropoda; class Insecta; order Orthoptera; family Acrididae; genus Schistocerca; species Schistocerca serialis. The sequence continues at coordinate 4,311,971 of NC_064645.1, forward strand.
CTAATCCGACGCAAAACAGATTGTTAATTGTAACTTTCAGTGCCTCCTAATGACGATGGTACACTCAAATTGCGTCGAGATTCAATTCATCGTCCTCCAGCCGACTTGTCTCCAAGGGTCTATTGCAGCCCCGGGCACCTTATGGTCGTTCTCCTGTGAGTCTAGATTTTCGAATCCGACGCATAACTGACAGTTTATTGTAACGTTGAGCGCCTCCTAGTTACGATGGAACACGCAAATTGCGTCGCGATCCAATACATCGTCCTCCAGCCGACTTGTCTCCAAGGGTCTATTGCTGCCTGGGGCACCTTATGATCGTACTCCTGTGAGTCTAGATTTTCGAATCCAAACCAAAACTGATAGTTCATTGTAACGTTCAGGGCCACCTAATGACGATGGAGCACTCAAATTGCGTTGCGATTCAATACATCGTCCTCCAGCGGACTGGACTCCAAGGGGATATTGCTGCCTCGGGCACCTCCAGTAACTCTAGATATTCGAATCCGACGCAAAACTGATAGTTAATTGTAACGTTCAAGGCCTCCTAATGACGATGGAACACTCAAATTGCGTCGAGATTATAAATCTTCCTCCAGCCGACTTGTATCCAAGGGGATATTGATGTCTCGGGCACCATATGATACTTCTCCTGTGAGTAGATTTTCGAATCCATAGCTATACTGATAGTTAATTGTAACGTTCAGGGCCTCCTAATGACGATGGAACACTCAAATTGCGTCGAGATTCAATACATCGTTCTCCAGCCGACTTGTCACCAAGGGTCTATTGCAGCCTCGGGCACCATATGGTCGTTCTCCTGGGAGTCTAGATTTTCTAATCCGACGCAAAACTGATTGTTAATTGTAACGTTCAGGGCCTCCTAATGACGATTTAGCACTCAAATTGCGTCGCGATTCAATACATCGTCCTCCAGCGGACTGGTCTCCAAGGGGATATTGCTGCCTCGGGCACCCTACGGTCCGTCTCCAGTAAGTCTAGATTTTCGAATCCGATGCAAAACTGATAGTTAATTGTAACATTCAGGGCCTCCGAATGACGATGAACACTCAAATTTCGTCGAGATTCAATACATCGTCCTTCAGCCGACTTGTGTCCAAGGGTCTATTGCAGCCTCGGGGACCTTATGGTCGTTCTCCTGTGAGTATAGATTTTCTAATCCGACGCAAAACTGATTGTTAATCGTAACGTTCAGGGCCTCCTAATGACGATGGAACACTCAAATCGCGTCGAGATTCACTACATCATCCTTCAGACGACTTGTCTCCAAGGGGATATTGCTTTCTCGGGCACCTTATTGTCGTTCTGCGGTGAGTCTAGTTCATCGATTCCGACGCAAAACTGATTGTTAATTGTAACGTTCAGGGCATCCTAATGACAATGGAACACTCAAATTGCGTCGAGAATCAATATATCGTCCTCCAGCCGACTTGTATCCAAGGGGATATTGCTGTCTCAGCACCATATGATCCTTCTCCTGAGAGTAGATTTCCGAATCCGACGCTAAACGGATAGTTAATTGTAACGTATAGGGCCTTCTAATGACGATGGAACACTCAAATTGCGTCGAGATTCAATACATCGTCCTTCAGCCGACTTGTCTCCAAGGGTCTATTGCTTCCTCGGGCACCTTATGGTCGTTCTCCTGTGAGTCTAGATTTACGAATCCAACGCAGAACAGATAGTTAATTGTAACTTTCAGGGCCTCCTAATGACGATGGTACACTCAAATTGCGGCGAGATTCAATACAACGTCCTCCAGCCAACTTGTCTCCATGGGTCTATTGCAGCCCCGGGCACCTTATGGTCGTTCTCCTGTGAGTCTAGATTTTCGAAACCGACGCATAACTGATAGTTTATTGTAACGTTCAGGTCCTCCTAATGACGATAGCACACGCAAATTGCGTCGAGATTCAATACATCGTCCTTCAGCCGACTTGACTCCAAGGGTATGTTGCTGCCTCGGGCAACTTATGATCGTTCTCCTGTGAGTCTAGATTTTCGAATCCGACGCATAACTGACAGTTTATTGTAACGTTGAGCGCCTCCTAGTTACGATGGAACACTCAAATTGCGTCGCGATCCAATACATCGTCCTCCAGCCGACTTGTCTCCAAGGGTCTATTGCTGCCTGGGGCACCTTATGATCGTTCTCCTGTGAGTCTAGATTTTCGAATCCAACGCAAAACTGATAGTTAATTGTAACGTTCAGGGCCTCCTAATGACGATGGAGCACTCAAATTGCGTCGCGATTCAATACATCGTCCTCAAATGGACTGGTCTCCAAGTTGATGTTGCTGCCTCGGGCACCTAATGGTCCGTCTCCAGTAGGTCTAGATTTTCGAATCCGACGCAAAACTGATAGTTAATTGTAACGTTCAGGGCCTCCTAATGACGATGGAACACTCAAATTGCGTCGCGATCCATTACATCGTCCTTCTGCCGATTTGACTTCAAGGGTCTTTTGCTGCCTCGAGCACCTTATGATCGTTCTCCTGTGAGCCTAGATTTTCGAATCCGACACAAAACTGATAGTCAATTCTAACGTTCAGGGCCTCCTAATGACGATTTAGCACTCAAATTGCGTCGCGATTCAAAACATCGTCCTCCAGCGGACTGGTCTCCAAGGGAATATTGCTGCTTCGGGCACCTTATGGTCCGTGTCCAGTAAGTCTAGATTTTCGAATCCGACGCAAAACTGATAGTTAATTGTAACGTTCAGGGCCACCTAATGACCATGGAACATTCAAATTGCGTCGAGATTCAATACATCGGCCTCCAGCCGACTTGTCTCCAAGTGTCTATTGCTGCCTCGGGCACCATGTGGTCGTTCTCCTGTGAGTCTAGATTTTCGAATCCGACGCATAACTGATAGTTTATTGTACCGTTGAGCTACTCCTAGTTACGATGGAACACACAAATTGCTAAGCGATCCAATACATCGTCCTCCAGCCGACTTGTCTCCAAGGGTCTATTGCAGCCTCGGGCACGTTATGGTCCGTCTCCAGTAAGTCTAGATTTTCGAATCCGACGCAAAACTGATAGTTAATAGTAACGTTAAGGGCCACCAAATGACCATGGAACATCCAAATTGCGTTGAGATTCATTACATCGGCCTCCAGCGGACTTGTCTCCAAGGGTCTATTGCTGCCTCGCGCACCATGTAATCGTTCTCCTGTGAGTCTAGATTTTCTAATCCGACGCAAAAATAATTGTTAATTGTAATGTTCAGGGCCTCCTAATGACGATGGAAAACTCAAATTTCGTCGAGATTCAATACATCGTCCTTCAGCCGACTTGTGTCCAAGGGTCTATTGCAGCCTCGGGCACCTTATGGTCGTTCTCCTGTGAGTCTAGATTTTCGAATCCAGAGCAAAACTGATAGTTAATTGTAACGTTCAGGGCCTCCTAATGACGATGGAGCACTCAAATTGCGTTCCGATTCAATACATCGTCCTCCAGCGGACTGGACTCCAAGGGGATATTGCTGCCTCGGGCACCTCCAGTAAGTCTAGATAGTCGAATCCGACGCAAAACTGATAGTTAATTGTAACGTTCAGGTCCTCCTAATGACGATGGCACACTCAAATTGCGTCGAGATTCAATACATCGTCCTTCAGGCGACTTTTCTCCAAGGGTATATTGCTGCCTCGGGCACCTTAAGATCGTTCTCCTGTGATTCTAGATTTTCGAACCCGACGCAAAACTGATAGATAATTGTAACGTTCAGGGCCTCCTAATGACGATGGAGCTCTCAAATTGCGTCGCGATTAGATACATCGTTCTCCAGCGGAAAGATCTCCAAGTGGATATTGTTGCCTCGGGCACCTTATGGTCCGTCTCCAGTAAGTCTAGATTTTGGACTCCGACGCAAAACTGATAGTTAATTGTAACGTTCAGGGCCTCCTAATGACGATGGAACACTCAAATTGCGTCGCGATCCAATACATCGTCCTTCATCCGAATTGTCTCCAAGGGTCTATTGCTTTCTCGGGCACCTTATTGTCGTTCTCCTGTGAGTCTAGTTCATCGATTCCGACGCAAAACTGATTGTTAATTGTAACGTTCAGGGCCTCCTAATGACGATGGAACACTCAAATTGCGTCGATATTTAATATATCATCCTCCAGCCGACTTGTATCCAAGGGGATATAGCTGTCTCGGGCACCATATGATACTTCTCCTGTGAGTAGATTTTCGAATCCATAGCAAAACTGATAGTTATTTGTAACGTTCAGGGCCTCCTAATGACGATGGAGCACTCAAATTGCGGCGTGATTCGAAACCTCGTCCTCCAGCGGACTGGTCTCCAAGGGGATATTGCTACCTCGAGCACCTTACGGTCCGTATCCAGTAAGTCTAGATTTTGGAATCCCACGCAAAACTGATAGTTAATTGTAACATTCAGGGCCTCCTAATGACGATGGAACACTCAAATTGCGTCGCGATCCAATACATCGTACTTCAGCCGACTTGTCTCCAAGCGTCTATTGCTGCCTCGGGCACCTTATCGTCGGTCTCCTGGGATTCTAGATTTTCGAATCCGACGGAGAACTGATAGTTAATTGTAGCCTTCAGGGCCTCCTAATGACGATGGTACACTCAAATTGCGTCGAGGTAAATACATCGTCCTCCAGCCGACTTGTCTCCAAGGGTCTATTGCAGCCTCAGGCACCTTATGATCGTTCTCGTGTGAGTCTAGATTTTCGAATCCAACGCAAAACTGATAGTTAATTGTAACGTTCAAGGCATCCTAATGACGATGGAGCACTCAAAATGCGTCGCGAGTCAATACATCGTCCTCCAGCCGACTTGTCTCCAAGGGTCTATTGCTGCCTGGGGCACCTTATGATCGTTCTCCTGTGAGTCTAGATTTTCGAATCCAACGCAAAACTGATAGTTAATTGTAACGTTCAAGGCATCCTAATGATGATGGAGCACAGAAATTGCGTCGCGATTCAATACATCGTCCTCCACCCGACTTGTATCCAAGGGGATACTGCTGTCTCGGGCATCATATGATCCTTCTCCTGTGAGTAGATTTTCGAATTCCACGCAAAACTGATAGTTGATTGTAACGTTCAGGGCCTCCTAATGACGATGGAACACTCTAATTGCGTCGAGACTCAATACATCGTCCTTCAGCCGACTTGTCTCCAAAGGTCTATTGCTGCCTCGGGCACCTTATCGTCGGTCTCCTGTCAGTCTAGATTTTCGAACCAACGCAGAACAGATAGTTAATTGTAACTTTCAGGGAGTCCTAAAGACGATGGTACACTCAAATTGCGTCGAGATTCAATACATCGTCCTTCAGCCGACTTGTCTCCAAGGGTCTATTGCTTTCTCGGGCACCTTAATGTCGTTCTGCTGTGAGTCTAGTTCATCGCATCCGACGCAAAACTGATTGATAATTGTAACGTTCAGGGCCTCCTAATGACGATGGAACACTCAAATTGCATCGAGATTCAATATATCTTCCTCCAGCCGACTTGTATCCAAGGGGATATTGCCGTCTCGGGCACCTTATGGTCGTTCTCCTGTGAGTCTAGATTTTCGAATCCAACGCAGAACAGATAGTTAATTGTAACTTCCAGGGCTTCCTAATGACGATGTTACACTCAAATTGCGTCGAGATTCAATACATCGTCCTCCAGCCGACTTGTCTCCAAGGGTCTATTGCAGCCCCGGGCACCTTATGGTCGTTCTCCTGTGAGTCTAGATTTTCGAATCCGACGCATAACTGACAGTTTATTGTAACGTTGAGCGCCTCCTAGTTACGATGGAACACTCAAATTGCGTCGCGATCCAATACATCGTCCTCCAGCCGATTGTCTCCAAGGGTCTATTGCTGCCTGGGGCACCTTATGATCGTTCTCCTGTGAGTCTAGATTTTCGAATCCAACGCAAAACTGATAGTTAATTGTAACGTTCAGGGCCTCCTAATATCGATGGAGCACTCAAATTGCGTTGCGATTCAATACATCGTCTTCAAGCGGACTGCACTCCAAGGAGATATTGCTGCCTCGGGCACCTCCAGTAAGTCTAGATATTCGAATCCGACGCAAAACTGAAAGTTAATCGTAACGTTCAGGTCCTCCTAATGACGATGGCACACTCAAATTGCGTCGAGATTCAATACATCGTCCTTCAGCCGACTTGTCTCCAAGGGTATATTGCTGCCTCGGGCACCTTATGATCGTTCTCCTGTGAGTCTAGATTTTCGAACCCGACACAAAATTGATAGTTAATTGTAACGTTCAGGGCCTCCTAATGACGATGGAGCACTCAAATTGCGTCGCGATTCGATACATCGTTCTCCAGCGGAATGGCCTCCAAGGGGATATTGCTGCCTCGGGCACCTTATGGTCCGTCTCCAGTAAGTTTTGGAATCCGACGCAAAACTGATAGTTAATTGTAACGTTCAGGGCCTCCTAATGACGATGGAACACTGAAATTGCGTCGCGATCCAATACATCGTCCTTCATCCGACTTGTCTCCAAGGGTCTATTGCTTTCTCGGGCACCATATTGTCGTTCTCCTGCGAGTCTAGGTCATCGATTCCGACGCAAAACTTATTGTTAATTGTAACGTTCAGGGCCCCCTAATGACGATGGAACACTCAAATTGCGTCGAGATTCAATATATCTTCCTCCAGCCGACTTGTCTCCAAGGGTCTATTGCAGCCCCGGGCACCTTATGGTCGTTCTCTGTGTGTCTAGATTTTCGAATCCGACGCATAACTGACAGTTTATTGTAACGTTGAGCGCCTCCTAGTTACGATGGAACACTCAAATTGCGTCGCGATCCAATACATCGTCCTCCAGCCGATTTGTCTCCAAGGGTCTATTGCTGCCTGGGGCACCTTATGATCGTTCTCCTGTGAGTCTAGATTTTCGAATCCAACGCAAAACTGATAGTTAATTGTAACGTTCAGGGCCTCCTAATGACGATGGAGCACTCAAAATGCGTTGCGATTCAATACATCGTCCTCCAGCGGACTGGACACCAAGGGAATATTGCTGCCTCGGGCACCATATGGTCCGTCTCCAGTAAGTCTAGATTTTGGATTCCGACGCAATACTGATAGTTAATTGTAACGTTCAGGGACTCCTATTGACGATGGAACACTCAAATTGCATCGCGATCCAATACATCGTCCTTCATCCGACTTGTCTCCAAGGGTCGGGCACCTTATGATCGTTCTCCTGTGGGTCTAGATTTTCGAATCAGACGCAAAACTGATACGTAATTGTAACGTTCAGGGCCTCCTAATGACGATGGTGAACTCAAATTGCAGCGCGATTCAATACATTGTCCTCCACTGGACTGGTCTCCAAGGGGATGTTGCTGCCTCGGGCACCTTATGGTCCGTCTCCAGTAAGTCTATATAGTCAAATCCGACGCAAAACTCATTGTTAATATTAACGTTCAGGGCCTCCTAATGACGATGGAACACTCAAATTGCGTCGAGATTCAATATATCTTCCTCCAGCCGACTTGTCTCCAAGGGTCTATTGCAGCCCCGGGCACCTTATGGTCGTTCTCCTGTGTGTCTAGATTTTCGAATCCGACGCATAACTGACAGTTTATTGTAACGTTGAGCGCCTCCTAGTTACGATGGAACACTCAAATTGGGTCGCGATCCAATATATCGTCCTCCAGCCGACATGTCTCCAAGGGTCTTTTCCTGCCTGGGGCACCTTATGATCGTTCTCCTGTGAGTCTAGATTTTCGAATCCAACGCAAAACTGATAGTTAATTGTAACGTTCAGGTCCTCCTAATGACGATGGCACACTCAAATTGCGTCGAGATTCAATACATCGTCCTTCAGCCGACTTCTCTCCAAGGGTATATTGCTGTCACGGGCACCATATGATCCTTCTCCTGAGATTAGATTTTCGAATCCGACGCAAAACTGATTGTTAATTGTAACTTTCAGAGCCTCCTAATGACGATGGAACACTCAAATTGCGTCGAGATTCAATACATCGTCCTTCAGCCGACTTGTCTCCAAGGGTCTATTGTTTCCTCGGGCACCTTATGATCGTTCTCCTGTCAGTCTAGATTTTCGAATCCAACGCAGAACAGATAGTTAATTGTAACTTTCAGGGAGTCCTAATGACGATGGTACACTCAAATTGCGTCGCGATCCAATACATCGTCCTCCAGCCGATTGTCTCCAAGGGTCTATTGCTGCCTGGGGCACCTTATGATCGTTCTCCTGTGAGTCTAGATTTTCGAATCCAACGCAAAACTGATAGTTAATTGTAACGTTCAGGGCCTCCTAATATCGATGGAGCACTCAAATTGCGTTGCGATTCAATACATCGTCTTCAAGCGGACTGCACTCCAAGGAGATATTGCTGCCTCGGGCACCTCCAGTAAGTCTAGATATTCGAATCCGACGCAAAACTGAAAGTTAATCGTAACGTTCAGGTCCTCCTAATGACGATGGCACACTCAAATTGCGTCGAGATTCAATACATCGTCCTTCAGCCGACTTGTCTCCAAGGGTATATTGCTGCCTCGGGCACCTTATGATCGTTCTCCTGTGAGTCTAGATTTTCGAACCCGACGCAAAATTGATAGTTAATTGTAACGTTCAGGGCCTCCTAATGACGATGGAGCACTCAAATTGCGTCGCGATTCGATACATCGTTCTCCAGCGGAATGGTCTCCAAGGGGATATTGCTGCCTCGGGCACCTTATGGTCCGTCTCCAGTAAGTTTTGGAATCCGACGCAAAACTGATAGTTAATTGTAACGTTCAGGGCCTCCTAATGACGATGGAACACTCAAATTGCGTCGCGATCCAATACATCGTCCTTCATCCGACTTGTCTCCAAGGGTCTATTGCTTTCTCGGGCACCATATTGTCGTTCTCCTGTGAGTCTAGTTCATCGATTCCGACGCAAAACTTATTGTTAATTGTAACGTTCAGGGCCCCCTAATGACGATGGAACACTCAAATTGCGTCGAGATTCAATATATCTTCCTCCAGCCGACTTGTCTCCAAGGGTCTATTGCAGCCCCGGGCACCTTATGGTCGTTCTCTGTGTGTCTAGATTTTCGAATCCGACGCATAACTGACAGTTTATTGTAACGTTGAGCGCCTCCTAGTTACGATGGAACACTCAAATTGCGTCGCGATCCAATACATCGTCCTCCAGCCGATTTGTCTCCAAGGGTCTATTGCTGCCTGGGGCACCTTATGATCGTTCTCCTGTGAGTCTAGATTTTCGAATCCAACGCAAAACTGATAGTTAATTGTAACGTTCAGGGCCTCCTAATGACGATGGAGCACTCAAAATGCGTTGCGATTCAATACATCGTCCTCCAGCGGACTGGACACCAAGGGAATATTGCTGCCTCGGGCACCATATGGTCCGTCTCCAGTAAGTCTAGATTTTGGATTCCGACGCAATACTGATAGTTAATTGTAACGTTCAGGGACTCCTATTGACGATGGAACACTCAAATTGCATCGCGATCCAATACATCGTCCTTCATCCGACTTGTCTCCAAGGGTCTATTGCAGCCTCGGGCACCTTATGATCGTTCTCCTGTGGGTCTAGATTTTCGAATCAGACGCAAAACTGATACGTAATTGTAACGTTCAGGGCCTCCTAATGACGATGGTGAACTCAAATTGCAGCGCGATTCAATACATTGTCCTCCACTGGACTGGTCTCCAAGGGGATGTTGCTGCCTCGGGCACCTTATGGTCCGTCTCCAGTAAGTCTAGATTTTCGAATCCGACGCAAAACTGATAGTTAATTTAACGTTCAGGGCCACCTAATGACGATGGAACTTTCAAATTTCGTCGAGATTCAATACATCGGCCTCCAGCCGACTTGTCTCCAAGGGTCTATTGCTGCCTCGGGCACCTTATGGTCCGTCTCCAGTAAGTCTATATAGTCGAATCCGACGCAAAACTCATTGTTAATATTAACGTTCAGGGCCTCCTAATGACGATGGAACACTCAAATTGCGTCGAGATTCAATATATCTTCCTCCAGCCGACTTGTCTCCAAGGGTCTATTGCAGCCCCGGGCACCTTATGGTCGTTCTCCTGTGTGTCTAGATTTTCGAATCCGACGCATAACTGACAGTTTATTGTAACGTTGAGCGCCTCCTAGTTACGATGGAACACTCAAATTGGGTCGCGATCCAATATATCGTCCTCCAGCCGACATGTCTCCAAGGGTCTTTTCCTGCCTGGGGCACCTTATGATCGTTCTCCTGTGAGTCTAGATTTTCGAATCCAACGCAAAACTGATAGTTAATTGTAACGTTCAGGGCCTCCTAATGACGATGGAGCGCTCAAAATGCGTTGCGATTCAATACATCGTCCTCCAGCGGACTGGACTCCAAGGGGATATTGCTGCCTCGGGCACCTCCAGTAAGTCCAGATATTCGAATCCGACGCAAAACTGATAGTTAATTGTAACGTTCAGGTCCTCCTAATGACGATGGCACACTCAAATTGCGTCGAGATTCAATACATCGTCCTTTAGCCGACTTGTATCCAAGGGAATATTGCTGACTCGGGCACCTTATGGTCCGTCTCCAGTAAGTCTAGATTTTCGAATCCGACGCAAAACTGATAGTTAATTGTAACGTTCAGGGCCACCTAATGACGATGGCACACTCAAATTGCGTCGAGATTCAATACATCGTCCTTCAGCCGACTTCTCTCCAAGGGTATATTGCTGTCACGGGCACCATATGATCCTTCTCCTGAGATTAGATTTTCGAATCCGACGCAAAACTGATTGTTAATTGTATCGCTCAGGGCCTCCTAATGACGATGAACACTCAAATTGCGACGAGATCCAATACATCGTCCTTCAGCCGACTTGTCTCCAAAGGTCTATTGCTGCCTCGGGCACCTCATGATCGTTCTCCTGTGAGTCTAGATTTTCGAACCCGACGCAAAACTGATAGTTAATAGTAACGTTCAGGTCCACCTAATGACGATGGCACACTCAAATTGCGTCGAGATTCAATACATCGTCCTTCAGCCGACTTGTCTTAAGGGGTATATTGCTGTCTCGGGCACCATATGATCCTTCTCCTGAGATTAGATTTTCGAATCCGACGCAAAACTGATTGTTAATTGTAACTTTCAGAGCCTCCTAATGACGATGGAACACTCAAATTGCGTCGAGATTCAATACATCGTCCTTCAGCCGACTTGTCTCCAAGGGTCTATTGTTTCCTCGGGCACCTTATGGTCGTTCTCCTGTCAGTCTAGATTTTCGAATCCAACGCAGAACAGATAGTTAATTGTAACTTTCAGGGAGTCCTAATGACGATGGTACACTCAAATTGCGTCGAGATTCAATACATCGCCATCCAGCCGACTTGTCTCCAAGGGTCTTTTGCAGCCTCGGGCACCTTATGGTCGTTCTCCTGTGAGTCTAGATTTTCGAATCCGACCCAAAAATGATAGTTAATTGTAACGTTCAGGGCCTCCTAATGACGATGGAACACTCAAATTGCGTCGAGATTCAATATATCGTCCTCCAGCCGACTTATGTCGAAGGGGATATTGCTGTCACGGGCACCATATGAAACTTCGACTGTGAGTAGATTTTCGAATCCAACGCTAAACTGATAGTTAATTGTAACGTTCAGGGCCTCCTAAAACGATGGAACACTCAAATTGCGTCGAGATTCATTACATCGTCATTCAGCCGACTTGTCTCCAAGGGTCTATTGCTTTCTCGGGCACCTTATTGTCGTTCTCCTGTGAGTAGATTTTCGAATCCAACGCAGAACAGATAGTTAATTGTAACTTCCAGGGCTTCCTAATGACGATGGTACACTCAAATTGCGTCGAGATTCAATACATCGTCCTCCAGCCGACTTGTCTCCAAGGGTCTATTGCAGCCCCGGGCACCTTATGGTCGTTCCCCTGTGAGTCTAGATTTTCGAATCCGACGCATAACTGACAGTTTATTGTAACGTTGAGCGCCTCCTAGTTACGATGGAACACTCAAATTGCGTCGCGATCCAATACATCGTCCTCCAGCCGATTGTCTCCAAGGGTCTATTGCTGCCTGGGGCACCTTATGATCGTTCTCCTGTGACTCTAGATTTTCGAATCCAACGCAAAACTGATAGTTAATTGTAACGTTCAGGGCCTCCTAATGACGATGGAGCACTCAAATTGCGTTGCGATTCAATACATCCTCCTCAAGCGGACTGCACTCCAAGGGGAAATTGCTGCCTCGGGCACCTCCAGTAAGTCTAGATATTCGAATCCGACGCAAAACTGATAGTTAATTGTAACGTTCAGGGCCACCTAATGACGATGGAACATTCAAATTTCGTCGAGACTCAAAACATCGGCCTCCAGCCGACTTGTCTCCAAGGGTCAATTGCTGCCTCGGGCACCATATGGTCGTTCTCCTGTGAGTCTAGATTTTCGAATCCGACGCCAAACTGATAGTTAATTGTAACGTTCAGGACCTCCTAATGACGATTTAGCACTCAAATTGCGTCGCGATTCAATACATCGTCCTCCAGCGGACTGGTCTCCAAGGGGATATTGCTGCCTCGGGCACCTTATAGTCCGTCTCCAGTAAGTCTAGATTGTCGAATCCGACGCAAAACTGATTGTTAATTGTAACGTTCAGGGCCTCCTAATGACGATGGAACACTCAAATTGCGTCGAGATTCAATATATCTTCCTCCAGCCGACTTGTCTCCAAGGGTCTATTGCTGCTTAGGGCACCTTATGGTCGTTCTCCTGTGTGTCTAGATTTTCGAATCCGACGCATAACTGACAGTTTATTGTAACGTTGAGCGCCTCCTAGTTACGATGGAACACTCAAATTGCGTCGCGATCCAATACATCGTCCTCCAGCCGACTTGTCTCCAAGGGTCTTTTGCTGCCCGGGGCACCTTATGATCGTTCTCCTGTGAGTCTAGATTTTCGAATCCAACGCAAAACTGATAGTTAATTGTAACGTTCAGGGCCTCCTAATGACGATGGAGATCTCAAAATGCGTTGCGATTCAATACATCGTCCTCCAGCGGACTGGACTCCAAGGGGATATTGCTGCCTCGGGCACCTTATGATCGTTCTCCAGTGAGTCTAGATTTTCGAACCCGACGCAAAACTGATAGTTCATTGTAACGCTCAGGGCCTCCTAATGACGATGGAGCACTCAAATTGCGTCGCGATTCGATACATCGTCATCCAGCGGACTGGTCTCCAAGGGAATATTGCTGCCTCGAGCACCATATGGTCCGTCTCCAGTAAGTCTAGATTTTGGATTCCGACGCAATACTGATAGTTGATTGTAACGTTCAGGGCCTCCTAATGACGATGGAACACTCAAATTGCGTCGCGATCCAATACATCGTCCTCCAGCCGATTGTCTCCAAGGGTCTATTGCTGCCTGGGGCACCTTATGATCGTTCTCCTGTGACTCTAGATTTTCGAATCCAACGCAAAACTGATAGTTAATTGTAACGTTCAGGGCCTCCTAATGACGATGGAGCACTCAAATTGCGTTGCGATTCAATACATCCTCCTCAAGCGGACTGCACTCCAAGGGGAAATTGCTGCCTCGGGCACCTCCAGTAAGTCTAGATATTCGAATCCGACGCAAAACTGATAGTTAATTGTAACGTTCAGGGCCACCTAATGACGATGGAACATTCAAATTTCGTCGAGACTCAAAACATCGGCCTCCAGCCGACTTGTCTCCAAGGGTCAATTGCTGCCTCGGGCACCATATGGTCGTTCTCCTGTGAGTCTAGATTTTCGAATCCGACGCCAAACTGATAGTTAATTGTAACGTTCAGGACCTCCTAATGACGATTTAGCACTCAAATTGCGTCGCGATTCAATACATCGTCCTCCAGCGGACTGGTCTCCAAGGGGATATTGCTGCCTCGGGCACCTTATAGTCCGTCTCCAGTAAGTCTAGATTGTCGAATCCGACGCAAAACTGATTGTTAATTGTAACGTTCAGGGCCTCCTAATGACGATGGAACACTCAAATTGCGTCGAGATTCAATATATCTTCCTCCAGCCGACTTGTCTCCAAGGGTCTATTGCTGCTTAGGGCACCTTATGGTCGTTCTCCTGTGTGTCTAGATTTTCGAATCCGACGCATAACTGACAGTTTATTGTAACGTTGAGCGCCTCCTAGTTACGATGGAACACTCAAATTGCGTCGCGATCCAATACATCGTCCTCCAGCCGACTTGTCTCCAAGGGTCTTTTGCTGCCCGGGGCACCTTATGATCGTTCTCCTGTGAGTCTAGATTTTCGAATCCAACGCAAAACTGATAGTTAATTGTAACGTTCAGGGCCTCCTAATGACGATGGAGATCTCAAAATGCGTTGCGATTCAATACATCGTCCTCCAGCGGACTGGACTCCAAGGGGATATTGCTGCCTCGGGCACCTTATGATCGTTCTCCAGTGAGTCTAGATTTTCGAACCCGACGCAAAACTGATAGTTCATTGTAACGTTCAGGGCCTCCTAATGACGATGGAGCACTCAAATTGCGTCGCGATTCGATACATCGTCATCCAGCGGACTGGTCTCCAAGGGAATATTGCTGCCTCGAGCACCATATGGTCCGTCTCCAGTAAGTCTAGATTTTGGATTCCGACGCAATACTGATAGTTGATTGTAACGTTCAGGGCCTCCTAATGACGATGGAACACTCAAATTGCGTCGCGATCCAATACATCGTCCTTCATCCGACTTGTCTCCAAGGGTCTATTGCTTTCTCGGCACCATATTGTCGTTCTCCTGTGAGTCTAGTTCATCGATTCCGACGCAAAACTTATTGTTAATTGTAACGTTCAGGGCCCCCTAATGACGATGGAACACTCAAATTGCGTCGAGATTCAATATATCTTCCTCCAGCCGACTTGTCTCCAAGGGTCTATTGTAGCCCCGGGCACCTTATGGTCGTTCTCTGTGTGTCTAGATTTTCGAATCCGACGCATAACTGACAGTTTATTGTAACGTTGAGCGCCTCCTAGTTACGATGGAACACTCAAATTGCGTCGCGATCCAATACATCGTCCTCCAGCCGATTTGTCTCCAAGGGTCTATTGCTGCCTGGGGCACCTTATGATCGTTCTCCTGTGAGTCTAGATTTTCGAATCCAACGCAAAACTGATAGTTAATTGTAACGTTCAGGGCCTCCTAATGACGATGGAGCACTCAAAATGCGTTGCGATTCAATACATCGTCCTCCAGCGGACTGGACACCAAGGGAATATTGCTGCCTCGGGCACCATATGGTCCGTCTCCAGTAAGTCTAGATTTTGGATTCCGACGCAATACTGATAGTTAATTGTAACGTTCAGGGACTCCTATTGACGATGGAACACTCAAATTGCATCGCGATCCAATACATCGTCCTTCATCCGACTTGTCTCCAAGGGTCTATTGCAGCCTCGGGCACCTTATGATCGTTCTCCTGTGGGTCTAGATTTTCGAATCAGACGCAAAACTGATACGTAATTGTAACGTTCAGGGCCTCCTAATGACGATGGTGAACTCAAATTGCAGCGCGATTCAATACATTGTCCTCCACTGGACTGGTCTCCAAGGGGATGTTGCTGCCTCGGGCACCTTATGGTCCGTCTCCAGTAAGTCTAGATTTTCGAATCCGACGCAAAACTGATAGTTAATTTAACGTTCAGGGCCACCTAATGACGATGGAACTTTCAAATTTCGTCGAGATTCAATACATCGGCCTCCAGCCGACTTGTCTCCAAGGGTCTATTGCTGCCTCGGGCACCTTATGGTCCGTCTCCAGTAAGTCTATATAGTCGAATCCGACGCAAAACTCATTGTTAATATTAACGTTCAGGGCCTCCTAATGACGATGGAACACTCAAATTGCGTCGAGATTCAATATATCTTCCTCCAGCCGACTTGTCTCCAAGGGTCTATTGCAGCCCCGGGCACCTTATGGTCGTTCTCCTGTGTGTCTAGATTTTCGAATCCGACGCATAACTGACAGTTTATTGTAACGTTGAGCGCCTCCTAGTTACGATGGAACACTCAAATTGGGTCGCGATCCAATATATCGTCCTCCAGCCGACATGTCTCCAAGGGTCTTTTCCTGCCTGGGGCACCTTATGATCGTTCTCCTGTGAGTCTAGATTTTCGAATCCAACGCAAAACTGATAGTTAATTGTAACGTTCAGGGCCTCCTAATGACGATGGAGCGCTCAAAATGCGTTGCGATTCAATACATCGTCCTCCAGCGGACTGGACTCCAAGGGGATATTGCTGCCTCGGGCACCTCCAGTAAGTCCAGATATTCGAATCCGACGCAAAACTGATAGTTAATTGTAACGTTCAGGTCCTCCTAATGACGATGGCACACTCAAATTGCGTCGAGATTCAATACATCGTCCTTTAGCCGACTTGTATCCAAGGGAATATTGCTGACTCGGGCACCTTATGGTCCGTCTCCAGTAAGTCTAGATTTTCGAATCCGACGCAAAACTGATAGTTAATTGTAACGTTCAGGGCCACCTAATGACGATGGCACACTCAAATTGCGTCGAGATTCAATACATCGTCCTTCAGCCGACTTCTCTCCAAGGGTATATTGCTGTCACGGGCACCATATGATCCTTCTCCTGAGATTAGATTTTCGAATCCGACGCAAAACTGATTGTTAATTGTATCGCTCAGGGCCTCCTAATGACGATGAACACTCAAATTGCGACGAGATCCAATACATCGTCCTTCAGCCGACTTGTCTCCAAAGGTCTATTGCTGCCTCGGGCACCTCATGATCGTTCTCCTGTGAGTCTAGATTTTCGAACCCGACGCAAAACTGATAGTTAATAGTAACGTTCAGGTCCACCTAATGACGATGGCACACTCAAATTGCGTCGAGATTCAATACATCGTCCTTCAGCCGACTTGTCTTAAGGGGTATATTGCTGTCTCGGGCACCATATGATCCTTCTCCTGAGATTAGATTTTCGAATCCGACGCAAAACTGATTGTTAATTGTAACTTTCAGAGCCTCCTAATGACGATGGAACACTCAAATTGCGTCGAGATTCAATACATCGTCCTTCAGCCGACTTGTCTCCAAGGGTCTATTGTTTCCTCGGGCACCTTATGGTCGTTCTCCTGTCAGTCTAGATTTTCGAATCCAACGCAGAACAGATAGTTAATTGTAACTTTCAGGGAGTCCTAATGACGATGGTACACTCAAATTGCGTCGAGATTCAATACATCGCCATCCAGCCGACTTGTCTCCAAGGGTCTTTTGCAGCCTCGGGCACCTTATGGTCGTTCTCCTGTGAGTCTAGATTTTCGAATCCGACCCAAAAATGATAGTTAATTGTAACGTTCAGGGCCTCCTAATGACGATGGAACACTCAAATTGCGTCGAGATTCAATATATCGTCCTCCAGCCGACTTATGTCGAAGGGGATATTGCTGTCACGGGCACCATATGAAACTTCGACTGTGAGTAGATTTTCGAATCCAACGCTAAACTGATAGTTAATTGTAACGTTCAGGGCCTCCTAAAACGATGGAACACTCAAATTGCGTCGAGATTCATTACATCGTCATTCAGCCGACTTGTCTCCAAGGGTCTATTGCTTTCTCGGGCACCTTATTGTCGTTCTGCTGTGAGTCTAGTTCATCGATTCCGACGCAAAACTGATTGTTAATTGTAACGTTCAGGGCCTCCTAATGACGATGGAACACTCAAATTGCGTCGAGATTCAATATATCTTCCTCCAGTCGACTTGTATCCAAGGGGATATTGCCGTCTCGGGCACCTTATGGTCGTTCTCCTGTGAGTCTAGATTTTCGAATCCAACGCAGAACAGATAGTTAATTGTAACTTCCAGGGCTTCCTAATGACGATGGTACACTCAAATTGCGTCGAGATTCAATACATCGTCCTCCAGCCGACTTGTCTCCAAGGGTCTATTGCAGCCCCGGGCACCTTATGGTCGTTCCCCTGTGAGTCTAGATTTTCGAATCCGACGCATAACTGACAGTTTATTGTAACGTTGAGCGCCTCCTAGTTACGATGGAACACTCAAATTGCGTCGCGATCCAATACATCGTCCTCCAGCCGATTGTCTCCAAGGGTCTATTGCTGCCTGGGGCACCTTATGATCGTTCTCCTGTGACTCTAGATTTTCGAATCCAACGCAAAACTGATAGTTAATTGTAACGTTCAGGGCCTCCTAATGACGATGGAGCACTCAAATTGCGTTGCGATTCAATACATCCTCCTCAAGCGGACTGCACTCCAAGGGGAAATTGCTGCCTCGGGCACCTCCAGTAAGTCTAGATATTCGAATCCGACGCAAAACTGATAGTTAATTGTAACGTTCAGGGCCACCTAATGACGATGGAACATTCAAATTTCGTCGAGACTCAAAACATCGGCCTCCAGCCGACTTGTCTCCAAGGGTCAATTGCTGCCTCGGGCACCATATGGTCGTTCTCCTGTGAGTCTAGATTTTCGAATCCGACGCCAAACTGATAGTTAATTGTAACGTTCAGGACCTCCTAATGACGATTTAGCACTCAAATTGCGTCGCGATTCAATACATCGTCCTCCAGCGGACTGGTCTCCAAGGGGATATTGCTGCCTCGGGCACCTTATAGTCCGTCTCCAGTAAGTCTAGATTGTCGAATCCGACGCAAAACTGATTGTTAATTGTAACGTTCAGGGCCTCCTAATGACGATGGAACACTCAAATTGCGTCGAGATTCAATATATCTTCCTCCAGCCGACTTGTCTCCAAGGGTCTATTGCTGCTTAGGGCACCTTATGGTCGTTCTCCTGTGTGTCTAGATTTTCGAATCCGACGCATAACTGACAGTTTATTGTAACGTTGAGCGCCTCCTAGTTACGATGGAACACTCAAATTGCGTCGCGATCCAATACATCGTCCTCCAGCCGACTTGTCTCCAAGGGTCTTTTGCTGCCCGGGGCACCTTATGATCGTTCTCCTGTGAGTCTAGATTTTCGAATCCAACGCAAAACTGATAGTTAATTGTAACGTTCAGGGCCTCCTAATGACGATGGAGATCTCAAAATGCGTTGCGATTCAATACATCGTCCTCCAGCGGACTGGACTCCAAGGGGATATTGCTGCCTCGGGCACCTTATGATCGTTCTCCAGTGAGTCTAGATTTTCGAACCCGACGCAAAACTGATAGTTCATTGTAACGTTCAGGGCCTCCTAATGACGATGGAGCACTCAAATTGCGTCGCGATTCGATACATCGTCATCCAGCGGACTGGTCTCCAAGGGAATATTGCTGCCTCGAGCACCATATGGTCCGTCTCCAGTAAGTCTAGATTTTGGATTCCGACGCAATACTGATAGTTGATTGTAACGTTCAGGGCCTCCCATTGACGATGGAACACTCGAATTGCGTCGCGATCCAATACATCGTCCTTCAT
This sequence comes from Schistocerca serialis cubense, assembly GCF_023864345.2. Lineage (NCBI taxonomy): Eukaryota > Metazoa > Arthropoda > Insecta > Orthoptera > Acrididae > Schistocerca > Schistocerca serialis. The sequence goes on from NC_064645.1 coordinate 4,331,444, forward strand.
CCGACTTGTCTCCAAGGGTCTATTGCAGCCTCGGGCACCTTATGATCGTTCTCCTGTGGGTCTAGATTTTCGAATCAGACGCAAAACTGATACGTAATTGTAACGTTCAGGGCCTCCTAATGACGATGGAGCACTCAAATTGCGGCGCGATTCAATACATTGTCCTCCACTGGACTGGTCTCCAAGGGGATGTTGCTGCCTCGGGCACCTTATGGTCCGTCTCCAGTAAGTCTAGATTTTCGAATCCGACGCAAAACTGATAGTTAATTGTAACGTTCAGGGCCTCCTAATGACGATGAACACTCAAATTGCGACGAGATCCAATACATCGTCCTTCAGCCGACTTGTCTCCAAAGGTCTTATGCTGCCTCGGGCACCTCATGATCGTTCTCCTGTGAGTCTAGATTTTCGAACCCGACGCAAAACTGATAGTTAATAGTAACGTTCAGGGCCACCTAATGACCATGGAACATTCAAATTGCGTCGAGATTCAATACATCGGCCTCCAGCCGACTTGCCTCCAATGGTCTAAAGCGGCCTCGGGCTCCATGTGGGCGTTCTCCTGTGAGTCTCGATTTTCTAATCCGACGCAAAACTGATTGTTAATTGTAACGTTCAGGGCCTCCTAATGACGATTTAGCACTCAAATTGCGTCGCGATTCAATACATCGTCCTCCAGCGGACTGGTCTCCAAGGGGATATTGCTGCCTCGGGCACCTTATGGTCCGTCTCCAGTAGGTCTAGATTTTCGAATCCGACGCAAAACTGATAGTTAATTGTAACGTTCAGGGCCTCCGACTGACGATGAACACCCAAATTTAGTCGAGATTCAATACATCGTCCTTCAGCCGACTTGTGTCCAAGGGTCTATTGCAGCCTCGGGCACCTTATGGTCGTCCTCCTGTGAGTCTAGATTTTCTAATCCGACGCAAAACTGATTGTTAATTGTAACGTACAGGGCCTCCTAATGACGATGGAACACTCTAGTCGCGTCGAGATTCAATATATCTTCCTCCAGCCGACTTGTCTCCAAGGTTCTATTGCAGCCCCGGGCACCTTATGGTCGTTCTCCTGTGTGTCTAGATTTTCGAATCCGACGCATAACTGACAGTTTATTGTAACGTTGAGCGCCTCCTAGTTACGATGGAACACTCAAATTGGGTGGCGATCCAATATATCGTCCTCCAGCCGACTTGTCTCCAAGGGTCTTTTGCTGCCTGGGGCACCTTATGATCGTTCTCCTGTGAGTCTAGATTTTCGAATCCAACGCAAAACTGATAGTTAATTGTAACGTTCAGGGCCTCCTAATGACGATGGAGCTCTCAAAATGCGTTGCGATTCAATACATCGTCCTCCAGCGGACTGGACTCCAAGAGGATATTGCTGTCTCGGGCACCTCCAGTAAGTCCAGATATTCGAATCCGACGCAAAACTGATAGTTAATTGTAACGTTCAGGTCCTCCTAATGAAGATGGCACACTCAAATTGCGTCGAGATTCAGTACATCGTGCTTCAGCCGACTTGTATCCAAGGGTATATTTCTGACTCGGGCACCTTATGGTCCGTCTCCAGTAAGTCTAGATTTTCGAATCCGACGCAAAACTGATAGTTTATTGTAACGTTCAGGGCCACCTAATGACGATGGAACATTCAAATTTCGTCGAGATTCAATACATCGGCCTCCAGCCTACTTGTCTCCAAGGGTCTATTGCTGCCTCGGGCACCATATGGTCGTTCTCCTGTGAGTCCAGATTTTCGAATCCGACGCAAAACTGATAGTTAATTGTAACGCTCCGGGCCTCCTAATGACGATGAACACTCAAATTGCGACGAGATCCAATACATCGTCCTTCAGCCGACTTGTCTCCAAAGGTCTATTACTGCCTCGGGCACCTCATGATCGTTCTCCTGTGAGTCTAGATTTTCGAACCCGACGCAAAACTGATAGTTAATAGTAACGTTCAGGTCGACCTAATGACGATGGCACACTCAAATTGCGTCGAGATTCAATACATCGTCCTTCAGCCGACTTGTCTCCAAGGGTATATTGCTGTCTCGGGCACCATATGATCCTTCTCCTGAGATTAGATTTTCGAATCCGACGCAAAACTGACTGTTGATTGTAACTTTCAGGGCCTCCTAATGACGATGGAACACTCAAATTGCGTCGAGATTCAATACATCGTCCTTCAGCCGACTTGTCTCCAAGAGTCTATTGCTTCCTCGGGCACCTTATGGTCGTTCTCCTGTCAGTCTAGATTTTCGAATCCAACGCAGAACAGATAGTTAATTGTAACTTTCAGGGAGTCCTAATGACGATGGTACACTCAAATTGCGTCGAGATTCAATACATCGTCATCCAGCCGACTTGTCTCCACGGGTCTTTTGCAGCCTCGGGCACCTTATGGTCGTTCTCCTGTGAGTCTAGATTTTCGAATCCGACCCAAATATGATAGTTAATTGTAACGTTCAGGGCCTCCTAATGACGATGGAACACTCAAATTGCGTCGAGATTCAATATATCGTCCTCCAGCCGACTTATGTCGAAGGGGATATTGCTGTCTCGGGCACCATATGATCCTTCTACTGTGAGTAGATTTTCGAATCCAACGCTACACTGATAGTTAATAGTAACGTTCAGGGCCTCCTAAAACGATGGAACACTCAAATTGCGTCGAGATTCAATACATCGTCCTCCAGCCGACTTGTCTCCAAGGGTCTATTGCAGCCCCGGGCACCTTATGGTCGTTCTCCTGTGAGTCTAGATTTTCGAATCCGACGCATAACTGACAATTTATTGTAACGTTGAGCGCCTCCTAGTTACGATGGAACACTCAAATTGCGTCGCGATCCAATACATCGTCCTCCAGCCGATTGTCTCCAAGGGTCTATTGCTGCCTGGGGCACCTTATGATCGTTCTCCTGTGAGTCTAGAATTTCGAATCCAACGCAAAACTGATAGTTAATTGTAACGTTCAGGGCCTCCTAATGACGATGGAGCACTCAAATTGCGTTGCGATTCAATACATCGTCCTCCAGCGGACTGGACTCCAAGGGGATATTGCTGCCTCGGGCACCTCCAGTAAGTCTAGATATTCGAATCCGACGCAAAACTGATAGTTAATTGTAACGTTCAGGGCCTCCTAATGACGATTTAGCACTCAAATTGCGTCGCGATACAATACATCGTCCTCGAGCGGACTGGTCTCCAAGGGGATATTGCTGCCTCGGGCACCTTATGGTCCGTCACCAGTAAGTCTAGATTGTCGAATCCGACGCAAAACTGATAGTTAATTGTAACGTTCAGGGTCTCCTAATGACGATGAACACTCAAATTGCGACGAGATCCAATACATCGTCCTTCAGCCGACTTGTCTCCAAAGGTCTATTGCTTCCTCGGGCACCTCATGATCGTTCTCTTGTGAGTCTAGATTTTCGAACCCGACGCAAAACTGATAGTTAATAGTAACGTTCAGGGCCACCTAATGACCCTGGAACATTGAAATTGCGTCGAGATTCAATACATCGGCCTCCAGCCGACTTGCCTCCAAGGGTCGATAGCTGCCTCGGGCACCATGTGGTCGTTCCCCTGTGAGTCTAGATTTTCTTATCCGACGCAAAACTGATTGTTAATTGTAACGTTCAGGGCCTCCTAATGACGATTTAGCACTCAAATTGCGTCGCGATTCAATACATCGTCCTCCAGCGGACTGGTCTCCAAGGGTCTATTGCAGCCTCAGGCACCTTATGGGCGTTCTCCTGTGAGTCTAGATTTTCTAATCCGACGCAAAACTTATTGTTAATTGTAACGTACAGGGCCTCCTAATGACGATGGACCACTCAAATCCCGTCGAGATTCAATACATCGTCCTTCAGACGACTTGTCTCCAAGGGGATATTGCTGTCTCAGCACAATATGATCCTTCTGCTGTGAGTAGATTTTCGAATCCGACGCTAAACGGATAGTTAATTGTAACGTTCAGGGCCTTCTAATGACGATGGAACACTCAAATTGCGTCGCGATTCAATACATCGTCCTTCAGCCGACTTGTCTCCAAGGGTCAATTGCTACCTCGGGCACCTTATGGTCGTTCTCCTGTGAGTCTAGATTTTCGAATCCAACACAGAACAGATAGTTAATTGGAACTTTCAGGGCCTCCTAATGACGATGGTACACTCAAATTGCGTCGAGATTCAATACAACGTCCTCCAGCCGACTTGTCTCCATGGGTCTATTGCAGCCCCGGGCACCGTATGGTCGTTCTCCAGTAAGTCTAGATTGTCGAATCCGACGCAAAACTGATTGTTAATTGTAACGTTCAGGGCCTCCTAATGACGATTTAGCACTCAAATAGCGTCGCGATTCAATACATCGTCCTTCGGCCGACTTGTCTCCAAGGGTATATTGCTGCCTCGGGCACCTTATGGTCGTCCTCCTGTGAGTCTAGATTTTCTAATCCGACGCAAAACTGATAGTTAATTGTAACGTTCAGGGCCTTCTAATGACGATGGAACATTCAAATTGCGTCGAGATTCAATACATCGGCCTCCAGCCGACTTGCCTCCAATGGTCTATAGCGGCCTCGGGCACCATGTGGCCGTTCTCCTGTGAGTCTCGATTTTCTAATCCGACGCAAAACTGATTGTTAATTGTAACGTACAGGGCCTCCTAATGACGATGGACCACTCAAGTCGCGTCGAGATTCAATACATCGTCCTTCAGACGACTTGTCTCCAAGGGGATATTGCTTTCTCGGGCACCTTATTGTCGTTCTGCTGTGAGTCTAGTTCATCGATTCCGACGCAAAACTGATTCTTAATTGTAACGTTGAGGGCCTCCTAATGACGATGGAACACTAAAATTCCGTCGAGATTCTATATATAGTCCTCCAGCCGACTGGTATCCAAAGGGATATTGCTGTCTCAGCACCATATGATCCTTCTCCTGTGAGTAGATTTTCGAATCCGACGCTAAACGGATAGTTAATTGTAACGTTCAGGGCTTTCTAATGACGATGGAACACTCAAATTGCGTCGAGATTCAATACTTCGTCCTTCAGCCGACTTGTCTCCAAGGGTATATTTCTGCCTCGGGCACCTGATGATCGTTCTCCTGTGAGTCTAGATTTTCTAATCCGACGCAAAACTGATTGCCAATTCTAACGTTCAGGGCCTCCTAATGACGATGGAGCACTCAAATTGCGTCGCGATCGATACATAGTCCTCCAGCGGACTAGTCTCCAAGGGGATATTGCTGCCTCGGGCACCTTATCCGTCTCCAGTAAGTCTAGATTTTGGAATCCGACGCAAAACTGATAGTTAATTGTAACGTTCAGGGCCTCCTAAAGACGATGGATCACTCCAATTGCGTCGCGATTCAATACATCGTTCTCCAGCGGACTGGTCTCCAAGGAGATATAACTGCCTCGGGCACCTTATGGTGCGTCTCCAGTATGTCTAGATTTTCGAATCCGACGCAAAACTGATAGTTAATTGTAACGTTCAAGTCCACCGAGTGACGATGGCACACTCAAATTGCGTCGAGACTCAATACATCGTCCTTCAGCCGACTTGTCTCCAAGGGTATATTGCTGTCTCGGGCACCATATGATCCTTCTCCTGAGAGTAGATTTTCGAATCCGACGCAAAACTGATTGTTAATTGTAACGTTCAGGGCTTCCTAATGACGATGGAGCCCTCGAATTGCGTCGGGATCGATACATCGTCCTCCAGCGGACTAGTCTGCAAGGGGATATTGCTGCCTCGGGCACCTTATGGTCCGTCTCCAGTAAGTCTAGATTTTGGAATCCGACGCACAACTGTTTGTTAATTGTAACGTTCAGAGCCTCCTAATGACGATGGAACATTCAAATTGCGTCGAGATTCAATACCACAGCCTCCAGCCGACTTGTCTCCAAGGGTCTATTGCTGCCTCGGGCACCATATGGTCGTTCAACAGTGAGTCTAGATTTTCGAATCCGACGCAAAACTGATAGTTAATTGTAACGTTCAGGGCCACCTAATGACCATGGAACATTCTAATTGCGTTGAGATTCAATACATCGGCCTCCAGCCGACTTGTATCCAAGGGGATATTGCTGCCTCGGGCACCATATGATCCTTCTCCTGTGAGTAGATTTTCGAATCCGACGCTAAACTGATAGTTAATTGTAACGTTCAAGGCATCCTAATGATGATGGAGCACTCAAATAGCGTCGCGATTCAATACATCGTCCTCCAGCCGACTTGTATCCAAGGGGATATTGCTGTCTCGGGCATCATATGATCCTTCTCCTGTAAGTAGATTTTCGAATTGCACGCAAAACTGATAGTTAATTGTAACGTTCAGGGCCTCCTAATGACGATGGAACACTCTAATTGCGTCGAGATTCAATACATCGTCCTTCAGCCGACTTGTCTCCAAGGGTCTATTGCTGCTTCGGGCACCTTATCGTCGGTCTCCTGTGAGTCTAGATTTTCGAATCAGACGCAGAACTGATAGTTAATTGTAGCCTTCAGGGCCTCCTAATGACGATGGTACACTCAAATTGCGTCGAGGTAAATACTTCGTCTTCCAGCCGACTTGTCTCCAAGGGTCTATTGCAGCCTCGGGCACCTTATGATCGTTCTCCAGTGACTCTAGATTTTCGAATCCGACGCAAAACTGATAGTTAATTGTAACGTTCAAGGCCTCCTAATGACGAAGGAAAACTCAAATTGCGTCGCGATTCAATACTTCGTCCTCCAGCGGACTGGTCTCCAACGGGATATTGCTGCCACGGTCAACTTATGGTCCGTCTCCAGTGAGTCTAGATTTTCGAATCCCACGCAAAAATTAAAGTTAATTGTAACGTTCAAGTCCACCTAATGACGATGGCACACTCAAATTGCGTCGAGATTCAATACATCGTCCTTCAGCCGACTTGTCTCCAAGGGTCTATTGCTGTCTCGGGCACCATATGATCCTTCTCCTGAGAGTAGATTTTCGAATCCGACGCAAAACTGATTGTTAATTGTATCGTTCAGGGCCTCCTAATGACGAAGGAACACTCAAATTGCGTCGAGATTCAATACATCGTCCTTCAGTCGACTTGTCTCCAAGGGTCTAATGCTTCCTCGGGCACCTTATTGTCGTTCTCCTGTGAGTCTAGATTTTCGATTCCGACGCAAAACTGATTGTTAATTGTAACGTTCAGGGCCTCCTAATGACGATGGAACTATCAAATTGCTTCGAGATTCAATATATCGTCCTCCAGCCGACTTATATCCAAGGGTCTATTGCAGCCTCGGGCACCTTATGGTCGTTCTCCTGTGAGTCTAGATTTTCGAATCCGACCCAAAAATGATAGTTTATTGTATCGTTCAGGGCCTCCTAATGACGATGGAATACTCTAATTGCGTCGAAATTAAATATATCGTCCTCCAGCCGACTTATATCCAAGGGGATATTGCTGTCTCGGGCACCATATGATCCTTCTCCTGTTAGTGGATTATCGAATCCAACGCTAAAGTGATAGTCAATTGTAACGTTCAGGGCCACCTAATGACCATGGAACATTCAAATTGCGTCGAGTTTCAATACATCGGCCTCCAGCCGACTTGTCTCCGAGGGTCTATTGCTGCCTCGGGAACCATATGTTCGTTCTCCTGTGAGTCTAGATTTTCTAATCCGACGCAAAACTGATTGTTAATTCTAACGTTCAGGGCCTCCTAATGACGATGGAGCACTCAAATTGCGTCGCGATCGATACATCGTCCTCCAGCGGACTAGTCTCCAAGGGGATATTGCTGCCTCGAGCACCTTATGGTCCGTCTCCAGTAAGTCCAGATTTTGGAATCCGACGCACAACTGATTGTTAATTGTAACGTTCAGAGCCTCCTAATGACGATGGAACATTCAAATTGCGTCGAGATTCAATACATCGGCCTCCAGCCGACTTGTCTCCGAGGGTCTATTGCTGCCTCGGGAACCATATGTTCGTTCTCCTGTGAGTCTAGATTTTCTAATCCGACGCAAAACTGATAGTTAATTGTAACGTTAAGGGCCTCCTAAAGACGATGGAACACTCAAATTGCGTTGCGATTAAATACATCGTTCTCCAGCGTACTGGTCTCCATGGGGATATTGCTGCCTCGGGCACCTTATGGTGCGTCTCCAGTATGTCTAGATTTTCGAATCCGACGCAAAACTGATAATTAATTGTAACGTTCAGGGCCACCTAATGACCATGGAACTTTCAAATTGCGTCGAGATTCAATACATCGGCCTCCAGCCGACTTGTCTCCAAGTGTCTAATGCTGCCTGGGGCACCTTATGATCGTTCTCCTGTGAGTCTAGATTTTCGAATCCAACGCAAAACTGATAGGTAATTGTAACGTTCAAGTCCACTTAATGACGATGGCACACTCAAATTGCTTCGAGACTCAATACATCGTCCTTCAGCCGACTTGTGTCCAAGGGTCTATTGCAGCCTCGGGCACCTTATGGGCGTTCTCCTGTGAGTCTAGATTTTCGAATCCGACCCAAAAATGATAGTTTATTGTAACGTTCAGGGCCTCCTAATGACGATGGAATACTCAAATTGCGTCGAGATTAAATATATCGTCCTCCAGCCGACTTATATCCAAGGGGATGTTGCTGTCTCTGGCACCATATGATCATTCTCCTGTGAGTGGATTTTCGAATCCAACGCTAAACTGACAGCCAATTGTAACGTTCAGGGCCACCTAATGACCATGGAACATTCAAATTGCGCTGAGATTCAATACATCGGCCTCCAGCCGACTTGTATCCAAGGGGATATTGCTGCCTCGGGCACCATATGATCCTTCTCCTGTGAGTAGATTTTCGAATCCGACGCTAAACTGATAGTTAATTGTAACGTTCAAGGCATCCTAATGATGATGGAGCACTCAAATTCCGTCGCGATTCAATACATCGTCCTCCAGCCGACTTGTATCCAAGGGGATATTGCTGTCTCTGGCATCATATGATCCTTCTCCTGTGAGTAGATTTTCGAATTGCACGCAAAACTGATAGTTAATTGTAACGTTCAGGGCCTCCTAATGACGATGGTACACTCAAATTGCGTCGAGATTCAATACAACGTCATCTAGCCGACTTGTCTCCATGGGTCTATTGCAGCCCCGGGCACCGTATGATCGTTCTGCTGTGAGTCTAGATTTTCGAATCCGACGCAAAACTGAGAGGTAATTGTAATGTTCAGGGCCTCCTAATGACGATTTAGCACTCAAATTGCGTCGCGATTCAATACATCGTCCTCCAGCGGACTGGTCTCCAAGGGGATATTGCTGCCTCGGGCACCTTATGGTCCGTCTCCAGTAAGTCTAGATTGTCGAATCCGACGCAAAACTGATAGTTAATTGTAACGTTCAGGGCCTCCTAATGACGATGAACACTCAAATTGCGACGAGATCCAATACATCGTCCTTCAGCCGACTTGTCTCCAAAGGTCTATTGCTGCCTCAGGCACCTTATCGTCGTTCTCCTGTGAGTCTAGATTTTCGAATCCGACGCTAAACTGATAGTTATTTGTAACGTTCAGGGCCTCCTAATGACCATGGAACATTCAAATTGCGTCGAAGTAAATACATCGTCCTCCAGCCGACTTGTCTCCAAGGGTCTAATGCTTCCTCGGGCACCTTATTGTCGTTCTCCTGTGAGTCTAGATTTTCGATTCCGACGCAAAACTGATTGTTAATTGTAACGTTCAGGACGTCCTAATGACGATGGAACACTCAAATTGCGTCGAGATTCAATATATCGTCCTCCAGCCGACTTATATCCAAGGGTCTATTGCAGCCTCGGGCACCTTATGGTCGTTCTCCTGTGAGTCTAGATTTTCGAATCCGACCCAAAATTGATAGTTTATTGTAACGTTCAGGGCCTCCTAATGACGATGGAATACTCAAATTGCGTCGAGATTAAATATATCGTCCTCCAGCCGACTTATATCCAAGGGGATGTTGCTGTCTCTGGCACCATATGATCCTTCTCCTGTGAGTAGATTTTCGAATCCGACGCTAAACTGATAGTTAATTGTAACGTTCAAGGCATCCTAATGATGATGGAGCACTCAAATTCCGTCGCGATTCAATACATCGTCCTCCAGCCGACTTGTATCCAAGGGGATATTGCTGTCTCTGGCATCATATGATCCTTCTCCTGTGAGTAGATTTTCGAATTGCACGCAAAACTGATAGTTAATTGTAACCTTCAGGGCCTCCTAATGACGATGGAATACTCAAATTGCGTCGAGATTAAATATATCGTCCTCCAGCCGACTTATATCCAAGGGGATGTTGCTGTCTCGGGCACCATATGATCCTTCTCCTTTGAGTGGATTTTCGAATCCAACGGTAAACTGACAGTCAGTTGTAACGTTCAGGGCCACCTAATGACCATGGAACATTCAAATTGCGTCGAGTTTCAATACATCGGCCTCCAGCCGACTTGTCTCCGAGGGTCTATTGCTGCCTCGGGAACCATATGGTCGTTCTCCTGTGAGTCTAGATTTTCGAATCCGACGCAAAACTGATAGTTAATTGTAACGTTCAGGGCCTCCTAAAGACGATGGATCACTCAAATTGCGTCGCGATTCAATACATCGTTCTCCAGCGGACTGGTCTCCAAGGGGATATTGCTGCCTCGGGCACCTTATGGTGCGTCTCCAGTATGTCTAGATTTTCGAATCCGACGCAAAACTGATAGTTAATTGTAACGTTCAAGTCCACCGAATGACGATGGCACACTCAAATTGCGTCGAGACTCAATACATCGTCCTTCAGCCGACTTGTCTCCAAGGGTATATTGCTGTCTCGGGCACCATATGATCCTTCTCCTGAGAGTAGATTTTCGAATCCGACGCAAAACTGATTGTTAATTGTAACGTTCAGGACCTCCTAATGACGATGGGGCACTGGAATTGCGTCGAGATCGATACAACGTCCTCCAGCGGACTAGTCTCCAAGGGGATATTGCTGCCCCGGGCACCTTATGGTCCGTCTCCAGTAAGTCTAGATTTTGGAATCCGACGCACAACTGATTGTTAATTGTAACGTTCAGAGCCTCCTAATGACGATGGAACATTCAAATTGCGTCGAGATTCAATACCACAGTCTCCAGCCGACTTGTCTCCAAGGGTCTATTGCTGCCTCGGGCACCATATGGTCGTTCATCTGTGAGTCTAGATTTTCGAATCCGACGCAAAACTGATAGTTAATTGTAACGTTCAGGGCCTCCTATTGACGATGGAATACTCAAATTGAGTCGCGATTCAATACATCGTTCTCCAGCGAATTGGTCTCCAAGGGGATATATCTGCATCTGGCACCTTATGGTGCGTCTCCAGTATGTCTAGATTTTCGAATCCGACGCAAAACTGATAGTTAATTGTAACGTTCAGGGCCACCTAATGACCATGGAACATTCAAATTGCGTTGAGATTCAATACATCGGCCTCCAGCCGACTTGTATCCAAGGGGATATTGCTGCCTCGGGCACCATATGATCCTTCTCCTGTGAGTAGATTTTCGAATTGCACGCAAAACTGATAGTTAATTGTAACGTTCAGGGCCTCCTAATGACGATGGAACACTCTAATTGCGTCGAGATTCAATACATCGTCCTTCAGCCGACTTGTCTCCAAGGGTCTATTGCTGCTTCGGGCACCTTATCGTCGGTCTCCTGTGAGTCTAGATTTTCGAATCAGACGCAAAACTGATAGTTAATTGTAGCCTTCAGGGCCTCCTAATGACGATGGTACACTCAAATTGCGTCGAGGTAAATACTTCGTCCTCCAGCCGACTTGTCTCCAAGGGTCTATTGCAGCCTCGGGCACCTTATGATCGTTCTCCAGTGACTCTAGATTTTCGAATCCGACGCAAAACTGATAGTTAATTGTAACGTTCAAGGCCTCCTAATGACGAAGGAAAACTCAAATTGCGTCGCGATTCAATACATCGTCCTCCAGCGGACTGGTCTCGAACGGGATATTGCTGCCACGGTCAACTTATGGTCCGTCTCCAGTGAGTGTAGATTTTCGAATCCGACGCGAAACTGATTGTTAATTGTAATGTTCAGGGCTTCCTAATGACGAAGGAACACTCAAATTGCGTCGAGATTCAATACATCGTCCTTCAGTCGACTTGTCTCCAAGGGTCTAATGCTTCCTCGGGCACCTTATTGTCGTTCTCCTGTGAGTCTAGATTTACGATTCCGACGCAAAACTGATTGTTAATTGTAACGTTCAGGGCCTCCTAATGACGATGGAACACTCAAATTGCTTCGAGATCAATATATCGTCCTCCAGCCGAGTTATATCCAAGGGTCTATTGCAGCCTCTGGCACCTTATGGTCGTTCTCCTGTGGGTCTAGATTTTCGAATCCGACCCAAAAATGATAGTTTATTGTATCATTCAGGGCCTCCTAATGACGATGGAATACTCAAATTGCGTCGAAATTAAATATATCGTCCTCCAGCCGACTTATATCCAAGGGGATATTGCTGTCTCGGGCACCATATGATCCTTCTCCTGTGAGTGGATTTTCGAATCCAACGCTAAACTGATAGTCAATTGTAACGTTCAGGGCCACCTAATGACCATGGAACATTCAAATTGCGTCGAGTTTCAATACATCGGCCTCCAGCCGACTTGTCTCCGAGGGTCTATTGCTGCCTCGGGAACCATATGTTCGTTCTCCTGTGAATCTAGATTTTCTAATCCGACGCAAAACTGATTGTTAATTCTATCGTTCAGGGCCTCCTAATGACGATGGAGCACTCAAATTGCGTCGCGATTGATACATCGTCCTCCAGCGGACTAGTCTCCAAGGGGATATTGCTGCCTCGGGCACCTTATGGTCCGTCTCCAGTAAGTCCAGATTTTGGAATCCGACGCACAACTGATTGTTAATTGTAACGTTCAGATCCTCCTAATGACGATGGAACATTCAAATTGCGTCGAGATTCAATACATCGGCCTCCAGCCGACTTGTCTCCCACGGTCTATTGCTGCCTCGGGCACCATATGGTCGTTCACCTGTGAGTCTAGATTTTCGAATCCGACGCAAAACTGATAGTTAATTGTAACGTTAAGGGCCTCCTAAAGACGATGGAACACTCAAATTGCGTCGCGATTCAATACTTCGATCTCCAGCGGACTGGTCTTCATGGGGATATTGCTGCCTCGGGCACCTTATGGTGCGTCTCCAGTATGTCTAGATTTTCGAATCCGACGCAAAACTGATAATTAATTGTAACGTTCAGGGCCACCTAATGACCATGGAACATTCAAATTGCGTCGAGATTCAATACATCGGCCTCCAGCCGACTTGTATCCAAGGGGATATTGCTGCCTCGGGCACCATATGATCCTTCTCCTGTGAGTAGATTTTCGAATCCGACGCTAAACTGATAGTTTATTGTGACGTTGAGCACCACCTAGTTACGATGGAACACTCAAATTGCATCGCGATCCAATACATCGTCCTTTTGCCGACTTGTCTCCAAGTGTCCAATGCTGCCTGGGGCACCTTATGATCGTTCTCCTGTGAGTCTAGATTTTCGAATCCAACGCAAAACTGATAGGTAATTGTAACGTTCAAGGCATCCTAATGATGATGGAGCACTCAAATTGCGTCGCGATTCAATACATCGTCCTCCAGCCGACTTGTATCCAAGGGGATATTGCAGTCTCGGGCATCATATGATCCTTCTCCTGTGAGTAGATTTTCGAATTGCACGCAAAACTGATAGTTAATTGTAACGTTCAGGGCCTCCTAATGACGATGGAACACTCTTATTGCGTCGAGATTCAATACATCGTCCTTCAGCCGACTTGTCTCCAACGGTCTATTGCTGCCTCGGGCACCTTATCGTCGGTCTCCTGTGAGTCTAGATTTTCGAATCCGACGCAGAACTGATAGTTAATTGTAGCCTTCAGGGCCTCCTAATGACAATGGTACACTCAAATTGCGTCGAGGTAAATACATCGTCCTCCAGCCGACTTGTCTCCAAGGGTCTATTGCAGCCTCGGGCACCTTATGATCGTTCTCCAGTGACTCTAGATTTTCGAATCCGACGCAAAACTGATAGTTAATTGTAACGTTCGGTGCCTCCTAATGACGAAGGAAAACTCAAATTGCGTCGCGATTCAATACTTCGTCCTCCAGCGGACTGGTCTCCAAGGGGAAATTGCTGCCTCGGTCAACTTATGGTCCGTCTCCAGTGAGTCTAGATTTTCGAATCCGACGCACAACTGATTGTTAATTGTAACGTTCAGAGCCTCCTAATGACGATGGAACATTCAAATTGCGTCGAGATTCAATACATCGGCCTCCAGCCGACTTGTCTCCAAGGGTCTATTGCTGCCTCGGGCACCATATGGTCGTTCACCTGTGAGTCTAGATTTTCGAATCCGACGCAAAACTGATAGTTAATTGTAACGTTCAGGGCCTTCTAAAGACGATGGATCACTCAAACTGCGTCGCGATTCAATACATCGTTCTCCAGCGGACTGGTCTCCAAGGGGATATTGCTGCCTCGGGCACCTTATGGTGCGTCTCCAGTATGTCTAGATTTTCGAATCCGACGCAAAACTGATAGTTAATTGTAACGTTCAAGTCCACCGAATGACGATGGCACACTCAAATTGCGTCGAGACTCAATACATCGTCCTTCAGCCGACTTGTCTCCAAGGGTATATTGCTGTCTCGGGCACCATATGATCCTTCTCCTGAGAGTAGATTTTCGAATCCGACGCAAAACTGATTGTTAATTGTAACGTTCAGGGCCTCCTAATGACGATGGAGCACTCGAATTGCGTCGGGATCGATACATCGTCCTCCAGCGGACTAGTCTCCAAGGGGATATTGCTGCCTCGGGCACCTTATGGTCCGTCTCCAGTAAGTCTAGATTTTGGAATCCGACGCACAACTGATTGTTAATTGTAACGTTCAGAGCCTCCTAATGACGATGGAACATTCAAATTGCGTCGAGATTCAATACCACAGTCTCCAGCCGACTTGTCTCCAAGGGTCTATTGCTGCCTCGGGCACCATATGGTCGTTCATCTGTGAGTCTAGATTTTCGAATCCGACGCAAAACTGATAGTTAATTGTAACGTTCAGGGCCTCCTATTGACGATGGAATACTCAAATTGAGTCGCGATTCAATACATCGTTCTCCAGCGGACTGGTCTCCAAGGGGATATATCTGCATCTGGCACCTTATGGTGCGTCTCCAGTATGTCTAGATTTTCGAATCCGACGCAAAACTGATAGTTAATTGTAACGTTCAGGGCCACCTAATGACCATGGAACATTCAAATTGCGTTGAGATTCAATACATCGGCCTCCAGCCGACTTGTATCCAAGGGGATATTGCTGCCTCGGGCACCATATGATCCTTCTCCTGTGAGTAGATTTTCGAATCCGACGCTAAACTGATAGTTAATTGTAACGTTCAAGGCATCCTAATGATGATGGAGCACTCAAATTGCGTCGCGATTCAATACATCGTCCTCCAGCCGACTTGTATCCAAGGGGATATTGCTGTCTCGGGCACCATATGATCCTTCTCCTGTGAGTGGATTTCCTGATAGTCAATTGTAACGTTCAGGGCCACCTAATGACCATGGAACATTCAAATTGCGTCGAGTTTCAATACATCGGCCTCCAGCCGACTTGACTCCGAGGGTCTATTGCTGCCTCGGGAACCATATGTTCGTTCTCCTGTGAGTCTAGATTTTCTAATCCGACGCAAAACTGACTGTTAATTCTAACGTTCAGGGCCTCCTAATGACGATGGAGCACTCAATTTGCGTCGCGATCGATACATCGTCCTCCAGCGGACTAGTCTCCAAGGGGATATTGCTGCCTCGGGCACCTTATGGTCCGTCTCCAGTAAGTCCAGATTTTGGAATCCGACGCACAACTGATTGTTAATTGTAACGTTCAGATCCTCCTAATGACGATGGAACATTCAAATTGCGTCGAGATTCAATACATCGGCCTCCAGCCGACTTGTCTCCCACGGTCTATTGCTGCCTCGGGCACCATATGGTCGTTCACCTGTGAGTCTAGATTTTCGAATCCGACGCAAAACTGATAGTTAATTGTAACGTTAAGGGCCTCCTAAAGACGATGGAACACTCAAATTGCGTCGCGATTCAATACTTCGTTCTCGAGCGGACTGGTCTTCATGGGGAAATTGCTGCCTCGGGCACCTTATGGTGCGTCTCCCGTATGTCTAGATTTTCGAATCCGACGCAAAACTGATAATTAATTGTAACGTTCAGGGCCACCTAATTACCATGGAACATTCAAATTGCGTCGAGATTCAATACATCGGCCTCCAGCCGACTTGTATCCAAGGGGATATTGCTGCCTCGGGCACCATATGATCTTTCTCCTGTGAGTAGATTTTCGAATCCGACGCTAAACTGATAGTTTATTGTAACGTTGAGCACCACCTAGTTACGATGGAACACTCAAATTGCATCGCGATCCAATACATCGTCCTTTTGCCGACTTGTCTCCAAGTGTCCAATGCTGCCTGGGGCACCTTATGATCGTTCTCCTGTGAGTCTAGATTTTCGAATCCAACGCAAAACTGATAGGTAATTGTAACGTTCAAGGCATCCTAATGATGATGGAGCACTCAAATTGCGTCGCGATTCAATACATCGTCCTCCAGCCGACTTGTATCCAAGGGGATATTGCAGTCTCGGGCATCATATGATCCTTCTCCTGTGAGTAGATTTTCGAATTGCACGCAAAACTGATAGTTAATTGTAACGTTCAGGGCCTCCTAATGACGATGGAACACTCTAATTGCGTCCAAATTCAATACATCGTCCTTCAGCCGACTTGTCTCCAACGGTCTATTGCTGCCTCAGGCACCTTATCGTCGTTCTCCTGTGAGTCTAGATTTTCGAATCCGACGCGAAACTGATTGTTAATTGTAATGTTCAGGTCTTTCTAATGACGATGGAACACTCAAATTGCGTCGATATTCAATACATCGGCCTCCAGCCGACTTGTCTCCAAGGGTCTATTGCTGCCTCGTGCACGTTATGGTCCGCCTCCAGTAAGTCTAGATATTCGAATCCGACGCAAAACTGATAGTTAATTGTAACGTTCAAGTCCACCGAATGACGATGGCACACTCAAATTGCGTCGAGACTCAATACATCGTCCTTCAGCCGACTTGTCTCCAAGGGTATATTGCTGTCTCGGGCACCATATGATCCTTCTCCTGAGAGTAGATTTTCGAATCCGACGCAAAACAGATTGTTAATTGTAACGTTCAGGGCCTCCTAATGAAGATGGAACACTCAAACTGCGTCGAGATTCAATACATCGTTCTCCAGCCGACTTGTCTCCAAGGGTCTATTGCAGCCTCGGGCACCTTATGATCGTTCTCCTGTGAGTCTAGATTTTCGAATCCGACGCAAAACTGACAGTTAATTGTAACGTTCAGGGCCTCCTAATGACGATTTAGCACTCAAATTGCGTCGCGATTCAATACATCGTCCACCAGCGGACTGGTCTCCAAGGGCATCGCGATCCAATACATCGTCCTCCAGCCGACTTGTCTCCAAGTGTCTAATGCTGCCTGGGGCACCTTATGATCGTTCTCCTGTGAGTCTAGATTTTCGAATCCAACGCTAAACTGATAGGTAATTGTAACGTTCAATGCATCCTAATGATGATGGAGCACTCAAATTGCGCCGCGATTCAATACATCGTCCTCCAGCCGACTTGTATCCAAGGGGATATTGCTGTCTCGGGCACCTTATGGTCCGTCTCCAGTAAGTCTAGATTGTCGAATCCGACGCAAAACTGATAGTTAATTGTAACGTTCAGGGCCTCCTAATGACGATGAACACTCAAATTGCGACGAGATCCAATACATCGTCCTTCAGCCGACTTGTCTCCAAAGGTCTATTGCTGCCTCGGGCACCTCATGATCGTTCTCCTGTGAGTCTAGATTTTCGAACCCGACGCAAAACTGATAGTTAATAGTAACGTTCAGGGCCACCTAATGACCCTGGAACATTCAAATTGCGTCGAGATTCAATACATCGGCCTCCAGCCGACTTGTATCCAAGGGGATATTGCTGCCTCGGGCACCATATGATCCTTCTCCTGTAAGTAGATTTTCGAATCCGACGCTAAACTGATAGTTTATTGTAACGTTGAGCACCACCTAGTTACGATGGAACACTCAAATTGCATCGCGATCCAATACATCGTCCTCCAGCCGACTTGACTCCAAGTGTCTAATGCTGCCTGGGGCACCTTATGATCGTTCTCCTGTGAGTCTAGATTTTCGAATCCAACGTTAAACTGATAGGTAATTGTAACGTTCAATGCATCCTAATGATGATGGAGCACTCAAATTGCGTCGCGATTCAATACATCGTCCTCCAGCCGACTTGTATCCAAGGGGATATTGATGTCTCGGGCATCATATGATAATTCTCCAGTGAGTAGATTTTCGAATTGCACGCAAAACTGATAGTTAATTGTAACGTTCAGGGCCTCCTAATGACGATGGAACACTCTAATTGCGTCGAGATTCAATACATCGTCCTTCTGCCGACTTGTCTCCAAGGGTCTATTGCTGCCTCAGGCACCTTATCGTCGTTCTCCTGTGAGTCTAGATTTTCGATTCCGACGCAAAACTAATTGTTAATTGTAACGTTCAGGGCCTCCTAATGACGATGGAACACACAAATTGCGTCGAGATTCAATATATCGTCCTCCAGCCGAATTATATCTAAGGGTCTATTGCAGTCTCGGGCACCTTATGGTCGTTCTCCTGTGAGTCTAGATTTTCGAATCCGACCCAAAAATGATAGTTTATTGTAACGTTCAGGGCCTCCTAATGACGATGAAATACTCAAATTGCGTCGAGATTCAATATATCGTCCTCCAGCCGACTTATATCCAAGGGGATATTGCTGTCTCGGGCACCATATGATCCTTATCCTGTGAGTGGATTTTCGAATCCAACGCTAAACTGATAGTTAATTGTAACGTTCAGGGCCTCCTAAGATGATGGAACACTCAAATTGAGTCGCGATTCAGTACATCGTTCTCCAGCGGACTGGTCTCCAAGGGGATATTGCTGCCTCGGGCACCTTATGGTGCGTCTCCAGTATGTCTAGATTTTCGAATCCGACGCAAAACTGATAGTTAATTGTAACGTTCAGGGCCACCTAATGACCATGGAACATTCAAATTGCGTCGAGATTCAATACATCGGCCTCCAGCCGACTTGTATCCAAGGGGATATTGCTGCCTCGGGCACCATATGATCCTTCTCCTGTGAGTAGATTTTCGAATCCGACGCTAAACTGATAGTTTATTGTAACGTTGAGCACCACCTAGTTACGATGGAACACTCAAATTGCATCGCGATCCAATACATCGTCCTCCAGCCGACTTGTCTCCAAGGGTCTAATGCAGCCTCGGGCACCTTATGATCGTTCTCCAGTGACTCTAGATTTTCGAATCCGACGCAAAACTGATAGTTAATTGTAACGTTCGGTGCCTCCTAATGACGAAGGAAAACTCAAATTGCGTCACGATTCAATACATCGTCCTCCAGCGGACTGGTCTCCAAGGGGATATAGCTGCCACGGTCAACTTATGGTCCGTCTCCAGTGAGTCTAGATTTTCGAATCCGACGCGAAACTGATTGTTAATTGTAATGTTCAGGGCTTCCTAATGACGATGGAACTCTCAAATTGCGTCGAGATTCAATACATCGGCCTCCAGCCGACTTGTCTCCAAGGGGATATTGCTGCCTCGGGCACCTTATGGTCCGCCTCCAGTAAGTCTAGATACTCGAATCCGACGCAAAACTGATAGTTAATTGTAACGTTCAAGTCCACCTAATGACGATGGCACACTCAAATTGCGTCGAGATTCAATGCATCGTCCTTTTGCCGACTTGTCTCCAAGGGTATATTGCTGTCTCGGGCACCATATGATCCTTCTCCTGAGAGTAGATTTTCGAATCCGACGCAAAACTGATTGTTAATTGTAACGTTCAGGGCCTCCTAATGACGATGGAACACTCAAATTGCGTCGAGATTCAATACATCGTCCTCCAGTCGACTTGTCTCCAAGGGTCTAATGCTTCCTCGGGCACCTTATTGTCGTTCTCCTGTGAGTCTAAATTTTCGATTCCGACGCAAAACTGATTGTTAATTGTAACGTTCAGGGCCTCCTAATGACGATGGAACACTCAAATTGCGTCGAGATTCAATACATCGTTCTCCAGCCGACTTGTCTCCAAGGGTCTATTGCAGCCTCGGGCACCTTATGATCGTTCTCCTGTGGGTCTAGATTTTCGAATCAGACGCAAAACTGATACGTAATTGTAACGTTCAGGGCCTCCTAATGACGATGGAGCACTCAAATTGCGGCGCGATTCAATACATTGTCCTCCACTGGACTGGTCTCCAAGGGGATGTAGCTGCCTCGGGCACCTTATGGTCCGTCTCCAGTAAGTCTAGATTTTCGATTCCGACGCAAAACTGATAGTTAATAGTAACGTTCAGGGCCACCTAACGACGATGGAACATTCAAATTTCGTCGAGATTCAATACATCGGCCCCAGCCGACTTGTCTCCAAGGGTCTATTGCTGCCTCGGGCACCATACGGTCGTTCTCCTGTGAGTCTAGATTTTCGAATCCGACGCAAAACTGAGAGTTAATTGTAACGTTCAGGGCCTCCTAATGACGATTTAGCACTCAAATTGCGTCGCGATTCAATACATCGTCCACCAGCGGACTGGTCTCGAAGGGGATATTGCTACCTCGGGCACCTTATGGTCCGTCTCCAGTAAGTCTAGATTGTCGAATCCGACGCAAAACTGATAGTTAATTGTAACGTTCAGGGCCTCCTAATGACGATGAACACTCAAATTGCGACGAGATCCAATACATCGTCCTTCAGCCGACTTGTCTCCAAAGGTCTATTGCTGCCTCGGGCACCTCATGATCGTTCTCCTGTGAGTCTAGATTTTCGAACCCGACGCAAAACTGATAGTTAATAGTACCGTTCACGGCCACCTAATGACCCAGGAACATTCAAATTGCGTCGAGATTCAATTCATCGGCCTCCAGCCGACTTGCCTCCAAGGGTCTATAGCTGCCTCGTTCACCATGTGGTCGTTCCCCTGTGAGTCTAGATTTTCTAATCCGACGCAAAACTGATTGTTAATTGTAACGTTCAGGGCCTCCTAATGACGATTTAGCACTCAAATTGCGTCGCGATTCAATACATCGTCCTCCAGCGGACTGGTCTCCAAGGGGATATTGCTGCCTCGGGCACCTTATGATCCGTCTCCAGTAAGTCTAGATTTTCGAATCCGACACAAAACTGATAGTTAATTGTAACGTGAGTAGATTTTCGAATTCCACGCAAAACTGATAGTTAATTGTAACGTTCAGGGCCTCCTAATGACGATGGAACACTCTAATTGCGTCGAGATTCAATACATCGTCCTTCAGCCGACTTGTCTCCAAGGGTCTATTGCAGCCTCGGGCACCTTATGATCGTTCTCCAGTGACTCTAGATTTTCGAATCCGACGCAAAACTGATAGTTAATTGTAACGTTCGGTGCCTCCTAATGACGAAGGAAAACTCAAATTGCGTCGCGATTCAATACATCGTCTTCCAGCGGGCTGGTCTCCAAGGGGATATTGCTGCCACGGTCAACTTATGGTCCGTCTCCAGTGAGTCTAGATTTTCAAATCCGACGCGAAACTGATTGTTAATTGTAATGTTCAGGGTTTCCTAATGACGATGGAACACTCAAATTGCGTCGAGATTCAATACATCGGCCTCCAGCCGACTTGTCTCCAAGGGGATATTGCTGCCTCGGGCACCTTATGGTCCGCATCCAGTAAGTCTAGATATTCGAATCCGACGCAAAACTGATAGTTAATTGTAGCCTTCAGGGCCTCCTAATGACGATGGTACACTCAAATTGCGTCGAGGTAAATACATCGTCCTCCAGCCGACTTGTCTCCAAGGGTCTATTGCAGCCTCGGGCACCTTATGATCGTTCTCCAGTGACTCTAGATTTTCGAATCCGACGCAAAACTGATAGTTAATTGTAACGTTCGGTGCCTCCTAATGACGAAGGAAAACTCAAATTGCGTCGCGATTCAATACATCGTCTTCCAGCGGACTGGTCTCCAAGGGGATATTGCTGCCACGGTCAACTTATGGTCCGTCTCCAGTGAGTCTAGATTTTCAAATCCGACGCGAAACTGATTGTTAATTGTAATGTTCAGGGTTTCCTAATGACGATGGAACACTCAAATTGCGTCGAGATTCAATACATCGGCCTCCAGCCGACTTGTCTCCAAGGGGATATTGCTGCCTCGGGCACCTTATGGTCCGCCTCCAGTAAGTCTAGATATTCGAATCCGACGCAAAACTGATAGTTAATTGTAACGTTCAAGTCCACCTAATGACGATGGCACACTCAAATTGCGTCGAGATTCAATACATCGTCCTTTTGCCGACTTGTCTCCAAGGGCATATTGCTGTCTCGGGCACCATATGATCCTTCTCCTGAGAGTAGATTTTCGAATCCGACTCAAAACTGATTGTTAATTGTAACGTTCAGGGCCTCCTAATGACGATGGAACACTCAAAATGCGTCGAGATTCAATACATCGTCATTCAGTCGACTTGTCTCCAAGGGTCTAATGCTTCCTCGGGCACCTTATTGTCGTTCTCCTGTGAGTCTAGATTTTCGATTCCGACGCAAAACTGATTGTTAATTGTAACGTTCAGGGCCTCCTAATGACGATGGAAGACTCAAATTGCGTCGAGATTCAATATATGGTGCTCCAGCCGACTTATATCCAAGGGTCTATTGCAGCCTCGGGCACCTTATGGTCCGCATCCAGTAAGTCTAGATATTCGAATCCGACGCAAAACTGATAGTTAATTGTAGCCTTCAGGGCTGTGAGTCTAGATTTTCGAATCCCACCCAAAAATGATAGTTTATTGTAACGTTCAGGGCCTCCTAATGACGATGGAATACTCAAATTGCGTCGAGATTCAATATATCGTCGTCCAGCCGACTTATATCCAAGGGGATATTGCTGACTCGGGCACCATATGATCCTTCTCCTGTGAGTGGATTTTCGAATCAAACGCTAAACTGATAGTTAATTGTAACGTTCAGGGCCTCGTAATGACGATGGTACACTCATATTGCGTCGAGATTCAATACATCGTCCTTCAGTCGACTTGTCTCCAAGGGTCTATTGCTTCCTCGGGCACCTTATTGTCGTTCTCCTGTGAGTCTAGATTTTTGATTCCGACGCAAAACTGATTGTTAATTGTGTCGTTCAGGGCCTCCTAATGACGATCGAACACTCAAATTGCGTCGAGATTAAATATATCGTCCTCCAGCCGACTTATATCCAAGGGGATATTGCTGTCTCGGGCACCATATGATCCTTCTCCTGTGAGTAGATTTTCGAATCCAACGCTAAACTGATAGTTAATTGTAACGATCAGGGCCTCCTAATGACGATGGAACACGCAAATTGCGTCGAGATTCAATACATCGTCATCCAGCCGACTTGCTCCAAGGGGCTATTGCAGCCTCGGGCACCTTATTGTCCGTCTCCAGTAAGTCTAGATTTTCGAATCCGACGCAAAACTGATAGTTAATTGTAACGTTCAGTGCCTCCTAATGACGATAGAACACTCAAATTGCGTGGCGATCCAATACATCGTCCTTCTGCCGACTTAACTTCAAGTGTCTTTTGCTGCCTCGAGCACCTTATGATCGTTCTCCTATGAGTCTAGATTTTCTAATCCGACGCAAAACTGATTGTTAATTGTAACGTTCAGGGCCTCCTAATGACGATGGAACACTCAAATTGCGTCGAGATTCAATACATCGTCATCCAGCCGACTTGCTCCAAGGGGCTATTGCAGCCTCGGGCACCTTATTGTCCGTCTCCAGTAAGTCTAGATTTTCGAATCCGACGCAAAACTGATAGTTAATTGTAACGTTCAGTGCCTCCTAATGACGATGGAACACTCAAATTGCGTGGCGATCCAATACATCGTCCTTCTGCCGACTTGACTTCAAGTGTCTTTTGCTGCCTCGAGCACCTTATGATCGTTCTCCTATGAGTCTAGATTTTCTAATCCGACGCAAAACTGATAGTTAATTGTAACGTTCAGGGCCTCCCAATGACGATGGAACATTCAAATTGCGTCGAGATTCAATACATCGGCCTCCAGCCGACTTGTCTCCAAGGGTCTATTGCTGCCTCGGGCACCATATGGTCGTTCACCTGTGAGTCTAGATTTTCGAATCCGACGCAAAACTGATAGTTAATTGTAACGTTCAGGCCCTCCTAATGACGATGGAACACTCAAATTGCGTCGCGATTCAATACATCGTTCTCCAGCGGACTCGTCTCCAAAGGGATATTGCTGCCTCGGGCACCTTATGGTGCGTCTCCAGTATGTCTAGATTTTCGAATCCGACGCAAAACTGATAGTTAATTGTAACGTTCAGGGCCACCTAATGACCATAGAACATTCGAATTGCGTCGAGATTCAATATATCGTCCTCCAGCCGACTTGTATCCAAGGGGATATTGCTGTCTCGGGCATCATATGATCCTTCTCCTGTGAGTAGATTTTCGAATTGCACGCAAAACTGATAGTTAATTGTAACGTTTAGGGCGTCCTAATGACGATGGAACACTCTAATTGCGTCGAGATTCAATACATCGTCCTTCAGCCGACTTGTCTCCAAGGGTCTATTGCTGCCTCAGGCACCTTATCGACGTTCTCCTGTGAGTCTAGATTTTCGAATTCGACGCAGAACTGAAAGTTAATTGTAGCCTTCAGGGCCTCCTAATGACGATGGTACACTCAAATTGCGTCGAGGTAAATACATCGTCCTCCAGCCGACTTGTCTCCAATGGTCTATTGCAGCCTCGGGCACCTTATGATCGTTCTCCAGTGACTCTAGATTTTCGAATCCGACGCAAAACTGATAGTTAATTGTAACGTTCAAGGCCTCCTAATGACGAAGGAAAACTCAAATTGCGTCGCGATTCAATACATCGTCCTCCAGCGGACTGGTCTCCAAGAGGATATTGCTGCCACGGTCAATTTATGGTCCGTCTCCAGTGAGTCTAGATTTTCGAATCCGACGCGAAACTGATCGTTAATTGTAATGTTCAGGGCTTCCTAATGACGATGGAACTCTCAAATTGCGTCGAGATTCAATACATCGGCCTCCAGCCGACTTGTCTCCAAGGGGATATTGCTGCCTCGGGCACCTTATGGTCCGCCTCCAGTAAGTCTAGATACTCGAATTCGACGCAAAACTGATAGTTAATTGTAACGTTCAAGTCCACCTAATGACGATGGCACACTCAAATTGCGTCGAGATTCAATACATCGTCCTTTTGCCGACTTGTCTGCAAGGGTATATTGCTGTCTCCGGCACCATATGATCCTTCTCCTGAGAGTAGATTTTCGAATCCGACGCAAAACTGATTGTTAATTGTAACGTTCAGGGCCTCCTAATGACGATGGAACACTCAAATTGCGTCGAGATTCAATACATCGTCCTTCAGTCGACTTGTCTCCAAGGGTCTAATGCTTCCGCGGGCACCTTATTGTCGTTCTCCTGTGAGTCTAGATTTTCGATTCCGACGCAAAACTGATTGTTAATTGTAACGTTCGGGGCCAAAAATGGCGATGGAACACTCAAATTGCGTCGCGATCGATACATCGTCCGCCAGCGGACTAGTCTCCAAGGGGATATTGCTGCCTCGGGCACCTTTTCGTCGGTCTCCTGTGAGTCTAGATATTCGAATCCGACGCAGAACTGATAGTTAATTGTAGCCTTCAGGGCCTCCTAATGACGATGGTACACTCAAATTGCGTCGAGGTAAATACATCGTCCTCCAGCCGACTTGTCTCCAAGGGTCTATTGCAGCCTCGGGCACCTTATGATCGTTCTCCAGTGACTCTAGATTTTCGAATCCGACGCAAAACTGATAGTTAATTGTAACGTTCAGTGCCTCCTAATGACGAAGGAAAACTCAAATTGCGTCGCGATTCAATACATCGTCCTCCAGCGGACTGGATTCCAAGATGATATTGCTGCCTGGGGCACCTTATGGTCCGACTCCAGTAGGTCTAGATATTCGAATCCTACGCAAAACTGATTGTTAATTGTAAGGTTCAAGTCCTCCTAATGACGATGACACACTCAAATTGCGTCGCGATTCAATACATCGTTCTCCAGCGGACTGGTCTCCAAAGGGATATTGCTGCCTCGGGCACCTTATGGTGCTTCTCCAGTATGTCTAGATTTTCGAATCCGACGCAAAACTGATAGTTAATTGTAACGTTCAAGTCCACCTAATGACGATGGCACACTCAAATTGCGTCGAGATTCAATACATCGTCCTCCACCCGACTTGTCCCCAAGTGTCTAATGCTGCTTGGGGCACCTTATTATCGTTCTCCTGTGAGTCTAGATTTTCGAATCCAACGCAAAACTAATAGGTAATTGTAACGTTCAAGGCATCCTAATGATGATGGAGCACTCAAATTGCGTCGCTATTCAATACATCGTCCTTCAGCCGACTTGTCTCCAAGGGTCTATTGCTGCCTCGGGCACCTTATCGTCGGTCTCCTGTGAGTCTAGATTTTCGAATCCGACGCAGAACTGATAGTTAATTGTAACGTTCAGTGCCTCCTAATGACGAAGGAAAACTCAAATTGCGTCACGATTCAATACATCGTCCTCCAGCGGACTGGTCTCCAAGGGGATATTGCTGCCTTGGTCAACTTATCGTCCGTCTCCAGTGAGTCTAGATTTTCGAATCCGACGCGAAACTGATTGTTAATTGTAATGTTCAGGGCTTTCTAATGACGATGGAGCACTCAAATTGCGTCGAGATTCAATACATCGGCCTCCAGCCGACTTGTCTCCAAGGGGATATTGCTGCCTCGGGCACCTTATGGTCCGCCTCCAGTAAGTCTAGATATTCGAATCCGACGCGAAACTGTTAGTTAATTGTAACGTTCAGGGCCTCCTAATGACGATGGAACACTCAAATTGCGTCGAGGTTCAATATATCGTCCTCCAGCCGACTTATATCCAAGGGTCTATTGCAGCCTCGGGCACCTTATGGTCGTTCTCCTGTGAGTCTAGATTTTCGAATCCGACCCAAAAATGATAGTTTATTGTAACGTTCAGGGCCTCCTAATGACGATGGAATACTCATATTGCGTCAAGATTCAATATATCGTCCTCCAGCCGACTTATATCCAAGGGGATATTGCTGTCTCGGGCACCATATGATCCTTCTCCTGAGAGTAGATTTTCGAATCCGACGCAAAACTGATTGATAATTGTAACGTTCAGGGCCTCCTAATGACGATGGAACACTCAAATTGCGTCGAGATTCAATACATCGGCCTCCAGCCGACTTGTCTCCAAGGGGATATTGCTGCCTCGGGCACCTTATGGTCCGCCACCAGTAAGTCTAGATATTCGAATCCGACGCGAAACTGTTAGTTAATTGTAACGTTCAGGGCCTCCTAATGACGATGGAACACTCAAATTGCGTCGAGATTCAATACATCGTCCTTCAGTCGACTTGTCTCCAAGGGTCTATTGCTTCCTCGGGCACCTTATGGTCGTTCTCCTGTGAGTCTAGATTTTCTAATCCGACGCAAAACTGATTGTTAATTGTAACGTTCAGGGCCTCCTAATGACGATGGACCACTCAAATTGCGTCGCGATTCAATACATCGTCCTCCAGCGGACAGGTCTCAAAGGGGATATTGCTGCCTCGGGCACCTTATTGTCCGTCTCCAGTAAGTCTAGATTTTCGAATCCGACGCAAAACTGATAGTTAATTGTAACGTTCAGTGCCTCCTAATGACGATGGAACACTCAAATTGCGTGGCGATCCAATACATCGTCCTTCTGCCGACTTGACTTCAAGGGTCTTTTGTTGCCTCGAGCACCTTATGATCGTTCTCCTATGAGTCTAGATTTTCGAACCCGACGCAAAACTGATAGTTAATTGTAATGTTCAGGGCCTCCTAATGACGATGGAACACTCAAATTGCGTCGAGATTCAATACATCATCCTTAAGCCGACTTGTCTCCAAGGGTCTATTGCTGCCTCGGGCACCTTATCGTCGGTCTCCTGTGAGTCTAGATTTTCGAATCCAACGCAAAACTAATAGGTAATTGTAACGTTCAAGGCATCCTAATGATGATGGAACACTCAAATTGCGTCGCTATTCAATACATCGTCCTTCAGCCGACTTGTCTCCAAGGGTCTATTGCTGCCTCGGGCACCTTATCGTCGGTCTCCTGTGAGTCTAGATTTTCGAATCCGACGCAGAACTGATAGTTAATTGTAGCCTTCAGGGCCTCCTAATGACAATGGTACACTCAAATTGCGTCGAGGTAAATACATCGTCCTCCAGCCGACTTGTCTCCAAGGGTCTATTGCAGCCTCGGGCACCTTATGATCGTTCTCCAGTGACTCTAGATTTTCGAATCCGACGCAAAACTGATAGTTAATTGTAACGTTCAGTGCCATCTAATGACGAAGGAAAACTCAAATTGCGTCGCGATTCAATACATCGTCCTCCAGCGGACTGGTCTCCAAGGGGATATTGCTGCCTTGGTCAACTTATGGTCCGTCTCCAGTGAGTCTAGATTTTCGAATCCGACGCGAAACTGATTGTTAATTGTAATGTTCAGGGCTTCCTAATGACGATGGAGCACTCAAATTGCGTCGAGATTCAATACATCGGCCTCCAGCCGACTTGTCTCCAAGGGGATATTGCTGCCTCGGGCACCTTATGGTCCGCCTCCAATAAGTCTAGATATTCGAATCCGACGCAAAACTGATAGTTAATTGTAACGTTCAAGTCCACCTAATGACGATGGCACACTCAAATTGCGTCGAGATTCAATACATCATCCTTCAGCCGCTTTTGTCTCCAAGGGTATATTGCTGTCTCGGGCACCATATGATCCTTCTCCTGAGAGTAGATTTTCGAATCCGACGCAAAACTGATTGTTAATTGTAACGTTCAGGGCCTCCTAATGACGATGGAACCCTCAAATTGCGTCGAGGTTCAATACATCGTCCTTCAGTCGACTTGTCTCCAAGTGTCTATTGCTTCCTCGGGCACCTTACTGTCGTTCTCCTGTGAGTCTAGATTTTCGATTCCGACGCAAAACTGATTGTTAATTGTAACGTTCAGGGCTTCCTAATGACGATGGAACACTCAAATTGCGTCGAGATTCAATATATCGTCCTCCAGCCGACTTATATCCAAGGGTCTATTGGAGCCTCGGGCACCTTATGGTCGTTCTCCTGTGAGTCTAGATTTTCGAATCCGCCCCAAAAATGATAGTTTATTGTAACGTTCAGGGCCTCCTAATGACGATGGAATACTCAAATTGCGTCGAGATTCAATATATCGTCCTCCAGCCGACTTATATCCAAGGGGATATTGCTGACTCGGGCACCATATGATCCTTCTCCTGTGAGTGGATTTTCGAATCCAACGCTAAACTGATAGTTAATTGTAACGTTCAGGGCCTCCTAATGACGATGGAACACTCATATTGCGTCGAGATTCAATACATCGTTCTTCAGTCGACTTGTCTCCAAGGGTCTATTGCTTCCTCGGGCACCTTATTGTCGTTGTCCTGTGAGTCTAGATTTTTGATTCCGACGCAAAACTGATTGTTAATTGTATCGTTCAGGGCCTCCTAATGACGATCGAACACTCAAATTGCGTCGAGATTAAATATATCGTCCTCCAGCCGACTTATATCCAAGGGGATATTGCTGTCTCGGGCACCATATGATCCTTCTCCTGTGAGTAGATTTTCGAATCCAACGCTAAACTGATAGTTAATTGTAACGATCAGGGCCTCCTAATGACGATGGAACACTCAAATTCCGTCGAGATTCAATACATCATCCATAAGCCGACTTGTCTCCAAGGGTCTATTGCTTCCTCGGGCACCTTATGGTCGTTCTCCTGTGAGTCTAGATTTTCGAATCCAACGCAGAACAGATAGTTAATTGTAACTTTCAGGGCCTCCTAATGACAATGGTACACTCAAATTGCGTCGAGGGCAATACATCGTCCTCCAGCCGACTTGTATCCATGGGTCTATTGCAGCCTCGGGCACCTTATGGTCGTTCTCCTGTGAGTCTAGATTTTCGAATCCGACGCATAACAGATAGTTTATTGTAACGTTGAGCGCCTCCTAGTTACGATGGGTCACTCAAATTACGTCGCGATCCAATACATCGTCCTCCAGCCGACCTGTCTCCAAGGGTCTATTGCTGCCTGGCGCACCTTATGATCGTTCTCCTGTGAGTCGAGATTTTCGAATCCAACGCAAAACTGATAGTTAATTGTAACGTTCAAGGCATCCTAATGATGATGGAGCACTCAAATTGCGTCGCGATTCAATACATCGTCCTCCAGCGGACTGGACTCCAAGGTGATATTGCTGCCTGGGGCACCTTATGGTCCGACTCCAGTAAGTCAAGATATTCGAATCCGACGCAAAAGTGACAGTTAATTGTAACGTTCAAGTCCTCCTAATGACGATGGCACACTCAAATTGCGTCGAGATTCAATACATCGTCCTTCAGTCGACTTGTCTCCAAGGGTCTATAGCTTCCTCGGGCACCTTATTGTCGTACTCCCGTGAGTCTAGATATTCGATTCCGACGCAAAACTGATTGTTAATTGCAACGTTCAGGGCCTCCTAATGACGATGGAACACGCAAATTGCGACGAGATTCAATACAACGTGCTTCAGCCGACTTGTCTCCAATGGTCTATTGCTTCCTCGGGCACCTTATGGTCGTTTTCCTGTGAGTCTAGATTTTCGAATCCAACGCAGAACAGATACTTAATTGTAACTTTCAGGGAGTCCTAATGACGATGGTACACTCAAATTGCGTCGAGATTCAATACATCGTCATCCAGCCGACTTGTCTCCAAGGGTATATTGCTGTCTCGGGCACCATATGATCCTTCTCCTGAGAGTAGATTTTCGAATCCGACGCAAAACTGATTGTTAATTGTAACGTTCAGGGCCTCCTAATGACGATGGAACACTCAAATTGCGTCGAGGTTCAATACATCGTCCTTCAGTCGACTTGTCTCCAAGTGGCTAATGCTTCCTCGGGCACCTTACTGTCGTTCTCCTGTGAGTCTAGATTTTCGAATCCGACCCAAAATTGATAGTTTATTGTAACGTTCAGGGCCTCCTAATGACGATGGAATACTCAAATTGCGTCGAGATTCAATATATCGTCCTCCAGCCGACTTATATCCAAGGGGAAATTGCTGACTCGGGCACCATATGATCCTTCTCCTGTGAGTGGATTTTCGAATCCAACGCTAAACTGATAGTTAATTGTAACGTTCAGGGCCTCCTAATGACGATGGAACACTCATATTGCGTCGAGATTCAATACATCGTCCTTCAGTCGACTTGTCTCCAAGGGTCTATTGCTTCCTCGGGCACCTTATTGTCGTTGTCCTGTGAGTCTAGATTTTTGATTCCGACGCAAAACTGATTGTTAATTGTATCGTTCAGGGCCTCCTAATGACGATCGAACACTCAAATTGCGTCGAGATTAAATTTATCGTCCTCCAGCCGACTTATATCCAAGGGGATATTGCTGTCTCGGGCACCATATGATCCTTCTCCTGTGAGTAGATTTTCGAATCCAACGCTAAACTGACAGTTAATTGTAACGATCAGGGCCTCCTAATGACGATGGAACACGCAAATTGCGTCGAGATTCAATACATCGTCATCCAGCCGACTTGTCTCCAAGGGTCTATTGCAGCCTCGGGCACCTTATGGTCGTTCTCCTGTCAGTCTAGATTTTCGAACCCGACGCAAAACTCATAGTTAATTGTAACGTTCAGGGCCACCTATTGACCATGGACCATTCAAATTGCGTCGAGTTTCAATACATCGGCCTCCAGCCGACTTGTCTCCAAGGGTCTATTGCTGCCTCGGGAACCATATGGTCGTTCTCCTGTGAGTCTAGATTTTCTAATCCGACGCAAAACTGATTGTTAATTGTAACGTTCAGGGCCTCCTAATGACGATGGACCACTCAAATTGCGTCGCGATTCAATACATCGTCCTCCAGCGGACAGGTCTCAAACGGGATATTGCTGCCTCGGGCACCATATTGTCCGTCTCCAGTAAGTCTAGATATTCGAATCCGACGCAAAAGTGACAGTTAATTGTAACGTTCAAGTCCTCCTAATGACGATGGCACACTCAAATTGCGACGAGATTCAATACATCGTCCTTCAGTCGACTTGTCTCCAAGGGTCTATTGCTTCCTCGGGCACCTTATTGTCGTACTCCCGTGAGTCTAGATTTTCGATTCCGACGCAAAGCTGATTGTTAATTGCAACGTTCAGGGCGTCCTAATGACGTTGGAACACGCAAATTGCGTCGAGATTCAATACATCGTGCTTCAACCGACTTGTCTCCAAGGGTCTATTGCTTCCTCGGGCACCTTATGGTCGTTTTCCTGTGAGTCTAGATTTTCGAATCCAACGCAGAACAGATAGTTAATTGTAACTTTCAGGGAGTCCTAATGACGATGGTACACTCAAATTGCGTCGAGATTAAATACATCGTCATCCAGCCGACTTGTCTCCATGGGTCTATTGCAGCCTCGGGCACCTTATGGTCGTTCTCCTCTGAGTCTAGATTTTCGAATCCGACCCAAAAGTGATAGTTTATTGTAACGTTCATGGCCTCCTAATGACGATGGAATACTCAAATTGCGTCGAGATTCAATACATCGGCCTCCAGCCGACTTGTCTCCAAGGGTCTGCTGCTGCCTCGGGCACTTTATGATCGTTCTCATGTGAGTCTAGATTTTCAAACCCGTCGCAAAACTGATTGTTAATTTTAACGTTCAGGGCCTCCTAATGACGATGGAACACTCAAATTGCGTCGCGATCCAAAACATCGTCATTCTGCCGATTTGACTTCAAGGGTCTTTTGCTGCATCGGGCACACGTTATGATCGTTCTCCTGTGAGTCTAGATTTTCGAACCCGACGCAAAACTGATAGTTAAATGTAACGTACAGGGCCACCTAATGACGCTGGAACATTCAAATTGCGTCGAGATTCAATACATCGGCCTCCAGCCGACTTGTCTCCAAGGGTCAATTGCTGCCTCGGGCACCATATGGTCCGTCTCCAGTAAGTCTAGATTTTCGAATCCGACGGAAAACTGATAGTTAATTGTAACGTTCAGGGCCTCCTAAAGACGATGGAGTACTCAAATTGCGTCGAGATTCAATACATCGTCCTCCAGCGGAGTTGTTTCCAAGAGGATATTGCTGTCTCGGGCACCATATGATCCTTCTCCTGAGAGTAGATTTTCGATTCCGACGCTAAACTGATAGTTAATTGTAACGTTCAGGGCCTCCTAATGACGATGTAACATTCAAATTGAGTCGAGATTCAATACATCGGCCTCCAGCAGACTTGTCTCCAAGGGTCTATAGCTGCCTCGGGCACCATATGGTCGTTTTCCTGTGAGTCTAGATTTTCTAATCCGACGCAAAACTGATTTTTAATTATACCGTTCAGGGCCTCCTAATGACGATGGAGCATTCAAATTGCGTCGCGATTCAATACATCGTCCTCCAGCGGACTGGTCTCCAAGGGGATAATGCTGCCTCCGGGCACCTTATGGTCCGTCTCCAGTAAGTCTAGATTTTCGAATCCGACGGAAAACTGATAGATAATTGTAACGTTCAGGGCCTCCTAAAGACGATGGAGCAATCAAATTGCGTCGCGATACAATACAGCGTCCTCCAGC
Organism: Schistocerca serialis cubense; assembly: GCF_023864345.2. Taxonomy (NCBI): domain Eukaryota; kingdom Metazoa; phylum Arthropoda; class Insecta; order Orthoptera; family Acrididae; genus Schistocerca; species Schistocerca serialis. The sequence continues at coordinate 4,365,436 of NC_064645.1, forward strand.
GGACTGGACTCCCATGGGATATTGCTGCCACGGGCACCTTATGGTCCGTCTCCAGTAAGTCTAGATTTTCGAATACGACGCAAAACTGATAGTTAATAGTAACGTTCAGGGCCTCCTAATGACGATGAACACTAAAATTGCGACGAGATCCAATCCATCGTCCTGCAGCCGACTTGTCTCCAAAGGTCTATTGCTGCCTCGGGCACCTTATGATCGCTCTCCTGTGAGTCTAGATTTTCGAATCCGATGCAGAACTGATAGTTAATTGTAGCCTTCAGGGCCTCCTAATGACGATGGAACACTCAAATTGCGTCGAGATTCAATACATCGTCCTCCAGCGGACTGGTCTCCAAGGGGATATTGCTGTCTCGGGCACCATATGATCCTTCTCCTGTGAGTAGATTTTCGAATCCGACGCTAAACTGATAGTTAATTGTAACGTTCAGGGCCTCCTAATGACGATGGAGCACTCAAATTGCGTCGCGATTCAATACATCGTCCTTCAGCCGACTTGTCTCCAAGGGTCTATTGCTTCCTCGGGCACCTTATTGTCGTTCTCCTGTGAGTCTAGTTCTTCGATTCCGACGCAAATGTGATTGTTAATTTTAACGTTCAGGGCCACCTAATGTCGATGGAACACTCAAATTTCGTCGAGATTCAATATATCGTTCTCCAGCCGACTTGTATCCAAGGGGATTTTGCTGTCTCGGGCACCATATGATCCTTCTCCTGTGAGTAGATTTTCGAATCCGACGCTAAACTGATAGTTAATTGTAACGTTCAGGGCCTCCTAATGACGATGGAGCACTCAAATTGCGTCGAGATTCAATACATCGTCCTTCAGCCGACTTGTCTCCAAGGGTCTATTGCTTCCTCGGGCACCTTATTGTCGTTCTCTTGTGAGTCTAGTTCTTCGATTCCGACGCAAATGTGATTGTTAATTTTAACGTTCAGGGCCACCTAATGTCGATGGAACACTCAAATTTCGTCGAGATTCAATATATCGTTCTCCAGCCGACTTGTATCCAAGGGGATATTGCTGTCTCGGGCACCATATGATCCTTCTCCTGTGAGTAGATTTTCGAATCCGACGCTAAACTGATAGTTAATTGTAACGTTCAGGGCCTCCTAATGACGATGGAGCACTCAAATTGCGTCGCGATTCAATACATCGTTCTCCAACGGACTGGTCTCCAAGGGGATATTGCTGCCTCGGGCACCTTATGGTCCGTCTCCACTAAGTCTAGATTTTCGAATCCGACGCAAAACTGTTAGTTAATTGTAACGTTCAGGGCTTTCTTATGACGACGGAACACTCAAATTGCGTCGAGATTCAATACATCGGCCTCCAGCCGACTTGTGTCCAAGGGTCTATTGCTGCCTCGGGCACCATATTGTCGATCTCCTGTGAGTCTAGATTTACTAATCTGAAGCAAAACTGATTGCTAATTGTATAATCAGGGCATCCTAGTTACGATGGAACACTCAAATTGCGTCGCGATCCAATACATTGTCCTCCAGCCGACCGGTGTCCAAGGGTCTATTGCAACCTCGGGCACCATATGGTCGTTCTCCTGTGAGTCTAGATTTTCTAATCCGACGCAAAACTGATTATTAATTGTAACGTTCAGATCCTCCTAATGACGATGGAACATTCAAATTGCGTCGAGATTCAATACATCGGCTTCCAACCGACTTGTCTCCAAGGGTCTATTGCTGCCTCGCGCACCATATGGTCGTTCTCCTGTGAGTCTAGATTTGCGAATCCGACGCAAAACTGATAGTTAATTGTAACGTTCAGGGCCTCCTAATGACGAAGGAGCACTCAAATTGCGTCGCGATTCAATACATCGTCCTCCAGCGGACTGGTCTCCAAGGGGATATTGCTGCATCGGGCACCTTATGGTCCGTCTCCAGTAAGTCTGGATTTTCGAATCCGACGCAAAACTGAGAGTTCAATGTAACGTTCAGGGCCTCCTAATGACGATGAACACTCAAATTGCGACGAGATCCAATACATCGTCCTTCAGCCGACTTGTCTCCAAGGGTTTATTGCAGCCTCGGGCATCTTATGGTCGTACTCCTGTGAATCTAGATTTTCTAATCCGACGCAAAACTGATTGTTAATTGTAACGTTCAGGGCCTCCTAATGACGATGGAACACTCACATTGCGTCGAGATTCAGTACATCGTCCTTCAGCCGACTTGTCTCCAAGGGTCTATTGCTACCTCGGGCACCTTATTGTCGTTCTCCTGTGAGTCTAGTTCTTCGATTCCGACGCAAAACTGATTGTTAATTGTAACGTTCAGGGCCTCCTAATGTCGATGGAACACTCAAATTGCGTCGAGATTCAAAATATCGTCCTCCAGCCGACTTGTATCCAACGGGATATTGCTGTCTTGGGCACCATATGATCCTTCTCCTGTGAGTAGATTTTAGAATCCGACGCTAAACTGATAGTTAATTGTAACGTTCATGGCCTCCTAATGACGATGGAACATTCAAATTGCGTCGAGATTCAATACATCGTCCTTCAGCCGACTTGTCTCCAAGGGTCTATTGGTTCCTCGGGCACCTCGTGGTCGTTCTCCTGTGAGTCTAGATTTTCGCATCCAACGCAGAACAGATAGTTAATTGTAACTTTCAGGGCCTCCTAATAACGATGGTACACTCGAATTGAGTCGAGATTCATTACATCGTCCTCCAGCCGACTTGTCACCAAGGGTCTATTGCAGCCTCGGGCACCTTATTGTCGTTCTCCTGTGAGTCTTGATTTTCGAATCCAACGCAGAACAGATAGTTAATTGTAACTTTCAGGGCCTCCTAATAACGATGGTACACTCGAATTGAGTCGAGATTCATTACATCGTCCTCCAGCCGACTTGTCACGATGGAACACTCACATTGCGTCGAGATTCAGTACATCGTCCTTCAGCCGACTTGTCTCCAAGGGTCTATTGCTACCTCGGGCACCTTATTGTCGTTCTCCTGTGAGTCTTGATTTTCGAATCGAACGCAGAACAGATAGTTAATTGTAGCTTTCAGGGCCTCCTAATGACGATGGTACACTCAAATTGAGTCGAGATTCAATACATCGTCCTCCAGCGGACTGGTCTCCAAGGGGATATTGCTGCCTCGGACACCTTATGGTCCGTCTCCAGTAAGTCTAGATTTTCGAATCCGACGGAAAACTGATAGATAATTGTAACGTTCAGGGCCTCCTAAAGACGATGGAGTACTCAAATTGCGTCGCGATTCAATACATCGTCCTCCAGCGGACTTGTTTCCAAGAGGATATTGCTGTCTCGGGCACCATATGATCCTTCTCCTGAGAGTAGATTTTCGATTCCGACGCTAAACTGATAGTTAATTGTAACGTTCAGGGCCTCCTAATGACGATGGAACATTCAAATTGAGTCGAGATTCAATACATCGGCCTCCAGCAGACTTGTCTCCAAGGGTCTATAGCTGCCTCGGGCACCATATGGTCGTTTTCCTGTGAGTCTAGATTTTCTAATCCGACGCAAAACTGATTTTTAATTATACCGTTCAGGGCCTCCTAATGACGATGGAGCATTCAAATTGCGTCGCGATTCAATACATCGTCCTCCAGCGGACTGGTCTCCAAGGGGATATTGCTGCCTCCGGGCACCTTATGGTCCATCTCCAGTAAGTCTAGATTTTCGAATCCGACGGAAAACTGATAGTTAATTGTAACGTTCAGGGCCTCCTAAAGACGATGGAGCAATCAAATTGCGTCGCGATACAATACAGCGTCCTCCAGCGGACTGGACTCCAATGGGATATTGCTGCCACGGGCACCTTATGGTCCGTCTCCAGTAAGTCTAGATTTTCGAATACGACGCAAAACTGATAGTTAATAGTAACGTTCAGGGCCTCCTAATGACGATGAACACTAAAATTGCGACGAGATCCAATCCATCGTCCTCCAGCCGACTTGTCTCCAAAGGTCTATTGCTGCCTCGGGCACCTTATGATCGCTCTCCTGTGAGTCTACATTTTCGAATCCGATGCAGAACTGATAGTTAATTGTAGCCTTCAGGGCCTCCTAATGACGATGGAACACTCAAATTGCGTCGAGATTCAATACATCGTCCTCCAGCGGACTGGTCTCCAATGGGATATTGCTGTCTCGGGCACCATATGATCCTTCTCCTATGAGTAGATTTTCGAATCCGACGCTAAACTGATAGTTAATTGTAACGTTCAGGGCCTCCTAATGACGATGGAGCACTCAAATTGCGTCGCGATTCAATACATCGTCCTTCAGCCGACTTGTCTCCAAGGGTCTATTGCTTCCTCGGGCACCTTATTGTCGTTCTCCTGTGAGTCTAGTTCTTCGATTCCGACGCAAATGTGATTGTTAATTTTAACGTTCAGGGCCACCTAATGTCGATGGAACACTCAAATTTCGTCGAGATTCAATATATCGTTCTCCAGCCGACTTGTATCCAAGGGGATATTGCTGTCTCGGGCACCATATGATCCTTCTCCTGTGAGTAGATTTTCGAATCCGACGCTAAACTGATAGTTAATTGTAACGTTCAGGGTCTCCTAATGACGATGGAGCACTCAAATTGCGTCGCGATTCAATACATCGTTCTCCAACGGACTGGTCTCCAAGGGGATATTGCTGCCTCGGGAACCTTATGGTCCGTCTCCACTAAGTCTAGATTTTCGAATCCGACGCAAAACTGTTAGTTAATTGTAACGTTCAGGGCTTTCTTATGACGACGGAACACTCAAATTGCGTCGAGATTCAATACATCGGACTCCAGCCGACTTGTGTCCAAGGGTCTATTGCTGCCTCGGGCACCATATTGTCGATCTCCTGTGAGTCTAGATTTACTAATCTGAAGCAAAACTGATTGCTAATTGTATAATCAGGGCATCCTAGTTACGATGGAACACTCAAATTGCGTCGCGATCCAATACATTGTCCTCCAGCCGACTTGTGTCCAAGGGTCTATTGCAACCTCGGGCACCATATGGTCGTTCTCCTGTGAGTCTAGATTTTCTAATCCGACGCAAAACTGATTATTAATTGTAACGTTCAGATCCTCCTAATGACGATGGAACATTCAAATTGCGTCGAGATTCAATACATCGTCCTTCAGCCGACTTGTCTCCAAGGGGATATTGCTGCCTCGGGCACCTTGTGGTCCGTCTTCTGTGAGTCTAGATTTTCGAATCCGACGCAAAACTGATTGTTAATTGTAACGTTCAGGGCATCCTAATGACGATGGAACACTCAAATTGCGTCGAGATTCAATACATCGTCCTTCAGCCGACTTGTCTCCAAGGGTCAATTGCTTCCTCGGGCACCTTATGGTCGTTCTCCTATGAGTCTAGATTTTCGAATCCGACGCAGAACTGCTAGTTAATTGTAGCCTTTAGGGCCTCCTAATGACGATGGAACATTAAAATTGCGTCGAGATTCAATACATCGGCTTCCAACCGACTTGTCTCCAAGGGTCTATTGCTGCCTCGCGCACCATATGGTCGTTCTCCTGTGAGTCTAGATTTGCGAATCCGACGCAAAACTGATAGTTAATTGTAACGTTCAGGGCCTCCTAATGACGAAGGAGCACTCAAATTGCGTCGCGATTCAATACATCGTCCTCCAGCGGACTGGTCTCCAAGGGGATATTGCTGCATCGGGCACCTTATGGTCCGTCTCCAGTAAGTCTGGATTTTCGAATCCGACGCAAAACTGAGAGTTCAATGTAACGTTCAGGGCCTCCTAATGACGATGAACACTCAAATTGCGACGAGATCCAATACATCGTCCTTCAGCCGACTTGTCTCCAAGGGTTTATTGCAGCCTCGGGCATCTTATGGTCGTACTCCTGTGAATCTAGATTTTCTAATCCGACGCAAAACTGATTGTTAATTGTAACGTTCAGGGCCTCCTAATGACGATGGAACACTCACATTGCGTCGAGATTCAATACATCGTCCTTCAGCCGACTTGTCTAAAAGGGTCTATTGCTACCTCGGGCACCTTATTGTCGTTCTCCTGTGAGTCTAGTTCTTCGATTCCGACGCAAAACTGATTGTTAATTGTAACGTTCAGGGCCTCCTAATGTCGATGGAACACTCAAATTGCGTCGAGATTCAAAATATCGTCCTCCAGCCGACTTGTATCCAATGGGATATTGCTGTCTCGGGCACCATATGATCCTTCTCCTGTGAGTAGATTTTAGAATCCGACGCTAAACTGATAGTTAATTGTAACGTTCATGGCCTCCTAATGACGATGGAACATTCAAATTGCGTCGAGATTCAATACATCGTCCTTCAGCCGACTTGTCTCCAAGGGTCTATTGGTTCCTCGGGCACCTCGTGGTCGTTCTCCTGTGAGTCTAGATTTTCAAATCGAACGCAGAACAGACAGTTAATTGTAACCTTCAGAGCCCCCTAATGACGATGGTACACTCAAATTGCGTCGAGATTCAAAATATCGTCCTCCAGCCGACTTGTATCCAATGGGATATTGCTGTCTCGGGCACCATATGATCCTTCTCCTGTGAGTAGATTTTAGAATCCGACGCTAAACTGATAGTTAATTGTAACGTTCATGGCCTCCTAATGACGATGGAACATTCAAATTGCGTCGAGATTCAATACATCGTCCTTCAGCCGACTTGTCTCCAAGGGTCTATTGCTGCCTCGGGCACCTGATGGTCCGTCTCCAGTAAGTCTAGATTTTCGAATCCGACGCAAAACTGATTGTTAATTGTAGCGTTCAGGGCCTCCTAATGACGATGAACACTCACATTGCGACGAGATCCAATACATCGTCCTTCCGCCGACTTGTCTCCAAGGGTCTATTGCTGCCTCGGGCACCTTATGATCGTTCTCCTGTGAGACTAGATTTTCGAATCCGACGCTAAACTGATAGTTAATTGTAATGTTCAGGGCCTCGTAATGACGATGGAACACTCAAATTGCGTCGAGATTCAATACATCGGCCTCAAGCCGACTTGTCTCCAAGGGTCTATTGCTGTCTCGGGCACCACGCTTTCCTTCACCTGTGAGTAGATTTTCGAATCCGACGCTAAACTGATAGTTAATTATAACGTTCAGGGCCTCCTAATGGCGATGGAACACTCAAATTGCGTCGAGATTCAATATATCGTCCTGCAGCCGACTTGTCTCCAAGGGTCTATTGCTTCATCGGGCACCTTATGGTCGTTCTCCTGTGAGTCTAGATTTTCGAATCCAACGCAGAACAGATAGTTAATTGTAACGTTCAGGGCCACCTAATGACCATGGAACATTCAAATTGCGTCGAGTTTCAATACATCGGCCTCCAGCCGACTTGTCTCCAAGGGTCTATTGCTGCCTCGGGAACGATATGGTCATTCTCCTGTGAGTCTAGATTTTCTAATCCGACGCAAAACTGATTGTTAATTGTAACGTTCAGGGCCTCGTAATGACGATGGAACACTCAAATTGCGTCGAGATTCAATACATCGCCTTTCAGCCGACTTGTCTCCAAGGGTCTATTGCTGCCTCGGGCACCTTATCGTCGTTCTCCTGTGAGTCTAGATTTTCGAATCCGACGCAGAACTGGTAGTTAATTGTAACGTTCAGGGCCTCCTAATGACGATGGAGCACTCAAATTGCGTCGCGATTCAATACATCGTCCTCCAACGGACAGGTCTCCAAGGGGATATTGCTGCCTCGGGCACCTAGTGGTCCGTCTTCTGTGAGTCTAGATTTTCGAATCCGACGCAAAACTGTTTGTTAATTGTAACGTTCAGGGCCTCCTAATGACGATGGAACACTCAAATTGCGTCGAGATTCAGTACATCGTCCTTCAGCCGACTTGTCTCCAAGGTTCAATTGCTTCATCGGGCACCTTATGGTCGTTCTCCTGTGAGTCTAGATTTTCGAATCCGACGCAGAACTGATAGTTAATTGTAGCCTTGAGGGCCTCCTAATGACGATGGAACATTCCAATTGTGTCGAGATCCAATACATTGGCCTCCAGCCGACTTGTCTCCACTGGTCTATTGCTGCCTCGCGCGCCATATGGTCGTTCTCCTGTGAGTCTAGATTTGCGAATACGACGCAGAACTGATAGTTAATTGTAACGTTCAGGGCCGCCTAATGACGATGAACACTCAAATTGCGACGAGATCCAATACATCGTCCTTCAGCCGACCTGTCTCCAACGGTCTATTGCAGCCTCGGGCACCTTATGGTCGTACTCCTGTGAATCTAGATTATCTAATCCGACGCAAAACTGATTGTTAATTGTAACGTTCAGGGCCACCTAATGACAATGGAACACTCAAATTGCGTCGAGATTCAATACATCGTCTTTCAGCCGACTTGTCTCCAAGATTCTATTGCTTCCTCGGGCACGTTATAGTCGTTCTCCTGTGAGTCTAGTTCTTCGATTCCGACGCAAAACTGATTGTTAATTGTAACGTTCAGGGCCTCCTAATGACGATGGAACACTCAAATTGTGTCGCGATTCAATACATCGTTGTCCAGCGGACTGGTCTCCAAGGGGATATTGCTGCATCGGGCACCTTATGGTCCGTCTCCACTAAGTCTAGATTTTCGAATCCGACGCAAAACTGATAGTTAAATGTAACTTTCAGGGCCTCCTAATGACGATGGACACTCAAATTAGGACGAGATCCAATACATCGTACTTCAGCCGACTTGTCTCCAAGGGTCTATTGTTGCTTCGGGCACCTTATGATCGTTCTCCTGTGAGTCTAGATTTTCGAACCCGACGCAAAACTGATCGTTAATTGTAACGTTCAGGGCCACCTAATGACCATGGAACATTCAAATTGCGTCGAGATTCAATACATCGGCCTCCAGCCGACTTGTCTCCAAGGGTCTATTGCTGTCTCGGGCACCATGTGGTCCGTCTCCTGTGAGTCTAGATTTACTAATCCGACACATAACTGATAGTTTATTGTAACGTTGAGCGCCTCCTAGTTACGATGGAACACTCAAAATGCGTCGCGATCCAATACATCTTCCTCCACCCGACTTGTATCCAAGGGGATATTGCTGTCTCGGGCACCATATGATCCTTCTCCTGAGAGTAGATTTTCGAATCCGACGATAAACTGATAGTTAATTGTAACGTTCAGGGCCTCCTAATGACGATGGAACACTCAATCTGCGTCGAGATTCAATACATCGCCCTTCAGCCGACTTGTCTCCAATGGTCTATTGCTTCCTCGGACACCTTATGGTCGTTCTCCTGTGAGTCTAGATTTTCGAATCCAACGCAGAACAGATAGTTAATTGTAACGTTCAGGTCCTCCTAATGACGATGGATCACTCAAATTGCGTCGAGATTCAATATATCGTCCTCCAGCCGACTTGTTTCCAAGGGGATATTGCTGTCTCGGGCACCATATGATCCTTCACCTGAGAGTAGATTTTCGAATCCGACGCTAAACTGATTGTTAATTGTAACGTTCAGGGCCTCCTAATGACGATGAAACATTCAAATTGCGTCGAGATTCAATACATCCTCCTTCAGCCGACTTGTCTCCAAGGGTCTATTGCTTCCTCGGGCACCTTATGGTCGTTCTCCTGTGAGTCTAGATTTTCGAATCGAACGCAGAACAGATAGTTAATTGTATCTTTCAGGGCCTCCTAATGACGATGGTACACTCAAATTGAGTCGAGATTCAATACATCGGCCTCCAGCAGACTTGTCTCCAAGGGTCTATAGCTGCCTCGGGCAGCATATGGTCGTTCTCCTGTGAGTGTAGATTTTCTAATCCGACGCAAAACTGATTTTTAATTGTAACGTTCAGGGCCTCCTAATGACGATGGAGCATTCAATTTGCGTCGCGATTCAATACATCGTCCTCCAGCGGACTGGTCTCCAAGGGGATATTGCTGCCTCGGGCACCTTATGGTCCGTCTCCAGTAAGTCTAAATTTTCGAATCCGACGGAAAACTGATAGTTAATTGTAACGTTCAGGGCCTCCTAATGACGATGAACACTAAAATTCCGACGAGATCCAATACATCGTCCTTAAGCCGACTTGTCTCCAAGGGTCTATTGCTGCCTCGGGCACCTTATGATCGCTCTCCTGTGAGTCTAGATTTTCGAACCCGACGCAAAACTGATAATTAATTGTAACGTTCAGGGCCTCCTATTGACGATGAACACTAAAATTGCGACGAGATCCAATACATCGTCCTTCAGCCGACTTGTCTCCAAGGGTCTATTGCTGCCTCGGGCACCTTATGATCGCTCTCCTGTGAGTCTAGATTGTCGAATCCAATGCAGAACTGAAAGTTAATTGTAGCCGTCAGGGCCTCCTAATGACGATGGAACACTCAAATTGCTTCGAGATTCAATACATCGTCCTCCAGCGGACTGGTCTCCAAGGGGATATTGCTGCCTCGGGCACCTTATGGTCGTACTCCTGTGAATCTAGATTTTCTAATCTGACGCCAAACTGATTGTTAATTGTAACGTTCAAGGCCTCCTAATGACGATGGAACACTCAAATTGCGTCGAGATTCAATACATCATCCTTCAGCCGACTTGTCTCCAAGGGTCTATTGCTTCCTCGGGCACCTTATTGTCGTTCTCCTGTGAGTCTAGTTCTTCGATTCCGAAGCAAAACTGATTGTTAATTGCACCGTTCAGGGCCTCCTAATGACGATGGAACACTCAAATAGCGTCGCGATTTAATACATCGTTCTCCAGCGGACTGGTCTCCAAGGGGCTATTGCTGCCTTGGGGACCTTATGGTCCGTCTCCAGTAAGTCTAGATTTTCGATTCCGACGCAAAACTGATAGTTAAATGTAACGTTCAGGGCCTCCTAATGACGATGAACACTAAAATTGCGACGAGATCCAATACATCGTCCTTCAGCCGACTTGTCTCCAAGGGTCTATTGCTGCCTCGGGCACATTATGATCGCTCTCCTGTGAGTCTAGATTGTCGAATCCAATGCAGAACTGAAAGTTAATTGAAGCCTTCAGGGCCTCCTAATGACGATGGAACACTCAAATTGCTTCGAGATTCAATATATCGTCCTCCAGCGGACTGGTCTCCAAGGGGATATTGCTGCCTCGGGCACCTTATGGTCGTACTCCTGTGAATCTAGATTTTCTAATCCGACGCAAAACTGATTGTTAATTGTAACGTTCAGGCCCTCCTAATGACGATGGATCACTCAAATTGCGTCGAGATTCAATACATCATCCTTCAGCCGACTTGGCTCCAAGGGTCTATTGCTTCCTCGGGCACCTTATTGTCGTTCTCCTGTGAGTCTAATTCTTCGATTCCGAAGCAAAACTGATTGTTAATTGTACCGTTCAGGGCCTCCTAATGTCGATGGAACACTCAAATTGGGACGAGATTCAATATATCGTCCTCCAGTCGACTTGTATCCAAGGGGATATTGCTGTCTCGGGCACCATATGATCCTTCTCCTGTGAGTAGATTTTCGATCCCGACGCAAAACTGATAGTTAATTGTAACGTTCAGGGCCCCCTAATAACCATGGGACATTCATATTGCGTCGAGATTCAATAGATCGGCCTCCAGCCGACTTGTCTCCAAGGGTTTACTGCTGCCTCGGGCACCATGTGGTCCGTCTCCTGTGAGTCTAGATTTTCTAATCCGACGCAAAACTGATTTTTAATTGTAACGTTCAGTGCCTCCTAATGACGATGGAGCATTCTAATTGCGTCGCGATTCAATACATAGTCCTCCAGCGGACTGGTCTCCAAGGGGATATTGCTGCCTCGGGCACCTTATGGTCCGTCTCCAGTAAGTCTAGATTTTCGAATCCGACGGAAAACTGATAGTTAATTGTAACGTTCAGGGCCTCCTAATGACGATGGTACACTCAAATTGAATCGAGATTCAATACATCGTCCTCCAGCGGACTGGTCTCCAGTAAGGCCAGATTTTCGAATCCGACGGAAAACTGATAGTTAATTGTAACGTTCAGGGCCTCCTAAAGACGATGGAGTACTCAAATTGCGTCGCGATTCAATACATCGTCCTCCAGCGGACTGGACTCCAAGGGGATATTGCTGCCTCGGGCACCTTATGGTCCGTCTCCAGTAAGTCTAGATTTTCGAATCCGACGCAAAACTGATAGTTAATTGTAACGTTCAGGTCCTCCTAATGACGATGGATCACTCAAATTGCGTCGAGATTCAATGTATCGTCCTCCAGCCGACTTGTTTCCAAGGGGATAATGCTGTCTCGGGCACCATATGATCCTTCTCCTGAGAGTAGATTTTCGAATCCGACGCTAAACAGATAGTTAATTGAAACGTTCAGGGCCTCCTAATGACGATGAACACTAAAATTGCGACGAGATCCAATACATCGTCCTTCAGCGGACTTGTCTCCAAGGGTCTATTGCTGCCTCGGGCACCTTATGGTCGTTCTCCTGTGAGTCTAGATTTTCGAATCGAACGCAGAACAGATAGTTAATTGTAACTTTCAGGGGCTCCTAATGACGATGGTAAACTCAAATTGAATCGAGGTTCAATACATCGTCCTCCAGCGGACTGGTCTCCAAGGGGATATTGCTGCCTCGGACACCTTATGGTCCGTCTCCAGTAAGTCTAGATTCTCGAATCCGATGCAGAACTGAAAGTTAATTGTAGCCTTCAGGGCCTCCTAATGACTATGGAACACTCAAATTGCGTCGAGATTCAATATATCGTCCTTCAGCCGACTTGTCTCCAAGGGTCTATTGCTTCCTCGGGCACCTTATTGTCGTTCTCCTGTGAGTCTAGTTCTTCGATTCCGAAGCAAAACAGATTGTTAATTGTACCGTTCAGGGCCTCCTAATGTCGATGGAACACTCAAATTGCGACGAGATTCAATATATCGTCCTCCAGTCGACTTGTATCCAAGGGGATATTGCTGTCTCGGGCACCATATGATCCTTCTCCTGTGAGTAGATTTTCGAATCCGACGCTAAACAGATAGTTAATTGAAACGTTCAGGGCCTCCTAATGACGATGAACACTAAAATTGCGACGAGATCCAATCCATCGTCCTTCAGCCGACTTGTCTCCAAGGGTCTATTGCTGCCTCGGGCACCTTATGGTCCGTCTCCAGTAAGTCTAGATTTTCGAATCCGACGCCAAACTGATAGTTAATTGTAACGTTCAGGACCTCCTAATGACGATGGATTACTCAAATTGCGTCGAGAGTCAATACATCGACCTCCAGCCGACTTGTCTACAAGGGGATATTGCTGCCTCGGGATCCATGTGGTTCGTCTTCTGTGAGTCGGGATTTTCGAATCCGACGCGAAACTGATAGTTAATTGTAACGTTCAAGGCCTCCTAATGACGAAGGAGCACTCAAATTGCGTCGCGATTCAATACATCGTCCTCCAACGGACTGGTCTCCAAGGGGATATTGCTGCCTCGCGCACCTTATGGTCCGTCTCCAGTAAGTCTAGATTTTCGAATCTGACGCAAAACTGATAGTTAAATGTAACGTTGAGCGCCTCCTAGTTACGATGGAACACTCAAAATGCGTCGCGATTCAATACATCGTCCTTCAGCCGTCTTGTCTCCAAGGGTCTGTTGTTGCCTCGGGCACCTTATGATCGTTCTGTGCGTCTAGATTTTCGAACCCGACGCAAAACTGATAGTTAATTGTAACGTTCAGGACCATCTAATGAAAATGGAACATTCAAGGGGATATTGCAGTCTCGGGCACCATATGATCCTTCTCCTTAGAGTAGATTTTCGAATCCGACGATAAAGTGATAGTTAATTGTAACGTTCAGGGCCTCCTAATGACGACGGAACACTCAAACTGCGTCGAGATTCAATACATCGTCCTTCAGCCGACTTGTCTCCAAGGGTCTATTGCTTCCTCGGACACCTTATGGTCGTTCTCCTGTGAGTCTAGATTTTCGAATCGAACGCAGAACAGATAGTTAATTGTATCTTTCAGGGCCTCCTAATGACGATGGTACACTCAAATTGAGTCGAGATTCAATACATCGGCCTCCAGCAGACTTGTCTCCAATGGTCTATAGCTGCCTCGGGCAGCATATGGTCGTTCTCCTGTGAGTGTAGATTTTCTAATCCGACGCAAAACTGATTTTTAATTGTAACGTTCAGGGCCTCCTAATGACGATGGAGCATTCAATTTGCGTCGCGATTCAATACATCGTCCTCCAGCGGACTGGTCTCCAAGGGGATATTGCTGCCTCGGGCACCTTATGGTCCGTCTCCAGTAAGTCTAGATTTTCGAATCCGACGGAAAACTGATAGTTAATTGTAACGTTCAGGGCCTCCTAATGACGATGAACACTAAAATTCCGACGAGATCCAATACATCGTCCTTCAGCCGACTTGTCTCCAAGGGTCTATTGCTGCCTCGGGCACCTTATGATCGCTCTCCTGTGAGTCTAGATTTTCGAACCCGACGCAAAACTGATAATTAATTGTAACGTTCAGGGCCTCCTATTGACGATGAACACTAAAATTGCGACGAGATCCAATACATCGTCCTTCAGCCGACTTGTCTCCAAGGGTCTATTGCTGCCTCGGGCACCTTATGATCGCTCTCCTGTGAGTCTAGATTGTCGAATCCAATGCAGAACTGAAAGTTAATTGTAGCCTTCAGGGCCTCCTAATGACGATGGAACACTCAAATTGCTTCGAGATTCAATACATCGTCCTCCAGCGGACTGGTCTCCAAGGGGATATTGCTGCCTCGGGCACCTTATGGTCGTACTCCTGTGAATCTAGATTTTCTAATCTGACGCCAAACTGATTGTTAATTGTAACGTTCAAGGCCTCCTAATGACGATGGAACACTCAAATTGCGTCGAGATTCAATACATCATCCTTCAGCCGACTTGTCTCCAAGGGTCTATTGCTTCCTCGGGCACCTTATTGTCGTTCACCTGTGAGTCTAGTTCTTCGATTCCGAAGCAAAACTGATTGTTAATTGTACCGTTCAGGGCCTCCTAATCACGATGGAACACTCAAATAGCGTCGCGATTTAATACATCGTTCTCCAGCGGACTGGTCTCCAAGGGGCTATTGCTGCCTTGGGGACCTTATGGTCCGTCTCCAGTAAGTCTAGATTTTCGATTCCGACGCAAAACTGATAGTTAAATGTAACGTTCAGGGCCTCCTAATGACGATGAACACTAAAATTGCGACGAGATCCAATACATCGTCCTTCAGCCGACATGTCTCCAAGGGTCTATTGCTGCCTCGGGCACCTTATGATCGCTCTCCTGTGAGTCTAGATTGTCGAATCCAATGCAGAACTGAAAGTTAATTGAAGCCTTCAGGGCCTCCTAATGACGATGGAACACTCAAATTGCTTCGAGATTCAATACATCGTCCTCCAGCGGACTGGTCTCCAAGGGGATATTGCTGCCTCGGGCACCTTATGGTCGTACTCCTGTGAATCTAGAATTTCTAATCCGACGCAAAACTGATTGTTAATTGTAACGTTCAGGCCCTCCTAATGACGATGGATCACTAAAATTGTGTCGAGATTCAATACATCATCCTTCAGCCGACTTGTCTCCAAGGGTCTATTGCTTCCTCGGGCACCTTATTGTCGTTCTCCTGTGAGTCTAGTTCTTCGATTCCGAAGCAAAACTGATTGTTAATTGTACCGTTCAGGGCCTCCTAATGTCGATGGAACACTCAAATTGGGACGAGATTCAATATATCGTCCTCCAGTCGACTTGTATCCAAGGGGATATTGCTGTCTCGGGCACCATATGATCCTTCTCCTGTGAGTAGATTTTCGAATCCGACGCTAAACTGATAGTTAATTGTAACGTTCAGGGCCTCCTAATGACGATGGAACACTCAAATAGCGTCGCGATTTAATACATCGTTCTCCAGCGGACTGGTCTCCAAGGGGCTATTGCTGCCATGGGGACCTTATGGTCCGTCTCCAGTAAGTCTAGATTTTCGATTCCGACGCAAAACTGATAGTTAAATGTAACGTTCAGGCCCTCCTAATGAGGATGAACACTCAAATTGCGACGAGATCCAATACATCGTCCTTCAGCCGACTTGTCTCCAAGGGTCTATTGTTGCCTCGGGCACCTTATGATCGTTCTCCTGTGAGTCTAGATTTTCGAACCCGACGCAAAACTGATAGTTAATTGTAACGTTCAGGGCCACCTAATAACCATGGGACATTCAAATTGCGTCGAGATTCAATAGATCGGCCTCCAGCCGACTTGTCTCCAAGGGTTTACTGCTGCCTCGGGCACCATGTGGTCCGTCTCCTGTGAGTCTAGATTTTCTAATCCGACGCAAAACTGATTTTTAATTGTAACGTTCAGTGCCTCCTAATGACGATGGAGCATTCTAATTGCGTCGCGATTCAATACATAGTCCTCCAGCGGACTGGTCTCCAAGGGGATATTGCTGCCTCGGGCACCTTATGGTCCGTCTCCAGTAAGTCTAGATTTTCGAATCCGACGCAAAACTGATAGTTAATTGTAACGTTCAGGTCCTCCTAATGACGATGGATCACTCAAATTGCGTCGAGATTCAATGTATCGTCCTCCAGCCGACTTGTTTCCAAGGGGATAATGCTGTCTCGGGCACCATATGATCCTTCTCCTGAGAGTAGATTTTCGAATCCGACGCTAAACAGATAGTTAATTGAAACGTTCAGGGCCTCCTAATGACGATGAACACTAAAATTGCGACGAGATCCAATACATCGTCCTTCAGCGGACTTGTCTCCAAGGGTCTATTGCTGCGTCGGGCACCTTATGGTCGTTCTCCTGTGAGTCTAGATTTTCGAATCGAACGCAGAACAGATAGTTAATTGTAGCATTCAGGGGCTCCTAATGACGATGGAACACTCAAATTGCGTCGAGATTCAATATATCGTCCTTCAGCTGACTTGTTTCCAAGGATCTATTGCTTCCTCGGGCACCTTATTGTCGTTCTCCTGTGAGTCTAGTTCTTCGATTCCGAAGCAAAACTGATTGTTAATTGTACCGTTCAGGGCCTCCTAATGTCGATGGAACACTCAAATTGCGACGAGATTCAATAAATCGTCCTCCAGTCGACTTGTATCCAAGGGGATATTGCTGTCTCGGGCACCATATGATCCTTCTCCTGTGAGTAGATTTTCGAATCCGACGCTAAACAGATAGTTAATTGAAACGTTCAGGGCCTCCTAATGACGATGAACACTAAAATTGCGACGAGATCCAATCCATCGTCCTTCAGCCGACTTGTCTCCAAGGGTCTATTGCTGCCTCGGGCACCTTATGGTCCGTCTCCAGTAAGTCTAGATTTTCGAATCCGACGCCAAACTGATAGTTAATTGTAACGGTCAGGACCTCCTAATGACGATGGATTACTCAAATTGCGTCGAGAGTCAATACATCGACCTCCAGCCGACTTGTCTACAAGGGGATATTGCTGCCTCGGGATCCATGTGGTTCGTCTTCTGTGAGTCGGGATTTTCGAATCCGACGCGAAACTGATAGTTAATTGTAACGTTCAGGGCCTCCTAATGACGAAGGAGCACTCAAATTGCGTCGCGATTCAATACATCGACCTTCAACGGACTGGTCTCCAAGGGGATATTGCTGCCTCGCGCACCTTATGGTCCGTCTCCAGTAAGTCTAGATTTTCGAATCTGACGCAAAACTGATAGTTAAATGTAACGTTGAGCGCCTCCTAGTTACGATGGAACACTCAAAATGCGTCGCGATTCAATACATCGTCCTTCTGCCGACTTGTCTCCAAGGGTCTATTGCTTCCTCGGACACCTTATGGTCGTTCTCCTGTGAGTCTAGATTTTCGAATCCAACGCAGAACAGATAGTTAATTGTAACTTTCAACACTCAAATTGCGACGAGATCCAATCCATCGTCCTTCAGCCGACTTGTCTCCAAGGGTCTATTGCTGCCTCGGGCACCTTATGGTCCGTCTCCAGTAAGTCTAGATTTTCGAATCCGACGCCAAACTGATAGTTAATTGTAACGGTCAGGACCTCCTAATGACGATGGATTACTCAAATTGCGTCGAGAGTCCATACATCGACCTCCAGCCGACTTGTCTACAAGGGGATATTGCTGCCTCGGGATCCATGTGGTTCGTCTTCTGTGAGTCGGGATTTTCGAATCCGACGCAAAACTGATAGTTAATTGTAACGTTCAGGTCCTCCTAATGACGATGGATCACTCAAATTGCGTCGAGATTCAATATATCGTCCTTCAGCCGACTTGTCTCCAAGGGTCTATTGCTTCCTCGGGCACCTTATTGTCGTTCTCCTGTGAGTCTAGTTCTTCGATTCCGACGCAAAACTGATTGTTAATTGTAACGTTCAGGACCTCTTAATGACGATGGATTACTCAAATTGCGTCGAGAGTCAATACATCGACCTCCAGCCGACTTGTCTACAAGGGGATATTGCTGCCTCGGGATCCAGGTGGTTCGTCTTCTGTGAGTGGGGATTTTCGAATGCGACGCAAAACTGATTGTTAATTGTAACGTTCAGGGCCTCCTAATGACGATGGAACACCCAAATTGCGTCGAGATTCAATACATCGTCCTTCAGCCGACTTGTCTCCAAGGGTCCATTGCTTCCTCGGGTACCTTATTGTCGTTCTCCTGTGAGTCTAGTTCTTCGATTCCGACGCAAACTGATTGTTAATTGTAACGTTCAGGGCCTCCTAATGTCGATGGAACACTCAAATTGCGTCGAGATTCAATATATCATCCTCCAGCCGAATTGTATCCAAGGGGATATTTCTGTCTCGGGCACCATATGATCCTTCTCCTGTGAGTAGATTTTCGAATCCGACGCTAAACTGATAGTTAATTGTAACGTTCAGGGCCTCCTAATGACGATGGAACATTCAAATTGCGGCGAGATTCAATACATCGTCTTTCAGCCGACTTGTCTTCAAGGGTCTACTGCTTCCTCGGGCACCTCATGGTCGTTCTCCTGTGAGTCTAGATTTTCGAATCGAACGCAGAACAGATAGTTAATTGTAACTTTCAGGGCCTTCTAATGACGATGGTACACTCAAATTGAATCGAGATTCAATACATCGTCCTCCAGCGGACTGGTCTCCAAGGGGATATTGCTGCCTCGAACACCTTATGGTCCGTATCCAGTAAGTCTAGATTTTCGAATCCGACGGAAAACTGATAGTTAATTGTAACGTTCAGGGCCTCCTAAAGACGATGGAGTACTCAAATTGCGTCGCGATTCAATACATCGTCCTCCAGCGGACTGGACTCCAAGGGGATATTGCTGCCTCGGGCACCTTATGGTCCGTCTCCAGTAAGTCTAGATTTTCGAATCCGACGCAGAACTGATAGTTAATTGTAACGTTCAGGACCTCCTAATGACGATGGATTACTCAAATTGCGTCGAGAGGTAATACATCGACCTCCAGCCGACTTGTCTACAAGGGCCAAATTGCTGCCTCTGGATCCATGTGGTTCGTCGTCTGTGAGTAGGGATTTTCGAATCCGACGCGAAACTGATAGTTAATTGTAACGTTCAGGGCCTCCTAATGACGAAGGAGCACTCAAATTGCGTCGCGATTCAATACATCGTCCTCCAACTGACCGGTCTCCAAGGGGATATTGCTGCCTCGCGCACCTTATGGTCCGTCACCAGTAAGTCTAGATTTTCGAATCCGACGCAAAACTGATAGTTAAATGTAACGTTCAGGGCCTCCTAATGACGATGAACACTCAAATTGCGACGAGATCCAATACATCGTCCTTCAGCCGACTTGTCTCCAAGGGTCTATTGCAGCCTCGGGCACTTATGGTCGTACTCCTGTGAGTCTAGAGTTTCGAACCCAACGCAAAACTGGTAGATAATTGTAACGTTCAGGACCTCCTAATGACGATGGATCACTCAAATTGCGTCGAGATTAATATATCGTCCTCAAGCCGATTTGTTTCCAAGGGGATATTGCTGTCTCGGGCACCATATGATCCTTCTCCTGAGAGTAGATTTTCGAATCCGACGCTAAACTGATAGTTAATTGTAACGTTCAGGGCCTCCTAATGACGATGGAACATTCAATTTGCGTCGCGATTCAATACAACGTCCTCCAGCGTACTGGTCTCCAAGGGGATATTGCTGCCTCGTGCACCTTGTGATCCGTCTCCAGTAAGTCTAGATTTTCGAATCCGACGGAAAACTGAGAGTTAATTGCAACGTTCAGGGCCTCCTAAAGACGATGGAGCACTCAAATTGCGTCGCGATACAATACAGCGTCCTCCAGCGGACTGGACTCCAAATTGATATTGCTGCCTCGGGCACCTTATGGCTCGTCTCCGGTAAGTCTAGATTTTCGAATCCGACGCAAAACTGATAGTTAATTGTAACGTTCAGGTCCTCCTAATGACGATGGATCACTCAAATTGCGTCGTGATTCAAGATATCGTCCTTCAGCCGAATTGTCTCCAAGGGTCTATTGCTGCCTCGGGCACCTTATTGTCGTCCTCCTGTGAGTCTAGATTTTCGAATCGAACGCAGAACAGATAGTTAATTGTAACTTTCAGGGCCTCCTAATGACGATGGAACACTCAAATTGCGTCGAGATTCAATACATCGTCCTTCAGCCGACTTGTCTCCATGGGTCTATTGCTTCCTCGGGCACCTTATTGTCGTCCTCCTGTGAGTCTAGATTTTCGAATCGAACGCAGAACAGATAGTTAATTGTAACTTTCAGGGCCTCCTAATGACGATGGAACATTCAAATTGCGGCGAGATTCAATACATCGTCTTTCAGCCGACTTGTCTTCAAGGGTCTACTGCTTCCTCGGGCACCTCAAGGTCGTTCTCCTGTGAGTCTAGATTTTCGAATCGAACGCAGAACAGATAGTTAATTGTAACTTTCAGGGCCTCCTAATGACGATGAACACTAAAATTGCGACGAGATCCAAAACATCGTCCTCCAGCGGACTGGTGTCCAAGGGGATTTTGCTGCCTCGAACACCTTATGGTCCGTATCCAGTAAGTCTAGATTTTCGAATCCGACGGAAAACTGATAGTTAATTGTAACGTTCAGGGCCTCCTAAAGACGATGGAGTACTCAAATTGCGTCGCGATTCAATACATCGTCCTCCAGCGGACTGGACTCCAAGGGGATATTGCTGCCTCGGGCACCTTATGGTCCGTCTCCAGTAAGTCTAGATTTTCGAATCCGACGCAAAACTGATAGTTAATTGTAACGTTCAGGTCCTCCTAATGACGATGGATCACTCAAATTGCGTCGAGATTCAATATATCGTCCTCCAGCCGACTTGTTTCCAAGGGGATATTGCTGTCTCGGGCACCATATGATCCTTCTCCTGAGAGTAGATTTTCGAATCCCACGCTAAACTGATAGTTAATTGTAACGTTCAGGGCCTCCTAAAGACGATGGAGTACTCAAATTGCGTCGCGATACAATACTACGACCTCCAGCGGACTGGACTCCAAATTGATATTGCTGCCTCGGTCACCTTATGGCTCGTCTCCGGTAAGTATAGATTTTCGAATCCGACGCAAAACTGATAGTTAATTGTAACGTTGAGGTCCTCCTAATGACGATGGATCACTCAAATTGCGTCGAGATTCAAGATATCGTCCTTCAGCCGACTTGTCTCCAAGGGTCTATTGCTGCCTCGGGCACCTTATGGTACGTCTCCAGTAAATCTAGATCTTCGAATCGAACGCAGAACAGATAGTTAATTGTAACTTTCAGGTCCTCCTAATGACGATGGAACACTCAAATTGCGTCGAGATTCAATACATCGTCCTTCAGCCGACTTGTCTCCATGGGTCTATTGCTTCCTCGGGCACCTTATTGTCGTCCTCCTGTGAGTCTAGATTTTCGAATCGAACGCAGAACAGATAGTTAATTGTAACTTTCAGGGCCTCCTAATGACGATGGAACATTCAAATTGCGGCGAGATTCAATACATCGTCTTTCAGCCGACTTGTCTTCAAGGGTCTACTGCTTCCTCGGGCACCTCATGGTTGTTCTCCTGTGAGTCTAGATTTTCGAATCGAACGCAGAACAGATAGTTAATTGTAACTTTCAGGGCCTTCAGATGACGATGGTACACTCAAATTGAATCGAGATTCAATACATCGTCCTCCAGCGGACTGGTCTCCAAGGGGATATTGCTGCCTCGAACACCTTATGGTCCGTATCCAGTAAGTCTAGATTTTCGAATCCGACGCAAAACTGATAGTTAATTGTAACGTTCAGGTCCTCCTAATGACGATGGATCACTCAAATTGCGTCGAGATTCAATATATCGTCCTCCAGCCGACTTGTTTCCAAGGGGATATTGCTGTCTCGGGCACCATATGATCCTTCTCCTGAGAGTAGATTTTCGAATCCCACGCTAAACAGATAGTTAATTGAAACGTTCAGGGCCTCCTAATGACGATGAACACTAAAATTGCGACGAGATCCAAAACATCGTCCTTCAGCTGACTTGTCTCCAAGGGTATATTGCTGCCTCGGGCACCTTATGGTCCGTCTCCAGTAAGTCTAGATTTTCGAAACCGACGCAAAACTGATAGTTAATTGTAACGTTCAAGACCTCCTAATGACGATGCATTACTCAAATTGCGTCGAGAGGTAATACATCGACCTCCAGCCGACTTGTCTACAAGGGCCATATTGCTGCCTCTGGGTCCATGTGGTTCGTCGTCTGTGAGTAGGGATTTTCGAATCCGACGCGAAACTGATAGTTAATTGTAACGTTCAGGGCCTCCTAATGACGAAGGAGCACTCAAATTGCGTCGCTATTAAATACATCGTCCTCCAACTGACCGGTCTCCAAGGGGATATTGCTGCCTCGCGCACCTTATGGTCCGTCACCAGTAAGTCTAGATTTTCGAATCCGACGCAAAACTGATAGTTAAATGTAACGTTCAGGGCCTCCTAATGACGATGAACACTCAAATTGCGACGAGATCCAATACATCGTCCTTCAGCCGACTTGTCTCCAAGGGTCTATTGCAGCCTCGGGCACCTTATGGTCGTACTCCTGTGAGTCTAGATTTTCGAACCCGACGCAAAACTGATAGTTAATTGTAACGTTCAGGACCTCCTAATGACGATGGATCACTCAAATTGCGTCGAGATTAATATATCGTCCTCAAGCCGACTTGTTTCCAAGGGGATATTGCTGTCTCGGGCACCATATGATTCTTCTCCTGAGAGTAGATTTTCGAATCCGACGCTAAACTGATAGTTAATTGTAACGTTCAGGGCCTCCTAATGACGATGGAACATTCAAATTGCGTCGCGATTCAATACATCGTCCTCCAGCGTACTGGTCTCCAAGGGGATATTGCTGCCTCGGGCACCTTGTGATCCGTCTCCAGTAAGTCTAGATTTTCGAATCCGACAGATAACTGAGAGTTAATTGCAACGTTCAGGGCCTCCTAAAGACGATGGAGCACTCAAATTGCGTCGCGATACAATACAGCGTCCTCCAGCGGACTGGACTCCAAATTGATATTGTTGCCTCGGGCACCTTATGGCTCGTCTCCGGTAAGTCTAGATTTTCGAATCCGACGCAAAACTGATAGTTAATGGTAACGTTCAGGTCCTCCTAATGACGATGGATCACTCAAATTGCGTCGAGATTCAATATATCGTCCTTCAGCCGACTTGTCTCCAAGGGTCTATTGCTGCCTCGGGCACCTTATGGTCCGTCTCCAGTAAATCTAGATTTTCGAATCGAACGCAGAACAGATAGTTAATTGTGACTTTCAGGTCCTCCTAATGACGATGGAACACTCAAATTGCGTCGAGATTCAATACATCGTCCTTCAGCCGACTTGTCTCCATGGGTCTATTGCTTCCTCGGGCACCTTATTGTCGTCCTCCTGTGAGTCTATTTCTTCGATTCCGACGCAAAACTGATTACTAATTGTAACGTTCAGGGCCTCCTAATGTCGATGGAACACTCAAATTGCGTCGAGATTCAATATATCGTCCTCCAGCCGACTTGTATCCAAGGGGATATTGCTGTCTCGGGCACCATATGATCCTTCTCCTGAGAGTAGATTTTCGAATCCGACGCTAAACTTATAGTTAATTGTAACGTTCAGGGCCTCCTAATGTCGATGGAACACTCAAATTGCGTCGAGATTCAATATATCGTCCTCCAGCCGACTTGTATCCAAGGGGATATTGCTGTCTCGGGCACCATATGATCCTTCTCCTGAGAGTAGATTTTCGAATCTGACGCAAAACTGATAGTTAAATGTAACGTTGAGCGCCCCCTAGTTACGATGGAACACTCAAAATGCGTCGCGATTCAATACATCGTCCTTCTGCCGACTTGTCTCCAAGGGTCTATTGCTTCCTCGGACACCTTATGGTCGTTCTCCTGTGAGTCTAGATTTTCGAATCCAACGCAGAACAGATAGTTAATTGTAACTTTCAACACTCAAATTGCGACGAGATCCAATACATCGTCCTTCAGCCGACTTGTCTCCAAGGGTCTATTGCTTCCTCGGGCACCTTATTGTCGTTCTCCTGTGAGTCTAGTTCTTCGATTCCGACGCAAAACTGATTGTTAATTGTAACGTTCAGGACCTCTTAATGACGATGGATTACTCAAATTGCGTCGAGAGTCAATACATCGACCTCCAGCCGACTTGTCTACAAGGGGATATTGCTGCCTCGGGATCCAGGTGGTTCGTCTTCTGTGAGTGGGGATTTTCGAATGCGACGCAAAACTGATTGTTAATTGTAACGTTCAGGGCCTCCTAATGACGATGGAACATTCAAATTGCGGCGAGATTCAATACATCGTCTTTCAGCCGACTTGTCTTCAAGGGTCTACTGCTTCCTCGGGCACCTCATGGTCGTTCTCCTGTGAGTCTAGATTTTCGAATCGAACGCAGAACAGATAGTTAATTGTAACTTTCAGGGCCTTCTAATGACGATGGTACACTCAAATTGAATCGAGATTCAATACATCGTCCTCCAGCGGACTGGTCTCCAAGGGGATATTGCTGCCTCGGGCACCTTATGGTCGATCTCCAGTGAGTCTAGATTTTCGAACCCGACGCAAAACTGGTAGATAATTGTAACGTTCAGGACCTCCTAATGACGATGGATCACTCAAATTGCGTCGAGATTAATATATCGTCCTCAAGCCGATTTGTTTCCAAGGGGATATTGCTGTCTCGGGCACCATATGATTCTTCTCCTGAGAGTAGATTTTCGAATCCGACGCTAAACTGATAGTTAATTGTAACGTTCAGGGCCTCCTAATGACGATGGAGCACTCAAATTGCGTCGCGATACAATACAGCGTCCTCCAGCGGACTGGACTCCAAGGGGATATTGCTGCCTCGTGCACCTTGTGATCCGTCTCCAGTAAGTCTAGATTTTCGAATCCGACGGAAAACTGAGAGTTAATTGCAACGTTCAGGGCCTTCTAAAGACGATGGAGCACTCAAATTGCGTCGCGATACAATACAGCGTCCTCCAGCGGACTGGACTCCAAATTGATATTGCTGCCTCGGGCACCTTATGGCTCGTCTCCGGTAAGTCTAGATTTTCGAATCCGACGCAAAACTGATAGTTAATTGTAACGTTCAGGTCCTCCTAATGACGATGGATCACTCAAATTGCGTCGAGATTCAAGATATCGTCCTTCAGCCGAATTGTCTCCAAGGGTCTATTGCTGCCTCGGGCACCTTATGGTCCGTCTCCAGTAAATCTAGATTTTCGAATCGAACGCAGAACAGATAGTTAATTGTAACTTTCAGGTCCTCCTAATGACGATGGAACACTCAAATTGCGTCGAGATTCAATACATCGTCCTTCAGCCGACTTGTCTCCATGGGTCTATTGCTTCCTCGGGCACCTTATTGTCGTCCTCCTGTGAGTCTAGATTTTCGAATCGAACGCAGAACAGATAGTTAATTGTAACTCTCAGGGCCTCCTAATGACGATGGAACATTCAAATTGCGGCGAGATTCAATACATCGTCTTTCAGCCGACTTGTCTTCAAGGGTCTACTGCTTCCTCGGGCACCTCAAGGTCGTTCTCCTGTGAGTCTAGATTTTCGAATCGAACGCAGAACAGATAGTTAATTGTAACTTTCAGGGCCTCCTAATGACGATGAACACTAAAATTGCGACGACATCCAAAACATCGTCCTCCAGCGGACTGGTCTCCAAGGGGATTTTGCTGCCTCGAACACCTTATGGTCCGTATCCAGTAAGTCTAGATTTTCGAATCCGACGGAAAACTGATAGTTAATTGTAACGTTCAGGGCCTCCTAAAGACGATGGAGTACTCAAATTGCGTCGCGATTCAATACATCGTCCTCCAGCGGACTGGACTCCAAGGGGATATTGCTGCCTCGGGCACCTTATGGTCCGTCTCCAGTAAGTCTAGATTTTCGAATCCGACGCAAAACTGAAAGTTAATTGTAACGTTCAGGTCCTCCTAATGACGATGGATCACTCAAATTGCGTCGAGATTCAATATATCGTCCTCCAGCCGACTTGTTTCCAAGGGGATATTGCTGTCTCGGGCACCATATGATCCTTCTCCTGAGAGTAGATTTTCGAATCCCACGCTAAACAGATAGTTAATTGAAACGTTCAGGGCCTCCTAATGACGATGGACACTAAAATTGCGACGAGATCCAAAACATCGTCCTTCAGCCGACTTGTCTCCAAGGGTATATTGCTGCCTCGGGCACCTTATGGTCCGTCTCCAGTAAGTCTAGATTTTCGAATCCGACGCAAAACTGATAGTTAATTGTAACGTTCAGGACCTCCCAATGACGATGGATTACTCAAATTGCGTCGAGAGGTAATACATCGACCTCCAGCCGACTTGTCTACAAGGGCCATATTGCTGCCTCTGGATCCATGTGGTTCGTCGTCTGTGAGTAGGGATTTTCGAATCCGACGCGAAACTGATAGTTAATTGTAACGTTCAGGGCCTCCTAATGACGATGGAAGATTCAAATTGCGTCGCGATTCAATACATCGTCCTCCAACTGACCGGTCTCCAAGGGGATATTGCTGCCTCGCGCACCTTATGGTCCGTCACCAGTAAGTCTAGATTTTCGAATCCGACGCAAAACTGATAGTTAAATGTAACGTTCAGGGCCTCCTAATGACGATGAACACTCAAATTGCGACGAGATCCAATACATCGTCCTTCAGCCGACTAGTCTCCAAGGGTCTATTGCAGCCTCGGGCACTTATGGTCGTACTCCTGTGAGTCTAGATTTTCGAACCCGACGCAAAACTGATAGTTAATTGTAACGTTCAGGACCTCCTAATGACGATGGATCACTCAAATTGCGTCGAGATTAATATATCGTCCTCAAGCCGACTTGTTTCCAAGGGGATATTGCTGTCTCGGGCACCATATGATTCTTCTCCTGAGAGTAGATTTTCGAATCCGACGCTAAACTGATAGTTAATTGTAACGTTCAGGGCCTCCTAATGACGATGGAAGATTCAAATTGCGTCGCGATTCAATACATCGTCCTCCAGCGTACTGGTCTCCAAGGGGATATTGCTGCCTTGGGCACCTTGTCATCTGTCTCCAGTAAGTCTAGATTTTCGAATCCGACGAAAAACTGAGATTTAATTGCAACGTTCAGGGCCTCCTAAAAACGATGGAGCACTCAAATTGCGTCGCGATACAATACTACGTCCTCCAGCGGACTGGACTCCAAATTGATATTGCTGCCTCGGGCACCTTAAGGCTCGTCTCCGGTAAGTCTAGATTTATCGAATCCGACGCAAAACTGATAGTTAATTGTAACGTTCAGGTCCTCCTAATGACGATGGATCACTCAAATTGCGTCGAGATTCAAGATATCGTCCTTCAGCCGACTTGTCTCCAAGGGTCTATTGCTGCCTCGGGCACCTTATGGTCCGTCTCCAGTAAATCTAGATTTTGGAATCGAACGCAGAACAGATAGTTAATTGTAACTTTCAGGTCCTCCTAATGACGATGGAACACTCAAATTGCGTCGAGATTCAATACATCGTCCTTCAGCCGACTTGTCTCCATGGGTCTATTGCTTCCTCGGGCACCTTATTGTCGTCCTCCTGTGAGTCTAGATTTTCGAATCGTACGCTGAACAGATAGTTAATTGTAACTTTCAGGGCCTCCTAATGACGATGGAACATTCAAATTGCGGCGAGATTCAATACATCGTCTTTCAGCCGACTTGTCTTCAAGGGTCTACTGCTTCCTCGGGCACCTCATGGTCGTTCTCCTGTGAGTCTAGATTTTCGAATCGAACGCAGAACAGATAGTTAATTGTAACTTTCAGGGCCTCCTAATGACGATGGTACACTCAAATTGAGTCGAGATTCAATACATCGTCCTCCAGCCAACTTGTCTCCAAGGGTCTATTGCAGCCTCGGGCACCTTATGGTCGTTCTCCTGTGAGTCTAGGATTTCGAATCGAACGCAGAACAGATAGTTAATTGTAACTTTCAGGGCCTTCAGATGACGATGGTACACTCAAATTGAATCGAGATTCAATACATCGTCCTCCAGCGGACTGGTCTCCAAGGGGATATTGCTGCCTCGAACACCTTATGGTCCGTATCCAGTAAGTCTAGATTTTCGAATCCGACACAAAACTGATAGTTAATTGTAACTTTCAGGTCCTCCTAATGACGATGGATCACTCAAATTGCGTCGAGATTCAATATATCGTCCTCCAGCCGACTTGTTTCCAAGGGGATATTGCTGTCTCGGGCACCATATGATCCTTCTCCTGAGAGTAGATTTTCGAATCCCACGCTAAACAGATAGTTAATTGAAACGTTCAGGGCCTCCTAATGACGATGAACACTAAAATTGCGACGAGATCCAAAACATCGTCCTTCAGCCGACTTGTCTCCAAGGGTATATTGCTGCCTCGGGCACCTTATGGTCCTTCTCCAGTAAGTCTAGATTTTCGAATCCGACGCAAAACTGATAGTTAATTGTAACGATCAGGACCTCCTAATGACGATGGATTACTCAAATTGCGTCGAGAGGTAATACATCGACCTCCAGCCGACTTGTCTACAAGGGCCATATTGCTGCCTCTGGGTCCATGTGGTTCGTCGTCTGTGAGTAGGGATTTTCGAATCCGACGCGAAACTGATAGTTAATTGTAACGATCAGGGCCTCCTAATGACGAAGGAGCACTCAAATTGCGTCGCGATTAAATACATCGTCCTCCAACTGACCGGTCTCCAAGGGGATATTGCTGCCTCGCGCACCTTATGGTCCGTCACCAGTAAGTCTAGATTTTCGAATCCGACGCAAAACTGATAGTTAAATGTAACGTTCAGGGCCTCCTAATGACGATGAACACTCAAATTGCGACGAGATCCAATACATCGTCCTTCAGCCGACTTGTCTCCAGGGGTCTATTGCAGCCTCGGGCACCTTATGGTCGTACTCCTGTGAGTCTAGATTTTCGAACCCGACGCAAAACTGATAGTTAATTGTAACGTTCAGGACCTCCTAATGACGATGGATCACTCAAATTGCGTCGAGATTAATATATCGTCCTCAAGCCGACTTGTTTCCAAGGGGATATTGCTGTCTCGGGCACCATATGATTCTTCTCCTGAGAGTAGATTTTCGAATCCGACGCTAAACTGATAGTTAATTGTAACGTTCAGGGCCTCCTAATGACGATGGAACATTCAAATTGCGTCGCGATTCAATACATCGTCCTCCAGCGTACTGGTCTCCAAGGGGATATTGCTGCCTCGGGCACCTTGTGATCCGTCTCCAGTAAGTCTAGATTTTCGAATCCGACGGAAAACTGAGAGTTAATTGCAACGTTCAGGGCCTCCTAAAGACGATGGAGCACTCAAATTGCGTCGCGATACAATACAGCGTCCTCCAGCGGACTGGACTCCAAATTGATATTGCTGCCTCGGGCACCTTATGGCTCGTCTCCGGTAAGTCTAGATTTTCGAATCCGACGCAAAACTGATAGTTAATTGTAACGTTCAGGTCCTCCTAATGACGATGGATCACTCAAATTGCGTCGAGATTCAATATATCGTCCTTCAGCCGACTTGTCTCCAAGGGTCTATTGCTGCCTCGGGCACCTTATGGTCCGTCTCCAGTAAATCTAGATTTTCGAATCGAACGCAGAACAGATAGTTAATTGTAACTTTCAGGTCCTCCTAATGACGATGGAACACTCAAATTGCGTCGAGATTCAATACATCGTCCTTCAGCCGACTTGTCTCCATGGGTCTATTGCTTCCTCGGGCACCTTATTGTCGTCCTCCTGTGAGTCTATTTCTTCGATTCCGACGCAAAACTGATTATTAATTGTAACGTTCAGGGCCTCCTAATGTCGATGGAACACTCAAATTGCGTCGAGATTCAATATATCGTCCTCCAGCCGACTTGTATCCAAGGGGATATTGCTGTCTCGGCACCATATGATCCTTCTCCTGAGAGTAGATTTTCGAATCCGACGCTAAACTTATAGTTAATTGTAACGTTCAGGTCCTCCTAATGACGATGGATCACTCAAATTGCGTCGAGATTCAATATATCGTCCTCCAGCCGACTTGTTTCCAAGGGGATATTGCTGTCTCGGGCACCATATGATCCTTCTCCTGAGAGTAGATTTTCGAATCCCACGCTAAACAGATAGTTAATTGAAACGTTCAGGGCCTCCTAAAGACGATGAACACTAAAATTGCGACGAGATCCAAAACATCGTCCTTCAGCCGACTTGTCTCCAAGGGTATATTGCTGCCTCGGGCACCTTATGGTCCGTCTCCAGTAAGTCTAGATTTTCGAATCCGACGCAAAACTGATAGTTAATTGTAACGTTCAGGACCTCCTAATGACGATGGATTACTCAAATTGCGTCGAGAGGTAATACATCGACCTCCAGCCGACTTGTCTGCAAGGGCCATATTGCTGCCTCTGGATCCATGTGGTTCGTCGTCTGTGAGTAGGGATTTTCGAATCCGACGCGAAACTGATAGTTGATTGTAACGTTCAGGGCCTCCTAATGACGAAGGAGCACTCAAATTGCGTCGCGATTCAATAAATCGTCCTCCAACTGACCGGTCTCCAAGGGGATATTGCTGCCTCGCGCACCTTATGGTCCGTCACCAGTAAGTCTAGATTTTCGAATCCGACGCAAAACTGATAGTTAAATGTAACGTTCAGGGCCTCCTAATGACGATGAACACTCAAATTGCGACGAGATCCAATACATCGTTCTTCAGCCGACTTGTCTCCAAGGGTCTATTGCAGCCTCGGGCACCTTATGGTCGTACTCCGGTGAGTCTAGATTTTCGAACCCGACGCAAAACTGATAGTTAATTGTAACGTTCAGGACCTCCTAATGACGTTGGATCACTCAAATTGCGTCGAGATTCAATATATCGTCCTCCAGCGTACTGGTCTCCAAGGGGATATTGCTGTCTCGGGCACCTTGTGATCCGTCTCCAGTAAGTCTAGATTTTCGAATCCGACGGAAAACTGATAGTTAATTGCAACGTTCAGGGCCTCCTAAAGACGATGGAGCACTCAAATTGCGTCGCGATACAATACAGCGTCCTCCAGCGGACTGGACTCCAAATTGATATTGCTGCCTCGGGCACCTTATGGCTCGTCTCCCGTAAGTCTAGATTTTCGAATCCGACGCAAAACTGATAGTTAATTGTAACGTTCAGGTCCTCCTAATGACGTTGGATCACTCAAATTGCGTCGAGATTCAATATATCGTCCTTCAGCCGACTTGTCTCCAAGGGTCTATTGCTGCCTCGGGCACCTTATGGTCCGTCTCCAGTAAATCTAGATTTTCGAATCGAACGCAGAACAGATAGTTAATTGTAACTTTCAGGTCCTCCTAATGACGATGGAACACTCAAATTGCGTCGAGATTCAATACATCGTCCTTCAGCCGACTTGTCTCCATGGGTCTATTGCTTCCTCGGGCACCTTATTGTCGTCCTCCTGTGAGTCTATTTCTTCGATTCCGACGCAAAACTGATTATTAATTGTAACGTTCAGAGCCTCCTAATGTCGATGGAACACTCAAATTGCGTCGAGATTCAATATATCGTCCTCCAGCCGACTTGTATCCAAGGGGATATTGGTGTCTCGGGCACCATATGATCCTTCTCCTGAGAGTAGATTTTCGAATCCGACGCTAAACTTATAGTTAATTGTAACGTTCAGGTCCTCCTAATGACGATGGATCACTCAAATTGCGTCGAGATTCAATATATCGTCCTCCAGCCGACTTGTTTCCAAGGGGATATTGCTGTCTCGGGCACCATATGATCCTTCTCCTGAGAGTAGATTTTCGAATCCCACGCTAAACAGATAGTTAATTGAAACGTTCAGGACCTCCTAAAGACGATGGATTACTCAAATTGCGTCGAGAGGTAATACATCGACCTCCAGCCGACTTGTCTACAAGGGCCATATTGCTGCCTCTGGATCCATGTGGTTCGTCGTCTGTGAGTAGGGATTTTCGAATCCGACGCGAAACTGATAGTTAATTGTAACGTTCAGGGCCTCCTAATGACGAAGGAGCACTCAAATTGCGTCGCGATTCAATACATCGTCCTCCAACTGACCGGTCTCCAAGGGGATATTGCTGCCTCGCGCACCTTATGGTCCGTCACCAGTAAGTCTAGATTTTCGAATCCGACGCAAAACTGATAGTTAAATGTAACGTTCAGGGCCTCCTAATGACGATGAACACTCAAATTGCGACGAGATCCAATACATCGTCCTTCAGCCGACTTGTCTCCAAGGGTCTATTGCAGCCTCGGGCACCTTATGGTCGTACTCCTGTGAGTCTAGATTTTCGAACCCGACGCAAAACTGATAGTTAATTGTAACGTTCAGGACCTCCTAATGACGATGGATCACTCAAATTGCGTCGAGATTAATATATCGTCCTCAAGCCGACTTGTTTCCAAGGGGATATTGCTGTCTCGGGCACCTATGATTCTTCTCCTAAGAGTAGATTTTCGAATCCGACGCTAAACTTATAGTTAATTGTAACGTTCAGGGCCACCTAATGACGATGGAACATTCAAATTGCGTCGCGATTCAATACATCGTCCTCCAGCGTACTGGTCTCCAAGGGGAAATTGCTGCCTTGGGCACCTTGTGATCCGTCTCCAGTAAGTCTAGATTTTCGAATCCGACGCTTAACTGATAGTTAATTGTAACGTTCTGGTCCTCCTAATGACGATGGATCACTCAAATTGCGTCGAGATTCAATATATCGTCCTTCAGCCGACTTGTCTCCAAGGGTCTATTGCTGCCTCGGGGACCTTATGGTCCGTCTCCAGTAAATCTAGATTTTCGAATCGAACGCAGAACAGATAGTTAATTGTAACTTTCAGGTCCTCCTAATGACGATGGAACACTCAAATGGCGTCGAGATTCAATACATCGTCCTTCAGCCGACTTGTCTCCATGGGTCCATTGCTTCCTCGGGCACCTTATTGTCGTCCTCCTGTGAGTCTATTTCTTCGATTCCGACGCAAAACTGATTATTAATTGTAACGTTCAGGGCCTCCTAATGTCGATGGAACACTCAAATTGCGTCGAGATTCAATATATCGTCCTCCAGCCGACTTGTATCCAAGGGGATATTGCTGTCTCGGGCACCATATGATCCTTCTCCTGAGAGTAGATTTTCGAATCCGACGCTAAACTTATAGTTAATTGTAACGTTCAGGGCCTCATAATGACGATGGAACATTCAAATTGCGTCGAGATTCAATACATCCTCCAACAGCCGACTTGTCTCCAAGGGTCTATTGCTTCCTCGGGCACCTTATGGTCGTTCTCCTGTGACTCTAGATTTTCGAATCGAACGCAGAACAGATAGTTAATTGTAACTTTCAGGGCCTCCTAATGACGATGGTACACTCAAATTGAGTCGAGATTCAATACATCGGCCTCCAGCAGACTTGTCTCCAAGGGTCTATAGCTTCATCGGGCACCATATGGTCGTTCTCCTGTGAGTAGATTTTCTAATCCGACGCAAAACTGAATTTTAATTGTAACGTTCAGGGCCTCCTAATGACGATGGAGCATTCAAATTGCGTCGCGATTCAATACATCGTCCTCCAGCGGACTGGTCTCCAAGGGGATTTTGCTGCCTCGGGCACCTTATGGTCCGTCTCCAGTGAGTATAGATTTTCGATTCCGACGCAAAAATGATAGTTAATTGTAACGTTCAGGTCCTCCTAATGACGATGGATCACTCAAATTGCGTCGAGATTCAATATATCGTCCTTCAGCCGACTTGTCTCCAAGGGTCTATTGCTGCCTCGGGCACCTTATGGTCCGTCTCCAGGAAGTCTAGATTTTCGAATCGTACGCAGAACAGATAGTTAATTGTAACTTTCAGGTCCTCCTAATGACGATGGAACCCTCAAATTGCGTCGAGATTCAATACATCGTCCTTCAGCCGACTTGTCTCCAAGGGTCTATTGCTTCCTCGGGCACCTTATTGTCGTTCTCCTGTGAGTCTAGTTCTTCGATTCCGACGCAAAACTGATTGTTAACTGTAACGTTCAGGGCCTCCTAATGACGATGGAACATTCAAATTGCGTCGAGATTCAATACATCGTCATTCAGCCGACTTGTCTCCAAGGGTCTATTGCTTCCTCGGGCACCTCATGGTCGTTCTCCTGAGAGTCTAGATTTTCTAATCCGACGCAAAACTGATTGTTAATTGTAACGTTCAGGTCCTCCTAATGACGATGGATCACTCAAATTGCGTCGAGATTCAATATATCGTCCTTCAGCCGACTTGTCTCCAAGGGTCTATTGCTGCCTCGGGCACCTTATGGTCCGTCTCCAGTAAATCTAGATTTTCGAATCGAACGCAGAACAGATAGTTAATTGTAACTTTCAGGTCCTCCTAATGACGATGGAACACTCAAATTGCGTCGAGATTCAATACATCGTCCTTCAGCCGACTTGTCTCCATGGGTCTATTGCTTCCTCGGGCACCTTATTGTCGTCCTCCTGTGAGTCTATTTCTTCGATTCCGACGCAAAACTGATTATTAATTGTAACGTTCAGGGCCTCCTAATGTCGATGGAACACTCAAATTGCGTCGAGATTCAATATATCGTCCTCCAGCCGACTTGTTTCCAAGGGGATATTGCTGTCTCGGGCACCATATGATCCTTCTCCTGAGAGTAGATTTTCGAATCCCACGCTAAACAGATAGTTAATTGAAACGTTCAGGGCCTCCTAAAGACGATGAACACTAAAATTGCGACGAGATCCAAAACATCGTCCTTCAGCCGACTTGTCTCCAAGGGTATATTGCTGCCTCGGGCACCTTATGGTCCGTCTCCAGTAAGTCTAGATTTTCGAATCCGACGCAAAACTGATAGTTAATTGTAACGTTCAGGACCTCCTAATGACGATGGATTACTCAAATTGCGTCGAGAGGTAATACATCGACCTCCAGCCGACTTGTCTGCAAGGGCCATATTGCTGCCTCTGGATCCATGTGGTTCGTCGTCTGTGAGTAGGGATTTTCGAATCCGACGCGAAACTGATAGTTAAATGTAACGTTCAGGGCCTCCTAATGACGATGAACACTCAAATTGCGACGAGATCCAATACATCGTCCTTCAGCCGACTTGTCTCCAAGGGTCTATTGCAGCCTCGGGCACCTTATGGTCGTACTCCGGTGAGTCTAGATTTTCGAACCCGACGCAAAACTGATAGTTAATTGTAACGTTCAGGACCTCCTAATGACGTTGGATCACTCAAATTGCGTCGAGATTCAATATATCGTCCTCCAGCGTACTGGTCTCCAAGGGGATATTGCTGCCTCGGGCACCTTGTGATCCGTCTCCAGTAAGTCTAGATTTTCGAATCCGACGGAAAACTGATAGTTAATTGCAACGTTCAGGGCCTCCTAAAGACGATGGAGCACTCAAATTGCGTCGCGATACAATACAGCGTCCTCCAGCGGACTGGACTCCAAATTGATATTGCTGCCTCGGGCACCTTATGGCTCGTCTCCCGTAAGTCTAGATTTTCGAATCCGACGCAAAACTGATAGTTAATTGTAACGTTCAGGTCCTCCTAATGACGTTGGATCACTCAAATTGCGTCGAGATTCAATATATCGTCCTTCAGCCGACTTGTCTCCAAGGGTCTATTGCTGCCTCGGGCACCTTATTGTCCGTCTCCAGTAAATCTAGATTTTCGAATCGAACGCAGAACAGATAGTTAATTGTAACTTTCAGGTCCTCCTAATGACGATGGAACACTCAAATTGCGTCGAGATTCAATACATCGTCCTTCAGCCGACTTGTCTCCATGGGTCTATTGCTTCCTCGGGCACCTTATTGTCGTCCTCCTGTGAGTCTATTTCTTCGATTCCGACGCAAAACTGATTATTAATTGTAACGTTCAGAGCCTCCTAATGTCGATGGAACACTCAAATTGCGTCGAGATTCAATATATCGTCCTCCAGCCGACTTGTATCCAAGGGGATATTGCTGTCTCGGGCACCATATGATCCTTCTCCTGAGAGTAGATTTTCGAATCCGACGCTAAACTGATAGTTAATTGTAACGTTCAGGTCCTCCTAATGACGATGGATCACTCAAATTGCGTCGAGATTCAATATATCGTCCTCCAGCCGACTTGTTTCCAAGGGGATATTGCTGTCTCGGGCACCATATGATCCTTCTCCTGAGAGTAGATTTTCGAATCCCACGCTAAACAGATAGTTAATTGAAACGTTCAGGGCCTCCTAAAGACGATGAACACTAAAATTGCGACGAGATCCAAAACATCGTCCTTCAGCCGACTTGTCTCCAAGGGTATATTGCTGCCTCGGGCACCTTATGGTCCGTCTCCAGTAAGTCTAGATTTTCGAATCCGACGCAAAACTGATAGTTAATTGTAACGTTCAGGACCTCCTAATGGCGATGGATTACTCAAATTGCGTCGAGAGGTAATACATCGACCTCCAGCCGACTTGTCTGCAAGGGCCATATTGCTGCCTCTGGATCCATGTGGTTCGTCGTCTGTGAGTAGGGATTTTCGAATCCGACGCGAAACTGATAGTTGATTGTAACGTTCAGGGCCTCCTAATGACGAAGGAGCATTCAAATTGCGTCGCGATTCAATAAATCGTCCTCCAACTGACCGGTCTCCAAGGGGATATTGCTGCGTCGCGCACCTTATGGTCCGTCACCAGTAAGTCTAGATTTTCGAATCCGACGCAAAACTGATAGTTAAATGTAACGTTCAGGGCCTCCTAATGACGATGAACACTCAAATTGCGACGAGATCCAATACATCGTCCTTCAGCCGACTTGTCTCCAAGGGTCTATTGCAGCCTCGGGCACCTTATGGTCGTACTCCGGTGAGTCTAGATTTTCGAACCCGACGCAAAACTGATAGTTAATTGTAACGTTCAGGACCTCCTAATGACGTTGGATCACTCAAATTGCGTCGAGATTCAATATATCGTCCTCCAGCGTACTGGTCTCCAAGGGGATATTGCTGCCTCGGGCACCTTGTGATCCGTCTCCAGTAAGTCTAGATTTTCGAATCCGACGGAAAACTGATAGTTAATTGCAACGTTCAGGGCCTCCTAAAGACGATGGAGCACTCAAATTGCGTCGCGATACAATACAGCGTCCTCCAGCGGACTGGACTCCAAATTGATATTGCTGCCTCGGGCACCTTATGGCTCGTCTCCCGTAAGTCTAGATTTTCGAATCCGACGCAAAACTGATAGTTAATTGTAACGTTCAGGTCCTCCTAATGACGTTGGATCACTCAAATTGCGTCGAGATTCAATATATCGTCCTTCAGCCGACTTGTCTCCAAGGGTCTATTGCTGCCTCGGGCACCTTATGGTCCGTCTCCAGTAAATCTAGATTTTCGAATCGAACGCAGAACAGATAGTTAATTGTAACTTTCAGGTCCTCCTAATGACGATGGAACACTCAAATTGCGTCGAGATTCAATACATCGTCCTTCAGCCGACTTGTCTCCATGGGTCTATTGCTTCCTCGGGCACCTTATTGTCGTCCTCCTGTGAGTCTATTTCTTCGATTCCGACGCAAAACTGATTATTAATTGTAACGTTCAGAGCCTCCTAATGTCGATGGAACACTCAAATTGCGTCGAGATTCAATATATCGTCCTCCAGCCGACTTGTATCCAAGGGGATATTGCTGTCTCGGGCACCATATGATCCTTCTCCTGAGAGTAGATTTTCGAATCCGACGCTAAACTTATAGTTAATTGTGTCGTTCAGGTCCTCCTAATGACGATGGATCACTCAAATTGCGTCGAGATTCAATATATCGTCCTCCAGCCGACTTGTTTCCAAGGGGATATTGCTGTCTCGGGCACCATATGATCCTTCTCCTGAGAGTAGATTTTCGAATCCCACGCTAAACAGATAGTTAATTGAAACGTTCAGGGCCTCCTAATGACGATGAACACTAAAATTGCGACGAGATCCAAAACATCGTCCTTCAGCCGACTTGTCTCCAAGGGTATATTGCTGCCTCGGGCACCTTATGGTCCGTCTCCAGTAAGTCTAGATTTTCGAATCCGACGCAAAACTGATAGTTAATTGTAACGTTCAGGACCTCCTAAAGACGATGGATTACTCAAATTGCGTCGAGAGGTAATACATCGACCTCCAGCCGACTTGTCTACAAGGGCCATATTGCTGCCTCTGGATCCATGTGGTTCGTCGTCTGTGAGTAGGGATTTTCGAATCCGACGCGAAACTGATAGTTAATTGTAACGTTCAGGGCCTCCTAATGACGATGAACACTCAAATTGCGACGAGATCCAATACATCGTCCTTCAGCCGACTTGTCTCCAAGGGTCTATTGCAGCCTCGGGCACCTTATGGTCGTACTCCTGTGAGTCTAGATTTTCGAACCCGACGCAAAACTGATAGTTAATTGTAACGTTCAGGACCTCCTAATGACGATGGATCACTCAAATTGCGTCGAGATTAATATATCGTCCTCAAGCCGACTTGTTTCCAAGGGGATATTGCTGTCTCGGGCACCTATGATTCTTCTCCTGAGAGTAGATTTTCGAATCCGACGCTAAACTTATAGTTAATTGTAACGTTCAGGGCCACCTAATGACGATGGAACATTGAAATTGCTGCGCGATTCAATACATCGTCCTCCAGCGTACTGGTCTCCAAGGGGATATTGCTGCCTTGGGCACCTTGTGATCCGTCTCCAGTAAGTCTAGATTTTCGAATCCGACGGAAAACTGAGAGTTAATTGCAACGTTCAGGGCCTCCTAAAGACGATGGAGCACTCAAATTGCGTCGCGAAACAATACAGCGTCCTCCAGCGGACTGGACTCCAAATTGATATTGCTGCCTCGGGCACCTTATGGCTCGTCTCCGGTAAGTCTAGATTTTCGAATCCGACGCTTAACTGATAGTTAATTGTAACGTTCTGGTCCTCATAATGACGATGGAACATTCAAATTGCGTCGAGATTCAATACATCCTCCAACAGCCGACTTGTCTCCAAGGGTCTATTGCTTCCTCGGGCACCTTATGGTCGTTCTCCTGTGACTCTAGATCTTCGAATCGAACGCAGAACAGATAGTTAATTGTAACTTTCAAGGCCTCCTAATGACGATGGTACACTCAAATTGAGTCGAGATTCAATACATCGGCCTCCAGCAGACTTGTCTCCAAGGGTCTATAGCTTCATCGGGCACCATATGGTCGTTCTCCTGTGAGTAGATTTTCTAATCCGACGCAAAACTGAATTTTAATTGTAACGTTCAGGGCCTCCTAATGACGATGGAGCATTCAAATTGCGTCGCGATTCAATACATCGTCCTCCAGCGGACTGGTCTCCAAGGGGATTTTGCTGCCTCGGGCACCTTATGGTCCGTCTCCAGTGAGTATAGATTTTCGATTCCGACGCAAAAATGATAGATAATTGTAACGTTCAGGTCCTCCTAATGACGATGGATCACTCAAATTGCGTCGAGATTCAATATATCGTCCTTCAGCCGACTTGTCTCTAAGGGTCTATTGCTGCCTCGGGTGCCTTATGGTCCATCTCCAGTAAGTCTAGATTTTCGAATCGTACGCAGAACAGATAGTTAATTGTAGCTTTCAGGTCCTCCTAATGACGATGGAACCCTCAAATTGCGTCGAGATTCAATACATCGTCCTTCAGCCGACTTGTCTCCAAGGGTCTATTGCTTCCTCGGGCACCTTATTGTCGTTCTCCTGTGAGTCTAGTTCTTCGATTCCGACGCAAAACTGATTGTTAACTGTAACGTTCAGGGCCTCCTAATGACGATGGAACATTCAAATTGCGTCGAGATTCAATACATCGTCATTCAGCCGACTTGTCTCCAAGGGTCTATTGCTTCCTCGGGCACCTCATGGTCGTTCTCCTGAGAGTCTAGATTTTCTAATCCGACGCAAAACTGATTGTTATTTGTAACGTTCAGGGCCTCCTAATGTCGATGGAACACTCAAATTGCGTCGAGATTCAATATATCGTCCTCCAGCAGAATTGTATCCAAGGGGATATTGCTGTCTCGGGCACCATATGATCCTTCTCCTGTGAGTAGATTTTCGAATCCGACGCTCAACTGATAGTTAATTGTAACGTTCAGGGCCTCCTAATGACGATGGAACATTCAAATTGCGTCGCGATTCAATACATCGTCCTCCAGCGTACTGGTCTCCAAGGGGATATTGCTGCCTCGGGCACCTTGTGATCCGTCTCCAGTAAGTCTAGATTTTCGAATCCGACGGAAAACTGATAGTTAATTGCAACGTTCAGGGCCTCCTAAAGACGATGGAGCACTCAAATTGCGTCGCGATACAATACAGCGTCCTCCAGCGGACTGGACTCCATATTGATATTGCTGCCTCGGGCACCTTATGGCTCGTCTCCGGTAAGTCTAGATTTTCGAATCCGACGCAAAACTGATAGTTAATTGTAACGTTCAGGTCCTCCTAATGACGATGGATCACTCAAATTGCGTCGAGATTCAAGATATCGCCCTTCAGCCGACTTGTCTCCAAGGGTCTAATGCTGCCTCGGGCACCTTATGGTCCGTCTCCAGTAAATCTAGATTTTCGAATCGAACGCAGAAGAGATAGTTAATTGTAACTTTCAGGTCCTCCTAATGACGATGGAACACTCAAATTGCGTCGAGATTCAATACATCGTCCTTCAGCCGACTTGTCTCCATGGGTCTATTGCTTCCTCGGGCACCTTATTGTCGTCCTCCTGTGAGTCTAGATTTTCGAATCGAACGCAGAACAGATAGTTAATTGTAACTTTCAGGGCCTCCTAATGACGATGGAACATTCAAATTGGGGCGAGATTCAATACATCGTCTTTCAGCCGACTTGTCTTCAAGGGTCTACTGCTTCCTCGGGCACCTCATGGTCGTTCTCCTGTGAGTCTAGATTTTCGAATCGAACGCAGAACAGATAGTTAATTGTAATTTTCAGGGCCTCCGAATGACGATGGTACACTCAAAATTGAGTCGAGATTCAATACATCGTCCTCCAGCCAACTTGTCTCCAAGGGTCTATTGCAGCCTCTGGCACCTTATGGTCGTTCTCCTTTGAGTCTAGATTTTCGAATCGAACGCAGAACAGATAGTTAATTGTAACTTTCAGGGCCTTCTAATGACGATGGTACACTCAAATTGAATCGAGATTCAATACATCGTCCTCCAGCGGACTGGTCTCCAAGGGGATATTGCAGCCTCGGGCACCTTGTGATCCGTCTCCAGTAAGTCTAGATTTTCGAATCCGACGGAAAACTGAGAGTTAATTGCAACGTTCAGGGCCTCCTAAAGACGATGGAGCTCTCAAATTGCGTCGCGATACAATACAGCGTCCTCCAGCGGACTGGACTCCAAATTGATATTGCTGCCTCGGGCACCTTATGGGTCGTCTCCGGTAAGTCTAGATTTTCGAATCCGACGCAAAACTGATAGTTAATTGTAACGTTCAGGTCCTCCTAATGACGATGGATCACTCAAATTGCGTCGAGATTCAATATATCGTCCTTCAGCCGACTTGTCTCCAAGGGTCTATTGCTGCCTCGGGCACCTTATGGTCCGTCTCCAGTAAATCTAGATTTTCGAATCGAACGTAGAACAGATAGTTAATTGTAACTTTCATGTCCTCCTAATGACGATGGAACACTCAAATTGCGTCGAGATTCAATACATCGTCCATCAGCCGACTTGTCTCCATGGGTCTATTGCTTCCTCGGGCACCTTATTGTCGTCCTCCTGTGAGTCTATTTCTTCGATTCCGACGCAAAACTGATTATTAATTGTAACGTTCAGAGCCTCCTAATGTCGATGGAACACTCAAATTGCGTCGAGATTCAATATATCGTCCTCCAGCCGACTTGTATCCAAGGGGATATTGCTGTCTCGGGCACCATATGATCCTTCTCCTGAGAGTAGATTTTCGAATCCGCCGCTAAACTTATAGTTAATTGTAACGTTCAGGTCCTCCTAATGACGATGGATCACTCAAATTGCGTCGAGATTCAATATATCGTCCTCCAGCCGACTTGTTTCCAAGGGGATATTGCTGTCTCGGGCACCATATGATCCTTCTCCTGAGAGTAGATTTTCGAATCCCACGCTAAACAGATAGTTAATTGAAACGTTCAGGGCCTCCTAATGACGATGAACACTAAAATTGCGACGAGATCCAAAACATCGTCCTTCAGCCGACTTGTCTCCAAGGGTATATTGCTGCCTCGGGCACCTTATGGTCCGTCTCCAGTAAGTCTAGATTTTCGAATCCGACGCAAAACTGATAGTTAATTGTAACGTTCAGGACCTCCTAATGACGATGGATTACTCAAATTGCGTCGAGAGGTAATACATCGACCTCCAGCCGACTTGTCTACAAGGGCCATATTGCTGCCTCTGGATCCATGTGGTTCGTCGTCTGTGAGTAGGGATTTTCGAATCCGACGCGAAACTGATAGTTAATTGTAACGTTCAGGGCCTCCTAATGACGAAGGAGCACTCAAATTGCGACGAGATCCAATACATCGTCCTTCAGCCGACTTGTCTCCAAGGGTCTATTGCAGCCTCGGGCACCTTATGGTCGTACTCCTGTGAGTCTAGATTTTCGAACCCGACGCAAAACTGATAGTTAATTGTAACGTTCAGGACCTCCTAATGACGATGGATCACTCAAATTGCGTCGAGATTAATATATCGTCCTCAAGCCGACTCGTTTCCAAGGGGATATTGCTGTCTCGGGCACCATATGATTCTTCTCCTGAGAGTAGATTTTCGAATCCGACGCTAAACTGATAGTTAATTGTAACGTTCAGGGCCTCCTAATGACGATGGAACATTCAAATTGCGTCGAGATTCAATACATCCTCCATCAGCCGACTTGTCTCCAAGGGTCTATTGCTTCCTCGGGCACCTTATGGTCGTTCTCCTGTGACTCTAGATTTTCGAATCGAACGCAGAACAGATAGTTAATTGTAACTTTCAGGGCCACTTAATGACGATGGTACACTCATATTGAGTCGAGATTCAATACATCGGCCTCCAGCATACTTGTCTCCAAGGGTCTATAGCTGCATCGGGCACCATATGGTCGTTCTTCTGTGAGTAGATTTTCTAATCCGACGCAAAACTAATAGTTAATTGTAACGTTCAGGGCCTCCTAATGACGATGGAGCATTCAAATTGCGTCGCGATTCAATACATCGTCCTCCAGCGGACTGGTCTCCAAGGGGATATTGCTGCCTCGGGCACCTTATGGTCCGTCTCCAGTAAGTCTAGATTTTCGAATCCGACGGAAAACTGAGAGTTAATTGTAACGTTCAGGGCCTCCTAAAGACGATGGAGCACTCAAATTGCGTTGCGATACAATACAGCGTCGTCCAGCGGACTGGACTCGAAAGGGATATTGCTGCCTCGGGCACCTTATGGCTCGTCTCCAGTAAGTCTTGATTTTCGAATCCGACGCAAAACTGATAGTTAAATGTAACGTTCAGGGCCTTCCCATGACGATGGAAAACACAAATTGCGTCGCGATCCAATACATCGTCCTTCTGCCGACTTTACTTCAAGGGTCTTTTGCTGCTTCGAGCACCTTATGATCGTTCTCCCGAGAGTCTAGATTTTCGAACCCGACGCAAACGTGATAGTTAATTGTAACGTTCAGGGCCACCTAATGACGATGGAACTTCAAATTGCGTCGAGATTAAATACATCGTTCTTCAGCCGACTTGTCTCCAAGGGTCTATTGCTTCCTCGGACACCTTATGGTCGTTCTCCTGTGAGTCTAGATTTTCGTATCCAACGCAGAACAGATAGTTAATTGTAACTTTCAGGGCCTCCTAATGACGATGGTACACTCGAATGGAGTCGAGATTCAATACATCGTCCTCCAGCCGACTTGTCACCAAGGGTCTTTTGCTGCCTCGGGCACCTCATGATCGTTCTCCTGTGAGTCTAGAATTTCAAACCCGACGGAAAACTGATAGTTAATGGTAACGTTCAGGTCCTCCTAATGACGATGGAACATTCAAATTGCGTCGAGATTCAATATATCGTCATCCAGCCGACTTGTATCCAAGGGGATATTGCTGTCTCGGGCACAATATGTTCCATCTCCTGTGAGTAGATATTCGAATCCGACGCCAAACTGATTGTTAACTGTAACGTTCAGGGCCTCCTAATGTCGATGGAACACTCAAATTGCGTCGAGATTCAATATATCGTCCTCCAGCCGACTTGTATCCAAGGGGATATTGCTGTCTCGGGCACCATATGATCCTTCTCCTGTGAGTAGATT
Organism: Schistocerca serialis cubense; assembly: GCF_023864345.2. Lineage (NCBI taxonomy): Eukaryota > Metazoa > Arthropoda > Insecta > Orthoptera > Acrididae > Schistocerca > Schistocerca serialis. The sequence goes on from NC_064645.1 coordinate 4,410,333, forward strand.
TTCGAATCCGACGCTAAACTGATAGTTAATTGTAACGTTCAGGACCTCCTAATGACGTTGGATCACTCAAATTGCGTCGAGATTCAATATATCGTCCTCCAGCGTACTGGTCTCCAAGGGGATATTGCTGCCTCGGGCACCTTGTGATCCGTCTCCAGTAAGTCTAGATTTTCGAATCCGACGGAAAACTGATGGTTAATTGCAACGTTCAGGGCCTCCTAAAGACGATGGAGCACTCAAATTGCGTCGCGATACAATACAGCGTCCTCCAGCGGACTGGACTCCAAATTGATATTGCTGCCTCGGGCACCTTATGGCTCGTCTCCCGTAAGTCTAGATTTTCGAATCCGACGCAAAACTGATAGTTAATTGTAACGTTCAGGTCCTCCTAATGACGTTGGATCACTCAAATTGCGTCGAGATTCAATATATCGTCCTTCAGCCGACTTGTCTCCAAGGGTCTATTGCTGCCTCGGGCACCTTATGGTCCGTCTCCAGTAAATCTAGATTTTCGAATCGAACGCAGAACAGATAGTTAATTGTAACTTTCAGGTCCTCCTAATGACGATGGAACACTCAAATTGCGTCGAGATTCAATACATCGTCCTTCAGCCGACTTGTCTCCATGGGTCTATTGCTTCCTCGGGCACCTTATTGTCGTCCTCCTGTGAGTCTATTTCTTCGATTCCGACGCAAAACTGATTATTAAGGGGATACGGAATCACCTATCCCCGCAATGTTAATATATGCCTACTATAGGGAACATTTTCTCACAAACTACTGGAGACAGAGAGGTAAAAATTTTACTGTATGTGCATTCATATGTTACAACAATACTGAAACAACAGTTTATTGTCAAAGTATTTTCTTACAGAGATATTGTACATTTATTTTTAAGTAAATTTTTTCCATCGCTTTTTACTAGACTATCACCCCTAAGTCTTTTGTAAATCAAGTAATTAAAAAATCGTTGTTTCAGTATGTAATAGGGACCTATGTCACTACGTCATAAAAATTTCAGACTTCTAGGTTGGCCAGTACCTGAGAAAATGTTCCTAGATGAAGTAAAAAGTAAACTTACGGGAAACGGAGAAAGAAGATTAAAACATTCCTGATCCGTAGCTAATACCCCCTTCACAGTCTTCATAATCATCTTCAAGTCTTCTTTTGGCACCCCTCTGCACCTGTCTTGCTTTTTTCACTAATGTCTTGATTATATTATCAGCTTGCCTTAGTCTGTGCTGATCTAAAAAGAACATAGCACGTACCGTACGGGAACCAACACACATACCCAACTTTTGAAGGACCTGGCATTTAGTTAATTTCCAAGATTGAAGGTTGCCACAGCATCATACACACCAAAATGTAGTGTATTAATTCCGACAAACACTGTTTTTGGGAGACGATGCCATATCACACTATTCAAGCACTCGTTGGAGTTCTGCGTTTTTCCGTGAAGACATTTCATCAGAAGACTTCTGTCAGCCAGATCTCTGAAAATGGGCTTTATTTCTGCCATGATGGCTGATGGTAGACTGTGGTGGTGAATGTATTTCTCTCCTGTTGTTAGTCCCCTATTGTATTTACACCAGCTGTTTTCACCTTTGGGGCACAAACCATGTTGTGGATGCTCATCCGTGGATGCGGTGTGGAAATATAAAGCCCATATAGCTCTCCTCATTTCTTCAAGATTGCCTGTATTTTGCCTGATTGCAAGGCCATAGCAGTTCTGAATGTGGTCTATTATGGAATCAGTCAATCTTCCTCTGCCATCCAAGGTTTTCCCATCATCTAGTTTTTTCCCTTTCGTAACTGATTTTAACCTTCTCAGCCTGGCACCCATTCTCTTCTGCACATGTCCTATACATTCAAGTTTGCTTATATTTACACTGTTCCCATATGGTTTGCTTTCCAAAACTTCTTTGAATGCTTTAGAGTCACCATCTCCCAGATATTTGACATAGCGAACATTATACCACTGTGAAGAGCGATGAAAAATTTTCTTCACCCCAGCAACCTCCATGCCACCACTACTACCATAATAATTAGCAATACAATCATCACTGTGTTCATTTTTCAGCCTGCCTGTGCACCTACAGTATTTAGACATTATTGCAACATCAATAACCTTGCCAGTATCAACACTAGTTGCCGTTACAACACCATTGTTGGAGGTGTGGCCCCTTTTCTGCCACGTGCCATCAAACGCCACTGTGAGGTCACGACTGCCGTCATTTTCTTCCACTGCTTCTTCCACAGCAACCTGCATTGACTTCTGTGCTACATCTTCAACTGCAGATCCTAGTACATAATTGTAAGCTTCAAACTTTGAAGGTGCACTTGGAAGATTTAGAACACCACATAGCATATCACCAGCTGCTTTGCCCTTACCAATTGCTCGCAATCCATAAACTAACCTAATATTTACACTATAAAGTTCAGTTTTCTTGTATCCATTATTTACAGTTACTGAAACCGAACTTGGAAACTTACAGCTGTATTTACAAACACTGCATATTAAATTAAACTGGGCAGCCAGGCCAACATGGGATTCTACTTTCAGAGAAACGTTTCCATGACATTTTTTGCAGCACAAACTGTTTTCAAGAGCTTCACACAATATATTCGTATCAATGAGTTCAAAAACTTCATTCCCTCTATCAAGTAAATTATATTTCTCTTCCAAATCTCTTAGTTTTTTATGAGAAGCACTGTTTTCATTTGGTGTAAGTTCGTTCGGCAAATCAGTAATAAGTGGATTCACATTTTCCAACAGTGATGATGATGGACTGCTTTGCTTTGCTAATGAATCATTATTTCTTTTCTTTTGCCAGTTCACACGCTTTTAAATACTTTTGCTTTAGCTCTAGGTATTTTCACTGCGAAAAATGAAGCACTAAATACGAAATAACTCAACAACAACTACTTTCTTATATCACACTGTTTACAAAACAGTCCCGCCACAAAGTCAAAGAGTAACTTGAGGAAACCAGAGAGAAACATTTTCGGGCAACTAGTGTATAAATAGTCGCTGGAAACCGGGATATTTGAATTCATGTCACTTTAAAGGTACTGCCAAAAAGTTCATGGTCAGCCACGAGAGACGTGTATAACTAAAGCGCAATACCCGATCTCACAAATATATAAAAATAAAATAGTTATAATTGTAGTAGAGCTATGTATGATACGTCATTTTAAAGAGGAAACATGGCAGAATATAATACGCCAATAAAAAAAAAATCGATTTTTTAACCCAAAATCCGATTCCGTATCCCCTTAATTGTAACGTTCAGAGCCTCCTAATGTCGATGGAACACTCAAATTGCGTCGAGATTCAATATATCGTCCTCCAGCCGACTTGTATCCAAGGGGATATTGCTGTCTCGGGCACCATATGATCCTTCTCCTGAGAGTAGATTTTCGAATCCGACGCTAAACTTATAGTTAATTGTGTCGTTCAGGTCCTCCTAATCACGATGGATCACTCAAATTGCGTCGAGATTCAATATATCGTCCTCCAGCCGACTTGTTTCCAAGGGGATATTGCTGTCTCGGGCACCATATGATCCTTCTCCTGAGAGTAGATTTTCGAATCCCACGCTAAACAGATAGTTAATTGAAACGTTCAGGGCCTCCTAATGACGATGAACACTAAAATTGCGACGAGATCCAAAACATCGTCCTTCAGCCGACTTGTCTCCAAGGGTATATTGCTGCCTCGGGCACCTTATGGTCCGTCTCCAGTAAGTCTAGATTTTCGAATCCGAAGCAAAACTGATAGTTAATTGTAACGTTCAGGACCTCCTAAAGACGATGGATTACTCAAATTGCGTCGAGAGGTAATACATCGACCTCCAGCCGACTTGTCTACAAGGGCCATATTGCTGCCTCTGGATCCATGTGGTTCGTCGTCTGTGAGTAGGGATTTTCGAATCCGACGCGAAACTGATAGTTAATTGTAACGTTCAGGGCCTCCTAATGACGAAGGAGCACTCAAATTGCGTCGCGATTCAATACATCGTCCTCCAACTGACCGGTCTCCAAGGGGATATTGCTGCCTCGCGCACCTTATGGTCCGTCACCAGTAAGTCTAGATTTTCGAATCCGACGCAAAACTGATAGTTAAATGTAACGTTCAGGGCCTCCTAATGACGATGAACACTCAAATTGCGACGAGATCCAATACATCGTCCTTCAGCCGACTTGTCTCCAAGGGTCTATTGCAGCCTCGGGCACCTTATGGTCGTACTCCTGTGAGTCTAGATTTTCGAACCCGACGCAAAACTGATAGTTAATTGTAACGTTCAGGACCTCCTAATGACGATGGATCACTCAAATTGCGTCGAGATTAATATATCGTCCTCAAGCCGACTTGTTTCCAAGGGGATATTGCTGTCTCGGGCACCTATGATTCGTCTCCTGAGAGTAGATTTTCGAATCCGACGCTAAACTTATAGTTAATTGTAACGTTCAGGGCCACCTAATGACGATGGAACATTCAAATTGCGTCGCGATTCAATACATCGTCCTCCAGCGTACTGGTCTCCAAGGGGATATTGCTGCCTTGGGCACCTTGTGATCCGTCTCCAGTAAGTCTAGATTTTCGAATCCTACGGAAAACTGAGAGTTAATTGCAACGTTCAGGGCCTCCTAAAGACGATTGAGCACTCAAATTGCGTCGCGAAACAATACAGCGTCCTCCAGCGGACTGGAATCCAAATTGATATTGCTGCCTCGGGCACCTTATGGCTCGTCTCCGGTAAGTCTAGATTTTCGAATCCGACGCTTAACTGATAGTTAATTGTAACGATCTGGTCCTCCTAATGACGATGGATCACTCAAATTGCGTCGAGATTCAATATATCGTCCTTCAGCCGACTTGTCTCCAAGGGTCTATTGCTGCCTCGGGGACCTTATGGTCCGTCTCCAGTAAATCTAGATTTTCGAATCGAACGCAGAACAGATAGTTAATTGTAACTTTCAGGTCCTCCTAATGACGATGGAACACTCAAATGGCGTCGAGATTCAATACATCGTCCTTCAGCCGACTTGTCTCCATGGGTCCATTGCTTCCTCGGGCACCTTATTGTCGTCCTCCTGTGAGTCTATTTCTTCGATTCCGACGCAAAACTGATTATTAATTGTAACGTTCAGGGCCTCCTAATGTCGATGGAACACTCAAATTGCGTCGAGATTCAATATATCGTCCTCCAGCCGACTTGTATCCAAGGGGATATTGCTGTCTCGGGCACCATATGATCCTTCTCCTGAGAGTAGATTTTCGAATCCGACGCTAAACTTATAGTTAATTGTAACGTTCAGGGCCTCATAATGACGATGGAACATTCAAATTGCGTCGAGATTCAATACATCCTCCAACAGCCGACTTGTCTCCAAGGGTCTATTGCTTCCTCGGGCACCTTATGGTCGTTCTCCTGTGACTCTAGATTTTCGAATCGAACGCAGAACAGATAGTTAATTGTAACTTTCAGGGCCTCCTAATGACGATGGTACACTCAAATTGAGTCGAGATTCAATACATCGGCCTCCAGCAGACTTGTCTCCAAGGGTCTATAGCTTCATCGGGCACCATATGGTCGTTCTCCTGTGAGTAGATTTTCTAATCCGACGCAAAACTGAATTATAATTGTAACGTTCAGGGCCTCCTAATGACGATGGAGCATTCAAATTGCGTCGCGATTCAATACATCGTCCTCCAGCGGACTGGTCTCCAAGGGGATTTTGCTGCCTCGGGCACCTTATGGTCCGTCTCCAGTGAGTATAGATTTTCGATTCCGACGCAAAAATGATAGTTAATTGTAACGTTCAGGTCCTCCTAATGACGATGGATCACTCAAATTGCGTCGAGATTCAATATATCGTTCTTCAGCCGACTTGTCTCCAAGGGTCTATTGCTGCCTCGGGCACCTTATGGTCCGTCTCCAGTAAGTCTAGATTTTCGAATCGTACGCAGAACAGATAGTTAATTGTAACTTTCAGGTCCTCCTAATGACGATGGAACCCTCAAATTGCGTCGAGATTCAATACATCGTCCTTCAGCCGACTTGTCTCCAAGGGTCTATTGCTTCCTCGGGCACCTTATTGTCGTTCTCCTGTGAGTCTAGTTCTTCGATTGCGACGCAAAACTGATTGTTAACTGTAACGTTCAGGGCCTCCTAATGACGATGGAACATTCAAATTGCGTCGAGATTCAATACATCGTCATTCAGCCGACTTGTCTCCAAGGGTCTATTGCTTCCTCGGGCACCTCATGGTCGTTCTCCTGAGAGTCTAGATTTTCTAATCCGACGCAAAACTGATTGTTAATTGTAACGTTCAGGGCCTCCTAATGTCGATGGAACACTCAAATTGCGTCGAGATTCAATATATCGTCCTCCAGCCGAATTGTATCCAAGGGGATATTGCTGTCTCGGGCACCATATGATCCTTCTCCTGTGAGTAGATTTTCGAATCCGACGCTCAACTGATAGTTAATTGTAACGTTCAGGGCCTCCTAATGACGATGGAACATTCAAATTGCGTCGCGATTCAATACATCGTCCTCCAGCGTACTGGTCTCCAAGGGGATATTGCTGCCTCGGGCACCTTGTGATCCGTCTCCAGTAAGTCTAGATTTTCGAATCCGACGGAAAACTGATAGTTAATTGCAACGTTCAGGGCCTCCTAAAGACGATGGAGCACTCAAATTGCGTCGCGATACAATACAGCGTCCTCCAGCGGACTGGACTCCATATTGATATTGCTGCCTCGGGCACCTTATGGCTCGTCTCCGGTAAGTCTAGATTTTCGAATCCGACGCAAAACTGATAGTTAATTGTAACGTTCAGGTCCTCCTCATGACGATGGATCACTCAAATTGCGTCGAGATTCAAGATATCGCCCTTCAGCCGACTTGTCTCCAAGGGTCTATTGCTGCCTCGGGCACCTTATGGTCCGTCTCCAGTAAATCTAGATTTTCGAATCGAACGCAGAAGTGATAGTTAATTGTAACTTTCAGGTCCTCCTAATGACGATGGAACACTCAAATTGCGTCGAGATTCAATACATCGTCCTTCAGCCGACTTGTCTCCATGGGTCTATTGCTTCCTCGGGCACCTTATTGTCGTCCTCCTGTGAGTCTAGATTTTCGAATCGAACGCAGAACAGATAGTTAATTGTAACTTTCAGGGCCTCCTAATGACGATGGAACATTCAAATTGCGGCGAGATTCAATACATCGTCTTTCAGCCGACTTGTCTTCAAGGGTCTACTGCTTCCTCGGGCACCTCATGGTCGTTCTCCTGTGAGTCTAGATTTTCGAATCGAACGCAGAACAGATAGTTAATTGTAATTTTCAGGGCCTCCTAATGACGATGGTACACTCAAATTGAGTCGAGATTCAATACATCGTCCTCCAGCCAACTTGTCTCCAAGGGTCTATTGCAGCCTCTGGCACCTTATGGTCGTTCTCCTGTGAGTCTAGATTTTCGAATCGAACGCAGAACAGATAGTTAATTGTAACTTTCAGGGCCTTCTAATGACGATGGTACACTCAAATTGAATCGAGATTCAATACATCGTCCTCCAGCGGACTGGTCTCCAAGGGGATATTGCTGCCTCGAACACCTTATGGTCCGTATCCAGTAAATCTAGATTTTCGAATCCGACGGAAAACTGATAGTTAATTGTAACGTTCAGGGCCTCCTAAAGACGATGGAGTACTCAAATTGCGTCGCGATTCAATACATCGTCCTCCAGCGGACTGGACTCCAAGGGGATATTGCTGCCTCGGGCACCTTATGGTCCGTCTCCAGTAAGTCTAGATTTTCGAATCCGACGCAAAACTGATAGTTAATTGTAACTTTCAGGTCCTCCTAATGACGATGGATCACTCAAATTGCGTCGAGATTCAATATATCGTCCTCCAGCCGACTTGTTTCCAAGGGGATATTGCTGTCTCGGGCACCATATGATCCTCCTCCTGAGAGTAGATTTTCGAATCCCACGCTAAACAGATAGTTAATTGAAACGTTCAGGGCCTCCTAATGACGATGAACACTAAAATTGCGACGAGATCCAAAACATCGTCCTTCAGCCGACTTGTCTCCAAGGGTATATTGCTGCCTCGGGCACCTTATGGTCCGTCTCCAGTAAGTGTAGATTTTCGAATCCGACGCAAAACTGTTAGTTAATTGTAACGTTCAGGACCTCGTAATGACGATGGATTACTCAAATTGCGTCGAGAGGTAATACATCGACCTCCAGCCGACTTGTCTAAAAGGGCCATATTGCTGCCTCTGGATCCATGTGGTTCGTCGTCTGTGAGTAGGGATTTTCGAATCCGACGCGAAACTGATAGTTAATTGTAACGTTCAGGGCCTCCTAATGACGAAGGAGCACTCAAATTGCGTCGCGATTCAATACATCGTCCTCCAACTGACCGGTCTCCAAGGGGATATTGCTGCCTCGCGCACCTTATGGTCCGTCACCAGTAAGTCTAGATTTTCGAATCCGACGCAAAACTGATAGTTAAATGTAACGTTCAGGGCCTCCTAATGACGATGAACACTCAAATTGCGACGAGATCCAATACATCGTCCTTCAGCCGACTTGTCTCCAAGGGTCTATTGCAGCCTCGGGCACCTTATGGTCGTACTCCTGTGAGTCTAGATTTTCGAACCCGACGCAAAACTGATAGTTAATTGTAACGTTCAGGACCTCCTAATGACGATGGATCACTCAAATTGCGTCGAGATTAATATTTCGTCCTCAAGCCGACTTGATTCCAAGGGGATATTGCTGTCTCGGGCACCATATGATTCTTCTCCTGAGAGTAGATTTTCGAATCCGACGCTAAACTGATAGTTAATTGTAACGATCAGGGCCTCCTAATGACGATGGAACATTCAAATTGCGTCGCGATTCAAACATCGTCCTCCAGCGTACTGGTCTCCAAGGGGATATTGCTGCCTCGGGCACCTTGTGATCCGTCTCCAGTAAGTCTAGATTTTCGAATCCGACGGAAAACTGAGAGTTAATTGCAACGTTCAGGGCCTCCTAAAGACGATGGAGCACTCAAATTGCGTCGCGATACAATACAGCGTCCTCTAGCGGACTGGACTCCAAATTGATATTGCTGCCTCGGGCACCTTATGGCTCGTCTCCGGTAAGTCTAGATTTTCGAATCCGACGCAAAACTGATAGTTAATTGTAACGTTCAGGTCCTCCTAATGACGATGGATCACTCAAATTGCGTCGAGATTAAATATATGGTCCTTCAGCCGACTTGTCTCCAAGGGTCTATTGCTGCCTCGGGCACCTTATGGTCCGTCTCCAGTAAATCTAGATTTTCGAATCGAACGCAGAACAGATAGTTAATTGTAACTTTCAGGACCTCCTAATGACGATGGAATACTCAAATTGCGTCGAGATTCAATACATCGTCCTTCAGCCGACTTGTCTCCATGGGTCTATTGCTTCCTCGGGCACCTTATTGTCGTCCTCCTGTGAGTCTATTTCTTCGATTCCGACGCAAAACTGATTATTAATTGTAACGTTCAGGGCCTCCTAATGTCGATGGAACACTCAAATTGCGTCGAGATTCAATATATCGTCCTCCAGCCGACTTGTATCCAAGGAGATATTGCTGTCTCGGGCACCATATGATCCTTCTCCTGAGAGTAGATTTTCCAATCCGACGCTAAACTTATAGTTAGTTCAGGTCCTCCTAATGACGATGGATCACTCAAATTGCGTCGAGAATCAATATATCGTCCTCCAGCCGACTTGTTTCCAAGGGGATATTGCTGTCTCGGGCACCATATGATCCTTCTCCTGAGAGTAGATTTTCGAATCCCACGCTAAACAGATAGTTAATTGAAACGTTCAGGGCCTCCTAATGACGATGAACACTAAAATTGCGACGAGATCCAAAACATCGTCCTTCAGCCGACTTGTCTCCAAGGGTCTATTGCTGCCTCGGGCACCTTATGGTCCGTCTCCAGTAAGTCTAGATTTTCGAATCCGACGCAAAACTGATAGTTAATTGTAACGTTCAGGACCTCCTAATGACGATGGATTACTCAAATTGCGTCGAGAGGTAATACATCGACCTCCAGCCGACTTGTCTACAAGGGCCATATTGCTGCCTCTGGATCCATGTGGTTCGTCGTCTGTGAGTAGGGATTTTCGAATCCGACGCGAAACTGATAGTTAATTGTAACGTTCAGGGCCTCCTAATGACGAAGGAGCACTCAAATTGCGTCGCGATTAAATACATCGTCCTCCATCTGACCGGTCTCCAAGGGGATATTGCTGCCTCGCGCACCTTATGGTCCGTCACCAGTAAGTCTAGATTTTCGAATCCGACGCAAAACTGATAGTTAAATGTAACGTTCAGGGCCTCCTAATGACGATGAACACTCAAATTGCGACGAGATCCAATACATCGTCCTTCAGCCGACTTGTCTCCAAGGGTCTATTGCAGCCTCGGGCACCTTATGGTCGTACTCCGGTGAGTCTAGATTTTCGAACCCGACGCAAAACTGATAGTTAATTGTAACGTTCAAGACCTCCTAATGACGATGGATCACTCAAATTGCGTCGAGATTAATATATCGTCCTCAAGCCGACTTGTTTCCAAGGGGATATTGCTGTCTCGGGCACCATATGATTCTTCTCCTGAGAGTAGATTTTCGAATCCGACGCTAAACTGATAGTTAATTGTAACGTTCAGGGCCTCCTAATGACGATGGAACATTCAAATTGCGTCGCGATTCAATACATCGTCCTCCAGCGTACTGGTCTCCAAGGGGATATTGCTGCCTCGGGCACCTTGTGATCCGTCTCCAGTAAGTCTAGATTTTCGAATCCGACGGAAAACTGAGAGTTAATTGCAACGTTCAGGGCCTCCTAAAGACGATGGAGCTCTCAAATTGCGTCGCGATACAATACAGCGTCCTCCAGCGGACTGGACTCCAAATTGATATTGCTGCCTCGGGCACCTTATGGGTCGTCTCCGGTAAGTCTAGATTTTCGAATCCGACGCAAAACTGATAGTTAATTGTAACGTTCAGGTCCTCCTAATGACGATGGATCACTCAAATTGCGTCGAGATTCAATATATCGTCCTTAAGCCGACTTGTCTCCAAGGGTCTATTGCTGCCTCGGGCACCTTATGGTCCGTCTCCAGTAAATCTAGATTTTCGAATCGAACGCAGAACAGATAGTTAATTGTAACTTTCATGTCCTCCTAATGACGATGGAACACTCAAATTGCGTCGAGATTCAATACATCGTCCATCAGCCGACTTGTCTCCATGGGTCTATTGCTTCCTCGGGCACCTTATTGTCGTCCTCCTGTGAGTCTATTTCTTCGATTCCGACGCAAAACTGATTATTAATTGTAACGTTCAGAGCCTCCTAATGTCGATGGAACACTCAAATTGCGTCGAGATTCAATATATCGTCCTCCAGCCGACTTGTATCCAAGGGGATATTGCTGTCTCGGGCACCATATGATCCTTCTCCTGAGAGTAGATTTTCGAATCCGCCGCTAAACTTATAGTTAATTGTAACGTTCAGGTCCTCCTAATGACGATGGATCACTCAAATTGCGTCGAGATTCAATATATCGTCCTCCAGCCGACTTGTTTCCAAGGGGATATTGCTGTCTCGGGCACCATATGATCCTTCTCCTGAGAGTAGATTTTCGAATCCCACGCTAAACAGATAGTTAATTGAAACGTTCAGGGCCTCCTAATGACGATGAACACTAAAATTGCGACGAGATCCAAAACATCGTCCTTCAGCCGACTTGTCTCCAAGGGTATATTGCTGCCTCGGGCACCTTATGGTCCGTCTCCAGTAAGTCTAGATTTTCGAATCCGACGCAAAACTGATAGTTAATTGTAACGTTCAGGACCTCCTAATGACGATGGATTACTCAAATTGCGTCGAGAGGTAATACATCGACCTCCAGCCGACTTGTCTACAAGGGCCATATTGCTGCCTCTGGATCCATGTGGTTCGTCGTCTGTGAGTAGGGATTTTCGAATCCGACGCGAAACTGATAGTTAATTGTAACGTTCAGGGCCTCCTAATGACGAAGGAGCACTCAAATTGCGTCGCGATTCAATACATCGTCCTCCAACTGACCGGTCTCCAAGGGGATATTGCTGCCTCGCGCACCTTATGGTCCGTCACCAGTATGTCTAGAATTTCGAATCCGACGCAAAACTGATAGTTAAATGTAACGTTCAGGGCCTCCTAATGACGATGAACACTCAAATTGCGACGAGATCCAATACATCGTCCTTCAGCCGACTTGTCTCCAAGGGTCTATTGCAGCCTCGGGCACCTTATGGTCGTACTCCTGTGATTCTAGATTTTCGAACCCGACGCAAAACTGATAGTTAATTGTAACGTTCAGGACCTCCTAATGACGATGGATCACTCAAATTGCGTCGAGATTAATATATCGTCCTCAAGCCGACTTGTTTCCAAGGGGATATTGCTGTCTCGGGCACCATATGATTCTTCTCCTGAGAGTAGATTTTCGAATCCGACGCTAAACTGATAGTTAATTGTAACGTTCAGGGCCTCCTAATGACGATGGAACATTCAAATTGCGTCGAGATTCAATACATCCTCCATCAGCCGACTTGTCTCCAAGGGTCTATTGCTTCCTCGGGCACCTTATGGTCGTTCTCCTGTGAGTCTAGATTTTCGAATCGAACGCAGAACAGATAGTTAATTGTAACTTTCAGGGCCACTTAATGACGATGGTACACTCATATTGAGTCGAGATTCAATACATCGGCCTCCAGCATACTTGTCTCCAAGGGTCTATAGCTGCATCGGGCACCATATGGTCGTTCTTCTGTGAGTAGATTTTCTAATCCGACGCAAAACTAATAGTTAATTGTAACGTTCAGGGCCTCCTAATGACGATGGAGCATTCAAATTGCGTCGCGATTCAATACATCGTCCTCCAGCGGACTGGTCTCCAAGGGGATATTGCTGCCTCGGGCACCTTATGGTCCGTCTCCAGTAAGTCTAGATTTTCGAATCCGACGGAAAACTGAGAGTTAATTGTAACGTTCAGGGCCTCCTAAAGACGATGGAGCACTCAAATTGCGTTGCGATACAATACAGCGTCGTCCAGCGGACTGGACTCGAAAGGGATATTGCTGCCTCGGGCACCTTATGGCTCGTCTCCAGTAAGTCTTGATTTTCGAATCCGACGCAAAACTGATAGTTAAATGTAACGTTCAGGGCCTTCCCATGACGATGGAAAACACAAATTGCGTCGCGATCCAATACATCGTCCTTCTGCCGACTTAACTTCAAGGGTCTTTTGCTGCTTCGAGCACCTTATGATCGTTCTCCCGAGAGTCTAGATTTTCAAACCCGACGCAAACGTGATAGTTAATTGTAACGTTCAGGGCCACCTAATGACGATGGAACTTCAAATTGCGTCGAGATTAAATACATCGTTCTTCAGCCGACTTGTCTCCAAGGGTCTATTGCTTCCTCGGACACCTTATGGTCGTTCTCCTGTGAGTCTAGATTTTCGTATCCAACGCAGAACAGATAGTTAATTGTAACTTTCAGGGCCTCCTAATGACGATGGTACACTCGAATGGAGTCGAGATTCAATACATCGTCCTCCAGCCGACTTGTCACCAAGGGTCTTTTGCTGCCTCGGGCACCTCATGATCGTTCTCCTGTGAGTCTAGAATTTCAAACCCGACGGAAAACTGATAGTTAATGGTAACGTTCAGGGCCTCCTAATGACGATGGAACATTCAAATTGCGTCGAGATTCAATACATCGTCATTCAGCCCACTTGTCTCAAAGGGTCTATTGCTTCCTCGGGCACCCATGGTCGTTCTCCTGTGAGTCTAGATATTCGAATCGAACGCAGAACAGATAGTTAATTGTAACTTTCAGGGCCTCCTAATGACGATGGTACACTCAAATTGAGTCGAGATTCAATACATCGTCCTCCAGCCGACTTGTCTCCAAGGGTCTATTGCAGCCTCGGGCACCTTATGGTCGATCTCCAGTGAGTCTAGATTTTCTAATCCGTCGCAAAACTGATAGTTAATTGTAGCGTTCATGGCCTAATGACGATGGAACACTAAAATTGCCTCGAGATTCAATACATCGTCCTCCATCGGACTTGTTCTCCAAGGGGATATTGCTGCCTCGGGCACCTTATGGTCCGTCTCCAGTAAGTCTAGATTTTCGATTCCGACGCAAAACTGATAGTTAATTGTAACGTTCAGGTCCTCCTAATGACGATGGATCACTCAAATTGCGTCGAGATTCAATTTATCGTCCTCCAGCCGACTTGTTTCCAAGGGGATATTGCTGTCTCGGGCACCATATGATCCTTCTCCTGAGAGTAGATTTCCGAATCCGACGCTAAACTTATAGTTAATTGTAACGTTCAGGGCCTCCTAAAGACGATGGAGCACTCAAATTGCGTCGCGATACAATACAGCGTCGTCCAGCGGACTGGACTCGAAAGGGATATTGCTGCCTCGGGCACCTTATGGCTCGTCTCCAGTAAGTCTTGATTTTCAAATCCGACGCAAAACTGATAGTTAAATGTAACGTTCAGGGCCTCCTAGTGACGATGAACACTCAAATTGCGACGAAATCCAATACATCGTCCTTCTGCCGACTTGACTTCAAGGGTCTTTTGCTGCCTCGAGCACCTTATGATCGTTCTCCTGTGAGTCTAGATTTTCGAACCCGACGCATACCTGATAGTTAATTGTAACGTTCAGGGCCACCTAATCACGATGGAACATTCAAATTGCGTCGAGATTCAATACATCGTCCTTCAGCCGACTTGTCTCCAAGGGTCTATTGCTTCCTCGGGTACCTTATTGTCGTTCTCCTGTGAGTCTAGTTCTACGATTCCGACGCAAAACTGATTGTTAACTGTAACGTTCAGGGCCTCCTAATGTCGATGGAACACTCAAATTGCGTCGAGATTCAATATATCGTCCTCCAGCCGACTTGTATCCAAGGGGATATTGCTGTCTCGGGCACCATATGATCCTTCTCCTGAGAGTAGATTTTCGAATCCGACGCAAAACTGATAGTTAATTGTAAAGTTCAGGGCCTCCTAATGACGATGGAACACTCAAACTGCGTCGAGATTCAATACATCGTCCTTCAGCCGACTTGTCTCCAAGGGTCTATTGCTTCCTCGGACACCTTATGGTCGTTCTCCTGTGAGTCCAGATTTTCGAATCCAATGCAGAACAGATAGTTAATTGTAACTTTCAGGGCCTCCTAATGACGATGGTACACTAGAATTGAGTCGAGATTCAATACATCGTCCTCCAGCCGACTTGTCAACAAGGGTCTATTCAGCCACGGGCACCTTATGGTCGTTCTCCTGTGAGTCTAGATTTTCGAATCGAACGCAGAACAGATAGTTAATTGTAACTTTCAGGGCCTCCTAATGACGATGGTACACTCGAATTGAGTCGAGATTCAATACATCGTCCTCCAGCCGACTTGTCACCAAGGGTCTTTTGCGCCTCGGGCACCTTATGGTCGTTCTACTGTGAGTGTATATTTTCGAACCCGACGCAAAACTGATAGTTAATTGTAACGTTCAGGGCCACCTAATGACGATGGAACACTCAAATTGTGTCGAGATTCAGTACATCGGCCTTCAGCCGACTTGTCTCCAAGGGGATATTGCTGTCTCGGGCACCATATGAACCTTCTGTGAGTCTAGATTTTCGAATCCGACGCAAAAATGATAGTTAATTGTAACGTTCAGGGCCACCTAATGACGATTGAATACTCAAATTGCGTCGAGATACAATACATCGTCCTCCAGCCGACTTGTCTAGAAGGAGATATTGCTGCCTCGGGCAACAAATGGTTCGTCTGCTGTGAGTCTAGATTTTTGAATCCGACGCGAAACTGATAGTTAATTGTAACGTTCAGGGCCACCTAATGACGATGGAACAGTCAAATTGCGTTGAGAGTCAATACATCGACCTCCAACCGTCTTGTCTACAAGGGGATATTGCTGCCTCGGGCTCCATGTGGTTGGTCTCCTGTGACTCGGGATTTTCGAATCCGACGCAGAACTGATTGTTAATTGTAAGTTCAGGGCCTCCTGTTTACGATGGAACACTCAAATTGCGTCGCGATCCAATACATCGTCCTCCAGCCGACTTGTCTCCAAGGGTCTATTGCTGCCTCGGGCAATTTATGGTCGTTCTCCTGTGAGTCTAGATTTTCTAATCCGACGAACAACTGATTATTAATTGTAACGTTCAGGCCCTAATAATGACGATGGAACACTCAAATTGCATCGAGATTGAATATATCGTCCTCCGGCCGACTTGTATCCAGGGTATATTGCTGTCTCGGGCACCATATGATCCCTCTCCTGTGAGTCTAGATTTTCAAATCCGACGCACAACTGATAGTTAATTGTAGTCTTCAGGGCCTCCTAATGACGATGGAACACTCAAATTGCGTCGAGAGTAAATACATCGACCTCCAACCGTCTTGTCTACAAGGGGATATTGCTGCCTCGGGCTCCATGTGGTTGGTCTCCTGTGAGTCGGGATTTTCGAATCCGACGCAGAACTGATTGTTAATTGTAAATTCAGGGCCTCCTGTTTACGATGGAACACTCAAATTGCGTCGCGATCCAATACATCGTCCTCCAGCCGACTTGTCTCCAAGGGTCTATTGCTGCCTCGGGCAATTTATGGTCGTTCTCCTGTGAGTCTAGATTTTCTAATCCGACGAAAAACTGATTATTAATTGTAACGTTCAGGCCCTAATAATGACGATGGAACACTCAAATTGCATCGAGATTGAATATATCGTCCTCCGGCCGACTTGTATCCAGGGTATATTGCTGTCTCGGGCACCATATGATCCCTCTCCTGTGAGTGGATTTTCAAATCCGACGCTAAAATGATAGTTAATTGTAACGCTCAGGGCCTCCTAATGACGATGGAACACTCAAATACCGTCGAGATTCAATACATCGTCCTTCAGCCGACTTGTCTCCAAGGGTCTAATGCTGCCTCGGGCACCTTATGGTCGTTCTAATGTGAGTCTAGATTTTCGAATCCGACGCTAAACTGATAGTTAATTGCTACGTTCAGGGCCTCCTAATGACGATGGAACATTCAAATTGCGTCGAGATTCAATACATCGGCCTCCAGTCGACTTGTGTACAAGGGGATATTGCTGCCTCGGGCTCCATGTGGTACGTCTCCTGTGAGTCGGAATTTTCGAATCCGACGCGGAACTGATAGTTAATTGTAAAGTTCAGCGCATCCTAATGACGATGGAACACTCAAATTGCGTCGAGATTCAATACATAGGCCTCCAGCCGACTTGTCTCCAATGGTCTGACGCTGCCTCGGGCACCATATGGTCGTTCTCCTGTGAGTCTAGATTTACTAATCCGACGCAAAACTGATTGTTAATTGTAAGTTCAGGGCCTGCTAGTAACGATGGAACACTCAAATTGCGTCGCGATCCAATACATCGTCCTCCAGCCGACTTGTCTCCAAGGGTCTATTGCTGCCTCGGGCAATATATGGTCGTTCTCCTGTGAGTGTAGATTTTCTAATCCGACGCAAAACTGATTATTAATTGTACCGTTCAGGGCCTAATAATGACGATGGAACACTCTAATTGCGTCGAGATTCAATATATCGTCCCCGGCCGACTTGTATCCAGGGGATATTGCTGTCTCGGGCACCATGTGATCCTTCTCCTGTGAGTAGATTTTCGAATCCGACGCTAAAATGATACTTAATTGTAACGTTCAGGGCCTCCTAATGACGATGGAACACTCTAATACCGTCGAGATCAATACATCGTCCTTCAGCCGACTTGTCTCCAAGGGTCTAATGCTGCCTCGGGCACCTTATGGTCGTTCTCCTGTGAGTCTAGATTTTCGAATCCGACGCTAAACTGATAGTTAATTGCTACGTTCAGGGCCTCCTAATGACGATGGACCACTCAAATTGCGTCGAGATTCAATACATCGTCCTTCAGCCGACTTTTCTAGAAAGTGACTATTGTAGCCTCGGGCGCCTTATGGTCGTTCTCCTGTGAGTCTAGATTTTCAAACCCGAAGCAAAACTGATAGTTAATTGTAACGTTCAGGGCCACCTAATGACGATGGAACATTCAAATTGCGTCGAGATTCAATACATCGGCCTCCAGTCGACTTGTCTACAAGGGGATATTGCTGCCTCGGGCTCCATGTGGTACGTCTCCTGTGAGTCGGGATTTTCGAATCCGACGCGGAACTGATAGTTAATTGTAAAGTTCAGCGCATCCTAATGACGATGGAACACTCAAATTGCGTCGAGATTCAATACATAGGCCTCCAGCCGACTTGTCTCCAATGGTCTGACGCTGCCTCGGGCACCATATGGTCGTTCTCCTGTGAGTCTAGATTTTCTAATCCGACGCAAAACTGATTATTAATTGTAACGTTCAGGGCCTAATAATGACGATGGAACACACTAATTGCGTCGAGATTCAATATATCGTCCTCCAGCCGACTTGTATCCAAGTGGATATTGTTGTCTCGGGCACCATGTGATCCTTCTCCTGTGAGTAGATTTTCGAATCCGACGCTAAACTGATGGTTAATTGTAACGTTCAGCGCCTCCTAATGACGATGGAACACTCAAATTGCGTCGAGTGTGAATACATCGACCTCCAGCCGACTTGTCTACAAGGGGACCTTATGGTCAGTCTCCAGTGAGTCTATATTTTCGAACCCGACGCAAAACTGATAGTTAATTGTAACGTTCAGGGCCACCTAATGACGATGGAACACTCAAATTGCGTCGAGATTCAGTACATTGGCCTTCAGCCGACTTGTCTCCAAGGGGATATTGCTGACTCGGGCACCATATGATCCTTCTCCTGTGAGTAGATTATCGAATCCGACGCTAAAATGATAGTTAATTGTAACGTTCAGCGCATCCTAATGACGATGGAACACTCAAATTGCGTCGAGTTTCAATACATAGGCCTCCAGCCGACTTGTCTCCAATGGTCTGATGCTGCCTCGGGCACCATATGGTCAATCTCCTGTGAATCTAGATTTACTAATCCGACGCAAAACTGATTGTTAATTGTAAGTTCAGGGCCTCCTAGTTACGATGGAACACTCAAATTGCGTCGCGATCCAATACATCGTCCTCCAGCCGTTTTGTCTCCAAGGGTCTATTGCTGCCTCGGGCAATATATGGTCTTTCTCCCGTGAGTCTAGATTTTCTAATCCGACGCAAAACTGATTATTAATTATAACGTTCAGGGCCTAATAATGACGATGGAACACTCAAATACCGTCGAGATTCAATACATCGTCCTTCAGCCGACTTGTCTCCAAGGGGCTATTTCTGCCTCGGGCACCTTATGGTCGTTCTCCTGTGAGTCTAGATTTTCTAATCCGACGCAAAACTGATAGTTAATTGTAACGTTCAGGGATTTCTAATGACGATGGAACATTCAAATTGCGTCGCGATTCAATACATCGTCCTCCAGCGGACTGGTGTCCAAGGGGATATTGCTGCCTCGGGCACCTTATGATCGTTCTCCTGTGAGTCTATATTATCGAACCCGACGCAAAACTGATAGTTAATTGTAACGTTCAGGGCCACCTAATGACGATGGAACACTCAAATTGCGTCGAGATTCAGTACATTGGCCTTCAGCCGACTTGTCTCCAAGGGGATATTGCTGTCTCGGGCACCATATGAACCTTCTCCTGTGAGTCTACATTTTCGAATCCGACGCAAAAATGATAGTGAATTGTAACGTTCAGCGCCTCCTAATGACGTTAGAACACTCAAATTGCGTCGAGATACAATACATCGTCCTCCAGCCGACTTGTCTCCAAGGGTCTATTGCTGCCTCGACAACCAAATGGTCCGTCTTCTGTAAGTCTAGATTTTTGAATCCGACGCGAAACTGATAGTTAATTGTAACGTTCAGGGCCTCCTAATGACGATGGTACAGTCAAATTGCGTCGAGAGTCAATACATCGACCTCTTGCCGTCTTGTCTACAAGGGGATTTTGCTGCCTCGGGCTCTCTCTCTTTTGAGTCGGGATTTTCGAATCCGACGCAGAACTGATAGTTCATTGTAACGTTCAGGGCCTCCTAATGACGATGGAACATTCAAGTTGCGTCGCGATTCAATACATCGTCTTCCAGCGGACAGGTCTCCAAGGGGATATTGCTGCCTCGGGCAACTTATGGTCCGTCTCCAGTGACACTAGATTTTCGAATCCGACGCAAAACTGATAGTTAATTGTAACGTTCAGGGCCAACTAATGGCGGAGGAACACTCAAATTGCGTCGCGATCCAATACATCGTACTTCTGCCGACCTGACTTCAAGGGTCTTTTGCTGTCTCAGCCACCTTATGATCGTTCTCTTGTGAGTCTAGATTTTCGAACCCGACGCAAAACTGATAGTTAATTGTAACGTACAGGGCCACCTAATGACGACGGAACATTCAAATTGCGTCGAGATTCAATACTTCGGCCTCCAGCCGACTTGTCTCCAAGGGTCTATTGCTGCCTCGGGCACCATATGGTCGTTCTCCTGTGAGTCTAGATGTACTAATCCGACGCATAACTGATTGTTAATTGTAAGTTCAGGGCCTCCTAATGACGATGGAACACTCAAATTGCGTCGAGATTCAATATATCGTCCTCCAGGCGACTTGTATCCAAGGGGATATTGCTGTCTCGGGCACCATATGTTCCTTCTCCTGTGAGCTGATTTTCGAATCCGATGATGGTCAATTGTAACGTTCAGGGCCTCCTAATGACGATGGAACACTCAAATTGCGTCGAGAGTCAATACATCGACCTCCAGCCGACATGTCTACAAGCGTCTATTGCTGCCTCGGACACCTTAAGATCGTTCTCCTGTGAGGCTAGATTTTCGAACCTGACGCAAAACTCATAGTTAATTGTTACGTTCAGGGCCACCTAATGACGATGGAACACTCACATTGCGTCGAGATTCAATACATCGTCCTCCAGCCGACTGGTCTCCAAGGGCATATTGCTGCCTCGGGCACCTTATGGTCCGTCTCCAGTGAGTCTAGATTTTCGATTCCGACGCAAAACTGATAGTTAATTGTAACGTTCAGGTCCTCCTAATGACGATGGAACACTCAAATTGCGTCGAGATTCAATATATCGTTCTTCAGCCGACTTGCCTCCAAGGGTCTATTGCTGCCTCGGGCAACTTATGGTCCGTCTCCAGTAAGTCTAGATTTTCGAATCGAACGCAGAACAGATAGTTAATTGTAACTTTCAGGTCCTCCTAATGACGATGGAACACTCAAATAGCGTCGAGATTCAATACATCGTCCTTCAGCCGACTTGACTCCAAGGGTCTATAGCTGCCTCGGGCAACTTATGGTCCGTCTCCAGTAAGTCTAGATTTTCGAATCGAACGCAGAACAGATAGTTAATTGTAACTTTCAGGTCCTCCTAATGACGATGGAACACTCAAATTGCGTCGAGATTCAATATATCGTCCTCCAGCCGACTTGTATCCAAGGGGATATTGCTGTCTCGGGCACCATATGATCCTTCTCCTGTGAGTAGATTATCGAATCCGACGCTAAACTGATAGTTAACTGTAACGATTGAACATTCAAATTGCGTCGAGATTCAATACATCGTCATTCAGCCGACTTGTCTCCAAGCGTCTATTGCTTCCTCGGGCACCTCATGGTCGTTCTCCTGTGAGTCTAGATTTTCGAATCGAACGCAGAACAGATAGTTAATTGTAACTTTCAGCGCATCCTAATGACGATGGAACACTCAAATTGCGTCGAGATTCAATACATAGGCTTCCAGCCGACTTGTCTCCAGAGGTCTGACGCTGCCTCGGGCACCATATGGTCCGTCTTCTATAAGTCTAGATTTTTGAATCCGACGCGAAACTGATAGTTAATTGTAACGTTCAGGGCCTCCTAATGACGATGGTACAGTCAAATTGCGTCGAGAGTCAATACATCGACCTCTTGCCGTCTTGTCTACAAGGGGATTTTGCTGTCTCGGGCTCTCTCTCTTTTGAGTCGGGATTTTCGAATCCGACGCAGAACTGATAGTTAATTGTAACGTTCAGGGCCTCCTAATGACGATGGAACATTCAAGTTGCGTCGCGATTCAATACATCGTCCTCCAGCGGACAGGTCTCCAAGGGGATATTGCTGCCTCGGGCAACTTATGGTCCGTCTCCAGTGACTCTAGATTTTCGAATCCGACGCAAAACTCATAGTTAATTGTAACGTTCAGGGCCAACTAATGGCGAAGGAACACTCAAATTGCGTCGCGATCCAATACATCGTACTTCTGCCGACCTGACTTCAAGGGTCTTTTGCTGTCTCAGCCACCTTATGATCGTTCTCTTGTGAGTCTAGATTTTCGAACCCGACGCAAAACTGATAGTTAATTGTAACGTACAGGGCCACCTAATGACGACGGAACATTCAAATTGCGTCGAGATTCAATACTTCGGCCTCCAGCCGACTTGTCTCCAAGGGTCTATTGCTGCCTCGGGCACCATATGGTCGTTCTCCTGTGAGTCTAGATGTACTAATCCGACGCAAAACTGATTGTTAATTGTAAGTTCAGGGCCTCCTAATGACGATGGAACACTCAAATTGCGTCGAGATTCAATATATCGTCCTCCAGGCGACTTGTATCCAAGGGGATATTGCTGTCTCGGGCACCATATGTTCCTTCTCCTGTGAGCAGATTTTCGAATCCGCTGATGGTCAATTGTAACGATCAGGGCCTCCTAATGACGATGGAACACTCAAATTGCGTCGAGAGTCAATACATCGACCTCCAGCCGACATGTCTACAAGCGTCTATTGCTGCCTCGGACAACTTAAGATCGTTCTCCTGTGAGGCTAGATTTTCGAACCTGACGCAAAACTCATAGGTAATGGTTACGTTCAGGGCCACCTAATGACGATGGAACACTCACATTGCGTCGAGATTCAATACATCGTCCTCCAGCCGACTGGTCTCCAAGGGCATATTGCTGCCTCGGGCACCTTATGGTCCGTCTCCAGTGAGTCTAGATTTTCGATTCCGACGCAAAACTGATAGTTAATTGTAACGTTCAGGTCCTCCTAATGACGATGGAACACTCAAATTGCGTCGAGATTCAATATATCGTTCTTCAGCCGACTTGCCTCCAAGGGTCTATTGCTGCCTCGGGCAACTTATGGTCCGTCTCCAGTAAGTCTAGATTTTCGAATCGAACGCAGAACAGATAGTTAATTGTAACTTTCAGGTCCTCCTAATGACGATGGAACACTCAAATAGCGTCGAGATTCAATACATCGTCCTTCAGCCGACTTGACTCCAAGGGTCTATAGCTGCCTCGGGCAACTTATGGTCCGTCTCCAGTAAGTCTAGATTTTCGAATCGAACGCAGAACAGATAGTTAATTGTAACTTTCAGGTCCTCCTAATGACGATGGAACACTCAAATTGCGTCGAGATTCAATATATCGTCCTCCAGCCGACTTGTATCCAAGGGGATATTGCTGTCTCGGGCACCATATGATCCTTCTCCTGTGAGTAGATTATCGAATCCGACGCTAAACTGATAGTTAACTGTAACGATTGAACATTCAAATTGCGTCGAGATTCAATACATCGTCATTCAGCCGACTTGTCTCCAAGCGTCTATTGCTTCCTCGGGCACCTCATGGTCGTTCTCCTGTGAGTCTAGATTTTCGAATCGAACGCAGAACAGATAGTTAATTGTAACTTTCAGCGCATCCTAATGACGATGGAACACTCAAATTGCGTCGAGATTCAATACATAGGCTTCCAGCCGACTTGTCTCCAGAGGTCTGACGCTGCCTCGGGCACCATATGGTCCGTCTTCTATAAGTCTAGATTTTTGAATCCGACGCGAAACTGATAGTTAATTGTAACGTTCAGGGCCTCCTAATGACGATGGTACAGTCAAATTGCGTCGAGAGTCAATACATCGACCTCTTGCCGTCTTGTCTACAAGGGGATTTTGCTGTCTCGGGCTCTCTCTCTTTTGAGTCGGGATTTTCGAATCCGACGCAGAACTGATAGTTAATTGTAACGTTCAGGGCCTCCTAATGACGATGGAACATTCAAGTTGCGTCGCGATTCAATACATCGTCCTCCAGCGGACAGGTCTCCAAGGGGATATTGCTGCCTCGGGCAACTTATGGTCCGTCTCCAGTGACTCTAGATTTTCGAATCCGACGCAAAACTCATAGTTAATTGTAACGTTCAGGGCCAACTAATGGCGAAGGAACACTCAAATTGCGTCGCGATCCAATACATCGTACTTCTGCCGACCTGACTTCAAGGGTCTTTTGCTGTCTCAGCCACCTTATGATCGTTCTCTTGTGAGTCTAGATTTTCGAACCCGACGCAAAACTGATAGTTAATTGTAACGTACAGGGCCACCTAATGACGACGGAACATTCAAATTGCGTCGAGATTCAATACTTCGGCCTCCAGCCGACTTGTCTCCAAGGGTCTATTGCTGCCTCGGGCACCATATGGTCGTTCTCCTGTGAGTCTAGATGTACTAATCCGACGCAAAACTGATTGTTAATTGTAAGTTCAGGGCCTCCTAATGACGATGGAACACTCAAATTGCGTCGAGATTCAATATATCGTCCTCCAGGCGACTTGTATCCAAGGGGATATTGCTGTCTCGGGCACCATATGTTCCTTCTCCTGTGAGCAGATTTTCGAATCCGCTGATGGTCAATTGTAACGATCAGGGCCTCCTAATGACGATGGAACACTCAAATTGCGTCGAGAGTCAATACATCGACCTCCAGCCGACATGTCTACAAGCGTCTATTGCTGCCTCGGACAACTTAAGATCGTTCTCCTGTGAGGCTAGATTTTCGAACCTGACGCAAAACTCATAGGTAATGGTTACGTTCAGGGCCACCTAATGACGATGGAACACTCACATTGCGTCGAGATTCAATACATCGTCCTCCAGCCGACTGGTCTCCAAGGGCATATTGCTGCCTCGGGCACCTTATGGTCCGTCTCCAGTGAGTCTAGATTTTCGATTCCGACGCAAAACTGATAGTTAATTGTAACGTTCAGGTCCTCCTAATGACGATGGATCACTCAAATTGCGTCGAGATTCAATATATCGTCCTTCAGCCGACTTGCCTCCAAGGGTTTATTGCTGCCTCGGGCAACTTATGGTCCGTCTCCAGTAAGTCTAGATTTTCGAATCGAACGCAGAACAGATAGTTAATTGTAACTTTCAGGTCCTCCTAATGACGATGGAACACTCAAATTGAGTTGAGATTCAATACATCGTCCTTCAGCCGACTTGACTCCAAGGGTCTATTGCTGCCTCGGGCAACTTATGGTCCGTCTCCAGTAAGTCTAGATTTTCGAATCGAACGCAGAACAGATAGTTAATTGTAACTTTCAGGTCCTCCTAATGACGATGGAACACTCAAATAGCGTCGAGATTCAATATATCGTCCTCCAGCCGACTTGTATCCAAGGGGATATTGCTGTCTCGGGCACCATATGATCCTTCTCCTGTGAGTAGATTTTCGAATCCGACGCTTAACTGATAGTTAACTGTAACGTTCAGGGCCTCCTAATGACGATGGAACACTCAAATTGCGTGAGAGACAATACATCGACCTCCAGCGGACTTGTCTACAAGGGGATATTGCTGCCTCGGGCTCCATGTGGTTCGTCTCTTGTGAGTCGGGATTTTCGAATCCGACGCGGAACTGATAGTTAATTGTAAAGTTCAGCGCATCCTAATGACGATGGAACACTCAAATTGCGTCGCGATCCAATACATCGTCCTCCAGCCGACTTGTCTCCAAGGGTCTATTACTGCCTCGGGCACCTTATGGTCGTTCTCCTGTGAGTCTAGATTTTCTAATCCGACGCAAAACTGATAGTTAATTGTAACGTTCAGGGCCACTTATTACGATGAACATTCAAATTGCGTCGAGATTCAATACATCGGCCACCAGCCGACTTGTCTCCAAGGGTCTATTGCTGCCTCGGGCACCATATGGTCGCTCTCCTGTGAGTCTAGATTTACTAATCCGACGCAAAACTGATGGTTATTTGTAAGTTCAGGGCCTCCTAATGACGATGGAACACGCAAATTGCGTCGAGATTCAATTCATCGTCCTCCAGCCGACTTGTCTACAAGGGGATATTGCTGCATCGGGCTCCATGTGGTCCGTCTCCTGTGAGTTGGGATTTTCGAATCTGATTCGAATCTGATATTTAATTGTAATGTTCAGGGCCTCCTAATGATGATGGAGGATTCAAATTGCGTCGCGATTCAATACATCGTCCTCCAGCGGACTGGTGTCCAAGGGGATATTGCTGCCTCGGGCACCTTATGATCGTTTTCCTGTGAGTCTATATTTTCGAACCCGACGCAAAACTGATAGTTAATTGTAACGTTCAGGGCCACCTTATGACGATGGAACACTCAAATTGCGTCGAGATTCAGTACATTGGCCTTCAGCCGACTTGTCTCCAAGGGGATATTGCTGTCCCGGGCACCATATGAACCTTCTCCTGTGAGTCAACATTTTCGAATCCGACGCAAAATTGATAGTGAATTGTAACGTTCAGCGCCTCCTAATGACGTTAGAACACTCAAATTGCGTCGAGATATAATACATCGTCCTCCAGCCGACTTGTCGAGCAGGGGATATTGCTTCCTCGGGCACCAAATGGTTCGTCTCCTGTGAGTCGGGATTTTCGAATCCGACGCAGAACTGATAGTTAATTGTAACGTTCAGGGCCTCCTAATGACGATGGAACACTCAAGTTGCGTCGCGATTCAATACATCGTCCACCAGCGGACAGGTCTCCAAGGGGATATTGCTGCCTCGGGCAACTTATGGTCCGTCTCCAGTGACTCTAGATTTTCGAATCCGACGCTAAATTGATAGTTAATTGTAACGTTCAGGGCCTCCTAATGGCGAAGGAACACTCAAATTGCGTCGCGATCCAATACATCGTCCTCCAGCCGACTTGTCTCCATGGGTCTATTGCTGCCTCGGGCACTTTATGATCGTTCTCCTGTGAGTCTAGATTTTCTAATCCGACGCAAAACTGATTGTTAATTGTAAGTTCAGGGCCTCCTAATGACGATGGAACACTCAAATTGCGTCGAGATTCAATATATCGTCCTCCAGCCGACTTGTATCCAAGGGGATACTGTGGTCTCGGGCACCATTTGTACCTTCCCCTGTAAGTAGATTTTCGAATCCGACGCTAAACTGATAGTTAATTGTAACGTTCAGGGCCTCCTAATGACGATGGAACACTCAAATTGCGTCGAGTGTCTATACATCGACCTCCAGCCGACTTGTCTACAAAGGGGTATTGCTGCCTCGGGCACCTTATTGTCGGGATCCGGTAAGTCTAGTATTTCGAACCCGACGCAAAACTGATACTTAATTGTAACGTTCAGGGCCACCTAATGACGATGAACATTCAAATTGCGTCGAGATTCAATACATCGGCCTCCAGCCGACTTGTCTCCAAGGGTCTATTGCTGACTCGGGCAATATATGGTCGTTCTGTTGTGAGTCTAGATTTTCGAACCCGACGCAAAACTGATAGTTAATTGTAACGTTCAGGGCCTCCCAATGACGATGGAACACTCAAATTGCGTCGCGATTCAATTATCGTCCTCCAGCGGACTGGTCTCCAAGGGGATAATGCTGCCTCGGGCACCTTATGGTCCGTCTAGAATCCGACGGAGAGCTGATAGTTAATTGTAGCCTTCAGGGCCTCCTAATGACGATGGAGCACTCAAATTGCGTCGCGATTCAATACATCGTCCTCCAGCGAACTGGTCTCCAAGGGGATAATGCTGCCTCGGGCACCTTATGGTCCGTCTCCAATAAGTCTAGATTTTCGAATCCAACACAAAACTGATAGTTAATTGTAACGTTCAGGGCCTTCTAATGACGATGGAACACTCGAATTGCGTCGCGATCCAATACGTCGTCCTTCTGCCGACTTGACTTCAAGGGTCTTTTGCTGCCTCGGGCACCTTATGATCGTTCTCTTGTGAGTCTAGATATTCGAACCCGACGCAAAACTGATAGTTAATTGTAACGTTCAGGGCCACCTAATGACGATGAACATTCAAATTGCGTCGAGATTCAATACATCGGCCTCCAGCCGACTTGTCTCCAAGGGTCTATTGCTGCCTCGGGCAGCATATGGTCGTTCTCCTGTGAGTCTAGATTTACTTATCCGACGCAAAACTGATTGTTAATTGTAAGTTCAGGGCCTCCTAATGATGATGGAGCATTCAAATTGCGTCGCGATTCAGTACATTGTCCTCCAGCGGACTGGTGTCCAAGGGGATATTGCTGCCTCGGGCACCTTATGATCGTTCTCCTGTGAGTCTATATTTTCGAACCCGACGCAAAACTTATAGTTAATTGTAACGTTCAGGGCCACCTTATGACGATGGAACACTCAAATTGCGTCGAGATTCAGTACATTGGCCTTCAGCCGACTTGTCTCCAAGGGGATATTGCTGTCCCGGGCACCATATGAACTTTCTCCTGTGAGTCAACATTTTCGAATCCGACGCAAAAATGATAGTGAATTGTAACGTTCAGCGCCTCCTAATGACGTTAGAACACTCAAATTGCGTCGAGATACAATACATCGTCCTCCAGCCGACTTGTCTAGAGGGGGATATTGCTGCCTCGGGCACCAAATGGTTCGTCTCCTGTGAGTCGGGATTTTCGAATCCGACGCAGAACTGATAGTTAATTGTAACGTTCAGGGCCTCCTAATGGCGAAGGAACACTCAAATTGCGTCGCGATCCAATACATCGTCCCCCAGCCGACTTGTCTCCATGGGTCTATTGCTGCCTCGGGCACTTTATGATCGTTCTCCTGTGAGTCTAGATTTTCTAATCCGACGCAAAACTGATTGTTAATTGTAAGTTCAGGGCCTCCTAATGAAGATGGAACACTCAAATTGCGTCGAGATTCAATATATCGTCCTCCAGCCGACTTGTATCCAAGGGGATATTGTGGTCTCGGGCACAATTTGTACCTTCCCCTGTAAGTAGATTTTCGAATCCGACGCAAAAAATGATACTTAATTGTAACGTTCAGGGCCTCCTAATGACGATGGAACACTCAAATTGCGTCGAGTGTCTGTACATCGACCTCCAGCCGACTTGTCTACAAGGGGATATTGCTGCATCGGGCTCCATGTGGTCCGTCTCCTGTGAGTCGGAATTTTCGAATCTGACGCGAAACTGTTATTTAATTGTAACATTGAGGGCCTCCTAATGACGATGGAACATTCAAATTGCGTCGCGATTCAATACATCGTCCTCCTGCGGACTGGTGTCCAAGGGGATATTGCTGCCTCGGGCACCTTATAGTAAGTCTCCAGTGAGTCTAGATTTTCGAATCCGACGAAAAACCGATAGTTAATTGTAATATTCAGGGCCTCCTAATGACGATGGAACACTAAAATTGCGTCGCAATCCATCCATCGTATTCCAGCCGACTTGTCTCCAAGTGTCTATTGCTGCCTCGGGCACCTTATGATCGTTCTCCTCTGAGTCTATATTTTCGAACCCGACGCAAAAATGATAGTTAATTGTAACGTTCAGGGCCTCCTAATGACGATGGAACACTCAAATTGCGTCGAGATACAATACATCATCCTCCAGCCGACTTGTCTAGAAGGAGATATTGCTGCCTCGGGAACCAAATGGTCCGTCTCCTGTGAGTCTAGATTTTTGAGTCCGACGCGAAACTGATAGTTAATTGCAACGTTCAGCGCCTCCTAATGACGATGGAACACTCAAATTGCGTCGCGATCCAATACATCGTTCTTCTGCCGACCTGACTTTAAGGGTCTTTTGCTGCCTCGGGCACATTATGATCGTTCTCCTGTGAGTCTAGCTTTTCGAACCCGACGCAAAAATGATAGTTAATTGTAACGTTCAGGGCCTCCTAATGACGATGGAACACTCAAATTGCGTCGCGATCCAATACATCGTTCTTCTGCCGACTTGACTTTAAGGGTCTTTTGCTGTCTCGGGCACCAAATGGTCCGTCTCCTGTGAGTCTAGAATTTCAAATCCGACGCACAACTGATAGTCAATTGTAGCCTTCAGGGCCTCCTAATGACGATGGAACACTCAAATTGCGTCGAGATACAATACATCGTCCTCCAGCCGACTTGTCTAGAAGGAGATATTGCTGCCTCGGGAACCAAATGGTCCGTCTCCTGTGAGTCTAGATTTTTGAGTCCGACGCGAAACTGATAGTTAATTGCAACGTTCAGAGCCTCCTAATGACGATGGAACACTCAAATTCCGTCGAGAGTCAATACATCTAACTCCAGCCGATTTGTCTACAAGGGGAAATTGCTGCCTCGGGCTCCATGTGGTTCGTCTCCTGTGAGTCGAGATTTTCGAATCCGACGCGGAACTGATTGTTAATTGTAAAGATCAGCGCATCCTAATGACGACGGAGCACTCAAATTGCGTCGAGATTCAATACATAGGCCTCCAGCCGACTTGTCTCCAATGGACTGACGCTGCCTCGGGCACCATATGGTCGTTCTCCTGTGAGTCTAGATTTACTAATCCGACGCAAAACTGATTGTTAATTGTAAGTTCAGGGCCCCCTAGTTGCGATGGAACACTCAAATTGCGTCGCGATCCAATAGATCGTCTTCCAGCCGACTTGTCTCCAAGGGTCTATTGCTACCTCGGGCAATATATGGTTGTTCTCCTGTGAGTCTAGATTTTCTAATCCGACGCAAAACTGATTAGTAATTGTAACGTTCAGGGAATAATAATGACGATGGAACACTATAATTGCGTCGAGATTCAATATATCGTCCTCCGGCCGACTTGTATCCAGGGGATATTGCTGTCTCGGGCACCATGTGATCCTTCTCCTGTGAGTTGATTTTCGAATCCTACGCTAAAATGATAGTTAATTGTAACGTTCAGGGCCTCCTAATGACGATGGAACACTCAAATACCGTCGAGATTCAATATATCGTCCTTCTGCCGACTTGTCTCCAAGGGTCTATTGCTGCCTCGGGCACCTTATGGTCGTTCTCCTGTGAGTCTAGATTTTCGAATCCGACGCAGAACTGATAGTTAATTGTAACGTTCAGGGCCTCCTAATGACGATGGAACACTCAAATTGCGTCGAGATTCAATACATCGTCCTTCAGCCGACTTGTCTAGAAAGGGTCTAATGCAGCCTCGAGCACCGTATGGTCGTTCTCCTGTGAGTCTAGATTTTCTAATCCGACGCAAAACTGATTGTTATTTGTAACGTTCAGGGCCTCCTAATGACGATGGAACACTCAAATTGCGTCGAGATTCAATACATCGTCCTTCAGCCGACTTGTCTCCAAGGGTCTATTGCTGCCTCGGCACCTTATGGTCGTTCTCCTGTGAGTCTAGATTTTCGAATCCGACGCAAAACTGATAGTTAATTGTAACGTTCAGGCCCACCTAATGACGATGAAACATTAAAATTGCGTCGCGATCCAATACATCGTCCTCCAGCCGACTTGTCTCCAAGGATCTATTGCTGCCTCGGGCTCCATGTGGTTCGTCTCCTGTGAGTCGGGATTTTCGAATCCGACGCGGAACTGATTGTTAATTGTAAAGTTCAGCGCATCCTAATGACGATGGAAAACTCAAATTGCGTCGAGATTCAATATATCGTCCTCCAGCCGACTTGTATCCAAGGGGATATTGTTGTCTCGTGCACCATTTGTACCTTCCCCTGTAAGTAGATTTTCGAATCCGACGCTAAACTGATAGTTAATTGTAACGTTCAGCGCCTCCTAATGACGATGGAACACTCAAATTGCGTCGAGTGTCTATACATCGACCTCCAGCCGACTTGTCTACAAGGGGATATTGCTGCATCGGGCTCTATGTGGTCCGTCTCCTGTGAGTCGGGATTTTCGAATCTGACACGAAACTGATATTTAATTGTAACATTCAGGGCCTCCTAATGACGATGGAACATTCAAATTGCGTCGCGATTCAATACATCGTCCTCCAGCGGACTGGTGTCCAAGGGGATGTTGCTGCCTCGGGCACCATATGGTCGTTCCCCTGTGAGTCTATATTTTCGAACCCGACGCGAAACTGATAGTTAATTGTAACGTTCAGGGCCACCTAATGACGATGGAACACTCAAATTGTGTCGAGATTCAGTACATCGGCCTTCAGCCGACTTGTCTCCAAGGGGATAATGCTGTCTCGGGCACCGTATGAACCTTCTCCTGTGAGTCTAGATTTTCGAATCCGACGCTAAAATGATAGTTAATTGTAACGCTCAGGGCCTCCTAATGACGATGGAACACTCAAATACCGTCGAGATTCAATACATCGTCCTTCAGCCCACTTGTCTCCAAGGGTCTAATGCTGCCTCGGGCACCTTATGGTCGTTCTCCTGTGAGTCTAGATTTTCGAATCCGACGCAGAACTGATAGTTAATTGCAACGTTCAGGGCCTCCTAATGACGATGGAACACTCAAATTGCATCGAGATTCAATATATCGTCCTCCAGCCGACTTGTATATAACGGGATATTGCTGTCTCGGGCACCAAATGGTCCGTCTCCTGTGAGTCTAGATTTTCAAATCCGACGCACAACTGATAGTTTATTGTAGCCTTCAGGGCCTCCTAATGACGATGGAACCCTCAAATTGCGTCGAGATTCAATACATCGGCCACCAGCCGACTTACCTCCAAGGGGATATTGCTGCCTCGGGCACCATATGGTCCGTCTCCTGTGAGTCTAGATTTTCGAATCCGACGCAAAAATGATACTTAATTGTAACGTCCAGCGCCTCCTAATGACGATGGAACACTCAAATTGCGTCGAGAGTCAATACAACGACCTCCAGCCGACTTGTCTACAAGGGGATATTACTGCCTCGGGCTCCATGTGGTTCGTCTCCTGTGAGTCGGCATTATCAAATCCGACGCGGAACTGATAGTTAATTGTAAAGTTCAGCGCATCCTAATGACGATGGAACACTCAAATTGCGTCGAGATTCAATATATCGTCCTCCAGCGGACTGGTGTCCAAGGGGATATTGCTGCCTCGGGCACCTTATAGTCAGTCTCCAGTGAGTCTAGATTTTCGAATCCGACGAAAAACCGATAGTTAATTGTAATATTCAGGGCCTCCTAATGACGATGGAACACTAAAATTGCGTCGCAATCCATCCATCGTCCTCCAGCCGACTTGTCTCCAAGTGTCTATTGCTGCCTCGGGCACCTTATGATCGTTCTCCTCTGAGTCTATATTTTCGAACCCGACGCAAAACTGATAGTTAATTGTAACGTTCAGGGCCACCTAATGACGATGGAACACTCAAATTGTGTCGAGATTCAGTACATCGGCCTTCAGCCGACTTGTCTCGGGCACCATATGAACCTTCTCCTGTGAGTCTAGATTTTCGAATCCGACGCAAAAATGATAGTTAATTATAACGTTCAGGGTCACCTAATGACAATGGAACACTCAAATTGCGTCGAGATACAATACATCGTCCTCCAGCCGACTTGTCTAGAAGGAGATATTGCTGCCTCGGGCACCAAATGGTCCGTCTCCTGTGAGTCTAGAATTTTGAATCCGACGCGAAACTGATAGTTAATTGTAACGTTCAGGGCCTCCTAATGACGATGGAACAGTCAAATTGCGTCGAGAGTCAAAACATCGACCTCCAACCGTCTTGTCTACAAGGGGATATTGCTGCCTCAGGCTCCATGTGGTTGGTCTCCTGTGAGTCGGGATTTTCGAATCCGACGCGGAACTTATATTTAATTATAACGTTCAGCGCATCCTAATGACAATGGAACACTCCAGCCGACTTGTCTCCAATGGTCTGACGCTGCCTCGGGCACCATATGGTCGTTCTCCTGTGAGTCTAGATTTACTAATCCGACGCAAAATAGATTGTTAATTGTAAGTTCAGGGCCTTCTAGTTACGATGGAACACTCAAATTGCGTCGCGATCCAATACGTCGTCCTCCAGCCGACTTGTCTCCAAGGGTCTATTGCTGCCTCGGGCAATTTATGGTCGTTCTCCTGTGAGTCTAGATTTTCGAATCCGACGCAGAACTGATAGTTAATTGCAACGTTCAGCGCCTCCTAATGACGATGGAACACTCAAATTGCGTCGCGATCCAATACATCGTTTTTCTGCCGACCTGACTTTAAGGGTCTTTTGCTGCCGCGGGCACCTTATGATCGTTCTCCTGTGAGTCTAGCTTTTCGAACCCGACGCAAAAATGATAGTTAATTGTAACGTTCAGCGCCTCCTAATGACGATGGAACACTCAAATTGCGTCGAGATTCAATACATCGACCGCCAGCCGACTTGTCTACAAGGGGAAATTGCTGCCTCGGGCTCCATGTGGTTCGTCTCCTGTGAGTCGGGATTTTCGAATCCGACGCGGAACTGATTGTTAATTGTAAAGTTCAGCGCATCCTAATGACGATGGAGCACTCAAATTGCGTCGAGATTCAATACATCGTCCTTCAGCCGACTTGTCTAGAAAGGGTCTATTGCAGCTTCGAGCACCTTATGGTCGTTCTCCTGTGAGTCTAGATTTTCTAATCCGACGCAAAACTGATTGTTAATTGTAACGTTCAGGGCCTCCTAATGACGATGGAACACTCAAATTGCGTCGAGATTCAATACATCGTCCTTCAGCCGACTTGTCTCCAAGGGTCTATTGCTGCCTCGGCACCTTATGGTCGTTCTCCTGTGAGTCTAGATTTTCGAATCCGACGCAAAACTGATTGTTAATTGTAAGTTCAGGGCCTCCTAATGACGATGGAACACTTTAATTGCGTCGAGATTCAATATATCGTCCTCCAGCCGACTTGTATCCAAGGGGATATTGTTGTCTCGGGCACCATTTGTACCTTCCCCTGTAAGTAGATTTTCGAATCCGACGCTAAAGTGATAGTTAATTGTAACGTTCAGCGCCTCCTAATGACGATGGAACACTCAAATTGCGTCGAGTGTCTATACATCGACCTCCAGCCGACTTGTCTACAAGGGGATATTGCTGCCTCGGGCTCCATGTGTTTCGTCTCCTGTGGGTCGGGATTTTCGAATCTGACACGAAATTGATATTTAATTGTAACATTCAGGGCCTCCTAATGACGATGGAACATTCAAATTGCGTCGCGATTCAATACATCGTCCCCCAGCGGAATGGTGTCCAAGGGGATATTGCTGCCTCGGGCACCTTATGGTCAGTCTCCAGTGAGTCTAGATTTTCGAATCCGACGAAAAACCGACAGTTAATTGTAATATTCAGGGCCTCCTAATGACGATGGAACACTAAAATTGCGTGGCAATCCATCCATCGTCCTCCAGCCGACTTGTCTCCAAGTGTCTATTGCTGCCTCGGGCACCATATGGTCGTTCCCCTGTGAGTCTATATTTTCGAACCCGACGCAAATCTGATAGTTAATTGTAACGTTCAGGGCCACCTAATGACGATGGAACACTCAAATTGTGTCGAGATTCAGTACATCGGCCATCAGCCGACTTGTCTCCAAGGGGATATTGCTGTCTCGGGCACCGTATGAACCTTCTCCAGTGAGTCTAGGTTTTCGAATCCGACGAAAAACCGACAGTTAATTGTAATATTCAGGGCCTCCTAATGACGATGGAACACTAAAATTGCGTGGCAATCCATCCATCGTCCTCCAGCCGACTTGTCTCCAAGTGTCTATTGCTGCCTCGGGCACCATATGGTCGTTCCCCTGTGAGTCTATATTTTCGAACCCGACGCAAAACTGATAGTTAATTGTAACGTTGAGGGCCACATAATGACGATGGAACACTCAAATTGTGTCGAGATTCAGTACATCGGCATTCAGCCGACTTGTCTAAAAGGGGATATTGCTGTCTCGGGCACCGTATGAACCTTCTCCTGTGAGTCTAGATTTTCGAATCCGACGCTAAAATTAGTTAATTGTAACGCTCAGGGCCTCCTAATGACGATGGAACACTCAAATACCGTCGAGATTCAATACATCGTCCTTCAGCCGACTTGTCTCCAAAGGTCTAATGCTGCCTCGGGAACCTTATGGTCGTTCTCCTGTGAGTCTAGATTTTCGAATCCGACGCAGAACTGATAGTTAATTCCAACGTTCAGGGCCTCCTAAAGACGATGGAACACTCAAATTGCGTCGAGATTCAATATATCGTCCTTCAGCCGACTTGTCTAGAAAGGGTCCATTGCAGCCTCGAGCACCTTATGGTCGTTCTCCTGTGAGTCTAGATTTTCTAATCCGACGCAAAACTGATAGTTAATTGTAACGTTCAGGGCCTCCTAATGACGATGGAACACTCAAATTGCGTCGCGATTCAATACATCGTCCTCCAGCGGACTGGTCTCCAAGGGGATAATGCTGCCTCGCGCACCTGATGGTCCGCCTCCAGTAAGTCAAGATTTTTGAATCCGACGCAAAACTGATAGTTAATTGTAACGTTCAGGGCCTTCTAATGACGATGGAACACTCAAATTGCGTCGCGATCCAATACATCGTTCTTCTGCCGACTTGACTTTAAGGGTCTTTTGCTGTCTCGGGCACCAAATGGTCCGTCTCCTGTGAGTCTAGAATTTCAAATCCGACGCACAACTGATAGTCAATTCTAGCCTTCAGGGCCTCCTAATGACGATGGAACACTCAAATTGCGTCGAGATTCAATACATCGGCCACCAGCCGACTTACCTCCAAGGGGATATTGCTGCCTCGGGCACCTTATGGTCCGTCTCCTGTGAGTCTAGATTTTCGAATCCGACGCAAAAATGATAGTTAATTGTAACGTTCAGCGCCTCCTAATGACGATGGATCACTCAAATTGCGTCGAGAGTCAATACATCGACATCCAGCCGACTTGTCTACAAGGGTCTATCGCTGCCTCGGGCAATATATGGTCGTTCTCCTGTGAGTCTAGATTTTTTAATCCGACGCAAAACTGATTATTAATTGTAACGTTCAGGGCCTAATAATGACGATGGAACAATATAATTGCGTCGAGATTCAATATATCGTCCTCCGGCCGACTTGTATCCAGGGGATATTGCTGTCTCGGGCACAATGTGATCCTTCTCCTGTGAGTAGATTTTCGAATCCGACGCTAAAATGATAGTTAATTGTAACGTTCAGGGCCTCCTAATGACGATGGAACACTCAAATACCGTCGAGATTCAATACATCGCCCTTCTGCCGACTTGTCTCCAAGGGTCTATTGCTGCCTCGGGCACCTTATGGTCGTTCTCCTGTGAGTCTAGATTTTCGAAGCCGACGCAGAACAGATAGTTAATTGTAACGTTCAGGGCCTCCTAATTACGATGGAACACTCAAATTGCGTCGAGATTCAATACATCGTCCTTCAGCCGACTTGTCTAGAAAGGGTCTATTACAGCTTCGAGCACCTTACGGTCGTTCTCCTGTGAGTCTAGATTTTCTAATCCGACGCAAAACTGATTGTTAATTCTAACGTTCAGGGCCTCCTAATGACGATGGAACATTCAAATTGCGTCGAGATTCAATACATCGTCCTTCAGCCGACTTGTCTCCAAGGGTCTATTGCTGCCTCGGCACCTTATGGTCGTTGTCCTGTGAGTCTAGATTTTCGAATCCGACCTAAAACTGATAGTTAATTGTAACGTTCAGGGCCACCTAATGACGATGGAACATTCAAATTGCGTCGAGATTCAATACATCGGCCTCCAGCCGACTTGTCTCCAAGGGTCTATTGCTGCCTCGGGCACCATATGGTCGTTCTCCTCTGAGTCTAGATTTACTAATCCATCGCAAAACTGATTGTTAATTGTAAGTTCAGGGCCTCCTAATGACGATGGAACACTCAAATTGCATCGAGATTCAATATGTCGTCCTCCAGCCGACTTGTATATAACGGGATATTGCTGTCTCGGGCACCATATGGTCCGTCTCCTGTGAGTCTAGATTTTCAAATCCGACGCACAACTGATAGTTAAATGTAGCATTCAGGGCCTCCTAATGACGACGGAACACTCAAATTGCGTCGCAATCCATCCATCGTCCTCCAGCCGACTTATCTCCAAGGGTCTATTGCTGCCTCGGGCACCATATGTTCGTTCTCCTGTGAGTCTAGATTTACTAATCCGACGCAAAACTGATTGTTAATTGTAAGTTCAGGGCCTCCTAGTTACGATGGAACACTAAAATTGCGTCGCGATCCCATTCATCGTCCTCCAGCCGACTTGTCTCCAAGGGTCTATTGCTGCCTCGGGCAATTTATGGTCGTTCTCCTGTGAGTCTATATTTTCTAATCCGACGAAAAACTGATTATTAATTGTAACGTTCAGGGCCTAATAATGACGATGGAACACTCAAATTGCATCGAGATTGAACATATCGTCCTCCGGCCGACTTGTATCCAGGGGATATTGCTGTCTCGGGCACCATATGATCCTTCTCCTGTGAGTAGATTTTCGAATCCGACGCTAAACTGATAGTTAATTGTAACGCTAAGGGTCTCCTAATGACGATGGAACACTCAAATACCGTCGAGATTCAATACATCGTCCTTCAGCCGACTTGTCTCCAAGGGTCTAATGCTGCCTCGGGCACCTTATGGTCCTGTGAGTCTAGGTTTTCGAATCCGACGCAGATCTGGTAGTTAATTGCAACGTTCAGGTCCTCCTAATGACGATGGAACACTCAAATTGCGTCGAGATTCAATAGATCGTCCTTCAGCCGACTTGTCTAGAAAGGGTCTATTGCAGCCTCGAGCACCTTATGGTCGTTCAACTGTGAGTGTAGATTTTCGAATCCGACGCAAAACTGATTGTTAATTGTAACGTTCAGGGCCTCCTAATGACGATGGAACACTCAAATTGCGTCGAGATTCAATACATCGTCCTTCAGCCGACTTGTCTCCAAGGGTCTATTGCTGCCTCGGCACCTTATGGTCGTTCTCCTGTGAGTCTAGATTTTCGAATCCGACGCAAAACTGATAGTTAATTGTAACGTTCAGGCCCACCTAATGACGATGGAACATTAAAATTGCGTCGAGATTCAATACATCGGCCTCCAGCCGACTTGTCTCCAAGGATCTATTGCTGCCTCAGCACCATATGGTCGTTCTCCTGTGAGATTTACTAATCCGACGCAAAACTGATTGTTAATTGTAAGTTCAGGGCCTCCTAATGACGATGGAACACTTTAATTGCGTCGAGATTCAATATATTCAATTCAATTCAATTCAATTCAATTCAATTCAATATATCGTCCTCCAGCCGACTTGTACCTTCCCCTGTAAGTAGATTTTCGAATCCGACGCTAAAGTGATAGTTAATTGTAACGTTCAGCGCCTCCTAATGACGATGGAACACTCAAATTGCGTCGAGATTCAATACATCGTCCTTCAGCCGACTTGTCTCCAAGGGTCTATTGCTGCCTCGGCACCTTATGGTCGTTCTCCTGTGAGTCTAGATTTTCGAATCCGACGCAAAACTGATAGTTAATTGTAACGTTCAGGCCCACCTAATGATGATGGAACATTAAAATTGCGTCGAGATTCAATACATCGGCCTCCAGCCGACTTGTCTCCAAGGATCTATTGCTGCCTCGGGCACCATATGGTCGTTCTCCTGTGAGATTTACTAATCCGACGAAAAACTGATTGTTAATTGTAAGTTCAGGGCCTCCTAATGACGATGGAACACTTTAATTGCGTCGAGATTCAATATATCGTCCTCCAGCCGACTTGTATCCAAGGGGATATTGTTGTCTCGGGCACCATTTGTACCTTCCCCTGTAAGTAGATTTTCGAATCCGACGCTAAAGTGATAGTTAATTGTAACGTTCAGCGCCTCCTAATGACGATGGAACACTCAAATTGCGTCGAGTGTCTATACATCGACCTCCAGCCGACTTGTCTACAAGGGGATATTGCTGCATCGGGCTCTATGTGGTCCGTCTCCTGTGGGTCGGGATTTTCGAATCTGACACGAAATTGATATTTAATTGTAACATTCAGGGCCTCCTAATGACGATGGAACATTCAAATTGCGTCGCGATTCAATACATCGTCCCCCAGCGGACTGTTGTCCATGGGGATATTGCTGCCTCGGGCACCTTATGGTCAGTCTCCAGTGAGTCTAGATTTTCGAATCCGACGAAAAACCGACAGTTAATTGTAATATTCAGGGCCTCCTAATGACGATGGAACACTAAAATTGCGTGGCAATCCATCCATCGTCCTCCAGCCGACTTGTCTCCAAGTGTCTATTGCTGCCTCGGGCACCATATGGTCGTTCCCCTGTGAGTCTATATTTTCGAACCCGACGCAAAACTGATAGTTAATTGTAACGTTCAGGGCCACCTAATGACGATGGAACACTCAAATTGTGTCGAGATTCAGTACATCGGCCATCAGCCGACTTGTCTCCAAGGGGATATTGCTGTCTCGGGCACCGTATGAACCTTCTCCAGTGAGTCTAGATTTTCGAATCCGACGAAAAACCGACAGTTAATTGTAATATTCAGGGCCTCCTAATGACGATGGAACACTAAAATTGCGTGGCAATCCATCCATCGTCCTCCAGCCGACTTGTCTCCAAATGTCTATTGCTGCCTCGGGAACCATATGGTCGTTCTCCTGTGAGTCTAGATTTTCGAATCCGACGCATAACTGATAGTTAATTCCAACGTTCAGGGCCTCCTAAAGACGATGGAACACTCAAATTGCGTCGAGATTCAATATATCGTCCTTCAGCCGACTTGTCTAGAAAGGGTCCATTGCAGCCTCGAGCACCTTATGGTCGTTCTCCTGTGAGTCTAGATTTTCTAATCCGACGCAAAACTGATAGTTAATTGTAACGTTCAGGGCCTCCTAATGACGATGGAACACTCAAATTGCGTCGCGATTCAATACATCGTCCCCCAGCGGACTGGTCTCCAAGGGGATAATGCTGCCTCGCGCACCTGATGGTCCGCCTCCAGTAAGTCAAGATTTTTGAATCCGACGCAAAACTGATAGTTAATTGTAACGTTCAGGGCCTTCTAATGACGATGGAACACTCAAATTGCGTCGCGATCCAATATATCGTTCTTCTGCCGACTTGACTTTAAGGGTCTTTTGCTGTCTCGGGCACCAAATGGTCCGTCTCCTGTGAGTCTAGATTTTCAAATCCGACGCACAACTGATAGTTAATTGTAGCCTTCAGGGCCTCCTAATGACGATGGAACACTCAAATTGCGTCGAGATTCAATACATCGGCCACCAGCCGACTTACCTCCAAGGGGATATTGCTGCCTCGGGCACCTTATGGTCCGTCTCCTGTGAGTCTAGATTTTCGAATCCGACGCAAAAGTGATAGTTAATTGTAACGTTCAGCGCCTCCTAATGACGATGGATCACTCAAATTGCGTCGAGAGTCAATACATCGACATCCAGCCGACTTGTCTACAAGGGTCTATCGCTGCCTCGGGCAATATATGGTCGTTCTCCTGTGAGTCTAGATTTTTTAATCCGACGCAAAACTGATTATTAATTGTAACGTTCAGGGCCTAATAATGACGATGGAACAATATAATTGCGTCGAGATTCAATATATCGTCCTCCGGCCGACTTGTATCCAGGGGATATTGCTGTCTCGGGCACAATGTGATCCTTCTCCTGTGAGTAGATTTTCGAATCCGACGCTAAAATGATAGTTAATTGTAACGTTCAGGGCCTCCTAATGACGATGGAACACTCAAATACCGTCGAGATTCAATACATCGCCCTTCTGCCGACTTGTCTCCAAGGGTCTATTGCTGCCTCGGGCACCTTATGGTCGTTCTCCTGTGAGTCTAGATTTTCGAAGCCGACGCAGAACAGATAGTTAATTGTAACGTTCAGGGCCTCCTAATTACGATGGAACACTCAAATTGCGTCGAGATTCAATACATCGTCCTTCAGCCGACCTGTCTAGAAAGGGTCTATTACAGCTTCGAGCACCTTACGGTCGTTCTCCTGTGAGTCTAGATTTTCTAATCCGACGCAAAACTGATTGTTAATTCTAACGTTCAGGGCCTCCTAATGACGATGGAACACTCAAATTGCGTCGAGATTCAATACATCGTCCTTCAGCCGACTTGTCTCCAAGGGTCTATTGCTGCCTCGGCACCTTATGGTCGTTCTCCTGTGAGTCTAGATTTTCGAATCCGACGTAAAACTGATAGTTAATTGTAACGTTCAGGGCCACCTAATGACGATGGAACATTCAAATTGCGTCGAGATTCAATACATCGGCCTCCAGCCGACTTGTCTCCAAGGGTCTATTGCTGCCTCGGGCACCATATGGTCGTTCTCCTCTGAGTCTAGATTTACTAATCCATCGCAAAACTGATTGTTAATTGTAAGTTCAGGGCCTCCTAATGACGATGGAACACTCAAATTGCATCGAGATTCAATATGTCGTCCTCCAGCCGACTTGTATATAACGGGATATTGCTGTCTCGGGCACCATATGGTCCGTCTCCTGTGAGTCTAGATTTTCAAATCCGACGCACAACTGATAGTTAAATGTAGCATTCAGGGC
The DNA here is from genome assembly GCF_023864345.2 of Schistocerca serialis cubense. Taxonomy (NCBI): domain Eukaryota; kingdom Metazoa; phylum Arthropoda; class Insecta; order Orthoptera; family Acrididae; genus Schistocerca; species Schistocerca serialis. Next base: position 4,453,076 of record NC_064645.1, read on the forward strand.
CTCCTAATGACGACGGAACACTCAAATTGCGTCGCAATCCATCCATCGTCCTCCAGCCGACTTATCTCCAAGGGTCTATTGCTGCCTCGGGCACCATATGTTCGTTCTCCTGTGAGTCTAGATTTACTAATCCGACGCAAAACTGATTGTTAATTGTAAGTTCAGGGCCTCCTAGTTACGATGGAACACTAAAATTGCGTCGCGATCCAATACATCGACCTCCAGCCGACTTGTCTACAAGGGGATATTACTGTCTCGATCTCCATGTGGTTCGTCTCCAGTGAGTCGGGATTTTCAAATCCGACGCGGAACTGATAGTTAATTGTAAAGTTCAGCGCATCCTAATGACGATGGAACACTCAAATTGCGTCGAGATTCAATACATCGTCCTTCAGCCGACTTGTCTCCAAGGGTCTATTGCTGCATAGGCACCTTATGGTCGTTCTCCTGTGAGTCTAGATTTTCGAATCCGACGCAAAACTGATAGTTAATTGTAACGTTCAGGGCCACCTAATGACGATGGAACATTCAAATTGCGTCGAGATTCAATACATCGGTCTCCAGCCGACTTGTCTCCAAGGGTCTAATGCTGCCTCGGGCACCTTATGGTCGTCTCCTGTGAGTCTAGATTTTCGAATCCGACGCAGAACAAAAAAGTTAATTGCAACGTTCAGGGCCTCCTAATGACGATGGAACACTCAAATACCGTCGAGATTCAATACATCGCCCTTCTGCCGACTTGTCTCCAAGGGTCTATTGCTGCCTCGGGCACCATATGGTCGTTCTCCTGTGAGTCTAGATTTTCGAAGCCAACGCAGAACAGATAGTTAATTGTAACGTTCAGGGCCTCCTAATGACGATGGAACACTCTAATTGCGTCGAGATTCAATACATCGTCCTTCAGCCGACTTGTCTAGAAAGGGTCTATTGCAGCTTCGAGCACCTTACGGTCGTTCTCCTGTGAGTCTAGATTTTCGAAGCCGACGCAGAACAAATAGTTAATTGTAACGTTCAGGGCCACCTAATGACGACGGAACACTCAAATTGCGTCGAGATTCAATACATCGTCCTTCAGCCGACTTGTCTAGAAAGGGTCTATTGCAGCTTCGAGCACCTTACGGTCGTTCTCCTGTGAGTCTAGATTTTCTAATCCGACGAAAAACTGATTGTTAATTCTAACGTTCAGGGCCTCCTAATGACGATGGAACATTCAAATTGCGTCGAGATTCGATACATCGTCCTTCAGCCGACTTGTCTAGAAAGGGTCTATTGCAGCTTCGAGCACCTTACGGTCGTTCTCCTGTGAGTCTAGATTTTCGAATCCGACGTAAAACTGATAGTTAATTGTAACGTTCAGGGCCACCTAATGACGATGGAACATTCAAATTGCGTCGAGATTCAATACATCGGCCTCCAGTCGACTTGTCTCCAAGGGTCTATTGGTGCCTCGGGCACCATATGGTCGTTCTCCTCTGAGTCTAGATTTACTAATCCATCGCAAAACTGATTGTTAATTGTAAGTTCAGGGCCTCCTAATGACGATGGAACACTCAAATTGCATCGAGATTCAATATATCGTCCTCCAGCCGACTTGTATATAACGGGATATTGCTGCATCGGGCTCCATGTGGTCCGTCTCCTGTGAGTCGGGATTTTCAAATCCGACGCACAACTGATAGTTAAATGTAGCATTCAGGGCCTCCTAATGACGATGGAACACTCAAATTGCGTCGAAAATCAATACATCGGCCTCCAGCCGACTTAACTCCAAGGGGATATTGCTACCTCGGGCATCATATGGTCCGTCTCCTGTGAGTCTAGATTTTCGAATCCGACGCAAAAATGATAGTTAATTGTAACGTTCAGCGCCTCCTAATGACGATCGAACACTCAAATTGCGTCGAGTGTCAATACATCGACCTCCAGCCGACTTGTCTACTAGGGGATATTGCTGCATCGGGCTCCATGTGGTCCGTCTCCTGTGAGTCGGGATTTTCGAATCTGACGCGAAACTGATATTTAATTGTAACATTCAGGGCCTGCTAATGACGATGGAACATTCAAATTGCGTCGCGATTCAATACATCGTCCTCCAGCGGACTGGTGTCCAAGGGGATATTGCTGCCTCGGGCACCTTATGGTCATTCTCCAGTGAGTCTAGATTTTCGAATCCGACGAAAAACTGATTATTAATTGTAACGTTCAGGGCCTAATAATGACGATGGAACAGTCAAATTGCATTGAGATTGAATATATCGTCCTCCGGCCGACTTGTATCCAGGGGATATTGCTGTCTCGGGCACCATATGATCCTTCTCCTGTGAGTAGATTTTCGAATCCGACGCTAAACTGATAGTTAATTGTAACGCTCAGGGCCTCCTAATGACGATGGAACACTCAAATACCGTCGAGATTCAATACATCGTCCTTCAGCCGACTTGTCTCCAAGGGTCTAATGCTGCCTCGGGCACCTTATGGTCGTCTCCTGTGAGTCTAGATTTTCGAATCCGACGCAGATCTGGTAGTTAATTGCCACGTTCAGGGCCTCCTAATGACGGTGGAACACTCAAATTGCGTCGAGATTCAATAGATCGTCCTTCAGCCGACTTGTCTAGAAAGGGTCTATTGCAGCCTCGAGCACCTTATGGTAGTTCACCTGTGAGTGTAGATTTTCGAATCCGACGCAAAACTGATAGGTAATTGTAACGTTCAGGGCCTCCTAATGACGATGGAACACTCAAATTGCGTCGAGATTCAATACATCGGCCACCAGCCGACTTACCTCCAACGGGATATTGCTGCCTCGGGCACCATATGGTCCGTCTCCTGTGAGTCTAGATTTTCGAATCCGACGCAAAAATGATAGTTAATTGTAACGTTCAGCGCCTCCTAATGACGATTGAATACTCAAATTGCGTCGAGAGTCAATACATCGACCTCCAGCCGACTTGTCTACAAGGGGATATTACTGTCTCGGGCTCCATGTGGTTCGTCTCCTGTGAGTCGGGATTTTCAAATCCGACGCGGTACTGATAGTTAATTGTAAAGTTCAGCGCATCCTAATGACGATGGAACACTCAAATTGCGTCGAGATTCAATACATCGTCCTTCAGCCGACTTGTCTCCAAGGGTCTATTGCTGCCTAGGCACCTTATGGTCGTTCTCCAGTGAGTCTAGATTTTCGAATCCGACGCAGAACTGATAGTTAATTGCAACGTTCAGGGCCTCCTAATGACGATGGAACACTCAAATTGCGTCGAGTTTCAATACATTGTCCTTCAGCCGACTTGTCTAGAAAGGGTCTATTGCAGCCTCGAGCACCTTATGGTCGTTCTCCTGTGAGTGTAGATTTTCTAATCCGACGCAAAACTGATAGTTAATTGTAACGTTCAGGGCCTCCTAATGACGATGGAACACTCAAATTGCGTCGAGATTCAATACATCGTCCTCCAGCCGGCTTGTATATAAGGGGATATTGCTGTCTCGGGCACCATATGGTCCGTTTCCTGTGAGTCTAGATTTTCAAATCCGAAGCAGAACTGATAGTTAATTGTAGCCTTCAGGGCCTCCTAATGACGATGGAACACTCAAATTGCGTCGCGATCCGATACATCGTCCTCCAGCCGACTTGTCTCCAAGGGGATATTGCTGTCTCGGGCACCGTATGAACCTTCTCCTGTGAGTCTAGATTTTCGAATCCGACGCAAAAATGATAGTGAATTGTAACGTTCAGCACCTCCTAATGACGTTAGAGCACTCAAATTGCGTCGAGATACAATACATCGTCCACCAGCCCACTTGTCTCCAAGGGTCTATTGGAGCCTCGGGCACCTTATGTTCGTTCTCCTGTGAGTCTAGATTTTCGAATCCGAAGAAAAATTATAGTTAATTGTAACGTTCATGTCCTCCTAATGACGATGGAACTCTCAAATTGCGTCGCGATCCAATACATCGTCCTCCAGCCGACTTGTCTCCAAGGGTCTATTGCTGCCTCGGGCACCATATGGTCGTTCCCCTGTGAGTCTAGATTTTCTAATCCGACGCGAAACTGATAGTTAATTGTAACGTTCAGGGCCTTCTAATGACGATGGAACACTCAAATTGCGTCGCGATCCAATACATCGGCCTCCAGCCGACTTAACTCCAAGGGGATATTGCTGCCTCGGGCACCATATGGTCCGTCTCCTGTGAGTCTAGATTTTCGAATCCGACGCAAAAATGATAGTTAATTGTAACGTTCAGCTCCTCCTAATGACGATGGAACACTCAAATTGCGTCGAGTGTCTATACATCGACCTCCAGCTGACTTGTCTACAAGGGGATATTGCTGCATCGGGCTCCATGTGGTCCGTCTCCTGTGAGTCGGGAATTTCGAATCTGACGCGAAACTGATATTTAATTGTAAAATTCAGGGCCTCCTAATGACGATGGAACCTTCAAATTGCGTCGCGATTCAATACATCGTCCTCCAGCGGACTGGTGTCAAAGGGGATATTGCTGCCTCGGGCACCTTGTGGTCAGTCTCCAGTGAGTCTAGATTTTCTAATCCGACGAAAAACCGATAGTTAATTGTAATATTCAGGGCCTCCTAATGACGATGGAACACTCAAATTGCGTCGAGATACAATACATCGTCCTCCAGCCGACTTGTCTAGAAGGAGATATTGCTGCCTCGGGCACCAAATGGTCCGTCTCCAGTGAGTCTAGATTTTTGAATCCGACGCGAAACTGATAGTTAATTGTAACGCTCAGGGCCTCCTAATGACGATGGAACAGTCAAATACCGTCGAGATTCAATACATCGTCCTTCAGCCGACTTGTCGCCCAAGGGTCTAATGCTGCCTCGGGCACCTTATGGTCGTTCTCCTGTGAGTCTAGATTTTTAATCCGACGCAGAACTGATAGTTAATTGCAACGTCCAGGGCCTCCTAATGACGATGGAACACTCAAATTGCGTCGCGATCCAATACATCGTTCTTCTGCCGACTTGACTTTAAGGGTCTTTTGCTACCTCGGGCACCTTATGATCGTTCTCCTGTGAGTCTAGATTTTCGAATCCGACGCAAAACTGATAGTTAATTGTAACGTTCAGGGCCACCTAATGACGATGGAACACTCAAATTGCGTCGAGATTCAATACATAGGCCTCCAGCCGAGTTGTCTCCAATGGTCTGACGCTGCCTCGGGCACCATATGGTCGTTCTCCTGTGGGTCTAGTTTTACTAATCCGACGCAAAACTGATTGTTAATTGTAAGTTCCGGGCCTCCTAGTTACGATGGAACACTCAAATTGCGTCTCGATCCAATACATCGTCCTCCAGCCGACTTGTCTCCAAGGGTCTATTGCTGCCTCGGGCAATATATGGTCGTTCTCCTGTGAGTCTAGATTTTCTAATCCCACGCAAAACTGATTATTAATTGTAACGTTCAGGGCCTAATAATGACGATGGAACACTATAATTGCGTCGAGATTCAATATAGCGTCCTCCGGCCGACTTGTATCCAGGGGATATTGCTGTCTCGTGCACCATGTGATCCTTCTCCTGTGAGTAGATTTTCGAATCCGACGCTAAAATGATAGTTAATTGTAACGTTCAGGGCCTCCTAATGACGATGGAACACACAAATACCGTCGAGATTCAATACATCGTCCTTCTGCCGACTTGTCTCCATGGGTCTATTGATGCCTCGGGCACCTTATGGTCGTTCTCCTGTGAGTCTAGATTTTCGAATCCGACGCAGAACTGATACTTAATTGTAACGTTCAGGGCCTCCTAATGACGATGGAACACTCAAATTGCGTCGAGATTCAACACATCGGCCTCCAGCCGACTTAACTCCAAGGGTCTATTGCTGCCTCGCGCAATTTAAGGTCGTTCTCCTGTGAGTCTAGATTTTCTAATCCGACGAAAAACTGATTATTAATTGTAACGTTCAGGCCCTAATAATGACGATGGAACACTCAAATTGCACCGAGATTGAATATATCGTCCTCCGGCCGACTTGTATCCAGGGGATATTGCTGTCTCGGGCACCGTATGATCCTTCTCCTGTGAGTAGATTTTCGAATCCGACGCTAAAATGATAGTTAATTGTAACGCTCAGGGCCTCCTAATGACGATGGAACACTCAAATACCGTCGAGATTCAATACATCGTCATTCAGCCGACTTGTCTCCAAGGGTCTAATGCTGCCTCAGGCACCTTATGGTCGTTCTCCTGTGAGTCTAGATTTTCGAATCCGACGCAGAACTGATAGTTAATTGCAACGTTCAGGGCCTCCTAATGACGATGGAACACTCAAATTGCGTCGAGATTCAATAAATCGTCCTTCAGCCGACTTGACTAGAAAGGGTCTATTGCAGCCTCGAGCACCTTATGGTCGTTCTCCTGTGAGTCTAGATTTTCGAATCCGACGCAGAACTGATAGTTAATTGCAACGTTCAGGGCCTCCTAATGACGATGGAACATTCAAATTGCATCGAGATTCAATATATCGCCCTCCAGCCGACTTAACTCCAAGGGGATATTGCTACCTCGGGCACCATATGGTCCGTCTCCTGTGAGTCTAGATATTCGAATCCGACGCAAAAATGATAGTTAATTGTAACGTTCAGCGCCTCATAATGACGATGGAACACTCAAATTGCGTCGAGTGTCAATACATCGACCTCCAGCCGACTTGTCAACTAGGGGATATTGCTGCATCGGGCTCCATGTGGTCCGTCTCCTGTGAGTCGGGATTTTCGAATCTGACGCGAAACTGATATTTAATTGTAACATTCAGGGCCTCCTAATGACGATGGAACATTCAAATTCCGTCGCGATTCAATACATCGTCCTCCAGCGGACTGGTCTCCAAGGGGATATTGCTGCCTCGGGCACCTTATGGTTTCCTCCAGTGAGTCTAGATTTTCGAATCCGACGAAAAACTGATAGTTAATTGTAACGTTCAGGGCCTCCTAATGACGATGGAACACTCAAATTGCGTCGCAATCCATCCATCGTCCACCTGCCGACTTATCTCCAAGGGTCTATTGCAGCCTCGGGAACTATATGTTCGTTCTCCTGTGAGTCTAGATTTACTAATCCGACGCAAAACTGATTGTTAATTGTAAGTTCAGGGCCTCCTAGTTACGATGGAACACTCAAATTGCGTCGCGATCCAATACATCGTCCTCCAGCCGACTTGTCTCCAAGGGTCTATTGCTGCCTCGGGCAATTTATGGTCGTTCTCCTGTGAGTCTAGATTTTCTAATCCGACGAAAAACTGATTATTAATTGTAACGTTCAGGGCCTAATAATGACGATGGAACACTCAAATTGCACCGAGATTGAATATATCGTCCTCCGGCCGACTTGTATCCAGAGGATATAGCTGTCTCGGGCACCGTATGATCCTTCTCCTGTGAGTAGATTTTCGAATCCGACGCTAAAATGATAGTTCATTGTAACGCTCAAGGCCTCCTAATGACGATGGAACACTCAAATACCGTAGAGATTCAATACATCGTCCTTCAGCCGACTTGTCTCCAAGGGTCTAATGCTGCCTCAGTCACCTTTAGGTCGTTCTCGTGTGAGTCTAGATTTTCGAATCTGACGCAGAACTGATAGTTAATTGCAACGTTCAGGGCCTCCTAATGACGATGGAACACTCAAATTGCGTCGAGATTCAATACATCGTCCTTCAGCCGACTTGTCTAGAAAGGGACTATTGCAGCCTCGAGCACCTTATGGTCGTTCTCCTGTGAGTCTAGATTTTCGAATCCAACGCAGAACTGATAGTTAATTGCAACGTTCAGGGCCTCCTAATGACGATGGAACACTCAAATTGCATCGAGATTCAATATATCGTCCTCCAGCCGACTTAACTCCAAGGGGATATTGCTACCTCGGGCACCATATGGTCCGTCTCCTGTGAGTCTAGATTTTCGAATCCGACGCAAAAATGATAGTTAATTGTAACGTTCAGCGCCTCCTAATGACGATGGAACACTCAAATTGCGTCGAGATTCAATACATCGTCCTTCAGCCGACTTGTCTAGAAAGGGTCTATTGCTGCCTCGGGCAATTTATGGTCGTTCTCCTGTGAGTCTAGATTTTCTAATCCGACGATAAACTGATTATTAATTGTAACGTTCAGGGCCTAATAATGACGATGGAACACTCAAATTGCACCGAGATTGAATATATCGTCCTCCGGCCGACTTGTATCCAGAGGATATAGCTGTCTCGGGCACCGTATGATCCTTCTCCTGTGAGTAGATTATCGAATCCGACGCTAAAATGATAGTTAATTGTAACGCTCAGGGCCTCCTAATGACGATGGAACACTCAAATACCGGCGAGATTCAATACATCGTCCTTCAGCCGACTTGTCTCCAAGTGTCTAATGCTGCCTCATGCACCTTATGGTCGTTCTCCTGTGAGTCTAGATTTTCGAATCCGACGCAGAACTGATAGTTAATTGCAACGTTCAGGGCCTCCTAATGACGATGGAACACTCAAATTGCGTCGAGATTCAATACATCGTCCTTCAGCCGACTTGTCTCCAAGGATCTAATGCTGCCTCAGGCACCTTATGGTCGTTCTCCTGTGAGTCTAGATTTTCGAATCCGACGCAGAACTGATAGTTAATTGCAACGTTCAGGGCCTCCTAATGACGATGGAACACTCAAATTGCATCGAGATTCAATATATCGTCCTCCAGCCGACTTGTATAAAACGAGATATTGCTGTCTCGGGCACCATATGGTCCGTCTCCTGTGAGTCTAGATTTTCAAATCCGACGCACAACTGATAGTTAATTGTAGCCTTCAGGGCCTCCTAATGACGATGGAACACTCAAATTGCGTCGAGATTCAATACATCGGCCTCCAGCAGACTTAACTCCAAGGGGATATTGCTACTTCGGGCACCATATGGTCCGTCTCCTGTGAGTCTAGATTTTCGAATCCGACGCAAAAATGATAGTTAATTGTAACGTTCAGCGCCTCCTAATGACGATGGAACACTCAAATTGCGTCGAGTGTCAATACATCGACCTCCAGCCGACTTGTCTACTAGATGCATCGGGCTCCATGTGGTCCGTCTCCTGTGAGTCGGGATTTTCGAATCTGACGCGAAACTGATATTTAATTGTAACATTCAGGGCCTCCTAATGACGATGGAACATTCAAATTGCGTCGCGATTCAATACATCGTCCTCCAGCGGACTGGTGTCCAAGGGGATATTGCTGCCTCGGGCACCTTATGGTCAGTCTCCAGTGAGTCTAGATTTTCGAATCCGACGAAAAACTGATAGTTAATTGTAACGTTCAGGGCCTCCTAATGACGATGGAGCACTCAAATTGCGTCGCAATCCATCCATCGTCCTCCAGCCGACTTATCTCCAAGGGTCTATTGCTGCCTCGGGCACCATATGTTCGTTCTCCTGTGAGTCTAGATTTACTAATCCGACGCAAAACTGATTGTTAATTGTAAGTTCAGGGCCTCCTAGTTACGATGGAACACTCAAATTGCGTCGCGATCCAATACATCGTCCTCCAGCCGACTTGTCTCCAAGGGTCTAATGCTGCATCAGACACCTTATGGTCGTTCTCCTGTGAGTCTAGATTTTCGAATCCGACGCAGAACTGATAGTTAATTGCAACGATCAGGGCCTCCTAATGACGATGGAACACTCAAATACCGTCGAGATTCAATACATCGTCCATCAGCCGACTTGTCTCCCAGGGTCTAATGCTGCCTCAGACACCTTATGGTCGTTCTCCTGTGAGTCTAGATTTTCGAATCCGACGCAGAACTGATAGTTAATTGCAACGATCAGGGCCTCCTAATGACGATGGAACACTCAAATTGCGTCGAGATTCAATACATCGTCCATCAGCCGACTTGTCTCCAAGGGTCTAATGCTGCCTCAGACACCTTATGGTCGTTCTCCTGTGAGTCTAGATTTTCGAATCCGACGCAGAACTGATAGTTAATTGCAACGATCAGGGCCTCCTAATGACGATGGAACACTCAAATTGCGTCGAGATTCAATACATCGTCCTTCAGCCGACTTGTCTAGAAAGGGACTATTGCAGCCTCGAGCACCTTATGGTCGTTCTCCTGTGAGTCTAGATCTTCTTATCCGACGAAAAACTGATTATTAATTGTAACGTTCAGGGCCTAATAATGACGATGGAACACTCAAATTGCATCGAGAATGAATATATCGTCCTCCGGCCGACTTGTATCCAGGGGATATTGCTGTCTCGGGCACCGTATGATCCTTCTCCTGTGAGTAGATTTTCGAATCCGACGCTAAACTGATAGTTAATTGTAGCCTTCAGGGCCTCCTAATGACGATGGAACACTCAAATTGCGTCGAGATTCAATACATCGGCCACCAACCGACTTACCTCCAAGGGGATATTGCTGCCTCGGGCACCATATGGTCCGTCTCCTGTGAGTCTAGATTTTCGAATCCGACGCAAAAATGATAGTTAATTGTAACGTTCAGCGCCTCCTAATGACGATGGAACACTCAAATCGCGTCGAGAGTCAATACATCGACCTCCAGCCGACTTGTCTACAAGGGGATATTACTGCCTCGGGCTCCATGTGGTTCCTCTCCTGTGAGTCGGGATTTTCAAATCCGACGCGGAACTGATAGTTAATTGTTAAGATCAGCGCATCCTAATGACGATGGAACACTCAAATTGCGTCGAGATTCAATACATCGTCCTTCAGCCGATTTGTCTCCAAGGGTCTATTGCTGCCTAGGCACCCTATGGTCGTTCTCCAGTGAGTCTAGATTTTCGAATCCGACGCAAAACTGATAGTTAATTGTTACGTTCAGGGCTACCTAATGACGATGGAACATTCAAATTGCGTCGAGATTCAATACATCGGCCTCCAGCCGACTTGTCTCCAAGGGTCTATTGCTGTCTCGGGCACCATATTGTCCGTCTCCTGTGAGTCTAGATTTTCAAATCCGACGCACAACTGATAGTTAATTGTAGCCTTCAGGGCCTCCTAATGACGATGGAACACTCAAATTGCGTCGAGATTCAATACATCGGCCACCAGCCGCCTTACCTCCAAGGGGACATTGCTGCCTCGGGCACCATATGGTCCGTCTGCTGTGAGTCTAGATATTCGAATCCGACGCAAAAATGATAGTTAATTGTAACGTTCAGCGCGTCCTAATGACGATGGAACACTCAAATTGCGTCGAGAGTCAATACATCGACCTCCAGCCGACTTGTCTACAAGGGGATATTACTGCCTCGGGCTCCATGTGGTTCGTCTCCTGTGAATCGGGATTTTCAAATCCGACGCGGAACTGATAGTTAATTGTAAAGTTCAGCGCATCCTAATGACGATGGAACACTCAAATTGCGTCGAGATTCAATACATAGGCCTCCAGCCGACTTATCTCCAATGGTCTGACGCTGCCTCGGGCACCATATGGTCGTTCTCCTGTGAGTCTAGATTTTTTAATCCGACGCAAAACTGATTATTAATTGTAACGTTCAGGGCCTAATAATGACGATGGAACACTATAATTGCGTCGAGATTCAATATATCGTCCTCCGGCCTACTTGTATCCAGGGGATATTGCTGTCTCGGGCACCATGTGATCCTTCTCCTGTGTGTAGATTTTCGAATCCGACGCTAAAATGATAGTTAATTGTAACGTTCAGGGCCTCCTAATGACGATGGAACACTCAAATTGCGTCGAGATTCAATACATCGTCCTTCAGCCGACTTGCCTCCAAGGGTCTATTGCTGCCTCGGCACCTTATGGTCGTTCTCCTGTGAGTCTAGATTTTCGAATCCGACGCAGAACTGATAGTTAATTGCAACGTTCAGGGCCTCCTAATGACGATGGAACACTCAAATTGCGTCGAGTGTCAATACATCGACCTCCAGCCGACTTGTCTACAAGGGGATATTGCTGCATCGGGCTCCATGTGGTCCGTCTCCTGTGAGTCAGGATTTTCGAATCTGACGCGAAACTGATAATTAATTGTAACATTCAGGGCCTCCTAATGACGATGGAACATTCAAATTGCGTCGCGATTCAATACATCGTCCTCCAGGGGACTGGTGTCCAAGGGTCTAATGCTGCCTCGGGCTCCTTATGGTCGTTCTCCTGTGAGTGTAGCTTTTTCTAATCCACGCAAAACTGATAGTTAATTGTAACGTTCAGGGCCTCCTAATGACGATGGAACACTCAAATTGCGTCGCGATCCAATACATCGACCTCCAGCCGACTTGTCTCCAAGGGTCTATTGCTGCCTCGGGCAATATATGGTCGTTCTCCTGTGAGTCTAGATTTTCTAATCCGACGCATAACATTATTAATTGTAACGTTCAGGGCCTAATAATGACGATGGAACACTCAAATTGCGTCGAGATTCAATATAACGTCCTCCGGCCGACTTATATCCCGCTGTCTCGGGCACCATTTGATCCTTCACCTGTGAGTAGATTTTCGAATCCGACGCTAAAATGATAGTTAATTGCAACGTTCAGTGCCTCCTGATGACGATGGAACACTCAAATTGCGTCGAGATTCAATACATCGGCCTCCAGCCGACTTGTCTCCAAGGGGATATTGCTGTCTCGGGCACCATATGAACCTTCTCCTGTGAGTCTAGATATTCGAATCCGACGCAAAAATGATAGTGAATTGTAACGTTCAGGACCTCCTAATGACGTTAGAGCACTCAAATTGCGTCGAGATACAATACATCGTCCTCCAGCCGACTTGTCTCCAAGGGTCTATTGGAGCCTCGGGCAACTTATGTTCGTTCTCCTGTGAGTCTAGATTTTCGAATCCGAAGCAAAAATTATAGTTAATTGTAACGTTCATGTCCTCCTAATGACGATGGAACACTCAAATTGCGTCGCGATCCAATACATCGTCCTCCAGCCGACTTGTCTCCAAGGGTCTAATGCTGCCTCGGGCACCATATGGTCGTTCCCCTGTGAGTCTAGATTTTCTAATCCGACGCGAAACTGATAGTTAATTGTAACGTTCAGGGCCACCTAATGACGATGGAACACTCAAATTGCGTCGAGTGTCTATACATCGACCTCCAGCTGACTTGTCTACAAGGGGATATTGCTGCATCGGGCTCCATGTGGTCCGTCTCCTGTGAGTCGGGAATTTCGAATCTGACGCGAAACTGATATTTAATTGTAAAATTCAGGGCCTCCTAATGACGATGGAACACTAAAATTGCGTCGCAATCCATCCATCGTCCTCCAGCCGACTTGTCTCCAAGTGTCTATTGCTGCCTCGGGCACCATATGGTCGTTCCCCTGTGAGTCTATATTTTCGAACCCGACGCAAAACTGATAGTTAATTGTAACGTTCAGGGCCACCTAATGACGATGGAACACTCAAATTGCGTCGAGATTCAATACATAGGCCTCCAGCCGACTTGTCTACAATGGTCTGACGCTGCCTCGGGCGCCATATGGTCGTTCTCCTGTGGGTCTAGATTTACTAATCCGACGCAAAACTGATTGTTAATTGTAAGTTCAGGGCCTCCTAGTTACGATGGAACACTCAAATTTCGTCGCGATCCAATACATCGTCCTCCAGCCGACTTGTCTCCAAGGGTCTATTGCTGCCTCGGGCAATATATGGTCGTTCTCCTGTGAGTCTAGATTTTCTAATCCGACGCAGAACTGATACTTAATTGTTATGTTCAGGGCCTCCTAATGACGATGGAACACTCAAATTGCGTCGAGATTCAATGCATCGTACTTCAGCTGACTCGTCTAGAAAGGGTCTATTGCAGCCTCGAGCACCTTATGGTCGTGATGGAACACTCAAATTGCGTCGAGATTCAATACATCGTCCTTCAGCCGAATTGTCTCCAAGGGTCTATTGCTGCCTCGGCACCTTATGGTCGTTCTCCTGTGAGATTTACTAATCCGTTGCAAAACTGATTGTTAATTGTAAGTTCAGGGCCTCGTAATGACGATGGAACACTCAAATTGCGTCGAGATTCAATATATCGTCCTCCAGCCGACTTGTATCCAAGGGGATATTGTTGTCTGGGGCACCATTTGTACCTTCCCCTGTAAGTAGATTTTCGAATCCGACGCTAAACTGATAGTTAATTGTAACGTTCAGGGCCTCCTAATGACGATGGAACACTCAAATTGCGTCGAGATTCAATACATCGGCCTCCAGCCGACTTAACTCCAAGGGGATATTGCTGCCTCGGGCACCATATGGTCCGTCTCCTGTGAGTCTAGATTTTCGAATCCGACGCAAAATTGATAGTTAGTTGTAACGTTCAGGGCCTCCTAATGACGATGGAACACTCAAATTGCGTCGCGATCCAATACATCGGCCTCCAGCCGACATGTCTCCAAGGGTCTATTGCTGCCTCGTGCACCATATGGTCGTTCTCCTGAGAGATTTACTAATCCGACGCAAAACTGATTGTTAATTTAAGTTCAGGGCCTCCTAATGACGATGGAACACTCAAATTGCGTCGAGATTCAATATATCGTCCTCCAGCCGACTTGTACCCAAGGGGATATTGTTGTCTCGGGCACCATTTGTACCTTCCCCTGTAAGTAGATTTTCGAATCCGACGCTAAACTGATAGTTAATTGTAACGTTCAGCGCATCCTAATGACGATGGAACACTCCAGCCGACTTGTCTCCAATGGTCTGACGCTGCCTCGGGCACCATATGGTCGTTCTCCTGTGAGACTAGATTTTCTAATCCGACGCAAAACTGATAGTTAATTGTAACGTTCAGGGCCACCTAATGACGATGGAACATTCAAATTGCGTCGAGATTCAATACATCGGCCTCCAGCCGACTTGTCTCCAAGGGTCTATTCCTGCCTCGGGCACCATATGGTCGTTCTCCTCTGAGTCTAGATTTACTAATCCGACGCAAAACTGATTGTTTATTGTAAGTTCAGGACCTCCTAATGACGATGGAACACTCAAATTGCATCGAGATTCAATAAATCGTCCTCCAGCCGACTTGTATATAACGGGATATTGCTGTCTCGGGCACCATATGGTCCGTCTCCTGTGAGTCTTGATTTTCAAATCCGACGCACAACTGATAGTTAATTGTAGCCTTCAGGGCCTCCTAATGACGATGGATCACTCAAATTGCGTCGAGATTCAATACATCGGCCACCTGCCGACTTACCTCCAAGGGGATATTGCTGCCTCGGGCACCATATGGTCCGTCTCCTGTGAGTCTAGATTTTCGAATCCGACGCAAAAATGATAGTTAATTGTAACGTTCAGCGCCTCCTAATGACGATGGAACACTCAAATTGCGTCGAGAGTCAATACATCGACCTCCAGCCGACTTGTCTACAAGGGGATATTTATGCCTCGGGCTCCATGTGGTTCGTCTCCAGTGAGTCGGGATTTTCAAATCCGACGCGGAACTGATAGTTAATTGTAAAGTTCAGCGCATCCTAATGACGATGGAACACTCAAATTGCGTCGAGATTCAATACATAGGCCTCCAGCCGACTTGTCTCCAATGGTCTGACGCTGCCTCGGGCACCATATGGTCGTTCTCCTGTGAGTCTAGATTTACTAATCCGACGCAAAACTGATTGTTAATTGTAAGTTCAGGACCTCCTAGTTACGATGGAACACTCAAATTGCGTCGCGATCCAATACATCGTACTCCAGCCGACTTGTGTCCAAGGGTCTATCGCTGCCTCGGGCAATATATGGTCGTTCGCCTGTGAGTCTAGATTTTTTAATCCGACGCAAAACTGATTATTAATTGTAACGTTCAGGGCCTCCTAATGACGATGGAACACTCAAATACCGTCGAGATTCAATACATCGCCCTTCTGCCGACTTGTCTCCAAGGGTCTATTGCTGCCTCGGGCACCTTATGGTCGTTCTTCTGTGAGTCTAGATTTTCGAAGCCGACGCAGAACTGACAGTTAATTGTAACGTTCAGGGCCTCCTAATGACGATGGAACATTCAAATTCCGTCGCGATTCAATACATCGTCCTCCAGCGGACTGGTCTCCAAGGGGATATTGCTGCCTCGGGCACCTTATGGTCTCCTCCAGTGAGTCTAGATTTTCGAATCCGACGAAAAACTGATAGTTAATTGTAACGTTCAGGGCCTCCTAATGACGATGGAACACTCAAATTGCGTCGCAATCCATCCATCGTCCACCAGCCGACTTATCTCCAAGGGTCTATTGCTGCCTCGGGAACCATATGTTCGTTCTCCTGTGAGTCTAGATTTACTAATCCGACGCAAAACTGATTGTTAATTGTAAGTTCAGGGCCTCCTAGTTACGATGGAACACTCAAATTGCGTCGCGATCCAATACATCGTCCTCCAGCCGACTTGTCTCCAAGGGTCTATTGCTGCCTCGGGCAATTTATGGTCGTTCTCCTGTGAGTCTAGATTTTCTAATCCGACGAAAAACTGATTATTAATTGTAACGTTCAGGGCCTAATAATGACGATGGAACACTCAAATTGCACCGAGATTGAATATATCGTCCTCCGGCCGACTTGTATCCAGAGGATATAGCTGTCTCGGGCACCGTATGATCCTTCTCCTGTGAGTAGATTTTCGAATCCGACGCTAAAATGATAGTTAATTGTAACGCTCAAGGCCTCCTAATGACGATGGAACACTCAAATACCGTCGAGATTCAATACATCGTTCTTCAGCCGACTTGTCTCCAAGGGTCTAATGCTGCCTCAGGCACCTTAGGGTCGTTCCCGTGTGAGTCTAGATTTTCGAATCCGACGCAGAACTGATAGTTAATTGCAACGTTCAGGGCCTCCTAATGACGATGGAACACTCAAATTGCGTCGAGATTCAATACATCGTCCTTCAGCCGACTTGTCTAGAAAGGGACTATTGCAGCCTCGAACACCTTATGGTCGTTCTCCTGTGAGTCTAGATTTTCGAATCCAACGCAGAACTGATAGTTAATTGCAACGTTCAGGGCCTCCTAATGACGATGGAACACTCAAATTGCATCGAGATTCAATATATCGTCCTCCAGCCGACTTAACTCCAAGGGGATATTGCTACCTCGGGCACCATATGGTCCGTCTCCTGTGAGTCTAGATTTTCGAATCCGACGCAAAAATGATAGTTAATTGTAACGTTCAGCGCCTCCTAATGACGATGGAACACTCAAATTGCGTCGAGTGTCAATACATCGACCTCCAGCCGACTTGTCTACTAGGGGATATTACTGCATCGGGCTCCATGTGGTCCGTCTCCTGTGAGTCGGGATTTTCGAATCTGACGCGAAACTGATATTTAATTGTAACATTCAGGGCCTCCTAATGACGATGGAACATTCAAATTGCGTCGCGATTCAATACATCGTCCTCCAGCGGACTGGTGTCCAAGGGGATATTGCTGCCTCGGGCACCTTATGGTCAGTCTCCAGTGAGTCTAGATTTTCGAATCCGACGAAAAACTGATAGTTAATTGTAACGTTCAGGGCCTCCTAATGACGATGGAACACTCAAATTGCGTCGCAATCCATCCATCGTCCCCCAGCCGACTTATCTCCAAGGGTCTATTGCTGCCTCGGGCACCATATGTTCGTTCTCCTGTGAGTCTAGATTTACTAATCCGACGCAAAACTGATTGTTAATTGTAAGTTCAGGGCCTCCTAGTTACGATGGAACACTCAAATTGAATCGCGATCCAATACATCGTCCTCCAGCCGACTTGTCTCCAAGGGTCTATTGCTGCCTCGGGCAATTTATGGTCGTTCTCCTGTGAGTCTAGATTTTCTAATCCGACGAAAAACTGGTTATTAATTGTAACGTTCAGGGCCTAATAATGACGATGGAACACTCAAATTGCACCGAGATTGAATATATCGTCCTCCGGCCGACTTGTATCCAGAGGATATAGCTGTCTCGGGCACCGTATGATCCTTCTCCTGTGAGTAGATTTTCGATTCCGACGCTAAAATGATAGTTAATTGTAACGCTCAGGGCCTCCTAATGACGATGGAACACTCAAATACCGTCGAGATTCAATACATCGTCCTTCAGCCGACTTGTCTCCAAGGGTCTAATGCTGCCTCAGGCACCTTATGGTCGTTCTCCTGTGAGTCTAGATTTTCTAATCCGACGAAAAACTGATTATTAATTGTAACGTTCAGGGCCTAATAATGACGATGGAACACTCAAATTGCATCGAGATTGAATATATCGTCCTCCGGCCGACTTGTATCCAAGGGATATTGCTGTCTCGGGCACCGTATGATCCATCTCCTGTTAGTAGATTTTCGAATCCGACGCTAAAATGATAGTTAATTGTAACGCTCAGGGCCTCCTAATGACGATGGAACACTCAAATACCGTCGAGATTCAATACATCGTCCTTCAGCCGACTTGTCTCCAAGGGTCTAATGCTGCCTCAGACACCTTATGGTCGTTCTCCTGTGAGTCTAGATTTTCGAATCCGACGCAGAACTGATAGTTAATTGCAACGATCAGGGCCTCCTAATGACGATGGAACACTCAAATTGCGTCGAGATTCAATACATCGTCCTTCAGCCGACTTGTCTAGAAAGGGACTATTGCAGCCTCGAGCACCTTATGGTCGTTCTCCTGCGAGTCTAGATTTTCTTATCCGACGAAAAACTGATTATTAATGGTAACGTTCAGGGCCTAATAATGACGATGGAACACTCAAATTGCATCGAGAATGATTATATCGTCCTCCGGCCGACTTGTATCCAGGGGATATCGCTGTCTCGGGCACCGTATGATCCTTCTCCTGTGAGTAGATTTTCGAATCCGACGCTAAACTGATAGTTAATTGTAGCCTTCAGGGCCTCCTAATGACGATGGAACACTCAAATTGCGTCGAGATTCAATACATCGGCCACCAACCGACTTACCTCCAAGGGGATATTGCTGCCTCGGGCACCATATGGTCCGTCTCCTGTGAGTCTAGATTTTCAAATCCGACGCAAAAATGATAGTTAATTGTAACGTTCAGCGCCTCCTAATGACGATGGAACACTCAAATCGCGTCGAGAGACAATACATCGACCTCCAGCCGACTTGTCTACAAGGGGATATTACTGCCTCAGGCTCCATGTGGTTCCTCTCCTGTGAGTCGGGATTTTCAAATCCGACGCGGAACTGATAGTTAATTGTAAAGATCAGCGCATCCTAATGACGATGGAACACTCAAATTGCGTCGAGATTCAATACATCGTCCTTCAGCCGATTTGTCTCCAAGGGTCTATTGCTGCCTAGGCACCCTATGGTCGTTCTCCAGTGAGTCTAGATTTTCGAATCCGACGCAAAACTGATAGTTAATTGTAACGTTCAGGGCAACCTAATGACGATGGAACATTCAAATTGCGTCGAGATTCAATACATCGGCCTCCAGCCGACTTGTCTCCAAGGGTCTATTGCTGCCTCGGGCACCATATGGTCGTTCTCCTCTGAATCTAGATTTACTAATCCGACGCAAAACTGATTGTTAATTGTAAGTACAGGGCCTCCTAATGACGATGGAACACTCAAATTGCATCGAGATTCAATATATCGTCCTCCAGCCGTCTTCTATATAACGGGATATTGCTGTCTCGGGCACCAAATTGTCCGTCTCCTGTGAGTCTAGATTTTCAAATCCGACGCACAACTGATAGTTAATTGTAGCCTTCAGGGCCTCCTAATGACGATGGAACACTCAAATTGCGTCGAGATTCAATACATCGGCCACCAGCCGACTTACCTCCAAGGGGATACTGCTGCCTCGGGCACCATATGGTCCGTCTCCTGTGAGTCTAGATTTTCGAATCCGACGCAAAAATGATAGTTAATTGTAACGTTCAGCGCCTCCTAACGACGATGGAACACTCAAATTGCGTCGAGAGTCAATACATCGACCTCCAGCCGACTTGTCTACAAGGGGATATTACTGCCTCGGGCTCCATGTGGTTCCTCTCCTGTGAATCGGGATTTTCAAATCCGACGCGGAACTGATAGTTAATTGTAAAGTTCAGCGCATCCTAATGACGATGGAACACTCAAATTGCGTCGAGATTCAATACATAGGCCTCCAGCCGACTTATCTCCAATGGTCTGACGCTGCCTCGGGCACCATATGGTCGTTCTCCTGTGAGTCTAGATTTTTTAATCCGACGCAAAACTGATTATTAATTGTAACGTTCAGGGCCTAATAATGACGATGGAACACTATAATTGCGTCGAGATTCAATATATCGTCCTCCGGCGTACTTGTATCCAGGGGATATTGCTGTCTCGGGCACCATGTGATCCTTCTCCTGTGAGTAGATTTTCGAATCCGACGCTAAAATGATAGTTAATTGTAACGTTCAGGGCCTCCTAATGACGATGGAACACTCAAATACCGTCGAGATTCAATACATCGCCCTTCTGCCGACTTGTCTCCAAGGGTCTATTGCTGCCTCGGGCACCTTATGGTCGTTCTTCTGTGAGTCTAGATTTTCGAAGCCGACGCAGACCTGATAGTTAATTGTAACGTTCAGGGCCTCCTAATGACGATGGAACACTCAAATTGCGTCGAGATTCAATACATCGTCCTTCAGCCGACTTGCCTCCAAGGGTCTATTGCTGCCTCGGCACCTTATGGTCGTTCTCCTGTGAGTCTAGATTTTCGAATCCGACGCAGAACTGATAGTTAATTGCAACGTTCAGGGCCTCCTAATGACGATGGAACACTCAAATTGCGTCGAGTGTCAATACATCGACCTCCAGCCGACTTGTCTACAAGGGGATATTGCTGCATCGGGCTCCATGTGGTCCGTCTCCTGTGAGTCAGGATTTTCGAATCTGACGCGAAACTGATATTTAATTGTAACATTCAGGGCCTCCTAATGACGATGGAACATTCAAATTGTCAAATTGCGTCGAGTTTCAATACATTATCCTTCAGCCGACTTGTCTAGAAAGGGTCTATTGCAGCCTCGAGCACCTTATGGTCGTTCTCCTGTGAGTGTAGATTTTTCTAATCCGACGCAAAACTGATAGTTAATTGTAACGTTCAGGGCCTCCTAATGACGATGGAACACTCAAATTGCGTCGCGATCCAATACATCGACCTCCAGCCGACTTGTCTCCAAGGGTCTATTGCTGCCTCGGGCAATATATGGTCGTTCTCCTGTGAGTCTAGATTTTCTAATCCGACGCATAACATTATTAATTGTAACGTTCAGGGCCTAATAATGACGATGGAACACTCAAATTGCGTCGAGATTCAATATAATGTCTTCCGGCCGACTTATATCCCGCTGTCTCGGGCACCATTTGATCCTTCACCTGTGAGTAGATTTTCGAATCCGACGCTAAAATGATAGTTAATTGCAACGTTCAGTGCCTCCTGATGACGATGGAACACTCAAATTGCGTCGAGATTCAATACATCGGCCTCCAGCCGACTTGTCTCCAAGGGGATATTGCTGTCTCGGGCACCATATGAACCTTCTCCTGTGAGTCTAGATATTCGAATCCGACGCAAAAATGATAGTGAATAGTAACGTTCAGCACCTCCTAATTACGTTAGAGCACTCAAATTGCGTCGAGATACAATACATCGTCCTCCAGCCGACTTGTCTCCAAGGGTCTATTGGAGCCTCGGGCAACTTATGTTCGTTCTCCTGTGAGTCTAGATTTTCGAATCCGAAGCAAAAATTATGGTTAATTGTAACGTTCATGTCCTCCTAATGACGATGGAACACTCAAATTGCGTCGCGATCCAATACATCGTCCTCCAGCCGACTTGTCTCCAAGTGTCTATTGCTGCCTCGGGCACCATATGGTCGTTCCCCTGTGAGTCTAGATTTTCTAATCCGACGCGAAACTGATAGTTAATTGTAACGTTCAGGGCCACCTAATGACGATGGAACACTCAAATTGGGTCGAGTGTCTATACATCGACCTCCAGCTGACTTGTCTACAAGGGGATATTGCTGCATCGGGCTCCATGTGGTCCGTCTCCTGTGAGTCGGGAATTTCGAATCTGACGCGAAACTGATATTTAATTGTAAAATTCAGGGCCTCCTAATGACGATGGAACATTCAAATTGCGTCGCGATTCAATACATCGTCCTCCAGCGGACTGGTGTCCAAGGGGATATTGCTGCCTCGGGCACCTTGTGGTCAGTCTCCAGTGAGTCTAGATTTTCGAATCCGACGAAAAACCGATACTTAATTGTAATATTCAGGGCCTCCTAATGACGATGGAACACTAAAATTGCGTCGCAATCCATCCATCGTCCTCCAGCCGACTTGTCTCCAAGTGTCTATTGCTGCCTCGGGCACCATATGGTCGTTCCCCTGTGAGTCTATATTTTCGAACCCGACGCAAAACTGATAGTTAATTGTAACGTTCAGGGCCACCTAATGACGATGGAACACTCAAATTGTGTCGAGATACAATACATCGTCCTCCAGCCGACTTGTCTAGAAGGAGATATTGCTGCCTCGGGCACCAAATGGTCCGTCTACTGTGAGTCTAGATTTTTGAATCCGACGCGAAACTGATAGTTAATTGTAACGCTCAGGGCCTCCTAATGACGATGGAACAGTCAAATACCGTCGAGATTCAATACATCGTCCTTCAGCCGACTTGTCCCCAAGGGTCAAATGCTGCCTCGGGCACCTTATGGTCGTTCTCCTGTGAGTCTAGATTTTCGAATCCGACGCAGAACTGATAGTTAACTGCAACGTTCAGGGCCTCCTAATGACGATGGAACACTCAAATTGCGTCGCGATCCAATACATCGTTCTTCTGCCGACTTGACTTTAAGGGTCTTTTGCTGCCTCGGGCACCTTATGATCGTTCTCCTGTGAGTCTAGATTTTCGAACCCGACGCAAAACTGATAGTTAATTGTAACGTTCAGGGACACCTAATGACGATGGAACATTCAAATTGCGTCGAGAGTCAATACATCGACCTCCAGCCGACTTGTCTACAAGGGGATATTGCTGCCTCGGGCTCCATGTGGTTCGTCTCCTGTGAGTCGGGATTTTCGAATCCGACGCGGAACTGATAGTTAATTGTAAAGTTCAGCGCATCCTAATGACGATGGAACACTCAAATTGCGTCGAGATTCAATACATAGGCCTCCAGCCGACTTATCTCCAATGGTCTGACGCTGCCTCGGGCACCATATGGTCGTTCTCCTGTGGGTCTAGATTTACTAATCCGACGCAAAACTGATTGTTAATTGTAAGTTCAGCGCCTCCTAGTTACGATGGAACACTCAAATTTCGTCGCGATCCAATACATCGTCCTCCAGCCGACTTGTCTCCAAGGGTCTATTGCTGCCTCGGGCAATATATGGTCGTTCTCCTGTGAGTCTAGATTTTCTAATCCGACGCAAAACTGATTATTAATTGTAACGTTCAGGGCCTAATAATGACGATGGAACACTATAATTGCGTCGAGATTCAATATATCGTCCTCCGGCCGACTTGTATCCAGGGGATATTGCTGTCTCGGGCACCATGTGTTCCTTCTCCTGTGAGTAGATTTTCGAATCCGACGCTAAAATGATAGTTAGTTGTAACGTTCAGGGCCTCCTAATGACGATGGAACACGCAAATACCGACGAGATTCAATACATCGTCCTTCTGCCGACTTGTCTCCAAGGGTCTATTGATGCCTCGGGCACCTTATGGTCGTTCTCCTGTGGGTCTAGATTTTCGAATCCGACGCAGAACTGATACTTAATTGTAATGTTCAGGGCCTCCTAATGACGATGGAACACTCAAATTGCGTCGAGATTCAATGCATCGTACTTCAGCCGACTCGTCTAGAAAGGGTCTATTGCAGCCTCGAGCACCTTATGGTCGTGATGGAACACTCAAATTGCGTCGAGATTCAATACATCGTCCTTCAGCCGAATTGTCTCCAAGGGTCTATTGCTGCCTCGGCACCTTATGGTCGTTCTCCTGTGAGATTTACTAATCCGTTGCAAAACTGATTGTTAATTGTAAGTTCAGGGCCTCGTAATGACGATGGAACACTCAAATTGCGTCGCGATCTAATACATCGGCCTCCAGCCGACATGTCTCCAAGGGTCTATTGCTGCCTCGGGCACCATATGGTCGTTCTCCTGAGAGATTTACTAATCCGACGCAAAACTGATTGTTAATTGTAAGTTCAGGGCCTCCTAATGACGATGGAACACTCAAATTGCGTCGAGATTCAATATATCGTCCTCCAGCCGACTTGTACCCAAGGGGATATTGTTGTCTCGGGCACCATTTGTACCTTCCCCTGTAAGTAGATTTTCGAATCCGACGCTAAACTGATAGTTAATTGTAACGTTCAGCGCATCCTAATGACGATGGAACACTCCAGCCGACTTGTCTCCAATGGTCTGACGCTGCCTCGGGCACCATATGGTCGTTCTCATGTGAGACTAGATTTTCTAACCCGACGCAAAACTGATAGTTAATTGTAACGTTCAGGGCCACCTAATGACGATGGAACATTCAAATTGCGTCGAGATTCAATACATCGGCCTCCAGCCGACTTGTCTCCAAGGGTCTATTCCTGCCTCGGGCACCATATGGTCGTTCTCCTCTGAGTCTAGATTTACTAATCCGACGCAAAACTGATTGTTAATTGTAAGTTCAGGGCCTCCTAATGACGATGGAACACTCAAATTGCGTTGAGAGTCAATACATCGACCTCCAGCCGACTTGTCTACAAGGGGATATTTATGCCTCGGTCTCCATGTGGTTCGTCTCCTGTGAGTCGGGATTTTCAAATCCGACGCGGAACTGATAGTTAATTGTAAAGTTCAGCGCATCCTAATGACGATGGAACACTCAAATTGCGTCGAGATTCAATACATAGGCCTCCAGCCGACTTGTCTCCAATGGTCTGACGCTGCCTCGGGCACCATATGGTCGTTCTCCAGTGAGTCTAGATTTACTAATCCGACGCAAAACTGATTGTTAATTGTAAGTTCAGGACCTCCTAGTTACGATGGAACACTCAAATTGCGTCGCGATCCAATACATCGTACTCCAGCCGACTTGTCTCCAAGGGTCTATCGCTGCCTCGGGCAATATATGGTCGTTCGCCTGTGAGTCTAGATTTTTTAATCCGACGCAAAACTGATTATTAATTGTAACGTTCAGGCCGATGGAACATTCAAATTGCGTCGAGATTCAATACCTCGGCCTCCGGCCGACTTGTCTCCAAGGATCTATTGCTGCCTCGGGCACCATATGGTCGTTCTCCTGTGAGGTTTACTAATCCGACGCATACTGATTGTTAATTGTAAGTTCAGGGCCTCCTGATGGCGATGGAACACTCAAATTGCGTCGAGATTCAATCCATCGTCCTTCAGCCGACTTGTCTCCAAGGGTCTAATGCTGCCTCGGGCACCTTACGGTCGTCTCCTGTGAGTCTAGATTTTCGAATCCGACGCAGAACTGATAGTTAATTGCAACGTTCAGGGCCTCCTAATGACGATGGAACACTACAATTGCGTCGAGATTCAATACATCGTCCTTCAGCCGACTTGTCTAGAAAGGGTCTATTGCAGCCTCGAGCACCTTATGGTCGTTCTCCTGTGAGTGTAGATTTTCTAATCCGACGCAAAACTGATAGTTAATTGTAACGTTCAGGGCCTCCTAATGACGATGGAACACTCAAATTGCGTCGAGATTCAATACATCGTGCTCCAGCCGACTTGTATATAAGGGGATATTGCTGTCTCGCGCACCATATGGTCCGTCTCCTGTGAGTCTAGATTTTCAAATCCGACGCAGAACTGATAGTTAATTGTAGCCTTCAGGGCCTCCTAATGACGATGGAACACTCAAATTGCGTCGAGATTCAATACATCGTCCTCCAGCGGACAGGTCTCCCAGGGGATATTGCTGGCTCGGGCACCATATGGTCGTTCCCCTGTGAGTCTAGATTTTCTAATCCGACGCGAAACTGATAGTTAATTGTAACGTTCAGGGCCTTCTAATGACGATGGAACACTCAAATTGGGTCGCGATCCAATACATCGTCCTTCAGCCGACTTGTCTCCAAGGTGATATTGCTGTCTCGGGCACCATATGAACCTTCTCCTGTGAGTTTAGATTTTCGAATCCGACTAAAAAATGATAGTGAATTGTAACGTTCAGCGCCTCCTAATGACGTTAGAACACTCAAATTGCGTCGAGATACAATACATCGTCCTCCAGCCGACTTGTCTAGAAGTGGATATTGCTGCCTCGGGGCACCAAATGGTCCGTCTCCTGTGAGTCTAGATTTTTGAATCCGACGCGAAACTGAGAGTTAATTGTAACGTTCAGGGCCTCCTAATGACGACGGAACAGACAAATTGCGTCGAGATTCAATATATCGTCCTTCAGTCGACTTGTCTCCAAGGGGATATTGCTGCCTCGGGCACCTTATGGTCCGTCTCCAGTAAGTCTAGATTTTCGAATCCGACGCAAAACTGATAGTTAATTGTAACATCGACCTCCAACCGTCTTGTCTACAAGGGGATATTGCTGCGTCGGGCTCCATGTGGTTCGTCTCCTGTGAGTCGGGATTTTCGAATCAGACGCGATACTGATAGTTAATTGTAACGTTCGGGGCCTCCTAATGACGATGGAGCTCTCAAATTGCATCGCGATTCAATACATCGTCCAGCAGCGGACTGGTCCCCAAGGGGATATTGCTGCCTCGCTCACCTTATGGTCCGTCTCCAGTGAGTTGGGATTTTCGAATACGACTAAAAACTGATAGTTAATTGTAACAATCAGGGCCTCCTAATGACGATGGAACACTCAATTGCTCGGCATCCAGCCGACTTGTCTCCAATGGTCTGATGCTGCCTCGGGCACCATACGGTTGTTCTCCTGTGAGTCTAGATTTACTAATCCGACGCAAAACTGATTGTTAATTGTAACCTTCAGGGCCTCCTAATGACGATGGAACACTCAAATTGCGTAGCGATCCGATGCATCGTCCTCCAGCCGACTTGTCTCCAAAGGGTCTATTGCTGCCTCGGGCAATATATGGTCGTTCTCCTGTGAGTCTAGATTTTCTAATCCGACGCAAAACATTATTAATTGTAACGTTCAGGGCCTAATAATGACGATGGAACTCTCGCGTCGAGATTCAATATATCGTCCTCCGGCCGACTTCTATCCTGCTGTCTCGGGCACCATATGATCCTTCTCCTGTGAGTAGATTTTCGAATCCGACGCTAAAATGATAGTTAATTGCAACGTTCAGGGCCTCCTAATGACGATGGAACACTCAAATTGCATCGAGATTCAATATATCGTCCTCCAGCCGACTTGTATATAAGGGGATATTGCTGTCTCGGGCACCATATGTTCCTTCTCCTGTGAGTAGATTTTCGAATCCGACGCTAAACTGATAGTTAATTGCAACGTTCAGGGCCTCCTAATGACGATGGAACACTCAAATTGCGTCGAGATTCAATAATTCGGCCTCCAGCCGACCTAACTCCAATGGGATATTGCTGCCTCGGGCACCATATGGTCCGTCTCCTGTGAGTCTCGATTTTCGAATCCGACGCAGAACTGATAGTTAATTGTAGCCTTCAGGGCCTCCTAATGACGTTGGAACACTCAAATTGGGTCGAGATTCTATACATCGTCCTCCAGCCGACATGTCTACAAGCGTCTATTGCTGCCTCGGACACCTTAAGATCGTTCTCCTGTGAGGCTAGATTTTCGAACCTTACGCAAAACTCATAGTTAATTGTACCGTTCAGGGCCACCTAATGACGATGTAACACTCAAATTGCGTCGAGATTCAATACATCGGCCTCCAGCCGACTTGTCTCCAAGGGGATATTGCTGTTTCGGGCACCATATGAACCTTCTCCTGTGAGTCTAGATTTTCGAATCCGAAGCAAAAATGATAGTGAACTGTAACGTTCAGCACCTCCTAATGACGTTAGAACACTCAAATTGCGTCCAGATACAATACATCGTCCTCCAGCCGACTTGTCTCCAAGGGTCTATTGCTGCTTCGGGCAATTTATGGTCGTTCTCCTGTGAGTCTAGATTATCTAATCCGACGAAAAACTGATTATTAATTGTTACGTTCAGGGCCTAATAATGACGATGGAACACTCAAATTGCATCGAGATTCAATACATCGTCCTCCAGCGGACAGGTCTCCAAGGGGATATTGTTGCCTTGGGCACCTTATGGTCCGTCTCCAGTAAGTCTAGATTTTCGACTCCGACGCAAAACTTATAGTTAATTGTAACGTTCAGGGCCTCCTAATGACGATGGAAGACTCAAATTGCGTCGCGATCCGATACATCGTCCTCCAGATGACTTGTCTCCAAGGGTCTATTGCTGCCTCGGGCACCTTACGGTCGTTCTCCTGTGAGTCTAGATTATCTAATCCGATGCAAAACATTATTAATTGTAATGTTCAGGGCCTAATAATGACGATGGAACACTCAAATTGCGTCGAGATTCAATATATCGTCCTCCGGCCGACTTATATCCTGCTGTCTCGGGCACCATATGAACCTTCTCCTGTGAGTAGATTTTCGAATCCGACGCTAAACTGATAGTTAGTTGTAACGTTCAGGGCCTCCTAATGACGATGGAACACTCAAATTACGTCGACATTCAATACATCGTCCACCAGCCGACTTGTCTCCAAGCGTCTATTGCTGCCTCGGGCACCTTATGATCGTTCTCCTGTGAGGCTAGATTTTCGAACCTGACGCAAAACTCAAAGTTAATTGTAACGTTCATGGCCACCTAATGACGATGGAACACTCAAATTGCGTCGAGATTCAATACATCGGCCTCCAGCCGACTTGTCTCCAAGGGGATATTGCTGTCTCGGGCACCATATGATCCTTCTCCTGTGAGTCTAGATTTTCGAATCCGACGCAAAAATGACAGTGAATTGTAATGTTCAGCGCCTCCTAATGATGTTAGAACACTCAAATTGCGTCGAGATGCAATACATCGTCCTCCAGCCGACTTGTTTCCAAGGTGATATTGCTGACTCGGGCACCATAAGATCCTTGTCCTGTGAGTAGATTTTCGAATCCGACGCAAAAATGATAGTTAAATGTAACTTTCAGCGCCTCCTAATGATGTTAGAACACTCAAATCGCGTCGAGATACTATACATCGTCCTCCAGCCGACTTGTATCCAAGGGGATTTTGCTGACTCGGGCACCATATGATCCTTCTCCTGTGAGTAGAATTTCGAATCCGACGCTAAAATGATAGTGAATTGTAACGTTCAGCGCCTCCTAATGATGTTAGATACTCAAATTGCGTCGAGATACAATACATCGTCCTCCAGCTGACTTGTATCCAAGGTGATATTGCTGCCTCGGGCACCTTATGATCGTTCTCCTGTGAGGCTAGATTTCCGAACCTGACGCAGAACTCATAGTTAATTGTAACGTTCAGCGCATCCTAATGACGATGCAACACTCAAATTGCGTCGCGATCCAATACATCGTCCTCCAGCCGACTTGTCTCCAAGGGTCTATTGCTGACTCGGGCACCTTATGGTCGTTCTAATGTGAGTCTAGATTTTCGAAGCCGACGCAGAACTGATAGTTCATTGTAACGTTCAGGGCCTCCTAATAACGATGGAACACTCAAATGGCGTCGAGATACAATACATCTTCCTCCAGCCGACTTGTCTAGAAGGAGATATAGCTGCCTCGGGCACCAAATGGTCCGTCTCCTGTGAGTCTAGATTTTTGAATCCGACGCGAAACTGATAGTTAATTGTAAAGTTCAGCGCATCCTAATGACGATGGAACACTCAAATTGCGTCGAGATTCAATACATAGGCCTCCAGCCGACTTGTCTCCAATGGTCTGACGCTGCCTCGGGCACCATATGGTCGTTCTCCTGTGAGTCTAGATTTACTAATACGACGCAAAACTGATTGTTAATTGTAAGTTCAGGACCTCCTAGTTACGATGGAACACTCAAATTGCGTCGCGATCCAATACATCGTCCGTCAGCCGACTTGTCTCCAAGGGTCTATTGCTGCCTCGGCGCCTTATTGTCGTTCTCGTGTGAGTCTAGATTTTCTAATCCGACGCAAAACTGATTGTTAATTGTAACGTTCAGGGCCTCCTAATGACGATGGAACACTCAAATTGCGTCGAGATTCAATACATCGTCCTTCAGCCGACTTGTCTCCTAGGGTCTAATGCTGCCTCGGGCACCTTACGGTCGTCTCGTGTGAGTCTAGATTTTCGAATCCGACGCAGAACTGATAGTTAATTGCAACGTTCAGGGCCTCCTAATGACGATGGAACACTCACATTGCGTCGAGATTCAATACATCGTCCTTCAGCCGACTTGTCTAGAAAGGGTCTATTGCAGCCTCGAGCACCTTATGGTCGTTCTCCTGTGAGTGTAGATTTTCTAATCCGACGCAAAACTGATAGTTAATTGTAACGTTCAGGGCCTCCTAATGACGATGGAACACTCAAATTGCGTCGAGATTCAATACATCGTCCTCCAGCCGACTTGTATATAAGGGGATATTGCTGTCTCGCGCACCATATGGTCCGTCTCCTGTGAGTCTAGATTTTCAAATCCGACGCAGAACTGATAGTTAATTGTAGCCTTCAGGGCCTCCTAATGACGATGGAACACTCAAATTGCGTCGAGATTCAATACATCGTCCTTCAGCCGTCTTGTCTCCAAGGGTCTATTGCTACCTCGGCACCTTATGGTCGTTCTCCTGTGAGTCTAGAATTTCGAATCCGACGCAAAACTGATAGTTAATTGTAACGTTCAGGCCCACCTAATGACGATGGAACATTCAAATTGCGTCGAGATTCAATACATCGGCCTCCAGCCGACTTGTCTCCAAGGATCTATTGCTGCCTCGGGCACCATATGGTCGTTCTCCTGTGAGGTTTACTAATCCGACGCAAAACTGATTGTTAATTGTAAGTTCAGGGCCTCCTGATGGCGATGGAACACTCAAATTGCGTCGAGATGCAATGCATCGTCCTTCAGCCGACTTGTCTAGAAAGGGTCTATTGCAGCTTCGAGCACCTTAAGGTCTTTCTCCTGTGAGTCTAGATTTTCTAATCCGACGCAAAACTGATTGTTAATTGTAACGTTCAGGGCCTCCTAATGACGATGGAACACTCAAATTGCGTCGAGATTCAATACATCGTCCTTCAGCCGACTTGTCTCCAAGGGTCTATTGCTGCCTCGGCACCTTATGGTCGTTCTCCTGTGAGTCTAGATTTTCTAATCCGACGCAAAACTGATTGTTAAATGTAACGTTCAGGGCCTCCTAATGACGATGGAACACTCAAATTGCGTCGAGATTCAATACATCGGCCTCCAGCCGACTTGTCTCCAAGGGGATATTGCTGTCTCGGGCACCATATGAACCTTCTCCTGTGAGTCTAGATTTTCGAATCCGACGCAAAAATGATAGTGAATTGTAACGTTCAGCACCTCCTAATGTCGTTAGAACACTGAAATTGCGTCGAGATACAATACGTCGTCCTCCAGCCGACTTGTCTCCAAGGGTCTATTGGAGCCTCGGGCACCTTATGTTCGTTCTCCTGTGAGTCTAGATTTTCGAATCCGACGCCAAAATTATAGTTAATTGTAACGTTCATGTCCTCCTAATGACGATGGAACACTCAAATTGCGTCGAGAGTTAATACATCGACCTCCAACCGTCTTGTCTACAAGGGGATATTGCTGCCTCGGGCTCCATGTGGTTCCTCTCCTGTGAGTCGGGATTTTCGAATCAGACGCGAAACTGATTGTTAATTGTAACGTTCAGGGCCTCCTAATGACGATGGAACACTCAAATTGCGTCGCCATCCATTACATCGTCCTCCAGCCGACTTGTCTCCAAGCGTCTATTGCTGCCTCGGGCACCTTATGATCGTTCTCCTGTGAGGCTAGATTTTCGAACCTGACGCAAACCTCATAGTTAATTGTAACGTTCATGGCCACCTAATGACGATGGAACACTCAAATTGCGTCGAGATTCAATACATCGGCCTCCAGCCGACTTGTCTCCAAGGGTCTATTGCAGCCTCGGGCACCTTATGGTCGATCTCCTGTGAGTCTAGATTTTCTAATCTGACGCAAAACTGATAGTTAATTGTAACGTTCAGGTCCTCCTAATGACGATGGATCACTCAAATTGCGTCGAGATTCAATATATCGTCCTCCAGCCGACTTGTTTCCAAGGGGATATTGCTGTCTCGGGCACCATATGATCCTTCTCCTGAGAGTAGATTTTCGAATCCGACGCTAAACTTATAGTTAATTGTAACGTTCAGGGCCTCATAGTGACGATGGAGCATTCAAATTGCGTCGCGATTCAATACATCGTCGTCCAGCGGACTGGACTCGAAAGGGATATTGCTGCCTCGGGCACCTTATGGCTCGTCTCCAGTAAGTCTTGATTTTCGAATCCGACGGAAAACTGATAGTTAAATGTAACGTTCAGAGCCTTCTTATGACGATGGAAAACACAAATTGCGTCGCGATCCAATACATCGTCCTTCTGCCGACTTTACTTCAAGGGTCCTTTGCTGCTTCGAGCACCTTATGATCGTTCTCCTGAGAGTCTAGATTTTCGAACCCGACGCAAACCTGATAGTTAATTGTAACGTTCAGGGCCACCTAATGACGATGGAACATTCAAATTGCGTCGAGATTCAATACATCGGCCTCCAGCCGACTTACTCCAAAGGTCTATTGCTGCCTCGGGCACCATATGGTCGTTCTCCTGTGAGTTTAGATTTTCGAATCCGACGCAAAACTGATAGTTAATTGTAACGTTCAGGGCCTCCTAATGACGATGGAGCACTCAAATTGCGTCGCAATGCAATACATCGTTCTCCAGCGGACTGGTCTCCAAGGGGATATAGCTGCCTCGGGCACCTTATGGTCCGTCTCCAGTATGTCTAGATTTTCGAATCCGACGCAAAACTGATAGTAAAATGTAACGTTCAGGGCCTCCTAATGACGATGAACACTCAAATTGCGACGAAATCCAATACATCGTCCTTCTGCCGACTTGACTTCAAGGGTCTTTTGCTGCCTCGAGCACCTTATGATCGTTCTCCTGTGAGTCTAGATTTTCGAACCCGACGCAAACCTGATAGTTAATTGTAACGTTCAGGGCCACCTAATGACTATGGAACATTCAAATTGCGTAGAGATTCAATACATCCTCCTTCATTCGACTTGTCTCCAAGGGTCTATTGCTTCCTCGGGCACCTTATGATCGTTCTCCTGTGAGTCTAGATTTTCGAACCCCACTTGTAACGATCAGGGCCACCTAATGACCATCGAACATTCAAATTGCGTCGAGATTCAATACATCGACTTCCAGCCGACTTGTCCCCAAGGGTCTATTGCTGCCTCGGGTACCATGTGGTCCGACACCTGTGAGTCTAGATTTACTAATCCGACGCATAACTGATAGTTTATTGTAACGTTGAGCGCCTCCTAGTTACGATGGAACACTCAAAATGCGTCGCGATCCAATACATCGTCCTCCACCCGACTTGTATCCAAGGGTCTATTGCTTCCTCGGACACCTTATGGTCGTTCTCCTGTGAGTCTAGATTTTCGAATCCAACGCAGAACAGATAGTTAATTGTAACTTTCAAGGCCTCCTAATGACGATGGTACACTCGAATTGAGTCGAGATTCAATACATCGTCCTCCAGCCGACATGTCACCAAGGGTCTATTGCAGCCTCGGGCACCTTATGGTCGTTCTCCTGTGAGTCGGGATTTTCGAATCCGACGCCGAATTGATAGTTAACTGTAAAGTTCAGCGCATCCTAATGACGATGGAACACTCAAATTGAGTCGAGATTCAATACATAGGCTTCCAGCAGACTTGTCTCCAATGGTCTGACGCTGCCTCGGGCACCATATGGTCGTTCTCCTGTGAGTCTAGATTTACTAATCCGACGCAAAACTGATTGTTAATTGTAAGTTCAGGGCCTCCTAGTTACGATGGAACACTCAAATTGCGTCGCGATCCAATACATCGTCCTCCAGCCGACTTGTCTCCAATGGTCTATTGCTGCCTCGGGCAATTTATGGTCGTTCTCCTGTGGGTCTAGATTTTCTAATCCGACGAAAAACTGATTATTAATTGTAACGTTTAGGCCTTAATAATGACGATGGAACACTCAAATTGCATCGAGATTGAATACATCGTCCTCCAGCGGACGGGTGTCCAAGGGGATATTGCTGCCTCGGGCACCTTATGGTCAGTCTGCAGTGAGTCTAGATTTTCGAATCCGACGAAAAACCGATAGTTAATTGTAATATTCAGGGCCTCCTAATGACGATGGAACACTCAAATTGCGTCGCAATCCATGCATCGTCCTCCAGCCGACTTGTCTCCAAGTGTCTATTGCTGCCTCGGGCACCTTAAGGTCGTTCTCCTGTGAGTCTATATTTTCCAACCCGACGCAAAACTGATAGTTAATTGTAACGTTCAGGGCCACCTAATGACGATGGAACACTCAAACTGTGTCGAGATTCAGTACATCGGCCTTCAGCCGACTTGTCTCCAAGGGGATATTGCTGTCTCGGGCACCATATGAACCTTCTGTGAGTCTAGATTTTCTAATCCGACGAAAAACTGATTATTAATTGTTACGTTCAGGCCCTAATAATGACGATGGAACACTCAAATTCATCGAGATTTAATATATCGTCCTCCGGCCGACTTGTATCCAGGGGATATTGCTGTCTCGGGCACCATATGATCCCTCTCCTGTGAGTCTAGATTTTCAAATCCGACGCACAACTGATAGTTAATTGTAGCCTTCAGGGCCTCCTAATGACGATGGAACACTCAAATTGCGTCGAGAGTCAATACATCGACCTCCAACCGTCTTGTCTACAAGGGGATATTGCTGCCTCGGGCTCCATGTGGTTGGTCTCCTGTGAGTCGGGATTTTCGAATCCGACGCGGAACTGATAGTTAATTGTAAAGTTCAGCGCATCCTAATGACGATGGAACACTCAAATTGCGTCGAGATTCAATACATAGGCCTCCAGCCGACTTGTCTCCAATGGTCTGACGCTGCCTCGGGCACCATATGGTCGTTCTCCTGTGAGTCTAGATTTTCTAATCCGACGCAAAACTGATTATTAATTGTAACGTTCAGGGCCTAATAATGACGATGGAACACTCTAATTGCGTCGAGATTCAATATATCGTCCCCGGCCGACTTGTATCCAGGGGATATTGCTGTCTCGGGCACCATGTGATCCTTCTCCTGTGAGTAGATTTACGAATCCTACGCTAAAATGATACTTAATTGTAACGTTGACGATGGAACACTCAAATACCATCGAGATTCAATACATCGTCCTTCTGCCGTCTTGTTTCGAAGGGTCTATTGCAGCCTCGGCACCTTATAGTCGTTCTCCTGTGAGTCTAGATTTTCGAATCCAACGCAAAACTGATTGTCAATTGTAAGTTCAGGGCCTCCTAATGACGATGGAACACTCAAATTGCGTCGAGATTCATTTTTTTCGTCCTCCAGCCGACTTGTATCCAAGTGGATATTGTTGTCTCGGGCACCATTTGTACCTTCCCCTGTGAGTAGATTTTCGAATCCGACGCTAAACTGATAGTTAATTGTAACGTTCAGGGCCTCCTAATGACGATGGAACACTCAAATTGCGTCGAGATTCAATACATCGGCCTCCAGCCGACTTAACTCCAAGGGGATATTGCTGCCTCGGGCACCATATGTTCCGTCTCCTGTGAGTCTAGATTTTCGAATCCGACGCAAAAATGATAGTTAATTGTAACATTCAGCGCCTCCTAATGACGATGGAACACTCAAATTGCGTCGAGTGTGAATACATCGACCTCCAGCCGACTTGTCTACAAGGGGATATTGCTGCTTCGGGCACCTTATGGTCAGTCTCCAGTGAGTCTATATTTTCGAACCCGACGCAAAACTGATAGTTAATTGTAACGTTCAGGGCCACCTAATGACGATGGAACACTCAAATTGCGTCGAGTTTCAATACATAGGCCTCCAGCCGACTTGTCTCAAATGGTCTGATGCTGCCTCGGGCACCATATGGTCAATCTCCTGTGAATCTAGATTTACTAATCCGACGCAAAACTGATTGTTAATTGTAAGTTCAGGGCCTCCTAGTTACGATGGAACACTCAAATTGCGTCGCGATCCATTACATCGTCCTCCAGCCGACTTGTCTCCAAGGGTCTATTGCTGCCTCGGGCAATATATGGTCTTTCTCCTGTGAGTCTAGATTTTCTAATCCGACGCAAAACTGATAGTTAATTGTAACGTTCAGGGCCTCCTAATGACGATGGTACAGTCAAATTGCGTCGAGATTCAATACATCGTCCTCCAGCCGACTTAACTCCAAGGGGATATTGCTGCCTCGGGCACCATATGGTCGTTCTCCTGTGAGTCTAGATGTACTAATCCGACGCAAAACTGGTTGTTAATTGTAAGTTCAGGGCCTCCTAATGACGATGGAACATTCAAGTTGCGTCGCGATTCAATACATCGTCCTCCAGCGGACAGGTCTCCAAGGGGATATTGCTCCATCGTGCAAGTTATGGTCCGTCTCCAGTGACTCTAGATTTTCGAATCCGACGCAAAACTGATAGTTAATTGTAACGTTCAGGGCCAACTAATGGCGAAGGAACACTCAAATTGCGTCGCGATCCAATTCATCGTCCTTCTGCCGACCTGACTTCAAGGGTCTTTTGCTGTCTCAGCCACCTTATGATCGTTCTCTTGTACAGGGCCACCTAATGACGACGGAACATTCCAATTGCGTCGAGACTCAATACTTCGGCCTCCAGCCGACTTGTCTCCAAGGGTCTATTGCTGCCTCGGGCACCATATGGTCGTTCTCCTGTGAGTCTAGATGTACTAATCCGACGCAAAACTGATTGTTAATTGTACGTTCAGGGCCTCCTAATGACGATGGAACATTCAAGTTGCGTAGCGATTCAATACATCGTCCTCCAGCGGACTGGACTCCAAGGTGATATTGCTGCCTGGGGCACCTTATGGTCCGACTCCAGTAAGTCAAGATATTCGAATCCGACGCAAAAGTGACAGTTAATTGTAACGTTCAAGTCCTCCTAATGACGATGGCACACTCAAATTGCGTCGAGATTCAATACATCGTCCTTCAGTCGACTTGTCTCCAAGGGTCTATAGCTTCCTCGGGCACCTTATTGTCGTACTCCCGTGAGTCTAGATATTCGATTCCGACGCAAAACTGATTGTTAATTGCAACGTTCAGGGCCTCCTAATGACGATGGAACACGCAAATTGCGACGAGATTCAATACAACGTGCTTCAGCCGACTTGTCTCCAATGGTCTATTGCTTCCTCGGGCACCTTATGGTCGTTTTCCTGTGAGTCTAGATTTTCGAATCCAACGCAGAACAGATACTTAATTGTAACTTTCAGGGAGTCCTAATGACGATGGTACACTCAAATTGCGTCGAGATTCAATACATCGTCATCCAGCCGACTTGTCTCCAAGGGTCTATTGCTGACTCGGGCACCATATGATCCTTCTCCTGTGAGTAGATTTTCGAAACGACGCTAAAATGATAGTTAATTGTAACGTTCAGCGCATCCTAATGACGATGGAACACTCAAATAGCGTCGAGTTTCAATACATAGGCCACCAGCCGACTTGTCTCCAATGGTCTGATGCTGCCTCGGGCACCATATGGTCAGTCTCCTGTGAGTGTAGATTTACTAATCCGACGCAAACTGATTGTTAATTGTAAGTTCAGGGCCTCCTAGTAACGATGGAACACTCTAATTGCGTCGCGATCCAATACATCGTCCTCCAGCCGACTTGTCTCCAAGGGTCTATTGCTGCCTCGGGCACCTTATGGTCGTTCTCCTGTGAGTCTAGATTTTCTAATCCGACGCAAAACTGATAGTTAATTGTAACAATCAGGGCCACCTAATGACGATGGAACACTCAAATTGCGTCGAGATTCAGTACATTGGCCTTCTGCCGACTTGTCTCCAAGGGTCTATTGCTGCCTCGGGCAATATATGGTCATTCTCCTGTGAGTCTAGATTTTCTAATCCGACGCAAAACTGATAATTAATTGTAACGTTAAGGGCCTAATAATGACGATGGAACACTCAAATACCGTCAGGATTCAATACATCGTCCTTCAGCCGACTTGTCTCCAAGGGTCTATTGCTGCCTCGGGCACCTTATGGTCCGTCTCCTGTGAGTCTAGATCTTTGAATCCGACGCGAAACTGATAGTTAATTGTAACGTTCAGGGCCTCCTAATGATAATGGAACACTCAAATTGCGTCGCGATCCAATACATCGTCCTTCTGCCGACCTGACTTCAAGGGTCTTTTGCCGTCTCAGCCACCTTATGATCGTTCTCTTGTGAGTCTAGATTTTCGAACCCGACGCAAAACTGATAGTTAATTGTAACGTACAGGGCCACCTAATGACGACGGAACATTCAAATTGCGTCGAGATACAATACATCGGCCTCCAGCCGACTTGTCTCCAAGGGTCTATTGCTGCCTCGGGCACCATATGGTCGTTCTCCTGTGAGTCTAGATTTACTACTCCGACGCAAAACTGATTGTTAATTGTAAGTTCAGGGCCTCCTAATGACGATGGAACACTCAAATTGCGTCGACATTCAATATATCGTCCTCCAGCCGACTTGTATCCAAGAGGATATTGCTGTCTCGGGCACCATATATTCCTTCTCCTGTGAGCAGATTTTCGAATCCGACGCTAAAATGATGGTTAATTGTAACGTTCAGGGCCTCCTAATGACGATGGAACACTCAAATTGTGTCGCGAATCAATTATCGTCCTAGAGCGGACTGGTCTCCAAGGGGACAATGCTGCCTCGGGCACCTTATGGTCCGTCTAGAATCCGACGGAGAGCTGATACTTAATTGTAGCCTTCAGGGCCTCCTAATGACGATTGAGCACACATATTGCGTCGCGATTCAATACATCGTCCTCCAGCGGACTGGTCTCCAAGGGGATAATGCTGCCTCGGGCACCTTTTGGTCCGTCTCCAATAAGTCTAGATTTTCGAATCCAACGCAAAACTGATAGTTAATTGTAACGTACAGGGCCACCTAATGACGACGGAACATTCAAATTGCGTCGAGATTCAATACTTCGGCCTCCAGCGGACTGGTCTCCAAGGGGATAATGCTGCCTCGGGCACCTTTTGGTCCGTCTCCAATAAGTCTAGATTTTCGAATCCAACGCAAAACTGATAGTTAATTGTAACGTACAGGGCCTCCTAATGACGATGGAACACTCAAATTGCGTCGAGATTCAATATATCGTCCTCCAGCCGACTTGTATCCAAGGGGATATTGCTGTCTCGGGCACCATATGTTCCTTATACTGTGAGCAGATTTTCGAATCCGACGCTAAAATGATGGTTAATTGTAACGTTCAGGGCCTCCTAATGGCGATGGAACACTCAAATTGCGTCGAGATTCAGTATATCGTCCTCCAGCCGACTTGTCTCCAATGGTCTGATGCTGCCTCGGGAAGCTTATGGTCGTTCTCCTGTGAGTCTAGATTTTCAAATCCGACGCATAACTGATAGTTTATTGTAACGCTCAGCACCTCCTAGTTACGATGGAACACTCAAATTGCGTCGCGATCCAATACTTCGTCCTTCTGCCGACTTGACTTCAAGGGTCTTTTGCTGTCTCGGGCACCTTATGACCGTTCTGTTGTGAGTCTAGATTTTCGAACCCGACGCAAAACTGATAGTTAATTGTAACGTTCGGGGCCACCTAATGACGATGAAACACTCAAATTGCGTTGAGATTCAGTACATCGTCCTCCAGCCGACTTGTCTCCAAGGGTCTATTGCTGGCTCGAGCAATATATGGTCGCTCTCCTGTGAGTCTAGATTTTCTAATCCGACGCAATATGATTGTTAATTGTAATATTCAGGGCTTCCTAATGACGATGGAACACTCAAATTGCGTCGCGATTCAATTATCGTCCTAGAGCGGACTGGTCTCCAAGGGGATAATGCTGCCTCGGGCAC
This sequence comes from Schistocerca serialis cubense, assembly GCF_023864345.2. NCBI lineage: Eukaryota > Metazoa > Arthropoda > Insecta > Orthoptera > Acrididae > Schistocerca > Schistocerca serialis. Next base: position 4,493,204 of record NC_064645.1, read on the forward strand.
CTTATGGTCCGTCTAGAATCCGACGGAGAGCTGATAGTTAATTGTAGCCTTCAGGGCCTCCTAATGACGATGGAGCACACAAATTGCGTCGCGATTCAATACATCGTCCTCCAGCGGACTGGTCTCCAAGGGGATAATGTGGCCTCGGGCACCTTTTGGTCCGTCTCCAATAAGTCTAGATTTTCGAATCCAACGCAAAACTGATAGTTAATTGTAACGTTCAGGGCCACCTAAAGACGATGAACATTCAAATTGCGTCGAGATTCAAGACATCGGCCTCCAGCCGACTTGTCTCCAAGGGTCTATTGCTGCCTCGGGCACTATATGGTCGTTCTCTTGTGAGTCTAGATTTACTAATCCGACGCAAAACTGATTGTTAATTGTAACGTTCAGGGCCTCCTAATGACGATGGAACACTCAAATTGCGTCGCGATTCAATACATCGTCCTCCAGCGGACTGGTGTCCAATGGGATATTGCTGCCTCGGGCACCTTATGATCGTTCTCCTGTGAGTCTATATTATCGAACCCGACGCAAAACTGATAGTTAATTGTAACGTTCAGGGCCACCTAATGACGATGGAACACTCAAATTGCGTCGAGATTCAGTACATTGGCCTTCAGCCGACTTGACTCCAAGGGGATATTGCTGTCTCGGGCACCATATGAACCTTCTCCTGTGAGTCTATATTTTCGAATCCGACGCAAAACTGATAGTGAATTGTAACGTTCAGCGCCTCCTAATGACGTTAGAACACTCAAATTGCGTCGAGATTCAATACATCGGCCTCCAATCGACTTGTCTAGAAGGGGATATTGCTGCCTCGGGCACCAAATGGTCCGTCTCCTGTGAGTCTAGATTTTTGAATCCGACGCGAAACTGATAATTAATTGTAACGTTCAGAGCATCCTAATGACGATGGAACACTCAAATTGTGTCCAGAGTCAATACATCGTCCTTCAGCCGACTTGTCTCCAAGGGTCTTTTACAGCCTCGGGCACCTTATGTTCGTTCTCCTGTGAGTCTAGATTTTCGAATCCGACGCAAAAATGATAGTGAATTGTAACGTTCAGCGCCTCCTAATGATGTTAGAACACTCAAATTGCGTCGAGATACTATACATCGTCCTCCAGCCGACTTGTATCCAAGGGGATATTGCTGACTCGGGCACCATATGATCCTTCTCCTGTGAGTAGATTTTCGAATCCGACGCTAAAATGATAGTTAATTGTAACATTCAGCGCATCCTAATGACGATGGAACACTCAAATTGCTTCTCGATCCAATACATCGTCCTCCAGCCGACTTGTCTCCAAGGGTCTATTGCTGCCTCGGGCAATATATGGTCGTTCTCCTGTGAGTCTAGATTTTCTAATCCGACGCAATTCTGATAGTTAATTGTAACGTTCAGGGCCACCTAATGACGATGGAACACTCAAATTGCGTCGAGATTCAGTACATCGTCCTCCAGCGGACTGGTCTCCAAAGGGATAATGCTGCCTCGGGCACCTTATGGTCCGTCTCCAGTAAGTCTAGATTTTCGAATCCAACGCAAAACTGATAGTTAATTGTAACTTTCAGGGCCAACTAATGGCGAAGGAACACTCAAATTGCGTCGCGATCCAATACATCGTCCTCCAGCCGACTTGTTTCCAAGGGGATATTGCTGTATCGGGCACTATATGATCGTTCTCCTGTGAGTAGATTTTCGAATCCGACGCTAAACAGATAGTTAATTGTAACGTTCAGGGCCTCCTAATGACAATGGAACACTCAAATTGTTTCGAGATTCAATACATCGTCCTTCAGCTGACTCTTCTCCAAGGGTCTATTGCTGCCTCGGGTACCTTATCGTCGTTCTCCTGTGAGTCTAGATTTTCGATCCGACGCAGAACTGATAGTTAATTATAGCCTTCAGGGCCTCTTAATGACGATGGAGCACTCAAATTGCGTCGCGATTCAATACATCGTCCTCCAGCGGACTGGTCTCCAAAGGGATAATGCTGCCTCGGGCACCTTATGGTCCGTCTCCAGTAAGTCTAGATTTTCGAATCCAACGCAAAACTGATAGTTAATTGTAACGTTCAGGGCCTTCTAATGACGATGGAACACTCAAATTGCGTCGCGATCCAATAATCGTCCTTCTGCCGACCTGACTTCAAGGGTCTTTTGCTGTCTCAGCCACCTTATGATCGTTCTCTTGTGAGTCTAGATTTTCGAACTCGACGCAAACTGATAGTTAATTGTAACGTACAGGGCCACCTAATGACGACGGAACATTCAAATTGCGTCGAGATTCAATACATCGGCCTCCAGCCGACTTGTCTCCAAGGGTCTATTGCTGCCTCGGGCACCATATGGTCGTTCTCCTGTGAGTCTAGATTTACTAATCCGAGGCAAAACTGATTGTTAATTGTAAGTTCAGGGCCTCCTAATGACGATGGAACACTCAAATTGCGTCGAGATTCAATATATCGTCCTCCAGCCGACTTATATCCAAGGGGATATTGCTGTCTCGGGCACCATACGTTCCTTCTCCTGTGAGCAGATTTTCGAATCCGACGCTAAAATGATGGTTAATTGTATCGTTCAGGGCCTCCTAATGACGATGGAACACTCAAATTGCGTCGAGATTCAATACATCGGCCTCCAGCCGACATAACTCCAAGGGGATATTGCTGCCTCGGGCACCATTTGGTCCGTCTCCTGTGAGTCTAGATTTTCGAATCCGACGCAGAACTGATAGTTAATTGTAGCCTTCAGGGCCTCCTAATGACGAAGGAACACACAAATTGCGTCGAGAGTCAATACATCGGCCTCCAGCCGACATGTCTGCAAGCGTCTATTGCTGCCTCGGACACCTTAAGATCGTTCTCCTGTGAGGCTAGGTTTTCGAACCTGACGCAAAACTCATAGTTAATTGTTACGTTCAGGGCCACCTAATGACGATAGAACACTCAAATTGCGTCGAGATTCAATACATCGGCCTCGAGCCGACTTGTCTCCAAGGGGATATTGCTGTCTCGTGCACCATATGATCCTTCTTCTGTGAGTCTAGATTTTCGAATCCGACGCAAAAATGATAGTTAATTGTAACGTTCAGAGCATCCTAATGACGATGGAACACTCAAATTGTGTCGAGAGTCAATACATCGTCCTCCAGCCGACTTGTCTCCAAGGGTCTTTTACAGCCTCGGGCACCTTATGTTCGTTCTCCTGTGAGTCTAGATTTTCGAATCCGACGCAAAAATGGTAGTGAATTGTAACGTTCAGCGCCTCCTAATGACGTTAGAACACTCAAATTGCGTCGAGATACAATACATCGTCCTCCAGCCGACTTGTCTCCAAGGGTCTATTGCTGACTCGGGCAATATATGGTCGTTCTCCTGTGAGTCTAGATTTTCTAATCCGACGCAATATGATTGTTAATTGTAATGTTCAGGGCTTCCTAATGACGATGGAACACTCAAATTGCGTCGCGATTCAATTATCGTCCTAGAGCGGACTGGTCTCCAAGGGGATAATGCTGCCTCGGGCACCTTATGGTCCGTCTAGAATCCGACGGAGAGCTGATAGTTAATTGTAGCCTTCAGGGCCTCCTAATGACGATGGAGCACACAAATTGCGTCGCGATTCAATACATCGTCCTCCAGCGGACTGGTCTCCAAGGGGATAATGTTGCCTCGGGCACCTTTTGGTCCGTCTCCAATAAGTCTAGATTTTCGAATCCAACGCAAAACTGATAGTTAATTGTAACGTTCAGGGCCACCTAATGACGATGAACATTCAAATTGCGTCGAGATTCAAGACATCGGCCTCCAGCCGACTTGTCTCCAAGGGTCTATTGCTGCCTCGGGCACTATATGGTCGTTCTCTTGTGAGTCTAGATTTACTAATCCGACGCAAAACTGATTGTTAATTGTAACGTTCAGAGCATCCAAATGACGATGGAACACTCAAATTGTGTCGAGAGTCAATACATCGTCCTCCAGCCGACTTGTATCCAAGGGGATATTGCTGACTCGGGCACCATATGATCCTTCTCCTGTGAGTCTATATTTTCGAATCCGACGCAAAACTGATAGTGAATTGTAACGTTCAGCGCCTCCTAATGACGTTAGAACACTCAAATTGCGTCGAGATTCAATACATCGGCCTCCAATCGACTTGTCTAGAAGGGGATATTGCTGCCTCGGGCACCAAATGGTCGGTCTCCTGTGAGTCTAGATTTTTGAATCCGACGCGAAACTGATAGTTAATTGTAACGTTCAGAGCATCCAAATGACGATGGAACACTCAAATTGTGTCGAGAGTCAATACATCGTCCTCCAGCCGACTTGTATCCAAGGGGATATTGCTGACTCGGGCACCATATGATCCTTCTCCTGTGAGTAGATTTTCGAATCCGACGCTAAAATGATAGTTAATTGTAACATTCAGCGCATCCTAATGACGATGGAACACTCAAATTGCGTCGCGATCCAATACATCGTCCTCCAGCCGACTTGTCTCCAAGGGTCTATTGCTGCCTCGGGCAATATATGGTCGTTCTCCTGTGAGTCTAGATTTTCTAATCCGACGCAAAACTGATAATTAATTGTAACGTTCAGGGCCTAATAATGACGATCGAACACTCAAATACCGTCGAGATTCAATAGATCCTCCTTCAGCCGACTTGCCTCCAAGGGTCTATTGCTGCCTCGGGCACCTTATGGTAGTTCTCCTGTGAGTCTAGATTTTCTAATCCGACGCAATTCTGATAGTTAACTGTAACGTTCAGGGCCACCTAATGACTATGGAACACTCAAATTGCGTCGAGATTCAGTACATTCGCCTTCAGCCGACTTGTCTCCAAGGGGATATTGCTGCCTCGGGCACCATATGAGCCTTCTCCTGTGAGTCTACATTTTCGAATCCGACGCAAAAATGATAGTGAATTGTAACGTTCAGCGCCTCCTAATGACGTTAGAACACTCACATTGCGTCGAGATACAATACATCGTCCTCCAGCCGACTTGTTTAGAAGGGGATTTGCTGCCTCGGGCACCAAATGGTCCGTCTCCTGTGAGTCTAGATTTTTGAATCCGACGCGAAACTGATAGTTAATTGTAACGTTCAGGGCCTCCTAATGACGATGGAACAGTCAAATTGCGTCGAGAGTCAATACATCGTCCTCTAGCCGTCTTGTCTACAAGGGGATATTGCTTCCTCTGGCTCCATGTAATTCTTCTCCTTGGAGTCGGGATTTTCGAATCCGACGCAGAACTGATAGTTAATTGTAACGTTCAGGGCCTCCTAATGACGATGGATCACTCAAGTTGCGTCGCGATTCAATACATCGTCCTCCAGCGGACAGGTCTCCAAGGGGATATTGCTGCCTCGGGCAACTTATGGTCCGTCTCCAGTGACTCTAGATTTCCGAATCCGACGCAAAACTGATAGTTAATTGTAACGTTCAGGGCCAACTAATAGCGAAGGAACACTCAAATTGCGTCGCGATCCAATACATCGTCCTCCAGCCGACTTGTTTCCAAGGGGATATTGCTGTATCGGGCACTATATGATCGTTCTCCTGTGAGTAGATTTTCGAATCCGACGCTAAACAGATAGTTAATTGTAACGTTCAGGGCCTCCTAATGACAATGGAACACTCAAAATGCGTCGAGATTCAATACATCGTCCTTCAGCCGACTCTTCTCCAAGGGTCTATTGCTGCCTCGGGCACCTTATCGTCGTTCTCCTGTGAGTCTAGATTTTCGATCCGACGCAGAACTGATAGTTAATTATAGCCTTCAGGGCCTCCTAATGACGATGGAGCACTCAAATTGCGTCGCGATTCAATACATCGTCCTCCAGCGGACTGGTCTCCAAAGGGATAATGCTGCCTCGGGCACCTTATGGTCCGTCTCCAGTAAGTCTAGATTTTCGAATCCAACGCAAAACTGATAGTTAATTGTAACGTTCAGGGCCTTCTAATGACGATGGAACACTCAAATTGCGTCGCGATCCAATAATCGTCCTTCTGCCGACCTGACTTCAAGGGTCTTTTGCTGTCTCAGCCACCTTATGATCGTTCTCTTGTGAGTCTAGATTTTCGAACTCGACGCAAACTGATAGTTAATTGTAACGTACAGGGCCACCTAATGACGACGGAACATTCAAATTGCGTCGAGATTCAATACATCGGCCTCCAGCCGACTTGTCTCCAAGGGTCTATTGCTGCCTCGGGCACCATCTGGTCGTTCTCCTGTGAGTTTAGATTTACTAATCCGACGCAAAACTGATTGTTAATTGTAAGTTCAGGGCCTCCTAATGACGATGGAACACTCAAATTGCGTCGAGATTCAATATATCGTCCTCCAGCCGACTTGTATCCAAGGGGATATTGCTGTCTCGGGCACCATATGTTCCTTCTCCTGTGAGCAGATTTTCGAATCCGACGCTAAAATGATGGTTAATTGTAACGTTCAGGGCCTCCTAATGACGATGGAACACTCAAATTGCGTCGAGATTCAATACATCGGCCTCCAGCCGACATAACTCCAAGGGGATATTGCTGCCTCGGGCACCATATGGTCCGTCTCCTGTGAGTCTAGATTTTCGAATCCGACGCAGAACTGATAGTTAATTGTAGCCTTCAGGGCCTCCTAATGACGAAGGAACACACAAATTGCGTCGAGAGTCAATACATCGGCCTCCAGCCGACACGTCTACAAGCGTCTATTGCTGCCTCGGACACCTTAAGATCGTTCTCCTGTGAGGCTAGGTTTTCGAACCTGACGCAAAACTCATAGTTAATTGTTACGTTCAGGGCCACCTAATGACTATAGAACACTCAAATTGCGTCGAGATTCAATACATCGGCCTCGAGCCGACTTGTCTCCAAGGGGATATTGCTGTCTCGTGCACCATATGATCCTTCTTCTGTGAGTCTAGATTTTCGAATCCGACGCAAAAATGATAGTTAATTGTAACGTTCAGAGCATCCTAATGACGATGGAACACTCAAATTGTGTCGAGAGTCAATACATCGTCCTCCAGCCGACTTGTCTCCAAGGGTCTTTTACAGCCTCGGGCACCTTATGTTCGTTCTCCTGTGTGTCTAGATTTTCGAATCCGACGCAAAAATGATAGTTAATTGTAACGTTCATGTCCTCCTAATGAAGGTGGATCACTCATATTGCGTCGAGATTCAATACATCGGCATCCAGCCGACTTGTCTCCAATGGTCTGATGCTGCCTCGGGCAGCTTATGGTCGTTCTCCTGTGAGTCTAGATTTTCGAATCCGACGCATAACTGATAGTTTATTGTAACGTTCATCGCCTCCTAGTTACGATGGAACACTCAAATTGCGTCGCGATCCAATACTTCGTCCTTCTGCGGACTTGACTTCAAGGGTCTTTTGCTGCCTCGGGCACCCTATGATCGTTCTGTTGTGAGTCTAGATTTTCGAACCCGACGCAAAAATGATTGTGAATTGTAACGTTCAGCGCCTCCTAATGATGTTAGAACACTCAAATTGCGTCGTGATACTATACATCGTGTTCCAGCCGACTTGTATCCAAGGGGATATTGCTGACTCGGGCACCATATGATCCTTCTCCTGTGAGTAGATTTTCGAATCCGACGCTAAAATGATAGTTAATTGTAACGTTCAGCGCATCCTAATGACGATGGAACACTCAAATTGCGTCGAGTTTCAATACATAGGCCACCAGCCGACTTTTCTCCAATGGTCTGATGCTGCCTCGAGCACCATATGGTCAATCTCATGTGAGTCTAGATTTACTAATCCGACGCAAAACTGATTGTTAATTGTAAGTTCAGGGCCTCCTAGTAACGATGGAACACTCAAATTGCGTCGCGATCCAATACATCGTCCTCCAGCCGACTTGTCCCCAAGGGTCTATTACTGCCTCGGGCACCTTATGGTCGTTCTCCTGTGAGTCTAGATTTTCTAATCCGACGCAAAACTGATAGTTAATTGTAACGTTCAGGGCCACCTAATGACGATGAACATTCAAATTGCGTCGAGATTCAATACATCGGCCTCCAGCCGACTTGTCTCCAAGGGTCTATTGCTGCCTCGGGCACCATGTGGTCCTTCTCCTGTGAGTCTAGATTTACTAATCCGACGCAAAACTGATTGTTAATTGTAAGTTCAGGGCCTCCTAATAACGATGGAACACTCAAATTGCGTCGCGATTCAATTATCGTCCTCCAGCGGACTGGTCTCCAATGGGATAATGCTGCCTCGGGCACCTTATGGTCCGTCTCCAATAAGTCTAGATTTTCGAATCCAACACAAAACTGATAGTTAATTGTAACGTTCAGGGCCTTCTAATGACGATGGAACACTCGAATTGCGTCGCGATCCAATACGTCGTCCTTCTGCCGACTTGACTTCAAGGGTCTTTTGCTGCCTCGGTAACCTTATGATCGTTCTCTTGTGAGTCTAGATTTTCGAACCCGACGCAAAACTGATAGTTAATTGTAACGTTCAGGGCCACCTAATGACGATGAACATTCAAATTGCGTCGAGATTCAATACATCGGCCTCCAGCCGACTTGTCACCAAGGGTCTATTGCTGCCTCGGGCACCATATGGTCGTTCTCTTGTGAGTCTAGATTTACTAATCCGACGCAAAACTGATTGTTAATTGTAAGTTCAGGGCCTCCTAATGACGATGGAACACTCAAATTGTGTCGAAAGTCAATACATCGTCCTCCAGCCGACTTGTCTCCAAGGGTCTTTTACAGCCTCGGGCACCTTATGTTCGTTCTCCTGTGAGTCTAGATTTTCGAATCCGACGCAAAAATGATAGTTAATTGTAACGTTCATGTCCTCCTAATGAAGGTGGATCACTCATATTGCGTCGAGATTCAATACATCGGCATCCAGCCGACTTGTCTCCAATGGTCTGATGCTGCCTCGGGCAGCTTATGGTCGTTCTCCTGTGAGTCTAGATTTTCGAATCCGACGCATAACTGATAGTTTATTGTAACGTTCAGCGCCTCCTAGTTACGATGGAACACTCAAATTGCGTCGCAATCCAATATTTCGTCCTTCTGCCGACTTGACTTCAAGGGTCTTTTGCTGCCTCGGGCACCTTATGAACGTTCTGTTGTGAGTCTAGATTTTCGAACCCGACGCAAAACTGATAGTTAATTGTAACGTTCAGGGCCACCTAATGACGATGGAACACTCAAATTGCGTCGAGATTCAGTACATCGGCCTTCAGCCGACTTGTCTCCAAGGGGATATTGCTGTCTCGAGCACCATATGAACCTTCTCCTGTGAGTCTAGATTTTCGAATCCGACGCAAAAATGGTAGTGAATTGTAACGTTCAGCGCCTCCTAATGACGTTAGAACACTCAAATTGCGTCGAGATACAATACATCGTCCTCCAGCCGACTTGTCTCCAAGGGTCTATTGCTGACTCGGGCAATATATGGTCGTTCTCCTGTGAGTCTAGATTTTCTAATCCGACGCAATATGATTGTTAATTGTAATGTTCAGGGCTTCCTAATGACGATGGAACACTCAAATTGCGTCGCGATTCAATTATCGTCCTAGAGCGGACTGGTCTCCAAGGGGATAATGCTGCCTCGGGCACCTTATGGTCCGTCTAGAATCCGACGGAGAGCTGATAGTTAATTGTAGCCTTCAGGGCCTCCTAATGACGATGGAGCACACAAATTGCGTCGCGATTCAATACATCGTCCTCCAGCGGACTGGTCTCCAAGGGGATAATGTTGCCTCGGGCACCTTTTGGTCCGTCTCCAATAAGTCTAGATTTTCGAATCCAACGCAAAACTGATAGTTAATTGTAACGTTCAGGGCCACCTAATGACGATGAACATTCAAATTGCGTCGAGATTCAAGACATCGGCCTCCAGCCGACTTGTCTCCAAGGGTCTATTGCTGCCTCGGGCACTATATGGTCGGTCTCCTGTGAGTCTAGATTTTTGAATCCGACGCGAAACTGATAGTTAATTGTAACGTTCAGCGCCTCCTAATGACGTTAGAACACTCAAATTGCGTCGAGATTCAATACATCGGCCTCCAATCGACTTGTCTAGAAGGGGATATTGCTGCCTCGGGCACCAAATGGTCGGTCTCCTGTGAGTCTAGATTTTTGAATCCGACGCGAAACTGATAGTTAATTGTAACGTTCAGAGCATCCAAATGACGATGGAACACTCAAATTGTGTCGAGAGTCAATACATCGTCCTCCAGCCGACTTGTATCCAAGGGGATATTGCTGACTCGGGCACCATATGATCCTTCTCCTGTGAGTAGATTTTCGAATCCGACGCTAAAATGATAGTTAATTGTAACATTCAGCGCATCCTAATGACGATGGAACACTCAAATTGCGTCGCGATCCAATACATCGTCCTCCAGCCGACTTGTCTCCAAGGGTCTATTGCTGCCTCGGGCAATATATGGTCGTTCTCCTGTGAGTCTAGATTTTCTAATCCGACGCAAAACTGATAATTAATTGTAACGTTCAGGGCCTAATAATGACGATCGAACACTCAAATACCGTCGAGATTCAATAGATCCTCCTTCAGCCGACTTGCCTCCAAGGGTCTATTGCTGCCTCGGGCACCTTATGGTAGTTCTCCTGTGAGTCTAGATTTTCTAATCCGACGCAATTCTGATAGTTAATTGTAACGTTCAGGGCCACCTAATGACTATGGAACACTCAAATTGCGTCGAGATTCAGTACATTCGCCTTCAGCCGACTTGTCTCCAAGGGGATATTGCTGCCTCGGGCACCATATGAGCCTTCTCCTGTGAGTCTACATTTTCGAATCCGACGCAAAAATGATAGTGAATTGTAACGTTCAGCGCCTCCTAATGACGTTAGAACACTCACATTGCGTCGAGATACAATACATCGTCCTCCAGCCGACTTGTTTAGAAGGGGATTTGCTGCCTCGGGCACCAAATGGTCCGTCTCCTGTGAGTCTAGATTTTTGAATCCGACGCGAAACTGATAGTTAATTGTAACGTTCAGGGCCTCCTAATGACGATGGAACAGTCAAATTGCGTCGAGAGTCAATACATCGTCCTCTAGCCGTCTTGTCTACAAGGGGATATTGCTTCCTCTGGCTCCATGTAATTCTTCTCCTTGGAGTCGGGATTTTCGAATCCGACGCAGAACTGATAGTTAATTGTAACGTTCAGGGCCTCCTAATGACGATGGATCACTCAAGTTGCGTCGCGATTCAATACATCGTCCTCCAGCGGACAGGTCTCCAAGGGGATATTGCTGCCTCGGGCAACTTATGGTCCGTCTCCAGTGACTCTAGATTTTCGAATCCGACGCAAAACTGATAGTTAATTGTAACGTTCATGGCCAACTAATAGCGAAGGAACACTCAAATTGCGTCGCGATCCAATACATCGTCCTCCAGCCGACTTGTTTCCAAGGGGATATTGCTGTATCGGGCACTATATGATCGTTCTCCTGTGAGTAGATTTTCGAATCCGACGCTAAACAGATAGTTAATTGTAACGTTCAGGGCCTCCTAATGACAATGGAACACTCAAATTGCGTCGAGATTCAATACATCGTCCTTCAGCCGACTCTTCTCCAAGGGTCTATTGCTGCCTCGGGCACCTTATCGTCGTTCTCCTGTGAGTCTAGATTTTCGATCCGACGCAGAACTGATAGTTAATTATAGCCTTCAGGGCCTCCTAATGACGATGGAGCACTCAAATTGCGTCGCGATTCAATACATCGTCCTCCAGCGGACTGGTCTCCAAAGGGATAATGCTGCCTCGGGCACCTTATGGTCCGTCTCCAGTAAGTCTAGATTTTCGAATCCAACGCAAAACTGATAGTTAATTGTAACGTTCAGGGCCTTCTAATGACGATGGAACACTCAAATTGCGTCGCGATCCAATAATCGTCCTTCTGCCGACCTGACTTCAAGGGTCTTTTGCTGTCTCAGCCACCTTATGATCGTTCTCTTGTGAGTCTAGATTTTCGAACTCGACGCAAACTGATAGTTAATTGTAACGTACAGGGCCACCTAATGACGACGGAACATTCAAATTGCGTCGAGATTCAATACATCGGCCTCCAGCCGACTTGTCTCCAAGGGTCTATTGCTGCCTCGGGCACCATCTGGTCGTTCTCCTGTGAGTTTAGATTTACTAATCCGACGCAAAACTGATTGTTAATTGTAAGTTCAGGGCCTCCTAATGACGATGGAACACTCAAATTGCGTCGAGATTCAATATATCGTCCTCCAGCCGACTTGTATCCAAGGGGATATTGCTGTCTCGGGCACCATATGTTCCTTCTCCTGTGAGCAGATTTTCGAATCCGACGCTAAAATGATGGTTAATTGTAACGTTCAGGGCCTCCTAATGACGATGGAACACTCAAATTGCGTCGAGATTCAATACATCGGCCTCCAGCCGACATAACTCCAAGGGGATATTGCTGCCTCGGGCACCATATGGTCCGTCTCCTGTGAGTCTAGATTTTCGAATCCGACGCAGAACTGATAGTTAATTGTAGCCTTCAGGGCCTCCTAATGACGAAGGAACACACAAATTGCGTCGAGAGTCAATACATCGGCCTCCAGCCGACACGTCTACAAGCGTCTATTGCTGCCTCGGACACCTTAAGATCGTTCTCCTGTGAGGCTAGGTTTTCGAACCTGACGCAAAACTCATAGTTAATTGTTACGTTCAGGGCCACCTAATGACTATAGAACACTCAAATTGCGTCGAGATTCAATACATCGGCCTCGAGCCGACTTGTCTCCAAGGGGATATTGCTGTCTCGTGCACCATATGATCCTTCTTCTGTGAGTCTAGATTTTCGAATCCGACGCAAAAATGATAGTTAATTGTAACGTTCAGAGCATCCTAATGACGATGGAACACTCAAATTGTGTCGAGAGTCAATACATCGTCCTCCAGCCGACTTGTCTCCAAGGGTCTTTTACAGCCTCGGGCACCTTATGTTCGTTCTCCTGTGTGTCTAGATTTTCGAATCCGACGCAAAAATGATAGTTAATTGTAACGTTCATGTCCTCCTAATGAAGGTGGATCACTCATATTGCGTCGAGATTCAATACATCGGCATCCAGCCGACTTGTCTCCAATGGTCTGATGCTGCCTCGGGCAGCTTATGGTCGTTCTCCAGTGAGTCTAGATTTTCGAATCCGACGCATAACTGATAGTTTATTGTAACGTTCATCGCCTCCTAGTTACGATGGAACACTCAAATTGCGTCGCGATCCAATACTTCGTCCTTCTGCGGACTTGACTTCAAGGGTCTTTTGCTGCCTCGGGCACCCTATGATCGTTCTGTTGTGAGTCTAGATTTTCGAACCCGACGCAAAAATGATTGTGAATTGTAACGTTCAGCGCCTCCTAATGATGTTAGAACACTCAAATTGCGTCGAGATACTATACATCGTGTTCCAGCCGACTTGTATCCAAGGGGATATTGCTGACTCGGGCACCATATGATCCTTCTCCTGTGAGTAGATTTTCGAATCCGACGCTAAAATGATAGTTAATTGTAACGTTCAGCGCATCCTAATGACGATGGAACACTCAAATTGCGTCGAGTTTCAATACATAGGCCACCAGCCGACTTTTCTCCAATGGTCTGATGCTGCCTCGAGCACCATATGGTCAATCTCATGTGAGTCTAGATTTACTAATCCGACGCAAAACTGATTGTTAATTGTAAGTTCAGGGCCTCCTAGTAACGATGGAACACTCAAATTGCGTCGCGATCCAATACATCGTCCTCCAGCCGACTTGTCCCCAAGGGTCTATTACTGCCTCGGGCACCTTATGGTCGTTCTCCTGTGAGTCTAGATTTTCTAATCCGACGCAAAACTGATAGTTAATTGTAACGTTCAGGGCCACCTAATGGCGATGAACATTCAAATTGCGTCGAGATTCAATACATCGGCCTCCAGCCGACTTGTCTCCAAGGGTCTATTGCTGCCTCGGGCACCATGTGGTCCTTCTCCTGTGAGTCTAGATTTACTAATCCGACGCAAAACTGATTGTTAATTGTAAGTTCAGGGCCTCCTAATAACGATGGAACACTCAAATTGCGTCGCGATTCAATTATCGTCCTCCAGCGGACTGGTCTCCAATGGGATAATGCTGCCTCGGGCACCTTATGGTCCGTCTCCAATAAGTCTAGATTTTCGAATCCAACACAAAACTGATAGTTAATTGTAACGTTCAGGGCCTTCTAATGACGATGGAACACTCGAATTGCGTCGCGATCCAATACGTCGTCCTTCTGCCGACTTGACTTCAAGGGTCTTTTGCTGCCTCGGTAACCTTATGATCGTTCTCTTGTGAGTCTAGATTTTCGAACCCGACGCAAAACTGATAGTTAATTGTAACGTTCAGGGCCACCTAATGACGATGAACATTCAAATTGCGTCGAGATTCAATACATCGGCCTCCAGCCGACTTGTCACCAAGGGTCTATTGCTGCCTCGGGCACCATATGGTCGTTCTCTTGTGAGTCTAGATTTACTAATCCGACGCAAAACTGATTGTTAATTGTAAGTTCAGGGCCTCCTAATGACGATGGAACACTCAAATTGCGTCGAGATTCAATACATCGTCGTCCAGCCGACTTGTCTACAAGGGGATATTGCTGCATCGGGCTCCATGTGTTCCGTCTCCTGTGAGTTGGGATTTTCGAATCTGATTCGAAACTGATATTTAATTGTAATGTTCAGGGCCTCCTAATGATGATGGAGCATTCAAATTGCGTCGCGATTCAATACATCGTCCTCCAGCGGACTGGTGTCCAAGGGGATATTGCTGCCTCGGGCACCTTATGATCGTTCTCCTGTGAGTCTATATTTTCGAACCCGACGCAGAACTGATAGTTAATTGTAACGTTCAGGGCCACCTTATGACGATGGAACACTCAAATTGCGTCGAGATTCAGTACATTGGCCTTCAGCCGACTTGTCTCCAAGGGGATATTGCTGTCCCGGGCACCATATGAACCTTCTCCTGTGAGTCAACATTTTCGAATCCGACGCAAAAATGATAGTGAATTGTAACGGTCAGCGCCTCCTAATGACGTTAGAACACTCAAATTGCGTCGAGATACAATACATCGTCCTCCAGCCGACTTGTCTAGAAGGGGATATTGCTGCCTCGGGCACCAAATGGTTCGTCTCCTGTGAGTCGGGATTTTCGAATCCGACGCAGAACTGATAGTTAATTGTAACGTTCAGGGCCTCCTAATGACGATGGAACACTCAAGTTTCGTCGCGATTCAATACATCGTCCACCAGCGGACAGGTCTCCAAGGGGATATTGCTGCCTCGGGCAACTTATGGTCCGTCTCCAGTGACTCTAGATTTTCGAATCCGACGCTAAACTGATAGTTAATTGTAACGTACAGGGCCTCCTAACGCCGATGGAACAATCAAATTGCGTCGCGATCCAATACATCGTCCTTCTGCCGTCTTGAATTCAAGGGTCTTTTGCTGAGTCGGGCACCTTATGATCGTTCTCTTGTGAGTCTAGATTTTCGACCCCGACGCAAAACTGATAGTTAATTGTAACGTTCAGGGCCACCTAATGACGATGAACATTCAAATTGCGTCGAGATTCAATACATCGGCCTCCAGCCGACTTGTCTCCAATGGACTGACGCTGCCTCGGGCACCATATGGTCGTTCTCCTGTGAGTCTGGATTTACTAATCCGACGCAAAACTGATTGTTAATTGTAAGTTCAGGGCCTCCTAATGACGATGGAACACTCAAATACCGTCGAGATTCAATACATCGTCCTTCTGCCGACTTGTCTCCAAGGGTCTATTGCTGCCTCGGGCACCTTATGGTCGTTCTCCTGTGAGTCTAGATTTTCGAATCCGACGCAGAACTGATAGTTAAATGTAACGTTCAGGGCCTCCTAATGACGATGGAACACTCAAATTGCGTCGGGATTCAATACATCGACCTTCAGCGGACTTGTCTAGAAAGGGTCTATTGCAGCCTCGAGCACCTTAAGGTCGTTCTCCTGTGAGTCTAGATTTTCTAATCCGACGCAAAACTGATTGTTAATTGTAACGTTCAGGGCCTCGGAATGACGTTGGAACACTCAAATTGCGTCGAGATTCAATACATCGTCCTTCAGCCGACTTGTCTCCAAGGGTCTATTGCTGCCTCGGCACCTTATGGTCGTTCTCCTGTGAGTCTAGATTTTCGAATCCGACGCAGAACTGATAGTTAATTGCAACGTTCAGCGCCTCCTAATGACGATTTAACACTCAAATTGCGTCGCGATCCAATACATCGTTCTTCTGCCGACCTGACTTTAAGGGTCTTTTGCTGCCTCGGGCACCTTATGATCGTTCTCCTGTGAGTCTAGCTTATCGAACCCGACGCAAAACTGATAGTTAATTGTAACGTTCAGGCCCACCTAATGACGATGGAACATTAAAATTGCGTCGAGATTCAATACATCGGCCTCCAGCCGACTTGTCTCCAAGGATCTATTGCTGCTTCGGGCACCATATGGTCGTTCTCCTGTGAGATTTACTAATCCGACGCAAAACTGATTGTTAATTGTAAGTTCAGGGCCTCCTAATGACGATGGAACACTCAAATTGCGTCGAGATTCAATATATCGTCCTCAAGCCGACTTGTATCCAAGGGGATATTGTTGTCTCGGGCACCATTTGTACCTTCCACTGTAAGTAGATTTTCGAATCCTACGCTAAACTGATAGTTAATTGTAACGTTCAGCGCCTCCTAATGACGATGGAACACTCAAATTGCGTCGAGTGTCTATACATCGACCTCCAGCCGACTTGTCTACAAGGGGATATTGCTGCATCGGGCTCTATGTGGTCCGTCTCCTGTGAGTCGGGATTTTCGAATCTGACACGAAACTGATATTTAATTGTAACATTCAGGGCCTCCTAATGACGATGGAACATTCAAATTGCGTCGCGATTCAATACATCGTCCTCCAGCGGACTGGTGTCCAAGGGGATATTGCTGCCTCGGGCACCTTATGGTCAGTCTCCAGTGAGTCTAGATTTTCGAATCCGACGAAAAACCGACAGTTAATTGTAATATTCAGGGCCTCCTAATGACGATGGAACACTAAAATTGCGTGGCAATCCATCCATCGTCTTCCAGCCGACTTGTCTCCAAAAGTCTACTGCTGCCTCGGGCACCATATGGTCGTTCCCCTGTGAGTCTATATTTTCGAACCCGACGTAAAACTGATAGCTAATTGTAACTTTCAGGGCCACCTAATGACGATGGACCACTCAAATTGTGTCGAGATTCAGTACATCGGCCTTCAGCCGCCTTGTCTCCAAGGGGATATTGCTGTCTCGGGCACCGTATGAACCTTCTCCTGTGAGTCTAGATTTTCGAATCCGACGCTAAAATGATAGTTAATTGTAACGCTCAGGGCCTCCTAATGACGATGGAACACTCAAATACCGTCGAGATTCAATACATCGTCCTTCAGCCGACTTGTCTCCAAGGGTCTAATACTGCCTCGGGCACCTTATGGTCGTTCTCCTGTGAGTCTAGATTTTCGAATCCGACGCAGAACTGATAGTTAATTGCAACGTTCAGGGCCTCCTAATGACGATGGAACACTCAAATTGCGTCGAGATTCAATACATCGTCCTTCAGCCGACTTGTCTAGAAAGGGTCCATTGCAGCCTCGAGCACCTTATGGTCGTTCTCCTGTGAGTCTAGATTTTCTAATCCGACGCAAAACTGATAGTTAATTGTAACGTTCAGGGCCTCCTAATAGCGATGGAACACTCAAATTGCGTCGCGATTCAATACATCGTCCTCCAGCGGACTGGTCTCCAAGGGGATAATGCTGCCTCGCGCACCTGATGGTCCGCCTCCAGTAAGTCAAGATTTTTGAATCCGACGCAAAACTGATAGTTAATTGTAACGTTCAGGGCCTTCTAATGACGATGGAACACTCAAATACCGTCGAGATTCAATATATCGTCCTCCAGCCGACTTGTATATAACGGGATATTGCTGTCTCGGGCACCATATGGTTCGTCTCCTGTGAGTCTAGATTTTCAAATCCGACGCACAACTGATAGTTAATTGTAGCCTTCAGGGCCTCCTAATGACGATGGAACACTCAAATTGCGTCGAGATTCAATACATCGGCCTCCAGCCGACTTAACTCCAGGGGGATATTGCTACCTCGGGTCCGTCTCCTGTGAGTCTAGATTTTCGAATCCGACGCAAAAATGATAGTTAATTGTAACGTTCAGCGCTTCCTAATGACGATGGAACACTCAAATTGCGTCGAGTGTCAATACATCGACCTCCAGCCGACTTGTCTACTAGGGGATATTGCTGCATCGGGCTCCATGTGGTCCGTCTCCTGTGAGTCGGGATTATCGAATCTGACGCGAAACTGATATTTAATTGTAACATTCAGGGCCTCCTAATGACGAATGAACATTCAAATTGCGTCGCGATTCAATACATCGTCCTCCAGCGGACTGGTGTCCAAGGGGATATTGCTGCCTCGGGCACCTTATGGTCAGTCTCCAGTGAGTCTAGATTTTCGAATCCGACGAAAAACTGATAGTTAATTGTAACGTTCAGGGCCTCCTAATGACGATGGAACACTCAAATTGCGTCGCAATCCATCCATCGTCCTTCAGCCGACTTATCTCCAAGGGTCTATTGCTGCCTCGGGCACCATATGTTCGTTCTCCTGTGAGTCTAGATTTAGTAATACGACGCAAAACTGATTGTTAATTATAAGTTCAGGGCCTCCTAGTTACGATGGAACACTCAAATTGCGTCGAGATTCAATACATCGTCCTCCAGCCGACTTAACTCCAAGGGGATATTGCTACCTCGGGCACCATATGGTCCGTCTCCTGTGAGTCTAGATTTTCGAATCCGACGCAAAAATGATAGTTAATTGTAACGTTCAGCGCTTCCTAATGACGATGGAACACTCAAATTGCGTCGAGTGTCAATACATCGACCTCCAGCCGACTTGTCTACTAGGGGATATTGCTGCATCGGGCTCCATGTGGTCCGTCTCCTGTGAGTCGGGATTATCGAATCTGACGCGAAACTGATATTTAATTGTAACATTCAGGGCCTCCTAATGACGAATGAACATTCAAATTGCGTCGCGATTCAATACATCGTCCTCCAGCGGACTGGTGTCCAAGGGGATGTTGCTGCCTCGGGCACCTTATGGTCAGTCTCCAGTGAGTCTAGATTTTCGAATCCGACGAAAAACTGATAGTTTATTGTAACGTTCAGGGCCTCCTAATGACGATGGAACACTCAAATTGCGTCGCAATCCATCCATCGTCCTTCAGCCGACTTATCTCCAAGGGTCTATTGCTGCCTCGGGCACCATATGTTCGTTCTCCTGTGAGTCTAGATTTAGTAATACGACGCAAAACTGATTGTTAATTATAAGTTCAGGGCCTCCTAGTTACGATGGAACACTCAAATTGCGTCGAGATTCAATACATCGTCCTCCAACCGACTTATCTCCAAGGGTCTATTGCTGCCTCGGGCACCATATGTTCGTTCTCCTGTGAGTCTAGATTTTCTAATCCGACGAAAAACTGATTATTAATTGTAACGTTCAGGGCCTAATATTGACGATGGAACACTCAAATTGCATCGAGATTGAACATATCGTCCTCCGGCCGACTTGTATCCAGGGGATATTGCTGTCTCGGGCACCATATGATCCTTCTACTGTGAGTAGATTTTCGAATCCGACGCTAAACTGATAGTTAATTGTAACGCTCAGGGCCTCCTAATGACGATGGAACACTCAAATAAAGTCGAGATTCAATACATCGCCCTTCTGCCGACTTGTCTCCAAGGGTCTATTGCTGCCTCGGGCACCATATGGTCGTTCTCCTGTGAGGTTTACTAATCCGACGCAAAACTGATTGTTAATTGTAAGTTCAGGGCCTCCTAATGATGATGGAACACTCAAATTGCGTCGAGATTCAATATATCGTCCACCAGCAGACTTGTATCCAAGGGGATATTGTTGTCTCAGGCACCATTTGTACCTTCCCCTGTGAGTAGATTTTCCGACGCTAAACTGATAGTTAATTGTAACGTTCAGGGCCTCCTAATGACGATGGAACACTCAAATTGCGTCGAGATTCAATACATCGGCCTCCAGCCGACTTAACTCCAAGGGGATATTGCTGCCTCGGGCACCATATGGTCCGTCTCCTGTGAGTCTAGATTTTCAAATCCGACGCACAACTGATAGTTAATTGTAGCCTTCAGGGCCTCCAAATGACGATGGAACACTCAAATTGCGTCGAGATTCAATACATCGGCCTCCAGCCGACTTAACTCCAGGGGGATATTGCTACCTCGGGTCCGTCTCCTGTGAGTCTAGATTTTCGAATCCGACGCAAAAATGATAGTTAATTGTAACGTTCAGCGCTTCCTAATGACGATGGAACACTCAAATTGCGTCGAGTGTCAATACATCGACCTCCAGCCGACTTGTCTACTAGGGGATATTGCTGCATCGGGCTCCATGTGGTCCGTCTCCTGTGAGTCGGGATTATCGAATCTGACGCGAAACTGATATTTAATTGTAACATTCAGGGCCTCCTAATGACGAATGAACATTCAAATTGCGTCGCGATTCAATACATCGTCCTCCAGCGGACTGGTGTCCAAGGGGATATTGCTGCCTCGGGCACCTTATGGTCAGTCTCCAGTGAGTCTAGATTTTCGAATCCGACGAAAAACTGATAGTTAATTGTAACGTTCAGGGCCTCCTAATGACGATGGAACACTCAAATTGCGTCGCAATCCATCCATCGTCCTTCAGCCGACTTATCTCCAAGGGTCTATTGCTGCCTCGGGCACCATATGTTCGTTCTCCTGTGAGTCTAGATTTAGTAATACGACGCAAAACTGATTGTTAATTATAAGTTCAGGGCCTCCTAGTTACGATGGAACACTCAAATTGCGTCGAGATTCAATACATCGTCCTCCAGCCGACTTAACTCCAAGGGGATATTGCTACCTCGGGCACCATATGGTCCGTCTCCTGTGAGTCTAGATTTTCGAATCCGACGCAAAAATGATAGTTAATTGTAACGTTCAGCGCTTCCTAATGACGATGGAACACTCAAATTGCGTCGAGTGTCAATACATCGACCTCCAGCCGACTTGTCTACTAGGGGATATTGCTGCATCGGGCTCCATGTGGTCCGTCTCCTGTGAGTCGGGATTATCGAATCTGACGCGAAACTGATATTTAATTGTAACATTCAGGGCCTCCTAATGACGATGGAACATTCAAATTGCGTCGCGATTCAATACATCGTCCTCCAGCGGACTGGTGTCCAAGGGGATATTGCTGCCTCGGGCACCTTATGGTCAGTCTCCAGTGAGTCTAGATTTTCGTATCCGACGAAAAACTGATAGTTAATTGTAACGTTCAGGGCCTCCTAATGACGATGGAACACTCAAATTGCGTCGCAATCCATCCATCGTCCTCCAACCGACTTATCTCCAAGGGTCTATTGCTGCCTCGGGCACCATATCTTCGTTCTCCTGTGAGTCTAGATTTTCTAATCCGACGAAAAACTGATTATTAATTGTAACGTTCAGGGCCTAATAATGACGATGGAACACTCAAATTGCATCGAGATTGAACATATCGTCCTCCGGCCGACTTGTATCCAGGGGATATTGCTGTCTCGGGCACCATATGATCCTTCTCCTGTGAGTAGATTTTCGAATCCGACGCTAAACTGATAGTTAATTGTAACGCTCAGGGCCTCCTAATGACGATGGAACACTCAAATACCGTCGAGATTCAATACATCGTCCTTCAGCCGACTTGTCTCCAAGGGTCTAATGCTGCCTCGGGCACCTTATGGTCGTCTCCTGTGAGTCTAGATTTTCGAATCGACGCAGAACTGATAGTTAATTGCAACGTTCAGGGCCTCCTAATGACGATGGAATACTCAAATTGCGTCGAGATTCAATAGATCGTCCATCAGCCGACTTGTCTCCAAGGGTCTATTGCTGCCTCGGCACGTTATGGTCGTTCTCCTGTGAGTCTAGATTTTCGAATCCGACGTAAAACTGATAGTTAATTGTAACGTTCAGGGCCTCCTAATGACGATGGAACACTCAAATAAAGTCGAGATTCAATACATCGCCCTTCTGCCGACTTGTCTCCAAGGGTCTATTGCTGCCTCGGGCACCATATGGTCGTTCTCCTGTGAGGTTTACTAATCCGACGCAAAACTGATTGTTAATTGTAAGTTCAGGGCCTCCTAATGATGATGGAACACTCAAATTGCGTCGAGATTCAATATATCGTCCTCCAGCAGACTTGTATCCAAGGGGATATTGTTGTCTCAGGCAACATTTGTACCTTCCCCTGTGAGTAGATTTTCCGACGCTAAACTGATAGTTAATTGTAACGTTCAGGGCCTCCTAATGACGATGGAACACTCAAATTGCGTCGAGATTCAATACATCGGCCTCCAGCCGACTTAACTCCAAGGGGATATTGCTGCCTCGGGCACCATATGGTCCGTCTCCTGTGAGTCTAGATTTTCTAATCCGACGCCAAACTGATTGTTAATTGTAAGTTCAGGGCCTCCTAATGACGATGGAACACTCAAATACCGTCGGGATTCAATACATCGCCCTTCTGCCGACTTGTCTCCAAGGGTCTATTGCTGCCTCGGGCACCTTATGGTCAGTCTCCAGTGAGTCTAGATTTTCGAATCCGACGCAAAACTGATAGTTAATTGCAACGTTCAGGGCCTAATAATGACGATGGAACACTCAAAATGCATCGAGATTGAATTTATCGTCCTCCGGCCGACTTGTATCCAGGGGATATTGCTGTCTTGGGCACCATATGATCCTTCTCCTGTGAGTAGATTTTCGAATCCGACGCTAAACTGATCGTTACTTGTAACGCTCAGGGCCTCCTAATGACGATGGAACACTCAAATACCGTCGAGATTCAATACATCGTCCTTCAGCCGACTTGTCTCCAAGGGTCTAATGCTGCATCGTGCACCTTATGGTCGTCTCCTGTGAGTCTAGATTTTCGAATCCGACGCAGAACTGATAGTTAATTGCAACGTTCAGGGCATCCTAATGACGATGGAACACTCTAATTGCGTCGAGTTTCAATACATTGTCCTTCAGCCGACTTGTCTAGAAAGGGTCTATTGCAGCCTCGAGCACCTTATGGTCGTTCTCCTGTGAGTGTAGATTTTCTAATCCGACGCAAAACTGATAGTTAATTGTAACGTTCAGGGCCTCCTAATGACGATGGAACACTCAAATTGCGTGAAGATTCAATACATCGTCCTCCAGCCGACTTGTCTCCAAGGGGATATTGCTGTCTCGGGCACCATATGAACCTTCTCCTGTGAGTCTAGATTTTCGAATCCGACGCAAAAATGATAGTGAATTGTAACGTTCAGCACCTCCTAATGACGTTAGAGCACTCAAATTGCGTCGAGATACAAAACATCGTCCTCCAGCCGACTTGTCTCCAACGGTCTATTGGAGCCTCGGGCACCTTATGTTCGTTCTCCTGTGAGTCTAGATTTTCGAATCCGAAGCAAAAATAATAGTTAATTGTAACGTTCATGTCCTCCTAATGACGATGGAACACTCAAATTGCGTCGCGATCCAATACATCGTCCTCCAGCCGACTTGTCTCCAAGGGTCTATTGCTGCCTCGGGCACCATATGGTCGTTCCCCTGTGAGTCTAGATTTTCTAATCCGACGCGAAACTGATAGTTAATTGTAACGTTCAAGGCCTTCTAATGACGATGGAACACTCAAATTGTGTCGAGATTCAGTACATCGGCCTTCAGCCGCCTTGTCTCCAAGGGGATATTGCTGTCTCGGGCACCGTATGAACCTTCTCCTGTGAGTCTAGATTTTCGAATCCGACGCTAAAATGATAGTTAATTGTAACGCTCAGGGCCTCCTAATGACGATGGAACACTCAAATACCGTCGAGATTCAATACATCGTCCTTCAGCCGACTTGTCTCCAAGGGTCTAATACTGCCTCGGGCACCTTATGGTCGTTCTCCTGTGAGTCTAGATTTTCGAATCCGACGCAGAACTGAGAGTTAATTGCAACGTTCAGGGCCTCCTAATGACGATGGAACACTCAAATTGCGTCGAGATTCAATACATCGTCCTTCAGCCGACTTGTCTAGAAAGGGTCCATTGCAGCCTCGAGCACCTTATGGTCGTTCTCCTGTGAGTCTAGATTTTCTAATCCGACGCAAAACTGATAGTTAATTGTAACGTTCAGGGCCTCCTAATAGCGATGGAACACTCAAATTGCGTCGCGATTCAATACATCGTCCTCCAGCGGACTGGTCTCCAAGGGGATAATGCTGCCTCGCGCACCTGATGGTCCGCCTCCAGTAAGTCAAGATTTTTGAATCCGACGCCAAACTGATAGTTAATTGTAACGTTCAGGGCCTTCTAATGACGATGGAACACTCAAATTGCGTCGAGAGTCAATACATCGACCTCCAGCCGACTTGTCTACAAGGGGATATTACTGCCTCGGGCTCCTTGTGGTTCGTCTCCTGAGAGTCGGGATTTTCAAATCCGACGCGGAACTGATAGTTAATTGTAAAGTTCAGCGCAATCTAATGACGATGGAACACTCAAATACCGTCGAGATTCAATATATCGTCCTCCAGCCGACTTGTATATAACGGGATATTGCTGTCTCGGGCACCATATGGTTCGTCTCCTGTGAGTCTAGATTTTCAAATCCGACGCACAACTGATAGTTAATTGTAGCCTTCAGGGCCTCCTAATGACGATGGAACACTCAAATTGCGTCGAGATTCAATACATCGGCCTCCAGCCGACTTAACTCCAGGGGGATATTGCTACCTCGGGTCCGTCTCCTGTGAGTCTAGATTTTCGAATCCGACGCAAAAATGATAGTTAATTGTAACGTTCAGCGCTTCCTAATGACGATGGAACACTCAAATTGCGTCGAGTGTCAATACATCGACCTCCAGCCGACTTGTCTACTAGGGGATATTGCTGCATCGGGCTCCATGTGGTCCGTCTCCTGTGAGTCGGGATTATCGAATCTGACGCAAAACTGATATTTAATTGTAACATTCAGGGCCTCCTAATGACGAATGAACATTCAAATTGCGTCGCGATTCAATACATCGTCCTCGAGCGGACTGGTGTCCAAGGGGATATTGCTGCCTCGGGCACCTTATGGTCAGTCTCCAGTGAGTCTAGATTTTCGAATCCGACGAAAAACTGATAGTTAATTGTAACGTTCAGGGCCTCCTAATGACGATGGAACACTCAAATTGCGTCGCAATCCATCCATCGTCCTTCAGCCGACTTATCTCCAAGGGTCTATTGCTGCCTCGGGCACCATATGTTCGTTCTCCTGTGAGTCTAGATTTAGTAATACGACGCAAAACTGATTGTTAATTATAAGTTCAGGGCCTCCTAGTTACGATGGAACACTCAAATTGCGTCGAGATTCAATACATCGTCCTCCAGCCGACTTAACTCCAAGGGGATATTGCTACCTCGGGCACCATATGGTCCGTCTCCTGTGAGTCTAGATTTTCGAATCCGACGCAAAAATGATAGTTAATTGTAACGTTCAGCGCTTCCTAATGACGATGGAACACTCAAATTGCGTCGAGTGTCAATACATCGACCTCCAGCCGACTTGTCTACTAGGGGATATTGCTGCATCGGGCTCCATGTGGTCCGTCTCCTGTGAGTCGGGATTATCGAATCTGACGCGAAACTGATATTTAATTGTAACATTCAGGGCCTCCTAATGACGAATGAACATTCAAATTGCGTCGCGATTCAATACATCGTCCTCCAGCGGACTGGTGTCCAAGGGGATATTGCTGCCTCGGGCACCTTATGGTCAGTCTCCAGTGAGTCTAGATTTTCGTATCCGACGAAAAACTGATAGTTAATTGTTACGTTCAGGGCCTCCTAATGACGATGGAACACTCAAATTGCGTCGCAATCCATCCATCGTCCTCCAACCGACTTATCTCCAAGGGTCTATTGCTGCCTCGGGCACCATATGTTCGTTCTCCTGTGAGTCTAGATTTTATAATCCGACGAAAAACTGATTATTAATTGTAACGTTCAGGGCCTAATAATGACGATGGAACACTCAAATTGCATCGAGATTGAACATATCGTCCTCCGGCCGACTTGTATCCAGGGGATATTGCTGTCTGGGGCACCATATGATCCTTCTCCTGTGAGTAGATTTTCGAATCCGACGCTAAACTGATAGTTAATTCTAACGCTCAGGGCCTCCTAATGACGATGGAACACTCAAATACCGTCGAGATTCAATACATCGTCCTTCAGCCGACTTGTCTCCAAGGGTCTAATGCTGCCTCGGGCACCTTATGGTCGTCTCCTGTGAGTCTAGATTTTCGAATCGACGCAGAACTGATAGTTAATTGCAACGTTCAGGGCCTCCTAATGACGAAGGAATACTCAAATTGCGTCGAGATTCAATAGATCGTCCATCAGCCGACTTGTCTCCAAGGGTCTATTGCTGCCTCGGCACGTTATGGTCGTTCTCCTGTGAGTCTAGATTTTCGAAGCCGACGTAAAACTGATAGTTAATTGTAGCCTTCAGGGCCTCCTAATGACGATGGAACACTCAAATTGCGTCGAGATTCAAAATATCGTCCTCCAGCCGACTTGTATATAACGGGATATTGCTGCCTCGGGCACCATATGGTCCGTCTCCTGTGAGTCTAGATTTTCAAATCCGACGCACAACTGATAGTTAATTGTAGCCTTCAGGGCCTCCTAATGACGATGGAACACTCAAATTGCGTCGAGATTCAATACATCGGCCTCCAGCCGACTTAACTCCAGGGGGATATTGCTACCTCGGGTCCGTCTCCTGTGAGTCTAGATTTTCGAATCCGACGCAAAAATGATAGTTAATTGTAACGTTCAGCGCTTCCTAATGACGATGGAACACTCAAATTGCGTCGAGTGTCAATACATCGACCTCCAGCCGACTTGTCTACTAGGGGATATTGCTGCATCGGGCTCCATGTGGTCCGTCTCCTGTGAGTCGGGATTATCGAATCTGACGCGAAACTGATATTTAATTGTAACATTCAGGGCCTCCTAATGACGAATGAACATTCAAATTGCGTCGCGATTCAATACATCGTCCTCCAGCGGACTGGTGTCCAAGGGGATATTGCTGCCTCGGGCACCTTATGGTCAGTCTCCAGTGAGTCTAGATTTTCGAATCCGACGAAAAACTGATAGTTAATTGTAACGTTCAGCGCCTCCTAATGACGATGGAACACTCAAATTGCGTCGAGATTCAATACATAGGCCTCCAGCCGACTTATCTCCAATGGTCTGACGCTGCCTCGGGCACCATATGGTCGTTCTCCTGTGAGTCTAGATTTTTTAATCCGACGCAAAACTGATTATTAATTGTAACGTTCAGAGCCTAATAATGACGATGGAACACTATAATTGCGTCGAGATTCAATATATCGTCCTACGGCCGACTTGTATCCAGGGGATATTGCTGTCTCGGGCACCATGTGATCCTTCTCCTGTGAGTAGATTTTCGAATCCGACGCTAAAATGATAGTTAATTGTAACGTTCAGGGCCTCCTAATGACGATGGAACACTCAAATAAAGTCGAGATTCAATACATCGCCCTTCTGCCGACTTGTCTCCAAGGGTCTATTGCTGCCTCGGGCACCATATGGTCGTTCTCCTGTGAGGTTTACTAATCCGACGCAAAACTGATTGTTAATTGTAAGTTCAGGGCCTCCTAATGATGATGGAACACTCAAATTGCGTCGAGATTCAATATATCGTCCTCCAGCAGACTTGTATCCAAGGGGATATTGTTGTCTCAGGCACCATTTGTACCTTCCCCTGTGAGTAGATTTTCCGACGCTAAACTGATAGTTAATTGTAACGTTCAGGGCCTCCTAATGACGATGGAACACTCAAATTGCGTCGAGATTCAATACATCGGCCTCCAGCCGACTTAACTAAAAGGGGATATTGCTGCCTCGGGCACCATATGGTCCGTCTCCTGTGAGTCTAGATTTTCTAATCCGACGCAAAACTGATTGTTAATTGTAAGATCAGGGCCTCCTAATGACGATGGAACACTCAAATACCGTCGGGATTCAATACATCGCCCTTCTGCCGACTTGTCTCCAAGGGTCTATTGCTGCCTCGGGCACCTTATGGTCGTTCTCCTGTGAGTCTAGATTTTCGAAGCCGACGCAGAACTGATAGTTAATTGTAACGTTCAGGGCCTCCTAATGACGATGGAACACTCAAATTGCGTCGAGATTCAATACATCGTCCTTCAGCCGACTTGTCTAGAAAGGGTCTATTGCAGCTTCGAGCACCTTACGGTCGTTCTCCTGTGAGTCTAGATTTTCTAATCCGACGCAAAACTGATTGTTAACTGTACCGTTCAGGGCCTCCTAATGACGATGGAACACTCAAATTGCGTCGAGATTCAATACATCGTCCTTCAGCCGACTTGTCTCGAAGGGTCTATTGCTGCCTCGGTACCTTATGGTCGTTCTCCTGTGAGTCTAGATTTTCGAATCCGACGCAAAACTGATAGTTAATTGTAACGTTCAGGCCCACCTAATGACGATGGAACATTCAAATTGCGTCGAGATTCAATACATCGCCCTTCTGCCGACTTGTCTCCAAGGGTCTATTGCTGCCTCGGGCACCTTATGGTCGTTCTCCTGTGAGTCTAGATTTTCGAAGCCGACGCAGAACTGATAGTTAATTGTAAGTTCAGGGCCTCCTAATGACGATGGAACACTCAAATTGCGTCGAGATTCAATATATCGACCTCCAGCCGACTTAACTCCAAGGGGATATTGCAGCCTCGGGCACCATATGGTCCGGCTCCTGTGAGTCTAAATTTTCGAATCCGACGCAAAAATGATATTTAATTGTAACGTTCAGCGCCTCCTAATGACGAGGGAACACTCAAATTGCGTCGAGTGTCAATACTTCGACCTCCAGCCGACTTTTCTACAAGGGGATATTGCTGCATGGGGCTCCATGTGGTCTTTCTCCTGTGACTCAGGTTTTTCGAATCTGACGCGAAACTGATATTTAATTGTAACATTCAGGGCCTCCTAATGACGATGGAACATTCAAATTGCGTCGCGATTCAATACATCGTCCTCCAGCGGACTGGTGTCCAAGGGGAAATGCTGCCTCGGGCACCTTATGGTCAGTCTCCAGTGAGTCTAGATTTTCGAATCCGACGCAAAACTGATAGTTAATTGCAACGTTCAGGGCCTAATAATGACGATGGAACACTCAAAATGCATCGAGATTGAATTTATCGTCCTCCGGCCGACTTGTATCCAGGGGATATTGCTGTCTCGGGCACCATATGATCCTTCTCCTGTGAGTAGATTTTCGAATCCGACGCTAAACTGATCGTTAATTGTAACGCTCAGGGCCTCCTAATGACGATGGAACACTCAAATACCGTCGAGATTCAATCCATCGTCCTTCAGCCGACTTGTCTCCAAGGGTCTAATGCTGCATCGTGCACCTTATGGTCGTCTCCTGTGAGTCTAGATTTTCGAATCCGACGCAGAACTGATAGTTAATTGCAACGTTCAGGGCATCCTAATGACGATGGAACACTCTAATTGCGTCGAGTTTCAATACATTGTCCTTCAGCCGACTTGTCTAGAAAGGGTCTATTGCAGCCTCGAGCACCTTATGGTCGTTCTCCTGTGAGTGTAGATTTTCTAATCCGACGCAAAACTGATAGTTAATTGTAACGTTCAGGGCCTCCTAATGACGATGGAACACTCAAATTGCGTCGAGATTCAATACATCGTCCTCCAGCCAACTTGTATATAAGGGGATATTGCTGTCTCGGGCACCATATGGTCCGTCTCCTGTGAGTCTAGATTTTCAAATCCGACGCAGAACTGATAGTTAATTGTAGCCTTCAGGGCCTCCTAATGACGATGGAACACTCAAATTGCGTGAAGATTCAATTCATCGTCCTCCAGCCGACTTGTCTCCAAGGGGATATTGCTGTCTCGGGCACCATATGAACCTTCTCCTGTGAGTCTAGATTTTCGAATCCGACGCAAAAATGATAGTGAATTGTAACGTTCAGCACCTCCTAATGACGTTAGAGCACTCAAATTGCGTCGAGATACAAAACATCGTCCTCCAGCCGACTTGTCTCCAAGGGTCTATTGGAGCCTCGGGCACCTTATGTTCGTTCTCCTGTGAGTCTAGATTTTCGAATCCGAAGCAAAAATAATAGTTAATTGTAACGTTCATGTCCTCCTAATGACGATGGAACACTCAAATTGCGTCGCGATCCAATACATCGTCCTCCAGCCGACTTGTCTCCAAGGGTCTATTGCTGCCTCGGGCACCATATGGTCGTTCCCCTGTGAGTCTAGATTTTCTAATCCGACGCGAAACTGATAGTTAATTGTAACGTTCAAGGCCTTCTAATGACGATGGAACACTCAAATTGTGTCGAGATTCAATACATCGGCCTTCAGCCGCCTTGTCTCCAAGGGGATATTGCTGTCTCGGGCACCGTATGAACCTTCTCCTGTGAGTCTAGATTTTCGAATCCGACGCTAAAATGATAGTTAATTGTAACGTTCAAGGCCTCCTAATGACGATGGAACACTCAAATACCGTCGAGATTCAATACATCGTCCTTCAGCCGACTTGTCTCCAAGGGTCTAATACTGCCTCGGGCACCTTATGGTCGTTCTCCTGTGAGTCTAGATTTTCGAATCCGACGCAGAACTGATAGTTAATTGCAACGTTCAGGGCCTCCTAATGACGATGGAACACTCAAATTGCGTCGAGATTCAATACATCGTCCTTCAGCCGACTTGTCTAGAAAGGGTCCATTGCAGCCTCGAGCACCTTATGGTCGTTCTCCTGTGAGTCTAGATTTTCTAATCCGACGCAAAACTGATAGTTAATTGTAACGTTCAGGGCCTCCTAATAGCGATGGAACACTCAAATTGCGTCGCGATTCAATACATCGTCCTCCAGCGGACTGGTCTCCAAGGGGATAATGCTGCCTCGCGCACCTGATGGTCCGCCTCCAGTAAATCAAGATTTTTGAATCCGACGCAAAACTGATAGTTAATTGTAACGTTCAGGGCCTTCTAATGACGATGGAACACTCAAATTGCGTCGAGAGTCAATACATCGACCTCCAGCCGACTTGTCTACAAGGGGATATTACTGCCTCGGGCTCCTTGTGGTTCGTCTCCTGAGAGTCGGGATTTTCAAATCCGACGCGGAACTGATTGTTAATTGTAAAGTTCAGCGCATCCTAATGACGATGGAACACTCAAATACCGTCGAGATTCAATATATCGTCCTCCAGCCGACTTGTATATAACGGGATATTGCTGTCTCGGGCACCATATGGTTCGTCTCCTGTGAGTCTAGATTTTCAAATCCGACGCACAACTGATAGTTAATTGTAGCCTTCAGGGCCTCCTAATGACGATGGAACACTCAAATTGCGTCGAGATTCAATACATCGGCCTCCAGCCGACTTAACTCCAGGGGGATATTGCTACCTCGGGTCCGTCTCCTGTGAGTCTAGATTTTCGAATCCGACGCAAAAATGATAGTTAATTGTAACGTTCAGCGCTTCCTAATGACGATGGAACACTCAAATTGCGTCGAGTGTCAATACATCGACCTCCAGCCGACTTGTCTACTAGGGGATATTGCTGCATCGGGCTCCATGTGGTCCGTCTCCTGTGAGTCGGGATTATCGAATCTGACGCGAAACTGATATTTAATTGTAACATTCAGGGCCTCCTAATGACGAATGAACATTCAAATTGCGTCGCGATTCAATACATCGTCCTCCAGCGGACTGGTGTCCAAGGGGATATTGCTGCCTCGGGCACCTTATGGTCAGTCTCCAGTGAGTCTAGATTTTCGAATCCGACGAAAAACTGATAGTTAATTGTAACGTTCAGGGCCTCCTAATGACGATGGAACACTCAAATTGCGTCGCAATCCATCCATCGTCCTTCAGCCGACTTATCTCCAAGGGTCTATTGCTGCCTCGGGCACCATATGTTCGTTCTCCTGTGAGTCTAGATTTAGTAATACGACGCAAAACTGATTGTTAATTATAAGTTCAGGGCCTCCTAGTTACGATGGAACACTCAAATTGCGTCGAGATTCAATACATCGTCCTCCAGCCGACTTAACTCCAAGAGGATATTGCTACCTCGGGCACCATATGGTCCGTCTCCTGTGAGTCTAGATTTTCGAATCCGACGCAAAAATGATAGTTAATTGTAACGTTCAGCGCTTCCTAATGACGATGGAACACTCAAATTGCGTCGAGTGTCAATACATCGACCTCCAGCCGACTTGTCTACTAGGGGATATTGCTGCATCGGGCTCCATGTGGTCCGTCTCCTGTGAGTCGGGATTATCGAATCTGACGCGAAACTGATATTTAATTGTAACATTCAGGGCCTCCTAATGACGATGGAACATTCAAATTGCGTCGCGATTCAATACATCGTCCTCCAGCGGACTGGTGTCCAAGGGGATATTGCTGCCTCGGGCACCTTATGGTCAGTCTCCAGTGAGTCTAGATTTTCGTATCCGACGAAAAACTGATAGTTAATTGTAACGTTCAGGGCCTCCTAATGACGATGGAACACTCAAATTGCGTCGCAATCCATCCATCGTCCTCCAACCGACTTATCTCCAAGGGTCTATTGCTGCCTCGGGCACCATATGTTCGTTCTCCTGTGAGTCTAGATTTTCTAATCCGACGAAAAACTGATTATTAATTGTAACGTTCAGGG
Source organism: Schistocerca serialis cubense (assembly GCF_023864345.2). Lineage (NCBI taxonomy): Eukaryota > Metazoa > Arthropoda > Insecta > Orthoptera > Acrididae > Schistocerca > Schistocerca serialis. The sequence continues at coordinate 4,526,181 of NC_064645.1, forward strand.
CCTAATAATGACGATGGAACACTCAAATTGCATCGAGATTGAACATATCGTCCTCCGGCCGACTTGTATCCAGGGGATATTGCTGTCTCGGGCACTATATGATCCTTCTCCTGTGAGTAGATTTTCGAATCCGACGCTAAACTGATAGTTAATTGTAACGCTCAGGGCCTCCTAATGACGATGGAACACTCAAATACCGTCGAGATTCAATACATCGTCCTTCAGCCGACTTGTCTCCAAGGGTCTAATGCTGCCTCGGGCACCTTATGGTCGTCTCCTGTGAGTCTAGATTTTCGAATCGACGCAGAACTGATAGTTAATTGCAACGTTCAGGGCCTCCTAATGACGATGGAATACTCAAATTGCGTCGAGATTCAATAGATCGTCCATCAGCCGACTTGTCTCCAAGGGTCTATTGCTGCCTCGGCACGTTATGGTCGTTCTCCTGTGAGTCTAGATTTTCGAATCCGACGTAAAACTGATAGTTAATTGTAACGTTCAGGGCCTCCTAATGACGATGGAACACTCAAATTGCATCGAGATTCAATATATCGTCCTCCAGCCGACTTGTATATAACGGGATATTGCTGCCTCGGGCACCATATGGTCCGTCTCCTGTGAGTCTAGATTTTCAAATCCGACGCACAACTGATAGTTAATTGTAGCTTTCAGGGCCTCCTAATGACGATGGAACACTCAAATTGCGTCGAGATTCAATACATCGGCCTCCAGCCGACTTAACTCCAGGGGGATATTGCTACCTCGGGTCCGTCTCCTGTGAGTCTAGATTTTCGAATCCGACGCAAAAATGATAGTTAATTGTAACGTTCAGCGCTTCCTAATGACGATGGAACACTCAAATTGCGTCGAGTGTCAATACATCGACCTCCAGCCGACTTGTCTACTAGGGGATATTGCTGCATCGGGCTCCATGTGGTCCGTCTCCTGTGAGTCGGGATTATCGAATCTGACGCGAAACTGATATTTAATTGTAACATTCAGGGCCTCCTAATGACGAATGAACATTCAAATTGCGTCGCGATTCAATACATCGTCCTCCAGCGGACTGGTGTCCAAGGGGATATTGCTGCCTCGGGCACCTTATGGTCAGTCTCCAGTGAGTCTAGATTTTCGAATCCGACGAAAAACTGATAGTTAATTGTAACGTTCAGCGCCTCCTAATGACGATGGAACACTCAAATTGCGTCGAGATTCAGTACATAGGCCTCCAGCCGACTTATCTCCAATGGTCTGACGCTGCCTCGGGCACCATATGGTCGTTCTCCTGTGAGTCTAGATTTTTTAATCCGACGCAAAACTGATTATTAATTGTAACGTTCAGAGCCTAATAATGACGATGGAACACTATAATTGCGTCGAGATTCAATATATCGTCCTACGGCCGACTTGTATCCAGGGGATATTGCTGTCTCGGGCACCATGTGATCCTTCTCCTGTGAGTAGATTTTCGAATCCGACGCTAAAATGATAGTTAATTGTAACGTTCAGGGCCTCCTAATGACGATGGAACACTCAAATAAAGTCGAGATTCAATACATCGCCCTTCTGCCGACTTGTCTCCAAGGGTCTATTGCTGCCTCGGGCACCATATGGTCGTTCTCCTGTGAGGTTTACTAATCCGACGCAAAACTGATTGTTAATTGTAAGTTCAGGGCCTCCTAATGATGATGGAACACTCAAATTGCGTCGAGATTCAATATATCGTCCTCCAGCAGACTTGTATCCAAGGGGATATTGTTGTCTCAGGCACCATTTGTACCTTCCCCTGTGAGTAGATTTTCCGACGCTAAACTGATAGTTAATTGTAACGTTCAGGGCCTCCTAATGACGATGGAACATTCAAATTGCGTCGAGATTCAATACATCGTCCTCCAGCCGACTTAACTCCAAGGGGATATTGCTACCTCGGGCACCATATGGTCCGTCTCCTGTGAGTCTAGATTTTCGAATCCGACGCAAAAATGATAGTTAATTGTAACGTTCAGCGCTTCCTAATGACGATGGAACACTCAAATTGCGTCGAGTGTCAATACATCGACCTCCAGCCGACTTGTCTACTAGGGGATATTGCTGCATCGGGCTCCATGTGGTCCGTCTCCTGTGAGTCGGGATTATCGAATCTGACGCGAAACTGATATTTAATTGTAACATTCAGGGCCTCCTAATGACGATGGAACATTCAAATTGCGTCGCGATTCAATACATCGTCCTCCAGCGGACTGGTGTCCAAGGGGATATTGCTGCCTCGGGCACCTTATGGTCAGTCTCCAGTGAGTCTAGATTTTCGTATCCGACGAGAAACTGATAGTTAATTGTAACGTTCAGGGCCTCCTAATGACGATGGAACACTCAAATTGCGTCGCAATCCATCCATCGTCCTCCAACCGACTTATCTCCAAGGGTCTATTGCTGCCTCGGGCACCATATGTTCGTTCTCCTGTGAGTCTAGATTTAGTAATACGACGCAAAACTGATTGTTAATTATAAGTTCAGGGCCTCCTAGTTACGATGGAACACTCAAATTGCGTCGAGATTCAATACATCGTCCTCCAGCCGACTTAACTCCAAGGGGATATTGCTACCTCGGGCACCATATGGTCCGTCTCCTGTGAGTCTAGATTTTCGAATCCGACGCAAAAATGATAGTTAATTGTAACGTTCAGCGCTTCCTAATGACGATGGAACACTCAAATTGCGTCGAGTGTCAATACATCGACCTCCAGCCGACTTGTCTACTAGGGGATATTGCTGCATCGGGCTCCATGTGGTCCGTCTCCTGTGAGTCGGGATTATCGAATCTGACGCGAAACTGATATTTAATTGTAACATTCAGGGCCTCCTAATGACGATGGAACATTCAAATTGCGTCGCGATTCAATACATCGTCCTCCAGCGGACTGGTGTCCAAGGGGATATTGCTGCCTCGGGCACCTTATGGTCAGTCTCCAGTGAGTCTAGATTTTCGTATCCGACGAGAAACTGATAGTTAATTGTAACGTTCAGGGCCTCCTAATGACGATGGAACACTCAAATTGCGTCGCAATCCATCCATCGTCCTCCAACCGACTTATCTCCAAGGGTCTATTGCTGCCTCGGGCACCATATGTTCGTTCTCCTGTGAGTCTAGATTTTCTAATCCGACGAAAAACTGATTATTAATTGTAACGTTCAGGGCCTAATAATGACGATGGAACACTCAAATTGCATCGAGATTGAACATATCGTCCTCCGGCCGACTTGTATCCAGGGGATATTGCTGTCTCGGGCACCATATGATCCTTCTCCTGTGAGTAGATTTTCGAATCCGACGCTAAACTGATAGTTAATTGTAACGCTCAGGGCCTCCTAATGACGATGGAACACTCAAATACCGTCGAGATTCAATACATCGTCCTTCAGCCGACTTGTCTCCAAGGGTCTAATGCTGCCTCGGGCACCTTATGGTCGTCTCCTGTGAGTCTAGATTTTCGAATCGACGCAGAACTGATAGTTAATTGCAACGTTCAGGGCCTCCTAATGACGATGGAATACTCAAATTGCGTCGAGATTCAATAGATCGTCCTCCAGCAGACTTGTATCCAAGGGGATATTGTTGTCTCAGGCACCATTTGTACCTTCCCCTGTGAGTAGATTTTCCGACGCTAAACTGATAGTTAATTGTAACGTTCAGGGCCTCCTAATGACGATGGAACACTCAAATTGCGTCGAGATTCAATACATCGGCCTCCAGCCGACTTAACTCCAAGGGGATATTGCTGCCTCGGGCACCATATGGTCCGTCTCCTGTGAGTCTAGATTTTCTAATCCGACGCAAAACTGATTGTTAATTGTAAGTTCAGGGCCTCCTAATGACGATGGAACACTCAAATACCGTCGGGATTCAATACATCGCCCTTCTGCCGACTTGTCTCCAAGGGTCTATTGCTGCCTCGGGCACCTTATGGTCGTTCTCCTGTGAGTCTAGATTTTCGAAGCCGACGCAGAACTGATAGTTAATTGTAACGTTCAGGGCCTCCTAATGACGATGGAACACTCAAATTGCGTCGAGATTCAATACATCGTCCTTCAGCCGACTTGTCTAGAAAGGGTCTATTGCAGCTTCGAGCACCTTACGGTCGTTCTCCTGTGAGTCTAGATTTTCTAATCCGACGCAAAACTGATTGTTAATTGTACCGTTCAGGGCCTCCTAATGACGATGGAACACTCAAATTGCGTCGAGATTCAATACATCGTCCTTCAGCCGACTTGTCTCCAAGGGTCTATTGCTGCCTCGGTACCTTATGGTCGTTCTCCTGTGAGTCTAGATTTTCGAATCCGACGCAAAACTGATAGTTAATTGTAACGTTCAGGCCCACCTAAGGACGATGGAACATTCAAATTGCGTCGAGATTCAATACATCGGCCTCCAGCAGACTTGTCTCCAAGGATCTATTGCTGCCTCGGGCACCATATGGTCGTTCTCCTGTCAGGTTTACTAATCCGACGCAAAACTGATAGTTAATTGTAAGTTCAGGGCCTCCTAATGACGATGGAACACTCAAATTGCGTCGAGATTCAATATATCGACCTCCAGCCGACTTAACTCCAAGGGGATATTGCAGCCTCGGGCACCATATGGTCCGGCTCCTGTGAGTCTAAATTTTCGAATCCGACGCAAAAATGATATTTAATTGTAACGTTCAGCGCCTCCTAATGACGAGGGAACACTCAAATAGCGTCGAGTGTCAATACATCGACCTCCAGCCGACTTGTCTACAAGGGGATATTGCTGCATGGGGCTCCATGTGGTCTTTCTCCTGTGACTCAGGTTTTTCGAATCTGACGCGAAACTGATATTTAATTGTAACATTCAGGGCCTCCTAATGACGATGGAACATTCAAATTGCGTCGCGATTCAATACATCGTCCTCCAGCGGACTGGTGTCCAAGGGGAAATGCTGCCTCGGGCACCTTATGGTCAGTCTCCAGTGAGTCTAGATTTTCGAATCCGACGCAAAACTGATAGTTAATTGCAACGTTCAGGGCCTAATAATGACGATGGAACACTCAAAATGCATCGAGATTGAATTTATCGTCCTCCGGCCGACTTGTATCCAGGGGATATTGCTGTCTCGGGCACCATATGATCCTTCTCCTGTGAGTAGATTTTCGAATCCGACGCTAAACTGATCGTTAATTGTAACGCTCAGGGCCTCCTAATGACGATGGAACACTCAAATACCGTCGAGATTCAATCCATCGTCCTTCAGCCGACTTGTCTCCAAGGGTCTAATGCTGCATCGTGCACCTTATGGTCGTCTCCTGTGAGTCTAGATTTTCGAATCCGACGCAGAACTGATAGTTAATTGCAACGTTCAGGGCATCCTAATGACGATGGAACACTCTAATTGCGTCGAGTTTCAATACATTGTCCTTCAGCCGACTTGTCTAGAAAGGGTCTATTGCAGCCTCGAGCACCTTATGGTCGTTCTCCTGTGAGTGTAGATTTTCTAATCCGACGCAAAACTGATAGTTAATTGTAACGTTCAGGGCCTCCTAATGACGATGGAACACTCAAATTGCGTCGAGATTCAATACATCGTCCTCCAGCCAACTTGTATATAAGGGGATATTGCTGTCTCGGGCACCATATGGTCCGTCTCCTGTGAGTCTAGATTTTCAAATCCGACGCAGAACTGATAGTTAATTGTAGCCTTCAGGGCCTCCTAATGACGATGGAACACTCAAATTGCGTGAAGATTCAATACATCGTCCTCCAGCCGACTTGTCTCCAAGGGGATATTGCTGTCTCGGGCACCATATGAACCTTCTCCTGTGAGTCTAGATTTTCGAATCCGACGCAAAAATGATAGTGAATTGTAACGTTCAGCACCTCCTAATGACGTTAGAGCACTAAAATTGCGTCGAGATACAAAACATCGTCCTCCAGCCGACTTGTCTCCAAGGGTCTATTGGAGCCTCGGGCACCTTATGTTCGTTCTCCTGTGAGTCTAGATTTTCGAATCCGAAGCAAAAATAATAGTTAATTGTAACGTTCATGTCCTCCTAATGACGATGGAACACTCAAATTGCGTCGCGATCCAATACATCGTCCTCCAGCCGACTTGTCTCCAAGGGTCTATTGCTGCCTCGGGCACCATATGGTCGTTCCCCTGTGAGTCTAGATTTTCTAATCCGACGCGAAACTGATAGTTAATTGTAACGTTCAAGGCCTTCTAATGACGATGGAACACTCAAATTGTGTCGAGATTCAGTACATCGGCCTTCAGCCGCCTTGTCTCCAAGGGGATATTGCTGTCTCGGGCACCGTATGAACCTTCTCCTGTGAGTCTAGATTTTCGAATCCGACGCTAAAATGATAGTTAATTGTAACGCTCAGGGCCTCCTAATGACGATGGAACACTCAAATACCGTCGAGATTCAATACATCGTCCTTCAGCCGACTTGTCTCCAAGGGTCTAATACTGCCTCGGGCACCTTATGGTCGTTCTCCTGTGAGTCTAGATTTTCGAATCCGACGCAGAACTGATAGTTAATTGCAACGTTCAGGGCGTCCTAATGACGATGGAACACTCAAATTGCGTCGAGATTCAATACATCGTCCTTCAGCCGACTTGTCTAGAAAGGGTCCATTGCAGCCTCGAGCACCTTATGGTCGTTCTCCTGTGAGTCTAGATTTTCTAATCCGACGCAAAACTGATAGTTAATTGTAACGTTCAGGGCCTCCTAATAGCGATGGAACACTCAAATTGCGTCGCGATTCAATACATCGTCCTCCAGCGGACTGGTCTCCAAGGGGATAATGCTGCCTCGCGCACCTGATGGTCCGCCTCCAGTAAGTCAAGATTTTTGAATCCGACGCAAAACTGATAGTTAATTGTAACGTTCAGGGCCTTCTAATGACGATGGAACACTCAAATTGCGTCGAGAGTCAATACATCGACCTCCAGCCGACTTGTCTACAAGGGGATATTACTGCCTCGGGATCCTTGTGGTTCGTCTCCTGAGAGTCGGGATTTTCAAATCCGACGCGGAACTGATAGTTAATTGTAAAGTTCAGCGCATCCTAATGACGATGGAACACTCAAATACCGTCGAGATTCAATATATCGTCCTCCAGCCGACTTGTATATAACGGGATATTGCTGTCTCGGGCACCATATGGTTCGTCTCCTGTGAGTCTAGATTTTCAAATCCGACGCACAACTGATAGTTAATTGTAGCCTTCAGGGCCTCCTAATGACGATGGAACACTCAAATTGCGTCGAGATTCAATACATCGGCCTCCAGCCGACTTAACTCCAGGGGGATATTGCTACCTCGGGTCCGTCTCCTGTGAGTCTAGATTTTCGAATCCGACGCAAAAATGATAGTTAATTGTAACGTTCAGCGCTTCCTAATGACGATGGAACACTCAAATTGCGTCGAGTGTCAATACATCGACCTCCAGCCGACTTGTCTACTAGGGGATATTGCTGCATCGGGCTCCATGTGGTCCGTCTCCTGTGAGTCGGGATTATCGAATCTGACGCGAAACTGATATTTAATTGTAACATTCAGGGCCTCCTAATGACGAATGAACATTCAAATTGCGTCGCGATTCAATACATCGTCCTCCAGCGGACTGGTGTCCAAGGGGATATTGCTGCCTCGGGCACCTTATGGTCAGTCTCCAGTGAGTCTAGATTTTCGAATCCGACGAAAAACTGATAGTTAATTGTAACGTTCAGGGCCTCCTAATGACGATGGAACACTCAAATTGCGTCGAGATTCAATACATCGGCCTCCAGCCGACTTAACTCCAAGGGGATATTGCTGCCTCGGGCACCATATGGTCCGTCTCCTGTGAGTCCAGATTTTCAAATCCGACTCACAACTGATAGTTAATTGTAGCCTTCAGGGCCTCCTAATGACGATGGAACACTCAAATTGCGTCGAGATTCAATACATCGGCCTCCAGCCGACTTAACTCCAGGGGGATATTGCTACCTCGGGTCCGTCTCCTGTGAGTCTAGATTTTCGAATCCGACGCAAAAATGATAGTTAATTGTAACGTTCAGCGCTTCCTAATGACGATGGAACACTCAAATTGCGTCGAGTGTCAATACATCGACCTCCAGCCGACTTGTCTACTAGGGGATATTGCTGCATCGGGCTCCATGTGGTCCGTCTCCTGTGAGTCGGGATTATCGAATCTGACGCGAAACTGATATTTAATTGTAACATTCAGGGCCTCCTAATGACGATGGAACATTCAAATTGCGTCGCGATTCAATACATCGTCCTCCAGCGGACTGGTGTCCAAGGGGATATTGCTGCCTCGGGCACCTTATGGTCAGTCTCCAGTGAGTCTAGATTTTCGTATCCGACGAAAAACTGATAGTTAATTGTAACGTTCAGGGCCTCCTAATGACGATGGAACACTCAAATTGCGTCGCAATCCATCCATCGTCCTCCAACCGACTTATCTCCAAGGGTCTATTGCTGCCTCGGGCACCATATGTTCGTTCTCCTGTGAGTCTAGATTTTCTAATCCGACGAAAAACTGATTATTAATTGTAACGTTCAGGGCCTAATAATGACGATGGAACACTCAAATTGCATCGAGATTGAACATATCGTCCTCCGGCCGACTTGTATCCAGGGGAAATTGCTGTCTCGGGCACCATATGATCCTTCTCCTGTGAGTAGATTTTCGAATCCGACGCTAAACTGATAGTTAATTGTAACGCTCAGGGCCTCCTAATGACGATGGAACACTCAAATACCGTCGAGATTCAATACATCGTCCTTCAGCCGACTTGTCTCCAAGGGTCTAATGCTGCTTCGGGCACCTTATGGTCGTCTCCTGTGAGTCTAGATTTTCGAATCGACGCAGAACTGATAGTTAATTGCAACGTTCAGGGCCTCCTAATGACGATGGAATACTCAAATTGTCTCCAAGGGTCTATTGCTGCCTCGGCACGTTATGGTCGTTCTCCTGTGAGTCTAGATTTTCGAATCCGACGTAAAACTGATAGTTAATTGTAACGTTCAGGGCCTCCTAATGACGATGGAACACTCAAATTGCATCGAGATTCAATATATCGTCCTCCAGCCGACTTGTATATAACGGGATATTGCTGCCTCGGGCACCATATGGTCCGTCTCCTGTGAGTCTAGATTTCCAAATCCGACGCACAACTGATAGTTAATTGTAGCCTTCAGGGCCTCCTAATGACGATGGAACACTCAAATTGCGTCGAGATTCAATACATCGGCCACCAGCCGACTTACCTCCAAGGGGATATTGCTGCCTCGGGCACAATATGGTCCGTCTCCTGTGAGTCTAGATTTTCGAATCCGACGCAAAAATGATAGTTAATTGTAACGTTCAGAGCCTCCTAATGACGATGGAACACTCAAATTGCGTCGAGATTCAATACATAGGCCTCCAGCCGACTTATCTCCAATGGTCTGACGCTGCCTCGGGCACCATATGGTCGTTCTCCTATGAGTCTAGATTTTTTAATCCGACGCAAAACTGATTATTAATTGTAACGTTCAGGGCCTAATAATGACGATGGAACACTATAATTGCGTCGAGATTCAATATATCGTCCTACGGCCGACTTGTATCCAGGGGATATTGCTGTCTCGGGCACCATGTGATCCTTCTCCTGTGAGTAGATTTTCGAATCCGACGCTAAAATGATAGTTAATTGTAACGTTCAGGGCCTCCTAATGACGATGGAACACTCAAATAAAGTCGAGATTCAATACATCGCCCTTCTGCCGACTTGTCTCCAAGGGTCTATTGCTGCCTCGGGCACCATATGGTCGTTCTCCTGTGAGGTTTACTAATCCGACGCAAAACTGATTGTTAATTGTAAGTTCAGGGCCTCCTAATGATGATGGAACACTCAAATTGCGTCGAGATTCAATATATCGTCCTCCAGCAGACTTGTATCCAAGGGGATATTGTTGTCTCAGGCACCATTTGTACCTTCCCCTGTGAGTAGATTTTCCGACGCTAAACTGATAGTTAATTGTAACGTTCAGGGCCTCCTAATGACGATGGAACACTCAAATTGCGTCGAGATTCAATACATCGGCCTCCAGCCGACTTAACTCCAAGGGGATATTGCTGCCTCGGGCACCATATGGTCCGTCTCCTGTGAGTCCAGATTTTCAAATCCGACTCACAACTGATAGTTAATTGTAGCCTTCAGGGCCTCCTAATGACGATGGAACACTCAAATTGCGTCGAGATTCAATACATCGGCCTCCAGCCGACTTAACTCCAGGGGGATATTGCTACCTCGGGTCCGTCTCCTGTGAGTCTAGATTTTCGAATCCGACGCAAAAATGATAGTTAATTGTAACGTTCAGCGCTTCCTAATGACGATGGAACACTCAAATTGCGTCGAGTGTCAATACATCGACCTCCAGCCGACTTGTCTACTAGGGGATATTGCTGCATCGGGCTCCATGTGGTCCGTCTCCTGTGAGTCGGGATTATCGAATCTGACGCGAAACTGATATTTAATTGTAACATTCAGGGCCTCCTAATGACGATGGAACATTCAAATTGCGTCGCGATTCAATACATCGTCCTCCAGCGGACTGGTGTCCAAGGGGATATTGCTGCCTCGGGCACCTTATGGTCAGTCTCAAGTGAGTCTAGATTTTCGTATCCGACGAAAAACTGATAGTTAATTGTAACGTTCAGGGCCTCCTAATGACGATGGAACACTCAAATTGCGTCGCAATCCATCCATCGTCCTCCAACCGACTTATCTCCAAGGGTCTATTGCTGCCTCGGGCACCATATGTTCGTTCTCCTGTGAGTCTAGATTTTCTAATCCGACGAAAAACTGATTATTAATTGTAACGTTCAGGGCCTAATAATGACGATGGAACACTCAAATTGCATCGAGATTGAACATATCGTCCTCCGGCCGACTTGTATCCAGGGGATATTGCTGTCTCGGGCACCATATGATCCTTCTCCTGTGAATAGATTTTCGAATCCGACGCTAAACTGATAGTTAATTGTAACGCTCAGGGCCTCCTAATGACGATGGAACACTCAAATACCGTCGAGATTCAATACATCGTCCTTCAGCCGACTTGTCTCCAAGGGTCTATTGCTGCCTCGGGCACCATATGGTCGTTCTCCTGTGAGGTTTACTAATCCGACGCAAAACTGATTGTTAATTGTAAGTTCAGGGCCTCCTAATGATGATGGAACACTCAAATTGCGTCGAGATTCAATATATCGTCCTCCAGCAGACTTGTATCCAAGGGGATATTGTTGTCTCAGGCACCATTTGTACCTTCCCCTGTGAGTAGATTTTCCGACGCTAAACTGATAGTTAATTGTAACGTTCAGGGCCTCCTAATGACGATGGAACACTCAAATTGCGTCGAGATTCAATACATCGGCCTCCAGCCGACTTAACTCCAAGGGGATATTGCTGCCTCGGGCACCATATGGTCCGTCTCCTGTGAGTCTAGATTTTCTAATCCGACGCAAAACTGATTGTTAATTGTAAGTTCAGGGCCTCCTAATGACGATGGAACACTCAAATACCGTCGGGATCCAATACATCGCCCTTCTGCCGACTTGTCTCCAAGGGTCTATTGCTGCCTCGGGCACCTTATGGTCGTTCTCCTGTGAGTCTAGATTTTCGAAGCCGACGCAGAACTGATAGTTAATTGTAACGTTCAGGGCCTCCTAATGACGATGGAACACTCAAATTGCGTCGAGATTCAATACATCGTCCTTCAGCCGACTTGTCTAGAAAGGGTCTATTGCAGCTTCGAGCACCTTACGGTCGTTCTCCTGTGAGTCTAGATTTTCTAATCCGACGCAAAACTGATTGTTAATTGTACCGTTCAGGGCCTCCTAATGACGATGGAACACTCAAATTGCGTCGAGATTCAATACATCGTCCTTCAGCCGACTTGTCTCCAAGGGTCTATTGCTGCCTCGGTACCTTATCGTCGTTCTCCTGTGAGTCTAGATTTTCGAATCCGACGCAAAACTGATAGTTAATTGTAACGTTCAGGCCCACCTAATGACGATGGAACATACAAATTGCGTCGAGATTCAATACATCGGCCTCCAGCAGACTTGTCTCCAAGGATCTATTGCTGCCTCGGGCACCATATGGTCGTTCTCCAGTCAGGTTTACTAATCCGACGCAAAACTGATAGTTAATTGTAAGTTCAGGGCCTCCTAATGACGATGGAACACTCAAATTGCGTCGAGATTCAATATATCGACGTCCAGCCGACTTAACTCCAAGGGGATATTGCAGCCTCGGGCACCATATGGTCCGGCTCCTGTGAGTCTAAATTTTCGAATCCGACGCAAAAATGATATTTAATTGTAACGTTCAGCGCCTCCTAATGACGAGGGAACACTCAAATTGCGTCGAGTGTCAATACATCGACCTCCAGCCGACTTGTCTACAAGGGGATATTGCTGCATGGGGCTCCATGTGGTCTTTCTCCTGTGACTCAGGTTTTTCGAATCTGACGCGAAACTGATATTTAATTGTAACATTCAGGGCCTCCTAATGACGATGGAACATTCAAATTGCGTCGCGATTCAATACATCGTCCTCCAGCGGACTGGTGTCCAAGGGGAAATGCTGCCTCGGGCACCTTATGGTCAGTCTCCAGTGAGTCTAGATTTTCGAATCCGACGCAAAACTGATAGTTAATTGCAACGTTCAGGGCCTAATAATGACGATGGAACACTCAAAATGCATCGAGATTGAATTTATCGTCCTCCGGCCGACTTGTATCCAGGGGATATTGCTGTCTCGGGCACCATATGATCCTTCTCCTGTGAGTAGATTTTCGAATCCGACGCTAAACTGATCGTTAATTGTAACGCTCAGGGCCTCCTAATGACGATGGAACACTCAAATACCGTCGAGATTCAATCCATCGTCCTTCAGCCGACTTGTCTCCAAGGGTCTAATGCTGCATCGTGCACCTTATGGTCGTCTCCTGTGAGTCTAGATTTTCGAATCCGACGCAGAACTGATAGTTAATTGCAACGTTCAGGGCATCCTAATGACGATGGAACACTCTAATTGCGTCGAGTTTCAATACATTGTCCTTCAGCCGACTTGTCTAGAAAGGGTCTATTGCAGCCTCGAGCACCTTATGGTCGTTCTCCTGTGAGTGTAGATTTTCTAATCCGACGCAAAACTGATAGTTAATTGTAACGTTCAGGGCCTCCTAATGACGATGGAACACTCAAATTGCGTCGAGATTCAATACATCGTCCTCCAGCCAACTTGTATATAAGGGGATATTGCTGTCTCGGGCACCATATGGTCCGTCTCCTGTGAGTCTAGATTTTCAAATCCGACGCAGAACTGATAGTTAATTGTAGCCTTCAGGGCCTCCTAATGACGATGGAACACTCAAATTGCGTGAAGATTCAATACATCGTCCTCCAGCCGACTTGTCTCCAAGGGGATATTGCTGTCTCGGGCACCATATGAACCTTCTCCTGTGAGTCTAGATTTTCGAATCCGACGCAAAAATGATAGTGAATTGTAACGTTCAGCACCTCCTAATGACGTTAGAGCACTCAAATTGCGTCGAGATACAAAACATCGTCCTCCAGCCGACTTGTCTCCAAGGGTCTATTGGAGCCTCGGGCACCTTATGTTCGTTCTCCTGTGAGTCTAGATTTTCGAATCCGAAGCAAAAATAATAGTTAATTGTAACGTTCATGTCCTCCTAATGACGATGGAACACTCAAATTGCGTCGCGATCCAATACATCGGCCTCCAGCCGACTTAACTCCAAGGGGATATTGCTGCCTCGGGCACCATATGGTCCGTCTCCTGTGAGTCTAGATTTTCGAATCCGACGCAAAAATGATAGTTAATTGTACCGTTCAGCGCCTCCTAATGACGATGGAACACTCAAATTGCGTCGAGTGTCTATACATCGACCTCCAGCTGAATTCTCTACAAGGGGATATTGCTGCATCGGGCTCCATGTGGTCCGTCTCCTGTGAGTCGGGAATTTCGAATCTGACGCGAAACTGATATTTAATTGTAAAATTCAGGGCCTCCTAATGACGATGGAACATTCAAATTGCGTCGCGATTCAATACATCGTCCTCCAGCGGACTGGTGTCCAAGGGGATATTGCTGCCTCGGGCACCTTGTGGTCAGTCTCCAGTGAGTCTAGATTTTCGAATCCGACGAAAAACCGATAGTTAATTGTAATATTCGGGGCCTCCTAATGACGACGGAACACTAAAATTGCGTCGCAATCCATCCATCGTCCTCCAGCCGACTTGTCTCCAAGTGTCTATTGCTGCCTCGGGCACCATATGGTCGTTCCCCTGTGAGTCTATATTTTCGAATCCGACGCAGAACTGATAGTTAATTGCAACGTTCAGGGCCTCCTAATGACGATGGAACACTCAAATTGCGTCGAGATTCAATACATCGTCCTTCAGCCGACTTGTCTAGAAAGGGTCTATTGCAGCCTCGAGCACCTTATGCTCGTTCTCCTGTGAGTCTAGATTTTCTAATCCGACGCAAAACTGATAGTTAATTGTAACGTTCAGGGCCTCCTAATGACGATGGAACACTCAAATTGCACCGAGATTGAATATATCGTCCTCCGGCCGACTTGACTTTAAGGGTCTTTTGCTGCCTCGGGCACCTTATGATCGTTCTCCTGTGAGTCTAGATTTTCGAACCCGACGCAAAACTGATAGTTAATTGTAACGTTCAGGGCCACCTAATGAAGATGGAACATTCAAATTGCGTCGAGATTCAATACATAGGCCTCCAGCCGACTTGTCTCCAATGGTCTGACGCTGCCTCGGGCACCATATGGTCGATCTCATGTGGGTCTAGATTTACTAATCCGACGCAAAACTGATTGTTAATTGTAAGTTCAGGGCCTCCTAGTTACGATGGAACACTCAAATTGCGTCGCGATCCAATACATCGTCCTCCAGCCGACTTGTCACCAAGGGTCTATTGCTGCCTCGCGCAATTTAAGGTCGTTCTCCTGTGAGTCTAGATTTTCTAATCCGACGAAAAACTGATTATTAATTGTAACTTTCAGGCCCTAATAATGACGATGGAACACTCAAATTGCACCGAGATTGAATATATCGTCCTCCGGCCGACTTGACTTTAAGGGTCTTTTGCTGCCTCGGGCACCTTATGATCGTTCTCCTGTGAGTCTATATTTTCGAACCCGACGTAAAACTGATAGCTAATTGTAACGTTCAGGGCCACCTAATGACGATGGAACACTCAAATTGTGTCGAGATTCAGTACATCGGCCTTCAGCCGCCTTGTCTCCAAGGGGATATTGCTGTCTCGGGCACCGTATGAACCTTCTCCTGTGAGTCTAGATTTTCGAATCCGACGCTAAAATGATAGTTAATTGTAACGCTCAGGGCCTCCTAATGACGATGGAACACTCAAATACCGTCGAGATTCAATACATCGTCCTTCAGCCGACTTGTCTCCAAGGGTCTAATACTGCCTCGGGCACCTTATGGTCGTTCTCCTGTGAGTCTAGATTTTCGAATCCGACGCAGAACTGATAGTTAATTGCAACGTTCAGGGCCTCCTAATGACGATGGAACACTCAAATTGCGTCGAGATTCAATACATCGTCGTTCAGCCGACTTGTCTAGAAAGGGTCCATTGCAGCCTCGAGCACCTTATGGTCGTTCTCCTGTGAGTCTAGATTTTCTAATCCGACGCAAAACTGATAGTTAATTGTAACGTTCAGGGCCTCCTAATAGCGATGGAACACTCAAATTGCGTCGCGATTCCATACATCGTCCTCCAGCGGACTGGTCTCCAAGGGGATAATGCTGCCTCGCGCACCTGATGGTCCGCCTCCAGTAAGTCAAGATTTTTGAATCCGACGCAAAACTGATAGTTAATTGTAACGTTCAGGGCCTTCTAATGACGATGGAACACTCAAATTGCGTCGAGAGTCAATACATCGACCTCCAGCCGACTTGTCTACAAGGGGATATTACTGCCTCGGGCTCCTTGTGGTTCGTCTCCTGAGAGTCGGGATTTTCAAATCCGACGCGGAACTGATAGTTAATTGTAAAGTTCTACGCATCCTAATGTCGATGGAACACTCAAATACCGTCGAGATTCAATATATCGTCCTCCAGCCGACTTGTATATAACGGGATATTGCTGTCTCGGGCACCATATGGTCCGTCTCCTGTGAGTCTAGATTTTCAAATCCGACGCACAACTGATAGTTAATTGTAGCCTTCAGGGCCTCCTAATGACGATGGAACACTCAAATTGCGTCGAGATTCAATACATCGGCCTCCAGCCGACTTAACTCCAGGGGGATATTGCTACCTCGGGTCCGTCTCCTGTGAGTCTAGATTTTCGAATCCGACGCAAAAATGATAGTTAATTGTAACGTTCAGGGCCTCCTAATGACGATGGAACACTCAAATTGCGTCGCAATCCATCCATCGTCCTTCAGCCGACTTATCTCCAAGGGTCTATTGCTGCCTCGGGCACCATATGTTCGTTCTCCTGTGAGTCTAGATTTAGTAATACGACGCAAAACTGATTGTTAATTGTAAGTTCAGGGCCTCCTAGTTACGATGGAACACGCAAATTGCATCGAGATTCAATATATCGTCCTCCAGCCGACTTGTATATAACGGGATATTGCTGTCTCGGGCACCATATGGTCCGTCTCCTGTGAGTCTAGATTTTCAAATCCGACGCACAACTGTTAGTTAATTGTAGCCTTCAGGGCCTCCTAATGACGATGGAACACTCAAATTGCGTCGAGATTCAATACATCGGCCTCCAGCCGACTTAACTCCAAGGGGATATTGCTACCTCGGGCACCATATGGTCCGTCTCCTGTGAGTCTAGATTTTCGAATCCGACGCAAAAATGATAGTTAATTGTAACGTTCAGCGCTTCCTAATGACGATGGAACACTCAAATTGCGTCGAGTGTCAATACATCGACCTCCAGCCGACTTGTCTACTAGGGGATATTGCTGCATCGGGCTCTATGTGGTCCGTCTCCTGTGAGTCGGGATTTTCGAATCTGTCTCCTAGGGTCTCGGCACGTTATGGTCGTTCTCCTGTGAGATTTACTAATCCGACGCAAAACTGATTGTTAATTGTAAGTTCAGGGCCTCCTAATGACGATGGAAAACTCAAATTGCGTCGAGATTCAATATATCGTCCTCCAGCCGACTTGTATCCAAGGGGATATTGTTGTCTCGGGCACCATTTGTACCTTCCACTGTAAGTAGATTTTCGAAACCTACGCTAAACTGATAGTTAATTGTAACGTTCAGCGCCTCCAAATGACGATGGAACACTCAAATTGCGTCGAGTGTCTATACATCGACCTCCAGCCGACTTGTCTACAAGGGGATATTGCTGCATCGGGCTCTATGTGGTCCGTCTCCTGTGAGTCGGGATTTTCGAATCTGACACGAAACTGATATTTAATTGTAACATTCAGGGCCTCCTAATGACGATGGAACATTCAAATTGCGTCGCGATTCAATACATCGTCCTCCAGCGGACTGGTGTCCAAGGGGATATTGCTGCCTCGGGCACCTTATGGTCAGTCTCCAGTGAGTCTAGATTTTCGAATCCGACGAAAAACCGACAGTTAATTGTAATATTCAGGGCCTCCTAATGACGATGGAACACTAAAATTGCGTGGCAATCCATCCATCATCTTCCAGCCGACTTGTCTCCAAAAGTCTACTGCTGCCTCGGGCACCATATGGTCGTTCCCCTGTGAGTCTATATTTTCGAACCCGACGTAAAACTGATAGCTAATTGTAACGTTCAGGGCCACCTAATGACGATGGAACACTCAAATTGCGTCGAGATTCAATACATCGTCCTTCAGCCGACTTGTCTAGAAAGGGTCCATTGCAGCCTCGAGCACCTTATGGTCGTTCTCCTGTGAGTCTAGATTTTCTAATCCGACGCAAAACTGATATTTAATTGTAACGTTCAGGGCCTCCTATTAGCGATGGAACACTCAAATTGCGTCGCGATTCAATACATCGTCCTCCAGCGGACTGGTCTCCAAGGGGAAAATGCTGCCTCGCGCACCTGATGGTCCGCCTCCAGTAAGTCAAGATTTTTGAATCCAACGCAAAACTGATAGTTAATTGTAACGTTCAGGGCCTTCTAATGACGATGGAACACTCAAATTGCGTCGAGAGTCAATACATCGACCTCCAGCCGACTTGTCTACAAGGGGATATTACTGCCTCGGGCTCCTTGTGGTTCGTCTCCTGAGAGTCGGGATTTTCAAATCCGACGCGGAACTGATAGTTAATTGTAAAGTTCAGCGCATCCTAATGACGATGGAACACTCAAATACCGTCGAGATTCAATATATCGTCCTCCAGCCGACTTGTATATAACGGGATATTGCTGTCTCGGGCACCATATGGTCCGTCTCCTGTGAGTCTAGATTTTCAAATCCGACGCACAACTGATAGTTAATTGTAGCCTTCAGGGCCTCCTAATGACGATGGAACACTCAAATTGCGTCGAGATTCAATACATCGGCCTCCAGCCGACTTAACTCCAGGGGGATATTTCTACCTCGGGTCTGTCTCCTGTGAGTCTAGATTTTCAAATCCGACGCACAACTGATAGTTAATTGTAGCCTTCAGGGCCTCCTAATGACGATGGAACACTCAAATTGCGTCGAGATTCAATACATCGGCCCCCAGCCGACTTAACTCCAGGGGGATATTGCTACCTCGGGTCCGTCTCCTGTGAGTCTAGATTTTCGAATCCGACGCAAAAATGATAGTTAATTGTAACGTTCATCGCCTCCTAATGACGATGGAACACTCAAATTGCGTCGAGTGTCAATACGTCGACCTCCAGCCGACTTGTCTACAAGGGGATATTGCTGCATCGGGCTCCATGTGGTCCGTCTCCTGTGAGTCGGGATTTTCGAATCTGACGCGAAACTGATATTTAATTGTAACATTCAGGGCCTCCTAATGACGAATGAACATTCAAATTGCGTCGCGATTCAATACATCGGCCTCCAGCCCACTTAACTCCAAGGGGATATTGCTACCTCGGGCACCATATGGTCCGTCTCCTGTGAGTCTAGATTTTCGAATCCGACGCAAAAATGATAGTTAATTGTAACGTTCAGCGCTTCCTAATGACGATGGAACATTCAAATTGCGTCGCGATTCAATACATCGTCCTCCAGCGGACTGGTGTCCAAGGGGATATTGCTGCCTCGGGCACCTTATGGTCAGTCTCCAGTGAGTCTAGATTTTCGTATCCGACGAAAAACTGATAGTTAATTGTAACGTTCAGGGCCTCCTAATGACGATGGAACACTCAAATTGCGTCGCAATCCATCCATCGTCCTCCAACCGACTTATCTCCAAGGGTCTATTGCTGCCTCGGGCACCATATGTTCGTTCTCCTGTGAGTCTAGATTTTCTAATCCGACGAAAAACTGATTATTAATTGTAACGTTCAGGGCCTAATAATGACGATGGAACACTCAAATTGCATCGAGATTGAACATATCGTCCTCCGGCCGACTTGTATCCAGGGGATATTGCTGTCTCGGGCACCATATGATCCTTCTCCTGTGAGTAGATTTTCGAATCCGACGCTAAACTGATAGTTAATTGTAACGCTCTGGGCCTCCTAATGACGATGGAACACTCAAATACCGTCGAGATTCAATACATCGTCCTTCAGCCGACTTGTCTCCAAGGGTCTAATGCTGCCTCGGGCACCTTATGGTCGTCTCCTGTGAGTCTAGATTTTCGAATCCGACGCAGAACTGATAGTTAATTGCAACGTTCAGGGCCTCCTAATGACGATGGAACACTCAAATTGCGTCGAGTGTCTATACATCGACCTCCAGCCGACTTGTCTACAAGGGGATATTGCTGCATCGGGCTCTATGTGGTCCGTCTCCTGTGAGTCGGGATTTTCGAATCTGACACGAAACTGATATTTAATTGTAACATTCAGGGCCTCCTAATGACGATGGAACATTCAAATTGCGCCGCGATTCAATACATCGTCCTCCAGCGGACTGGTGTCCAAGGGGATATTGCTGCCTCGGGCACCTTATGGTCAGTCTCCAGTGAGTCTAGATTTTCGAATCCGACGAAAAACCGACAGTTAATTGTAATATTCAGGGCCTCCTAATGACGATGGAACACTAAAATTGCGTGGCAATCCATCCATCGTCTTCCAGCCGACTTGTCTCCAAAAGTCTACTGCTGCCTCGGGCACCATATGGTCGTTCCCCTGTGAGTCTATATTTTCGAACCCGACGTAAAACTGATAGCTAATTGTAACGTTCAGGGCCACCTAATGACGATGGAACACTCAAATTGTGTCGAGATTCAGTACATCGGCCTTCAGCCGCCTTGTCTCCAAGGGGATATTGCTGTCTCGGGCACCGTATGAACCTTCTCCTGTGAGTCTAGATTTTCGAATCCGACGCTAAAATGATAGTTAATTGTAACGCTCAGGGCCTCCTAATGACGATGGAACACTCAAATACCGTCGAGATTCAATACATCGTCCTTCAGCCGACTTGTCTCCAAGGGTCTAATACTGCCTCGGGCACCTTATGGTCGTTCTCCTGTGAGTCTAGATTTTCGAATCCGACGCAGAACTGATAGTTAATTGCAAAGTTCAGGGCCTCCTAATGACGATGGAACACTCAAATTGCGTCGAGATTCAATACATCGTCCTTCAGCCGACTTGTCTAGAAAGGGTCCATTGCAGCCTCGTGCACCTTATGGTCGTTCTCCTGTGAGTCTAGATTTTCTAATCCGACGCAAAACTGATATTTAATTGTAACGTTCAGGGCCTCCTAATAGCGATGGAACACTCAAATTGCGTCGCGATTCAATACATCGTCCTCCAGCGGACTGGTCTCCAAGGGGATAATGCTGCCTCGCGCACCTGATGGTCCGCCTCCAGTAAGTCAAGATTTTTGAATCCGACGCAAAACTGATAGTTAATTGTAACGTTCAGGGCCTTCTAATGACGATGGAACACTCAAATTGCGTCGAGAGTCAATACATCGACCTCCAGCCGACTTGTCTACAAGGGGATATTACTGCCTCGGGCTCCTTGTGGTTCGTCTCCTGAGAGTCGGGATTTTCAAATCCGACGCGGAACTGATAGTTAATTGTAAAGTTCAGCGCATCCTAATGACGATGGAACACTCAAATACCGTCGAGATTCAATATATCGTCCTCCAGCCGACTTGTATATAACGGGATATTGCTGTCTCGGGCACCATATGGTCCGTCTCCTGTGAGTCTAGATTTTCAAATCCGACGCACAACTGATAGTTAATTGTAGCCTTCAGGGCCTCCTAATGACGATGGAACACTCAAATTGCGTCGAGATTCAATACATCGGCCTCCAGCCGACTTTACTCCAGGGGGATATTGCTACCTCGGGTCCGTCTCCTGTGAGTCTAGATTTTCGAATCCGACGCAAAAATGATAGTTAATTGTAACGTTCAGCGCCTCCTAATGACGATGGAACACTCAAATTGCGTCGAGTGTCAATACATCGACCTCCAGCCGACTTGTCTACAAGGGGATATTGCTGCATCGGGCTCCATGTGGTCCGTCTCCTGTGAGTCGGGATTTTCGAATCTGACGCGAAACTGATATTTAATTGTAACATTCAGGGCCTCCTAATGACGAATGAACATTCAAATTGCGTCGCGATTCAATACATCGTCCTCCAGCGGACTGGTGTCCAAGGGGATATTGCTGCCTCGGGCACCTTATGGTCAGTCTCCAGTGAGTCTAGATTTTCGAATCCGACGAAAAACTGATAGTTAATTGTAACGTTCAGGGCCTCCTAATGACGATGGAACACTCAAATTGCGTCGCAATCCATCCATCGTCCTTCAGGATGGAACACTCCAAGGGTCTATTGCTGCCTCGGGCACCATTTGTTCGTTCTCCTGTGAGTCTAGCTTTAGTAATACGACGCAAAACTGATTGTTAATTGTAAGTTCAGGGCCTCCTAGTTACGATGGAACACGCAAATTGCATCGAGATTCAATATATCGTCCTCCAGCCGACTTGTATATAACGGGATATTGCTGTCTCGGGCACCATATGGTCCGTCTCCTGTGAGTCTAGATTTTCAAATCCGACGCACAACTGATAGTTAATTGTAGCCTTCAGGGCCTCCTAATGACGATGGAACACTCAAATTGCGTCGAGATTCAATACATCGGCCTCCAGCCGACTTAACTCCAAGGGGATATTGCTACCTCGGGCACCATATGGTCCGTCTCCTGTGAGTCTAGATTTTCGAATCCGACGCAAAAATGATAGTTAATTGTAACGTTCAGCGCTTCCTAATGACGATGGAACACTCAAATTGCGTCGAGTGTCAATACATCGACCTCCAGCCGACTTGTCTACTAGGGGATATTGCTGCATCGGGCTCCATGTGGTCCGTCTCCTGTGAGTCGGGATTATCGAATCTGACGCGAAACTGATATTTAATTGTAACATTCAGGGCCTCCTAATGACGATGGAACATTCAAATTGCGTCGCGATTCAATACATCGTCATCCAGCGGACTGGTGTCCAAGGGGATATTGCTGCCTCGGGCACCTTATGGTCAGTCTCCAGTGAGTCTAGATTTTCGTATCCGACGAAAAACTGATAGTTAATTGTAACGTTCAGGGCCTCCTAATGACGATGGAACACTCAAATTGCGTCGCAATCCATCCATCGTCCTCCAACCGACTTATCTCCAAGGGTCTATTGCTGCCTCGGGCACCATATGTTCGTTCTCCTGTGAGTCTAGATTTTCTAATCCGACGAAAAACTGATTATTAATTGTAACGTTCAGGGCCTAATAATGACGATGGAACACTCAAATTGCATCGAGATTGAACATATCGTCCTCCGGCCGACTTGTATCCAGGGGATATTGCTGTCTCGGGCACCATATGATCCTTCTCCTGTGAGTAGATTTTCGAATCCGACGCTAAACTGATAGTTAATTGTAACGCTCAGGGCCTCCTAATGACGATGGAACACTCAAATACCGTCGAGATTCAATACATCGTCCTTCAGCCGACTTGTCTCCAAGGGTCTAATGCTGCCTCGGGCACCTTATGGTCGTCTCCTGTGAGTCTAGATTTTCGAATCCGACGCAGAACTGATAGTTAATTGCAACGTTCAGGGCCTCCTAATGACGATGGAATACTCAAATTGCGTCGAGATTCAATAGATCGTCCATCAGCCGACTTGTCTCCAAGGGTCTATTGCTGCCTCGGCACGTTATGGTCGTTCTCCTGTGAGTCTAGATTTTCGAATCCGACGTAAAACTGATAGTTAATTGTAACGTTCAGGGCCTCCTAATGACGATGGAACACTCAAATTGCGTCGAGAGTCAATACATCGACCTCCAGCCGACTTGTCTACAAGGGGATATTACTGCCTCGGGCTCCATGTGGTTCGTCTCCTGTGAATCGGGATTTTCAAATCCGACGCGGAACTGATAGTTAATTGTAAAGTTCAGCGCATCCTAATGACGATGGAACACTCAAATTGCGTCGAGATTCAATACATAGGCCTCCAGCCGACTTATCTCCAATGGTCTGACGCTGCCTCGGGCACCATATGGTCGTTCTCCTGTGAGTCTAGATTTTTTAATCCGACGCAAAACTGATTATTAATTGTAACGTTCAGGGCCTAATAATGACGATGGAACACTATAATTGCGTCGAGATTCAATATATCGTCCTCCAGCAGACTTGTATCCAAGGGGATATTGTTGTCTCAGGCACCATTTGTACCTTCCCCTGTGAGTAGATTTTCCGACGCTAAACTGATAGTTAATTGTAACGTTCAGGGCCTCCTAATGACGATGGAACACTCAAATTGCGTCGAGATTCAATACATCGGCCTCCAGCCGACTTAACTCCAAGGGGATATTGCTGCCTCGGGCACCATATGGTCCGTCTCCTGTGAGTCTAGATTTTCTAATCCGACGCAAAACTGATTGTTAATTGTAAGTTCAGGGCCTCCTAAAAACGATGGAACACTCAAATTGCGTCGAGATTCAATACATCGTCCTTCAGCCGACTTGTCTAGAAAGGGTCTATTGCAGCTTCGAGCACCTTACGGTCCTTCTCCTGTGAGTCTAGAGTTTCTAATCCGACGCAAAACTGATTGTTAATTGTACCGTTCAGGGCCTCCTAATGACGATGGAACACTCAAATTGCGTCGAGATTCAATACATCGTCCTTCAGCCGACTTGTCTCCAAGGGTCTATTGCTGCCTCGGGCACCATATGTTCGTTCTCCTGTGAGTCTAGATTTTCTAATCCGACGAAAAACTGATTATTAATTGTAACGTTCAGGGCCTAATAATGACGATGGAACACTCAAATTGCATCGAGATTGAACATATCGTCCTCCGGCCGACTTGTATCCAGGGGATATTGCTGTCTCGGGCACCATATGATCCTTCTCCTGTGAGTAGATTTTCGAATCCGACGCTAAACTGATAGTTAATTGTAACGCTCAGGGCCTCCTAATGACGATGGAACACTCAAATACCGTCGAGATTCAATACATCGTCCTTCAGCCGACTTGTCTCCAAGGGTCTAATGCTGCCTCGGGCACCTTATGGTCGTCTCCTGTGAGTCTAGATTTTCGAATCCGACGCAGAACTGATAGTTAATTGCAACGTTCAGGGCCTCCTAATGACGATGGAATACTCAAATTGCGTCGAGATTCAATAGATCGTCCATCAGCCGACTTGTCTCCAAGGGTCTATTGCTGCCTCGGCACGTTATGGTCGTTCTCCTGTGAGTCTAGATTTTCGAATCCGACGTAAAACTGATAGTTAATTGTAACGTTCAGGGCCTCCTAATGACGATGGAACACTCAAATTGCATCGAGATTCAATATATCGTCCTCCAGCCGACTTGTATATAACGGGATATTGCTGCCTCGGGCACCATATGGTCCGTCTCCTGTGAGTCTAGATTTTCAAATCCGACGCACAACTGATAGTTAATTGTAGCCTTCAGGGCCTCCTAATGACGATGGAACACTCAAATTGCGTCGAGATTCAATACATCGGCCACCAGCCGACTTACCTCCAAGGGGATATTGCTGCCTCGGGCACAATATGGTCCGTCTCCTGTGAGTCTAGATTTTCGAATCCGACGCAAAAATGATAGTTAATTGTAACGTTCAGCGCCTCCTAATGACGATAGAACACTCAAATTGCGTCGAGAGTCAATACATCGACCTCCAGCCGACTTGTCTACAAGGGGATATTACTGCCTCGGGCTCCATGTGGTTCGTCTCCTGTGAATCGGGATTTTCAAATCCGACGCGGAACTGATAGTTAATTGTAAAGTTCAGCGCATCCTAATGACGATGGAACACTCAAATTGCGTCGAGATTCAATACATAGGCCTCCAGCCGACTTATCTCCAATGGTCTGACGCTGCCTCGGGCACCATATGGTCGTTCTCCTGTGAGTCTAGATTTTTTAATCCGACGCAAAACTGATTATTAATTGTAACGTTCAGGGCCTAATAATGACGATGGAACACTATAATTGCGTCGAGATTCAATATATCGTCCTCCAGCAGACTTGTATCCAAGGGGATATTGTTGTCTCAGGCACCATTTGTACCTTCCCCTGTGAGTAGATTTTCCGACGCTAAACTGATAGTTAATTGTAACGTTCAGGGCCTCCTAATGACGATGGAACACTCAAATTGCGTCGAGATTCAATACATCGGCCTCCAGCCGACTTAACTCCAAGGGGATATTGCTGCCTCGGGCACCATATGGTCCGTCTCCTGTGAGTCTAGATTTTCTAATCCGACGCAAAACTGATTGTTAATTGTAAGTTCAGGGCCTCCTAAAAACGATGGAACACTCAAATTGCGTCGAGATTCAATACATCGTCCTTCAGCCGACTTGTCTAGAAAGGGTCTATTGCAGCTTCGAGCACCTTACGGTCCTTCTCCTGTGAGTCTAGAGTTTCTAATCCGACGCAAAACTGATTGTTAATTGTACCGTTCAGGGCCTCCTAATGACGATGGAACACTCAAATTGCGTCGAGATTCAATACATCGTCCTTCAGCCGACTTGTCTCCAAGGGTCTATTGCTGCCTCGGTACCTTATGGTCGTTCTCCTGTGAGTCTAGATTTTCGAATCCGACGCAAAACTGATAGTTAATTGTAACGTTCAGGCCCACCTAATGACGATGGAACATTCAAATTGCGTCGAGATTCAATACATCGGCCTCCAGCAGACTTGTCTCCAAGGATCTATTGCTGCCTCGGGCACCATATGGTCGTTCTCCCGTCAGGTTTACTAATCCGACGCAAAACTGATAGTTAATTGTAAGTTCAGGGCCTCCTAATGAGGATGGAACACTCAAATTGCGTCGAGATTCAATATATCGACCTCCAGCCGACTTAACTCCAAGGGGATATTGCAGCCTCGGGCACCATATGGTCCGGCTCCTGTGAGTCTAAATTTTCGAATCCGACGCAAAAATGATATTTAATTGTAACGTTCAGCGCCTCCTAATGACGAGGGAACACTCAAATTGCGTCGAGTGTCAATACATCGACCTCCAGCCGACTTGTCTACAAGGGGATATTGCTGCATGGGGCTCCATGTGGTCTTTCTCCTGTGACTCAGGAATTTCGAATCTCACGCGAATTGTCACATTCAGGGCCTCCTAATGACGATGGAACATTCAAATTGCGTCGCCATTCAATACATCGTCCTCCAGCGGACTGGTGTCCAAGGGGAAATGCTGGCTCGGGCACCTTATGGTCAGTCTCCAGTGAGTCTAGATTTTCGAATCCGACGCAAAACTGATAGTTAATTGCAACGTTCAGGGCCTAATAATGACGATGGAACACTCAAAATGCATCGAGATTGAATTTATTGTCCTCCGGCCGACTTGTATCCAGGGGATATTGCTGTCTCGGGCACCATATGATCCTTCTCCTGTGAGTAGATTTTCGAATCCGACGCTAAACTGATCGTTAATTGTAACGCTCAGGGCCTCCTAATGACGATGGAACACTCAAATACCGTCGAGATTCAATCCATCGTCCTTCAGCCGACTTGTCTCCAAGGGTCTAATGCTACATCGTGCACATTATGGTCGTCTCCTCTGAGTCTAGATTTTCGAATCCGACGCAGAACTGATAGTTAATTGCAACGTTCAGGGCATCCTAATGACGATGGAACACTCAAATTGCGTCGAGTATCAATACATTGTCCTTCAGCCGAATGGTCTAGAAAGGGTCTATTGCAGCCTCGAGCACCTTATGGTCGTTCTCCTGTGAGTGTAGATTTTCTAATCCGACGCAAAACTGATAGTTAATTGTAACGTTCAGGGCCTCCTAATGACGATGGAACACTCAAATTGCGTCGAGATTCAATACATCGGCCCCCAGCCAACTTGTATATAAGGGGATATTGCTGTCTCGGGCACCATATGGTCCGTCTCCTGTGAGTCTAGATTTTCAAATCCGACGCAGAACTGATAGTTAATTGTAGCCTTCAGGGCCTCCTAATGACGATGGAACACTCAAATTGCGTCAAGATTCAATACATCGTCCTCCAGCTGACAGGTCTCCAAGGGGATATTGCTGCCTCGGGCACCTTATGGTCCGTCTCCAGTAAGTCTATATTTTCGACTCCGACGCAAAACTGATAGTTAATTGTAACGTTCAGGGCCTCCTAATGACGATGGAACACTCAAATTGCGTCGCGATCCGATACATCGTCCTCCAGCCGACTTGTCTCCAATGGGATATTGCTGTCTCGGGCACCATATGAACCTTCTCCTGTGAGTCTAGATTTTCGAATCCGACGCAAAAATGATAGTGAATTGTAACGTTCAGCACCTCCTAATGACGTTAGAGCACTCAAATTGCGTCGAGATACAATACATCGTCCTCCAGCCGACTTGTCCCCAAGGGTCTATTGGAGCCTCGGGCACCTTATGTTCGTTCTCCTGTGAGTCTAGATTTTCGAATCCGAAGCAAAAATTATAGTTAATTGTAACGTTCAGGGCCACCTAATGAAGATGGAACATTCAAATTGCGTCGAGAGTCAATTCATCGACCTCCAGCCGACTTGTCTACAAGGGGATATTGCTGCCTCGGGCTCAATGTGGTTCGTCTCCTGTGAGTCGGGATTTTCTAATCCGACGCGGAACTGATAGTTAATTGTAAAGTTCAGCGCATCCTAATGACGATGGAACACTCAAATTGCGTCGAGATTCAATACATAGGCCTCCAGCCGACTTGTCTCCAATGGTCTGAGGCTGCCTCGGGCACCATATGGTCGTTCTCATGTGGGTCTAGATTTACTAATCCGACGCAAAACTGATTGTTAATTGTAAGTTCAGGGCCTCCTAGTTACGATGGAACACTCAAATTGCGTCGCGATCCAATACATCGTCCTCCAGCCGACTTGTCTCCATGGGTCTATTGCTGCCTCGCGCAATTTAAGGTCGTTCTCCTGTGAGTCTAGATTTTCTAATCCGACGAAAAACTGATTATTAATTGTAACGTTCAGGCCCTAATAATGACGATGGAACACTCAAATTGCACCGAGATTGAATATATCGTCCTCCGGCCGACTTGTATCCAGGGGATATTGCTGTCTCGGGCACCGTATGATCCATCTCCTGTTAGTAGATTTTCGAATCCGACGCTAAAATGATAGTTAATTGTAACGCTCAGGGCCTCCTAATGACGATGGAACACTCAAATACCGTCGAGATTCAATACATCGTCCTTCAGCCGACTTGTCTCCAAGGGTCTAATGCTGCCTCAGGCACCTTATGGTCGTTCTCCTGTGAGTCTAGATTTACTAATCCGACGCAAAACTGATTGTTAATTGTAAGTTCAGGGCCTCCTAGTTACGATGGAACACTCAAATTGCATCGATATTCAATATATCGTCCTCCAGCCGACTTGTATATAACGGGATATTGCTGTCTCGGGCACCATATGGTCCGTCTCCTGTGAGTCTAGATTTTCAAATCCGACGCACAACTGATAGTTAATTGAAGCCTTCAGGGCCTCCTAATGACGATGGAACACTCAAATTGCGTCGAGATTCAATACATCGGCCTCCAGCCGACTTAACTCCAAAGGGATATTGCTACTTCGGGCACCATATGGTCCGTCTCCTGTGGGTCTAGATTTTTGAATCCGACGCAAAAATGATAGTTAATTGTAACTTTCAGCGCCTCCTAATGACGATGGAACACTCAAATTGCGTCGAGTGTCAATACATCGACCTCCAGCCGACTTTTCTACTAGGGGATATTGCTGCATCGGGCTCAGTGTGGTCCGTCTCCTGTGAGTCGGGATTTTCGAATCTGACGCGAAACTGTTATTTAATTGTAACATTCAGGGCCTCCTAATGACGATGGAACATTCAAATTGCGTCGCGATTCAATACATCGTCCTCCAGCAGACTGGTGTCCAAGGGGATATTGCTGCCTCGGGCACCTTATGGTCAGTCTCCAGTGAGTCTAGATTTTCGAATCCGACGAAAAACTGATAGTTAATTGTAACGTTCAGGGCCTCCTAATGACGATGGAACACTATAATTGCGTCGCAATCCATCCATCGTCCTCCAGCCGACTTATCTCCTAGGGTCCATTGCTGCCTCTGGCACCATATGTTCGTTCTCCTGTGAGTCTAGATTTACTAATCCGACGCAAAACTGATTGTTAATTGTAAGTTCAGGGCCTCCTAGTTTCGATGGAACACTCAAATTGCGTCGCGATCCAATACAGCCGACTTGTCTCCAAGGGTCTATTGCTGCCTCGGGCAATTTATGGTCGTTCTCCTGTGAGTCTAGATTTTCTAATCCGACGAAAAACTGATTATTAATTGTAACGTTCAGGGCCTAATAATGACGATGGAACACTCAAATTGCATCGAGATTGAATATATCGTCCTCCGGCCGACTTGTATCCAGGGGATATTGCTGTCTCGGGCACCGTATGATCCTTCTCCTGTTAGTAGATTTTCGAATCCGACGCTAAAATGATAGTTAATTGTAACGATCAGGGCCTCCTAATGACGATGGAACACTGAAATTCCGTCGAGATTCAATACATCGTCCTTCAGCCGACTTGTCTAGAAAGGGACTGTTGCAGCCTCGAGCACCTTATGGTCGTTCTCCTGTGAGTCTAGATAGATCCGACGCAGAACTGATAGTTAATTGCAACGTTCAGGGCCTCCTAATGACGATGGAACAATCAAATTGCATCGAGATTCAATATTTCGTCCTCCAGCCGACTTGTATATAACGGGATATTGCTGTCTCGGGCACCATATGGTCCGTCTCCTGTGAGTCTAGATTTTCAAATCCGACGCACAACTGATAGTTAATTGTAGTCTTCACGGCCTCCTAATGACGATGGAACACTCATATTGCGTCGAGATTCAATACATCGGCTTCCAGCCGACTTAACTCCAAGGTGATGTTGGTACCTCGGGTACCACATGGTCCGTCTCCTGTGAGTCTAGATTTTCGAATCCGACGCAAAAATGATAGTTAATTGTAACGTACTGCGCCTCTTAATGACGATGGAACACTCAAATTGCGTCGAGTGTCAATACATCGACCTCCAGCCGACTTGTCTACTAGGGGATATAGCTGCATCGGGCTCCAAGTGGTCCGTCTCCTGTGAGTCGTGATTTCGAATCTGACGCGAAACTGATATTTAATTGTAACATTCAGGGCCTCCTAATGACGATGGAACATTCAAATTGCGTCGCGATTCAATACATCGTCCTCCAGCGGACTGGTGTCCAAGGGGATATTGCTGCCTCGGGCACCTTATGGTCAGTCTCCAGTGAGTCTAGATTTTCGAATCCGACGAAAAACTGATAGTTAATTGTAAGTTCAGGGCCTCCTAATGACGATGGAACACTCAAATTGCGTCGCAATCAATCCATCGTCCTCCAGCCGACTTGTCTCCAAGGGTCTATTGCTGCCTCGGGCACCATATGTTCGTTCTCCTGTGAGTCTAGATTTACTAATCCGACGCAAAACTGATTGTTAATTGTAAGTTCAGGGCCTCCTAGTTACGATGGAACACTCAAATTGCGTCGCGATCCAATACATCGTCCTCCAGCCGACTTGTCTCCAAGGGTCTATTGCTGCCTCGGGCAATTTATGGTCGTTCTCCTGTGAGTCTAGATTTTCTAATCCGACGAAAAACTGATTATTAATTGTAACGTTCAGGCCCTAATAATTACGATGGAACACTCAAATTGCATCGAGATTGAATATATCGTCCTCCGGCCGACTTGTATCCAGGGGATATTGCTGTCTCGGGCACCATATGATCCTTCTCCTGTGAGTAGATTTTCGAATCCGACGCTAAACTGATAGATAATTGTAACGTTCAGCGCCTCCTAATGACGATGGAACACTCAAATAGCGTCGAGAGTCAATACATCGACCTCCAGCCGACTTGTCTACAAGGGGATATTGCTGCCTCGGGCACCACGTGGTTCGTCTCCTGTGAGTCGGGATTTTCAAATCCGACGCGGAACTGATTGTTAATTGTAAAGTTCATCGCATCCTAATGACGATGGAACACTCAAATTGCGTCGAGATTCAATACATCGTCCTTCAGCCGACCTGTCTCCAAGGGTCTATTGCTGCCTAGGCACCTTATGGTCGTTCTCCTGTGAGTCTAGATTTTCGAATCCGACGCAAAACTGATAGTTAATTGTAACGTTCAGGGCCACCTAATGACGATGGAACATTCAAATTGCGTCGAGATTCAATACATCGGCCTCCAGCAGACTTGTCTCCAAGGGTCTATTGCAGCCTCGGGCACCATATGGTCGTTCTCCTCTGAGTCTAGATTTACTAATCCGACGCAAAACTGATTTTTAATTGTAAGTTCAGGGACTCCTAATGACGATGGAACACTCAAATTGCATCGAGATTCAATATATCGTCCTCGAGCCGACTTGTGTATAACGGGATATTGCTGTCTCGGGCACCATATGGTCCGTCTCCTGTGAGTCTAGATTTTCAAATCCGACGCACAACTGATAGTTAATTGTAGCCTTCAGGGCCTCCTAATGACGATGGAACACTCAAATTGCGTCGAGATTCAATACATCGGCCACCAGCCGACTTACCTCCAAGGGGATATTGCTGCCTCGAGCACCATTTGGTTCGTCTCCTGTGAGTCTAGATTTTCGAATCCGACGTAAAAATGATAGTTAATTGTAACGTTCAGCGCCTCCTAATGACGATGGAACACTCAAATTGCGTCGAGATTCAATACATCGGCCTCCAGCAGACTTGTCTCCAAGGGTCTATTGCTGCCTCGGGCACCATATGGTCGTTCTCCTGTGAGTCTAGATTTTCTAATCCGACGCAAAACTGATTATTAATTGTAACGTGCAGGGCCTAATAATGACGATGGAACTCTATAATTGCGTCGAGATTCAATATATCGTCCTCCGGCCTACTTGTATCCAGGGGATATTGCTGTCTCGGGCACCATGTGATCCTTCTCCTGTGAGTAGATTTTCGAATCCGACGCTAAAATGATAGTTAATTGTAACGTTCAGGGCCTCCTAATGACGATGGAACACTCAAATACCGTCGAGATTCAATACATCGCCCTTCTGCCGACTTGTCTCCAAGGGTCTATTGCTGCCTCGGGCACCTTATGGTCGTTCTCCTGTGAGTCTAGATTTTCGAATCCGACGCAAAACTGATAGTTATTTGTAACGTTCAGGCCCACCTAATGACGATGGAACACTCAAATTGCGTCGAGATTCAATACATCGGCCTCCAGCCGACTTAACTCCAAGGGGATATTCCAGCCTCGGGCACCATATGGTCCGTCTCCTGTGAGTCAGGATTTTCGAATCTGACGCGAAACTGATATTTAATTGTAACATTCAGGGCCTCCTAATGACGATGGAACATTCAAATTGCGTCGCGATTCAATACATCGTCCTCCACCGCACTGGTGTCCAAGGGGATATTGCTGCCTCGGGCACCTTATGGTCAGTCTCCAGTGAGTCTAGATTTTCGAATCCGACGAAAAACTGATAGTTAATTGTAATATTCAGGGCCTCCTAATGACGATGGAACACTCAAATTGCGTCGCATTCCATCCATCGTCCTCCAGCCGACTTATCTCCTAGGGTCTATTGCTGCCTCGGGCACCATATGTTCGTTCTCCTGTGAGTCTAGATTTACTAATCCGACGCAAAACTGATTGTTAATTGTAAGTTCAGGGCCTCCTAGTTACGATGGAACACTCAAATTGCGTCGCGATCCAATACATCGACCTCCAGCCGACTTGTCTCCAAGGGTCTATTGCTGCCTGGGGCAATTTATGGTCGTTCTCCTGTGAGTCTAGATTTTCTAATCCGACGAAAAACTGATTTTTAATTGGCCTAATAATGACGATGGAAACTCAAATTGCATCGAGATTGAATTTATCGTCCTCCGGCCGACTTGTATCCAGGGGATATTGCTGTCTCGGGCACCGTATAATCCTTCTCCTGTGAGTAGATTTTTGAATCCGACGCTAAACTGATCGTTATTTGTAACGTTCAGGGCCTCCTAATGACGATGGAACACTCAAATTGCGTCGAGTTTCAATACATTGTCCTTCAGCCGACTTGTCTAGAAAGGGTCTATTGCAGCCTCGAGCACCTTATGGTCGTTCTCCTGTGAGTGTAGATTTTTCTAATCCGACGCAAAACTGATAGTTAATTGTAACGTTCAGGGCCTCCTAATGACGATGGAACACTCAAATTGCGTCGAGGTTCAATACATCGTCCTCCAGCCGACTTGTATATAAGGGGATATTGCAGTCTCGGGCACCATATGGTCCGTCTCCTGTGAGTCTTGATTTTCAAATCCGACGCAGAAATGATAGTTAATTGTAGCCTTCAGGGCCTCCTAATGACGATGGAACACTCAAATTGCGTCAAGATTCAATACATCGGCCTCCAGCTGACAGGTCTCCAAGGGGATATTGCTGCCTCGGGCACCTTATGGTCCGTCTCCAGGAAGTCTATATTTTCGACTCCGACGGAAAACTGATAGTTAATTGTAACGTTCAGCACCTCCTAATGACGTTAGAGCACTCAAATTGCGTCGAGATACAATACATCGGCCTCCAGCCGACTTGTCTCCAACGTTCATGTCCTCCTAATGACGATGGAACACTCCAGCCGACTTGTCTCCAATGGTCTGACGCTGCCTCGGGCACCATATGGTCGTTCTCCTGTGAGTCTAGATTTTCTAATCCGAGGCAAAACTGATAGTTAATTGTAACGTTCAGGGCCTCCTAATGACGATGGAACACTCAAATTGCACCGAGATTGAATATATCGTCCTCCGGCCGACTTGTATCCAGGGGATATTGCTGTCTCGGGCACCGTATGATCCTTCTCCTGTTAGTAGATTTTCGAATCCGACGCTAAAATGATAGTTAATTGTAACGCTCAGGGCCTCCTAGTTACGATGGAACACTCAAATTGCGTCGCGATCCAATACATCGTCCTCCAGCCGACTTGTCTCCAAGGGTCTATTGCTGCCTCGCGCAATTTAAGGTCG
Source organism: Schistocerca serialis cubense (assembly GCF_023864345.2). NCBI lineage: Eukaryota > Metazoa > Arthropoda > Insecta > Orthoptera > Acrididae > Schistocerca > Schistocerca serialis. The sequence continues at coordinate 4,560,915 of NC_064645.1, forward strand.
TTCTCCTGTGAGTCTAGATTTTCTAATCCGACGCAAAACTGATTATTAATTGTAACGTGCAGGGCCTAATAATGACGATGGAACTCTATAATTGCGTCGAGATTCAATATATCGTCCTCCGGCCGACTTGTATCCAGGGTATATTGCTGTCTCGGGCACCGTATGATCCTTCTCCTGTGAGTAGATTTTCGAATCCGACGCTAAAATGATAGTTAATTGTAACGCTCAGGGCCTCCTAATGACGATGGAACACTCAAATACCGTCGAGATTCAATACATCGTCCTTCAGCCGACTTGTCTCCAAGGGTCTAATGCTGCCTCAGGCACCTTATGGTCGTTCTCCTGTGAGTCTAGATTTTCGAATCCGACGCAGAACTGATAGTTAATTGCAACGCTCAGGGCCTCCTAATGACGATGGAACACTCAAATACCGTCGAGATTCAATACATCGTCCTTCAGCCGACTTGTCTCCAAGGGTCTAATGCTGCCTCAGGCACCTTATGGTCGTTCTCCTGTGAGTCTAGATTTTCGAATCCGACGCAGAACTGATAGTTAATTGTAACGCTCAGGGCCTCCTAATGACGATGGAACAGTCAAATTGCGTCGAGATTCAATACATCGTCCTCCAGCGGACTGGTCTCCAAGGGGATAATGCTGCCTCGGGCACCTTATGGTCTGCCTCCAGTAAGTCAAGATTTTCGAATCCGACGCAAAACTGATAGTTAATTGTAACGTTCAGGGCCTTCTAATGACGATGGAATACTCAAATTGCGTCGCGATCCAATACATCGTTCTTCTGCCGACTTGTCTCCAAGGGTCTATTGCTGCCTCGGGCAATATATGGTCGTTCTCCTGTGAGTCTAGATTTTCTAATCCGACGCAAAACATTATTAATTGTAACGTTCAGGGCCTAATAATGACGATGGAACACTCAAATTGCGTCGAGATTCAATATATCGTCCTCCGGCCGACTTATATCCTCCTGTCTCGGGCACCATTTGATCCTTCTCCTGTGAGTAGATTTTCGAATCCGACGCTAAAATGATAGTTAGTTGTAACGTTCAGGGCCTCCTAATGACGATGGAACACTCAAATTGCATCGAGATTCAATATATCGTCCTCCAGCCGACTTGTATATAAAGGGGATATTGCTGTCTCGGGCACCATGTGTTCCTTCTCCTGTGAGTAGATTTTCGAATCCGACCCAAAACTGATAGTTAATTGCAACGTTCAGTGCCTCCTAATGACGATGGAACACTCAAATTGCGTCGAGATTCAATACAACGGCCTCCAGCCGACCTGTCTCCAAGGGGATATTGCTGTCTCGGGCACCATATGAACCTTCTCCTGTGAGTCTAGATTTTCGAATCCGACGCAAAAATGATACTGAATTGTAACGTTCAGCACCTCCTAATGACGTCAGAGCACTCAAATTGCGTCGAGATACAATACATCGTCCTCCAGCCGACTTGTCTCCAAGGGTCTATTGGAGCCTCGGGCACCTTATGTTCGTTCTCCTGTGAGTCTAGATTTTCGAATCCGAAGCAAAAATTATAGTTAATTGTAACGTTCATGTCCTCCTAATGACGATGGAACACTCAAATTGCGTCGCGATCCAATACATCGTCCTCCAGCCGACTTGTCTCCAAGGGTCTATTGCTGCCTCGGGCACCATATGGTCGTTCCCCTGTGGGTCTAGATTTTCTAATCCGACGCGAAACTGATAGTTAATTGTAACGTTCAGGGCCTACTAATGACGATGGAACACTCAAATTGCGTCGCGATCCAATACATCGGCCTCCAGCCGACTTAACTCCAAGGGGATATTGCTGCCTCGGGCACCATATGGTCCGTCTCCCGTGAGTCTAGATTTTCGAATCCGACGCAAAAATGATAGTTAATTGTAACGTTCAGCTCCTCCTAATGACGATGGAACACTCAAATTGCGTTGAGTGTCTATACATCGACCTCCAGCTGACTTGTCTACAAGGGGATATTGCTGCATCGGGCTCCATGTGGTCCGTCTCCTGTGAGTCGGGAATTTCGAATCTGACGCGAAACTGATATTTAATTGTAAAATTCAGGGCCTCCTAATGACGATGGAACATTCAAATTGCGTCGCCATTCAATACATCGTCCTCCAGCGGACTGGTGTCCAAGGGGATACTGCTGCCTCGGGCACCTTGTGGTCAGTCTCCAGTGAGTCTAGATTTTCGAATCCGACGAAAAACCGATAGTTAATTGTAATATTCAGGGCCTCCTAATGACGATGGAACACTAAAATTGCGTCGCAATCCATCCATCGTCCTCCAGCCGACTTGTCTTCAAGTGTCTATTGCTGCCTCGGGCACCATATGGTCGTTCCCCTGTGAGTCTATATTTTCGAACCCGACGCAAAACTGATAGTTAATTGTAACGTTCAGGGCCACCTAATGACGATGGAACACTCAAATTGTGTCGAGATACAATACATCGTCCTCCAGCCGACTTGTCTAGAAGGAGATATTGCTGCCTCGGGCACCAAATGGTCCGTCTCCTGTGAGTCTAGATTTTTGAATCCGACGCGAAACTGATTGTTAATTGTAAAGTTCAGCGCATGCTAATGACGATGGAACACTCAAATTGTGTCGAGATTCAATACATAGGCCTCCAGCCGACTTGTCTCCAATGGTCTGACGCTGCCTCGGGCACCATATGGTCGTTCTCCTGTTGGTCTAGATTTATTAATCCGACGCAAAACTGATTGTTAATTGTAAGTTCAGGGCCTCCTAGTTACGATGGAACACTCAAATTGCGTCGCGATCCAATACATCGTCCTCCAGCCGACTTGTCTCCAAGGGTCTATTGCTGTCTCGGGTAATATATGGTCGTTCTCCTGTGAGTCTAGATTTTCTAATCCGACGCAAAACTGATTATTAATTGCAACGTTCAGGGCCTAATAATGACGATGGAACACTATAATTGCGTCGAGATTCAATATATCGGCCTCCAGCAGACTTAACTCCAAGGGGATATTGCTACCTCGGGCACCATATGGTCCGTCTCCTGTGAGTCTAGATTTTCGAATCCGACGCAAAATTGATAGTTAATTGTAACGTTCAGGGCCTCCTAATGACGATGGAACACTCCAGCCGACTTGTCTCCAATGGTCTGACGCTGCCTCGGGCGCCATATGGTCGTTCTCCTGTGAGTCTAGATTTTCGAATCCGACGCAGAACTGATAGTTAATTGCAACGTTCAGGGCCTCCTAATGACGATGGAACACACAAATTGCGTCGAGATTCAATACATCGTCCTTCAGCCGACTTGTCTAGAAAGAGTCTATTGCAGCCTCGAGCACCTTATGGTCGTTCTCCTGTGAGTCTAGATTTTCTAATCCGACGCAAAACTGATAGTTAATTGTAACGTTCAGGGCCTCCTAATGACGATGGAACACTCAAATTGCACCGAGATTGAATATATCGTCCTCCGGCCGACGTGTATCCAGGGGATATTGCTGTCTCGGGCACCGTATGATCCTTCTCCTGTTAGTAGATTTTCGAATCCGACGCTAAAATGATAGTTAATTGTAACGCTCAGGGCCTCCTAATGACGATGGAACACTCAAATACCGTCGAGATTCAATACATCGTCCTTCAGCCGACTTGTCTCCAAGGGTTAATGCTGCCTCAGGCACCTTATGGTCGTTCTCCTGTGAGTCTAGATTTACTAATCCGACGCAAAACTGATTGTTAATTGTAAGTTCAGGGCCTCCTAGTTACGATGGAACACTCAAATTGCGTCGCGATCCAATACATCGTCCTCCAGCCGACTTGTCTCCAAGGGTCTATTGCTGCCTCGCGCAATTTAAGGTCGTTCTCCTGTGAGTCTAGATTTTCTAATCCGACGAAAAACTGATTATTAATTGTAACGTTGAGGCCCTAATAATGACGATGGAACATTCAAATTGCACCGAGATTGAATATATCGTCCTCCGGCCGACTTGTATCCAGGGTATATTGCTGTCTCGGGCACCGTATGATCCTTCTCCTGTGAGTAGATTTTCGCATCCGACGCTAAAATGATAGTTAATTGTAACGCTCAGGGCCTCCTAATGACGATGGAACACTCAAATACCGTCGTGATTCAATACATCGTCCTTCAGCCGACTTGTCTCCAAGGGTCTAATGCTGCCTCAGGCACCTTATGGTCGTTCTCCTATGAGTCTAGATTTTCGAATCCGACGCAGAACTGATAGTTAATTGCAACGTTCAGGGCCTCCTAATGACGATGGAACACTCAAATTGCGTCGAGATTCAATACATCGTCCTTCAGCCGACTTGTCTAGAAAGGGTCTATTGCAGCCTCGAGCACCTTATGGTCGTTCTCCTGTGAGTAGATTTTCGAATCCGACGCTAAAATGATAGTCAATTGTAACGCACAGGGCCTCCTAATGACGATGGAAAAGTCAAATTGCGTCGAGATTCAATACATCGTCCTCCAGCGGACTCGTCTCCAAGGGGATAATGCTGCCTCGGGCACCTTATTGTCTGCCTCCAGTAAGTCAAGATTTTCGAATCCGACGCAAAACTGATAATTAATTGTAACGTTCAGGGCCTTCTAATGACGATGGAATACTCAAATTGCGTCGCGATCCAATCCATCGTTCTTCTGCCGACTTGACTTTAAGGGTCTTTTGCTGCCTCGGGTACCTTATGATCGTTCTCCTGTGAGTCTAGATTTTCGAACCCGACGCAAAACTGATAGTTAATTGTAACGTTCAGGGCCACCTAATGACGATGGAACATTCAAATTGCGTCGAGATTCAATACATCGGCCTCCAGCCGACTTGTCTCCAAGGATCTATTGCTGCCTCGGGCACCATATGGTCGTTCTCCTCTGAGTCTAGATTTACTAATCCGACGCAAAACTGATTGTTAATTGTAAGTTCAGGGCCTCCTAATGACGATGGAACACTCAAATTGCATCGAGATTCAATACATCGGCCACCAGCCGACTTACCTCCAAGGGGATATTGCTGCCTCGGGCACCATATGGTCCGTCTCCTGTGAGTCTAGATTTTCGAATCCGACGCATAAATGATAGTTAATTGTAACGTTCAGCGCCTCCTAATGACGATGGAACACTCAAATTGCGTCGAGAGTCAATACATCGACCTCCAGCCAACTTGTCTACAAGGGGATATTACTGCCTCGGGCTCCATGTGGTTCGTCTCCTGTGAGTCGGGATTTTCAAATCCGACGCGGAACTGATTGTTAATTGTAACGTTCAGGGCCTCCTAATGACGATGGAACACTCAAATTGCGTCGAGATTCAATACATCGTCCTTCAGCCGACTTGTCTCCAAGGGTCTATTGCTGCCTCGGCACCTTATGGTCGTTCTCCTGTGAGTCTAGATTTTCTAATCCGACGCAAAACTGATTGTTAATTGTAACGTTCAGGGCCTCCTAATGACGATGGAACACTCAAATTGCGTCGAGATTCAATATATCGTCCTCCAGCAGACTTGTATCCAAAGGGATATTGTTGTCTCGGGCACCATTTGTACCTTCCCCTGTGAGTAGGTTTTCGAATCCGACGATAAACTAATATTTAATTTTAACATTCAGGGCCTCCTAATGACGATGGAACACTCAAATTGCGTCGAGATTCAATACACCGTCCTCCAGCCGACTTGTCTCCAAGGGTCTATTGCTGCCTCGGGCAATTTATGGTCGTCCTCCTGTGAGTCTAGATTTTATAATCCGACGAAAAACTGATTATTAATTGTAACGTTCAGGGCCTTCTAATGACGATGGAATACTCAAATTGCGTCGCGATCCAATACATCGTTCTTCTGCCGACTTGAATTTAAGGGTCTTTTGCTGCCTCGGGCACCTTATGATCGTTCTCCTGTGAGTCTAGATTTTCGAACCCGACGTAAAACTGATAGTTAATTGTAACGTTCAGGGCCACCTAATGACGATGGAACATTCAAATTGCGTCGAGATTCAATACTACGGCCTCCAGCCGACTTGTCTCCAAGGGTCTATTGCTGCCTCGGGCACCATATGGTCGTTCTCCCCTGAGTCTAGATTTACTAATCCGACGCAAAACTGATTGTTAATTGTAAGTTCAGGGCCTCCTAATGACGATGGAACACTATAATTGCGTCGAGATTCAATATATCGTCCTCCGGCCGAATTGTATCCAGGGGATATTGCTATCTCGGGCACCATGTGATCCTTCTCCTGTGAGTATATTTTCGAATCCGACTCTAAAATGATAGTTAATTGTAACGTTCAGGGCCTCCTAATGACGATGGAACACACAAATACCGTCGAGATTCAATACATCGTCCTTCTGCCGACTTGTCTCCAAGGGTCTATTGATGCCTCGGGCACCTTATGGTCGTTCTCCTGTGAGTCTAGATTTTCGAATCCGACGCAGAACTGATACTTAATTGTAACGTTCAGGGCCTCCTCATGACGATAGAACACTCCAGCCGACTTGTCTCCAATGGTCTGACGCTGCCTCGGGCACCATATGGTCGTTCTCCTGTGAGTCTAGCTTTTCGAATCCGACGCAGAACTGATAGTTAATTGCAACGTTCAGGGCCTCCTAATGACGATGGAACACTCAAATTGCGTCGAGATTCAATGCATCGTCCTTCAGCCGACTTGTCCCCAAGGGTCAAATGCTGCCTCGGCACCTTATGGTCGTTCTCCTGTGAGTCTAGATTTTCGAATCCGACGCAGAACTGATAGTTAATTGCAACGTTCAGGGCCTCCTAATGACGATGGAACACTCAAATTGCGTCGAGATTCAATACATCGGCCTCCAGCCGACTTGTCTCCAAGGGTCTATTGCTGCCTCGGGCACCATATGGTCGTTCTCCTGTAAATCTAGATTTTCTAATCCGACGCAAAACTGATGGTTAATTGTAACGTTCAGGGCCTCCTAATGACGATGGAACACTCAAATTGCGTCGAGATTCAATGCATCGTCCTTCAGCCGACTTGTCTAGAAAGGGTCTATTGCAGCCTCGAGCACCTTATGATCGTGATGGAACACTCTAATAGCGTCGAGATTCAATACATCGGCCTCCAGCCGACTTAAGTCCAAGGGGATATTGCTGCCCCGGGCACCATATGGTCCGTCTCCTGTGAGTCTAGATTTTCGAATCCGACGCAAAATTGATAGTTAATTGTAACGTTCAGGGCCTCCTAATGACGGTGGAACACTCCACCCGACTTGTCTCCAATGGTCTGACGCTGCCTCGGGCACCATATGGTCGTTCTCCTGTGAGTCTAGATTTTCGAATCCGACGCAGAACTGATAGTTAATTGCAACGTTCAGGGCCTCCTAATGACGATGGAACACTCAAATTGCGTCGAGATTCAATACATCGTCCTTCAGCCGACTTGTCTAGAAAGGGTCTATTGCAGCCTCGAGCACCTTATGGTCGTTCTCCTGTAAGTCTAGATTTTCTAATCCGACGCAAAACTGATGGTTAATTGTAACGTTCAGGACGTCCTAATGACGATGGAATACTCAAATTGCACCGAGATTGAATATACCGTCCTCCGGCTGACTTGTATCCAGGGGATATTGCTGTCTCGGGCACCGTATGATCCTTCTCCTGTTAGTAGATTTTCGAATCCGACGCTAAAATGATAGTTAATTGTAACGCTCAGGGCCTCCTAATGACGATGGAACACTCAAATACCGTGGAGATTCAATACATCGTCCTTCAGCCGACTTGTCTCCAAGGGTCTAATGCTGCCTCAGGCACCTTATGGTCGTTCTCCTGTGAGTCTAGATTTACTAATCCGACGCAAAACTGATTGTTAATTGTAAGTTCAGGGCCTCCTAGTTACGATGGAACACTCAAATTGCGTCGCGATCCAATACATCGTCCTCCAGCCGACTTGTCTCCAAGGGTCTATTGCTGCCTCGCGCAATTTAAGGTCGTTCTCCTGTGAGTCTAGATTTTCTAATCCGACGAAAAACTGATTATTAATTGTAACGTTGAGGCCCTAATAATGACGATGGAACATTCAAATTGCACCGAGATTGAATATATCGTCCTCCGGCCGACTTGTATCCAGGGTATATTGCTGTCTCGGGCACCGTATGATCCTTCTCCTGTGAGTAGATTTTCGCATCCGACGCTAAAATGATAGTTAATTGTAACGCTCAGGGCCTCCTAATGACGATGGAACACTCAAATACCGTCGAGATTCAATACATCGTCCTTCAGCCGACTTGTCTCCAAGGGTCTAATGCTGCCTCAGGCACCTTATGGTCGTTCTCCTATGAGTCTAGATTTTCGAATCCGACGCAGAACTGATAGTTAATTGCAACGTTCAGGGCCTCCTAATGACGATGGAACACTCAAATTGCGTCGAGATTCAATACATCGTCCTTCAGCCGACTTGTCTAGAAAGGGTCTATTGCAGCCTCGAGCACCTTATGGTCGTTCTCCTGTGAGTAGATTTTCGAATCCGACGCTAAAATGATAGTCAGTTGTAACGCTCAGGGCCTCCTAATGACGATGGAAAAGTCAAATTGCGTCGAGATTCAATACATCGTCCTCCAGCGGACTGGTCTCCAAGGGGATAATGCTGCCTCGGGCACCTTATTGTCTGCCTCCAGTAAGTCAAGATTTTCGAATCCGACGCAAAACTGATAATTAATTGTAACGTTCAGGGCCTTCTAATGACGATGGAATACTCAAATTGCGTCGCGATCCAATCCATCGTTCTTCTGCCGACTTGACTTTAAGGGTCTTTTGCTGCCTCGGGTACCTTATGATCGTTCTCCTGTGAGTCTAGATTTTCGAACCCGACGCAAAACTGATAGTTAATTGTAACGTTCAGGGCCACCTAATGACGATGGAACATTCAAATTGCGTCGAGATTCAATACATCGGCCTCCAGCCGACTTGTCTCCAAGGATCTATTGCTGCCTCGGGCACCATATGGTCGTTCTCCTCTGAGTCTAGATTTACTAATCCGACGCAAAACTGATTGTTAATTGTAAGTTCAGGGCCTCCTAATGACGATGGAACACTCAAATTGCATCGAGATTCAATACATCGGCCACCAGCCGACTTACCTCCAAGGGGATATTGCTGCCTCGGGCACCATATGGTCCGTCTCCTGTGAGTCTAGATTTTCGAATCCGACGCATAAATGATAGTTAATTGTAACGTTCAGCGCCTCCTAATGACGATGGAACACTCAAATTGCGTCGAGAGTCAATACATCGACCTCCAGCCGACTTGTCTACAAGGGGATATTACTGCCTCGGGCTCCATGTGGTTCGTCTCCTGTGAGTCGGGATTTTCAAATCCGACGCGGAACTGATTGTTAATTGTAACGTTCAGGGCCTCCTAATGACGATGGAACACTCAAATTGCGTCGAGATTCAATACATCGTCCTTCAGCCGACTTGTCTCCAAGGGTCTATTGCTGCCTCGGCACCTTATGGTCGTTCTCCTGTGGGTCTAGATTTTCTAATCCGACGCAAAACTGATTGTTAATTGTAACGTTCAGGGCCTCCTAATGACGATGGAACACTCAAATTGCGTCGAGATTCAATATATCGTCCTCCAGCAGACTTGTATCCAAAGGGATATTGTTGTCTCGGGCACCATTTGTACCTTCCCCTGTGAGTAGGTTTTCGAATCCGACGATAAACTAATATTTAATTTTAACATTCAGGGCCTCCTAATGACGATGGAACACTCAAATTGCGTCGAGATTCAATACACCGTCCTCCAGCCGACTTGTCTCCAAGGGTCTATTGCTGCCTCGGGCAATTTATGGTCGTCCTCCTGTGAGTCTAGATTTTATAATCCGACGAAAAACTGATTATTAATTGTAACGTTCAGGGCCTTCTAATGACGATGGAATACTCAAATTGCGTCGCGATCCAATACATCGTTCTTCTGCCGACTTGAATTTAAGGGTCTTTTGCTGCCTCGGGCACCTTATGATCGTTCTCCTGTGAGTCTAGATTTTCGAACCCGACATAAAACTGATAGTTAATTGTAACGTTCAGGGCCACCTAATGACGATGGAACATTCAAATTGCGTCGAGATTCAATACATCGGCCTCCAGCCGACTTGTCTCCAAGGGTCTATTGCTGCCTCGGGCACCATATGGTCGTTCTCCTGTAAATCTAGATTTTCTAATCCGACGCAAAACTGATGGTTAATTGTAACGTTCAGGGCCTCCTAATGACGATGGAACACTCAAATTGCGTCGAGATTCAATGCATCGTCCTTCAGCCGACTTGTCTAGAAAGGGTCTATTGCAGCCTCGAGCACCTTATGGTCGTGATGGAACACTCAAATAGCGTCGAGATTCAATACATCGGCCTCCAGCCGACTTAACTCCAAGGGGATATTGCTGCCCCGGGCACCATATGGTCCGTCTCCTGTGAGTCTAGATTTTCGAATCCGACGCAAAATTGATAGTTAATTGTAACGTTCAGGGCCTCCTAATGACGGTGGAACACTCCACCCGACTTGTCTCCAATGGTCTGACGCTGCCTCGGGCACCATATGGTCGTTCTCCTGTGAGTCTAGATTTTCGAATCCGACGCAGAACTGATAGTTAATTGCAACGTTCAGGGCCTCCTAATGACGATGGAACACTCAAATTGCGTCGAGATTCAATACATCGTCCTTCAGCCGACTTGTCTAGAAAGGGTCTATTGCAGCCTCGAGCACCTTATGGTCGTTCTCCTGTAAGTCTAGATTTTCTAATCCGACGCAAAACTGATGGTTAATTGTAACGTTCAGGACCTCCTAATGACGATGGAATACTCAAATTGCACCGAGATTGAATATACCGTCCTCCGGCTGACTTGTATCCAGGGGATAATGCTGTCTCGGGCACCGTATGATCATTCTCCTGTTAGTAGATTTTCGAATCCGACGCTAAAATGATAGTTAATTGTAACGCTCAGGGCCTCCTAATGACGATGGAACACTCAAATACCGTGGAGATTCAATACATCGTCCTTCAGCCGACTTGTCTCCAAGGGACTAATGCTGCCTCAGGCACCTTATGGTCGTTCTCCTGTGAGTCTAGATTTTCAAATCCGACGCACAACTGATCGTTAATTGTAGCCCTCAGGGCCTCCTAATGACGATGGAACACTCAAATTGCGTCGAGATTCAATACATCGGCCACCAGCCGACTTACCTCCAAGGGGATATTGCTGCCTCGGGCACCGTATGGTCCGTCTCCTGTGAGTCTAGATTTTCGAATCCGACGCAAAAATGATAGTTAATTGTAACGTTCAGCGCCTCCTAATGACGATGGAACACTCAAATTGCGTCGAGAGTCAATACATCGGCCTCCAGCCGACTTGTCTCCAAGGGTCTATTGCTGCCTCGGGCACCAAATGGTCGTTCTACTCTGAGTCTAGATTTACTAATCCGACGCAAAACTGATTGTTAATTGTAAGTTCAGGGCCTCCTAATGACGATGGAACACTCAAATTGCATCGAGAGTCAATAAATCGTCCTCCAGCCGACTTGTATATAACGGGATATTGCTGTCTCGGGCACCAAATGGTCCGTATCCTGTGAGTCTAGATTTTCGAATCCGACGCACAACTGATAGTTAATTGTAGCCTTCAGGGCCTCCTAATGACGATGGAACACTCAAATTGCGTCGAGATTCAATACATCGGCCACCAGCCGACTTACCTCCAAGGGTCTATTGCTGCCTCGGCATCTTATGGTCGTTCTCCTGTGAGTCTAGATTTTCTAATCCGACGCAAAACTGATTGTTAATTGTAACGTTCAGGGCCTCCTAATGACGATGGAACACTCAAATTGCGTCGAGATTCAATACATCGTCCTTCAGCCGACTTGTCTCCAAGGGTCTGTTGCTGCCTCGGCACTTTATGGTCGTTCTCCTGTGAGTCTAGATTTTCGAATCCGACGCGAAATTGATAGTTAATTGTAACGTTCAGGCCCACCTAATGACGATGGAACTTTGAAATTGCGTCGAGATTCAATACATCGGCCTCCAGCCGACTTGTCTCCAAGGATCTATTGCTGCCTCGGGCACCATATGGTCGTTCTCCTGTGAGGTTTACTAATCCGACGCAAAACTGATTGTTAATTGTAAGTTCAGGGCCTCCTGATGGCGATGGAACACTCAAATTGCGTCGAGATTCAATACATCGTCCTTCAGCCGACTTGTCTCCAAGGGTCTAATGCTGCCTCGGGCACCTTACGGTCGTCTCCTGTGAGTCTAGATTTTCGAATCCGACGCAGAACTGATAGTTAATTGCAACGTTGAGGGCCTCCTAATGACGATGGAACACTCAAATTGCATCGAGATTCAATATATCGTCCTTCAGCCAAATTGTCTAGAAAGGGTCTATTCTCCTGTGAGTGTAGATTTTCTAATCCGACGCAAAACTGATAGTTAATTGTAACGTTCAGGGCCTCCTAATGACGATGGAGCTCTCAAATTGCATCGCGATTCAATACATCGTCCAGCAGCGGACTGGTCCCCAAGGGGATATTGCTGCCTCGCTCACCTTATGGTCCGTCTCCAGTGAGTTGGGATTTTCGAATACGACTAAAAACTGATAGTTAATTGTAACATTCGGGGCCTCCTAATGACGATGGAACACTCAAATTGCGTCGAGATTCAATACATAGGCCTCCAGCCGACTTGTCTCCAATGGTCTGACGCTGCCTCGGGCACCATATGGTCGTTCTCCTGTGGGTCTAGATTTACTAATCCGAAGCAAAACTGATTGTAAATTGTAAGTTCAGGGCCTCCTAGTTACGATGGAACACTCAAATTGCGTCGCGATCCAATACATCGTCCTCCAGCCGACTTGTCTCCAAGGGTCTATTGCTGCCTCGGGCAATATATGGTCGTTCTCCTGTGAGTCTAGATTTTCTAATCCGAAGCAAAACTGATTATTAATTGTAACGTTCAGGCCCTAATAATGACGATAGGACATTCAAATTGCACCGAGATTGAATATATCGTCCTCCGGCCAACTTGTATCCAGGGTATATTGCTGTCTCGGGCACCGTATGATCCTTCTCCTGTGAGTAGATTTTCGAATCCGACGCTAAAATGATAGTTAATTGTAACGTTCAGGGCCTCCTAATGACGATGGAACACACAAATACCGTCGAGATTCAATACATCGTTCTTCCGCCGACTTGACTTTAAGGGTCTTTTGCTGCCTCGGGCACCTTATGATCGTTCTCCTGTGAGTCTAGATTTTCGAACCCGACGCAAAACTGATAGTTAATTGTAACGTTCAGGGCCACCAATTGACGATGGAACACTCAAATTGCGTCGAGATTCAATACATAGGCCTCCAGCCGACTTGTCTCCAAGGGTCTATTGCTGCCTCGGGCACCATATGGTCGTTCTCCTCTGAGTCTAGATTTTCTAATCCGACGCAGAACTGATAGTTAATTGTAGCCTTCAGGGCCTCCTAATGACGATGGAACACTCAAATTGCGTCAAGATTCAATACATCGTCCTCCAGCTGACAGGTCTGCAAGGGGATATTGCTGCCTCGGGCACCATATGGTCGTTCCCCTGTGAGTCTAGATTTTCGAATCCGACGCAGAACTGATAGTTAATTGTAGCCTTCAGGGCCTCCTAATGACGATGGAACACTCAAATTGCGTCAAGATTCAATACATCGTCTTCCAGCTGACAGGTCTCCTAGGGGATATTGCTGCCTCGGGCACCTTATGGTCCGTCTCCAGTAAGTCTATATTTTCGACTCCGACGCAAAACTGATAGTTAATTGTAACGTTCAGGGCCTCCTAATGACGATGGAACACTCAAATTGCGTCGCGATTCGATACATCGTCCTCCAGCCGACGTGTCTCCAAGGGTCTATTGCTGCCTCGGGCAATATATGGTCGTTCTCCTGTGAGTCTAGATTTTCTAATCCGACGCAAAACATTATTAATTGTAACGTTCAGGCCCTAATAATGACGATGGAACATTCAAATTGCACCGAGATTGAATATATCGTCCTCCGGCCAACTTGTATCCAGGGTATATTGCTGTCTCGGGCACCGTATGATCCTTCTCCTGTGAGTAGATTTTCGAATCCGACGCTAAAATGATAGTTAATTGTAACGTTCAGGGCCACCAATTGACGATGGAACATTCAAATTGCGTCGAGATTCAATACATCGGCCTTCAGCCGACTTGTCTCCAAGGGTCTATTGCTGCCTCGGGCACCATATGGTCGTTCTCCTCTGAGTCTAGATTTTCTAATCCGACGCAGAACTGATAGTTAATTGTAGCCTTCAGGGCCTCCTAATGACGATGGAACACTCAAATTGCGTCAAGATTCAATACATCGTCTTCCAGCTGACAGGTCTCCTAGGGGATATTGCTGCCTCGGGCACCTTATGGTCCGTCTCCAGTAAGTCTATATTTTCGACTGCGACGCAAAACTGATAGTTAATTGTAACGTTCAGGGCCTCCTAATGACGATGGAACACTCAAATTGCGTCGCGATCCGATACATCGTCCTCCAGCCGACTTGTCTCCAAGGGTCTATTGCTGCCTCGGGCAATATATGGTCGTTCTCCTGTGAGTCTAGATTTTCTAATCCGACGCAAAACATTATTAATTGTAACGTTCAGGCCCTAATAATGACGATGGAACATTCAAATTGCACCGAGATTGAATATATCGTCCTCCGGCCAACTTGTATCCAGGGTATATTGCTGTCTCGGGCACCGTATGATCCTTCTCCTGTGAGTAGATTTTCGAATCCGACGCTAAAATGATAGTTAGTTGTAACGTTCAGGGCCTCCTAATGACGATGGAACACTCAAATTGCATCGAGATTCAATATATCGTCCTCCAGCCGACTTGTATATAAAGGGGATATTGCTGTCTCGGGCACCATATGTTCCTTCTCCTGTGAGTAGATTTTCGAATCCGACGCTAAACTGATAGTTAATTGCAACGTTCAGTGCCTCCTAATGACGATGGAACACTCAAATTGCGTCGAGATTCAATACAACGGCCTCCAGCGGACTTGTCTCCAAGGGGATATTGCTGTCTCGGGCACCATATGAACCTTCTCCTGTGAGTCTAGATTTTCGAATCCGACGCAAAAATGATACTGAATTGTAACGTTCAGCACCTCCTAATGACGTTAGAGCACTCAAATTGCGTCGAGATACAATACATCGTCCTCCAGCCGACTTGTCTCCAAGGGTCTATTGGAGCCTCGGGCACCTTATGTTCGTTCTCCTGTGAGTCTAGATTTTCGAATCCGAAGCAAAAATTATAGTTAATTGTAACGTTCATGTCCTCCTAATGACGATGGAACACTCAAATTGCGTCGCGATCCAATACATCGTCCTCCAGCCGACTTGTCTCCAAGGGTCTATTGCTGCCTCGGGCACCATATGATCGTTCCCCTGTGAGTCTAGATTTTCTAATCCGACGCGAAACTGATAGTTAATTGTAACGTTCAGGGCCATCTAATGACGATGGAACACTCAAATTGCGTCGCGATCCAATACATCGGCCTCCAGCCGACGTAACTCCAAGGGGATATTGCTGCATCGGGCTCCATGTGGTCCGTCTCCTGTGAGTCGGGAATTTCGAATCTGACGCGAAACTGATATTTAATTGTAAAATTCAGGGCCTCCTAATGACGATGGAACATTCAAATTGCGTCTTGATACAATACATCGTCTTCCAGCGGACTGGTGTCCAAGGGGATATTGCTGCCTCGGGCACCTTGTGGTCAGTCTCCAGTGAGTCTAGATTTTCGAATCCGACGAAAAACCGATAGTTAATTGTAATATTCAGGGCCTCCTAATGACGATGGAACACTAAAATTGCGTCGCAATCCATCCATCGTCCTCCAGCCGACTTGTCTTCAAGTGTCTATTGCTGCCTCGGGCACCATATGTTCGTTCCCCTGTGAGTCTATATTTTCGAATCCGACGCGGAACTGATTGTTAATTGTAAAGTTCAGCGCATCCTAATGACGATGGAACACTCAAATTGCGTATAGATTCAATACATAGGCCTCCAGCCGACTTGTCTCCAATGGTCTGACGCTGCCTCGGGCACCATATGGTCGTTCTCCTGTTGGTCTAGATTTACTAATCCGACGCAAAACTGATTGTTAATTGTAAGTTCAGGGCCTCCTAGTTACGATGGAACACTCAAATTGCGTCGCGATCCAATACATCGTCCTCCAGCCGACTTGTCTCCAAGGGTCTATTGCTGCCTCGGGCAATATATGGTCGTTCTCCTGTGAGTCTAGATTTTCTAATCCGACGCAAAACTGATTATTAATTGTAACGTTCAGGGCCTAATAATGACGATGGAACACTATAATTGCGTCGAGATTCAATATATCGTCCTCCGGCCGACTTGTATCCAGGGGATATTGCTGTCTCGGGCACCATGTGATCCTTCTCCTGTGAGTATATTTTCGAATCCGACGCTAAAATGTTAGTTAATTGTAACGTTCAGGGCCTCCTAATGACGATGGAACACACAAATACCGTCGAGATTCAATACATCGTCCTTCTGCCGACTTGTCTCCAAGGGTCTATTGATGCCTCGGGCACCTTATGGTCGTTCTCCTGTGAGTCTAGATTTTCGAATCCGACGCAGAACTGATACTTAATTGTAACGTTCAGGGCCTCCTAATGACGATGGAACACTCAAATTGCGTCGAGATTCAATGCATCGTCCTTCAGCCGACTTGTCTAGAAAGGGTCTATTGCAGCCTCGAGCACCTTATGGTCGTGATGGAACACTCAAATTGCGTCGAGATTCAATACATCGGCCTCCAGCCGACTTAACTCCAAGGGGATATTGCTGCCTCGGGCACCATATGGTCCGTCTCCTGTGAGTCTAGATTTTCGAATCCGACGCAAAATTGATAGTTAATAGTACGTTCAGGGCCTCCTAATGACGATGGAACACTCCAGCCGACTTGTCTCCAATCTTCTGACGCTGCCTCGGGCGTCATATGGTCGTTCTCCTGTGAGTCTAGATTTTCGAATCCGAACCAGAACTGATAGTTAATTGCAACGTTCAGGGCCTCCTAATGACGATGGAACACTCACATTGCGTCGAGATTAAATACATCGTCCTTCAGCCGACTTGTCTAGAATGGATAATGCTGCCTCGAGCACCTTATGGTCGTTCTCCTGTGAGTCTAGATTTTCTAATCCGGCGCAAAACTGATAGTTAATTGTAACGTTCAGGGCCTCCTAATGACGATGGAACACTCAAATTGCACCGAGATTGAATATATCGTCCTCCGGCCGACGTGTATCCTGGGAATATTGCTGTCTCGGGCAACGTATGATCCTTCTCCAGTTAGTAGATTTTCGAATCCGACGCTAAAATGATAGTTAATTGTAACGCTCAGGGCCTCCTAATGACGATGGAACACTCAAATACCGTCGAGATTCAATACATCGTCCTTCAGCCGACTTGTCTCCAAGGGTCTAATGCTGCCTCAGGCACCTTATGGTCGTTCTCCTGTGAGTCTAGATTTACTAATGCGACGCAAAACTGATTGTTAATTGTAAGTTCAGGGCCTCCTAGTTACGATGGAACACTCAAATTGCGTCGCGATCCAATACATCGTCCTCCAGCCGACTTGTCTCCAAGGGTCTATTGCTGCCTCGCGCAATTTAAGGTCGTTCTCCTGTGAGTCTAGATTTTCTAATCCGACGAAAAACTGATTATTAATTGTAACGTTGAGGCCCTAATAATGACGATGGAACATTCAAATTGCACCGAGATTGAATATATCGTCCTCCGGCCGACTTGTATCCAGGGTATATTGCTGTCTCGGGCACCGTATGATCCTTCTCCTGTGAGTAGATTTACGAATCCGACGCTAAAATGATAGTTAATTGTAACGCTCAGGGCCTCCTAATGACGATGGAACACTCAAATACCGTCGAGATTCAATACATCGTCCTTCAGCCGACTTGTCTCCAAGGGTCTAATGCTGCCTCAGGCACCTTATGGTCGTTCTCCTGTGAGTCTAGATTTTCGAATCCGACGCAGAACTGATAGTTAATTGCAACGTTCAGGGCCTCCTAATGACGATGGAACACTCAAATTGCGTCGAGCTTAAATACATCGTCCTTCAGCCGACTTGTCTAGAAAGGGTCTATTGCAGCCTCGAGCACCTTATGGTCGCTCTCCTGTGAGTAGATTTTCGAATCCGACGCTAAAATGATAGTCACTTGTAACGCTCAGGGCCTCCTAATAACGATGGAATACTCAAATTGCATCGAGATTCAATAAATCGTCCTCCAGCCGACTTGTATATAACGGGATATTGCTGTCTCGGGCACCATATGGTCCGTCTCCTGTGAGTCTAGATTTTCAAATCCGACGCACAACTGATAGTTAATTGTAGCCTTCAGGGCCTCCTAATGACGATGCAACACTCAAATTGCGTCGAGATTCAATACATCGGCCACCAGCCGATTTACCTCCAAGGGGATATTGCTGCCTCGGGCACCGTATGGTCCGTCTCCTGTGAGTCTAGATTTTCGAATCCGACGCAAAAATGATAGTTAATTGTAACGTACAGCGCCTCCTAATGACGATGGAACACTCACATTGCGTCGAGAGTCAATACATCGGCCTCCAGCCGACTTGTCTCCAAGGGTCTATTGCTGCCTCGGGCACCATATGGTCGTTCTCCTCTGAGTCTAGATTTACTAATCCGACGCAAAACTGATTGTTAATTGTAAGTTCAGGGCCTCCTAATGACGATGGAACACTCAAATTGCATCGAGATTCAATAAATCGTCCTCCAGCCGACTTGTATATAACGCGATATTGCTGTCTCGGGCACCATATGGTCCGTCTCCTGTGAGTCTAGATTTTCAAATCCGACGCACAACTGATAGTTAATTGTAGCCTTCAGGGCCTCCTAATGACGATGGAACACTCAAATTGCGTCGAGATTCAATACATCGGCCACCAGCCGACTTACCTCCAAGGGGATATTGCTGCCTCGGGCACCATATGGTCCGTCTCCTGTGAGTCTAGATTTTCGAATCCGACGCAAAAATGATAGTTAATTGTAACGTTCAGCGCCTCCTAATGACGATGGAACACTCAAATTGCGTCGAGAGTCAATACATCGACCTCCAGCCGACTTGTCTACAAGGGGATATTACTGCCTCGGGCTCCATGTGGTTCGTCTCCTGTGAGTCGGGATTTTCAAATCCGACGCGGAACTGATAGTTAATTGTAAAGTTCAGCGCATCCTAATGACGATGGAACACTCAAATTGCGTCGAGATTCAATACTTAGGCCTCCAGCCGACTTGTCTCCAATGGTCTGACGCTGCCTCGGGCACCATATGGTCGTTCTCCTGTGAGTCTAGATTTACTAATCCGACGCAAAACTGATTGTTAATTGTAAGTTCAGGACCTCCTAGTTACGATGGAACACTCAAATTGCGTCGCGATCCAATACATCGTCCTCCAGCCGACTTGTCTCCAAGGGTCAATCGCTGCCTCGGGCAATATATGGTCGTTCTCCTGTGAGTCTAGATTTTTTAATCCGACGCAAAACTGATTATTAATTGTAACGTTCAGGGCCTAATAATGACGATGGAACACTATAATTGCGTCGAGATTCAATATATCGTCCTCCGGCCGACTTGTATCCAGTTGATATTGCTGTCTCGGGCACCATGTGATCCTTCTCCTGTGAGTATATTTTCGAATCCGACGCTAAAATGATAGTTAATTGTAACGTTCAGGGCCTCCTAATGACGATGGAACACACAAATACCGTCGAGATTCAATACATCGTCCTTCTGCCGACTTGTCTCCAAGGGTCTATTGATGCCTCGGGCACCTTATGGTCGTTCTCCTGTGAGTCTAGATTTTCGAATCCGACGCAAAACTGATTATTAATTGTAACGTTCAGGGCCTCCTAATGACGATGGAACACTCAAATTGCACCGAGATTGAATATACCGTCCTCCGGCCGACTTGTATCCAGGTGATATTGCTGTCTCGGGCACCGTATGATCCTTCTCCTGTTAGTAGATTTTCGAATCCGACGCTAAAATGATAATTAATTGTAACGCTCAGGGCCTCCTAATGACGATGGAACACTCAAATACCGTCGAGATTCAATACATCGTCCTTCAGCCGACTTGTCTCCAAGGGTCTAATGCTGCCTCAGGCACCTTATGGTCGTTCTCCTGTGAGTCTAGATTTACTAATGCGACGCAAAACTGATTGTTAATTGTAAGTTCAGGGCCTCCTAGTTACGATGGAACACTCAAATTGCGTCGCGATCCAATAGATCGTCCTCCAGCCGACTTGTCTCCAAGGGTCTATTGCTGCCTCGCGCAATTTAAGGTCGTTCTCCTGTGAGTCTAGATTTTCTAATCCGACGTAAAACAGATTATTAATTGTAACGTTGAGGCCCTAATAATGACGATGGAACATTCAAATTGCACCGAGATTGAATATATCGTCCTCCGGCCGACTTGTATCCAGGGTATAATGCTGTCTCGGGCACCGTATGATCCTTCTCCTGTGAGTAGATTTTCGAATCCGACGCTAAAATGATAGTTAATTGTAACGCTCAGGGCCTCCTAATGACGATGGAACACTCAAATTGCGTCGAGATTCAATATATCGTCCTCCAGCAGACTTGTATCCAAGGGGATATTGTTGTCTCGGGCACCATTTGTACCTTCCCCTGTGAGTCGATTTTCGAATCCGACGATAAACTGATATTTAATTGTAACATTCAGGGCCTCCTAATGACGATGGAACACTCAAATTGCGTCGAGATTCAATACACCGTCCTCCAGCCGACTTGTCTCCAAGGGTCTATTGCTGCCTCGGGCAATTTATGGTCGTTCTCCTGTGAGTCTAGATTTTCGAAGCCGACGCAGAACTGATAGTTAATTGTAACGTTCAGGGCCTCCTAATGACGATGGAACACTCAAATTGCGTCGAGATACAATACATCTTCCTCCAGCCGACTTGTCTAGAAGGGGATATTGCTGCCTCGGGCACCAAATGGTCCGTCTCCTGTGAGTCTAGATTTTTGAATCCGACGGAAACTGATAGTTAATTGTAAAGTTCAACGCATCCTAATGACGATGGAACACTCAAATTGCGTCGAGATTCAATACATCGTCCTTCAGCCGACTTGTCTAGAAAGGGTCTATTGCAGCTTCGAGCACCTTACGGTCTTTCTCCTGTGAGTCTAGATTTTCTAATCCGACGCAAAACTCATAGTTAATTGTAACGTTCATGGCCACCTAATGACGATGGAACACTCAAATTGCGTCGAGATTCAATACATAGGCATCCAGCCGACTTGTCTCCAATGGTCTGATGCTGTCTCGGGCACCATACGGTTGTTCTCCTGTGAGTCTAGATTTACTAATCCGACGCAAAACTGATTGTTAATTGTAACCTTCAGGGCCTCCTAATGACGATGGAACACTCAAATTGCGTCGCGATCCGATGCATCGTCCTCCAGCCGACTTGTCTCCAAGCGTCTATTGCTGCCTCGGGCAATATATGGTCGTTCTCCTGTGAGTCTAGATTTTCTAATCCGACGCAAAACATTATTAATTGTAACGTTCAGGGCCTAATAATGACGATGGAACACTCGCGTCGAGATTCAATATATCGTCCTCCAGCCGACTTGTATATAAGGGGATATTGCTGTCTCGGGCACCATATGTTCCTTCTCCTGTGAGTAGATTTTCGAATCCGACGCTAAACTGATAGTTAATTGCAACGTTCAGGGCCACCTAATGACGATGGAACACTCAAATTGCGTCCAGATACAATACATCGTCCTCCAGCCGACTTGTCTCCAAGGGTCTATTGCTGCCTCGGGCAATTTACGGTCGTTCTCCTGTGAGTCTAGATTTTCTAATCCGACGAAAAACTGATTTTTAATTGTAACGTTCAGGGCCTAATAATGACTATGGAACACTCAAATTGCATCGAGATTGAATATATCGTCCTCCGGCCGACTTGTATCCAGGGGATATTGCTGTCTCGGGCACCATATGATCCTTCTCCTGTGAGTAGATTTTCGAATCCGACGCTAAACTGATAGTTAATTGAAACGCTCAGGGCCTCCTAATGACGATGGAACACTCAAATACCGTCGAGATTCAATACATCGTCCTTCAGCCGACTTCTCTCCAAGGGTCTAATGCTGCTTCGGGCACCTTATGGTTGTCTCCTGTGAGTCTAGATTTTCGAATCCGACGCAGAACTGATAGTTAATTGCAACGTTCAGGGCCTCCTAATTACGATGGAACACTCAAATTGCGTCGAGATTCAATACATCGTCCTTCAGCCGACTTCTCTAGATAGGGTCTATTAGAGCCTCGAGCACCTTATGGTCGTTCTCCTGTGAGTGTAGATTTTCTTATCCGACGCAAAACTGATAGTTAATTGTAACGTTCAGGGCCTCCTAATGACGATGGAACACTCAAATTGCGTCGAGATTCAATACATCGTTCTCCAGCCGACTTGTATATAAGGGGATATTGCTGTCTCGGGCACCATATGGTCGTTCTCCTGTGAGTCTAGATTTTCTAATCCGACGCAAAACATTATTAATTGTAACGTTCAGGGCCTAATAATGACGATGGAACACTCAAATTGCGTCGAGATTCAATATATCGTCCTCCGGCCGACTTATATCCTGCTGTCTCGGGCACCATATGAACCTTCTCCTGTGAGTCTAGATTTTCGAATCCGACGCAAAAATGATAGTGAATTGTAACGTTCAGCACCTCCTAATGACGTTAGAACACTCAAATTGCGTCGAGATACAAGACATCGTCCTCCAGGCGACTTGTCTAGAAGGGGATATTGCTGCCTCGGGCACCAAATGGTCTGTCTCCTGTGAGTCTAGATTTTTGAATCCGACGCGAAACTGATAGTTAATTGTAGTAACGTTCAGGGCCTCCTAATGACGTTAGAACATTCAAAGTGCGTCGAGATACAATACATCGTCCTCCAGCCGACTTGTCTCCAAGGGTCTATTGGAGCCTCGGGCACCTTATGTTCGTTTTCCTGTGAGTCGGGATTTTCGAATCAGACGCGAAACTGATAGTTAATTGTAACGTTCAGGGCCTCCTAATGACGATGGAGCTTTCAAATTGCATCTTGATTCAATACATCGTCCAGCAGCGGACTGGTCCCCAAGGGGATATTGCTGCCTCGCTCACCTTATGGTCCGTCTCCAGTGAGTCGGGATTTTCGAATACGACGAAAAACTGATAGTTAATTGTAACATTCAGGGCCTCCTAATGACGATGGAACACTCAAATTGCGTCGCCATCCATTACATCGTCCTCCAGCCGACTTGTCTCCAAGCGTCTATTGCTGCCTCGGGCACCTTATGATCGTTCTCCTGTGAGCCTAGATTTTCGAACCTTACGCAAAACTCATAGTTAATTGTAACGTTCATGGCCACCTAATGACGATGGAACACTCAAATTGCGTCGAGATTCAATACATCGGCCTCCAGCCGACTTGTCTCCAAGCGGATATTGCTGTCTCGGGCACCATATGATCCTTCTCCTGTGAGTCTAGATTTTCGAATCCGACGCATAAATGACAGTGAATTGTAACGTTCAGCGCCTCCTAATGATGTTAGAACACTCAAATTGCGTCGAGATACAATACATCGTCCTCCAGCCGACTTGTATCCTAGAGGATATTGCTGACTCGGGCACCATATGATCCTTCTCCTGTGAGTAGATATTCGAATCCGACGCTAAAATGATAGTTAATTGTAACGTTCAGCGCATCCTAATGACGATGGAACACTCAAATTGCGTCGCGTTCCAATACATCGTCCTCCAGCCGACTTGTCTCCAAGGGTCTATTGCTGACTCGGGCAATGTATGGTCGTTCTCCTGTGAGTCTAGATTTTCTAATCCGACGCAAAACTGATTATTAATTGTAACGTTCAGGGCCTAATAATGACGATGGAACACTCAAATACAGTCGAGATTCAATATATCGTCCTTCAGCCGACTTGTCTCCAAGGGTCTATTGCTGCCTCGGGCACCTTATGGTCGTTCTCCTGTGAGTCTAGATTTTCGAAGCCGACGCAGAACTGATAGTTAATTGTAACGTTCAGGGCCTCCTAATGACGATGGAACACTCAAATTGCGTCGAGATACAATACATCTTCCTCCAGCCGACTTGTCTAGAAGGGGATATTGCTGCCTCGGGCACCAAATGGTCCGTCTCCTGTGAGTCTAGATTTTTGAATCCGACGGAAACTGATAGTTAATTGTAAAGTTCAACGCATCCTAATGACGATGGAACACTCAAATTGCGTCGAGATTCAATACATCGTCCTTCAGCCGACATGTCTAGAAAGGGTCTATTGCAGCTTCGAGCACCTTACGGTCGTTCTCCTGTGAGTCTAGATTTTCTAATCCGACGCAAAACTGATTGTTAATTGTAACGTTCAGGGCCTCCTAATGACGATGGAACACTCAAATTGCGTCGAGATTCAATACATCGGCCTCCAGCCGACTTGTCTCCAAGGATCTATTGCTGCCTCGGGCACCATATGGTCGTTCTCCTGTGAGGTTTACTAATCCGACGCAAAACTGATTCTTAATTGTAAGTTCAGGGCCTCCTGATGGCGATGGAACACTCAAATTGCGTCGAGATTCAATACATCGTCCTTCAGCCGACTTGTCTAGAAAGGGTCTATTGCAGCTTCGAGCACCTTACGGTCTTTCTCCTGTGAGTCTAGATTTTCTAATCCGACGCAAAACTCATAGTTAATTGTAACGTTCATGGCCACCTAATGACGATGGAACACTCAAATTGCGTCGAGATTCAATACATAGGCATCCAGCCGACTTGTCTCCAATGGTCTGATGCTGCCTCGGGCACCATACGGTTGTTCTCCTGTGAGTTTAGATTTACTAATCCGACGCAAAACTGATTGTTAATTGTAACCTTCAGGGCCTCCTAATGACGATCGAACACTCAAATTGCGTCGCGATCCGATGCATCGTCCGCCAGCCGACTTGTCTCCAAGCGTCTATTGCTGCCTCGGGCAATATATGGTCGTTCTTCAGTGAGTCTTGATTTTCTAATCCGACGCAAAACATTATTAATTGTAACGTTCAGGGCCTAATAATGACGATGGAACACTCGCGTCGAGATTCAATATATCGTCCTCCAGCCGACTTGTATATAAGGGGATATTGCTGTCTCGGGCACCATATGTTCCTTCTCCTGTGAGTAGATTTTCGAATCCGACGCTAAACTGATAGTTAATTGCATCGTTCAGGGCCACCTAATGACGATGGAACACTCAAATTGCGTCGAGATTCAATACATCGGCCTCCAGCCGACTTGTCTCCAAGGGGATATTGCTGTTTCGGGCACCATATGAACCATCTCCTGTGAGTCTAGATTTTCGAATCCGACGCAAAAATGATAGTGAATTGTAACGTTCAGCACCTCCTAATGACGTTAGAACACTCAAATTGCGTCCAGATACAATACATCGTCCTCCAGCCGACTTGTCTCCAAGCGTCTATTGCTGCCTCGGGCAATATATGGTCG
The DNA here is from genome assembly GCF_023864345.2 of Schistocerca serialis cubense. Classification (NCBI taxonomy): domain Eukaryota; kingdom Metazoa; phylum Arthropoda; class Insecta; order Orthoptera; family Acrididae; genus Schistocerca; species Schistocerca serialis. Next base: position 4,586,552 of record NC_064645.1, read on the forward strand.
TTCTCCTGTGAGTCTAGATTTTCTAATCCGACGCAAAACATTATTAATTGTAACGTTCAGGGCCTAATAATGACTATGGAACACTCAAATTGCATCGAGATTGAATATATCGTCCTCCGGCCGACTTGTATCCAGGGGATATTGCTGTCTCGGGCACCATATGATCCTTCTCCTGTGAGTAGATTTTCGAATCCGACGCTAAACTGATAGTTAATTGAAACGCTCAGGGCCTCCTAATGACGATGGAACACTCAAATACCGTCGAGATTCAATACATCGTCCTTCAGCCGACTTGTCTAGATAGGGTCTATTGCAGCCTCGAGCACCTTATGGTCGTTCTCCTGTGAGTTTAGATTTTCTAATCCGAAGCAAAACAGATAGTTAATTGTAACGTTCAGGGCCTCCTAATGACGATGGAACACTCAAATTGCGTCGAGATTCAATACATCGTCCTCCAGCCGACTTGTATATAAGGGGATATTGCTGTCTCGGGCACCATATGGTCCGTCTCCTGTGAGTCTAGATTTTCAAATCCGACGCAGAACTGATAGTTAATTGTAGCCTTCAGGGCCTCCTAATGACGATGGAACACTCAAATTGCGTCGAGATTCAATACATCGTCCTGCAGCGGACAGGTCTCCAAGGGGATATTGCTGTCTCGGGCACGATATGAACCTTCTCCTGTGAGTCTAGATTTTCGAATCCGACGCAAAAATGATAGTGAATTGTAACGTTCAGCACTTCCTAATGACGTTAGAACACTCAAACTGCGCGAGATACAATACATCGTCCTCCAGCCGACTTGTCTCCAACGCTCTATTCGAGCCTCGGGCACCTTATGTTCGTTCTCCTGTGAGTCTAGATTTTCGAATCCGACGCCAAAATTATAGTTAATTGTAACGTTCATGTCCTCCTAATGACGATGGAACACTCAAATTGCGTCGAGAGTCAATACATCGACCTCCAACCGTCTTCTCTACAAGGGGATATTGCTGCCTCGGGCTCCATGTGGTTCCTCTCCTGTGAGTCGGGATATTCGAATCAGACGCGAAACTGATAGTTAATTGTAACGTTCAGGGCCTCCTAATGACGATGGAGCTTTCAAATTGCATCGTGATTCAATACATCGTCCAGCAGCGGACTGGTCCCCAAGGGGATATGGCTGCCTCGCTCACCTTATGGTCCGTCTCCAGTGAGTCGGGATTTTCGAATACGACGAAAAACTGATAGTTAATTGTAACATTCAGGGCCTCCTAATGACGATGGAACACTCAAATTGCGTCGCCATCCATTACATCGTCCTCCAGCCGACATGTCTCCAAGGGGATATTGCTGTCTCGGGCACCATAAGATCCTTCTCCTGTGTGTCTAGATTTTCGAATCCGACGCCAAAATGATAGTGAATTGTAACGTTCAGCGCCTCCTAATGATGTTAGAACACTCAAATTGCGTCGAGATACAATACATCGTCCTCCAGCCGACTTGTATCCAAGGGGATATTGCTGACTCGGGCACCATAAGATCCTTCTCCTGTGAGTAGATTTTCGAATCCGACGCAAAAATGATAGTTAATTGTAACGTTCAGCGCAGCCTAATGACGATGGAACACTCAAATTGCGTCGCGATCCAATACATCGTCCTCCAGCTGACTTGTCTCCAAGGGTCTATTGCTGCCTCGGGCACCTTATGGTCGTTCTCCTGTGAGTCAAGATTTTCTAATCCGACGCAAAACTGATAGTTAATTGTAACGTTCAGGGCCTTCTAATGACGATGGAACACTCAAATTGCGTCTCGATTCAATACATCGTCCTCCAGTCGACTTGTATCCAAGGGGATATTGCTGACTCGGGCACCATAAGATCCTTCTCCTGTGAGTAGATTTTCGAATCCGACGCAAAAATGATAGTTAATTGTAACGTTCAGCGCATCCTAATGACGATGGAACACTCAAATTGCGTCGAGATTCAATACATCGGCCTCCAGTCGACTTGTCTCCAAGGGGATATTGCTGTCTCGGGCACCATATGATCCTTCTCCTGTGAGTCTAGATTTTCGAATCCGACGCAAAAATGATAGTTTATTGTAACGTTCAGCGCATCCTAATGACGATGGAACACTCAAATTGCGTCGAGATTCAATACATAGGCCTCCAGCCGACTTCTCTGCAATGGTCTGATGCTGCCTCGGGCACCATACGGTTGTTCTCTTATGAGTCTAGATTTACTAATCCGACGCAAAACTGATTGTTAATTGCAACGTTCAGGGCCTCCTAATGACGATGGAACACTCAAATTGCGTCGAGATTCAATACATCGGCCTCCAGCCGACCTAACTCCAATGGGATATTGCTGCCTCGGGCACCATATGGTCCGTCTCCTGTGTCTAGATTTTCGAATCCAACGCAGAACTGATAGTTAATTGTAGCCTTCAGGGCATCCTAATGACGTTGGAACCCTCAAATTGGGTCGAGATTCTATACATCGTCCTCCAGCCGACTTGTCTCCAAGGGGATATTGCTGTTTCGGGCACCATATGAACCTTCTCCTGTGAGTCTAGATTTTCGAATCGGACGCAAAAATGGTAGTGAATTGTAACGTTCAGCACCTCCTAATGACGTTAGAACACTCCAATTGCGTCGAGACACAATACATTGTCCTCCAGGCGACTTGTCTAGAAGGGGATATTGCTGCCTCGGGCACCAAATGGTCCGTCTCCTATGAGTCTAGATTTTTTAATCCGACGCGAAACTGATAGTTAATTGTAACGTTCAGGGCCTCCTAATGACGATGGAACACTCAAATTGCGTCGAGAGTCAATACATCGACCTCCAGCCGACATGTCTACAAGCGTCTATTGCTGCCTCGGACACCTTAAGATCGTACTCCTGTGAGGCTAGATTTTCGAACCTGACGCAAACCTCATAGTTAATTGTAACTTCAGGGCCACCTAATGACGATGGAACACTCAAATTGCGTCGCGATTCAATACATCGGCCTCCAGCCGACTTGTCTCCAAGGGGATATTGCTGTCTCGGGCACGATATGATCCTTCTTCTGTGAGTCTAGATTTTCGAATCCGTCGCAAAAATGATAGTTAATTGTAACGTTCAGAGCATCCTAATGACGATGGAACACTCAAATTGTGTCGAGAGTCAATACATCGTCCTCCAGCCGACTTGTCTCCAAGGGGATATTGCTGACTCGGGCACCATAAGATCCTTCTCCTGTGAGTAGATTTTCGAATCCGACGCAAAAATGATAGTTAATTGTAACGTTCAGCGCATCCTAATGACGATGGAACACTCAAATTGCGTCGAGATTCAATACATCGGCCTCCAGTCGACTTGTCTCCAAGGGGATATTGCTGTCTCGGGCACCATATGATCCTTCTCCTGTGAGTCTAGATATTCGAATCCGACGCAAAAATGATAGTGAATTGTAACGTTCAGCGCCTCCTAATGATGTTAGAACACTCAAATTGCGTCGAGATACAATACATCGTCCTCCAGCCGACTTGTATCCAAGGGGATAATGCTGACTCGGGCACCATAAGATCCTTCTCCTGTGAGTAGATTTTCGAATCCGACGCAAAAATGATAGTTAATTGTAACGTTCAGCGCATCCTAATGACGATGGAACACTCAAATTGCGTCGAGAGTCAATACATCGACCTCCAGCCGACATGTCTACAAGTGTCTATTGCTGCCTCGGACACCTTAAGATCGTACTCCTGTGAGGCTAGATTTTCGAACCTGACGCAAACCTCATAGTTAATTGTAACTTCAGGGCCACCTAATGACGATGGAACACTCAAATTGCGTCGCGATTCAATACATCGGCCTCCAGCCGACTTGTCTCCAAGCGGATATTGCTGTCTCGGGCACGATATGATCCTTCTTCTGTGAGTCTAGATTTTCGAATCCGACGCAAAAATGATAGTTAATTGTAACGTTCAGAGCATCCTAATGACGATGGAACACTCAAATTGTGTCGAGAGTCAATATATCGTCTTTCAGCCGACTTGTCTCCAAGGGTCTTTTGCAGCCTCGGGCACCTTATGTTCGTTCTCCTGTGAGTCTAGATTTTCGAATCCGACGCAAAAATGATAGTTAATTGTAACGTTCATGTCCTCCTAATGAAGATGGATCACTCATATTGCGTCGAGATTCAATACATCGGCCTCCAGCCGACTTGTCTCCAATGGTCTGATGCTGCCTCGGGCAGCATATGGTCGTACTGCTGTGAGTCTAGATTTTCGAATCCGACGCATAACTGATAGTTTATTGTAACGTTCAGCGCCTCCTAGTTACGATGGAACACTCAAATTGCGTCGCGATCCAATACTTCATCCTTCTGCCGACTTGACTTCAAGGGTCTTTTGCTGCCTCGGGCACCTTATGATCGTTCTCTTGTGAGTCTAGATTTTCGAACCCGACGCAAAACTGATAGTTAATTGTAAATTTCACCGCCACCTAATGACGATGGAACATTCAAATTGCGTCGAGATTCAATACATCGGCCTCCAGCCGACCTGTCTCCAAGGGTCTATTGCTGCCTCGGGCACCATATGGTCGTTCTCCTGTGAGTCTAGATTTACTAATCCGACGCAAAACTGATTGGCCTCCTAATGACGATGGAACACTCAAATTGCGTCGAGATTCAGTACATCGGCCTTCAGCCGACTTGTCTCCAAGGGGATATTGCTGTCTCGGTCACCATATGATCCTTCTCCTGTGAGTCTAGATTTTCGAATCCGACCCAAAAATGATAGTTAATTGTAACGTTCAGGGCCTCCTAATGATGTTAGAACACTCAAATTGCGTCGAGATACAATACATCGTCCTCCAGCCGACTTGTATCCAAGGGGATATTGCTGACTCGGGCACCATAAGATCCTTCTCCTGTGAGTAGATTTTCGAATCCGACGCAAAAATGATAGTTAATTGTAACGTTCAGCGCATCCTAATGACGATGGAACACTCAAATTGCGTCGAGATTCAATACATAGGCCTCCAGCTGACTTCTCTCCAAAGGTCTGATGCTGCCTCGGGCACCATACGGTTGTTCTCCTATGAGTCTAGATTTACTAATCCGACGCAAAACTGATTGTTAATTGCAACGTTCAGGGCCTCCTAATGACGATGGAACACTCAAATTGCGTCGAGATTCAATACATCGGCCTCCAGCCGACCTAACTCCAATGGGATATTGCTGCCTCGGGCACCATATGGTCCGTCTCCTGTGTCTAGATTTTCGAATCCGACGCAGAACTGATAGTTAATTGTAGCCTTCAGGGCATCCTAATGACGTTGGAACACTCAAATTGGGTCGAGATTCTATACATCGTCCTCCAGCCGACATGTCTACAAGCGTCTATTGCTGCCTCGGACACCTGAAGATCGTTCTCCTGTGAAGCTACATTTTCGAACCTGACGCAAAACTCATAGTTAATTGTAACGTTCAGGGCCACCTAATGACGATGGAACACTCAAATTGCGTCGAGATTCAATACATCGGCCTCCAGCCGACTTGTCTCCAAGGGGATATTGCTATTTCGGGCACCATATGAACTTTCTCCTGTGAGTCTAGATTTTCGAATCGGACGCAAAAATGATAGTGAAATGTAACGTTCAGCACCTCCTAATGACGTTAGAACACTCCAATTGCGTCGAGACACAATACATTGTCCTCCAGGCGACTTGTCTAGAAGGGGATATTGCTGCCTCGGGCACCAAATGGTCCGTCTCCTATGAGTCTAGATTTTTTAATCCGACTCGAAACTGATAGTTAATTGTAACGTTCAGGGCCTCCTAATGACGATGGAACACTCAAATTGCGTCGAGAGTCAATACATCGACCTCCAGCCGACATGTCTACAGGCGTCTATTGCTGCCTCGGACACCTTAAGATCGTACTCCTGTGAGGCTAGATTTTCGAACCTGACGCAAACCTCATAGTTAATTGTAACTTCAGGGCCACCTAATGACGATGGAACACTCAAATTGCGTCGCGATTCAATACATCGGCCTCCAGCCGACTTGTCTCCAAGCGGATATTGCTGTCTCGGGAACGATATGATCCTTCTTCTGTGAGTCTAGATTTTCGAATCCGACGCAAAAATGATAGTTAATTGTAACGTTCAGAGCATCCTAATGACGATGGAACACTCAAATTGTGTCGAGAGTCAATACATCGTCCTCCAGCCGACTTGTCTCCAAGGGTCTTTTGCAGACTCGGGCACCTTATGTTCGTTCTCCTGTGAGTGTAGATTTTCGAATCCGACGCAAAAATGATAGTTAATTGTAACGTTCATGTCCTCCTAATGAAGATTCAATACATCGGCCTCCAGCCGACTTGTCTCCAATGGTCTGATGCTGCCTCGGGCAGCTTATGGTCGTACTGCTGTGAGTCTAGATTTTCGAATCCGACGCATAACTGATAGTTTATTGTAACGTTCAGCGCCTCCTAGTTACGATGGAACATTCAAATTGCGTCGCGATCCAATACTTCATCCTTCTGCCGACTTGACTTCAAGGGTCTTTTGCTGCCTCGGGCACCTTATGATCGTTCTCTTGTGAGTCTAGATTTTCGAACCCGACGCAAAACTGATAGTTAATTGTAAATTTCAGCGCCACCTAATGACGATGGAACATTCAAATTGCGTCGAGATTCAATACATCGGCCTCCAGCCGACCTGTCTCCAAGGGTCTATTGCTGCCTCGGGCACCATATGGTCGTTCTCCTGTGAGTCTAGATTTACTAATCCGACGCAAAATTGATAGGCCTCCTATTGACGATGGAACACTCAAATTGCGTCGAGATTCAGTACATCGGCCTTCAGCCGACTTGTCTCCAAGGGGATATTGCTGTCTCGGTCACCACATGATCCTTCTCCTGTGAGTCTAGATTTTCGAATCCGACGCAAAAATGATAGTGAATTGTAACGTTCAGCGCCTCCTAATGATGTTAGAACACTCAAATTGCGTCGAGATACTATACATCGTCCTCCAGCCGACTTGTATTCAAGGGGATATTGCTGACTCGGGCACCATATGATCCTTCTCCTGTGAGTAGATTTTCGAATCCGACGCTAAAATGATAGTTAATTGTAACGTTCAGCGCATCCTAATGACGATGGAACACTCAAATTGCTTCGCGATCCAATACATCGTCCTCCAGGCGACTTGTCTCCAAGGGTCTATTGCAGACTCGGGCTATATATGGTCGTTCTCCTGTGAGTCTAGATTTTCTAATCCGACGAAAAACTGATTATTAATAGTAACGTTCAGGGCCTAATAATGACGATGGAACACTCAAATTGCATCGAGATTAAATATATCGTCCTCCGGCCGACTTGTATCCAGGGGATATTGCTGTCTCGAGCACCATATGATCCTTCTCCTGTGAGTAGATTTTCGAATCGGACGCTAAACTGATAGTTAATTGTAACGCTCAGGGCCTCCTAATGACGATGGAACACTCAAATACCGTCGAGATTCAATACATCGTCCTTCAGCCGACTTCTCTCCAAGGGTCTAATGCTGCTTCGGGCACCTTATGGTTGTCTCCTGTGAGTCTAGATTTTCGAATCCGACGCAGAACTGATAGTTAATTGCAACGTTCAGGGCCTCCTAATTACGATGGAACACTCAAATTGCGTCGAGATTCAATACATCGTCCTTCAGCCGACTTCTCTAGATAGGGTCTATTAGAGCCTCGAGCACCTTATGGTCGTTCTCCTGTGAGTGTAGATTTTCTAATCCGACGCAAAACTGATAGTTAATTGTAACGTTCAGGGCCTCCTAATGACGATGGAACACTCAAATTGCGTCGAGATTCAATACATCGTCCTCCAGCCGACTTGTATATAAGGCGATATTGCTGTCTCGGGCACCATATGGTCGTTCTCCTGTGAGTCTAGATTTTCTAATCCGACGCAAAACATTATTAATTGTAACGTTCAGGGCCTAATAATGACGATGGAACACTCAAATTGCGTCGAGATTCAATATATCGTCCTCCGGCCGACATATATCCTGCTGTCTCGGGCACCATATGAACCTTCTCCTGTGAGTCTAGATTTTCGAATCCGACGCAAAAATGATAGTGAATTGTAACGTTCAGCACCTCCTAATGACGTTAGAACACTCAAATTGCGTCGAGATACAAGACATCGTCCTCCAGGCGACTTGTCTAGATGGGGATATTGCTGCCTCGGGCACCAAATGGTCTGTCTCCTGTGAGTCTAGATTTTTGAATCCGACGCGAAACTGATAGTTAATTGTAGTAACGTTCAGGGCCTCCTAATGACGTTAGAACACTCAAATTGCGTCGAGATACAATACATCGTCCTCCAGCCGACTTGTCTCCAAGGGTCTATTGGAGCCTCGGGCACCTTATGTACGTTTTCCTGTGAGTCGGGATTTTCGAATCAGACGCGAAACTGATAGTTAATTGTAACGTTCAGGGCCTCCTAATGACGATGGAGCTTTCAAATTGCATCTTGATTCAATACATCGTCCAGCAGCGGACTGGTCCCCAAGGGGATATTTCCGGCTCGCTCACCTTATGGTCCGTCTCCAGTGAGTCGGGATTTTCGAATACGACGAAAAACTGATAGTTAATTGTAACATTCAGGGCCTCCTAATGACGATGGAACACTCAAATTGCGTCGCCATCCATTACATCGTCCTCCAGCCGACTTGTCTCCAAGCGTCTATTGCTGCCTCGGGCACCTTATGATCGTTCTCCTGTGAGCCTAGATTTTCGAACCTTACGCAAAACTCATAGTTAATTGCAACGTTCATGGCCACCTAATGACGATGGAACACTCAAATTGCGTCGAGATTCAATACATCGGCCTCCAGCCGACTTGTCTCCAAGCGGATATTGCTGTCTCGGGCACCATATGATCCTTCTCCTGTGAGTCTAGGTTTTCGAATCCGACGCAAAAATGACAGTGAATTGTAACGTTCAGCGCCTCCTAATGATGTTAGAACACTCAAATTGCGTCGAGATGCAATACATCGTCCTCCAGCCGACTTGTATCCAAGGGGATATTGCTGACTCGGGCACCATAAGATCCTTCTCCTGTGAGTAGATTTTCGAATCCGACGCAAAAATGATAGTGAATTGTAACTTTCAGCGCCTCCTAATGATGTTAGAACACTCAAATTGCGTCGAGATACTATACATCGTCCTCCAGCCGACTTGTATCCAAGGGGATATTGCTGACTCGGGCACCATATGATCCTTCTCCTGTGAGTAGATTTTCGAATCCGACGCTAAAATGATAGTTAATTGTAACGTTCAGCGCATCCTAATGACGATGGAACACTCAAATTGCGTCGCGTTCCAATACATCGTCCTCCAGCCGACTTGTCTCCAAGGGTCTATTGCTGACTCGGGCAATGTATGGTCGTTCTCCTGTGAGTCTAGATTTTCTAATCCGACGCAAAACTGATTATTAATTGTAACGTTCAGGGCCTAATAATGACGATGGAACACTCAAATACCGTCGAGATTCAATATATCGTCCATCAGCCGACTTGTCTCCAAGGGTCTATTGCTGCCTCGGGCACCTTATGGTCGTTCTCCTGTGAGTCTAGATTTTCGAAGCCGACGCAGAACTGATAGTTAATTGTAACGTTCAGGGCCTCCTAATGACGATGGAACACTCAAATTGCGTCGAGATACAATACATCTTCCTCCAGCCGACTTGTCTAGAAGGGGATTTTGCTGCCTCGGGCACCAAATGGTCCGTCTCCTGTGAGTCTAGATTTTTGAATCCGACGGAAACTGATAGTTAATTGTAAAGTTCAACGCATCCTAATGACGATGGAACACTCAAATTGCGTCGAGATTCAATACATCGTCCTTCAGCCGACTTGTCTAGAAAGGGTCTATTGCAGCTTCGAGCACCTTACGGTCTTTCTCCTGTGAGTCTAGATTTTCTAATCCGACGCAAAACTCATAGTTAATTGTAACGTTCATGGCCACCTAATGACGATGGAACACTCAAATTGCGTCGAGATTCAATACATAGGCATCCAGCCGACTTGTCTCCAATGGTCTGATGCTGTCTCTGGCACCATACGGTTGTTCTCCTGTGAGTCTAGATTTACTAATCCGACGCAAAACTGATTGTTAATTGTAACCTTCAGGGCCTCCTAATGACGATGGAACACTCAAATTGCGTCGCGATCCGATGCATCGTCCTCCAGCCGACTTGTCTCCAAGCGTCTATTGCTGCCTCGGGCAATATATGGTCGTTCTCCCGTGAGTCTAGATTTTCTAATCCGACGCAAAACATTATTAATTGTAACGTTCAGGGCCTAATAATGACGATGGAACACTCGCGTCGAGATTCAATATATCGTCCTCCAGCCGACTTGTATATAAGGGGATATTGCTGTCTCGGGCACCATATGTTCCTTCTCCTGTGAGTAGATTTTCGAATCCGACGCTAAACTGATAGTTAATTGCAACGTTCAGGGCCACCTAATGACGATGGAACACTCAAATTGCGTCCAGATACAATACATCGTCCTCCAGCCGACTTGTCTCCAAGGGTCTATTGCTGCCTCGGGCAATTTACGGTCGTTCTCCTGTGAGTCTAGATTTTCTAATCCGACGAAAAACTGATTTTTAATTGTAACGTTCAGGGCCTAATAATGACTATGGAACACTCAAATTGCATCGAGATTGAATATATCGTCCTCCGGCCGACTTGTATCCAGGGGATATTGCTGTCTCGGGCACCATATGATCCTTCTCCTGTGAGTAGATTTTCGAATCCGACGCTAAACTGATAGTTAATTGAAACGCTCAGGGCCTCCTAATGACGATGGAACACTCAAATACCGTCGAGATTCAATACATCGTCCTTCAGCCGACTTCTCTCCAAGGGTCTAATGCTGCTTCGGGCACCTTATGGTTGTCTCCTGTGAGTCTAGATTTTCGAATCCGACGCAGAACTGATAGTTAATTGCAACGTTCAGGGCCTCCTAATTACGATGGAACACTCAAATTGCGTCGAGATTCAATACATCGTCCTTCAGCCGACTTCTCTAGATAGGGTCTATTAGAGCCTCGAGCACCTTATGGTCGTTCTCCTGTGAGTGTAGATTTTCTTATCCGACGCAAAACTGATAGTTAATTGTAACGTTCAGGGCCTCCTAATGACGATGGAACACTCAAATTGCGTCGAGATTCAATACATCGTTCTCCAGCCGACTTGTATATAAGGGGATATTGCTGTCTCGGGCACCATATGGTCGTTCTCCTGTGAGTCTAGATTTTCTAATCCGACGCAAAACATTATTAATTGTAACGTTCAGGGCCTAATAATGACGATGGAACACTCAAATTGCGTCGAGATTCAATATATCGTCCTCCGGCCGACTTATATCCTGCTGTCTCGGGCACCATATGAACCTTCTCCTGTGAGTCTAGATTTTCGAATCCGACGCAAAAATCACCTCCTAATGACGTTAGAACACTCAAATTGCGTCGAGATACAAGACATCGTCCTCCAGGCGACTTGTCTAGAAGGGGATATTACTGCCTCGGGCACCAAATGGTCTGTCTCCTGTGAGTCTAGATTTTTGAATCCGACGCGAAACTGATAGTTAATTGTAGTAACGTTCAGGGCCTCCTAATGACGTTAGAACACTCAAATTGCGTCGAGATACAATACATCGTCCTCCAGCCGACTTGTCTCCAAGGGTCTATTGGAGCCTCGGGCACCTTATGTTCGTTTTCCTGTGAGTCGGGATTTTCGAATCAGACGCGAAACTGATAGTTAATTGTAACGTTCAGGGCCTCCTAATGACGATGGAGCTTTCAAATTGCATCTTGATTCAATACATCGTCCAGCAGCGGACTGGTCCCCAAGGGGATATTGCTGCCTCGCTCACCTTATGGTCCGTCTCCAGTGAGTCGGGATTTTCGAATACGACGAAAAACTGATAGTTAATTGTAACATTCAGGGCCTCCTAATGACGATGGAACACTCAAATTGCGTCGCCATCCATTACATCGTCCTCCAGCCGACTTGTCTCCAAGCGTCTATTGCTGCCTCGGGCACCTTATGATCGTTCTCCTGTGAGCCTAGATTTTCGAACCTTACGCAAAACTCATAGTTAATTGTAACGTTCATGGCCACCTAATGACGATGGAACACTCAAATTGCGTCGAGATTCAATACATCGGCCTCCAGCCGACTTGTCTCCAAGCGGATATTGCTGTCTCGGGCACCATATGATCCTTCTCCTGTGAGTCTAGATTTTCGAATCCGACGCATAAATGACAGTGAATTGTAACGTTCAGCGCCTCCTAATGATGTTAGAACACTCAAATTGCGTCGAGATACAATACATCGTCCTCCAGCCGACTTGTATCCAAGGGGATATTGCTGACTCGGGCACCATAAGATCCTTCTCCTGTGAGTAGATTTTCGAATCCGACGCAAAAATGATAGTGAATTGTAACTTTCAGCGCCTCCTAATGATGTTAGAACACTCAAATTGCGTCGAGATACTATACATCGTCCTCCAGCCGACTTGTATCCAAGGGGATATTGCTGACTCGGGCACCATATGATCCTTCTCCTGTGAGTAGATATTCGAATCCGACGCTAAAATGATAGTTAATTGTAACGTTCAGCGCATCCTAATGACGATGGAACACTCAAATTGCGTCGCGTTCCAATACATCGTCCTCCAGCCGACTTGTCTCCAAGGGTCTATTGCTGACTCGGGCAATGTATGGTCGTTCTCCTGTGAGTCTAGATTTTCTAATCCGACGCATAACTGATTATTAATTGTGACGTTCAGGGCCTAATAATGACGATAGAACACTCAAATACCGTCGAGATTCAATATATCGTCCTTCAGCCGACTTGTCTCCAAGGGTCTATTGCTGCCTCGGGCACCTTATGGTCGTTCTCCTGTGAGTCTAGATTTTCGAAGCCGACGCAGAACTGATAGTTAATTGTAACGTTCAGGGCCTCCTAATGACGATGGAACACTCAAATTGCGTCGAGATTCAATACATCGGCCTCCAGCCGACTTGTCTCCAAGGATCTATTGCTGCCTCGGGCACCATATGGTCGTTCTCCTGTGAGGTTTACTAATCCGACGCAAAACTGATTGTTAATTGTAAGTTCAGGGCCTCCTGATGGCGATGGAACACTCAAATTGCGTCGAGATTCAATACATCGTCCTTCAGCCGACTTGTCTAGAAAGGGTCTATTGCAGCTTCGAGCACCTTACGGTCTTTCTCCTGTGAGTCTAGATTTTCTAATCCGACGCAGAACTCATAGTTAATTGTAACGTTCATGGCCACCTAATGACGATGGAACACTCAAATTGCGTCGAGATTCAATACATAGGCATCCAGCCGACTTGTCTCCAATGGTCTGATGCTGCCTCGGGCACCATACGGTTGTTCTCCTGTGAGTTTAGATTTACTAATCCGACGCAAAACTGATTGTTAATTGTAACCTTCAGGGCCTCCTAATGACGATGGAACACTCAAATTGCGTCGCGATCCGATGCATCGTCTTCCAGCCGACTTGTCTCCAAGCGTCTATTGCTGCCTCGGGCAATATATGGTCGTTCTTCAGTGAGTCTTGATTTTCTAATCCGACGCAAAACATTATTAATTGTAACGTTCAGGGCCTAATAATGACGATGGAACACTCGCGTCGAGATTCAATATATCGTCCTCCAGCCGACTTGTATATAAGGGGATATTGCTGTCTCGGGCACCATATGTTCCTTCTCCTGTGAGTAGATTTTCGAATCCGACGCTAAACTGATAGTTAATTGCAACGTTCAGGGCCACCTAATGACGATGGAACACTCAAATTGCGTCGAGATTCAATACATCGGCCTCCAGCCGACTTGTCTCCAAGGGGATATTGCTGTTTCGGGCACCATATGAACCATCTCCTGTGAGTCTAGATTTTCGAATCCGACGCAAAAATGATAGTGAATTGTAACGTTCAGCACCTCCTAATGACGTTAGAACACTCAAATTGCGTCCAGATACAATACATCGTCCTCCAGCCGACTTGTCTCCAAGCGTCTATTGCTGCCTCGGGCAATATATGGTCGTTCTCCTGTGAGTCTAGATTTTCTAATCCGACGCAAAACATTATTAATTGTAACGTTCAGGGCCTAATAATGACTATGGAACACTCAAATTGCATCGAGATTGAATATATCGTCCTCCGGCCGACTTGTATCCAGGGGATATTGCTGTCTCGGGCACCATATGATCCTTCTCCTGTGAGTAGATTTTCGAATCCGACGCTAAACTGATAGTTAATTGAAACGCTCAGGGCCTCCTAATGACGATGGAACACTCAAATACCGTCGAGATTCAATACATCGTCCTTCTGCCGACTTGTCTCCAAGGGTCTAATGCTGCCTCGGGCACCTTATGGTCGTCTCCTGTGAGTCCAGATTTTCGAATCCGACGCAGAACTGATAGTTAATTGCAACGTTCAGGGCCTCCTAACTACGATGGAACACTCAAATTGCGTCGAGATTCAATACATCGTCCTTCAGCCGACTTGTCTAGATAGGGTCTATTGCAGCCTCGAGCACCTTATGGTCGTTCTCCTGTGAGTTTAGATTTTCTAATCCGACGCAAAACAGATAGTTAATTGTAACGTTCAGGGCCTCCTAATGACGATGGAACACTCAAATTGCGTCGAGATTCAATACATCGTCCTCCAGCCGACTTGTATATAAGGGGATATTGCTGTCTCGGGCACCATATGGTCCGTCTCCTGTGAGTCTAGATTTTCAAATCCGACGCAGAACTGATAGTTAATTGTAGCCTTCAGGGCCTCCTAATGACGATGGAATACTCAAATTGCGTCGAGATTCAATACATCGTCCTGCAGCGGACAGGTCTCCAAGGGGATATTGCTGTCTCGGGCACGATATGAACCTTCTCCTGTGAGTCTAGATTTTCGAATCCGACGCAAAAATGATAGTGAATTGTAACGTTCAGCACTTCCTAATGACGTTAGAACACTCAAACTGCGCGAGATACAATACATCGTCCTCCAGCCGACTTGTCTCCAAGGCTCTATTCGAGCCTCGGGCACCTTATGTTCGTTCTCCTGTGAGTCTAGATTTTCGAATCCGACGCCAAAATTATAGTTAATTGTAACGTTCATGTCCTCCTAATGACGATGGAACACTCAAATTGCGTCGAGAGTCAATACATCGACCTCCAACCGTCTTCTCTACAAGGGGATATTGCTGCCTCGGGCTCCATGTGGTTCCTCTCCTGTGAGTCGGGATTTTCGAATCAGACGCGAAACTGATAGTTAATTGTAACGTTCAGGGCCTCCTAATGACGATGGAGCTTTCAAATTGCATCGTGATTCAATACATCGTCCAGCAGCGGACTGGTCCCCAAGGGGATATGGCTGCCTCGCTCACCTTATGGTCCGTCTCCAGTGAGTCGGGATTTTCGAATACGACGAAAAACTGATAGTTAATTGTAACATTCAGGGCCTTCTAATGACGATGGAACACTCAAATTGCGTCTCGATTCAATACATCGTCCTCCAGCGGACTGGTGTCCAAGGGAATATTGCTGCCTCGGGCGCCTTATGTTCGTTCTCCTGTGAGTCTAGATTTTCGAATCCGACGCAAAATTTATAGTTAATTGTAACGTTCATGTACTCCTAATGACGATGGAACACTCAAATTGCGTCGAGATTCAATACATCGGCCTCCAGCCGACTTGTCTCCAATGGTCTGATGCTGCCTCGGGCACAATATGGTCGTTCCCCTGTGAGTCTAGATTTTCTAATCCGACGCGAAACATAGTTAATTGTAACGTTCAGGGCCTTCTAATGACGATGGAACACTCAAATTGCGTCGCGATCCAATACAAAGTCCTTCAGCCGACTTGTCTCCAAGGGGATATTGCTGTCTCGGGCACCATATGAACCTTCTCCTGTGAGTCTAGATTTTCGAATCCGACGCAAAAATGATAGTTAATTGTAACGTTCAGCGCCGACTAATGACGTTAGAACACTCAAATTGCGTCGAGATACAATACATCGTCCTCCAGCCGACTTGTCTAGAAGTGGATATTGCTGCCTCGGGCACCAAATGGTCCGTCTCCTGTGAGTCTACATTTTTGAATCCGACGCGAAACTGATAGTTAATTGTAAAGTTCAGGGCCTCCTAATGACGATGGATCAGTCAAATTGCGTCGAGAGTCAATACATCGACCTCCAACCGTCTTGTCTACAAGGGGATATTGCTGCCTCGGGCTCCATGTGGTTCGTCTCCTGTGAGTCGGGATTTTCGAATCAGACGCGAAACTGATAGTTAATTGTAACGTTCAGGGCCTCCTAATGACGATGGAGCTTTCAAATTGCATCGCGATTCAATACATCGTCCAGCAGCGGACTGGTCCCCAAGGTGATATAGCTGCCTCGCTCATCTTATGGTCCGTCTCCAGTGAGTCGGGATTTTCGAATACGACGAAAAACTGATAGTTAATTGTAACATTCAGGGCCTCCTAATGACGATGGAACACTCAAATTGCGTCGCCATCCATTACATCGTCCTCCAGCCGACTTGTCTCCAAGGGGATATTGCTGTCTCGGGCACCATAAGATCCTTCTCCTGTGTGTCTAGATTTTCGAATCCGACGCAAAAATGATAGTTTATTGTAACGTTCAGCGCATCCTAATGACGATGGAACACTCAAATTGCGTCGAGATTCAATACATAGGCCTCCAGCCGACTTCTCTGCAATGGTCTGATGCTGCCTCGGGCACCATACGGTTGTTCTCTTATGAGTCTAGATTTACTAATCCGACGCAAAACTGATTGTTAATTGCAACGTTCAGGGCCTCCTAATGACGATGGAACACTCAAATTGCGTCGAGATTCAATACATCGTCCTCCAGTCGACTTGTCTCCAAGGGTCTATTGCTGCCTCGGGCACCTTATGTTCGTTTTCCTGTGAGTCTAGATTTTCGAATCCGACGCAAAAATGATAGTTAATTGTAACGTTCATGTCCTCCTAATGAAGATGGATCACTCATATTGCGTCGAGATTCAATACATCGGCCTCCAGCCGACTTGTCTCCAATGGTCTGATGCTGCCTCGGGCAGCTTATGGTCGTACTGCTGTGAGTCTAGATTTTCGAATCCGACGCATAACTGATAGTTTATTGTAACGTTCAGCGCCTCCTAGTTACGATGGAACACTCAAATTGCGTCGCGATCCAATACTTCATCCTTCTGCCGACTTGACTTCAAGGGTCTTTTGCTGCCTCGGGCACCTTATGATCGTTCTCTTGTGAGTCTAGATTTTCGAACCCGACGCAAAACTGATAGTTAATTGTAAATTTCACCGCCACCTAATGACGATGGAACATTCAAATTGCGTCGAGATTCAATACATCGGCCTCCAGCCGACCTGTCTCCAAGGGTCTATTGCTGCCTCGGGCACCATATGGTCGTTCTCCTGTGAGTCTAGATTTACTAATCCGACGCAAAACTGATTGGCCTCCTAATGACGATGGAACACTCAAATTGCGTCGAGATTCAGTACATCGGCCTTCAGCCGACTTGTCTCCAAGGGGATATTGCTGTCTCGGTCACCATATGATCCTTCTCCTGTGAGTCTAGATTTTCGAATCCGACCCAAAAATGATAGTTAATTGTAACGTTCAGGGCCTCCTAATGATGTTAGAACACTCAAATTGCGTCGAGATACAATACATCGTCCTCCAGCCGACTTGTATCCAAGGGGATATTGCTGACTCGGGCACCATAAGATCCTTCTCCTGTGAGTAGATTTTCGAATCCGACGCAAAAATGATAGTTAATTGTAACGTTCAGCGCATCCTAATGACGATGGAACACTCAAATTGCGTCGAGATTCAATACATAGGCCTCCAGCCGACTTCTCTCCAAAGGTCTGATGCTGCCTCGGGCACCATACGGTTGTTCTCCTATGAGTCTAGATTTACTAATCCGACGCAAAACTGATTGTTAATTGCAACGTTCAGGGCCTCCTAATGACGATGGAACACTCAAATTGCGTCGAGATTCAATACATCGGCCTCCAGCCGACCTAACTCCAATGGGATATTGCTGCCTCGGGCACCATATGGTCCGTCTCCTGTGTCTAGATTTTCGAATCCGACGCAGAACTGATAGTTAATTGTAGCCTTCAGGGCATCCTAATGACGTTGGAACACTCAAATTGGGTCGAGATTCTATACATCGTCCTCCAGCCGACTTGTCTCCAAGGGGATATTGCTGTTTCGGGCACCATATGAACCTTCTTCTGTGAGTCTAGATTTTCGAATCCGACGCAAAAATGATAGTTAATTGTAACGTTCAGAGCATCCTAATGACGATGGAACACTCAAATTGTGTCGAGAGTCAATACATCGTCCTCCAGCCGACTTGTCTCCTAGGGTCTATTGCTGCCTCGGGCACCTTATGGTCGTTCTCCTGTGAGTCAAGATTTTCTAATCCGACGCAAAACTGATAGTTAATTGTAACGTTCAGGGCCTTCTAATGACGATGGAACACTCAAATTGCGTCTCGATTCAATACATCGTCCTCCAGTCGACTTGTATCCAAGGGGATATTG
This sequence comes from Schistocerca serialis cubense, assembly GCF_023864345.2. NCBI lineage: Eukaryota > Metazoa > Arthropoda > Insecta > Orthoptera > Acrididae > Schistocerca > Schistocerca serialis. The sequence continues at coordinate 4,605,208 of NC_064645.1, forward strand.
CTGACTCGGGCACCATAAGATCCTTCTCCTGTGAGTAGATTTTCGAATCCGACGCAAAAATGATAGTTAATTGTAACGTTCAGCGCATCCTAATGACGATGGAACACTCAAATTGCGTCGAGATTCAATACATCGGCCTCCAGTCGACTTGTCTCCAAGGGGATATTGCTGTCTCGGGCACCATATGATCCTTCTCCTGTGAGTCTAGATTTTCGAATCCGACGCAAAAATGATAGTGAATTGTAACGTTCAGCGCCTCCTAATGATGTTAGAACACTCAAATTGCGTCGAGATACAATACATCGTCCTCCAGCCGACTTGTATCCAAGGGGATATTGCTGACTCGGGCACCATAAGATCCTTCTCCTGTGAGTAGATTTTCGAATCCGACGCAAAAATGATAGTTAATTGTAACGTTCAGCGCATCCTAATGACGATGGAACACTCAAATTGCGTCGAGATTCAATACATAGGCCTCCAGCCGACTTCTCTCCAATGGTCTGATGCTGCCTCGGGCACCATACGGTTGTTCTCCTATGAGTCTAGATTTACTAATCCGACGCAAACTGATTGTTAATTGCAACGTTCAGGGCCTCCTAATGACGATGGAACACTCAAATTGCGTCGAGATTCAATACATCGGCCTCCAGCCGACCTAACTCCAATGGGATATTGCTGCCTCGGGCACCATATGGTCCGTCTCCTGTGTCTAGATTTTCGAATCCGACGCAGAACTGATAGTTAATTGTAGCCTTCAGGGCATCCTAATGACGTTGGAACACTCAAATTGGGTCGTGATTCTATACATCGTCCTCCAGCCGACATGTCTACAAGCGTCTATTGCTGCCTCGGACACCTGAAGATCGTTCTCCTGTGAGGCTACATTTTCGAACCTGACGCAAAACTCATAGTTAATTGTAACGTTCAGGGCCACCTAATGACGATGGAACACTCAAATTGCGTCGAGATTCAATACATCGGCCTCCAGCCGACTTGTCTCCAAGGGGATATTGCTGTTTCGGGCACCATATGAACCTTCTCCTGTGAGTCTAGATTTTCGAATCGGACGCAAAAATGATAGTGAAATGTAACGTTCAGCACCTCCTAATGACGTTAGAACACTCCAATTGCGTCGAGACACAATACATTGTCCTCCAGGCGACTTGTCTAGATGGGGATATTGCTGCCTCGGGCACCAAATGGTCCGTCTCCTATGAGTCTAGATTTTTTAATCCGACGCGAAACTGATAGTTAATTGTAACGTTCAGGGCCTCCTGATGACGATGGAACACTCAAATTGCGTCGAGAGTCAATACATCGACCTCCAGCCGACATGTCTACAGGCGTCTATTGCTGCCTCGGACACCTTAAGATCGTACTCCTGTGAGGCTAGATTTTCGAACCTGACGCAAACCTCATAGTTAATTGTAACTTCAGGGCCACCTAATGACGATGGAACACTCAAATTGCGTCGCGATTCAATACATCGGCCTCCAGCCGACTTGTCTCCAATGGTCTGATGCTGCCTCGGGCAGCTTATGGTCGTACTGCTGTGAGTCTAGATTTTCGAATCCGACGCATAACTGATAGTTTATTGTAACGTTCAGCGCCTCCTAGTTACCATGGAACATTCAAATTGCGTCGCGATCCAATACTTCATCCTTCTGCCGACTTGACTTCAAGGGTCTTTTGCTGCCTCGGGCACCTTATGATCGTTCTCTTGTGAGTCTAGATTTTCGAACCCGACGCAAAACTGATAGTTAATTGTAAATTTCAGCGCCACCTAATGACGATGGAACATTCAAATTGCGTCGAGATTCAATACATCGGCCTCCAGCCGACCTGTCTCCAAGGGTCTATTGCTGCCTCGGGCACCATATGGTCGTTCTCCTGTGAGTCTAGATTTACTAATCCGACGCAAAACTGATTGGCCTCCTATTGACGATGGAACACTCAAATTGCGTCGAGATTCAGTACATCGGCCTTCAGCCGACTTGTCTCCAAGGGGATATTGCTGTCTCGGTCACCATATGATCCTTCTCCTGTGAGTCTAGATTTTCGAATCCGACGCAAAAATGATAGTGAATTGTAACGTTCAGCGCCTCCTAATGATGTTAGAACACTCAAATTGCGTCGAGATACTATACATCGTCCTCCAGCCGACTTGTATTCAAGGGGATATTGCTGACTCGGGCACCATATGATCCTTCTCCTGAGAGTAGATTTTCGAATCCGACGCTAAAATGATAGTTAATTGTAACGTTCAGGGCCTCCTAATGACGATGGAACACACAAGTTGCGTCGCGATTCAATACATCGTCCTCCAGCGAACAGGTCTCCAAGGGGATATTGCTGCCTCGGGCAACTAATGGTCCGTCTCCAGTGACTCTAGATTTTCGAATCCGACGCAAAACTGATAGTTAATTGTAACGTTCAGGGCCTCCTAATGACGAAGGAACACTCAAATTGCGTCGCTTTCGAATACATCGTCCTCCAGCCGACTTGTCTCCATGGGTCTATTGCTGCCTCGGGCACTTTATGATCGTTCTCCTGAGAGACTAGATTTTCTAATCCGACGCTAAACTGATTGTTAATTGTAACGTTCAGGGCCTCCTAATGACAATGGAACACTCAAATTGCGTCGAGATTCAATACATCGTCCTTCAGCCGAGTCTTCTCCAAGGGTCTATTGCTGACTCAGGCTATATATGGTCGTTCTCCTGTGAGTCTGGATTTTCTAATCCGACGCAAAACTGATTATTAATTGTAACGTTCAGGGCCTAATAATGACGATGGAACACTCAAATACCGTCGAGATTCAATATATCGTCTTTCAGCCGACTTGTCTCCAAGGGTCTATTGCTGCCTCGGGCAACTTATGGTCGTTCTCCTGTGAGCATGATTTTCTAATCCGACGCAAAACTGATAGTTAATTGTAACGTTCAGGGCCTTCTAATGACGATGGAACACTCAAATTGCGTCTCGATTCAATACATCGTCCTCCAGCGGACTGGTGTCCAAGGGGATATTGCTGCCTCGGGCACCTTATGATCGTTCTCTTGTGAGTCTATATTTTCGAACCCGACGCAAAACTGATAGTTAATTGTAACGTTCAGTGCCACCTAATGACGTTAGAACACTCAAATTGCGTCGAGATACAATATATTTTCCTCCAGCCGACTTGTCTAGAAGGGGATATTGCTGCCTCGGGCACCAAATGGTCTGTCTCCTGTGAGTCTAGATGTTTCAATCCGACGCGAAACTGATAGTTAATTGTAAAGTTCAGGGCCTCCTAATGACGATGGAACAGTCAAATAGCGTCGAGAGTCAATACATCGACCTGTAGCCGTCTTGTCTACAAGGGGATATTGCTGCCTGGGGCTCCATGTGGTTCGTCTCCTTTGAGTCGGGATTTTCGAATCCGACGTAGAACTGATAGTTAATTGTAACGTTCAGGGCCTCCTAATGACGAAGGAACACTCAAATTGCGTCGCGATCGAATACATCGTCCTCCAGCCGACTTGTCTCCATGGGTCTATTGCTGCCTCGGGCACTTTATGATCGTTCTCCTGTGAGACTAGATTTTCTAATCCGACGCTAAACTGATTGTTAATTGTAACGTTCAGGGCCTCCTAATGACAATGGAACACTCAAATTGCGTCGAGATTCAATACATCGTCCTTCAGCCGAGTCTTCTCCAAGGGTCTATTGCTGCCTCGGGCACCTTATCGTCGTTCTCCTGTGAGTCTAGAGTTTCGAATCCGACGCAGAACTGATAGATAATTATAGCCTTCAGGGCCTCGTAATGACGATGGAGCACTCAAATTGCGTCGCGATTCAATACATCGTCTTCCAGCAGACTGGTCTCCAAGGGGATAATGCTGCCTCGGGCACCTTATGGTCCATCTCCAGTAAGTCCAGATTTTCGAATCCGACGCAAAACTGATAGTTAATTGTAACGTTCAGGGCCTTCTAATCACGATGGAATACTCAAATTGCGTGGCGATCCAATACATCGTCCTTCTGCCGACTTGACTTCAAGGGTCTTTTGCTGCCTCAGCCACCTTATGATCGTTCTCTTGTGAGTCTAAATTTTCGAACCAGTCGCAAAAATTATAGTTAATTGTAACGTTCATGTCCTCCTAATGACGATGGAACACTCAAATTGCGTCGAGATTCAATACATCGGCCTCCAGCCGACTTGTCTCCAATGGTCTGATGCTGCCTCGGGCAGCTTATGGTCGTTCTCTTGTGAGTCTAGATTGTCGAATCCGACGCATAACTGATAGTTTATTGTAACGTTCAGCGCCTCCTAGTTACGTTGGAACACTCAAATTGCGTCGCGATCCAATACATCGTCCAGCAGGGGACTGGTCCCCAAGGGGATATTGCTGCCTGGCTCACCTTATGGTCCGTCTCCAGTGAGTCGGGATTTTCGAATACGACGAAAAACTGATGGTTAATTTAACATTCAGGGCCTCCTAATGACGATGGAACACTCAAATTGCGTCGAGATTCAAAACATCGTCCTCCGGCTGACTTGTCTCCAAGGGGATATTGCTGCGTCGGGCACCATATGATCCGTCTCCTGTGAGTTGCGCCCGAGGCAACAATGCACCCTTGGAGACAAGTCGGCTGGAGGACGATGTGTTGAATCTCGACGTAATTTGAGTGAGCCATCGTCATTAGGTGGCCCGGAAACGTTACAATTAACTATCAGATTTGCGTCGGATTCGATAATCTAGACTCACAGGAGAACGACCAAAAGGCGCGCGAGGCAACAATAGACCCTTGTAACAAGTCGGCTGGAGGACGATGTATTGGATCACGACGCAATTTGAGTGTTCCATCGTCATTAGGAGGCCCAGAACGTTACAATTAACTATCAGTTTCACGTCGAATTCGAAAATCTAGACTCACAGGAGACGGACCATCTGGTGCCCGAGGCAGCAATATTCCTCTGCAGACAAGTCGGCTGGAGGACGATGTATTCTCTCTCGACGCAATTTGAGTGTTCCATCGTCATTAGGAGCCCCTGAACGTTGCAATTAACTATCAGTTATGCGTCGGATTCGAATATCTAGACTCACTGGAGTACGACAAAAAGGCGCCCGAGGCAACAATAGACCCTTGGAGACAAGTCGGCTGGAGGACGATGTATTGAATCGCGACCTAATTGAATATTCCATCGTCATTAGGAGGCCTTGAATGTTACAATTAAGTATGAGTTTTGCGTCGGATTCGATAATCTAGATCCACAGGAGAACGACCATAAGGTGCCCGAGGCAGCAATAGACCCTTGGGGCCAAGTCAGCTGGAGGGCGATGTATTGAATCGCGGCGTAATTTAAGTGTTCCACCGTCATTAGGAGGCCCTGAACGTTACAATAAACTATCAGTATCCCGTCGCATTCGAAAATCTCGACTCACAAGAGACGGACCGTATGGTACCCAAGGCAGCAATATCCCCTTGAAGACAAGTCGGCTGGAGGATGATGTATTGAATCTCGACGCAATTTGAGTGTTCCATCGCCATTAGGTGGCCTTGAACGTTACAATTAACTATCAGTTATGCGTCGGATTCGTAAATGTAGATTCACAGGTGAACGAATACAAGGTGCCCGCGGGAGCAATAGACCCTTCGAGACAAGTCGGCTGGTGGCCGATGTATTGGATCGCGACGCAATTTGAGTGTTCCTTCGTCATTAGGAGGCCCTGAACGTTACAATTAACTATCAGTTTTGCGTCGGATTCGAAAATCTAGAGTCACTGGAGACGGACCATTAGTTGCCCGAGGCAGCAATATCCCCTTGGAGACCTGTACGCTCGAGGACAATGTATTGAATCGCGACGCAACTTGAGTGTTCCATCGTCATTAGGAGGCCCTGAACGTTACAATTAACTATCAGTTCTGCGTTGGATTCGAAAATCCCGACTCAAAGGAGACGAACCACATGGAGCCCGAGGCAGCAATATCCCCTTGTAGACAAGACGGCTACAGGTCGATGTATTGACTCTCGACGCAATTTGACTTTTCCATTGTCATTAGGAGGCCCTGAACGTTACAATTAACTATCAGTTTCGCGTCGGATTCAAAAATCTAGACTAACAGGAGACGGACCATTTGGTGCCCGAGGCAGCAATATCCCTTCTAGACAAGTCGGCTGGAGGAAGATGTATTGTATCTCGACGCAATTTGAGTGTTCTAACGTCATTAGGTGGCACTGAACGTTACAATTAACTATCAGTTTTGCGTCGGGTTCGAAAATATAGACTCACAGGAGAACGATCATAAAGTGCCCGAGGCAGCAATATCCCCTTGGTCACCAGTCCGCTGGAGGACGATGTATTGAATCTCGACGCAATTTGAGTGTTCCATCGTCATTAGGTGGCCCTGAACTTTACAATTAACTATGAGTTTTGCGTCAGGTTCGAAAATCTAGACTCACAAGAGAACGATCATAAGGTGGCTGAGGCAGCAAAAGACCCTTGAAGTCAAGTCGGCAGAAGGACGATGTATTGGATCGCGACGCAATTTGAGTGTTCCATCGTCATTAGAAGGCCCTGAACGTTACAATTAACTATCAGTTTTGCGTCGGATTCGAAAATGTAGACTTACTGGAGACGGACCATAAGGTGCCCGAGGCAGCATTATCCCCTTGGAGACCAGTCTGCTGGAGGACGATGTATTGAATCGCGACGCAATGTGAGTGCTCCATCGTCATTACGAGGCCCTGAAGGCTATAATTAACTATAAGTTCTGCGTCGGATTCGAAACTCTAGACTCACAGGAGAACGACGATAAGGTGCGCGAGGCAGCAATAGACCCTTGGAGAAGACTCGGCTGAAGGACGATGTATTGAATCTCGACGCAATTTGAGTGTTCCATTGTCATTAGGAGGCCCTGAACGTTACAATTAACAATCAGTTTAGCGTCGGATTAGAAAATCTAGTCTCACAGGAGAACGATCATAAAGTGCCCGAGGCAGCAATAGACCCATGGAGACAAGTCGGCTGGAGGACGATGTATTCGATCGCGACGCAATTTGAGTGTTCCTTCGTCATTAGGAGGCCCTGAACGTTACAATTAACTATCAGTTTTGCGTCGGATTCGAAAATCTAGAGTCACTGGAGACGGACCATTAGTTGCCCGAGGCAGCAATATCCCCTTGGAGACCTGTACGCTGGAGGACGATGCATTGAATCGCGACGCAACTTGAGTGTTCCATCGTCATTAGGAGGCCCTGAACGTTACAATTAACTATCAGTTCTGCGTCGGATTCGAAAATCCCGACTCAAAGGAGACGAACCACATGGAGCCCGAGGCAGCAATATCCCCTTGTAGACAAGACGGCTACAGGTCGATGTATTGACTCTCGACGCAATTTGACTGTTCCATCGTCATTAGGAGGCCCTGAACGTTACAATTACATATCAGTTTTGCGTCGGTTTCGAAAATCTAGAGTCACTGGAGACGTACCATTAGTTGCCCGAGGCAGCAATATCCCCTTGGAGACCTGTACGCTGGAGGACGATGTATTGAATCGCGACGCAACTTGAGTGTTCCATCGTCATTAGGAGGCCCTGAACGTTACAATTAACTATCAGTTCTGCGTCGGATTCGAAAATCCCGACTCAAAGGAGACGAACCACATGGAGCCCGAGGCAGCAATATCCCCTTCTAGACAAGTCGGCTGGAGGAAGATGTATTGTATCTCGACGCAATTTGAGTGTTCTAACGTCATTAGGTGGCACTGAACGTTACAATTAACTATCAGTTTTGCGTCGGGTTCGAAAATATAGACTCACAGGAGAACGATCATAAGATGCCCGAGGCAGCAGTATCCCCTTGGACACCAGTCCGCTGGAGGACGATGTATTGAATCGAGACGCAATTTGAGTGTTCCATCGTCATTAGAAGGCCCTGAACGTTTCAATTAACTATCAGTTTTGCGTCGGATTAGAAAATCTTGCTCACAGGAGAACGACCATGAGGTGCCCGAGGTAGCAATAGACCCTTGGAGACAAGTCGGCTGAAAGACGATATATTGAATCTCGACGGTATTTGAGTGTTCCATCGTCATTATTAGGCCCTGAACGTTACAATTAATAATCAGTTTTGCGTCGGATTAGAAAATCTAGACTCACAGGAGAACGATCAAATATAGCCCGAGTCAGCAATAGACCCTTGGAGACAAGTCGGCTGGAGGACGATGTATTGGATCGCGACGCAATTTGAGTGTTCCATCGTCATTAGGATGCGCTGAACGTTACAATTAACTATCATTTTAGCGTCGCATTTGAAAATCTACTCACAGGAGAAGGATCATATGGTGCCCGAGTCAGCAATATCCCCTTGGATACAAGTCGGCTGGAGGACGATGTATAGTATCTCGACGCAGTTTGAGTGTTCTAACATCATTAGGAGGCGCTGAACGTTACAATTCACTAACATTTTTGCGTCGGATTCGAAAATCTAGACTCACAGGAGAAGGATCATATGGTGACCGAGACAGCAATATCCCCTTGGAGACAAGTCGGCTGAAGGCCGATTTACTGAATCTCGACGCAATTTGAGTGTTCCATCGTCATTAGGAGGCCCTGAACTTACAATTAACAATGAGTTTTGCGTCGGATTAGTTAATCTAGACTCACAGGAGAACGACCATATGGTGCCCGAGGCAGCAATAGACCCTTGGAGACAGGTCGGCTGGAGACCGATGTATTGAATCTCAAAGCAATTTGAATGTTCCATCGTCATTAGGTGGGGCTGAAATTTACAATTAACTATCAGTTTTACGTCGGGTTCGAAAATCTAGACTCACAAGAGAACGATCATAAGGTGCCCGAGGCAGCAAAAGACACTTGAGGTCAAGTCGGCAGAAGGACGAAGTATAGGATCGCGAAGCAATTTGAGTGTTCCATCGTAACTAGGAGGCGCTGAAGGTTACAATAAACTATCAGTTATGCGTCGGATTCGAAAATCTAGACTCACAGCAGTACGACCATAAGCTGCCCGAGGCAGCATCAGACCATTGGAGACAAGTCGGCTGGAGGCCGATGTATTGAATCGCGACGCAATTTGAGTGTTCCATCGTCATTAGGTGGCCCTGAAGTTACAATTAACTATCATTTTTGCGTCGGATTTGAAAATCTACTCACAGGAGAAGGATCTTATGGTGCCCGAGTCAGCAATATCCCCTTGGATACAAGTCGGGTGGAGGACGATGTATTGTATCTCGACGCAATTTGAGTGTTCTAACATCATTAGGAGGCGCTGAACGTTACAATTCACTATCATTTTTGCGTCGGATTCGAAAATCTAGACTCACAGGAGACGGACCATTTGGTGCCCGAGGCAGCAATATCCCCTTCTACACAAGTCGCCTGGAGGACAATGTATTGTGTCTCGACGCAATTGGAGTGTTCTAACGTCATTAGGGGGTGCTGAACGTTACAATTCACTATCATTTTTGCGTCGGATTCGAAAATCTAGACTCACAGGAGAAGGTTCATATGGTGCCCGAAACAGCAATATCCCCTTGGAGACAAGTCGGCTGGAGGCCGATGTATTGAATCTCGACGCAATTTGAGTGTTCCATCGTCATTAGGTGGCCTTGAACGTTACAATTAACTATGAGTTTTGCGTCAGGTTCGAAAATGTAGCCTCACAGGAGAACGATCTTAAGGTGTCCGAGGCAACAATAGACGCTTGTAGACATGTCGGCTGGAGGACGATGTATAGAATCTCGACCCAATTTGAGTGTTCCAACGTCATTAGGAGGCCCTGAAGGCTACAATTAACTATCAGTTCTGCGTTGGATTCGAAAATCTAGACACAGGAGACGGACCATATGGTGCCCGAGGCAGCAATATCCCATTGGAGTTAGTTCGGCTGGAGGCCGATGTATTGAATCTCGACGCAATTTGAGAGTTCCATCGTCATTAGGAGGCCCTGAACGTTGCAATTAACAATCAGATTTGCGTCGGATTAGTAAATCTAGACTCATAGGAGAACAACCGTATGGTGCCCGAGGCAGCATCAGACCATTGGAGAGAAGTCGGCTGGAGGCCTATGTATTGAATCTCGACGCAATTTGAGTGTTCCATCGTCATTAGGATGCCCTGAACGTTACAATTAACTATCATTTTTGCGTCGGATTCGAAAATCTACTCACAGGAGAAGGATCTTATGGTGCCCGAGTCGGCAATATCCCCTTGGATACAAGTCGGCTGGAGGACGATGTATTGTATCTCGACGCAATTTGAGTGTTCTAACATCATTAGGAGGCGCTGAACGTTACAATTCACTATCATTTTTGCGTCGGATTCGAAAATCTAGACTCACAGGAGAAAGATCATATGGTGCCCGATACAGCAATTTCCCCTTGGAGACAAGTCGACTGGAGGCCGATGTATTGAATCTCGACTCAATTTGAGTGTTCCATCGTCATTAGGTGGCCATGAACGTTACAATTAACTATGAGTTTTGCGTCAGGTTCGAAAATCTAGCCTCACAGGAGAACGATCATAAGGTGCCCGAGGCAGCAATAGACGCTTGGAGACAAGTCGGCTGGAGGACGATGTAATGGATGGCGACGCAATTTGAGTGTTCCATCGTCATTAGGAGGCCCTGAACGTTACAAATAACTATCAGTTTCATGTCTGATTCGAAAATCCCGACACACAGGAGACGACCCACATGGAGCCCGAGGCAGCAATATCCCCTTGTAGACAAGACGGTTAGAGGTCGATGTATTGACTCTCGACGCAATTTGACTGTTCCATCGTCATTAGGAGGCCCTGAACGTTACAATTAACTATCAGTTTTGCGTCGTGTTCGAAAATATAGACTCACAGGACAACGATCATTAGGTGCCCGAGGCAGCAAAAGACCCTTGACGTCAAGTCGTCAGAAGGACGATGTATTGGATCGCGACGCAATTTGAGTGTTCCATCGTCATTAGAAGGCCCTGAAGGTTACAATTAACTATGTTTCGCGTCGGATTAGAACATCTAGACTCGCAGCGGAACGACCATATGGTGCCCGAGGCAGCATCAGACCATTGGAGACAAGTCGGCTGGAGGCCGATGTATTGAATCTCGACGCAATTTGAGTGTTCCATCGGCATTAGTAGGACATGAACGTTACAATTAACTATAATTTTTGCGTCGGATTCGAAAATCTAGACTCACAGGAGAACGAACATAAGGTGCCCGAGGCAGCAATATCCCCTTGGACACCAGTCCGCTGGAGGACGATGTATTGAATCGAGACGCAATTTGAGTGTTCCATCGTCATTAGAAGGCCCTGAGCGTTACAATTAACTATCAGTTTTGCGTCGGATTAGAAAATCTTGACTCACAGGAGCACGACCATAAGGTGCCCGAGGCAGCAATAGACCCTTTTAGACAAGTCGGCTGAAAGACGATATATTGAATATCGACGGTATTTGAGTGATCCATCGTCATTATTAGGCCCTGAACGTTACAATTAATAATCAGTTTTGCGTCGGATTAGAAAATCTAGACTCACAGGAGAACGACCATATATAGCCCGTGTCAGCAATAGACCCTTGGAGACAAGTCAGCTGGAGGACGATGTATTGGATCGCGACGCAATTTGAGTGTTCCATCGTCATTAGGATGCGCTGAACGTTACAATTAACTATCATTTTAGTGTCGGATTCGAAAATCTAGAGTCACTGGAGACGGACCATTAGTTGCCCGAGGCAGCAATATCCCCTTGGAGACCTGTACGCTGGAGGACGATGTATTGAATCGCGACGCAACTTGAGTGTTCCATCGTCATTAGGAGGCCCTGAACGTTACAATTAACTACCAGTTCTGCGTCGGATTCGAAAATCCCGACTCAAAGGAGACGAACCACATGGAGCCCGAGGCAGCAATATCCCCTTGTAGACAAGACGACTACAGGTCGATGTATTGACTCTCGACGCAGTTTGACTGTTCCATCGTCATTAGGAGGCCCTGAACGTTACAATTAACTATCAGTTTCGCGTCGGATTCAAAAATCTAGACTCACAGGAGACGGACAATCTGGTGCCCGAGGCAGCAATATCCCCTTCTAGACAATTCGGCTGGAGGAAGATGTATTGTATCTCGACGCAATTTGAGTGTTCCATCGTCATTAGGAGGCCCTGAACGTTACAATTAACTATCAGTTCTGCGTCGGCTTCGAAAATCTAAACTTACAGGAGAACGACCTTAAGGTGCCCGAGTCAGCAATAGACCTTTGGAGACAAGTCGGCTGGAGGACGATGTATTGGTTCGCGACGCAATTTGAGTGTTCCATCGTCATTAGGATGCGCTGAACGTTACAATTAACTATCATTTTAGCGTCGGATTCGAAAATCTACTCACAGGAGAAGGCTCATATGGTGCCCGAGTCAGCAATATCCCCTTGGATACAAGTCGGCTGGAGGACGATGTATAGTATCTCGACGCAATTTGAGTGTTCTAACATCATTAGGAGGCGCTGAAAGTTACTATTCACTATCATTTTTGAGTCGGATTCGAAAATCTACTCACAGGAGAAGGATCTTATGGAGCCCGAGTCAGCAATATCCCCTTGGATACAAGTCGGCTGGAGGACGATGTATTGTATCTCGACGCAATTTGAGTGTTCTAACATCATTAGGAGGCGCTGAACGTTACAATTCACTATCATTTATGCGTCGGATTCGAAAATCTAGACTCAGGAGAAGGATCATATGGTGCCCGAGACAGCAATATTCCCTTGGAGACAAGTCGGTTGGAGGTCGATGTATTGACTCTCGACGCAATTTGAGTGTTCCATCGTCATTAGGATGCGCTGAACGTTACAATTAACTATCATTTTAGCGTCGCATTTGAAAATCTACTCACAGGAGAAGGATCATATGGTGCCCGAGTCAGCAATATCCCCTTGGATACAAGTCGGCTGGAGGACGATGTATAGTATCTCGACGCAGTTTGAGTGTTCTAACATCATTAGGAGGCGCTGAACGTTACAATTCACTAACATTTTTGCGTCGGATTCGAAAATCTAGACTCACAGGAGAAGGATCATATGGTGACCGAGACAGCAATATCCCCTTGGAGACAAGTCGGCTGAAGGCCGATTTACTGAATCTCGACGCAATTTGAGTGTTCCATCGTCATTAGGAGGCCCTGAACTTACAATTAACAATGAGTTTTGCGTCGGATTAGTTAATCTAGACTCACAGGAGAACGACCATATGGTGCCCGAGGCAGCAATAGACCCTTGGAGACAGGTCGGCTGGAGACCGATGTATTGAATCTCAAAGCAATTTGAATGTTCCATCGTCATTAGGTGGGGCTGAAATTTACAATTAACTATCAGTTTTACGTCGGGTTCGAAAATCTAGACTCACAAGAGAACGATCATAAGGTGCCCGAGGCAGCAAAAGACACTTGAGGTCAAGTCGGCAGAAGGACGAAGTATAGGATCGCGAAGCAATTTGAGTGTTCCATCGTAACTAGGAGGCGCTGAAGGTTACAATAAACTATCAGTTATGCGTCGGATTCGAAAATCTAGACTCACAGCAGTACGACCATAAGCTGCCCGAGGCAGCATCAGACCATTGGAGACAAGTCGGCTGGAGGCCGATGTATTGAATCGCGACGCAATTTGAGTGTTCCATCGTCATTAGGTGGCCCTGAAGTTACAATTAACTATCATTTTTGCGTCGGATTTGAAAATCTACTCACAGGAGAAGGATCTTATGGTGCCCGAGTCAGCAATATCCCCTTGGATACAAGTCGGGTGGAGGACGATGTATTGTATCTCGACGCAATTTGAGTGTTCTAACATCATTAGGAGGCGCTGAACGTTACAATTCACTATCATTTTTGCGTCGGATTCGAAAATCTAGACTCCCAGGAGACGGACCATTTGGTGCCCGAGGCAGCAATATCCCCTTCTACACAAGTCGCCTGGAGGACAATGTATTGTGTCTCGACGCAATTGGAGTGTTCTAACGTCATTAGGGGGTGCTGAACGTTACAATTCACTATCATTTTTGCGTCCGATTCGAAAATCTAGACTCACAGGAGAAGGTTCATATGGTGCCCGAAACAGCAATATCCCCTTGGAGACAAGTCGGCTGGAGGCCGATGTATTGAATCTCGACGCAATTTGAGTGTTCCATCGTCATTAGGTGGCCTTGAACGTTACAATTAACTATGAGTTTTGCGTCAGGTTCGAAAATGTAGCCTCACAGGAGAACGATCTTAAGGTGTCCGAGGCAACAATAGACGCTTGTAGACATGTCGGCTGGAGGACGATGTATAGAATCTCGACCCAATTTGAGTGTTCCAACGTCATTAGGAGGCCCTGAAGGCTACAATTAACTATCAGTTCTGCGTTGGATTCGAAAATCTAGACACAGGAGACGGACCATATGGTGCCCGAGGCAGCAATATCCCATTGGAGTTAGTTCGGCTGGAGGCCGATGTATTGAATCTCGACGCAATTTGAGAGTTCCATCGTCATTAGGAGGCCCTGAACGTTGCAATTAACAATCAGATTTGCGTCGGATTAGTAAATCTAGACTCATAGGAGAACAACCGTATGGTGCCCGAGGCAGCATCAGACCATTGGAGAGAAGTCGGCTGGAGGCCTATGTATTGAATCTCAACGCAATTTGAGTGTTCCATCGTCATTAGGATGCCCTGAACGTTACAATTAACTATCATTTTTGCGTCGGATTCGAAAATCTACTCACAGGAGAAGGATCTTATGGTGCCCGAGTCGGCAATATCCCCTTGGATACAAGTCGGCTGGAGGACGATGTATTGTATCTCGACGCAATTTGAGTGTTCTAACATCATTAGGAGGCGCTGAACGTTACAATTCACTATCATTTTTGCGTCGGATTCGAAAATCTAGACTCACAGGAGAAAGATCATATGGTGCCCGATACAGCAATATCCCCTTGGAGACAAGTCGACTGGAGGCCGATGTATTGAATCTCGACTCAATTTGAGTGTTCCATCGTCATTAGGTGGCCATGAACGTTACAATTAACTATGAGTTTTGCGTCAGGTTCGAAAATCTAGCCTCACAGGAGAACGATCATAAGGTGCCCGAGGCAGCAATAGACGCTTGGAGACAAGTCGGCTGGAGGACGATGTAATGGATGGCGACGCAATTTGAGTGTTCCATCGTCATTAGGAGGCCCTGAATGTTACAATTAACTATCAGTTTTTCGTCGTATTCGAAAATCCCGACTCACTGGAGACCGACCATAAGATGAGCGAGGCAGCTATATCCCCTTGGGGACAAGTCCGCTGCTGGACGATGTATTGAATCGCGATGCAATTTGAAAGCTCCATCGTCATTAGGAGGCCCTGAACGTTACAAATAACTATCAGTTTCATGTCTGATTCGAAAATCCCGACACACAGGAGACGACCCACATGGAGCCCGAGGCAGCAATATCCCCTTGTAGACAAGACGGTTAGAGGTCGATGTATTGACTCTCGACGCAATTTGACTGTTCCATCGTCATTAGGAGGCCCTGAACGTTACAATTAACTATCAGTTTTGCGTCGTGTTCGAAAATATAGACTCACAGGAGAACGATCATTAGGTGCCCGAGGCAGCAAAAGACCCTTGACGTCAAGTCGTCAGAAGGACGATGTATTGGATCGCGACGCAATTTGATTGTTCCATCGTCATTAGAAGGCCCTGAAGGTTACAATTAACTATGTTTCGCGTCGGATTAGAACATCTAGACTCGCAGCGGAACGACCATATGGTGCCCGAGGCAGCATCAGACCATTGGAGACAAGTCGGCTGGAGGCCGATGTATTGAATCTCGACGCAATTTGAGTGTTCCATCGGCATTAGTAGGACATGAACGTTACAATTAACTATAATTTTTGCGTCGGATTCGAAAATCTAGACTCACAGGAGAACGAACATAAGGTGCCCGAGGCAGCAATATCCCCTTGGACACCAGTCCGCTGGAGGACGATGTATTGAATCGAGACGCAATTTGAGTGTTCCATCGTCATTAGAAGGCCCTGAGCGTTACAATTAACTATCAGTTTTGCGTCGGATTAGAAAATCTTGACTCACAGGAGCACGACCATAAGGTGCCCGAGGCAGCAATAGACCCTTTTAGACAAGTCGGCTGAAAGACGATATATTGAATCTCGACGGTATTTGAGTGATCCATCGTCATTATTAGGCCCTGAACGTTACAATTAATAATCAGTTTTGCGTCGGATTAGAAAATCTAGACTCACAGGAGAACGACCATATATAGCCCGTGTCAGCAATAGACCCTTGGAGACAAGTCAGCTGGAGGACGATGTATTGGATCGCGACGCAATTTGAGTGTTCCATCGTCATTAGGATGCGCTGAACGTTACAATTAACTATCATTTTAGTGTCGGATTCGAAAATCTAGAGTCACTGGAGACGGACCATTAGTTGCCCGAGGCAGCAATATCCCCTTGGAGACCTGTACGCTGGAGGACGATGTATTGAATCGCGACGCAACTTGAGTGTTCCATCGTCATTAGGAGGTCCTGAACGTTACAATTAACTACCAGTTCTGCGTCGGATTCGAAAATCCCGACTCAAAGGAGACGAACCACATGGAGCCCGAGGCAGCAATATCCCCTTGTAGACAAGACGACTACAGGTCGATGTATTGACTCTCGACGCAATTTGACTGTTCCATCGTCATTAGGAGGCCCTGAACGTTACAATTAACTATCAGTTTCGCGTCGGATTCAAAAATCTAGACTCACAGAAGACGGACAATCTGGTGCCCGAGGCAGCAATATCCCCTTCTAGACAATTCGGCTGGAGGAAGATGTATTGTATCTCGACGCAATTTGAGTGTTCCATCGTCATTAGGAGGCCCTGAACGTTACAATTAACTATCAGTTCTGCGTCGGCTTCGAAAATCTAAACTTACAGGAGAACGACCTTAAGGTGCCCGAGTCAGCAATAGACCTTTGGAGACAAGTCGGCTGGAGGACGATGTATTGGTTCGCGACGCAATTTAAGTGTTCCATCGTCATTAGGATGCGCTGAACGTTACAATTAACTATCATTTTAGCGTCGGATTCGAAAATCTACTCACAGGAGAAGGCTCATATGGTGCCCGAGTCAGCAATATCCCCTTGGATACAAGTCGGCTGGAGGACGATGTATAGTATCTCGACGCAATTTGAGTGTTCTAACATCATTAGGAGGCGCTGAAAGTTACTATTCACTATCATTTTTGAGTCGGATTCGAAAATCTACTCACAGGAGAAGGATCTTATGGTGCCCGAGTCAGCAATATCCCCTTGGATACAAGTCGGCTGGAGGACGATGTATTGTATCTCGACGCAATTTGAGTGTTCTAACATCATTAGGAGGCGCTGAACGTTACAATTCACTATCATTTTTGCGTCGGATTCGAAAATCTAGACTCAGGAGAAGGATCATATGGTGCCCGAGACAGCAATATTCCCTTGGAGACAAGTCGGTTGGAGGTCGATGTATTGACTCTCGACGCAATTTGAGTGTTCCATCGTCAGTAGGAGGACATGAACGTTACAATTAACTATAATTTTGGCGTCGGATTCGAAAATCTAGACTCACAGGAGAACGAACATAAGGTGCCCGAGGCTCCAATAGACCCTTGGAGACAAGTCGGCTGGATGACGATGTATTGTATCTCGACGCAATTTGAGTGTTCTAACGTCATTAGGAGGTGCTGAACGTTAGAATTCACTATCATTTTTGCGTCGGATTCGAAAATCTAGACTCACAGGAGAAGGTTCATATGGTGCCCGAGACAGCAATATCCCCTTGGAGACAAGTCGGCTGGAGGCCGATGTATTGAATCTCGACGCAATTTGAGTGTTCCATCGTCACTATTAGGCCCTGAACGTTCCAATTAATAATGTTTTGCGTCGGATTAGAAAATCTAGACTCACAGGAGATCGACCATATATTACCCGAGGCAGCAATAGACCCTTGGAGACAAGTCGGCTGGAGGACGATGTATGGGATCGCGACGCAATTTGAGTGTTCCATCGTCATTAGGAGGCCCTGAAGGTTACAATTAATAATCAGTTTTGCGTCGGAGTCGAAAATCTAGACTTACTGGAGACGGACCATATGGTGCCCGAGGCAGGAATATCCCCTTGGAGACCTGTCCGGTCGAGGACGATGTATTGATTCTCGACGCAATTTGAGTGTTCCATCGTCATTAGGAGGCCCTGAAGGCTACAATTAACTATCAGTTCTGCGTCGGATTCGAAAATCTAGACTCACAGGATACGGACCATATGGTGCCCGAGACAGCAATATCCCCTTATATACAAGTCGGCTGGAGGACGATGTATTGAATCTCGACGCAATTTGAGTGTTCCATCGTCATTAGGAGGCCCTGAACGTTGCAATTAACTATCAGTTCTGCGTCGGATTCGAAAATCTAGACTCACAGGAGACGACCATAAGGTGCCCGAGGCAGCATTAGACCCTTGGAGACAAGTCGGCTGAAGGACGATGTATTGAATCTCGACGGTATTTGAGTGTTCCATCGTCATTAGGAGGCCCTGAGCGTTTCAATTAACTATCAGTTTAGCGTCGGATTCGAAAATCTACTCACAGGAGGAGGATCATATGGTGCCCGAGACAGCAATATCCCCTGGATACAAGTCGGCCGGAGGAAGATATATTCAATCTCGATGCAATTTGAGTGTTCCATCGTCATTATTAGGCCCTGAACGTTACAATTAATAATCAGTTTTTCGTCGGATTAGAAAATCTAGACTCACAGGAGAACGACCATAAATTTCCCGAGGCAGCAATAGACCCTTGGAGACAAGTCGGCTGGAGGACGATGTATTGTATCTGGACGCAATTTGAGTGTTCTAACGTCATTGGGAGGTGCTGAACGTTACAATTCACTATCATTTTTGCGTCGGATTCGAAAATCTAGACTCGCAGGAGAAGGTTCATATGGTGCCCGAAACAGCAATATCCCCTTGGAGAAAAGTCGGCTGGAGGCCGATGTATTGAATCTCGACGCAATTTGAGTGTTCCATTTTCATTAGGTGGCCCTGAACGGTACAATTAACTATGAGTTTTGCGTCAGGTTCGAAAATCCAGCCTCACAGGAGAACGATCATAAGGTGCCCGAGGCAGCAATAGACGCTTGGAGACAAGTCGGCTGGAGGACGATGTATAGAATCTCGACCCAATTTGAGTGTTCCAACGTCATTAGGAGGCCCTGAAGGCTACAATTAACTATCAGTTCGGCGTCGGATTCGAAAATCTAGACTCACAGGAGATGGACCATATGGTGCCCGAGGCAGCAATATCCCATTGGAGTTAGGTCGGCTGGAGGCCGATGTATTGAATCTCGACGCAATTTGAGTGTTCCATCGTCATTAGGAGGCCCTGAACGTTGCAATTAACTATCAGTTTAGCGTCGGATTCGAAAATCTACTCACAGGAGAAGGATCATATGGTGCCCAAGACAGCAGGATATAAGTCGGCCGGAGGACGATATATTGAATCTCGACGCGAGTGTTCCATCGTCATTATTAGGCCCTGAACGTTACAATTAATAATGTTTTGCGTCGGATTAGAAAATCTAGACTCACAGGAGAACGACCATATATTGCCCGAGGCAGCAATGGACCCTT
This sequence comes from Schistocerca serialis cubense, assembly GCF_023864345.2. Classification (NCBI taxonomy): domain Eukaryota; kingdom Metazoa; phylum Arthropoda; class Insecta; order Orthoptera; family Acrididae; genus Schistocerca; species Schistocerca serialis. Next base: position 4,624,896 of record NC_064645.1, read on the forward strand.
GGAGACAAGTCGGCTGGAGGACGATGCATCGGATCGCGACGCAATTTGAGTGTTCCATCGTCATTAGGAGGCCCTGAAGGTTACAATTAACAATCAGTTTTGCGTCGAATTGGTAAATCTAGACTCACAGGAGAACAACCGTATGGTGCCCGAGGCAGCATCAGACCATTGGAGACAAGTCGGCTGGATGCCTATGTATTGAATCTCGACGCAATTTGAGTGTTCCATCGTCATTAGGTGGCCATGAACGTTACAATTAACTATGAGTTTTGCGTCAGGTTCGAAAATCCAGTCTCACAGGAGAACGATCATAAGGTGCCCGAGGCAGCAATAGACGCTTGGAGACAAGTCGGCTGGAGGACGATGTAACGGATGGCGACGCAGTTTGAGTGTTCTAACGTCATTAGGAGGCGCTGAACGTTACAATTCACTATCATTTTTGAATCGGATTCGAAAATCTAGACTCACAGGAGAAGGTTCATATGGTGCCCAGGACAGCAATATCCCCTTGGAGACAAGTCGGCTGAAGGACGATGTATTGAATCTCGACTCAATTTGAGTGTTCCATCGTCATTAGGAGGCCCAGAACGATGCAATTAACTATCAGTTCTGCGTCGGATTCGAAAATCTAGACTCACAGGAGACGACCATAAGGTGCCCGAGGCAGCAATAGACCCTTGGAGACAAGTCGGCAGAAGGCGACACATGGTGCCCGAGACAGCAATATCCCCTGGATACAAGTCGGCCGGAGGACGATATATTGAATCTCGACGGTATTTGAGTGTTCCATCGTCATTATTAGGCCCTGAACGTTACAATTAATAATCAGTTTAGCGTCGGATTAGAAAATCTAGACTCACAGGAGAACGGCCATATATTGCCCGAGTCAGCAACAGACCCTTGGAGACAAGTCGGCTGGATGACGATGTATTGGATCGCGACGCAATTTGAGTGTTCCATCGTCATTAGGATGCGCTGAACGTTACAATTAACTGTCATTTTAGCGTCGGATTCGAAAATCTACTCACAGGAGAAGGATCATATGGTGCCCGAGTCAGCAATATCCCCTTGGATACAAGTCGGCTGGAGGACGATGTATAGTATCTCGTCGCAATTTAAGTGCTCTAACATCATTAGGAGGCTCTGAAAGTTACAATTCACTATCATTTTTGCGTCGGATTCGAAAATCTACTCACAGGAGAAGGATCTTATGGTGCCCGAGTCAGCAATATCCCCTTGGATACAAGTCGGCTGGAGGACGATGTATTGTATCTCGACGCAATTTTAGTGTTCTAACATCATTAGGAGGCGCTGAACGTTACAATTCACTATCATTTTTGCGTCGGATTCGAAAATCTAGACTCACAGGAGAAGGATCATATGGTGCCCGAGACAGCAATATCCCCTTGGAGACAAGTCGGCTGGAGGCCGATGTATTGAATCTCGACGATATTTGAGTGTTCCATCGTCATTAGGTGGCCATGAACGTTACAATTAACTATGAGTTTTGCGTCAGGTTCGAAAATCTAGCCTCACAGGAGAACGATCATAAGGTGCCCGAGGCAGCAATAGACGCTTGCAGACAAGTCGGCTGGAGGGCGATGTAATGGATGGCGACGCAGTTTGAGTGTTCCATCGTCATTAGGAGGCCCTGAATGTTACAATTAACTATCAGTTTTTCGTCGTATTCGAAAATCCAGACTCACTGGAGACGGACCATAAGGTGAGCGAGGCAGCAATATCCCCTTGGGGACCAGTCCGCTGCTGGACGATGTATTGAATCACGATGCAATTTGTAAGCTCCATCGTCATTAGGAGGACATGAACGTTACAATTAACTATAATTTTGGCGTCGGATTCGAAAATCTAGACTCACAGGAGAACGAACGTAAGGTGCCCGAGGCTCCAATAGACCCTTGGAGACAAGTCGGCTGGAGGACGATGTATTGTATCTCGACGCAATTTGAGTGTTCCATCGTCATTAGGAGGCCCTGAATGTTACAAGTAACTATCATTTTAGCGTCGGATTCGAAAATCTAGACTCACAGGAGAAGGTTCATATGGTGCCCGAGACAGCAATATCCCCTTGGAGACAAGTCGGCTGGAGGCCGATGTATTGAATCTCGACGCAATTTGAGTGTTCCATCGTCATTAGGAGGCCCTGAACGTTACAAGTAACTATCATTTTAGCGTCGGATTCGAAAATCTACTCACAGGAGAAGGTTCATATGGTGCCCGAGACAGCAGGATATAAGTCGGCCGGAGGACGATATATTGAATCTCGACGCAATTTGAGTCTTCCATCGTCATTAGGAGGCCCTGAACGTTACAATTAACTATCAGTTTTGCGTCGGAGTCGAAAATCCAGACTTATTGGAGACGGACCATAAGGTGCCCGAGGCAGCAATATCCCCTTGGAGACCTGTCCGCTGGAGGACGATGTATTGAATCTCGACGCAATTTGAGTGTTCCATCGTCATTAGGAGGCCCTGAAGGCTACACTTAACTATCAGTTCTGCGTCGGATTTGAAAATCTAGACTCACAGGAGACGGACCATATGGTGCCCGAGACAGCAATATCCCGTTATATACAAGTCGGCTGGAGGACGATGTATTGAATCTCGACGCAATTTGAGTGTTCCATCGTCATTAGGAGGCCCTGAACGTTACAATTAACTATCAGTTTTGCGTCGGATTAGAAAATCTACACTCACAGGAGAACGACCATAAGGTGCTCGAGGCTGCAATAGACCCTATCTAGACGAGTCGGCTGAAGGACGATGTATTGAATCTCGACGCAATTTGAGTGTTCCATCGTAATTAGGAGGCCCTGAACGTTGCAATTAACTATCAGTTCTGCGTCGGATTCGAAAATCTAGACTCACAGGAGACGACCATAAGGTGCCCGAGGCAGCATTAGACCCTTGGAGACAAGTCGGCTGGAGGACGATGTATTGAATCTCGACGGTATTTGAGTGTTCCATCGTCATTAGGAGGCCCTGAGAGTTACAATTAACTATCAGTTTAGCGTCGGATTCGAAAATCTACTCACAGGAGAAGGATCATATGGTGCCCGAGACAGCAATATCCCCTGGATACAAGTCGGCCGGAGGACGATATATTCAATCTCGATGCAATTTGAGTTTTCCATCGTCATTATTAGGCCCTGAACGTTACAATTAATAATCAGTTTTTCGTCGGATTAGAAAATCTAGACTCACAGGAGAACGACCATAAATTACCCGAGGCAGCAATAGACCCTTGGAGACAAGTCGGCTGGAGGACGATGTATTGTATCTGGACGCAATTTGAGTGTTCTAACGTCATTAGGAGGTGCTGAACGTTACAATTCACTATCATTTTTGCGTCGGAATCGAAAATCTAGACTCACAGGAGAAGGATCATATGGTGCCCGAAACAGCAATATCCCCTTGGAGACAAGTCGGCTGGAGGCCGATGTATTGAATCTCGACGCAATTTGAGTGTTCCATCGTCATTAGGTGGCCCTGAACGTTACAATTAACTATGAGTTTGGCGTCAGGTTCGAAAATCTAGCCTCACAGGAGAACGATCTTAAGGTGTCAGAGGCAGCAGTAGACGCTTGTAACATGTCGGCTGGAGGACGATGTATAGAATCTCGACCCAATTTGAGTGTTCCAACGTCATTAGGAGGCCCTGAAGGCTACAATTAACTATCAGTTTAGCGTCGGATTCGAAAATCTACTCACAGGAGAATGAACATATGGTGCCCGAGACAGCAATATCCCCTTATATACAAGTCGGCTGGAGGACGATATATTGAATCTCGATGCAATTTGAGTGTTCCATCGTCATTAGAAGGCCCTGAACGTTACAATTAACAATCACTTTTGCGTCGGATTAGAAAATCTAGACTCACAGGGGAACGACCATATGGTGCCCGAGGCAGCAATATCCCCTGGGAGACCTGTCCGCTGGAGGACGATGTATTGAATCTCGACGCAATTTGAGTGTTCCATCGTCATTAGGAGGCCCTGAAGGCTACAATTAACTATCAGTTCTGTGTCGGATTTGAAAATCTAGACTCAGAGGAGACGGACCATATAGTGCGCGAGACAGCAATATCCCCTTATATACAAGTCGGCTGGAGGACGATGTATTGAATCTCGACGCAATTTGAGTGTTCCATCGTCATTAGGAGGCTCTGAACGTTACAATTAACTATCAGTTTTGCGTCGGATTAGAAAATCAACACTCACAGGAGAACGACCATATGGTGCTCGAGGCTGCAATAGACCCTTTCTAGACAAGTCGGCTGAAGGACGATGTATTGAATCTCGACGCAATTTGAGTGTTCCATCGTCATTAGGAGGCCCTGAACGTTGCAATTAACTATCAGTTCTGCGTCAGATTCGAAAATCTAGACTCACAGGAGACGACCGTAAGGTGCCCGAGGCAGCATTAGACCCTTGGAGACAAGTCGGCTGAAGGACGATGTATTGAATCTCGACGCAATTTGAGTGTTCTAACGTCATTAGGAGGTGCTGAACGTTACAATTCACTATCATTTTTGCGTCGGATTTGAAAATCTAGACTCACAGGAGAAGGTTCATATGGTGCCCGAGACAGCAATATCCCCTTGGAGACAAGTCGGCTGGAGGCCGATGTATTGAATCTCGACGCAATTTGAGTGTTCCATCGTCATTAGGAGGCCCTGAACGTTACAACTAACTATCATTTTAGCGTCGGATTCGAAAATCTACTCACAGGAGAAGGTTCATATGGTGCCCGAGACAGCAGGATATAAGTCGGCCGGAGGACGATATATTTAGTCTCGACGCAATTTGAGTGTTTCATCGTCATTATTAGGCCCTGAACGTTACAATTAATAATGTTTTGCGTCCGAATAGAAAATCTAGACTCACAGGAGAATGACCATATATTACCCGAGGCAGCAATAGACCCTTGGAGACAAGTCGGCTGGAGGACGATGTATCGGATCGCGACGCAATTTGAGTCTTCCATCGTCATTAGGAGGCCCTGAACGTTACAATAAACTATCAGTTTTGCGTCGGAGTCGAAAATCCAGACTTACTGGAGACGGACCATAAGGTGCCCGAGGCAGCAATATCCCCTTGGAGACCTTTCCGCTGGAGGACGATGTATTGAATCTCGACGCAATTTGAGTGTTCCATCGTCATTAGGAGGCCCTGAAGGCTACACTTAACTATCAGTTCTGCGTCGGATTTGAAAATCTAGACTCACAGGAGACGGACCATATGGTGCCCGAGGCAGCAATATCCCCTTATATAAAAGTCGGCTGGAGGACGATGTATTGAATCTCGACGCAATTTGAGTGTTCCATCGTCATTAGGAGGCCCTGAACGTTACAATTAACTATCAGTTTTGCGTCGGATTAGAAAATCTACACTCACAGGAGAACGACCATAAGGTGTTCGAGGCTGCAATTGACCCTATCTAGACGAGTCGGCTGAAGGACGATGTATTGAATCTCGACGCAATTTGAGTGTTCCATCGTAATTAGGAGGCCCTGAACGTTGCAATTAACTATCAGTTCTGCGTCGGATTCGAAAATCTAGACTCACAGGAGACGACCATAAGGTGCCCGAGGCAGCATTAGACCCTTGGAGACAAGTCGGCTGGAGGACGATGTATTGAATCTCGACGGTATTTGAGTGTTCCATAGTCATTAGGAGGCCCTGAGCGTTACAATTAACTATCAGTTTAGCGCCGGATTCGAAAATCTACTCACAGGAGAAGGATCATATGGTGCCCGAGACAGCAATATCCCCTTATATACAAGTCGGCTGGAGAACGATATATTGAATCTCGATGCAATTTGAGTGTTCCATCGTCATTAGAAGGCCCTGAACGTTACAATTAACAATCAGTTTTGCGTCGGATTAGAAAATCTAGACTCACAGGGGAACGACCATATGGTGCCCGAGGCAGCAATATCCCCTGGGAGACCTGTCCGCTGGAGGACGATGTATTGAATCTCGACGCAATTTGAGTGTTCCATCGTCATTAGGAGGCCCTGAAGGCTACAATTAACTATCAGTTCTGCGTCGGATTTGAAAATCTAGACTCACAGGAGACGGACCATATAGTGCGCGAGACAGCAATATCCCCTTATATACAAGTCGGCTGGAGGACGATGTATTGAATCTCGACGCAATTTGAGTGTTCCATCGTCATTAGGAGGCCCTGAACGTTACAATTAACTATCAGTTTTGCGTCGGATTAGAAAATCTACACTCACAGGAGAACGACCATAAGGTGCTCGAGGCTGCAATAGACCCTTTCTAGACAAGTCGGCTGAAGGACGATGTATTGAATCTCGACGCAATTTGAGTGTTCCATCGTCATTAGGAGGCCCTGAACGTTGCAATTAACTATCAGTTCTGCGTCGGATTCGAAAATCTAGACTCACAGGAGACGACCGTAAGGTGCCCGAGGCAGCATTAGACCCTTGGAGACAAGTCGGCTGAAGGACGATGTATTGAATCTCGACGCAATTTGAGTGTTCTAACGTCATTAGGAGGTGCTGAACGTTACAATTCACTATCATTTTTGCGTCGGATTCGAAAATCTAGACTCACAGGAGAAGGTTCATATGGTGCCCGAGACAGCAATATCCCCTTGGAGACAAGTCGGCTGGAGGCCGATGTATTGAATCTCGACGCAATTTGAGTGTTCCATCGTCATTAGGAGGCCCTGAACGTTACAACTAACTATCATTTTAGCGTCGGATTCGAAAATCTACTCACAGGAGAAGGTTCATATGGTCCCCGAGACAGCAGGATATAAGTCGGCCGGAGGACGATATATTGAATCTCGACGCAATTTGAGTGTTTCATCGTCATTATTAGGCCCTGAACGTTACAATTAATAATGTTTTGCGTCGGATTAGAAAATCTAGACTCACAGGAGAACGACCATATATTACCCGAGGCAGCAATAGACCCTTGGAGACAAGTCGGCTGGAGGACGATGTATCGGATCGCGACGCAATTTGAGTCTTCCATCGTCATTAGGAGGCCCTGAACGTTACAATTAACTATCAGTTTTGCGTCGGAGTCGAAAATCCAGACTTACTGGAGACGGGTCATAAGGTGCCCGAGGCAGCAATATCTCCTTGGAGACCTTTCCGCTGGAGGACGATGTATTGAATCTCGACGCAATTTGAGTGTTCCATCGTCATTAGGAGGCCCTTAAGGCTACACTTAACTATCAGTTCTGCGTCGGATTTGAAAATCTAGTCTCACAGGAGACGGACCATATGGTGCCCGAGACAGCAATATCCCCTTATATAAAAGTCGGCTGGAGGACGATGTATTGAATCTCGACGCAATTTGAGTGTTCCATCGTCATTAGGAGGCCCTGAACGTTACAATTAACTATCAGTTTTGCGTCGGATTAGAAAATCTACACTCACAGGAGAACGACCATAAGGTGTTCGAGGCTGCAATAGACCCTATCTAGACGAGTCGGCTGAAGGACGATGTATTGAATCTCGACGCAATTTGAGTGTTCCATCGTAATTAGGAGGCCCTGAACGTTGCAATTAACTATCAGTTCTGCGTCGGATTCGAAAATCTAGACTCACAGGAGACGACCATAAGGTGCCCGAGGCAGCATTTGACCCTTGTAGACAAGTCGGCTGGAGGACGATGTATTGAATCTCGACGGTATTTGAGTGTTCCATCGTCATTAGGAGGCCCTGAGCGTTACAATTACCTATCAGTTTAGCGTCGGATTCGAAAATCTACTCACAGGAGAAGGATCATATGGTGTCCGAGACAGCAATATCCCCTGGATACAAGTCGGCCGGAGGATGATATATTCAATCTCGATGCAATTTGAGTGTTCCATCGTCATTATTAGGCCCTGAACGTTACAATTAATAATCAGTTTTTCGTCGGATTAGAAAATCTAGACTCACAGGAGAACGACCATAAATTGCCCGAGGCAGCAATAGACCCTTGGAGACAAGTCGGCTGGAGGACGATGTATTGTATCTGGACGCAATTTGAGTGTTCTAACGTCATTAGGAGGTGCTGAACGTTACAATTCACTATCATTTTTGCGTCGGATTCGAAAATCTAGACTCACAGGAGAAGGTTCATATGGTGCCCGAAACAGCAATATCCCCTTGGAGACAAGTCGGCTGGAGGCCGATGTATTGAATCTCGACGCAATTTGAGTGTTCCATCGTCATTAGGAGGCCCTGAAGGCTACAATTAACTATCAGTTCTGCGTCGGATTTGAAAATCTAGACTCACAGGAGACGGACCATATGGTGCGCGAGACAGCAATATCCCCTTATATACAAGTCGGCTGGAGGACGATGTATTGAATCTCGACGCAATTTGAGTGTTCCATCGTCATTAGGAGGCCCTGAACGCTACAATTAACTCTCAGTTTTGCGTCGGATTAGAAAATCTACACTCACAGGAGAACGACCATAAGGTGCTCGAGGATGCAATAGACCCTTTCTAGACAAGTCGGCTGAAGGACGATGTATTGAATCTCGACGCAATTTGAGTGTTCCATCGTCATTAGGAGGCCCTGAACGTTGCAATTAACTATCAGTTCTGCGTCGGATTCGAAAATCTAGACTCACAGGAGACGACCGTAACGTGCCCGAGGCAGCATTAGACCCTTGGAGACAAGTCGGCTGAAGGACGATGTATTGAATCTCGACGCAATTTGAGTGTTCCATCGTCATTAGGAGGCCCTGAACATTACAATTAACAATCAGTTTTGCGTCGGGTTAGAAAATCTAGACTCACAGGAGAACGACCATAAGGTGCCGAGGCAGAAATAGACCCTTGGAGACAAGTCGGCTGAAGGACGATGTATTGAATCTCGACGCAATTTGAGTGTTCCATCGTCATTAGGAGGCCCTGAACGTTACAATTAACAATCAGTTTTGCGTCGGATTAGAAAATCTAGACTCACAGGAGAAAGACCGTAAGGTGCTCGAAGCTGCAATAGACCCTTTCTAGACAAGTCGGCTAAAGGACGATGTATTGAATCTCGACGCAATTAGAGTGTTCCATCGCCATCAGGAGGCCCTGAACTTACAATTAACAATCAGTTTTGCGTCGGATTAGTATACCTCACAGGAGAACGACCATATGGTGCCCGAAGCAGCAATAGATCCTTGGAGACAAGTCGGCTGGAGGACGATGTATTGGATCGCGACGCAATTTGAGTGTTCTAACATCATTAGGAGGCGCTGAAAGTTACAATTCACTATCATTTTTGCGTCGGATTCGAAAATCTACTCACAGGAGAAGGATCTTATGGTGCCCGAGTCAGCAATATCCCCTTGGATACAAGTCGGCTGGAGGACGATGTATTGTATCTCGACGCAATTTGAGTGTTCCATCGTCATTAGGAGGCCCTGAACGTTACAATTAACAATCAGTTTTGCGTCGGATTAGAAAATCTAGACTCTCAGGAGAAAGACCGTAAAGTGCTCGAAGCTGCAATAGACCCTTTCTAACAAGTCGGCTGAAGGACGATGTATTGAATCTCGACGCAATTTGAGTGTTCCATCGCCATCAGGAGGCCCTGAACTTACAATTAACAATCAGTTTTGCGTCGGATTAGTAAACCTCACAGGAGAACGACCATATGGTGCCCGAGGCAGCAATAGATCCTTGGAGACAAGTCGGCTGGAGGCCGATGTATTGAATCTCGACGCTATTTGAATGTTCCATCGTCATTAGGTGGGCCTGAACGTTACAGTTAACTATCAGTTTTGCGTCGGATTCGAAAATCTAGACTCACAGGAGAACGACCATAAGGTGCCGAGGCAGCAATAAACCCTTGGAGACAAGTCGGCTGAAGGACGATGTATTGAATCTCGACGCAATTTGAGTGTTCCATCGTCATTAGGAGGCCCTGAGCGTTACAATTAACAATCAGTTTTGCGTCGGATTAGAAAATCTAGACTCACAGGAGAACGACCGTAAGGTGCTCGAAGCTGCAATAGACCCTTTCTAGACAAGTCGGCTGAAGGACGATGTATTATATCTCGACGCAATTTGAGTGTTCCATCGTCATCAGGAGGCCCTGAACGTTACAATTAACTGTCAGTTCTGCGTCGGTTTCGAAAATCTAGACTCACAGAAGAACGACCATAAGGTGCCCGAGGCAGCAATAGACCCTTGGAGACAAGTCGGCAGAAGGCGATGTATTGAATCTCGACGGTATTTGAGTGTTCCATCGTCATTAGGAGACCCTGAACGTTACAATTAACTATCATTTTAGCGTCGGATTCGAAAATCTACTCACAGGAGAAGGATCACATGGTGCCCGAGACAGCAATATCCCCTGGATACAAGTCGGCCGGAGGACGATATATTGAATCTCGACGGTATTTGAGTGTTCCATCGTCATTATTAGGCCCTGAACGTTACAATTAATAATCAGTTTAGCGTCGGATTAGAAAATCTAGACTCACAGGAGAACGGCCATATATTGCCCGAGTCAGCAACAGACCCTTGGAGACAAGTCGGCTGGATGACGATGTATTGGATCGCGACGCAATTTGAGTGTTCCATCGTCATTAGGATGCGCTGAACGTTACAATTAACTGTCATTTTAGCGTCGGATTCGAAAATCTACTCACAGGAGAAGGATCATATGGTGCCCGAGTCAGCAATATCCCCTTGGATACAAGTCGGCTGGAGGACGATGTATAGTATCTCGTCGCAATTTAAGTGCTCTAACATCATTAGGAGGCTCTGAAAGTTACAATTCACTATCATTTTTGCGTCGGATTCGAAAATCTACTCACAGGAGAAGGATCTTATGGTGCCCGAGTCAGCAATATCCCCTTGGATACAAGTCGGCTGGAGGACGATGTATTGTATCTCGACGCAATTTGAGTGTTCTAACATCATTAGGAGGCGCTGAACGTTACAATTCACTATCATCTTTGCGTCGGATTCGAAAATCTAGACTCACAGGAGAAGGATCATATGGTGCCCGAGACAGCAATATCCCCTTGGAGACAAGTCGGCTGGAGGCCGATGTATTGAATCTCGACGATATTTGAGTGTTCCATCGTCATTAGGTGGCCATGAACGTTACAATTAACTATGAGTTTTGCGTCAGGTTCGAAAATCTAGCCTCACAGGAGAACGATCATAAGGTGCCCGAGGCAGCAATAGACGCTTGCAGACAAGTCGGCTGGAGGGCGATGTAATGGATGGCGACGCAGTTTGAGTGTTCCATCGTCATTAGGAGGCCCTGAATGTTACAATTAACTATCAGTTTTTCGTCGTATTCGAAAATCCAGACTCACTGGAGACGGACCATAAGGTGAGCGAGGCAGCAATATCCCCTTGGGGACCAGTCCGCTGCTGGACGATGTATTGAATCACGATGCAATTTGTAAGCTCCATCGTCATTAGGAGGCCCTGAACGTTACAATTAACTATCAGTTTCGCGTCTGATTCGAAAATCCCGTCTCACAGAAGAGGAACCACATTGAGCCCGAGGCAGCAATATCCCCTTGTAGACAAGACGGTTGGAGGTCGATGTATTCACTCTCGACGCAATTTCAGTGTTCCATCGTCATTAGGAGGACATGAACGTTACAATTAACTATAATTTTGGCGTCGGATTCGAAAATCTAGACTCACAGGAGAACGAACGTAAGGTGCCCGAGGCTCCAATAGACCCTTGGAGACAAGTCGGCTGGAGGACGATGTATTGTATCTCGACGCAATTTGAGTGTTCCATCGTCATTAGGAGGCCCTGAACGTTACAAGTAACTATCATTTTAGCGTCGGATTCGAAAATCTAGACTCACAGGAGAAGGTTCATATGGTGCCCGAGACAGCAATATCCCCTTGGAGACAAGTCGGCTGGAGGCCGATGTATTGAATCTCGACGCAATTTGAGTGTTCCATCGTCATTAGGAGGCCCTGAACGTTACAAGTAACTATCATTTTAGCGTCGGATTCGAAAATCTACTCACAGTAGAAGGTTCATATGGTGCCCGAGACAGCAGGATATAAGTCGGCCGGAGGACGATATATTGAATCTCGACGCAATTTGAGTCTTCCATCGTCATTAGGAGGCCCTGAACGTTACAATTAACTATCAGTTTTGCGTCGGAGTCGAAAATCCAGACTTATTGGAGACGGACCATAAGGTGCCCGAGGCAGCAATATCCCCTTGGAGACCTGTCCGCTGGAGGACGATGTATTGAATCTCGACGCAATTTGAGTGTTCCATCGTCATTAGGAGGCCCTGAAGGCTACACTTAACTATCAGTTCTGCGTCGGATTTGAAAATCTAGACTCACAGGAGACGGACCATATGGTGCCCGAGATAGCAATATCCCGTTATATACAAGTCGGCTGGAGGACGATGTATTGAATCTCGACGCAATTTGAGTGTTCCATCGTCATTAGGAGGCCCTGAACGTTACAATTAACTATCAGTTTTGCGTCGGATTAGAAAATCTACACTCACAGGAGAACGACCATAAGGTGCTCGAGGCTGCAATAGACCCTATCTAGACGAGTCGGCTGAAGGACGATGTATTGAATCTCGACGCAATTTGAGTGTTCCATCGTAATTAGGAGGCCCTGAACGTTGCAATTAACTATCAGTTCTGCGTCGGATTCGAAAATCTAGACTCACAGGAGACGACCATAAGGTGCCCGAGGCAGCATTAGACCCTTGGAGACAAGTCGGCTGGAGGACGATGTATTGAATCTCGACGGTATTTGAGTGTTCCATCGTCATTAGGAGGCCCTGAGAGTTACAATTAACTATCAGTTTAGCGTCGGATTCGAAAATCTACTCACAGGAGAAGGATCATATGGTGCCCGAGACAGCAATATCCCCTGGATACAAGTCGGCCGGAGGACGATATATTCAATCTCGATGCAATTTGAGTTTTCCATCGTCATTATTAGGCCCTGAACGTTACAATTAATAATCAGTTTTTCGTCGGATTAGAAAATCTAGACTCACAGGAGAACGACCATAAATTACCCGAGGCAGCAATAGACCCTTGGAGACAAGTCGGCTGGAGGACGATGTATTGTATCTGGACGCAATTTGAGTGTTCTAACGTCATTAGGAGGTGCTGAACGTTACAATTCACTATCATTTTTGCGTCGGAATCGAAAATCTAGACTCACAGGAGAAGGATCATATGGTGCCCGAAACAGCAATATCCCCTTGGAGACAAGTCGGCTGGAGGCCGATGTATTGAATCTCGACGCAATTTGAGTGTTCCATCGTCATTAGGTGGCCCTGAACGTTACAATTAACTATGAGTTTTGCGTCAGGTTCGAAAATCTAGCCTCACAGGAGAACGATCTTAAGGTGTCCGAGGCAGCAGTAGACGCTTGTAACATGTCGGCTGGAGGACGATGTATAGAATCTCGACCCAATTTGAGTGTTCCAACGTCATTAGGAGGCCCTGAAGGCTACAATTAACTATCAGTTTAGCGTCGGATTCGAAAATCTACTCACAGGAGAATGAACATATGGTGCCCGAGACAGCAATATCCCCTTATATACAAGTCGGCTGGAGGACGATATATTGAATCTCGATGCAATTTGAGTGTTTCATCGTCATTATTAGGCCCTGAACGTTACAATTAATAATGTTTTGCGTCCGAATAGAAAATCTAGACTCACAGGAGAATGACCATATATTACCCGAGGCAGCAATAGACCCTTGGAGACAAGTCGGCTGGAGGACGATGTATCGGATCGCGACGCAATTTGAGTCTTCCATCGTCATTAGGAGGCCCTGAACGTTACAATAAACTATCAGTTTTGCGTCGGAGTCGAAAATCCAGACTTACTGGAGACGGACCATAAGGTGCCCGAGGCAGCAATATCCCCTTGGAGACCTTTCCGCTGGAGGACGATGTATTGAATCTCGACGCAATTTGAGTGTTCCATCGTCATTAGGAGGCCCTGAAGGCTACACTTAACTATCAGTTCTGCGTCGGATTTGAAAATCTAGACTCACAGGAGACGGACCATATGGTGCCCGAGGCAGCAATATCCCCTTATATAAAAGTCGGCTGGAGGACGATGTATTGAATCTCGACGCAATTTGAGTGTTCCATCGTCATTAGGAGGCCCTGAACGTTACAATTAACTATCAGTTTTGCGTCGGATTAGAAAATCTACACTCACAGGAGAACGACCATAAGGTGTTCGAGGCTGCAATTGACTCTATCTAGACGAGTCGGCTGAAGGACGATGTATTGAATCTCGACGCAATTTGAGTGTTCCATCGTAATTAGGAGGCCCTGAACGTTGCAATTAACTATCAGTTCTGCGTCGGATTCGAAAATCTAGACTCACAGGAGACGACCATAAGGTGCCCGAGGCAGCATTAGACCCTTGGAGACAAGTCGGCTGAAGGACGATGTATTGAATCTCGACGCAATTTGAGTGTTCTAACGTCATTAGGAGGTGCTGAACGTTACAATTCACTATCATTTTTGCGTCGGATTCGAAAATCTACTCACAGGAGAAGGTTCATATGGTGCCCGAGACAGCAGGATATAAGTCGGCCGGAGGACGATATATTGAATCTCGACGCAATTTGAGTGTTTCATCGTCATTATTAGGCCCTGAACGTTACAATTAATAATGTTTTGCGTCGGATTAGAAAATCTAGACTCACAGGAGAACGACCATATATTACCCGAGGCAGCAATAGACCCTTGGAGACAAGTCGGCTGGAGGACGATGTATCGGATCGCGACGCAATTTGAGTCTTCCATCGTCATTAGGAGGCCCTGAACGTTACAATTAACTATCAGTTTTGCGTCGGAGTCGAAAATCCAGACTAACTGGAGACGGGTCATAAGGTGCCCGAGGCAGCAATATCTCCTTGGAGACCTTTCCGCTGGAGGACGATGTATTGAATCTCGACGCAATTTGAGTGTTCCATCGTCATTAGGAGGCCCTGAAGGCTACACTTATCTATCAGTTCTGCGTCGGATTTGAAAATCTAGTCTCACAGGAGACGGACCATATGGTGCCCGAGACATCAATATCCCCTTATATAAAAGTCGGCTGGAGGACGATGTATTGAATCTCGACGCAATTTGAGTGTTCCATCGTCATTAGGAGGCCCTGAACGTTACAATTAACTATCAGTTTTGCGTCGGATTAGAAAATCTACACTCACAGGAGAACGACCATAAGGTGTTCGAGGCTGCAATAGACCCTATCTAGACGAGTCGGCTGAAGGACGATGTATTGAATCTCGACGCAATTTGAGTGTTCCATCGTAATTAGGAGGCCCTGAACGTTGCAATTAACTATCAGTTCTGCGTCGGATTCGAAAATCTAGACTCACAGGAGACGACCATAAGGTGCCCGAGGCAGCATTTGACCCTTGGAGACAAGTCGGCTGGAGGACGATGTATTGAATCTCGACGGTATTTGAGTGTTCCATCGTCATTAGGAGGCCCTGAGCGTTACAATTACCTATCAGTTTAGCGTCGGATTCGAAAATCTACTCACAGGAGAAGGATCATATGGTGTCCGAGACAGCAATATCCCCTGGATACAAGTCGGCCGGAGGATGATATATTCAATCTCGATGCAATTTGAGTTTTCCATCGTCATTATTAGGCCCTGAACGTTACAATTAATAATCAGTTTTTCGTCGGATTAGAAAATCTAGACTCACAGGAGAACGACCATAAATTGCCCGAGGCAGCAATAGACCCTTGGAGACAAGTCGGCTGGAGGACGATGTATTGTATCTGGACGCAATTTGAGTGTTCTAACGTCATTAGGAGGTGCTGAACGTTACAATTCACTATCATTTTTGCGTCGGATTCGAAAATCTAGACTCACAGGAGAAGGTTCATATGGTGCCCGAAACAGCAATATCCCCTTGGAGACAAGTCGGCTGGAGGCCGATGTATTGAATCTCGACGCAATTTGAGTGTTCCATCGTCATTAGGAGGCCCTGAAGGCTACAATTAACTATCAGTTCTGCGTCGGATTTGAAAATCTAGACTCACAGGACACGGACCATATGGTGCGCGAGACAGCAATATCCCCTTATATACAAGTCGGCTGGAGGACGATGTATTGAATCTCGACGCAATTTGAGTGTTCCATCGTCATTAGGAGGCCCTGAACGCTACAATTAACTCTCAGTTTTGCGTCGGATTAGAAAATCTACACTCACAGGAGAACGACCATAAGGTGCTCGAGGATGCAATAGACCCCTTCTAGACAAGTCGGCTGAAGGACGATGTATTGAATCTCGACGCAATTTGAGTGTTCCATCGTCATTAGGAGGCCCTGAACGTTGCAATTAACTATCAGTTCTGCGTCGGATTCGAAAATCTAGACTCACAGGAGACGACCGTAAGGTGCCCGAGGCAGCATTAGACCCTTGGAGACAAGTCGGCTGAAGGACGATGTATTGAATCTCGACGCAATTTGAGTGTTCCATCGTCATTAGGAGGCCCTGAACGTTACAATTAACAATCAGTTTTGCGTCGGGTTAGAAAATCTAGACTCACAGGAGAACGACCATAAGGTGCCGAGGCAGCAATGGACCCTTGGAGACAAGTCGGCTGAAGGACGATGTATTGAATCTCGACGCAATTTGAGTGTTCCATCGTCATTAGGAGGCCCTGAACGTTACAATTAACAATCAGTTTTGCGTCGGATTAGAAAATCTAGACTCACAGGAGAAAGACCGTAAGGTGCTCGAAGCTGCAATAGACCCTTTCTAGACAAGTCGGCTGAAGGACGATGTATTGAATCTCGACGCAATTAGAGTGTTCCATCGCCATCAGGAGGCCCTGAACTTACAATTAACAATCAGTTTTGCGTCGGATTAGTATACCTCACAGGAGAACGACCATATGGTGCCCGAAGCAGCAATAGATCCTTGGAGACAAGTCGGCTGGAGGACGATGTATTGGATCGCGACGCAATTTGAGTGTTCCATCGTAACTAGGAGGTCCTGAACTTGAAATTAACAATCAGTTTTGCGTCGGATTAGAAAATCTAGACTCACAGGAGAACGACCATATGGTGCCCGAGGCAGCGTCAGACCATTGGAGACAAGTCGGCTGGAGGCCTATGTATTGAATATCGACGCAATTTGAGTGTTCCATCGTCATTAGGATGCGCTGAACTTTACAATTAACTATCAGTTCCGAGTCGGATTTGTAAATCCCGACTCACAGGAGACGGACCATATGGTGCCCGAGACAGCGATATCCCGTTATATACAAGTCGGCTGGAGGACGATTTATTGAATCTCGATGCAATTTGAGTGTTCCATCGTCATTAGAAGGCCCTGAACGTTACAATTAACTATCAGTTTCGCGTCGGATTAGAAAATCTAGACTCACAGGGGAACGACCATATGGTGCCCGAGGCAGCAATATCCCCTGGGAGACCTGTCCGCTGGAGGACGATGTATTGAATCTCGACGCAATTTGAGTGTTCCATCGTCATTAGGAGGCCCTGAAGGCTACAATTAACTATCAGTTCTGCGTCGGATTTGAAAATCTAGACTCACAGGAGACGGACCATATGGTGCGCGAGACAGCAATATCCCCTTATATAAAAGTCGGCTGGAGGACGATGTATTGAATCTCGACGCAATTTGAGTGTTCCATCGTCATTAGGAGGCCCTGAACGTTACAATTAACAATCAGTTTTGCGTCGGATTAGAAAATCTAGACTCACAGGAGAAAGACCGTAAGGTGCTCGAAGCTGCAATAGACCCCTTCTAGACAAGTCGGCTGAAGGACGATGTATTGAATCTCAACGCAATTTGAGTGTTCCATCGTCATCAGGAGGCCCTGAATATTACAATTAACTATCAGTTTTTCGTCGGATTCGAAAATCTAGATTCACTGGAGACTGACCATAAGGTGCCCGAGGCAGCAATATCCCCTTGGACACCAGTCCGCTGGAGGACGATGTATTGGATCGCGACGCAATTTGAATGATCCATCGTCATTAGGAGGCCCTGAATGTTACAATTAAATATCAGTTTAGCGTCGGATTCGAAAATCTACTCACAGGGGAAGGTACAAATGGTGCCCGAGACAACAATATCCCCTTGGATACAAGTCTGCTGGAGGACGATATATTGAATCTAGACGCAATTTGAGTGTTCCATCGTCATCAGGAGGCCCTGAACATTACAATTAACAATCAGTTCCGCGTCGGATTTGAAAATCCCGACTCACAGGAGACGAACCACATGGAGCCCGAGGCAGTAATATCCCCTTGTAGACAAGTCGGCTGGAGGTCGACGTATTGACTCTCGACGCAATTTGAGTGTTCCATCGTCATTAGGTGGCCCTGAACGTTACAATTAACTATGAGTTTTGCCTCAGGTTCGAAAATCTAGCCTCACAGGAGAACGATCTTAAGGTGTCCGAGGCAGCAATAGACGCTTGTAACATGTCGGCTGGAGGACGATGTATAGAATCTCGACCCAATTTGAGTGTTCCAACGTCATTAGGAGGCCCTGAAGGCTACAATTAACTATCAGTTCTGCGTCGGATTCGAAAATCTAGACTCACAGGGGAACGACCATATGGTGCCCGAGGCAGCAATATCCCCTGGGAGACCTGTCCGCTGGAGGACGATGTATTGAATCTCGACGCAATTTGAGTGTTCCATCGTCATTAGGAGGCCCTGAAGGCTACAATTAACTATCAGTTCTGCGTCGGATTTGAAAATCTAGACTCACAGGAGACGGACCATATGGTGCCCGAGACAGCAATATCCCCTTATATACAAGTCGGCTGGAGGACGATATATTGAATCTCGATGCAATTTGAGTGTTCCATCGTCATTAGGACGCCCTGATCGTTACAACTAACTATCATTTTAGCGTCGGATTCGAAAATCTACTCACAGGAGAAGGATCAAATGGTGCCCGAGACAGCAGGATATAAGTCGGCCGGAGGACGATATATTGAATCTCGACGCAATTTGAGTGTTCCATCGTCATTAGGAGGCACTGAACGTTACAATTAACTATCAGTTTTGCGTCGGATTAGAAAATCTACACTCACAGGAGAACGACCATAAGGTGCTCGAGGCTGCAATAGACCCTTTCTAGACAAGTCGGCTGAAGGACAATGTATTGAAACTCGACGCAATTTGAGTGTTCCATCGTCATTAGGAGGCCCTGAACGTTACAATTAATAATGTTTTGCGTCGGATTAGAAAATCTAGACTCACAGGAGAACGACCATATATTGCCCGAGGCTGCAATAGACCCTTGGAGACAAGTCGGCTGGAGGACGATGTATCGGATCGCGACGCAATTTGAGTGTTCCATCGTCATTAGGAGGCCCTGAACGTTACAATTAACTATCAGTTTTGCGCCGGAGCCGAAAATATAGACATACTGGAGACGGACCATAAGGTGCCCGATGCAGCAATATACCCTTGGAGACCTGTCAGCTGGAGGACGATGTATTGAATCTTGACGCAATTTGAGTGTTCCATCGTTATTAGGAGGCCCTGAAGGCTACAATTAACTATCAGTTCTGCGTCGGATTTGAAAATCTAGACTCACAGGAGACGGACCATATGGTGCCCGAGACAGCAATATCCCCTTATATACAAGTCGGCTGGAGGACGATGTATTGAATCTCGACGCAATTTGAGTGTTCCATCGTCATTAGGAGGCCCTGAACGTTACAATTAACTATCAGTTTTGCGTCGGATTAGAAAATCTACACTCACAGGAGAACGACCATAAGGTGCTCGAGGCTGCAATAGACCCTTTCTAGACAAGTCGGCTGAAGGACAATGTATTGAAACTCGACGCAATTTGAGTGTTCCATCGTCATTAGGAGGCCCTGAACGTTGCAATTAACTATCAGTTCTGCGTCGGATTCGAAAATCTAGACTCACAGGAGACGACCATAAGGAGCCCGAGGCAGCATTAGACCCTTGGAGACAAGTCGGCTGAAGGACGATGTATTGAATCTCGACGGTATTTGAGTGTTCCATCGTCATTAGGAGGCCCTGAGCGTTACAATTAACTATCATTTTAGCGTCGGATTCGAAAATCTACTAACAGGAGAAGGATCATACGGTGCCCGAGACAGCAATATCCCCTGGATACAAGTCGGCCGGAGGACGATATATTCAATCTCGGTGCAATTTGAGTGTTGCATCGTCATTAGGAGGCCCTGAACGTTACAATTAACTATCAGTTTTGCGTCGGATTAGAAAATCTAGACTCACAGGAGAACGACCATAAGGTGCTCGAGGCTACAATAGACCCTTTCTAGACAAGTCGGCTGAAGGACAATGTATTGAATCTCGATGCAATTTGAGTGTTCCATCGTCATTAGGTGGGCCTGAACGTTACAATTAACAATCAGTTTTGCGTCGGATTAGTAAACCTCACAGGAGAACGACCAAATGGTGCCCGAGGCAGCAATAGATCCTTGGAGACAAGTCGGCTGGAGGCCGATGTATTGAATCTCGACGCAATTTGAATGCTCCATCGTCATTAGGTGGGCCTGAACGTTACAATTAACTATCAGTTTTGCGTCGGCTTCGAAAATCTAGACTCACAGGAGAATGACCATAAGGTGCCGAGGCAGCAATAGACCGTTGGAGACAAGTTGGCTGAAGGACGATGTATTGAATCTCGACGCAATTTGAGTGTTCCATCGTAATTAGGAGGCCCTGAGCGTTACAATTAACTATCATTTTAGCGTCGGATTCGAAAATCTACTAACAGGAGAAGGATCATACGGTGCCCGAGACAGCAATATCCCCTTGGAGACCAGTCCGCTGGAGGACGATGTATTGAATCTCGACGCAATTTGACTGTTCCATCGTCATTAGGAGGCCCTGAGCGTTACAATTAACTATCATTTTAGCGTCGGATTCCAAAATCTACTCACAGGAGAACGACCATAAGGTGCTCGAGGCTGCAATAGACCCTTTCTAGACAAGTCAGCTTTTGGACGATGTATTGAATCTCGACGCAATTTGAGTGTTCCATCGTCATTAGGAGGCCCTGAACGTTGCAATTAACTATCAGTTCTGAGTCGGATTCGAAAATCTAGACTCACAGGAGATTGACCATAAGGTGCCTGAGGCAGCATTAGACCCTTGGAGACAAGTCGGCTGAAGGACGATGTATTGAATCTCGACGGTATTTGAGTGTTCCATCGTCATTAGGAGGCCCTGAGCGTTACAATTAACTATCATTTTAGCGTCGGATTCGAAAATCTACTCACAGGAGAAGGATCATACGGTGCCCGAGACAGCAATATACCCTGGATACAAGTCGGCCGGAGGACGATATATTCAATCTCGGTGCAATTTGATGTTCCATCGTCATTATTAGGGCCTGAACGTTACAATTAATAATCAGTTTTTCGTCGGATTAGAAAATCTAGACTCACAGGTGAACGACCTTAAATTGCGCGAGGCAGCAATAGACCCTTGGAGACAAGTCGGCTGGAGGACGATGTATTGGATCGCGACGCAATTTGAGTGTTCCATCGTAACTAGGAGGCCCTGAACTTACAATTAACAATCAGTTTTGCGTTGGATTAGTATATCTAGACTCACAGGAGAACGACCATAAGGTGCCTGAGGCAGCATTAGACCCTTGGAGACAAGTCGGCTGAAGGACGATGTATTGAATCTCGACGGTATTTGAGTGTTCCATCGTCATTAGGAGGCCCTGAGCGTTACAATTAACTATCAGTTTTGCGTCGGATTAGAAAATCTAGACTCACAGGAGAACGACCATAAGGTGCTCGAGGCTGCAATAGACCCTTTCTAGACAAGTCGGCTGAAGGACAATGTATTGAATCTCGACGCAATTTGAATGTTCCATCGTCATTAGGAGGCCCTGAACGTTGCTATTAACTATCATTTCTGCTTCGGATTCGAAAATCTAGACTCACAGGAGAACGACCATAAGGTGCCTGAGGCAGCATTAGACCCTTGGAGACAAGTCGGCTGAAGGACGATGTATTGAATCTCGACGGTATTTGAGTGTTCCATCGTCATTAGGAGGCCCTGAGCGTTACAATTAACTATCATTTTAGCGTCGGATTCAAAATCTACTCACAGGAGAAGGATCATACGGTGCCCGAGACAGCAATATCCCCTGGATACAAGTCGGCCGGAGGACGATATATTCAATCTCGGTGCAATTTGAGTGTTCCATCGTCATTATTAGGGCCTGAACGTTACAATTAATAATCAGTTTTTCGTCGGATTAGAAAATCTAGACTCACAGGAGAACGACCTTAAATTGCGCGAGGCAGCAATAGACCCATGGAGACAAGTCGGCTGGAGGACGATGTATTGGATCGCGACGCAATTTGAGTGTTCCATCGTAACTAGGAGGCCCTGAACTTACAATTAACAATCAGTTTTGCGTCGGATTAGTAAATCTAGACTCACAGGAGAACGACCATATGGTGCCCGAGGCAGCGTCAGACCATTGGAGACAAGTCGGCTGGAGTGTTCCATCGTCATTAGGATGCGCTGAACGTTACAATTAACTATCAGTTTAGCGTCGGATTCGAAAATCTACTTACAGGGGAAGGTACAAATGGTGCCCGAGACAACAATATCCCCTTGGATACAAGTCGGCTGGAGGACGATATATTGAATCTCGACGCAATTTGAGTGTTCCATCGTCATTAGGAGGCCCTGAACTTACAATTAACAATCAGTTTTGCGTCGGATTAGTAAATCTCACAGGAGAACGACCATATGGTGCCCGAGGCTTCAATAGACCCTTGGAGACAAGTCGGCTGGAGGCCGATGTATTGGATCGCGACGCAGTTTGAGTGTTCCATCGTCATTAGGAGGCCCTGAACGTTACAATTAACTATCAATTTTGCGTCGGATTCGAAAATCTAGACTCACAGGAGACGGACCATATGGTGCCCGAGGCAGCAATATCCCCTTGGAGTTAAGTCGGCTGGAGGCCGATGTACTGAATCTCGACGCAATTTGAGTGTTCCATCGTCATTAGGAGGCCCTGAACGTTACAATTAACTATCAGTTTAGCGTCGGATTCGAAAAGTCTACTTACAGGGGAAGGTACAAATGGTGCCCCAGACAACAATATCCCCTTGGATACAAGTCGGCTGGAGGACGATATATTGAATCTCGACGCAATTTGAGTGTTCCATCGTCACTACGAGGCCCTGAACTTAACAATTAACAATCAGTTTTGCAACGGATTAGTAAATCTCACAGGAGAACGACCATAAGGTGCCGAGGCAGCAATAGACCCTTGGAGACAATTCGGCTGAAGGACGATGTATTGAATCTCGACGCAATTTGAGTGTTCCATCACGACCATAAGGTGCTCGAGGCTGCAATAGACCCTTTCTAGACAAGTCGGCTGAAGGACGATGCATTGAATCTCGACGCAATTTGAGTGTTCCATCGTAACTAGGAGGCCCTGAACTTACAATTAACAATCAGTTTTGCGTCGAATTAGTAAACCTAGACCCACAGGAGAACGACCATATTGTGCCCGAGGCAGCGTCAGACCATTGGACACAAGTCGGCTGGAGGCCTATGTATTGAATCTCGACGCTATTTGAGTGTTCCATCGTCATTAGGATGCGCTGAACTTTACAATTAACTATCAGTTCCGCGTCGGATTCGAAAATTCCGACTCACAGGAGACGAACCACATGGAGCCCGAGGCAGCAATATCCCCTTGTAGACAAGTCGGCTGGAGGTCGATGTATTGACTCTCGACGCAATTTGAATGTTCCATCGTCATTAGGTGGCCCTGAACGTTACAATTAACTATCAGTTTTGCGTCGGGTTCGAAAATCTAGACTCACAGGAAAACGACCATAAGGTGCCCGAGGCAGCAAAAGACCCTTAAAGTCAAGTAGGCAGAAGAACGATGTATTGGATCGCGACGCAATTTTAGTGTTCCATCGTCATTAGGAGGTCCTGAACGTTGCAATTAACTATCACTTCTGCGTCGGATTCGAAAATCTAGACTCACAGGAGAACGACCATAAGGTGCCCGAGGCAGCATTAGACCCTTGGGGACAAGTCGGCTGAAGGCCGATGTATTGAATCTCGACGGTATTTGACTGTTCCATCGTCATTAGGAGGCCCTGAGCGTTACAATTAACTATCAGTTTCGCGTCGGATTCAAAAATCTAGACTCACAGGAGACGGACCATTTGGTGCCCGAGGCAGCAATATCTCCTTCTAGACAAGTCGGCTGGAGGACGATGTATTGTATCTCGACACAATTTGAGTGTTCCATCGTCATTAGGTGGCCCTGAACGTTACAATTAACTATCTGTTTTGCGTCGGGTTCGAAAATATAGACTCACAGGGGAACGACCATATGGTGCCCGAGGCAGCAATAGACACTTGGAGACAAGTCGGCTGGAGGACGATGGATGGATTGCGACGCAATTTTAGTGTTCCATCGTCATCAGGAGGCCCTGAATATTACAATTAACTATCGGTTTTTCGTCGGATTCGAAAATCTAGACTCACTGGAGACTGACCACAAGGTGCCCGAGGCAGCAATATCCCCTTGGACACCAGTCCGCTGGAGGAAGATGTATTGAATCGCGACGCAATTTGAGTGTTCCATCGTCATTAGGAGGACATGAACGTTACAATTAACTATAATTTTTGCATCGGATTCGAAAATCTTGACTCACTGGAGAACGAACATAAGGTGCCCGAGGCTCCAATAGACCCTTGGAGACAAGTCGGCTGGAGGACGATGTATTGTATCTCGACGCAATTTGAGTGCTCTAACGTCATTAGGAGGAGCTGAACGTTACAATTCACTATCATTTTTGCGTCGGATTCGAAAATCTAGACTCACAGGAGAAGGTTCATATGGTGCCCGAGACAGCAATATCCCCTTGGAGACAAGTCGGCTGGAGGCCGATGTATTGAATCTCGACGCAATTTGAGTGTTCCATCGTCATTAGGAGGCACTGAACGTTGCAATTAACTATCAGTTTAGCGTCGGATTCGAAAATCTACTCACAGGAGAAGGAACATATGGTGCCCGAGACAGCAATATCCCCTTTATATACAAGTCGGCTGGAGGACGATATATTGAATCTCGATGCAATTTGAGTGTTCCATCGTCATTAGGACGCCCTGAACGTTACAACTAACTATCATTTTAGCGTCGGATTCGAAAATCTACTCACAGGAGAAGGATCAAATGGTGCCCCAGACAGCAGGATATAAGTCGGCCGGAGGACGATATATTGAATCTCGACGCAATTTGAGTGTTCCATCGTCATTATTAGGCCCTGAACGTTACAATTAATAATGTTTTGCGTCGGATTAGAAAATCTAGACTCACAGGAGAACGACCAAATATTGCCCGAGGCTGCAATCGACCCTTGGAGACAAGTCGGCTGGAGGACGATGTATCGGATAGCGACGCAATTTGAGTGTTCCATCGTCATTAGGAGGCCCTGAACGTTACAATTAACTATCAGTTTAGCGTCGGATTCGAAAATCTACTTACAGGGGAAGGTACAAATGGTGCCCCAGACAACAATATCCCCTTGGATACAAGTCGGCTGGAGGACGATATATTGAATCTCGACGCAATTTGAGTGTTCCATCGTCACTACGAGGCCCTGAACTTACAATTAACAATCAGTTTTCCAACGGATTAGTAAATCTCACAGGAGAACGACCATAAGGTGCCGAGGCAGCAATAGACCCTTGGAGACAATTCGGCTGAAGGACGATGTATTGAATCTCGACGCAATTTGAGTGTTCCATCACGACCATAAGGTGCTCGAGGCTGCAATAGACCCTTTCTAGACAAGTCGGCTGAAGGACGATGCATTGAATCTCGACGCAATTTGAGTGTTCCATCGTAACTAGGAGGCCCTGAACTTACAATTAACAATCAGTTTTGCGTCGAATTAGTAAATCTAGACCCACAGGAGAACGACCATATTGTGCCCGAGGCAGCGTCAGACCATTGGACACAAGTCGGCTGGAGGCCTATGTATTGAATCTCGACGCTATTTGAGTGTTCCATCGTCATTAGGATGCGCTGAACTTTACAATTAACTATCAGTTCCGCGTCGGATTCGAAAATTCCGACTCACAGGAGACGAACCACATGGAGCCCGAGGCAGCAATATCCCCTTGTAGACAAGTCGGCTGGAGGTCGATGTATTGACTCTCGACGCAATTTGAATGTTCCATCGTCATTAGGTGGCCCTGAACGTTACAATTAACTATCAGTTTTGCGTCGGGTTCGAATATCTAGACTCACAGGAAAACGACCATAAGGTGCCCGAGGCAGCAAAAGACCCTTAAAGTCAAGTAGGCAGAAGAACGATGTATTGGATCGCGACGCAATTTGAGTGTTCCATCGTCATTAGGAGGTCCTGAACGTTGCAATTAACTATCACTTCTGCGTCGGATTCGAAAATCTAGACTCACAGGAGAACGACCATAAGGTGCCCGAGGCAGCATTAGACCCTTGGAGACAAGTCGGCTGAAGGCCGATGTATTGAATCTCGACGGTATTTGACTGTTCCATCGTCATTAGGAGGCCCTGAGCGTTACAATTAACTATCAGTTTCGCGTCGGATTCAAAAATCTAGACTCACTGGAGACGGACCATTTGGTGCCCGAGGCAGCAATATCTCCTTCTAGACAAGTCGGCTGGAGGACGATGTATTGTATCTCGACACAATTTGAGTGTTCCATCGTCATTAGGTGGCCCTGAAAGTTACAATTAACTATCAGTTTTGCGTCGGGTTCGAAAATATAGACTCACAGGGGAACGACCATATGGTGCCCGAGACAGCAATATCCCCTTTATATACAAGTCGGCTGGAGGACGATATATTGAATCTCGATGCAATTTGAGTGTTCCATCGTCATTAGGACGCCCTGAACGTTACAACTAACTATCATTTTAGCGTCGGATTCGAAAATCTACTCACAGGAGAAGGATCAAATGGTGCCCGAGACAGCAGGATATAAGTCGGCCGGAGGACGATATATTGAATCTCGACGCAATTTGAGTGTTCCATCGTCATTATTAGGCCCTGAACGTTACAATTAATAATGTTTTGCGTCGGATTAGAAAATCTAGACTCACAGGAGAACGACCATATATTGCCCGAGGCTGCAATAGACACTTGGAGACAAGTCGGCTGGAGGACGATGTATCGGATCGCGACGCAATTTGAGTGTTCCATCGTCATTAGGAGTCCCTGAACGTTACAATTAACTATCAGTTTTGCGTCGGAGCCGAAAATATAGACTTACTGGAGACGGACCACTAGGTGCCCGAGGCAGCAATATACCCTTGGAGACCTGTCAGCTGGAGGACGATGTATTGAATCTTGACGCAATTTGAGTGTTCCATCGTTATTAGGAGGCCCTGAAGGCTACAATTAACTATCAGTTCTGCGTCGGATTAGAAAATCTAGACTCACAGGAGAACGACCATATATTGCCCGAGGCTGCAATAGACCCTTGGAGACAAGTCGGCTGGAGGACGATGTATCGGATCGCGACGCAATTTGAGTGTTCCATCGTCATTAGGAGGCCCTGAACGTTGCAATTAACGATCAGTTTAGCGTCGGATTCGAAAATCTACTCACAGGAGAAGGATCATATGGCGCCCGAGACAGCAATATCTCCTGGATACAAGTCTGCAGGAGGACGATAAATTCAATGTCGATGCAATTTGAGGGTTCCATCGTCATTATTAGGCCCTGAACGTTACAATTAATAATCAGTTTTTGGTCGGATTAGAAAATCTAGACTCACAGGAGAACGACCATAAATTGCCCCAGGCAGCAATAGACCCTTGGAGACAAGTCGGCTGGAGGTCGATGTATTGGATCGCGCCGCAATTTGAGTGTTCCATCGTAAGTAGGAGGCCCTGAACTTACAATTAACAATCAGTTTTGCGTCGGATTAGTAAACCTGACAGGAGAACGACCATATGGTGCCCGAGGCAGCAATAGATCCTTGGAGACAAGTCGGCTGGAGGCCGATGTATTGAATCTTGACGCAATTTGAATGTTCCATCGTCATTAGGTGGGCGTGAACGTGACAATTAACTATCAGTTTTGCGTCGGATTCGAAAATCTAGACTCACAGGAGAACGACCATAAGGTACCGAGGCAGCAATAGACCCTTGGAGACAAGTCTTCTGAAGGACGATGTATTGAATCTCGACGCAATTTGAGTGTTCCATCGTCATTAGGAGGCCCTGAACGTTACAATTAACAATCAGTTTTGCGTCGGATTAGAAAATCTAGACTCACAGGAGACGGACCATAAATTGCCCGAGGCAGCGATAGACCCTTGGAGACAAGTCGGCTGGAGGACGATGTATTGGATCGCGACGCAATTTGAGTGTTCCATCGTAACTAGGAGGTCCTGAACTTACAATTAACAATCAGTTTTGCGTCGGATTAGTAAATCTAGACTCACAGGAGAACGACCATATGGTGCCGGAGGCAGCGTCAGACCATTGGAGACCAGTCGGCTGGAGGCCTATGTATTGAATCTCGACGCAATTTGAGTGTTCCATCGTCATTAGGATGCGCTGAACTTTACAATTAACTATCAGTTCCGCGTCGGTTTTGAAAATCCCGACTCACAGGAGACGAACCATATGGTGCCCGAGGCAGCAATATCCCCTTGGAGGTAAGTCGGCTGGTGGCCGATGTATTGAATCTCGACGCAATTTGAGTGTTCCATCGTCATTAGGAGGCCCTGAAGGCTACAATTAACTATCAGTTGTGCGTCGGATTTGAAAATCTAGACTCACAGGAGACGGACCATTTGGTGCCCGAGACAGCAATATCCCGTTATATACAAGTCGGCTCGAGGACAATTTATTGAATCTCGATGCAATTTGAGTGTTCCATCGTCATTAGGAGGCCCTGAACTTACAATTAACAATCAGTTTTGCGTCGGATTAGTAAATCTAGACTCAGAGGAGAACGACCATATGGTGCCCGAGGCAGCAAAAAACCCTTAAAGTCAAGTCGGCAGTAGAACGATGTATTGGATCGCGACGCAATTTGAGTGTTCCATCGTCATTAGAAGTCCCTGAACGTTACAACGTTTGCGTCGGATTCGAAAATCTTGACTTACTGGAGGCGGACCATCAGGTGCGCGAGGCAGCATTATCCCCTTAGAGACCAGTCCGCTGGAGGACGATGTATTGAATCGCGACGCAATTTGAGTGTTCCATCGTCATTAGGAAGCCCTGAACGTTATAATTAACTATCAGTTTTGCGTCGGATTAGAAAATCTAGACTCACAGGAGAACGACCATAAGGTGCTCGAGGGTGCAATGGACCCTTTCCAGACAAGTCGGCTGAAGGACGATGTATTGAATCTCGACGCAATTTGAGTGTTCCATCGTCATTACGAGGCCCTGAACTTACAACTAACAATCAGTTTTGCAACGGATTAGTAAATCTCACAGGAGAACGACCATAAGGTGCCGAGGCAGCAATAGACCCTTGGAGACAATTCGGCTGAAGGACGATGTATTGAATCTCGACGCAATTTGAGTGTTCCATCACGACCATAAGGTGCTCGAGGCTGCAATAGACCCTTTCTAGACAAGTCGGCTGAAGGACGATGCATTGAATCTCGACGCAATTTGAGTGTTCCATCGTAACTAGGAGGCCCTGAACTTACAATTAACAATCAGTTTTTCGTCGGATTCGAAAATCTAGACTCACTGGAGACTGACCACAAGGTGCCCGAGGCAGCAATAGCCCCTTGGACACCAGTCCGCTGGAGGACGATGTATTGAATCGCGACGCAATTTGAGTGTTCCATCGTCATTAGGAGGACATGAACGTTACAATTAACTATAATTTTTGCTTCGCATTCGAAAATCTAGACTCACAGGAGAACGAACATAAGGTGCCCGAGGCACCAATAGACACTTGGAGACAAGTCGGCTGGAGGACGATGTATTGTATCTCGACGCAATTTGAGTGCTCTAACGTCATTAGGAGGTGCTGAACGTTACAATTCACTATCATTTTTGCGTCGGATTCGAAAATCAAGACTCACAGGAGAAGGTTCATATGGTGCCCGAGACAGCAATATCCCCTTGGAGACAAGTCGGCTGGAGGCCGATGTATTGAATCTCGACGGAATTTGAGTGTTCCATCGTCATTAGGAGGCACTGAACGTTGCAATTAACTATCGGTTTAGCGTCGGATTCGAAAATCTACTAACAGGAGAAGGATCAAATGGTGCCCGAGACAGCAGGATATAAGTCGGCCGGAGGACGATATATTGAATCTCGACGCAATTTGAGTGTTCCATCGTCATTATTAGGCCCTGAACCTTACAATTAATAATGTTTTGCGTCGGATTAGAAAATCTAGACTCACAGGAGAACGACCATATACTGCCCGAGGCAGCAATAGACCCTTGGAGACAAGTCGGCTGGAGGACGATGTATCGGATCGCGATGCAATGTGAGTGTTCCATCGTCATTAGGAGGCCCTGAACGTTACAATTAACTATCAGTTTTGCGTCGCAGTCGAAAATATAGACTTACTGGAGACGGACCATAAGGTGCCCGAGGCATTAATATACCCTTGGAGACCTGTCAGCTGGATGACGATGTATTGAATCTTGACGCAATTTGAGTGTTCCGTCGTTATTAGGAGGCCCTGAAGGCTACAATTAACTATCAGTTCTGCGTCGGATTTGAAAATCTAGACTCACAGGAGACGGACCATATGGTGCCCGAGACAGCAATATCCCCTTATATACAAGTCGGCTGGAGGACGATGTATTGAATCTCGACGCAATTTGAGTGTTCCATCGTCATTAGGAGGCCCTGAACGTTACAATTAACTATCAGTTTTGCGTCGGCTTAGAAAATCTACACTCACAGGAGAACGACCATAAGGTGCTCGAGGCTGCAATAGACCCTTTCTAGACAAGACGGCTGAAGGACAATGTATTGAAACTCGACGCAATTTGAGTGTTCCATCGTCATTAGGAGGCCCTGAGCGTTACAATTAACGATCAGTTTAGCGTCGGATTCGAAAATCTACTCACAGGAGAAGGATCATATGGTGCCCGAGACAGCAATATCTCCTGGATACAAGTCGGCCGGAGGACGATAAATTCAATCTCGATGCAATTTGAGTGTTCCATCGTCATTATTAGGCCCTGAACGTTACAATTAATAATCAGTTTTTGGTCGGATTAGAAAATCTAGACTCACAGGAGAACGACCATATATTGCCCCAGGCAGCAATAGACCCTTGGAGACAAGTCGGCTGGAGGTCGATGTATTGGATCGCGACGCAATTTGAGTGTTCCATCGTAAGTAGGAGGCCCTGAACTTACAATTAACAATCAGTTTTGCGTCGGATTAGTAAATATAGACTCACAGGAGAACGAACATAAGGTGCCCGAGGCAGCAATATCCCCTTGGAGTTAAGTCGGCTGGAGGCCGATGTATTGGATCGCGACGCAATTTGAGTGTTCCATCGTCATTAGAAGGCCCTGAACGTTACAATTAACTATCAGTTTCGCGTCGGATTAGAAAATCTAGACTCACAGGGGAACGACCATATGGTGCCCGAGGCAGCAATAGACCCTTGGAGACAAGTCGGCTGGAGGACGATGTATTGGATCGCGACGCTATTTGAGTGTTCCATCGTCATTAGGACGACATGAACGTTACAATTAACTATAATTTTTGCTTCGGATTCGAAAATCTTGACTCACAGGAGAACGAACATAAGGAGCCCGAGGCTCCAATAGACCCTTGGAGACAAGTCGGCTGGAGGACGATGTATTGTATCTCGACGCAATTTGAGTGTTCTAACGTCATTAGGAGGAGCTGAACGTTACAATTCACTATCATTTTTGCGTCGGATTCGAAAATCTAGACTCACAGGAGAAGGTTCATATGGTGCCCGAGACAGCAATATCCCCATGGAGACAAGTCGGCTGGAGGCCGATGTATTGAATCTCGACGCAATTTGAGTGTTCCATCGTCATTAGGAGGCACTGAACGTTGCAATTAACTATCAGTTTAGCGTCGGATTCGAAAATCTAATCACAGGAGAAGGAACAGATGGTGCCCGAGACAGCAATATCCCCTTTATATTCAATTCGGCTGGAGGACGATATATTGAATCTCGATGCAATTTGAGTGTTCCATCGTCATTAGGACGCCCTGAACGTTACAACTAACTATCATTTTAGCGTCGGATTCGAAAATCTACTCACAGGAGAAGGATCAAATGGTGCCCGAGACAGCAGAATATAAGTCGGCCGGAGGACGATATATTGAATCTCGACGCAATTTGAGTGTTCCATCGTCATTATTAGGCCCTGAACGTTACAATTAATAATGTTTTGCGCCGGATTAGAAAATCTAGACTCACAGGAGAACGACCATTGCCCGAGGCTGCAATAGACCCTTGGAGACAATTCGGCTGGAGGACGATGTATCGGATCGCGACGCAATTTGAGTGTTCCATCGTCATTAGGAGGCCCTGAACGTTACAATTAACTATCAGTTTTGCGTCGGAGCCGAAAATATAGACTTACTGGAGACGGACCATAAGGTGCCCGAGGCAGCAATATACCCTTGGAGACCTGTCAGCTGGAGGACGATGTATTGAATCTTGACGCAATTTGAGTTATTAGGAGGCCCTGAAGGCTTCAATTAACTATCAGTTCTGCGTCGGATTTGAAAATCTATACTCACAGGAGACGGACCATATGGTGCCCGAGACAGCAATATCCCCTTATATACAAGTCGGCTGGAGGACGATGTATTGAATCTCGACGCAATTTGAGTGTTCCATCGTCATTAGGAGGCCCTGAACGTTGCAATTAACTATCAGTTCTGCGTCGGATTCGAAAATCTAGACTCACAGGAGACGACCATAAGGAGCCCGAGGCAGCATTAGACCCTTGGAGACAAGTCGGCTGCAGGACGATGTATTGAAACTCGACGGTATTTGAGTGTTCCCTCGTCATTAGGAGGCGCTGAACGTTACAATTAACTATCATTTTTGCGTCGGATTCGAAAATTTAGACTCACAGGAGACGGACCATATGGTGCCCGAGGCTGCAATATCCACTTGAAGTTAAGTCGGCTGGAGGCCGATGTATTGAATCTCGACGCAATTTGAGTGTTCCATCGTCATTAGGAGGCCCTGAACTTACAATTAACTATCAGTTTTGCGTCGGATTAGTAAACCTGACAGGAGAACGACCATATGGTGCCCGAGGCAGCAATAGATCCTTGGAGACAAGTCGGCTGGAGGCCGATGAATTGACTCTCGACGCAATTTGAGTGTTCCATCGTCTTAGGAGGCGCTGAACGTTACAATTAACTATCATTTTTGCGTCGGATTCGAAAATCTAGACTCACAGGAGACGGACCATATGGTGCCCGAGGCAGCAATATCCCCTTGGAGGTAAGTCGGCTGGTGGCCGATGTATTGAATCTCGACGCAATTTGAGTGTTCCATCGTCATTAGGAGGCCCTGAAGGCTACAATTAACTATCAGTTGTGCGTCGGATTTGAAAATCTAGACTCACAGGAGACGGACCATTTGGTGCCCGAGACAGCAATATATTGAATCTCGATGCAATTTGAGTGTTCCATCGTCATTAGGAGGCCCTGAACTTACAATTAACAATCAGTTTTGCGTCGGATTAGTAAATCTAGACTCAGAGGAGAACGACCATATGGTGCCCGAGGCAGCAATAGACCCTTGGAGACAAGTCGGCTGGAGGCCGATGTATTGAATCTCGACGCAATTTGAATGTTCCATCGTCATTAGGTGGCCCTGAACGTTACAATTAACTATCAGTTTTGCGTCGGGTTCGAAAATCTAGACTCACAGGAGAACGATCATAAGGTGCCCGAGGCAGCAAAAGACCCTTAAAGTCAAGTCGGCAGAAGAACGATGTATTGGATCGCGACGCAATTTGAGTGTTCCATCGTCATTAGGAGGCCCTGTACGTTACAATTAACTATCATTTTAGCTTCGGATTCGAAAATCTACTCACAGGAGAAGGATCACGTGGTGCCGATACAGCAATTTCCCCTTGTAGACAAGTCGGCTGGAGGTCGATATATTGACTCTCGACGCAATTTGAGTGTTCCATCGTCATTAGGAGGCGTTGAACGTTACAATTAATTAACTATCATTTTTGCGTCGGGTTCGAAAAGCTAGACCCACAATAGAACGATCATAAGGTGCCCGAGGCAGCAAAAGACCCTTAAAGTCAGGTCGGCAGAAGAACGATGTATTGGATCGCGACGCAATTTGAGTGTTCCATCGTCATTAGGAGGCGCTGAACGTTGCAATTAACTATCAGTTCTGCGTCGGATTCGAAAATCTAGACTCACAGGAGAACGACCATAAATTGCTTGAGGCAGCAATAGACCCTTGGAGACAAGTCGGCTGGAGGACGATGTATTGGATCGCGACGCAATTTGAGTGTTCCATCGTAACTAGGAGGCCCTGAACTTACAATTAACAATCAATTTTGCGTCGGATTAGTAAATCTAGACTCACAGGAGAACGACCATATGGTGCCCGAGGCAGCGTCAGACCATTGGAGACTAGTCGGCTGGAGTGTTCCATCGTCATTAGGATGCGCTGAACGTTAGAATTAAATATCAGTTCCGCGTCGGATTCGAAAATCCCGAGTCACAGGAGACCAACCACATGGAGCCCGAGGCAGCAATATCCCCTTGTAGACAAGACGGTTGGAGGTCGATGTTTTGACTCTCGACGCAATTTGACTGTTCCATCGTCATTAGGAGGCCCTGAACGTTACAATTAACTATCAGTTTCGCCTCGGATTCAAAAATCTAGACTCACAGGAGACGGACCATTTGGTGCCCGAGGCAGCAATATCTCCTTCTAGACAAGTCGGCTGGTGGACGATGTATTGTATCTCGACGCAATTTGAGCGTTCCATCGTCATTAGGTGGCCCTGAACGTTATAATTAACTATCATTTTTGCGTCGGATTCGAAAATCTAGACTCACAGGAGAAGGTTCATATGGTGCCCGAGACAAGTCGGCTGAAGGCCGATGTACTGAATCTCGACACAATTTGAGTGTTCCATCGTCATTAGGTGGCCCTGAACGTTACAATTACCTATCAGTTTTGCGTCGGGTTCGAAAATATAGACTCAGAGGAGAACGATCATAAGGTGCCCGAGGCAGCAATAGACACTTGGACACCAGTCCGCTGGAGGACGATGTATTGAGTCGCGACGCAATTTGAATGTTCCATCGTCATTAGGAGGCCCTGAATGTTACAATTAAATATCAGTTTCGCGTCAGATTCGAAAATTCCGACTCACAGGAGACGGACCACATGGAGCCCGATGCAGCAATATCCCCTTGTAGACAAGTCGGCTGGAGGTCGATGTATAGACACTCGACGCAATTTGAGTGTTCCATCGTCATTAGGAGGCCCTGAACTTACAATTAACAATCAGTTTTGCGTCGGATTAGTAAATCTCACAGGAGAACGACCATATGGTGCCCGAGGCAGCAATAGATCCTTGGAGACAAGTCGGCTGGAGGCCGATGTATTGAATCTCGACGCAATTTGAGTGTTCCATCGTCATTGAACGTTACAATTAACTATGTTTTGCGTCGGGTTCGAAAATCTAGACTCACAAGAGAACGATCATAAGGTGACCGAGGCAGCAAAAGACCCTTGAATTCAAGTCGGCAGAAGGACGATGTATTGGATCGCGACGCAATTTGAGTGTTCCATCGTCGTTAGGAGGCCCTGAACGTTACAATTAACTATCAGTTTTGTGTCGGATTCGAAAATCTAGACTTACCGGATACCGACAATAAGGTGCCCGAGGCAGCAATATCCCCTTGGAGACCAGTCCGCTGGAGAACGATGTGTTGAATCTCGACGCAATTTGAGTGTTCCATCGTCATTAAGAGGCCCTGAACGTTACAATTAACAATCAGTTTTGCGTCGGATTAGAAAATCTAGACTCACAGGAGAACGATCATAAAGTGCCCGAGGCAGCAATAGACCCTTGAATTCAAGTCGGCAGAAGGACGATGTATTGGATCGCGACGCAATTTGAGTGTTCCATCGTCGTTAGGAGGCCCTGAACGTTACAATTAATTATCAGTTTTGTGTCGGATTCGAAAATCTAGACTTACCGGATACCGACAATAAGGTGCCCGAGGCAGCAATATCCCCTTGGAGACC
Source organism: Schistocerca serialis cubense (assembly GCF_023864345.2). NCBI lineage: Eukaryota > Metazoa > Arthropoda > Insecta > Orthoptera > Acrididae > Schistocerca > Schistocerca serialis. The sequence goes on from NC_064645.1 coordinate 4,661,195, forward strand.
AGTCCGCTGGAGAACGATGTATTGAATCGCGACGCAACTTGAGTGTTCCATCGTCATTAGGAGGCCCTGAACGTTACAATTAACTATCAGTTTTGCGTCGGGTTCGAAAAAATAGACTCAAAGGAGAACGATCATAAGGTGCCCGAGGCAGCAATATCCCCTTGGACACCAGTCCGCTGGAGGACGATGTATTGAATCGCGACGCAATTTGAATGCTCCATCATCATTAGGAGGCCCTGAACATTACAATTAAATATCAGTTTCGAATCAGATTCGAAAATCCCAACTCGCAGGAGACGGACCTCATGGAGCCCGATGCAGCATTATCCCCTTGCAGACCAGTTCGCTGGAGGACGATGTATTGAATCGCGACGCAATTTGAGTGCTCCATCGTCATTAGGAGGCCCTGAAGGCTACAATTGACTCTCAGCTCTCCGTCGGATTCTAGACGGACCATAAGGTGACGAGGCAGCATTATCCCCTTGGAGAACAGTCCGCTGGAGGACGATGTATTGAATCACGACGCAATTTGAGTGCTCCATCGTCATTAGGAGGCCCTGAACGTTACAATTAACTATCAGTTTCGCGTCGGATTCAAAAATCTAGACACACAGGAGACGGACCATTTGGTGAACGAGGCAGCAATATCCCCTTCTAGACAAGTCGGCTGGAGGACGATGTATTGTATCTCGACGCAATGTGAGTGTTCTAACGTCATTAGGAGGCGCTGAACGTTACAATTCACTATCATTTTTGCGTCGGATTCGAAAATGTAGACTCACAGGAGAAGGTTCATATGGTGCCCGAGACAGCAATATCCCCTTGGAGACAAGTCGGCTGAAGGCCAATGTACTGAATCTCGACGCAATTTGAGTGTTCCATCGTCATTAGGTGGCCCTGAACGTTACAATTAACTATCAGAATTGCGTCGGATTAGAAAATCTAGACTCACAGGAGAACAACCATAAGGTGCCCGAGGCAGCAATAGACCCTTGGAGGCAAGTCGGCTGAAGGAGGATCTATTGAATCTCGACGGTATTTGAGTGTTCCATCGTCATTATTAGGCCCTGAAAGTTACAATTAATTATCAGTTTTGCGTCGGATTAGAAAATCTAGACTCACAGGAGAACGACCATAAGGTGCCCGAGGCAGCAATAGACCCTTGGAGACAAGTCGGCTGGAGGACAATGTATTGGATCGCGACGCAATTTGAGTGTTCCATCGTCATTAGTATGCGCTGAATGTTACAATTAACTATCATTTTAGCGTCGGATTCGATAATCTACTCACAGGAGAAGGATCATATGGTGCCCGAGTCAGCAATATCCCCTTGGATACAAGTCGGCTGGAGGACGATGTATAGTATCTCGACGCAATTTGAGTGTTCTAACATCATTAGGAGGCGCTGAACGTTACAATTCACTATCATTTTTGCGTCGGATTGGAAAATCTAGACTCACAGGAGAACGAACATAAGGTGCCCCAGGCTGTAAAAGATCCTTGGAGACAAGTCGGCTGAAGGACGATGTATTGACTTTCGACACAATTTGAGTGTTCCATCGTCATTAGGATGCTCTGAACGTTACAATTAACTATCAGTTTCGCGTCGGATTCAAAAATCTAGACTCACAGGAGACGGACCATTTGGTGCCCGAGGCAGCAATATCCCCTTCTAGACAAGTCGGCTGGAGGCCGATGTATTGAATCTCGACGCAATTTGAGTTTTCTAACGTCATTAGGAGGCGCTGAACGTTACAATTCACTATCATTTTTGCGTCGGAGTCGAAAATGTAGACTCACAGGAGAAGGTTCATATGGTGCCCGAGACAGCAATATCCCCTTGGAGACAAGTCGGCTGAAGGCCAATGTACTGAATCTCGACGCAATTTGAGTGTCCCATCGTTACTAGGAGGCCCTGAACTTACAATTAACAATCAGTTTTGCGTCGGATTAGTAAATCTAGACTCATAGGAGAACGACCATATGGTGCCCGAGGCAGCAATAGACCCTTGGAGACAAGTCGGCTGGAGGCCGAAGTATTGAATCTCGACGCAATTTGAATGTTCCGTCGTCATTAGGTGGCCCTGAACGTTTCAATGAACTATCAGTTTTGCGTCGGATTCGAAAATCTAGAGTCACTGGAGACGGACCATAAGTTGCCCGAGGCAGCAATATCCCTTTGGAGACCTGTCCGCTGGAGGACGATGTATTGAATCGCGACGCAACTTGAGTGTTCCATAGTCATTAGGAGGCCCTGAACGTTACAATTAACTATCAGTTCTGCGTCGGATTCGAAAATCCCGACTCAAAAGTGAGAGAGCCCGAGGCAGCAATATCCCCTTGTAGACAAGACGGCTAGAGGTCGATGTATTGACTCTCGACGCAATTTGACTGTACCATCGTCATTAGGAGGCCCTGAACGTTACAATTTACTATCAGTTTCGCGTCGGATTCAAAAATCTAGACTCACAGGAGACGGACCATTTGGTGCCCGAGGCAGCAATATCCCCTTCTAGACAAGTCGGCTGGAGGACGATGTATTGTATCTCGACGCAATTTGAGTGTTGTAACGTCTTTAGGAGGCGCTGAACGTTGCAATTCACTATCAGTTTTGCGTTGGATTCGAAAATCTAGACTTATTGGAGACGGACCAAAAGGTGCCCGAGGCAGCATTATCCCCTTGGAGACCAGTCCGCTGGAGGACGATGTATTGAATCGCGACGCAATTTGTGTGCTCCATCGTCATTAGGAGGCCCTGAAGGCTACAATTAACTATCAGCTCTCCGTCGGATTCTAGACGGACCATAAGGTGCCCGAGGCAGCATTATCCCCTTCGAGACCAGTCCGCTCTAGGACGATAATTGAATCGCGACGCAATTTGAGTGTTCCATCGTCATTAGGAAGCCCTGAACGTTACAATTAACAATCATATTGCGTCGGATTAGAAAATCTAGACTCACAGGAGAACGACCATATATTGCCCGAGTCAGCAATAGACCCTTGGAGACAAGTCGGCTGGAGGACGATGTATTGTATCTCGACGCAATTTGAGTGTTCTAACGTCATTAGGAGGCGCTGAACGTTACAATTCACTACCATTTTTGTGCCGGATTCGAAAATCTAGACTCAAAGGAGAAGGTTCATATGGTGCTCGAGACAGCAATATCCCCTTGGAGACAAGTCGGTTGAAGGCCGATGTACTGAATCTCGACGCAATTTGAGTGTTCCATCGTCATTAGGTGGATCTGAACGTTACAATTAACTATCAGTTTTGCGTCGGGTTCGAAAATCTAGACTTACAACTGAACGTTCATAAGGTACCCGAGGCAGCAAAAGACCCTTGAAGCAAGTCGGCAGAAGGACGAAGTATTGGATTGCGACGCAATCTGAGTGTTCCATCGTAACTAGGAGGCGCTGAACGTTACAATAAACTATCAGTTATGCGTCGGATTCGAAATTCTAGACTCACAGGAGAACGACCATAAGCTGCCCAGGGCAGCATCAGACCATTGGAGACAAGTAGGCTGGATGCCGATGTATTGAATCTCGACGCAATATGAGTGATCCACCTTCATGAGGAGGACATGAACGTTACAATTAACTATCATTTTTGCGTCGGATTCGAAAATCTAGACTCACAGGAGAACGAACATAAGGTGCCCGAGTCTGTAAAAGACCCTTGGAGACAAGTCGGCTGGAGGACGATGTATTGACTCTCGACACAATTTGAGTGTTCCATCGTCATTAGGATGCTCTGAACGTTACAATTAACTATCATTTTTGCGTCGGATTCGAAAATCTAGACTCACAGAAGAAGGTTCATATGGTGCCCGAGACAGCAATATCCCCTTGGAGACAAGTCGGCTGGAGGCCGATGTATTGAATCTCGACGCAATTTGAGTGTTCCATCGTCATTAGGTGGCCCTGAACGTAACAATTAACTATGAGTTTTGCGTCAGGTTCGAAAATCTAGCCTCACAGGAGAACGATCTTAAGGTGTCCGAGGCAGCAATAGACGCTGGTAGACATGTCGGCTGGAGGTCGATGTATTGACTCTCGACGCAATTTGAGTGTTCCATCGTCATTAGGAGGCCCTGAAGGCTACAATTAACTATCAGTTCTGCGTCGGATTCGAAAATCTAGACTCACAGGAGACGGACCATATGGTGCCCGAGGCAGCAATATCCCCTTGGAGTTAAGTCGGCTGGAGGCCGATGTATTGGATCTCGACGCAATTTGAGTGTTCCAACGTCATTAGGAGGCCCTGAACGTTACAATTAACCATCATTTTAGCGTCGGATTCGAAAATCTGCTCACAGGAGAAGGAACATATGGTGCCCGAGGCAGCTAAAGAGCCTTGGAGACAAGTCGGCTGGAGGCCGACGTATTGAATCTCGACGCAATTTGAATGTTCCGTCGTCATTAGGTGGCCCTGTACGTTACAATTAACTATCAGTTTTGCGTCGTGTTCGAAAATCTAGACTCACAAGAGAACGATCATAAGGTGGCTGAGACAGCAAAAGACCCTTGAAGTCAGGTCGGCAGAAGGACGATGTATTGGACCGCGACGCAATTTCAGTGTTCCATCGTCATTAGAAGGGCCTGAACGTTACAATTAACTATCAGTTTTGCGTTGGATTCGAAAATCTAGACTAACTGGAGACGGACCATAAGGTGCCCGAAGCACCATTATCCCCTTGGAGACCAGTCCGCTGGAGGACGATGTATTGAATCGCGACGCAATTTGAGTGCTCCATCGTCATTAGGAGGCCCTGAAGGCTATAATTAACTATCAGTTCGACGTCGGATACGAAAATCTAGACTCACAGGAGAACGGCGATAAGGTGCCCGAGGCAGCAATAGACCCTTGGAGAAGAGTCGACTGAAGGACGATGTATTGAATCTCGACGCAATTTGAGTGTTCCATTGTCATTAGGAGGCCCTGAACGTTACAATTAACAATCAGTTTTGCGTCGGATTAGAAATTCTAGACTCACACGAGAACGATCATAAAGTGCCCGAGGCAGCAATAGACCCGTGGAGACAAGTCGGCTGGAGGACGACGTATTGGATCGCGACGGAATTTGAGTGTTCCTTCGCCATTAGTTGGCCCTGAACGTTACAATTAACTATCAGTTTTGCGTCGGATTCGAAAATCTAGAGTCACTGGAGACGGACCATAAGTTGCCCGAGGCAGCAATATCCCATTGGAGACCTGTCCGCTGGAGGACGATGTATTGAATCGCTACGCAACTTGAGTGTTCCATCGTCATTAGGAGGCCCTGAACGTTACAATTAACTATCAGTTCTGCGTCGGATTCGAAAATCCCGACTCAAAGGAGAAGAACCACATGGAGCCCGAGGCAGCAATATCCCCTTGTAGACAAGTCGGCTGAAGGACTATGTATTGAATCCTGACGGTATTTGAGTGTTCCATCGTCATTATTAGGCCCTGAACGTTACAATTAATTATCAGTTTTGCGTCGGATTGGAAAATCTAGACTCACAGGAGAACGACCATAAATTGCCCGAGGCAGCAATAGACCCTTGGAGACAAGTCGGCTGAAGGCCAATGTACTGAATCTCGACCCAATTTGAGTGTTCCATCGTCATTAGGATGCGCTGAACGTTACAATTAACTATCATTTTAGCGTCGGATTCGAAAATCTACTCACAGGAGAAGGATCATATGGTGCCCGAGTCAGCAATATCCCCTTGGAGACAAGTCGGCTGAAGGACTATGTATTGAATCCTGACGGTATATGAGTGTTCCATCGTCATTATTAGGCCCTGAACGTTACAATTAATTATCAGTTTTGCGTCGGATTAGAAAATCTAGACTCACAGGAGAACGACCATATATTGCCCGAGGCAGCAATAGACCCTTGGAGACAAGTCGGCTGGAGGACGATGTATTGGATCGCGAAGCAATTTGAGTGTTCCATCGTTACTAGGAGGCCCTGAACTTACAATTAACAGTTTTGCGTCGGATTAGTAAATCTAGACTCACAGGAGAAGGATCATATGGTGCCCGAGTCAGCAATATCCCCTTCTAGACAAGTCGGTTGGAGGACGATGTATTGTATCTCGACGCAATTTGAGTGTTCTAACGTCATTAGGAGGCGCTGAACGTTACAATTCACTATCATTTTTGCGTCGGATTCGAAAATGTAGACTCACAGGAGAAGGTTCATATGGTGCCCGAGACAGCAATATCCCCTTGGAGACAAGTCGGCTGAAGGCCGATGTACTGAATCTCGACGCAATTTGAGTGTTCCATCGTCATTAGGTGGCCCTGAACGTTACAATTAACTATCAGTTTTGCGTCGGGTTCGAAAATCTAGACTCACAACAGAACGTTCATAAGGTGCCCGAGGCAGCAAAAGACCCTTGAAGTCATGTCGGCAGAAGGACGAAGTATTGGATCGCGACGCAATTTGAGTGATCCACCTTCATTAGGAGGACATGAACGTTACAATTAACTATCATTTTTGCGTCGGATTCGACAATCTAGACTCACAGGAGAACGAACATAAGGTGCCCGAGGCTGTAAAAGACCCTTGGAGACAAGTCGGCTGAAGGCCGATGTACTGAATCTCGACGCAATTTGAGTGTTCCATCGTCATTAGGTGGCCCTGAACGTAACAATTAACTATGAGTTTTGCGTCAGGTTCGAAAATCTTGCCTCACAGGAGAACGATCTCAAGGTGTCCGAGGCAGCAATAGACGCTTGTAGACATGTCGGCTGGAGGTCGATGTATTGACTCTCGACGCAATTTCAGTGTTCCATCGTCATTAGGAGGCTCTGAAGGCTACAATTAACTATCAGTTCTGCGTTGGATTTGAAAATCTAGACTCACAGGAGACGGACCATATGGTGCCCGAGGCAGCAATATCCCCTTGGAGTTAAGTCGGCTGGAGGCCGATGTATTGAATCTCGCCGCAATTTGAGTGTTCCATCGTCATTAGGAGGCCCTGAACGTTACAATTAACCATCATTTTAGCGTCGGATTCGAAAATCTGCTCACAGGACAAGGAATATATGGTGCCCGAGACAGCAATATCCCCTTGGATACAAGTCGGCTGGAGGACGATATATTGAATCTCGACGCAATTTGAGTGTTCCATCGTCATTAGGAGGCCCTGAACTTACAATTAACAATCAGTTTTGCGTCGGAGTAGTAAATCTAGACTCACAGGAGAGCGACCATATGGTGCCCGAGGAAGCAATAGACCCTTGGAGACAAGTCGGCTGGAGGCCGATGTATTGTATCTCGACGCAATTTGAATGTTCCGTCGTCATTAGGTGGCCCTGTACGTTACAATTAACTATCAGTTTTGCGTCGGGTTCGAAAATCTAGACGCACAAGAGAACGATCATAACGTGGCTGAGACGGCAAAAGACCCTTGAAGTCAGGTCGGCAGAAGGACGATGTATTGGATCGCGACGCCATTTGAGTGTTCCATCGTCATTAGAAGGCCCTGAACGTTACAATTAACTATCAGTTTTGCGTTGGATTCGAAAATCTAGACTTACTGGAGACGGACCATAAGGTGTCCGAGGCAGCATTATCCCCTTGGAGACCAGTCCGCTGGAGGACGATGTATTGAATCGCGACGCAATTTGAGTGCTCCATCGTCATTAGGAGGCCCTGAAGGCTATAATTAACTATCAGTTCGACGTCGGATACGAAAATCTAGACTCACAGGAGAACGACGATAAGGTGCCCGAGGCAGCAATAGACCCTTGGAGAAGAGTCGGCTGAAGGACGATGTATTGAATCTCGACGCAATTTGAGTGTTCCATTGTCATTAGGAGGCCCTGAACGTTACAATTAACTATCAGTTCTGCGTCGGATTCGAAAATCCCGACTCAAAGGAGAAGAACCACATGGAGCCCGAGGCAGCAATATCCCCTTGTAGACAAGACGGCTAGAGGTCGATGTATTGACTCTCGACGCAATTTGACTGTTCCATCGTCATTAGGAGGCCCTGAACGTTACAATTAACTATCAGTTTCGCGTCGGATTCAAAAATCTAGACTCACAGGAGACGGACCATAAGGTGCCCGAGGCAGCAATAGACCCTTGGAGACAAGTCGGCTGAAGGACGATGTAGTGAATCCTGACGGTATTTGAGTGTTCCATCGTCATTATTAGGCCCTGAACGTTACAATTAATTATCAGTTTTGCGTCGGATTAGAAAATCTACACTCACAGGAGAACGACCATATATTGCCGGAGGCAGCAATAGACCCTTGGAGACAAGTCGGCTGAAGGCCAATGTACTGAATCTCGACGCAATTTGAGTGTTCCATCGTCATTAGGTGGCCCTGAACGTTACAATTAACTATCAGTTTTGCGTCGGATTAGAAAATCTAGACTCACAGGAGAACGACCATAAGGTGCCCGAGGCAGCAATAGACCCTTGGAGACAAGTCGGCTGAAGGACGATGTATTGAAACCTGACGGTATTTGAGTGTTCCATCGTCATTATTAGGCCCTGAACGTTACAATTAATTATCAGTTTTGCGTCGGATTAGAAAATCTAGACTCACAGGAGAACGACCATATATTGCAGGAGGCAGCAATACACCCTTGGAGACAAGTCGGCTGGAGGACGATGTACTGGATCGCGACGCAATTTGAGTGTTCCATCGTTACTAGAAGGCCCTGAACTTACAATTAACAATCAGTTTTGGGTCGGATTAGTAAATCTAGACTCGCAGGAGATTGACCATATGGTGCCCGAGGCAGCATCAGACCATTGGAGACAAGTCGGCTGGTGGCCTATGTATTGAAACTCGACGCAATTTGAGTGTTCCATCGTCATTAGGATGCGCTGAACGTTACAATTAACTTTCATTTTAGCGTCGGATTCGAAAATCTACTCACAGGAGAAGGATCATATGGTGCCCGAGTCAGCAATATCCCCTTGGATACAAGTCGGCTGGAGGACGATGTATAGTATCTCGACGCAATTTGAGTGTTCTAATATCATTAGGAGGCGCTGAACGTCACAATTCACTATCATTTTTGCGTCGGATTCGAAAATCTAGACTCACAGAAAAAGGATCATTTGGTGCCCGAGACAGCAATATCCCCTTGGAGACAAGTCGGCTGGAGGACGATGTATTGAATCTCGACGCAATTTGAGTGTTCCATCGTCATTAGGTGGCCCTGAACGTAACAATTAACTATGAGTTTTGCGTCAGGTTCGAAAATCTAGCCTCACAGGAGAACGTTCTTAAGGTGTCAGAGGCAGCAATAGAAGCTTGTAGACATGTCGGCTGGAGGTCGATGTATTGACTCTCGACCCAATTTGAGTGTTCCATCGTCATTAGGAGGCGCTGAAGGCTACAATTAAATATCAGTTCTGCGTCGGATTCGAAAATCTAGACTCGCAGTTGACGAACGATATGGTGCCCGAGGTGCAATATCCCCTTGGAGTTAAGTCGGCTGGAGGCCGATGTATTGAATCTCGACGCAATTTGGGTGTTCTATCGTTATTAGGAGGCCCTGAACGTTACAATTGACCATCATTTTAGCGTCGGATTCGAAAATCTGCTCACAGGAGAAGGAACATATGGTGCCCGAGACAGCAATATCCCCTTGGATACAAGTCGCCTGGAGGACGATATATTGAATCTCGACGGAATTTGAGTGTTCCATCGTCATTAGGAGGCCCTGAACTTACAATTAACAATCAGTTTTGCGTCGGGTTCGACAATCTAGACTCAAAAGAGAACGATCATAAGGTGCCCGAGGCAGCATAAGACCGTTGAAGTCAAGTCGGCAGAAGGACGATGGATTGTATCGCGACGCAATTCGAGTGTTCCATCGTCATTAGAAGGCCCTGAACGTTACAATTAACTATCAGTTTTGCGTTGGATTCGAAAATCTAGACTTATTGGAGACGGACCAAAAGGTGCCCGAGGCAGCATTATCCCCTTGGAGACCAGTCCGCTGGAGGACGATGTATTGAATCACGACGCAATATGTGTGCTCCATCGTCATTAGGAGGCCCTGAAGGCTACAATTAAGTATCAGCTCTCCGTCGGATTCTAGACGGACCATAAGGTGCCCGAGGCAGCTTTATCCCCTTGGAGACCAGTCCGCTCTAGGACGATAATTGAATCGCGACGCAATTTGAGTGTTCCATCGTCATTAGGAGGCCCTGAACGTTACAATTAACAATCGTAATGCGTCGGATTAGAAAATCTAGACTCACAGGAGAACGACCATATATTGCCCGAGTCAGCAATAGACCCTTGGAGACAAGTCGGCTGGAGGACGATGTATTGAATCTCGACGCAATATGAGTGATCCACCTTCATTAGGAGGACATGAACGTTACAATTAACTATCATTTTTGCGTCGGATTCGACAATCTAGACTCACAGGAGAACGAACATAAGGTGCCCGAGGCTGTAAAAGACCCTTGGAGACAAGTCGGCTGGAGGACGATGTATTGACTCTCGACACAATTTGAGTGTTCCATCGGCATTAGGATGCTCTGAACGTTACAATTAACTATCATTTTTGCGTCGGATTCGAAAATCTAGACTCACAGAAGAAGTATCATATGGTGCCCGAGACAGCAATATCCCCTTGGAGACAAGTCGGCTGGAGGCCGATGTATTGAATCTCGACGCAATTTGAGTGTTCCATCGTCATTAGCTGGCCCTGAACGTAACAATTAACTATGAGTTTTGCGTCAGGTTCGAAAATCTTGCCTCACAGGAGAACGATCTTAAGGTGTCCGAGGCAGCAATAGACGCTTGTAGACATGTCGGCTGGAGGTCGATGTATTGACTCTCGACGCAATTTGAGTGTTCCATCGTCATTAGGAGGCCCTGATCTTACAATTAACAATCAGTTTTGCGTCGGAGTAGTAAATCTAGACTCACAGTAGAACGACCATATGGTGCCCGAGGCAGCAATAGACCCTTGGAGACAAGTCGGCTGGAGGCCGTTGTATTGAATCTCGACGCAATTTGAGTGTTCCATTGTCATAAGGAGGCCCTGAACGTTACAATTAACTATCAGTTTCGCGTCGGATTCTAAAATCTAGACTCACAGGAGACGGACCATAAGGTGCCCGAGGCAGCAATAGACCCTTGGAAACAAGTCGGCTGAAGGACGATGTATTGAATCCTGACGGTATTTGAGTGTTCCATTGTCATTATGAGGCCCTGAACGTTACAATTAATTATCAGTTTTGCGTCGGATTAGAAAATCTAGACTCACAGGAGAACGACCATATATTGCCCGAGGCAGCAATAGACCCTTGGAGACAAGTCGGCTGAAGGCCAATGTACTGAATCTCGACGCAATTTGAGTGTTCCATCGTCATTAGGTGGCCCTGAACGTTACAATTAACTATCAGTTTTGCGTCGGATTAGAAAATCTAGACTCACAGGAGAACGACCATAAGGTGCCCGAGGCAGCAATAGACCCTTGGAGACAAGTCGGCTGAAGGACGATGTATTGAAACCTGACGGTATTTGAGCGTTCCATCGTCATTATTAGGCCCTGAACGTTACAATTAATTATCAGTTTTTCGTCGGATTAGAAAATCTAGACTCACAGGAGAACGACCATATATTGCCCGAGACTGCAATTTCCCCTTGGAGACAAGTCGGCTGAAGGCCGATGTACTGAATCTCGACACAATTTGAGTGTTCCATCGTCATTAGGTGGCCCTGAACGTTACAATTAACTATCAGTTTTGCGTCGGGTTCGAAAATATAGACTCACTGGTGACTGACCATAAGGTGCCCGAAGCAGCATTATCCCCTTGTAGACAAGTCGGCTGGAGGTCGATGTATTCACACTCGACGCAATTTGAGTGTTCCATCGTCATTAGGAGGCGCTGAACGTTACAATTAACTATCATTTTTGCGTCGGATTCGAAAATCTAGACTCACAGGAGACGGACCATATGGTGCGCGAGGCAGCAATATCCCCTTGGAGTTAAGTCGGCTGGAGGCCGATGTATTGAATCTCGACGCAATTTGAGTGTTCCATCGTCATTAGGAGGCCCTGAACCTTACAATTAACTATCAGTTTAGCGTCGGATTCGAAAATCTACTCACAGGAGAGGGATCATATGGTGCCCGAGACAGCAATATACCCTGGATACAAGTTGGCCGGAGGACGATATATTCAATCTCGATGCAATTTGAGTGTTCCATCGTCATTATTAGGGCCTGAACGTTACAATTAATAATCAGTTGATCATCGGATTAGAAAATCTAGACTCACAGGAGAACGACCATAAATTGCCCGAGGCAGCAATAGACCCTTGGAGACAAGTCGGCTGGAGGACGATGTATTGGATCGCGACGCAATTTGAGTGTTCCATCGTAAACAGGAGGCCCTGAACTTACAATTAACAATCAGTTCTGCGTCGGATTCGAAAATCCCGACTCACAGGAGACCAACCACATGGAGCCCGAGGCAGCAATATCCCCTTGTAGACAAGACGGTTGGAGGTCGATGTATTGACTCTCGACGCAGTTTGACTGTTCCATCGTCATTAGGTGGCCCTGAACGTTGCAATTAACTATCAGTTTCGCGTCGGATTCAAAATTCTAGACTCACAGGAGACGAACCATTTGTTGCCCGAGGCAGCAATATCTCCTTGTAGACAAGTCGGCTGGAGGACGATGTATTGTATCTCGACGCAATTTTAGTATTCCATCGTCATTAGGTGGCCCTGAACGTTACAATTAACTATCATTTTTGCGTCGGATTCGGAAATCTAGACTCACAGAAGGTTCATATGGTGCCCGAGACAGCAATATCCCCTTGGAGACAAGTCGGCTGAAGGCCGATGTACTGAATCTCGACACAATTTGAGTGTTCCATCGTCATTAGGTGGCCCTGAACGTTACAATTAACTATCAGTTTTGCGTCGGGTTGGAAAATATAGACTCACAGGAGAACGACCATAAGGTGCCCGAGGCAGCAATAGACACTTGGAGACAAGTCGGCTGGAGGACGATGGATGGATTGCGACGCAATTTGAGTGTTCCATCGTCATTAGGAGGCCCTGAATATTTCAATTAACTATCGGTTTTTCGTCGGATTCGAAAATCTAGACTCACAGGAGAACGACCATAAATTGCCCGATGCAGCAATAGACCATTGGAGACAAGTCGGCTGGAGGACGATGTATTGGATCGCGACGCAATTTGTGTGTTCCATCGTAACTAGGAGGCCCTGAACTTACAATTAACAATCAGTTTTGCTTCGGATTAGAAAATCTAGACTCACAGGAGAACGACCATAAATTGCCCGATGCAGCAATACACCATTGGAGACAAGTCGGCTGGAGGACGATGTATTGGATCGCGACGCAATTTGAGTATTCCATCGTAACTAGGAGGCCCTGAACTTACAATTAACAATCAGTTTTGCGTCGGATTAGTAAATCTAGACTCACAGGAGAACGACCATAAGGTGCCTGAGGCAGCATTAGACCCTTGGAGACAAGTCGGCTGAAGGACGATGTATTGAATCTCGACGGTATTTGAGTGTTCCATCGTCATTAGGAGGCCCTGAGCGTTACAATTAACTATCATTTTAGCGTCGGATTTGAAAATCTACTCACAGGAGAGGGATCATATGGTGCCCGAGACAGCAATATACCCTGGATACAAGTCGGCCGGAGGACGATATATTCTATCTCGATGCAATTTGAGTGTTCCATCGACATTATTAGGGCCTGAACGTTACATTTAACTATCAGTTTGGGTCGGGTTTAAAGATCTAGACTCACAGTAGAACGATCATAAGGTGCCCGAGGCAGCAAAAGACCCTTGGTGGCAAGTCGGCTGGAGGACGATGTATTGAATCTCGACTCAATTCGAGTGTACCATCGTCATTAGGAGGCCCTGAAAGTTACAATTAACTATCTGTTCTGCGTCGGATTTGAAAATCTAGACTCACAGGAGACGGACCATATGGTGCCCGAGGCAGCAATATCCCCTTGGAGTTAAGTCGGCTGGAGGCCGATGTATTGAATCTCGACGCAATTTGAGTGTTCCATCGTCATTAGGAGGCCCTGAACGTTACAATTAACTATCAGTTTGGCGTCGGATTCGAAAATCTACTCACAGGAGATGGAACATATTGTGCCCGAGACAGCAAAATCCCCTTGGATACAAGTCGGCTGGACGACGATATATTGAATCTCGACGCAATTTGAGTGTTCCGTCGTCATTAGGAGGCCCTGAACGTTACAATTAACTATCAGTTTGGGTCGGGTTTGAAAATCTAGACTCACAGGAGAACGATCATAAGGTGCCCGAGGCAGCAAAAGACCCTTGGTGACAAGTCGGCTGGAGGACGATGTATTGAATCTCGACTCAATTCGAGTGTACCGTCGTTATTAGGAGGCCCTGAAAGTTACAATTAACTATCTGTTCTGCGTCGGATTCGAAAATCTAGACTCACAGGAGACGGACCATATGGTGCCCGAGGCAGCAATATCCCCTTGGAGTTAAGTCGGCTGGAGGCCGATGTATTGAATCTCGACGCAATTTGAGTGTTCCATCGTCATTAGGAGGCCCTGAACGTTACAATTAACTATCAGTTTGGCGTCGGATTCGAAAATCTACTCACAGGAGATGGAACATATTGTGCCCGAGACAGCAATATCCCCTTGGATACAAGTCGGCTGGACGACGATATATTGAATCTCGACGCAATTTGAGTGTTCTGTCGTCATTAGGAGGCCCTGAACGTTACAATTAACTATCAGTTTGGGTCGGGTTTGAAAATCTAGACTCACAGGAGAACGATCATAAGGTGCCCGAGGCAGCAAAAGACCCTTGGTGACAAGTCGGCTGGAGGACGATGTATTGAATCTCGACTCAATTCGAGTGTACCATCGTCATTAGGAGGCCCTGAAAGTTACAATTAACTATCTGTTCTGCGTTCGATTCGAAAATCTAGACTCACAGGAGAACGACCATAAGGTGCCCGAGGCTGCAATAGACCCTTGGTGACAAGTCAGCTGGAGGACGATGTATTGAATCTCGACTCAATTCGAGTGTACCATCGTCATTAGGAGGCCCTGAAAGTTACAATTAACTATCTGTTCTGCGTTGGATTCGAGAATCTAGACTCACAGGAGAACGACCATAAGGTGGCCGAGGAAGCAATAGACCCTTGGAGACAAGTCGGCTGAAGGACGATGTATTGAATCTCGACGCAGTTTGAGTGTTCCATCGTCATTAGGAGGCCCTGAACTTTACAATTAACTATCAGTTTTGCGTCGGATTCGAAAATCTACTCTCAGGAGAAGGATCATATGGTACCCGAGACAGCAATATCCCCTTGGATACAAGTCGGGTGGAGGACGATGTATTGAATCTCGACGCAATTTGAATGTTCCATGGTCATTAGGTGGCCCTGATCGTTACAAGTCGGGTTCGAAAATCTAGACTCACAGGAGAACGATCATAAGGTGCCCGAGGAAGCAATAGACCCTTGGAGACAAGTCGGCTGAAGGAGGATGTATTGAATCTCGACGCAATTTGAATGTTCCATCGTCATTAGGTGGACTTGAACGTTACAATTAACTATCAGGTTTGCGTCGGGTTCGAAAATCTAGACTCACAGGAGAACGATCATAAGCTGCTCGAGGCAGCAAAAGACCCGTGAAGTCAAGTCGGCAGAAGGACGATGTATTGGATTTCGTCGCAATTTGAGTGTTCATCGTCATTAGGAGGCCCTGAACGTTACATTTAACTATCAGTTTTGCGTCGGATTCGAAAATCTAGACATACAGGAGACGGACCATAAGGTGCCCGAGGCAGCAATATCCGCTTGGAGACCAGTCCGCTGGAGAACGATGTATTGCATTGCGACGCAATTTGAGTGCTCCATCGTCATTTGGAGGCCCTGAACGTTACAATTAACTATCAGTTTTGCGTCGGATTCGAAAATCTAAACTCACAGGAGAACGACATTATGGTGCCCGAGGCAGCAATAGACCTTTGGAGACAAGTCGGCTGGGGGCCGATGTATTGAATCTCGACGCAATTTGAATGTTCCATCGTCATTAGGTGGCCCTGAATGTTACAATTAACTATCAGGTATGCGTCGGGTTCGAAAATTTAGACTCTCAGGAGAACGATCATAAGGTGCTCGAAGCAGCAAAAGACTCTTGAAGTAAAGTCGGCAGCAGGACGATGTATTGGATCGCGACGTAATTTGTGTTTTCCATCGTCATAAGAAGGCCCTGAACATTACATTTAACTATCAGTTTTGCGTCGGGTTCGAAAATATAGACTCACTGCAGACTGACCATAAGGTCCCCGAAGCAGCATTATCCCCTTGTAGACAAGTCGGCTGGAGGACGATGTATTCACACTCGACGCAATTTGAGTGTTCCATCGTCATTAGGAGGCGCTGAACGTTACAATTAACTATCATTTTTGCGTCGGATTCGAAAATCTAGACTCACAGGAGACGGCCCATATGGTGCCCGAGGCAGCAATATCCCCTTGGAGTTAAGTCGGCTGGAGGCCGATGTATTGTATCTCGACGCAAGTTGAGTGTTCCATCGTCATTAGGAGGCCCTGAACGTTACAATTAACTATCAGTTTAGCGTCGGATTCGAAAATCTACTCATAGGGGAAGGTACATTTGGAGCCCGAGACAACAATAACCACTTGGATACAAGTCGGCTGGAGGACGATATATTGAATCTCGACGCAATTTGAGTGTTCCATCGTCATTAGGAGGCCCTGAACGTTACAATTAAGTATCATTTTAGCGTCGGATTCGAAAATCTACTCACAGGAGAAGGATCACATGGAGCCCGAGACAGCAATATCCCCTGGATACAAGTCGGCCGGGGACGATATATTGAATCTCGACGCAATTAGAGTGTTCCATCGTCATTATTAGGCCCTGAACGTTACAATTAATAATCAGTTTTGCGTCGGATTAGAAAATCTAGACTCACAGGAGAACGACCATATATTGCCCGAGGTAGCAATAGACCCTTGGAGACAAGTCGGCTGGAGGACGATGTATTGGATCGCGACGCAATTTGAGTGTTCCATCGTAACTAGGAGGCCCTGAACTTACAATTAACAATCAGTTTTGCGTCGGATTAGTAAATCTAGACTCACAGGAGAACGTGCCCGAGGCAGCGTCAGACCATTGGAGACAAGTCGGCTGGAGTCCTATGTATTGAATCTCGACGCAATTTGAGTGTTCCATCGTCATTAGGATGCGCTGAACTTTACAATTAACTATCAGTTCCGCGTCGGATTCGAAAATCCCGACTCACAGGAGACCTACCACATGGAGCCCGAGGCAGCAATATCCCCTTGTAGACAAGTCGACTGGAGGCCGATGTATTGAATCTCGACGCAATTTGAATGTTCCATCGTCATTAGGTGGCCCTGAACGTTACAATTAACTATCAGTTTTGCGTCGGGTTTGAAAATCTAGACTCACAAGAGAACGACCATAAGGCGCCCGAGGCAGCGTCAGACCATTGGAGACAAGTCGGCTGGAAGCCTATGTATTGAATCTCGACGCAATTTGAGTGTTCCATCGTCATTAGGATGCGCTGAACTTTACAATTAACTATCAGTTCCGCGTCGGATTCGAAAATCCCGACTCACAGGAGACGTACCACATGGAGCCCGAGGCAGCAATATCCCCTTGTAGACAAGTCGACTGGAGGCCGATGTATTGAATCTCGACGCAATTTGAATGTTCCATCGTCATTAGGTGGCCCTGAACGTTACAATTAACTATCAGTTTTACGTCGGGTTTGAAAATCTAGACTCACAGGAGAACGACCATAGGGCGCCCGAGGCTGCAATAGACACTTTCTAGAAAAGTCGGCTGAAGGACGATGTACTGAATCTCGACGCAATTTGAGTGTTCCATCGTCGTTAGGAGGCCCTGAACGTAGCAATTAACTATCAGTTTAGCGTCGGATTCGAAAATCTAGACTCACAGGAGAACGACCATAAGGTGCCCGAGGCAGCATTAGACCCTTGGAGACAAGTCGGCTGAAGGACGATGTATTGAATCTCGACGGTATTTGAGTGTTCCATCGTTATTAGGAGGCCCTGAAGGCTACAATTAACTATCAGTTGTGCGTCGGATTTGAAAATCTAGACACACAGGAGAGGGATCATATGGTGCCCGAGACAGCAATATACCCTGGATACAAGTCGGCCGGAGGACGATATATTCAATCTCGATGCAATTTTAATGTGTTCCATCGTCATTATTAGGGCCTGAACGTTACAATTAATAATCAGTTTTTCGTCGGATTAGAAAATCTAGACTCTCAGGAGAACGACCATAAATTGCCCGAGGCAGCAATAGACACTTGGAGACAAGTCGGCTGGAGGACGATGTATTGGATCGCGACGCAATTTGAGTGTTCCATCGTAACTAGAAGGCCCTGAACTTACAATTAACAATCAGTTTTGCGTCGGATTAGTAAATCTAGACTCACAGGAGAACGACCATATGGTGCCCGAGGCAGCGTCAGACCATTGGAGACAAGTCGGCTGGAGGCCTATGTATTGAATCTCGACGCAATTTGAGTGTTCCATCGTCATTAGGATGCGCTGAACTTTACAATTAACTATCAGTTCCGCGTCGGATTCTAACATCCCGACTCACAAGAGACGAACCACATGGAGCCCGAGGCAGCAATATCCCCTTGTAGACAAGTCGGCTGGAGGTCGATGTATTGTCTCTCGACGCAATTTGAGTGTTCCATCGTCGTTAGGAGGCCCTGAACGTAGCAATTAACTATCAGTTTTGCGTCGGATTCGAAAATCAAGACTTACTGGAGACGAGCCATAAGGTGCCCGAGGCAGCAATATCCCTTTCGAGTCCAGTCCGCTGGACGACGCTGTATTGTATCGCGACGCAATTTGAGTGCTCCATCGTCTTTAGGGGGCCCTGAACGTTACAATTAACTCTCAGTTTTCCGTCGTATTCGAAAATCTAGAATTACTGGAGACGGACCATAAGGTGCCCGAGGCAGCAATATTCCCTTGCATACCAGTCCGCTGGAGGACAATGTATTGAATCGCGACGCAATTTGAATGCTCCATCGTCGTTAGGAGGCCCTGAACGTTACAATTAAAAATCAGTTTTGCGTCGGATTAGAAAATCTACTCACAGGAGAACGACCAATTGGTGCCCGATGCAGCTATACACCCTTGGAGACAAGTCTGCTGGAGGCCGATGTATTGAATCTCGACTCAATTTGAGTGTACCATCGTCATTAGGAGGACCTGAAAGTTACAATTAACTATCTGTTCTGCGTTCGATTCGAAAATCTAGACTTACAGGAGAACGACCATAAGGTGCCCGAGGTAGCAATAGACCCCTGGAGACAAGTCGGCTGATGGAGGATGTATTGAATCTCGACGCAATTTGAATGTTCCATCGTCATTATGAGGCCCTGAACATTACAATTAACTATCAGTTTTGCGTCGGAATCGAAAATCTAGACTTACTGGAGACGGACCATAAGGTGCCCGAGGCAGCAATATCCCCTTGGAGAACAAGTCCGATGGAGGACGATGTATTGAATCTCGAGGCAATTTGAGTGTTCCATCGTCATTAGGAGGCCATGAACGCTACAGTTAACTAACAGTTTAGCGTCGGATTCGAAAATCTACTCAGAGGAGAAGGATCATATGGTGCCCGAGACAGCAATATCCCCTTGGATACAGGTCGGCTGGAGGACGATATATTGAATCTCGACGCAATTTGAGTGTTCCATCGACATTAGGAGGCCCTGAACGTTACAATTAACAATCAGTTTTGCGTCGGAATCGAAGAACTAGACTCACAGGAGAACGACAATAAGGTGCCCGAGGAAGCAATAGACCCTTGGAGACAAGTCGGCTGAAGGACGATGTATTGGATCTCGACGCCATTTGAGTGTTCCATCGTCATTAGGATGCGCTGAACTTTACAATTAACTATCAGTTCCGCGTCGGATTCGAAAATCCCGACTCACAAGAGACGAACCACATGGAGCCCGAGGCAGCAATATCCCCTTGTAGACAAGTCGGCTGGAGGTCGATGTATTGTCTCTCGACGCAATTTGAGTGTTCCATCGTCATTAGGAGGCGCTGAACGTTACAATTAACTATCATTTTTGCGTCGGATTCGAAAATCTAGACTCACAGGAGACGGACCATATGGTGCCCGAGGCAGCAAAATCCCCTTGGAGTTAAGTCGACTGGAGGCCGATGTATTCAATCTCGACGCAATTTGAGTGTTCCATGGTCATTAGGAGGCCCTGAACGTTACAATTAACTATCAGTTTGGCGTCGGATTCGAAAATCTACTCACAGGAGATGGAACATATTGTGCCCGAGACAGCAATATCCCCTTGGATACAAGTCGGCTGGACGACGATATATTGAATCTCGACGCAATTTGAGTGTTCCATCGTCATTAGGAGGCCCTGAACGTAACAATTAACTATCAGTTTTGCGTCGGGTTTGAAAATGTAGACTCACAGGAGAACGACCACAAGGTGTCCGTGGAAGCAATAGCCCCTTGGAGACAAGTCGGCTGAAGGACGATGTATTGAATCTCGACGCAGTTTGAGTGTTCCAACGTCATTAGGAGGCCCTGAACTTTACAATTAACTATCAGTTTTGCGTCGGATTCGAAAATCTGCTCTCAGGAGAAGGATCATATGGTGCCCGAGACAGCAATATCCCCTTGGATACAAGTCGGGTGGAGGACGATGTATTGGATCGCGACGCATTTTGAGTGTTCCATCGTAACTAGGAGGCGCTCAACGTTACAATAAACTATCGGTTTTGCGTCGGATTAGTAAATCTAGACTCACAGGTGTCGGACCACATGGTGCCCGAGGCAGCAATAGACCCTTGGGGATAAGTCGGCTGGAGGTCGATGTATTGAATCTCGACGCAATTTGAATGTTCCATGGTCATTAGGTGGCCCTGATGGTTACAAGTCGGGTTCGATAATCTAGACTCACAGGAGAACGATCATAAGGTGCCCGAGGAAGCAATAGACCCTTGGAGACAAGTCGGCTGAAGGAGGATGTACTGAATCTCGACGCAATTTGAATGTTCCATCGTCATTAGGTGGCCCTGAACGTTACAATTAACTATCTGTTTATCGTCGGATTCGAAAATCTACTCAAAGGAGAAGGATCATATGGTGCCCGAGACAGCAATATCCCCTTCAATGTTCCATTTTCATTAGATGGCCCTGAACGTTACAATTAACTATCAGTTTTGCGTCGGGTTCGAAAATCTAGACTCACAGGAGAACGATCATAAGGTGCCCGAGGCAACAATAGACCCTTGGAGACAAGTCGGCTGAAGGACGATGTATTGGATCTCGTCGCAATTTGAGTGTTGAAAGTTACAATTAACTATCTGTTCTGCGTTCGATTCGAAAATCTAGACTCACAGGAGAACGACCATGAGGTACCCGAGGAACCAATAGACCCTTGGAGACAAGTCGGCTGAATGACGATGTATTGAATCTCGACGCAATTTGTATGTTCCATCGTCATTAGGAGGCCCTGAACGTTACAGTTAATTATCAGTTTAGCGTCGGATTCGAAAATCTACTCACAGGAGAAGGATCATGTGGTGCCCGAGACAGCAATATCCCCTTGGATACAAGTCGGCTGGAGGACGATATATTGAATCTCGACGCAATTTGAGTGTTCCATCGACATTAGGAGGCCCTGAACGTTACAATTTTGCGTCGGAATCGAAGGACTAGACTCATAGGAGAACGACAATAAGGTGCCCGAGGAAGCAATAGACCCTTGGAGACAAGTCGGCTGAAGGACGATGTATTGAATCTCGACGCAATTTGAGTGTTCCATCGTCATTAGGAGAACCTGAAGGTTACAATTAACTATCTGTTCTGCGTTCGATTCGAAAATCTAGACTTACTGGAGACGGACCATAAGGTGCCCGAGGCAGCAATAGACCATTGGAGACAAGTCGGCTGAAGGACGATATATTGAATCTCGACGCAATTTGAGTGATCCATCGTCATTAGGAGGACCTGAACGATACAATTAACTATCAGTTTTGCGTCGGATTCGAAAATCTAGACTTACTGTAGACGGATCATAAGGTGCCCGAGGCAGCAATATCCCCTTGGAGACCAGTCCGCTGGAGGACGATGTATTGAATCGCGACGCAATTTGAATGCTCCATCGTCATTAGGAGGCCCTGAACGTTACAATTAAAAATCAGTTTTGAGTCGGATTAGAAAATCTACTCACAGGAGAACGACCATATGGTGCCCGATGCAGCTATAGACTTTTGGAGACAAGTCTGCTGGAGGCCGATGTATTGATTCTCGACCCAATTTGAGTGTACCATCGTCTTTAGGAGGCCCTGAAAGTTACAATTAACTATCTGTTCTGCGTTCGATTCGAAAATCTAGACTCACAGGAGAACGACCATAAGGTGTCCGAGGAAGCAATAGACCCTTGGAGACAAGTCGGCTGAAGGACGATGTATTGAATCTCGACGCAGTTTGAGTGTTCCGTAGTCATTAGGAGGCCCTGAACGTTACAATTAACTATCAGTTTATCGTCGGATTCGAAAATCTACTCTAAGGAGAAGGATCATATGGTGCCCGAGACAGCAATATCCCCTTGAATGTTCCATATTCATTAGATGGCCCTGAACGTTACAATTAAATATCAGTTTTGCGTCGGGTTCGAAAATCTAGACTCACAGGAGAACGATCATAAGGTACCCGAGGCAACAATAGACCCTTGGAGACAAGTCGGCTGAAGGACGATGTATTGGATCTCGTCGCAATTTGAGTGTTGAAAGTTACAATTAACTATCTGTTCTGCGTTGGATTCGAAAATCTAGACTCACAGGAGAACGACCATAAGGTGTCCGAGGAAGCAATAGGCCCTTGGAGACAAGTCGGCTGATGGACGATGTATTGCATCTCGACGCAGTTTGAGTGTTCCGTCGTCATTAGGAGGCCGTGAACGTTAAAATTAACTATCAGTTTATCGTCGGATTCGAAAATCTACTCTAAGGAGAAGGATCATATGGTGCCCGAGACAGCAATATCCCCTTGGATACAAGTCGACTGGAGGACGATGTATTGAATCTCGACGCAATTTGAATGTTCCATGGTCATTAGATGGCCCTGAACGTTACAATTAACTATCAGTTTTGCGTCGGATTCGAAAATCTAGACTTACTGGAGACGGTCCATAAGGTGCCCGAGGCAGCAATATCCCCTTGGAGACCAGTCCGCTGGAGGACGATGTATTGAATCGCGACGCAATTTGAATGCTCCATCGTCATTAGGAGGCCCTGAACGTTACAATTAAAAATCAGTTTTGAGTCGGATTAGAAAATCTACTCACAGGAGAACGACCATATGGTGCCCGATGCAGCTATAGACTTTTGGAGACAAGTCTGCTGGAGGCCGATGTATTGATTCTCGACCCAATTTGAGTGTACCATCGTCTTTAGGAGGCCCTGAAAGTTACAATTAACTATCTGTTCTGCGTTCGATTCGAAAATCTAGACTCACAGGAGAACGACCATAAGGTGTCCGAGGAAGCAATAGACCCTTGGAGACAAGTCGGCTGAAGGACGATGTATTGAATCTCGACGCAGTTTGAGTGTTCCGTAGTCATTAGGAGGCCCTGAACGTTACAATTAACTATCAGTTTATCGTCGGATTCGAAAATCTACTCTAAGGAGAAGGATCATATGGTGCCCGAGACAGCAATATCCCCTTGAATGTTCCATATTCATTAGATGGCCCTGAACGTTACAATTAAATATCAGTTTTGCGTCGGGTTCGAAAATCTAGACTCACAGGAGAACGATCATAAGGTACCCGAGGCAACAATAGACCCTTGGAGACAAGTCGGCTGAAGGACGATGTATTGGATCTCGTCGCAATTTGAGTGATGAAAGTTACAATTAACTATCTGTTCTGCGTTGGATTCGAAAATCTAGACTCACCGGAGAACGACCATAAGGTGTCCGAGGAAGCAATAGGCCCTTGGAGACAAGTCGGTGATGGACGATGTATTGAATCTCGACGCAGTTTGAGTGTTCCGTCGTCATTAGGAGGCCGTGAACGTTAAAATTAACTATCAGTTTATCGTCGGATTCGAAAATCTACTCTAAGGAGAAGGATCATATGGTGCCCGAGACAGCAATATCCCCTTGGATACAAGTCGACTGGAGGACGATGTATTGAATCTCGACGCAATTTGAATGTTCCATGGTCATTAGATGGCCCTGAACGTTACAATTAACTATCAGTTTTGCGTCGGATTCGAAAATCTAGACTTACTGGAGACGGTCCATAAGGTGTCCGAGGCAGCAATATCCCCTTGGAGACCAGTCCGTTGGAGGACGATGTATTGAATCGCGACGCAATTAGAATGCTCCATCGTCATTAGGAGGGACTGAACGTTACAATTAAAAATCAGTTTTGCGTCGGATTAGAAAATCTAGACTCACAGGAGAACGACCAAATGCTGCCCGAGGCAGCTATAGACCCTTGGAGACAAGTCTGCTGGAGGCCGATGTATTGAATCTCGACTCAATTTGAGTGTACCATTGTCATTAGGAGGCCCTGAAAGTTACAATTAACAATCAGTTTTGCGTCGGATTAGAAAATCTAGATTCACAGGAGTACGACCATAAGGTGCCCGAGGCTGCAATAGACCCTTGGAGACAAGTCGGCTGAATGACGATGTATTGAATTTCGACGCAATTTGAATGTTCCATCGTCATTAGGAGGCCCTGAACGTTTCAGTTAACTATCAGTTTAGCGTGGGATTCGAAAATCTACTCACAGGAGAAGGATCATATGGTGCCCGAGACAGCAATATCCCCTTGGATACAAGTCGGCTGGAGAACGATATATTGAATCTCGACGCAATTTGAGTGTTCCATCGACATTAGGAGGCCCTGAACGTTACAATTAACAATCAGTTTTGCGTCGGATTAGTAAATCTAGACTCACAGGAGACGGACCACATGGTGCCCGAGGCAGCAGTAGACCCTTGGAGACAAGTCGGCTGGAGGCCGATGTATTGAATCTCGACGCAATTTGAATGTTCCATGGTCATTAGGTGGCCCTGAACGTTACAATTAACTATCAGTTTTGCGTCGGGTTCGTAAATCTAGACTCACAGGAGAACGATCATAAGGTGCCCGAGGCAACAATAGACCCTTGGAGACAAGTCGGCTGGAGGACGATGTATTGGATCTCGTCGCAATTTGAATGTTTCATCGTCATTAGGAGGCCCTGAACGTTACAATTAACAATCAGTTTTGCGTCGGATTAGAAAATCTAGATTCACAGGAGTACGACCATAACGTGCCCGAGGCTGCAATAGACCCTTGGAGACAAGTCGGCTGAATGACGATGTATTGAATTTCGACGCAATTTGAATGTTTCATCGTCATTAGGAGGCCCTGAACGTTACATTTAACTATCAGTTTTGCGTCTGATTCGAAAATCTAGACATACTGGAGACGGACCATAAGCTGCCCGAGGCAGCAATATCCCCTTGGAGACCAGTCCGCTGGAGAACGATGTATTGCATTGCGACGCAATTTGAGTGCTCCATCGTCATTAGGAGGCCCTGGACGTTACAATTAACTATCAGTTTTGCGTCGGATTCGAAAATCTAAACTCACAGGAGAACGACCATATGGTGCCCGAGGCAGCAATAGACCTTTGGAGACAAGTCGGCTGGAGGCCGATGTATTGAATCTCGACGCAATTTGAATGTTCCATCGTCATTAGGTGGCCCTGAACGTTACAATTAACTATCAGGTTTGCGTCGGGTTCGAAAATCTAGACTCACAGGAGATCGACCATAAGGTGCCCGAGGCTGCAATAGACCCTTGGAGACAAGTCGGCTGAATGACGATGTATTGAATCTCGACGCAATTTGAATGTTCCATCGTCATTAGGAGGCCCTGAACGTTTCAGTTAACTATCAGTTTAGCGTGGGATTCGAAAATCTACTCACAGGAGAGGGATCTTATGGTGCCCGAGACAGCAATATCCCCTTGGATACAAGTCGGCTGGAGAACGATATATTGAATCTCGACGCAATTTGAGTGTTCCATCGACATTAGGAGGCCCTGAACGTTACAATTGACAATCAGTTTTGCGTCGGAATCGAAGAACTAGACTCACAGGAGAACGACACTAAGGTGCCCGAGGAAGCAATAGACCCTTGGAGACAAGTCGGCTGAAGGACGATGTATTGAATCTCGACGCAATTTGAGTGTTCCATCGTCATTAGGATGCGCTGAACTTTACAATTAACTATCAGTTCCGCGTCGGATTCGAAAATCCCGACTCACAAGAGACGAACCACATGGAGCCCGAAGGAGCAATATCCCCTGGTAGACAAGTCGGCTGGAGGTCGATGTATTGTCTCTCGACGCAATTTGAGTGTTCCATCGTCATTAGGAGGCGCTGAACGTTACAATTAACTATCATTTTTGCGTCGGATTCGAAAATCAAGACTCACAGGAGACGGACCATATGGTGCCCGAGGCAGTAATATCCCCTTGGAGTTAAGTCGGCTGGAGGCCGATGTATTGAATCTCGACGCAATTTGAGTGTTCCATCGTCATTAGGAGGCCCTGAACGTTACAATTAACAATCAGTTTTGCGTCGGATTAGAAAATCTACATTCACAGGAGAACGACCATAATGTGCCCGAGGAAGCAATAGACCCTTGGAGACAAGTCGGCTGAAGGAGGATGTATTGAATCTCGACGCAATTTGAATGTCCCATCGTCATTAGGAGGCCCTGAACGTTACAATTAACTATCAGTTTCGCGTCGGATTCGAAAATCCCGACTCACAGAAGACGAACCACATGGACCCTGAGGCAGCAATATCCCCTTGTAGACAAGTCGGCTGGAGGTCAATGTATTGACTCTCGACGCAATTTGAGTAATCCATCGTCATTAGGAGGTCCTGAACGTTACAATTAACTATCAGTTTGGCGTCGGATTCGAAAATCTAGACTTACTGGAGACGGACCATAAGGTGCCCGAGGCAGCAATAGACCCTTGGAGACAACTCGGCTGAAGGACGATGTATTGGATCTCGTCGCAATTTTAGTGTTCATCGTCATTAGGAGGCCCTGAACGTTTCAATTAACTATCTGTTTAGCGTCGGATTCGAAAATCTACTCTTAGGAGTAGGATCATATGGTGCCCGAGACAGCTATATCCCCTTGGATACAAGTCGGCTGGAGGACGATGTATTGGATCGCGACGCATTTTGAGTGTTCCATCGTAACTAGGAGGCGCTCAACGTTACAATAAACTATCAGTTATGCGTCGGATTAGTAAATCTAGACTCACAGGAGACGGACCACATGGTGCCCGAGGCAGCAGTAGACCCTTGGAGACAAGTCGGCTGGTGGCCGATGTATTGAATCTCGACGCAATTTGAATGTTCCATGGTCATTAGGTGGCCCTGAACGTTACAATTAACTATCAGTTTTGCGTCGGGTTCGAAAATCTAGACTCACAGGAGAACGATCATAATGTGCCCGAGGCAACAATAGACCCTTGGAGACAAGTCGGCTGGAGGACGATGTATTGGATCTCGTCGCAATTTGAGTGTTCATCGTCATTAGGAGGCCCTGAACGTTACATTTAACTATCAGTTTTGCGTCGGAATCGAAAATCTAGACTTACTGGAGACGGACCATAAGGTGCCCGAGGCAGCAATTGCCCCTTGGAGACCAGTCCGCTGGAGAACGATGTATTGAATCGCGACGCTATTTGAGTGTTCCATCGTCATTAGGAGGCCCTGAACGTTACAATTAACTATCAGTTTAGCGTCGGATTCGAAAATCTACTCACAGGAGAAGGTTCATATGGTGCCCGAGACAGCAATATCCCCTTGGATACAAGTCGACTGGAGGACGATATATTGAATTTCGTCGCAATTTGAGTGTTCCATCGACATTAGGAGGCCCTGAACGGTACAATTAACAATCAGTTTTGCTTCGGAATCGAAGAAGTAGACTCACAGGAGAACGACAATAAGGTGCCCGAGGAAGCAATAGTACCTTGGAGACAAGTCGGCTGAAGGACGATATATTGAATCTCGACGCAATTTGAGTGTTCCATCGTCATTAGGAGGCCTTGAACGTTACAATTAACAATCAGTTTTGCGTCGGATTAGTAAATCTAGATTCACAGGAGTACGACCATAAGGTGCCCGAGGCAGCAATATCCCCTTGGAGACCAGTCCGCTGGAGGCCGATGTATTGAATCTCGACGCAATTTGAGTGTTCCATCGTCATTAGGAGCCCCTGAAGGCTACAATTAACTTTCAGTTCTGCATCGGATTTGACAATCTAGACTTACTGGAGACGGACCATAAGGTGTCCGAGGCAGCAATATCCCCTTGGAGACCAGTCCGCTGGAGGACGATGTATTCAACCTCGATTCAATTTGAGTGTACCATCGTCATTAGGAGGACCTGAAAGTTACAATTAACTATCTGTTCTGCGTTCGATTCGAAAATCTAGACTCACAGGTGAACGACCATGAGGTGCCCGAGGAACCAATAGACCCTTGGAGACAAGTCGGCTGAAAGACGAAGTATTGAATCTCGACGCAATTTGAATGTTCCATCGTCATTAGGAGGCCCTGAACGTTACAATTAACTATCAGTTTAGCGTCGGATTCGAAAATCTATTCACAGGAGAAGGATCATATGGTGCCCGAGACAGCAATATCCCCTTGGATACAATTCGGCTGGAGGACGATATATTGAATCTCGACGCAATTTGAGTGTTCCATCGACATTAGGAGGCCCTGAACGTTACAATTAACAATCAGTTTTGCGTCGGATTAGAAAATCTAGATTCACAGGAGTACGACCATAAGGTGCCCGAGGCTGCAATAGACCCTTGGAGACAAGTCGGCTGAATTACGATGTATTGAATCTCGACGCAATTTGAATGTTTCATCGTCATTAGGAGGCCCTGAACGTTACATTTAACTATCAGTTTTGCGTCGGATTCGAAAATCTAGACATACTGGAGACGGACCATAAGGTGCCCGAGGCAGCAATATCCCCTTGGAGACCAGTCCGCTGGAGAACGATGTATTGCATTGCGACGCAATTTGAGTGCACCATCGTCATTAGGAGGCCCTGGACGTTACAATTAACTATCAGTTTTGCGTCGGAATCGAAGAACTAGACTCACAGGAGAACGACAATAAGGTGCCCGAGGAAGCAATAGACCCTTGGAGACAAGTCGGCTGAAGGACGATGTATTGAATCTCGACGCAATTTGAGTGTTCCATCGTCATTAGGATGCGGTGAACTTTACAATTAACTATCAGTTCCGCGTCGGATTCGAAAATCCCGACTCACAAGAGACGAACCACATGGAGCCCGAGGCAGCAATATCCCCTTGTAGACAAGTCGGCTGGAGGTCGATGTATTGTCTCTCGACGCAATTTGAATGTTCCATCGTCATTAGGTGGCCCTGAGCGTTACAATTAACCATCAGTTTTGCGTCGGATTCGAAAATCTAAACTCACAGGAGAACGACCATATGGTGCCCTTTGGAGACAAGTCGGCTGGAGGCCGATGTATTGAATCTCGACGCAATTTGAATGTTCCATCGTCATTAGGTGGCCCTGAACGTTACAATTAACTATCAGGTTTGCGTCGGGTTCGAAAATCTAGACTGTCAGGAGAACGATCATAACGTGCTCGAAGCAGCAAAAGACCCTTGAAGTAAAGTCGGCAGAAGGATGATGTATTGGATCGCGACGCAATTTGTGTTTTCCATCGTCATAAGAAGGCCCTGAACGTTACATTTAACTATCAGTTTTGCGTCGGATTCGAAAATCAAGACTTACTGGAGACGAGCCATAAGGTGCCCGAGGCAGCAATAGACCCTTGGAGACAAGTCGGCTGAAGGACGATATATTGAATCTCGACGCAATTTGAGTGATCCATCGTCATTAGGAGGACCAGAACGTTACAATTAACTATCAGTTTTGCGTCGGAATCGATAATCTAGACTCACTGGAGACGTACCATAAGGTGACCGAGGCAGCAATATCCCCTTGGAGTCCAGTCCGATGGAGGACAATATATTGAATCGCGACGCAATTTGAGTACTCCATCGTCTTTAGGAGGCCCTGAACGTTACAATTAACTATCAGTTTTCCGTCGGATTCGAAAATCTAGTCTTACTGGAGACGGACCATAATGTGTCCGAGGCAGCAATATCCCCTTGGAGACCATCCGCTGGCGGACGATGTATTGAATCTCGACTCAATTTGAGTGTACCATCGTCATTAGATGGCCCTGAACGTTACAATTAACTATCAGTTTTGCGTCGGACTCGAAAATCTAAACTCACAGGAGAACGACCATATGGTGCCCGAGGCAGGAATAGACCTTTGGAGACAAGTCGGCTGGAGGCCGATGTATTGAATCTCGACGCAATTTGAATGTTCCATCGTCATTAGGTGGCCCTGAGCGTTACAATTAACCATCAGGTTTGCGTCGGGTTCGAAAATCTAGACTCACAGGAGTACAACCATAAGGTGCCCGAGGCTGCAATAGACCCTTGGAGACAAGTCGGCTGAAGGACGATGTATTGGATCTCGTCGCAATTTGAGTGTTCATCGTCATTAGGAGGCCCTGAACGTTACATTTAACTATCAGTTTTTCGTCGGATTCGAAAATCTAGACATACTGGAGACGGACCATAAGGTGCCCGAGGCAGCAATATCCCCTTGGAGACCAGTACGCTGGAGAACGATGTATTGCATTGCGACGCAATTTGAGTGCTCCATCGTCATTAGGAGGCCCTGAACGTTACAATTAACTATCAGTTTTGCGTCGGATTCGAAAATCTAAACTCACAGGAGAACGACCATATGGTGCCCGAGGCAGCAATAGACTTTTGGAGACAAGTCGGCTGGAGGCCGATGTATTGAATCTCGACGCAATTTGAATGTTCCATCGTCATTAGGTGGCCCTGAACGTTACAATTAACTATCAGGTTTGCGTCGGGTTCGAAAATCTAGACTCTCAGGAGAACGATCATAACGTGCTCGAAGCAGCAAAAGACCCTTGAAGTAAAGTCGGCAGAAGGACGATGTATTTGATCGCGACGCAATTTGTGTTTTCCATCGTCATAAGAAGGCCTTGAACGTTACATTTAACTATCAGTTTTGCGTCGGATTCGAAAATCAAGACTTACTGGAGACGAGCAATAAGGTGCCCGAGGCAGCAATATCCCTTTCGAGTCCAGTCCGCTGGACGACGCTGTATTGTATCGCGACGCAATTTGAGTGCTCCATCGTCTTTAGGAGGCCCTGAACGTTACAATTAACTCTCAGTTTTCCGTCGGATTCGAAAATCTAGACTTACTGGAGACGGACCATAAGGTGCCCGAGGCAGCAATATCCCCTTGGAGACCAGTCCGCTGGAGGACGATGTATTGAATCGCGACGCAATTTGAGTGTACCATCGTCATTAGGAGGCCCTGAAAGTTACAATTAACTATCTGTTCTGCGTTCGATTCGAAAATCTAGACTCACAGGAGAACGACCATAAGGTGCCCGAGGAAGCAATAGACCCTTGGAGACAAGTCGGCTGATGGAGGATGTATTGAATCTCGACGCAATTTGAATGTTCCATCGTCATTATGAGGCCCTCAACGTTACAATTAACTATAAGTTTAGCGTCGGATTCGAAAATCTACTCTCAGGAGAAGGATCATATGGTGCCCGAGACAGCAATATCCCCTTGGAAACAAGTCGGCTGGAGGACGATATATTGAATCTCGACGCAATTTGAGTGATCCATCGTCATTAGGAGGACCTGAACGTTACAATTAACTATCATTTTTGCGTCGGAATCGAAAATCTAGACTTACTGGAGACGGAGCATAAGGTGCCCGAGGCAGCAATATCACCTTGGAGAACAAGTCCGATGGAGGACGATGTATTGAATCTCGAGGCAATTTGAGTGTTCCATCGTCATTAGGAGGCCATGAACGCTACAATTAACTATCAGTTTTGCGTCGGATTAGAAAATCTAGACTCTCAGGAGATCGACCATAAGGTGCCCGAGGCTGCAATAGACCCTTGGAGACAAGTCGGCTGGAGGACGATGTATTGAATCTCGACTCAATTTGAGTGTACCATCGTCATTAGGAGGCCCTGAAAGTTACAATTAACTATCTGTTCTGCGTTCGATTCGAAAATCTAGACTCACAGGAGAACGACCGTCAGGTGCCCGTGGAAGCAATAGACCCTTGGAGACAAGTCGGCTGAATGACGATGTATTGAATCTCGACGCAATTTGAATGTTCCATCGTCATTAGGAGGCCCTGAACGTTACAGTTAACTATCAGTTTAGCGTCGGATTCGAAAATCTAATCACAGGAGAAGGCTCATATGGTGCCCGAGACAGCAGTATCCCCTTGGAAACAAGTCGGCTCGAGGACGATATATTGAATCTCGACGCAATTTGAATGATCCATCGTCATTAGGAGGACCTGAACGTTACAATTAACTATCAGTTTTGCGTCGGATTCGAAAATCTAGACTTACTGGAGACGGACCATAAGGTGCCCGAGGCAGCAATATCCCCTTGGAGTCCAGTCCGCTGGAGGACGATGTATTGAATCGCGACGCAATTTGAGTACTCCATCGTCTTTAGGAGGCCCTGAACGTTACAATTAACTATCAGTTTTCCGTCGGATTCGAAAATCTAGACTTACTGGATACGGACCATATGGTGTCCGAGGCAGCAATATCCCCTTGGAGACCAGTCCGCTGGAGGACGATGTATTGAATCTCGATTCAATTTGAGTGTTCCATCGTCATTAGAAGGCCCTGAAAGTTACAATTAACTATTAGTTCTGCGTTCGATTCGAAAATCTAGACTCACAGGAGAACGACCATGAGGGGCCGAGGAAGCAGTAGACCCTTGAAGACAAGTCGGCTGAAAGACGATGTATTGAATCTCGACGCAATTTGAATGTTCCATCGTCATTAGGAGACCCTGAACGTTACAATTAACTATCAGTTTAGCGTCGGATTCGAAAATCTACTCACAGGAGAAGGATCATATGGTGCAGGAGACAGCTATATCCCCTTGGATACAAGTCGGCTAAAGAACGATGTATTGGATCGCGACGCATTTTGAGTGTTCCATCGTAATTAGGAGGCGCTCAACGTTAAATGAACTATCAGTTATGCGTCGGATTAGTAAATCTAGACTCACAGGTGACGGACCACAAGGTGCCCGAGGCAGCAATAGACCCTTGGAGACAAGTCGGCTGGAGGCCGATGTATTGAATCTCGACGCAATTTGCATGTTCTATGGTCATTAGGTGGCCCTGAACGTTACAATTAAAAATCAGTTTTGCGTCGGATTAGAAAATCTACTCACAGGAGAACGACAATATGGTGCCCGATACAGCTATAGACCCTTGGAGACAAGTCTGCTGGAGGCCGATGTATTGAATCTCGACTCAATTTTAGTGTACCATCGTCATTAGGAGGCCCTGAACGTTACAGTTAACTATCAGTTTAGCGTCGGATTCGAAAATCTACTCACAGGAGAAGGATCATATGGTGCCCGAGACAGCAATATCCCCTTGGATACAAGTCGGCTGGAGGACGATATATTGAATCTCGACGCAATTTGAGTGTTCCATCGACATTAGGAGGCCCTGAACGTTACAATTAACAATCAGTTTTGCGTCGGAATCGAAGAACTGGACTCACAGGAGAACGACAATAAGGTGCCCGAGGAAGCAATAGACCCTTGGGGACAAGTCGGCTGAAGGACGATGTATTGAATCTCGACGCAATTTGAGTGTTCCATCGTCATTAGGAGGACCTGAAGGTTACAATTAACTATCTGTTCTGCGTTCGATTCGAAAATCTAGACTTACTGGGGACGGACCATAAGGTGCCCGAGGCAGCAATAGACCATTGGAGGCAAGTCGGCTGAAGGACGATATATTGAATCTCGACGCAATTTGAGTGATCCATCGTCATTAGGAGGACCTGATCGTTTCAATTAACTATCAGTTTTGCGTCGGATTCGAAAATCTAGACTTACTGGAGACGGATCATAAGGTGCCCAAGGCAGCAATATCCCCTTGGAGACCAGTCCGCTGGAGGACGATGTATTGAATCGCGACGCAATTTGAATGTTCCATCGACATTAGGAGGCCCTGAACGTTACAATTAACAATCAGTTTTGCGTCGGAATCGAAAATCTAGACTCACTGGAGACGGACCATAAGGTGCCCTAGGCAGCAATATCCCCTTGGAGTCCAGTCCGATGGAGGACGATATATTGAATCGCGACGCAATTTGAGTACTCCATCGTCTTTAGGAGGCCCTGAACGTTACAATTAACTATCAGTTTTCCGTCGGATTCGAAAATCTAGTCTTACTGGAGACGGACCATAAGGTGTCCGAGGCAGCAATATCCCCTTGGAGATCATCCGCTGGAGGACGATGTATTGAATCTCGACTCAATTTGAGTGTACCATCGTCATTAGATGGCCCTGAACGTTACCTATTAACTATCAGTTTTGCGTCGGGTTCGAAAATCTAGACTCATAGGAGTACGACCATAAGGTGCCCGAGGCTGCAATAGACCCTTGGAGACAAGTCGGCTGAAGGACGATGTATTGAATCGCGACGCAATTTGAGTGCTCCTTCGTCATTAGGAGGCCCTGAACGTTACAATTAACTATCAGTTTAGCGTCGGATTCGAAAATCTACTCACAGGAGAAGGATCATATGGTGCAGGAGACAGCTATATCCCCTTGGATACAAGTCGGCTGGAGAACGATGTATTGGATCGCGACGCATTTTGAGTGTTCCATCGTAACTAGGAGGCGCTCAACGTTAAATAAACTATCAGTTATGCGTCGGATTAGTAAATCTAGACTCACAGGTGACGGACCACAAGGTGCCCGAGGCAGCAATAGACCCTTGGAGACAAGTCGGCTGGAGGCCGATGTATTGAATCTCGACGCAATTTGCATGTTCTATGGTCATTAGGTGGCCCTGAACGTTACAATTAAAAATCAGTTTTGCGTCGGATTAGAAAATCTACTCACAGGAGAACGACAATATGGTGCCCGATACAGCTATAGACCCTTGGAGACAAGTCTGCTGGAGGCCGATGTATTGAATCTCGACTCAATTTTAGTGTACCATCGACATTAGGAGGCCCTGAACGTTACAATTAACAATCAGTTTTGCGTCGGAATCGAAGAACTAGACTCACAGGAGAACGACAATATGGTGCCCGAGGAAGCAATAGACCCTTGGGGACAAGTCGGCTGAAGGACGATGTATTGAATCTCGACACAATTTGAGTGTTCCATCGTCATTAGGAGGACCTGAAGGTTACAATTAACTATCTGTTCTGCGTTCGATTCGAAAATCTAGACTTACTGGGGACGGACCATAAGGTGCCCGAGGCAGCAATAGACCATTGGAGACAAGTCGGCTGAAGGACGATATATTGTATCTCGACGCAATTTGAGTGATCCATCGTCATTAGGTGGCCCTGAACGTTACAGTTAACTATCAGTTTTGCGTCGGGTTCGAAAATCTAGACTCACAGGAGAACGATCATAAGGTGCCCGAGGCAACAATAGACCATTGGAGACAAGTCGGCTGAAGGACGATGTATTGGATCTCGTCGCAATTTGAGTGTTCATCGTCATTAGGAGGCCCTGAACGTTACATTTAACTAACAGTTTTGCGTCGGAATCGAAAATCTAGACTTAGTGGAGACGGACCATAAGGTGCCCGAGGAAGCAATAGACCCTTGGAGACAATTCGGCTGAAGGACGATGTATTAAATCTCGACGCAATTTGAGTGTTCCATCGTCATTAGAAGGCCCTGAACGTTACAATTAACAATCAGTTTTGCGTCGGATTAGGGAATCAAGATTCACAGTAGTACGACCATAAGGTGCCCGAGGCTGCAATATCCCCTTGGAGACCAGTCCCTTGGAGGACGATGTATTGAATCGCGACGCAATTTGAGTGCTCCTTCGTCATTAGGAGGCCCTGAACGTTACAATTAACTATCAGTTTAGCGTCGGATTCGAAAATCTACTCTCAGGAGAAGGATCATATGGTGCCCGAGACAGCATTATCCCCTTGGAAACAAGTCGGCTGGAGGACGATATATTGAATCTCGACACAATTTGAGTGATCCATCGTCATTAGGAGGACCTGAACGTTACAATTAACTATCAGTTTTGCGTCGGAATCGAAAATCTAGACTCACTGGAGACTGACAATAAGGTGCCCAAAGCAGCAATATCCCCTTGGAGACATGTCCGCTGGAGGACGATGTATTGAATCGCGACGCAATTTGAATGCTCCATCGTCATTAGGAGGCCCTGAACGTTACAATTAAAAATCAGTTTTGAGTCGGATTAGAAAATCTACTCACAGGAGAACGACCATATGGTGCCCGATGCAGCTATAGACTTTTGGAGACAAGTCTGCTGGAGGCCGATGTATTGAATCTCGACTCAATTTGAGTGTACCATCGTCATTAGGAGGCCCTGAAAGTTACAATTAACTATCTGTGCTGCGTTCGATTCGAAAATCTAGACTCACAGGAGAACGACCATAAGGTGTCCGAGGAAGCAATAGACCCTTGGAGACAAGTCGGCTGAAGGACGATGTATTGAATCTCGACCCAGTTTGAGTGTTCCGTCGTCATTAGGAGGCCCTGAACGTTACAATTAACTATCAGTTTATCGTCGGATTCGCAAATCTACTCTCAGGAGAAGGATCATATGGTGCCCGAGACAGCAATATCCCCTTAGTTACAAGTCGGCGGGAGGACGATGTATAGGATCGCGACGCATTTTGAGTGTTCCAACGTAACTAGCAGGCGCTCAACGTTACGCGTCGGATTAGTAAATCTAGACTCACAGGAGACGGACCACATGGTGCCCGAGGCAGCAATATCCCCTTGGAGACCAGTCCGCTGGAGAACGATGTACTGAATCGCGACGCTATTTGAGTGCTCCATCGTCATTAGGAGGCCCTGAACGGAACAATTAACTATCAGTTTTGCGTCGGATTCGAAAATCTACTCACAGGAGAAGGATCATATGGTGCCCGAGACAGCTATATCCCCTTGGATACAAGTCGGCTGGAGGACGATGTATTGGATCGCGACGCATTTTGAGTGTTCCATCGACATTAGGAGGCCCTGAACGTTACAATTAACAATCAGTTTTGCGTCGGAATCGAAGAACTAGACTCACAGGAGAACGACAATAAGGTGCCCGAGGAAGCAATAGACCCTTGGAGACAAGTCAGCTGGAGGCCGATGTATTGAATCTCGACGCAATTTGAATGTTCTATGGTCATTAGGTAGCCCTGAACGTTACAATTAACTATCAGTTTTGCGTCGGGTTCGAAAATCTAGACTGACAGAAGAACGATCATAAGGTGCCCGAGACAACAATAGACCCTTGGAGACAAGTCGGCTGAAGGACGATGTATTGGATCTCGTCGCAATTTGAGTGTTCATCGTCATTAGTAGGCCCTGAACATTACATTTAACTATCAGTTTTGCGTCGGATTCGAAAATCTAGACTTACTGGAGACGGACCATAAGGTGCCCGAGGCAGCAAAATCCCCTTGGAGACCAGTCCGCTGGAGAACGATGTATTGAATCGCGACGCTATTTGAGTGCTCCATCGTCATTAGGAGGCCCTGAACGTTACAATTAACTATCAGTTTTGCGTCAGATTCGAAAATCTAAACTCACAGGTGAACGACCATATGGTGCCCGAGGCCGCAATAGACTTTTGGAGACAAGTCGGCTGGAGGCCGATGTATTGAATCTCGACGCAATTTGAATGTTCCATCGTCATTAGGTGGCCCTGAACGTTACAATTAACTATCAGGTTTGCGTCGGGTTCGAAAATCTAGACTCACAGGAGAGCAATCATAAGGTGCCCGAGGCAGCAATATCCCCTTGGAGTCCAGTCCGCTGGAGGACGCTGTATTGTATCGAGACGCAATTTGAGTGCTCCATCGTCTTTAGGACTCCCAGAACGTTACAATTAACTATCAGTTTTCCGTCGGATTCGAAAATCTAGACTTACTGGAGACGGACCATAAGGTGCCCGAGGCAGCAATATCCCCTTGGAGACCAGTCCGCTGGAGGACGATGTAATGAATCGCGACGCAATTAGAATGCTCCATCGTCATTAGGAGGCCCTGAACGTTACAATTAACTATCAGTTTTGCGTCGGATTCGAAAATCTAAACTCACAGGTGAACGACCATATGGTGCCCGAGGCCGCAATAGACTTTTGGAGACAAGTCGGCTGGAGGCCGATGTATTGAATCTCGACTCAATTTGAGTGTACCATCGTCATTATGAGGCCCTGAAAGTTACAATTAACTATCTGTTCTGCGTTCGATTCGAAAATCTAGACTCACAGGAGAACGACCATAATGTGCCCGGGGAAGCAATAGACCCTTGGAGACAAGTCGGCTGAAGGAGGATGTATTGAATCTCGACGCAATTTGAATGTTCCATCGTCATTAGGAGGCCCTGAACGTTACAATTAACTATCAGTTTAGCGTCGGATTCGAAAATCTACTCTCAGGAGAAGGATCATATGGTGCCCGAGACAGCAATATCCCCTTGGAAACAAGTCGGCTGGAGGACGATATATTGAATCTCGACGCAATTTGAGTGATCCATCGTCATTAGGAGGACCTGAATGTTACAATTAACTATCAGTTTTGCGTCGGAATCGAAAATCTAGACTTACTGGAGACGGACCATAAGGTGCCCGAGGCAGCAATATCCCCTTGGAGTCAAGTCCGCTGGAGGACGATGTATTGAATCGCGACGCAATTTGAGTACTCCATCGTCTTTTGGAGGCCCTGAACGTTACAATTAACAATCTGTTCTGCGTTCGATTCGAAAATCTAGACTCACAGGAGAACGACCATGAGGTGCCCGAGGAAGCAATAGACCCTTGGAGACAAGTCGGCTGAAGGAGGATGTATTGAATCTCGTCGCAATTTGAGTGTTCATCGTCATTAGGAGGCCCTGAACGTTACATTTAACTATCAGTTTTGCGTCGGAATCGAAAATGTAGACTTACTGGAGACGGACCATAAGGTGCCCGAGGCAGCAATTGCCCCTTGGAGACCAATCCGCTGGAGAACGATGTATTGAATCGCGACGCTATTTGAGTGTTCCATCGTCATTAGGAGGCCCTGAACGTTACAATTAACTATCAGTTTAGCTTCGGATTCGAAAATCTACTCACAGGAGAAGGATCATATGGTGCCCGAGACAGCAATATCCCCTTGGATACAAGTCGACTGGAGGACGATATATTGAATCTCGTCGCAATTTGAGTGTTCCATCGACATTAGGAGGCCCTGAACGGTACAATTAACAATCAGTTTTGCTTCGGAATCGACGAAGTAGACTCACAGGAGAACGACAATAAGGTGCCCGAGGAAGCAATAGACCCTTGGAGACAAGTTGGCTGGAGGACGATGAATTGAATCTCGACTCAATTTGAGTGTACCATCGTCATCAGGAGGCCCTGAAAGTTACAATTAACTATCTGTTCTGCGTTCGATTCGAAAATCTAGACTCACAGGTGAACGACCATGAGGTGCCCGTGGAAGCAATAGACCCTTGGAGACAAGTCGGCTGAAAGACGATGTATTGAATCTCGACGCAATTTGAATGTTCCATCGTCATTAGGAGGCCCTGAACGTTACAATTAACTATCAGTTTAGCGTCGGATTCGAAAATCTATTCACAGGAGAAGGATCATATGGTGCCCGAGACAGCAATATCCCCTTGGATACAATTCGGCTGGAGGACGATATATTGAATCTCGACGCAATTTGAGTGTTCCATCGACATTAGGAGGCCCTGAACGTTACAATTAACAATCAGTTTTGCGTCGGAATCGAAGAACTAGACTCACAGGAGAACGACAATAAGGTGCCCGAGGAAGCAATAGACCCTTGGAGACAAGTCGGCTGAAGGACGATGTATTGAATCTCGACGCAATTTGAGTGTTCCATCGTCATTAGGAGGCCCTGAACGTTACAATTAACGATCAGTTTTGCGTCGGATTAGAAAATCGAGATTCACAGGAGTACGACCATAAGGTGTCCGAGGCTGCAATAGACCCTTGGAGACAAGTCGGCTGAAGGACGATGTATTGGATCTCGTCGCAATTTGAGTGTTCATCGTCATTAGGAGGTCCTGAACGTTACATTTAACTATCAGTTTTGCGTCGGATTCGAAAATCTAGACTTACTGGAGAAGGACCATAAGGTGCGCGAGGCAGCAATATCCCCTTGGAGACCAGTCCGTTGGAGGACGATGTATTGAATCGCGACGCAATTTGAGTGCTCCTTCGTCATTAGGAGGCCCTGAACGTTACAATTAACTATAGTTTCGCGTCGGATTCGTAAATCCCGACTCACAGAAGACGAACCACATGGATCCCGAGGCAGCAATATCCCCTTGTAGACAAGTCGGCTGGAGGTCGATGTATTGACTCTCGACGCAATTTGAATGTTCTATGGTCATTAGGTGGCCCTGAACGTTACAATTAACTATCAGTTTTGCGTCGGGTTCGAAAATCTAGACTCACAGAAGAACGATCATAAGGTGCCCGAGACAACAATAGACCCTTGGAGACAAGTCGGCTGAAGGACGGTGTATTGGATCTCGTCGCAATTTGAGTGTTCATCGTCATTAGGAGGCCCTGAACGTTACACTTAACTATCAGTTTTGCGTCGGATTCGAAAATCTAAACTCACAGGAGAACGGCCATATGGTGCCCGAGGCCGCAATAGACCTTTGGAGACAAGTCGGCTGGAGGCCGATGTATTGAATCTAGACGCAATTTGAATGTTCCATCGTCATTAGGTGGCCCTGAACGTTTCAATTAACTATCAGGTTTGCGTCGGGTTCGAAAATCTAGACTCACAGGAGAGCGATCACAAGGTGCCCGAGGCAGCAATATCCCCTTGGAGTCCAGTCCGCTGGAGGACGCTGTATTGTATCGCGACGCAATTTGAGTGCTCCATCGTCTTTAGGACTCCCAGAACGTTACAATTAACTATCAGTTTTCCGTCGGATTCGAAAATCTAGACTTACTGGAGAGGGACCATAAGGTGCCCGAAGCAGCAATATCCCCTTGGAGACCAGTCCGCTGGAGAACGATGTATTAAATCACGACGCTGTTTGAGTGTCCCATCGTCATTAGGAGGCCCTGAACGTTACAATTAACTATCAGTTTAGCGTCGGATTCGAAAACCTACTCACAGGAGAAGGATAATATGGTGCCCAAGACAGCAATATCCCCTTGGATACAAGTCGACTGGAGGACGATATATTGAATCTCGTCCCAATTTGAGTGTTCCATCGACATTAGGAGGCCCTGAACGGTACAATTAACAATCAGTTTTGCTTCGGAATCGAAGAACTAGACTCACAGGAGAGCGACAATAAGGTGCCCGAGGAAGCAATAGACCCTTGGAGACAAGTCGGCTGAAGGATGATGTATTGAATCTCGACGCAATTTGAGTGTTCATCGTCATTAGGAGGCCTTGAACGTTACAATTAACAATGTTTTGCGTCGGATTAGAAAATCTAGATTCACAGGAGTATGACCATTAGGTGCCCGAGGCAGCAGTATCCCCTTGGAGACCAGTCCGCTGGAGGACGATGTATTGAATCTCGAAGCAATTTGAGTGTTCCATCGTCATTAGGAGGCCCTGAAGGCTACAATTAACTTTCAGTTCTGCATTGGATTCGACAATCTAGACTCAGGAGAGCGATCATAAGGTGCCCGAGGCAGCAATAGACCCTTGGAGACAAGTCGGCTGAAGGACGATGTAATGAATCTCGACTCAATTCGAGTGTATCATCGTCATTAGGAGGCCCTGAAAGTTACAATTAACTATCAGTTTTCCGTCGGATTCGAAAATCTAGACTTACTAGAGACGGACCATAAGGTGTCCGAGGCAGCAATATCCCCTTGGAGACCAGTCCGCTGGAGGACGATGTATTGAATCTCGACTCAATTTGAGTGTACCATCGTCATTAGGAGGCCCTGAAAGTTACAATTAACTATCTGTTCTGCGTTCGATTCGAAAATCTAGACT
Source organism: Schistocerca serialis cubense (assembly GCF_023864345.2). Taxonomy (NCBI): domain Eukaryota; kingdom Metazoa; phylum Arthropoda; class Insecta; order Orthoptera; family Acrididae; genus Schistocerca; species Schistocerca serialis. The sequence goes on from NC_064645.1 coordinate 4,703,490, forward strand.
CACAAGAGAACGACCATAAGGTGCCCGAGGCTGCAATAGACCCTTGGTGACAAGTCGGCTGGAGGACGATGTAATGAATCTCGACTCAATTCGAGTGTATCATCGTCATTAGGAGGCCCTGAAAGTTACAATTAACTATCTGTTCTGCGTTGGATTCGAAAATCTAGACTCACAGGAGAACGACCATAAGGTGTCCGAGGAAGCAATAGACCCTTGGAGACAAGTCGGCTGAAGGGCGATGTATTGAATCTCGACGCAGTTTGAGTGTTCCATCGTCATTAGGAGGCCCTGAAAGTTACATTTAACTATCAGTTTTGCGTCGGATTCGAAAATCTAGACTTACTGGAGACGGACCATAAGGTGCCCGAGGCAGCAATATCCCCTTTGGAGACCAGTCCGCTGGACAACGATGTATTGAATCGCGACGCAATTTGAGTGTTCCATCGTCATTAGGAGGCCCTGAACGTTACAATTAACTATCACTTTATCGTCGGATTCGAAAATCTACTCTCAGGAGAAGGATCATATGGTGCCCGAGACAGCAATATCCCCTTGGATACAAGTCGGGTGGAGGACGATGTATTGGATCGCGACGCATTTTGAGTGTTCCATCGTAACTAGGAGGCGGTCAACGTTAATATAAACTATCAGTTATGCGTCGGATTAGTAAATCTAGACTCACAGGAGACGGACCACATGGTGCCCTAGACAGCAATAGACCCTTGGAGACAAGTCGGCTGAAGTACGATGTATTGGATCTCGTCGCAATTTGAGTGTCCATCGTCATTAGGAGGCCCTGAAAGTTACATTTAACTATCAGTTTTGCGTCGGATTCGAAAATCTAGACTTACTGGAGACGGACCATAAGGTGCCCGAGGCAGCAATATCCCCTTTGGAGACCAGTCCGCTGGACAACGATGTATTGAATCGCGACGCAATTTGAGTGTTCCATCGTCATTAGGAGGCCCTGAACGTTACAATTAACAATCAGTTTTGCGTCGGATTAGAAAATCTAGATTCACAGGAGTCGACCAAAAGGTGCCCGAGGCTGCAATAGACCGTTGGAGACAAGTCGGCTGAATGACGATGTATTGGATGTCGTCGCAATTTGAGTGTTCATCGTCATTAGGAGGCCCTGAACGTTACATTGAACTATCAGTTTTGCGTCGGATTCGAAAATCTAGACTTACTGTAGACGTACCATTAATTGCCCGAGGCAGCAATATCCCCTTGGAGACCAGTCCGCTGGAGGACGATGTATTGCATCGCGACGCAATTTGAGTGCTTCTTCGTCATTAGGAGGCCCTGAACGTTACAATTAACTATCAGTTTTGCGTCGGATTCGCAAATCTAGACTCACAGGAGAACGACCATATGGCGCGCGAGGCAGCAATAGACCAGTGGAGTCAAGTCGGCTGGAGGCCGATGTATTGGATCTCGACGCAATTGGAATGTTCCATCGTCATTAGGAGGCCCTGAAGGCTACAATTAACTATCAGTTCTGCGTCGGATTCGAAAATCTAGACTCACAGGAGAACGACAATAAGGTGCCCGATGAAGCAATTGAACCTTGGAGACAAGTCGGCTGAAGGACGATGTACTGAATCTCGACGCAATTTGAGTGTTCCATCGTCATTAGGAGGCCCTGAACGTTACAATTAACAAACAGTTTTGCGACGGATTCAAAAATCAAGACTCACAGGAGAACTACCATATGATGCCCGAGGCAGCAAAAGACCCTTGAAATCAAGTCGGCAGAAGACGATGTATTGGATCTCGACGCAATTTGAGTGTTCCATCGTCATTAGGAGGCCCTGAACGTTACAATTAATTATCAGTTTAGCGTCGGATTCGAAAATCTAGACTCACAGAAGGCGGACCACTAGGTGCCCGAGGCAGCAATATCCCCTTGGAGACCTGTCCGTTGGAGGACGAAGTATTGAATCGCGACGCAATTTGAGTGCTCCATCGTCATTAGGAGGCCCTGAACGTTACAATTAACTATCACTTCTGCGTCGGATTCGAAAATCTAGACTCACAGGAGAACGACGATAAGGTGCCCGAGGCAGCAATAGACCCTTGGAGACAAGTCGGCTGAAAGGCGATGTATTGAATCTCGACGCAATTTGAGTGTTCCATCGTCATTAGGAGGCGCTGAACGTTACAATTAACAATCAGTTTTGCGTCGGATTAGAAAATCTAGACTCACAGGAGTCGACCATAAGGTGCCCGAGGCTGCAATAGACCGTTGGAGACAAGTCGGCTGAATGACGATGTATTGGATCTCGTCGCAATTTGAGTGTTCATCGTCATTAGGAGGCCCTGAACGTTACATTGAACTATCAGTTTTGCGTCGGATTCGAAAATCTAGACTTACTGGAGACCATATCGTTCCCGAGGCAGCAATAGACCCTTGGAGACAAGTCGGCTGGAGGCCGAAGTATTGAAACTCGACGCAATTTGAATGTTCCATGGTCATTAGGTGGCGCTGAACGTTACAATTAACTATCTGTTCTGCGTTGGATTCGAAAATCTAGACTCACAGTAGAACGACCATAAGGTGCCCGATGAAGTAATAGACCCTTGGAGACAAGTCGGCTGCAGGACGATATATTGAATCTCGACGCAATTTGAGTGTTCCATCGTCATTAGGAGGCCCTGAACGTTACAATTAACTATCAGTTTAGCGTCGGATTCGAAAATCTACTCACAGGTGAAGGAACGCGTGGTGCCCGAGACAGCAATATCCCCATGGAGACCAGTCCGCTGGATGACGATGTGTTGAATCTCGAAGCAATTTGAGTGTTCCATTATCATTAGGAGGCCCTGAAGGCTACAATTAACTTTCAGTTCTGCATTGGATTCGACAATCTAGACTCACAGGAGAGCGATCATAAGGTGCTCGAGGCAGCAATAGACCCTTGGAGACAAGTCGGCTGAAGGACGATGTATTGGATCTCGTCGCAATTTTAGTGTTCATCGTCATTAGGAGGCCCTGAACGTTACAATTAATTATCAGTTTTGCGTCGGGTTCGAAAATCTAGACTCACAGGAGAGCGATCATAAGGTGCCCGAGGCAGCAATAGACCCTTGGAGACAAGTCAGCTGACGGACGATGTATTGGATCTCGTCGCAATTTTAGTGTTCATCGTCATTAGGAGGCCCTGAACGTTACAATTAACTATCAGTTTTCCGTCGGATTCGAAAATCTAGACTTACTGGAGACGGACCATAAGGTGCCCGAGGCAGCAATATCCCCTTGGAGACCAGTACGCAGGAGGACGATGTATTGAATCGCGACGCAATTTGAATGCTCCATCGTCATTAGGAGGCCCTGAACGTTACAATTAAAAATCAGTTTTGCGTCGGATTAGAAAATCTAGACTCACAGGAGAACGACCATATGCTGCCCGAGGCAGTTATAGACCCTTGGAGACAAGTCTGCTGGAGACCGATGTATTGAATCTCGACTCAATTTGAGTGTACCATCGTCATTAGGAGGCCCTGAACGTTACAATTAACTATCAGTTTATCGTCGGATTCGAAAATCTACTCTCAGGAGAAGGATCATATGGTGCCCGAGACAGCAATATCCCCTTGGATACAAGTCGGGTGGAGGACGATGTATTGGATCGCGAACCATTTTGAGTGTTCCTTCGTAATTAGGAGCCGCTCAACGTTACAATAAACTATCAGTTATGCGTCGGATTAGTAAATCTAGACTCACAGGAGACGGACCACATGGTGCCCGAGACAGCAATAGACCCTTGGAGACAAGTCGGCTGGAGGCCGATGTATTGAATCTCGACGCAATTTGAATGTTCCATGGTCATTAGGTGGCCCTGAACGTTACAATTAACGATCAGTTTTGCGTCGGGTTCGAAAATCTAGACTCACAGGAGAACGATCATAAGGTGCCCGAGGCAACATTAGACACTTGGAGACAAGTCGGCTGAAGTACGATGTATTGGATCTCGTCGCAATTTGAGTGTCGATCGTCATTAGGAGGCCCTGAAAGTTACATTTAACTATCAGTTTTGCGTCGGATTCGAAAATCAAGACTTACTGGAGACGGACCACAAGGTGCCCGAGGCAGCAATATCCCCTTTGGAGACCAGTCCGCTGGAGGACGATGTATTGAATCGCGACGCAATTTGAGTGCTTCTACGTCATTAGAAGGCCCTAAACGTTACAATTAACTATCAGTTTTGCGTCGGATTCGCAAATCTAGACTCACAGGAGAACGACCAAATGGCGCGCGAGGCAGCAATAGACCAGTGGAGACAAGTCGGCTGGAGGCCGATGTATTGGATCTCGACGCAATTGGAATGTTCCATCGTCATTATGAGGCCCTGAAGGCTACAATTAACTATCAGTTCTGCGTCGGATTCGAAAATCTAGACTCACAGGAGAACGACCATAAGGTGCCCGATGAAGCAATTGAACCTTGGAGACAAGTCGGCTGATGGACGATGTACTGAATCTCGACGCAATTTGAGTGTTCCATCGTCATTAGGAGGCCCTGAACGTTACAATTAACAAACAGTTTTGCGTCGGATTCGAAAATCTAGACTCACAGGAGAACGACCATATGATGCCCGAGGCAGCAAAAGACCCTTGAAATCAAGTCGGCAGAAGACGATGTATTGGATCTCGACGCAATTTGAGTGTTCCATCGTCATTAGGAGGCCCTCAACGTTACAATTAACAATCAGTTTTGCGTCGGATTCGAAAATCTAGACTTACTGGAGACGGACCATAAGGTGCCCGAGGCAGCAATATCCCCTTGGACACCAGTCCGCTGGAGGACGATGTATTGAATCGCGACGCAATTTGAATGTTCCATTGTCATTAGGAGGCCCTGAACGTTACAATTAACTATCAGTTTAGCGTCGGATTCGAAAATCTACTCTCAGGAAAGGGATCATATGGTGCCCGAGTCAGCAATATCCCCTTGGAAACAAGTCGGCTAGAGGACGATATATTGAATCTCGACGCAATTTGAGTGATCCATCGTCTTTAGGAGGCCCTGGACGTTACAATTAACTATCGGTCTTCCGTCGGATTCGAAAATCTAGACTTACTGGAGACGGACCATAAGGTGTCCGAGGCAGCAATATCCCCTTGGAGACCAGTCCGCTGGAGGGAGATGTATTGAATCTCGACTCAATTTGAGTGTACCATCGTCATTAGGAGGCCCTGAAAGTTACACTTAACTATCTGTTCTGCGTCGGATTCGAAAATCTAGACTCACAGCAGAACGACCATAAGGTGTCCGAGGAAGAAATAGACCCTTGGAGACAAGTCGGCTGAAGGACGATGTATTGAATCGCGACGCAATTTGAGTACTCCATCGTCTTTAGGAGGCCCTGAACGTTACAATTAACTGTCAGTTTTCCGTCGGATTGGAAAATCTAGACTTACTAGACACGGACCATAAGGTGTCCGAGGCAGCAATAGACCCTTGGACACAAGTCTGCTGGAGGCCGATGTATTGAATCTCGACGCAATTTGAGTGTTCCATCGTCATTAGAAAGCCCTGAACGTTACAATTAACTAACAGTTTTGCGTCGGATTAAAAAATCTAGACTCACACGAAAACGACCATAAGCTGCCCGAGGCAGCATCACACCATTGGAGACAAGTCGGCTGGAGGCCGATCTATTGAATCTCGACGCAATTTGAGTGTTCCATCGACATTAGGAGGCCCTGAACGTTAAAATTAACAATCACATTTGCGTCGGAATCGAAGAACTAGACTCACAGGAGAACGACAATAAGGTGCCCGAGGAAGCAGTAGACCCTTGGAGACAAGTCGGCTGAAGGACGATGTATTGAATCTCGACGCAATTTGAGTGTTCCATCGTCATTAGGAGGCCTTGAACGTTACAATTAACTATCAGTTTTGCGTCGGGTTCGAAAATCTAGACTCACAGGAGAGCGATCATAAGGTTCCCGAGGCAGCAAAAGACCCTTGGAGACAAGTCGGCTGAAGGACGATGTATTGGATCTCGTCGCAATTTTAGTGTTCATAGTCATTAGGAGGCCTTGAACGTTACTATTAACTATCAGTTTTGCGTCGTATTCGAAAATCTAGACTTACTGGAGACGGACCATAAGGTGCCCGTGGCAGCAATATCCCATTGGAGTCCAGTCCGCTGCAGGACGCTGTATTGTATCGCGACGCAATTTGATTGCTCCATCGTCTTTAGGAGGGCCTGAACGTTACAATTAACTATCAGTTTTCCGTCGGATTCGAAAATCTAGACTTACTGGAGACGGACCATAAGGTGCCCGGAGGCAGCAATATCCCCTTGGAAACCAGTCCGCTGGAGGACGATGTATTGAATCGCGACGCAATTTGAGTGTTCCATCGTCATTAGGAGGCCTTGAACGTTATAATTAACTATCAGTTTTCCGTCGGATTCGAAAATCTAGACTTACTGGAGACGGACCATAAGGTGTCCGAGGCAGCAATATCCCCTTGGAGACCAGTCCGCTGGAGGACGATGTATTGAATCTCGACTCAATTTGAGTTAACCATCGTCATTAGGAGGCCCTGAAAGCTACAATTAACTATCTGTTCTGCGTTGGATTCGAAAATCTAGACTCACAGGAGAACGACCATAAGGTGCCCGAGGAAGCAATAGACCCTTGGAGACAAGTCGGCTTATGGATGATGTATTGAATCTCGACGGAATTTGAGTGTTCCATCGTCATTAGGAGGCCCTGAACATTACAATTAACTATCAGTTTTGCGTCGGGTTCGAAAATCTAGACTCATAGGAGAACGATCATAAGGTGCTCGAGACAGCAAAAGACCCTTGAAGTCAAGTCGGCAGAAGGACGATGTATTGGATCGCCACGCAATTTGAGTGTTCCATCGTCATTAGGAGGCACTGAACGTTACAATTAACTATCAGTTTTGCGTCGGATTCGAAAATCTAGACTTACTGGAGACGGACAATAAGGTGCCCGAGGCAGCAATATCCCCTTTGAGACCTGTCCGCTGAAGGACGATGTATTGAATCGCGACGCAATTTGAGTGGTCCATCGTCATTAGGTGGCCCTGAACGTTACAATTAACTATGAGTTTTACGTCGGGTTCGAAAATCTAGACTCACAGGAGAACGACCATAAGGTGCCCGAGGAAGCAATAGACCCTTGGAGACAAGTCGACCGAAGGACTATGTATTGAATCTCGACGCAATTTGAGTGTTCCATCGTCATTAGGAGGCCCTGAACGTTACAATTAACAATCAGTTTTGTGTCGGATTAGAAAATCCAGATTCAAAGGAGTACGACCATAAGGTGCCCGAGGCTGCAATAGACCCTTGGAGACAAGTCGGCTGAAGGACGATGTATTGAATCTCGACGCAATTTGAGTGTGCCATCTTCATTAGGAGGACTTGAACCTTACAATTAACAATCAGTTTTGCGTAGGATTCGAATATCTAGACTTACTGTAGTCGGACCATAAGGTGCCCCAGGCAGCAATATCACCTTGCAGTCCAGTCCGCTGGAGGACGATGTATTGAATCGCGACGCAATTTGAGTGCTCCATCATCATTAGGATGCCTTGAACGTTACAATTAACTATCAGTTTCGCGTTGGATTCGAAAATCTAGACTCACTGGAGACGGACCATAACTTGACCAAGGCAGCAATATCCCCTTGGAGACCAGTCCGCTGGAGGACGATGTATTGAATCGCGACGCAATTTGAGATTTCCTTCGTCATTAGGAGGCACTGAATGTTACAATTAACTATCAGTTATGCGTCGGATTCGAAAATCTAGAGTCGCTGGAGAACGATCATAAGGTGCCCGAGGCTGCAATAGACCCTTGGAGACAAGTCGGCTGAAGGACGATGTATTGAATCTCGACGCAATTAGAGTGTTCCATCGTCATTAGGACGCCCTGAACATTACAATTAACTATCAGTTTTGCGTGCAATTCGAAAATCTACTCACAGGAGAAGGATCATATGATGCCCGAGACAGCAATATCCCCTTGGATACAAGTCGGCTGGAGGACGATGTATTTACCTCGACGCAATTTGAGTGTACCATCGTCATTAGGAGGCCCTGAAGGCTACAATTAACTATCAGTTCTGCGTCGGATTCGAAAATCTACACTCACAGGAGAACGATCATAAGGTGCGCCAGGCAGCAATAGACCCTTGGAGACAGGTCGGCTGGAGGACGATGTATTGGATCGCGACGCAATTTGAGTGATCCATCGTAGCTAGGTTGTGCTCAACGTATTTAATAAACTATCAGTTTAGCGTCGGATTCGAAAATCTACTCACAGGAGAAGGATCATATGGTGCCCGAGGCAGCAATATCCCCTTGGATACAAGTCGGCTGGAGGCCGATGTATTGAATCTCGACGCAATTTGAGTATTCCATCGTCATTAGGAGGCCCTGATCGTTACATTTAACAATCAGTTTTGCGTCGGAATCAAAAATCTAGACTCACAGCAGAACGACAATAAGGTGCCCGAGAAAGCAATAGACCCTTGGAGACAAGTCGACTGAAGGACGATGTATTGAATCTCGACGCAATATGAGTGTTCCATCGTCATTAGGAGGCCCTGAACGTTACAATTAACTATCAGTTTAGCGTTTGATTCGAAAATCCACTCACAGGAGAAGGATCATATGGTGCCCGAGTCAGCAATATCCCCTTGGATATAAGTAGGCTGGAGGACGATATATTGAATCTCGACGCAATTTGAGTATTCCATCGTCATTAGGAGGCCCTGAACGTTACAATAAACTATCATTTTTGGGTCGGATTCGAAAATCTAGACTCACAGGAGAACGACCATAAGGTGCCCGAGGCTGCAATAGACATTTGGATATAAGTCGGCTGGAGGACCATATATTGAATCTCGACGAAATTTGAGTGTTCCATCGTCATTAGGAGGCCCTGAACGTTACAATTAACAATCAGTTTTGCGTCGGAATCGAAAATCTAGACGCACAGGAGAACGACAGTAAGGTGCCCGAGGAAGCATAAGACCCTTGGAGACAAGTCGACTGAAGGACGATGTATTGAACCTCGACGCAATTTGAGTGTTCCATCGTCATTAGGAGGCCCTGAACGTTACAATTAACAATCAGTTTTGCGTCGGATTCGAAAATCTACTCTCAGGAGAAGGATCATGTGGTGCCCGAGACAGCAATATACCCTTGGAGACAAGTCGGCTGAAGGACGATGTATTGAATCTCGACGCAATTTGAGTGTGCCATCGTCATTAGGTGGACTTGAACGTTACAATTAACTATCAGTTTTGCGGGGGATTCGAATATCTAGACTTACTGGACGCGGACCATAAGGTGCCCGAGGCAGCAATATCCCCTTGGAGACAAGTCGGCTGGAGGCCGATGTATTGAATCTCGACGCAATTTGAGTGTTCCATCGTCATTAGGAAGCCCTGAACATTACAATTAACAATCAGTTTCGCGTCGGATTCGAAAATCTAGACTCACTGGAGACGGACCATGAGTTGACCGTGGCAGCAATATCCCCTTGGAGACCAGTCCGCTGGAGGACGATGTATTGAATCGCGACGCAATTTGAGTGTTCCATCGTCATTAGGAGGCCCTGAACGTTACAATTAACTATCAGTTTTGCGTGCAATTCGAAAATCTACTCACAGGAGAAGGATCATATGATGCCCGAGACAGCAATATCCCCTTGGATACAAGTCGGCTGGAGGACGATGTATTGAATCGCGACGCAATTTGAGTGCTCCATCATCGTTAGGATGCCTTGAACGTAACAATTACCTATCAGTTTTGCGTTGGATTCGAAAATCTAGACTCACAGGAGAACGATCATAAGGTGCCCAGGCAGCATTAGACACTTGGAGAGAAGTCGGCTGGAGGACGATGTATTGGATCGCGATGCAATTTGAGTGTTCCATCGTAACTAGGTGTTGCTCAACGTTACAATAAACTATCAGTTTAGCGTCGGATTCGAAAATCTACTCACAGGAGAAGGATCATATGGTGCCCGAGGCAGCAATATCCCCTTGGATACAAGTCGGCTGGAGGCCGATGTATTGAATCTCGACGCAATTTGAATGTTCCATGGTCATTAGGTGGCCCTGAACGTTACAATTAACTATCAGTTTTGCGTCGGATTCGAAAATCTAGACATACTGGAGACGCACTATAAGGTGCCCGAGGCAGCAATATCCCCTTGGAGACCAGTCCGCTGGAGAACGATGTATTGAATCGCGACTCAATTAGAGTGTTCCATCGTCATTAGGAGGCCCTGAACGTTACAATTAACTATCAGTTTAGCGTTGGATTCGAAAATCGACTCACAGGAGAAGGATCGTATGGTGCCCGAGACAGCTATATCCCCTTGGATATAAGTCGGCTGGAGGAGGATATATTGAATCTCGACGCAATTTGAGTATTCCATCGTCATTAGGAGGACCTGAACGTTACAATAAACTATCATTTTTGGGTCGGATTCGAAAATCTAGACTCACAGGAGAACGACCATAAGGTGCCCGAGGCTGCAATAGACCCTTGGATATAAGTCGGCTGGAGGACGATATATTGAATCTCGACGCAATTTGAGTGTTCCATCGTCATTAGGAGGCCCTGAACGTTACAATTAACAATTAGTTTTGCGTCGGAATCGAAAATCTAGACTCACAGGAGAACGACAATAAGGTGCCCGAGGAAGCATTAGACCCTTGGAGACAAGTCGACTGATGGACGATGTATTGAATCTCGACGCAATTTGAGTGTTCCATCGTCATTAGGAGGCCCTGAACGTTACAATTAACAATCAGTTTTGCGTCGGATTCGAAAATCTACTCTCAGGAGAAGGATCATATGGTGCCCGAGACAGCAATATACCCTTGGAGACAAGTCGGCAAAAGGACGATGTATTGAATCTCGACGCAATTTGAGTGTGCCATCGTCATTAGGTGGACTTGAACGTTACAATTAACTATCAGTTTTGCGTCAGATTCGAATATCTAGACTTACTGGAGGCGGACCATAAGGTGCCCGAGGCAGCAATATCCCCTTGGAGACAAGTCGGCTGGAGGCCGATGTATTGAATCTCGGCACAATTTGAGTGTTCCATCGTCATTAGGAAACCCTGAACATTACAATTAACAATCAGTTTCGCGTGGGATTCGAAAATCTAGACTCACTGGAGACGGACCATAAGTTGACCGTGGCAGCAATATCCCCTTGGAGACCAGTCCGCTGGAGGACGATGTATTGAATCTCGACGCAATTTGAGTTTTCCTTCGTCATTAGGAGGCCTTGAACGTTACAATTAACTATCAGTTTTGCGTCGGATTCGAAAATCTAGAGTCACTGGAGAACGATCATAAGGTGCCCGAGGCTGCAATAGACCCTTGGAGACAAGTCGGCTGGAGGACGATGTATTTACCTCGACGCAATTTGAGTGTACCATCGTCATTAGGAGGCCCTGAAGGCTACAATTAACTATCAGTTCTGCGTCGGATTCGAAAATCTAGACTCACAGGAGAACGATCATAAGGTGCGCCAGGCAGCAATAGACCCTTGGAGACAGGTCGGCTGGAGGACGATGTATTGGATCGCGACGCAATTTGAGTGATCCATCGTAGCTAGGTTGTGCTCAACGTATTTAATAAACTATCAGTTTAGCGTCGGATTCGAAAATCTACTCACAGGAGAAGGATCATATGGTGCCCGAGGCAGCAATATCCCCTTGGATACAAGTCGACTGCAGGCCGATGTATTGAATCTCGACGCAATTTGAGTATTCCATCGTCATTAGGAGGCCCTGATCGTTACAATTAACTATCAGTTTAGCGTTGGATTCGAAAATCTACACACAGGAGAAGGATCATATGGTGTCCGAGACAGCAATATCCCCTTGGATACAAGTCGGCTGGAGGACGATGTATTTACCTCGACGCAATTTGAGTGTACCATCGTCATTAGGAGGCCCTGAAGGCTACAATTAACTATCAGTTCTGCGTCGGATTCGAAAATCTACACTCACAGGAGAACGATCATAAGGTGCGCCAGGCAGCAATAGACCCTTGGAGACAGGTCGGCTGGAGGACGATGTATTGGATCGCGACGCAATTTGAGTGATCCATCGTAGCTAGGTTGTGCTCAACGTATTTAATAAACTATCAGTTTAGCGTCGGATTCGAAAATCTACTCACAGGAGAAGGATCATATGGTGCCCGAGGCAGCAATATCCCCTTGGATACAAGTCGGCTGGAGGCCGATGTATTGAATCTCGACGCAATTTGAGTATTCCATCGTCATTAGGAGGCCCTGATCGTTACAATTAACAATCAGTTTTGCGTCGGAATCAAAAATCTAGACTCACAGCAGAACGACAATAAGGTGCCCGAGAAAGCAATAGACCCTTGGAGACAAGTCGACTGAAGGACGATGTATTGAATCTCGACGCAATATGAGTGTTCCATCGTCATTAGGAGGCCCTGAACGTTACAATTAACTATCAGTTTAGCGTTTGATTCGAAAATCCACTCACAGGAGAAGGATCATATGGTGCCCGAGTCAGCAATATCCCCTTGGATATAAGTAGGCTGGAGGACGATATATTGAATCTCGACGCAATTTGAGTATTCCATCGTCATTAGGAGGCCCTGAACGTTACAATAAACTATCATTTTTGGGTCGGATTCGAAAATCTAGACTCACAGGAGAACGACCATAAGGTGCCCGAGGCTGCAATAGACATTTGGATATAAGTCGGCTGGAGGACCATATATTGAATCTCGACGAAATTTGAGTGTTCCATCGTCATTAGGAGGCCCTGAACGTTACAATTAACAATCAGTTTTGCGTCGGAATCGAAAATCTAGACTCACAGGAGAACGACAGTAAGGTGCCCGAGGAAGCATAAGACCCTTGGAGACAAGTCGACTGAAGGACGATGTATTGAACCTCGACGCAATTTGAGTGTTCCATCGTCATTAGGAGGCCCTGAACGTTACAATTAACAATCAGTTTTGCGTCGGATTCGAAAATCTACTCTCAGGAGAAGGATCATGTGGTGCCCGAGACAGCAATATACCCTTGGAGACAAGTCGGCTGAAGGACGATGTATTGAATCTCGACGCAATTTGAGTGTGCCATCGTCATTAGGTGGACTTGAACGTTACAATTAACTATCAGTTTTGCGGGGGATTCGAATATCTAGACTTACTGGACGCGGACCATAAGGTGCCCGAGGCAGCAATATCCCCTTGGAGACAAGTCGGCTGGAGGCCGATGTATTGAATCTCGACGCAATTTGAGTGTTCCATCGTCATTAGGAAGCCCTGAACATTACAATTAACAATCAGTTTCGCGTCGGATTCGAAAATCTAGACTCACTGGAGACGGACCATGAGTTGACCGTAGCAGCAATATCCCCTTGGAGACCAGTCCGCTGGAGGACGATGTATTGAATCGCGACGCAATTTGAGTGTTCCATCGTCATTAGGAGGCCCTGAACGTTACAATTAACTATCAGTTTTGCGTGCAATTCGAAAATCTACTCACAGGAGAAGGATCATATGATGCCCGAGACAGCAATATCCCCTTGGATACAAGTCGGCTGGAGGACGATGTATTGAATCGCGACGCAATTTGAGTGCTCCATCATCATTAGGATGCCTTGAACGTAACAATTACCTATCAGTTTTGCGTTGGATTCGAAAATCTAGACTCACAGGAGAACGATCATAAGGTGCCCAGGCAGCATTAGACACTTGGAGAGAAGTCGGCTGGAGGACGATGTATTGGATCGGGATGCAATTTGAGTGTTCCATCGTAACTAGGTGTTGCTCAACGTTACAATAAACTATCAGTTTAGCGTCGGATTCGAAAATCTACTCACAGGAGAAGGATCATATGGTGCCCGAGGCAGCAATATCCCCTTGGATACAAGTCGGCTGGAGGCCGATGTATTGAATCTCGACGCAATTTGAATGTTCCATGGTCATTAGGTGGCCCTGAACGTTACAATTAACTATCAGTTTTGCGTCGGATTCGAAAATCTAGACATACTGGAGACGCACTATAAGGTGCCCGAGGCAGCAATATCCCCTTGGAGACCAGTCCGCTGGAGAACGATGTATTGAATCGCGACTCAATTTGAGTGTTCCATCGTCATTAGGAGGCCCTGAACGTTACAATTAACTATCAGTTTAGCGTTGGATTCGAAAATCGACTCACAGGAGAAGGATCGTATGGTGCCCGAGACAGCTATATCCCCTTGGATATAAGTCGGCTGGAGGAGGATATATTGAATCTCGACGCAATTTGAGTATTCCATCGTCATTAGGAGGACCTGAACGTTACAATAAACTATCATTTTTGGGTCGGATTCGAAAATCTAGACTCACAGGAGAACGACCATAAGGTGCCCGAGGCTGCAATAGACCCTTGGATATAAGTCGGCTGGAGGACGATATATTGAATCTCGACGCAATTTGAGTGTTCCATCGTCATTAGGAGGCCCTGAACGTTACAATTAACAATTAGTTTTGCGTCGGAATCGAAAATCTAGACTCACAGGAGAACGACAATAAGGTGCCCGAGGAAGCATTAGACCCTTGGAGACAAGTCGACTGATGGACGATGTATTGAATCTCGACGCAATTTGAGTGTTCCATCGTCATTAGGAGGCCCTTAACGTTACAATTAACAATCAGTTTTGCGTCGGATTCGAAAATCTACTCTCAGGAGAAGGATCATATGGTGCCCGAGACAGCAATATACCCTTGGAGACAAGTCGGCAAAAGGACGATGTATTGAATCTCGACGCAATTTGAGTGTGCCATCGTCATTAGGTGGACTTGAACGTTACAATTAACTATCAGTTTTGCGTCAGATTCGAATATCTAGACTTACTGGAGGCGGACCATAAGGTGCCCGAGGCAGCAATATCCCCTTGGAGACAAGTCGGCTGGAGGCCGATGTATTGAATCTCGGCACAATTTGAGTGTTCCATCGTCATTAGGAAACCCTGAACATTACAATTAACAATCAGTTTCGCGTGGGATTCGAAAATCTAGACTCACTGGAGACGGACCATAAGTTGACCGTGGCAGCAATATCCCCTTGGAGACCAGTCCGCTGGAGGACGATGTATTGAATCGCGACGCAATTTGAGTTTTCCTTCGTCATTAGGAGGCCTTGAACGTTACAATTAACTATCAGTTTTGCGTCGGATTCGAAAATCTAGAGTCACTGGAGAACGATCATAAGGTGCCCGAGGCTGCAATAGACCCTTGGAGACAAGTCGGCTGGAGGACGATGTATTTACCTCGACGCAATTTGAGTGTACCATCGTCATTAGGAGGCCCTGAAGGCTACAATTAACTATCAGTTCTGCGTCGGATTCGAAAATCTAGACTCACAGGAGAACGATCATAAGGTGCGCCAGGCAGCAATAGACCCTTGGAGACAGGTCGGCTGGAGGACGATGTATTGGATCGCGACGCAATTTGAGTGATCCATCGTAGCTAGGTTGTGCTCAACGTATTTAATAAACTATCAGTTTAGCGTCGGATTCGAAAATCTACTCACAGGAGAAGGATCATATGGTGCCCGAGGCAGCAATATCCCCTTGGATACAAGTCGACTGCAGGCCGATGTATTGAATCTCGACGCAATTTGAGTATTCCATCGTCATTAGGAGGCCCTGATCGTTACAATTAACTATCAGTTTAGCGTTGGATTCGAAAATCTACTCACAGGAGAAGGATCATATGGTGCCCGAGACAGCAATATCCCCTTGGATATAAGTCGGCTGGAGGACGATATATTTAATCTCGACGCAATTTGAGTGTTCGATCGTCATTAGGAGGCCCTGAACGATACAATTAACAATCAGTTTTGCGTCGGAATCAAAAATCTAGACTCACAGGAGAACGACAATAAGGTGCCCGAGGAAGCAATAGACCCTTGGAGACAAGTCGACTGAAGGACGATGTATTGAATCTCGACGCAATATGAGTGTTCCATCGTCATTAGGAGGCCCTGAACGTTACAATTAACTATCAGTTTAGCGTTTGATTCGAAAATCCACTCACAGGAGAAGGATCATATGGTGCCCGAGTCAGCAATATCCCCTTGGATATAAGTAGGCTGGAGGACGATATATTGAATCTCGACGCAATTTGAGTATTCCATCGTCATTAGGAGGCCCTGAACGTTACAATAAACTATCATTTTTGGGTCGGATTCGAAAATCTAGACTCACAGGAGAACGACCATAAGGTGCCCGAGGCTGCAATAGACCCTTGGATATAAGTCGGCTGGAGGACCATATATTGAATCTCGACGCAATTTGAGTGTTCCATCGTCATTAGGAGGCCCTGAACGTTACAATTAACAATCAGTTTTGCGTCAGAATCGAAAATCTAGACTCACAGGAGAACGACAGTAAGGTGCCCGAGGAAGCATAAGACCCTTGGAGACAAGTCGACTGAAGGACGATGTATTGAACCTCGACGCAATTTGAGTGTTCCATCGTCATTAGGAGGCCCTGAACGTTACAATTAACAATCAGTTTTGCGTCGGATTCGAAAATCTACTCTCAGGAGAAGGATCATGTGGTGCCCGAGACAGCAATATACCCTTGCAGACAAGTCGGGTGAAGGACGATGTATTGAATCTCGACGCAATTTGAGTGTGCCATCGTCATTAGGTGGACTTGAACGTTACAATTAACTATCAGTTTTGCGGGGGATTCGAATATCTAGACTTACTGGACGCGGACCATAAGGTGCCCGAGGCAGCAATATCCCCTTGGAGACAAGTCGGCTGGAGGCCGATGTATTGAATCTCGACGCAATTTGAGTGTTCCATCGTCATTAGGAAGCCCTGAACATTACAATTAAAAATCAGTTTCGCGTCGGATTCGAAAATCTAGACTCACTGGAGACGGACCATAAGTTGACCGTGGCAGCAATATCCCCTTGGAGACCAGTCCGCTGGAGGACGATGTATTGAATCGCGACGCAATTTGAGTTTTCCTTCGTCATTAGGAGGCCTTGAACGTTACAATTAACTATCAGTTTTGCGTCGGATTCGAAAATCTAGAGTCACTGGAGAACGATCATAAGGTGCCCGAGGCTGCAATAGACCCTTGGAGACAAGTCGGCTGGAGGACGATGTATTGAATCTCGACGCAATTAGAGTATTCCATCGTCATTAGGAGGCCCTGAACGTTACAATTAACTATCAGTTTTGCGTGCAATTCGAAAACCTACTCACAGGAGAAGGATCATATGATGCCCGAGACAGCAATATCCCCTTGGATACAAGTCGGCTGGAGGACGATGTATTGAATCGCGACGCAATTTGAGTGCTCCATCATCATTAGGATGCCTTGAACGTTACAATTACCTATCAGTTTTGCGTTGGATTCGAAAATCTAGACTCACAGGAGAACGATCAAAAGGTGCCCAGGCAGCATTAGACACTTGGAGACAAGTCGGCTGGAGGACGATGTATTGGATCGCGTTGCAATTTGAGTGTTCCATCGTAACTAGGTGGTGCTCAACGTTGCAATAAACTATCAGTTTAGCGTCGGATTCGAAAATCTACTCACAGGAGAAGGATCATATGGTGCCCGAGGCAGCAATATCCCCTTGGATACAAGTCGGGTGGAGGCCGATGTATTGAATCTCGACGCAATTTGAGTGTTCCATCGTCATTAGAAGGCCCTGAACGTTACAATTAACTATCCATTTAGCGTCGGATTCGAAAATCTACTCACAGGAGAAGGATCATATGGTGCTGAGACAGCAATATCCCCGTGGATACAATTCGGCTGGAGGACTATATATTGAATCTCGACGGAATTTGAGTGTTCATCGCCATTCGGAGGCCCTGAACGTTACAATTAACTATCAGTTTTGTGTCGGATTCGAAAATCTAGACTTACTGGAGACGGACCATAAGGTGCCCGAGGCAGCTACATCCCCTTGGAGACCAGTCCAGTGGAGGACAATGTATTGAATCGCGCCGCAATTTGAGTGCTCCATCGTCATTAGGAGGCCCTGAACGTTACAATTACGTATCAGTTTTGCGTCTGATTCGAAAATCTAGACCCACAGGAGAACGATCATAAGGTGCCCCGAGGCTGCAATAGACCCTTGGAGACAAGTCGGCTGGAGAACGATGTATTGAATCTCGACGTAATTTGAGTGTTCCATCGTCATTAGGAGGCCCTGAACGTTACAATTAACAATCTGTTTTGCGTCGGATTCGAAAATCTACTCTCAGGAGAAGGATCATATGGTGCCCGAGACAGCAATATACCCTTGGAGACAAGTCGGCTGAAGGACGATGTATTGAGTCTCGACGCAATTTGAGTGTGCCATCGTCATTCGGTGGACTTGAACGTTACAATTAACTATCAGTTTTGCGTCGGATTCGAAAATCTACTCACAGGAGAAGGATCATATGGTGCCCGAGGCAGCAATATCCCCTTGGATACAAGTCGGCTGGAGGCCGATGTATTGAATCTCGACGCAATTTGAATGTTCCATGGTCATTACGTGGCCCTGAACGTTACAATTAACTATCAGTTTTGCGTCGGATTCGAAAATCTAGACATACTGGAGACGCACTATAAGGTGCCCGAGGCAGCAATATCCCCTTGGAGACCAGTCCGCTGGAGAACGATGTATTGAATCGCGACTCAATTTGAGTGTTCCATCGTCATTAGGAGGCCCTGAACGTTACAATTAAGTATCAGTTTTGCGTCGGATTCGAAAATCTAGACTTACTGGAGAGGGACCATAAGGTGCCCGAAGCAGCAATATCCCCTTGGAGACCAGTCCGCTGGAGAACGATGTATTAAATCACGACGCTGTTTGAGTGTCCCATCGTCATTAGGAGGCCCTGAACGTTACAGTTAACTATCAGTTTAGCGTCGGATTCGAAAACCTACTCACAGGAGAAGGATAATATGGTGCCCGAGACAGCAATATCCCCTTGGATACAAGTCGACCGGAGGACGATATATTGAATCTCGTCCCAATTTGAGTGTTCCATCGTCATTAGGAGGCCCTGAACGGTACAATTAACAATCAGTTTTGCTTCGGAATCGAAGAACTAGACTCACAGGAGAACGACAATAAGGTGCCCGAGGAAGCAATAGACCGTTGGAGACAAGTCGGCTGAAAGATGATGTATTGAATCTCGACGCAATTTGAGTGTTCCATCGTCATTAGGAGGCCTTGAACGTTACAATTAACAATCAGTTTTGCGTCGGATTAGAAAATCTAAATTCACAGGAGTACGACCATTAGGTGCCCGAGGCAGCAGTATCCCCTTGGAGACCAGTCCGCTGGAGGACGATGTATTGAATCTCGAAGCAATTTGAGTGTTCCATCGTCATTAGGAGGCCCTGAAGGCTACAATTAACTTTCAGTTCTGCATTGGATTCGACAATCTAGACTCACAGGAGAGCGATCATAAGGTGCCCGAGGCAGCAATAGACCCTTGGAGACAAGTCGGCTGAAGGACGATGTAATGAATCTCGACTCAATTCGAGTGTATCATCGTCATTAGGAGGCCCTGAAAGTTACAATTAACTATCAGTTTTCCGTCGGATTCGAAAATCTAGACTTACTGGAGACGGACCATAAGGTGTCCGAGGCAGCAATATCCCCTTGGAGACCAGTCCGCTGGAGGACGATGTATTGAATCTCGACTCAATTTGAGTGTACCATCGTCATTAGGAGGCCCTGAAAGTTACAATTAACTATCTGTTCTGCGTTGGATTCGAAAATCTAGACTCACAGGAGAACGACCATAAGGTGTCCGAGGAAGCAATGGACCCTTGGAGACAAGTCGGCTGAAGGGCGATGAATTGAATCTCGACGCAGTTTGAGTGTTCCATCGTCATTAGGAGGCCCTGAACGTTACAATTAACTATCAGTTTATCGTCGGATTCGAAAATCTACTCTCAGGAGAAGGATCATATGGTGCCCGAGACAGCAATATCCCCTTGAATACAAGTCGGGTGGAGGACGATGTATTGGATCGCGACGCATTTTGAGTGTTCCATCGTAACTAGGAGGCGGTCAACGTTACAATAAACTATCAGTTATGCGTCGGATTAGTAAATCTAGACTCACTGGAGACGGACCACATGGTGCCCTAGACAGCAATAGACCCTTGGAGACAAGTCGGCTGGAGGCCGATGTATTGAATCTCGACGCAATTTGAATGTTCCATGGTCATTAGGTGGCCAAAAACGTTACAATTAACGATCAGTTTTGCGACGGGTTCGAAAATCTAGACTCACAGGAGAACGATCATAAGGTGCCCGACGCAACAATACACCCTTGGAGACAAGTCGGCTGAAGTACGATGTATTGGATCTCGTCGCAATTTGAGTGTCCATCGTTATTAGGAGGCCCTGAAAGTTACATTTAACTATCAGTTTGGCGTCGGATTCGAAAATCTAGACTTCCTGGAGACGGACCATAAGGTGCCCGAGGCAGCAATATCCCCTTTGGAGACCAGTCCGCTGGACAACGATGTATTGAATCGCGACGCAATTTGAGTGTTCCATCGTCATTAGGAGGCCCTGAACGTTACAATTAACTATCAGTTTAGCGTCGGATTCGAAAATCTACTCACAGGAGAAGGATCATATGGTGCGCGAGACAGCAATATCCTCTTGGATACAAGTCGGCTGGAGGACGATATATTGAATCTCGACGCAATTTGAGTGTTCCATCGACATTAGGAGGCCCTGAACGTTACAATTAACTATCAGTTTTGCGTCGGATTCGAAAATCTAGACTTACTGTGGACGGACCATAAGGTGCCCGAGGCAGCAATATCCCCTTGGAGACCAGTCCGCTGGAGGACGATGTATTGAATCGCGACGCAATTTGAGCGCTTCTTCGTCATTAGGAGGCCCTGAACGTTACAATTAACTATCAGTTTTGCGTCGGATTCGCAAATCTAGACTCACAGGAGAACGACCATATGGCGCGCGAGGCAGCAATAGACCAGTGGAGTCAAGTCGGCTGGAGGCCGATGTATTGGATCTCGACGCAATTGGAATGTTCCATCGTCATTAGGAGGCCCTGAAGGCTACAATTAACTATCAGTTCTGCGTCGGATTCGAAAATCTAGACTCACAGGAGAACGACCATAAGGTGCCCGATGAAGCAATTGAACCTTGGAGACAAGTCGGCTGAAGGACGATGTACTGAATCTCGACGCAATTTGAGTGTTCCATCGTCATTAGGAGGCCCTGAACGTTACAATTAACAAACAGTTTTGCGACGGATTCGAAAATCTAGACTCACAGGAGAACTACCATATGATGCCCGAGGCAGCAAAAGACCCTTGAAATCAAGTCGGCAGAAGACGATGTATTGGATCTCGACGCAATTTGAGTGTTCCATCGTCATTAGGAGGCCCTGAACGTTACAATTAATTATCAGTTTAGCGTCGGATTCGAAAATCTAGACTCACAGAAGGCAGACCACTAGGTGCCCGAGGCAGCAATATCCCCTTGGAGACCTGTCCGTTGGAGGACGATGTATTGAATCGCGACGCAATTTGAGTGCTCCATCGTCATTAGGAGGCCCTGAAAGTTACAATTAACTATCATTTCTGCGTCGGATTCGAAAATCTAGACTCACAGGAGAACGACGATAAGGTGCCCGAGGCAGCAATAGACCCTTGGAGACAAGTCGGCTGAAAGGCGATGTATTGAATCTCGACGCAATTTGAGTGTTCCATCGTCATTAGGAGGCCCTGAACGTTACAATTAACAATCAGTTTTGCGTCGGATTAGAAAATCTAGACTCACAGGAGTCGACCATAAGGTGCCCGAGGCTGCAATAGACCGTTGGAGACAAGTCGGCTGAATGACGATGTATTGGATCTCGTCGCAATTTGAGTGTTCATCGTCATTAGGAGGCCCTGAACGTTACATTGAACTATCAGTTTTGCGTCGGATTCGAAAATCTAAACTTACTGGAGACCATATCGTTCCCGAGGCAGCAATAGACCCTTGGAGACAAGTCGGCTGGAGGCCGATGTATTGAAACTCGACGCAATTTGAATGTTCCATGGTCATTAGGTGGCGCTGAACGTTACAATTAACTATCTGTTCTGCGTTGGATTCGAAAATGTAGACTCACAGTAGAACGACCATAAGGTGCCCGATGAAGCAATAGACCCTTGGAGACAAGTCGGCTGCAGGACGATAAATTGAATCTCGACGCAATTTGAGTGTTCCATCGTCATTAGGAGGCCCTGAAGGCTACAATTAACTTTCAGTTCTGCATTGGATTCGACAATCTAGACTCACAGGAGAGCGATTATAAGGTGCCCGAGGCAGCAATAGACCCTTGGAGACAAGTCAGCTGAAGGACGATGTATTGGATCTCGTCGCAATTTTAGTGTTCATCGTCATTAGGAGGCCCTGAACGTTACAATTAACTATCAGTTTTCCGTCGGATTCGAAAATCTAGACTTACTGGAGACGGACCATAAGGTGCCCGAGGCAGCAATATCCCCTTGGAGACCAGTACGCTGGAGGAAGATGTATTGAATCGCGACGCAATTTGAATGCTCCATCGTCATTAGGAGGCCCTGAACGTTACAATAAAAAATCAGTTTTGCGTCGGATTAGAAAATCTAGACTCACAGGAGAACGACCATATGCTGCCCGAGGCAGCTATAGACCCTTGGAGACAAGTCTGCTGGAGACCGATGTATTGAATCTCGACTCAATTTGAGTGTACCATCGTCATTAGGAGGCCCTGAAGGCTACAATTAACTTTCAGTTCTGCATTGGATTCGAAAATCTAGACTTACTGGAGACGGACCAGGCAGCAATATCCCCTTGGAGACAAGTCGGCTGAAGGGCGATGTATTGAATCTCGACGCAGTTTGAGTGTTCCATCGTCATTAGGAGGCCCTGAACGTTACAATTAACTATCGGTTTATCGTCGGATTCGAAAATCTACTCTCAGGAGAAGAATCATATGGTGCCCGAGACAGCAATATCCCCTTGGATACAAGTCGGGTGGAGGACGATGTATTGGATCGCGACGCATTTTGAGTGTTCCATCGTAACTAGGAGCCGCTCAACGTTACAATAAACTATCAGTTATGCGTCGGATTAGTAAATCTAGACTCACATGAGACGGACCACATGGTGCCCGAGACAGCAATAGACCCTTGGAGACAAGTCGGCTGGAGGCCGATGTATTGAATCTCGACGCAATTTGAATGTTCCATGGTCATTAGGTGGCCCTGAACGTTACAATTAACGATCAGTTTTGCGTCGGGTTCGAAAATCTAGACTCACAGGAGAACGATCATAAGGTGCCCGAGGCAACATTAGACCCTTGGAGACAGGTCGGCTGAAGTACGATGTATTGGATCTCGTCGCAATTTGAGTGTCGATCGTCATTAGGAGGCCCTGAAAGTTACATTTAACTATCAGTTTTGCGTCGGATTCGAAAATCTAGACTTACTGGAGACGGACCATAAGGTGCCCGAGGCAGCAATATCCCCTTTGGAGACCAGTCCGCTGGACAACGATGTATTGAATCGCGACGCAATTTGAGTGTTCCATCGTCATTAGGAGGCCCTGAACGTTACAATTAATTATCAGTTTAGCGTCGGATTCGAAAATCTAGACTCACAGAAGGCGGACCACTAGGTGCCCGAGGCAGCAATATCCCCTTGGAGACCTGTCCGTTGGAGGACGATGTATTGACTCGCGACGCAATTTGAGTGCTCCATCGTCATTAGGAGGCCCTGAACGTTACAATTAACTATCATTTCTGCGTCGGATTCGAAAATCTAGACTCACAGGAGAACGACGATAAGGTGCCCGAGGAAGCAATAGACCCTTGGAGACAAGTCGGCTGAAAGGCGATGTATTGAATCTCGACGCAATTTGAGTGTTCCATCGTCATTAGGAGGCCCTGAACGTTACAATTAACAATCAGTTTTGCGTCGGATTAGAAAATCTAGACTCACAGGAGTCGACCATAAGGTGCCCGAGGCTGCAATAGACCGTTGGAGACAAGTCGGCTGAATGACGATGTATTGGATCTCGTCGCAATTTGAGTGTTCCTCGTCATTAGGAGGCCCTGAACGTTACATTGAACTATCAGTTTTGCGTCGGATTCGAAAAACTAGACTTACTGGAGACCATATCGTTCCCGAGGCAGCAATAGACCCTTGGAGACAAGTCGGCTGGAGGCCGATGTATTGAAACTCGACGCAATTTGAAAGTTCCATGGTCATTAGGTGGCGCTGAACGTTACAATTAACTATCTGTTCTGCGTTGGATTCGAAAATGTAGACTCATAGTAGAACGACCATAAGGTGCCCGATGAAGCAATAGACCCTTGGAGACAAGTCGGCTGCAGGACGATATATTGAATCTCGACGCAATTTTTGTGTTCCATCGTCATTAGGAGGCCCTGAACGTTACAATTAACTATCAGTTTAGCGACGGATTCGAAAATCTACTCACAGGTGAAGGAACGCGTGGTGCCCGAGACAGCAATATCCCCTTGGGGACCAGTCCACTGGATGACGATGTATTGAATCTCGAAGCAATTTGAGTGTTCCATCGTCATTAGGAGGCCCTGAAGGCTACAATTAACTTACAGTTCTGCATTGGATTCGACAATCTAGACTCACAGGAGAGCGATCATAAGGTGCCCGAGGCAGCAATAGACCCTTGGAGACAAGTCGGCTGAAGGACGATGTATTGGATCTCGTCGCAATTTTAGTGTTCATCGTCATTAGGAGGCCCTGAACGTTACAATTAATTATCAGTTTTGCGTCGGGTTCGAAAATCTAGACTCACAGGAGAGCGATCATAAGGTGCCCGAGGCAGCAATAGACCCTTGGAGACAAGTCAGCTGAAGGACGATGTATTGGATCTCGTCGCAATTTTAGTGTTCATCGTCATTAGGAGGCCCTGAACGTTACAATTAACTATCAGTTTTCCGTCGGATTCGAAAATCTAGACTTACTGGAGACGGACCATAAGGTGCCCGAGGCAGCAATATCCCCTTGGAGACCAGTACGCTGGAGGACGATGGATTGAATCGCGACGCAATTTGAATGCTCCATCGTCATTAGGAGGCCCTGAACGTTACAGTAAAAAATCAGTTTTGCGTCGGATTAGAAAATCTAGACTCACAGGAGAACGACCATATGCTGCCCGAGGCAGCTATAGACCCTTGGAGACAAGTCTGCTGGAGACCGATGTATTGAATCTCGACTCAATTTGAGTGTACCATCGTCATTAGGAGGCCCTGAAGGCTACAATTAACTTTCAGTTCTGCATTGGATTCGAAAATCTAGACTTACTGGAGACGGACCATAAGGTGTCCGAGGCAGCAATATCCCCTTAGAGACAAGTCGGCTGAAGGGCGATGTATTGAATCTCGACGCAGTTTGAGTGTTCCATCGTCATTAGGAGGCCCTGAACGTTACAATTAACTATCGGTTTATCGTCGGATTCGAAAATCTACTCTCAGGAGAAGAATCATATGGTGCCCGAGACAGCAATATCCCCTTGGATACAAGTCGGGTGGAGGACGATGTATTGGATCGCGACGCATTTTGAGTGTTCCATCGTAACTAGGAGCCGCTCAACGTTACAATAAACTATCAGTTATGCGTCGGATTAGTAAATCTAGACTCACAGGAGACGGACCACATGGTGCCCGAGACAGCAATAGACCCTTGGAGACAAGTCGGCTGGAGGCCGATGTATTGAATCTCGACGCAATTTGAATGTTCCATGGTCATTAGGTGGCCCTGAACGTTACAATTAACGATCAGTTTTGCGTCGGGTTCGAAAATCTAGACTCACAGGAGAACGATCATAAGGTGCCCGAGGCAACATTAGACCCTTGGAGACAAGTCGGCTGAAGTACGATGTATTGAATCGCGACGCAATTTGAGTGTTCCATCGTCATTAGGAGGCCCTGAACGTTACAATTAACTATCAGTTTAGCGTCGGATTCGAAAATCTACTCACAGGAGAAGGATCTTATGGTGCGCTAGACAGCAATATCCTCTTGGATACAAGTCGGCTGGAGGACGATATATTGAATCTCGACGCAATTTGAGTGTTCCATCGACATTAGGAGGCACTGAACGTTACAATTAACAATCAGTTTTGCGTCGGAATCGAAGAACTAGACTCACAGGAGAACGACAATAAGGTGCCCGAGGAAGCAATAGAATCTTGGAGACAAGTCGGCTGAAAGACGATGTATTGAATCTCGACGCAATTTGAGTGTTCCATTGTCATTAGGAGGCCCTGAACGTTACAATTAACAATCAGTTTTGCGTCGGATTAGAAAATCTAGATTCACAGGAGTACGACCATAAGGTGCCCGAGGCTGCAATAGACCGTTGGAGACAAGTCGGCTGAAGGACGATGTATTGGATCTCGTCGCAATTAGAGTGTTCATCGTCATTAGGAGGCCCTGAACGTTACATTGAACTATCAGTTTTGCGTCGGATTCGAAAATCTAGACTTACTGGAGACGGACCATAAGGTGTCCGAGGCAGCAATATCCCCTTGGAGACCAGTCCGCTGGAGGACGATGTATTGAATCGCGACGCAATTTGAGTGCTTCTTCGTCATTAGAAGGCCCTAAACGTTACAATTAACTATCAGTTTTGCGTCGGATTCGCAAATCTAGACTCACAGGAGAACGACCAAATGGCGCGCGAGGCAGCAATAGACCAGTGGAGACAAGTCGGCTGGAGGCCGATGTATTGGATCTCGACGCAATTGGAATGTTCCATCGTCATTATGAGGCCCTGAAGGCTACAATTAACTATCAGTTCTGCGTCGGATTCGAAAATCTAGACTCACAGGAGAACGACCATAAGGTGCCCGATGAAGCAATTGAACCTTGGAGACAAGTCGGCCGATGGACGATGTACTGAATCTCGACGCAATTTGAGAGTTCCATCGTCATTAGGAGGCCCTGAACGTTACAATTAACAAACAGTTTTGCGTCGGATTCGAAAATCTAGACTCACAGGAGAACGACCATATGATGCCCGAGGCAGCAAAAGACCCTTGAAATCAAGTCGGCAGAAGACGATGTATTGAATCGCGACACAATTTGAATGTTCCATCGTCATTAGGAGGCCCTGAACGTTACAATTAACTATCAGTTTAGCGTCGGATTCGAAAATCTACTCTCAGGAAAGGGATCATATGGTGCCCGAGTCAGCAATATCCCCTTCGAAACAAGTCGGCTAGAGGACGATATATTGAATCTCGACGCAATTTGAGTGATCCATCGTCTTTAGGAGGCCCTGAACGTTACAATTAACTATCGGTCTTCCGTCGGATTCGAAAATCTAGACTTACTGGAGACGGACCATAAGGTGTCCGAGGCAGCAATATCCCCTTGGAGACCAGTCCGCTGGAGGGAGATGTATTGAATTTCGACTCAATTTGAGTGTACCATCGTCATTAGGAGGCCCTGAAAGTTACACTTAACTATCTGTTCTGCATTGGATTCGAAAATCTAGACTCACAGCAGAACGACCATAAGGTGTCCGTGGAAGAAATAGACCCTTGGAGACAAGTCGGCTGAAGGACGATGTATTGAATCGCGACGCAATTTGAGTACTCCATCGTCTTTAGGAGGCCCTGAACGTTACAATTAACTATCAGTTTTCCGTCGGATTCGAAAATCTAGACTTACTAGACACGGACCATAAGGTGTCCGAGGCAGCAATAGACCCTTGGACACAAGTCGGCTGGAGGCCGATGTATTGAATCTCGACGCAATTTGAGTGTTCCATCGTCATTAGAAAGCCCTGAACGTTACAATTAACTAACAGTTTTGCATCGGATTAAAAAATCTAGACTCACAGGAGAACGACCATAAGCTGCCCGAGGCAGCATCACACCATTGGAGACAAGTCGGCTGGAGGCCGATCTATTGAATCTCGACGCAATTTGAGTGTTCCATCGTCATTAGGAGGACATGATTATTACAATTAACTATCATTTTTGCGCGGATTCGAAAATCTAGCCACACACGAGAACGATCTTAAGGTGCCCGAAGCAGCAATAGACGCTTGGAGACAAGTCGGCTGGAGGACGATGTAATGGATCGCAAAGCAATTTGAGTGTTCCATCGTCATTAGGAGGCCCTGAACGTTACAATTAACTATCAGTTTATCGTCGGATTCGAAAATCTACTCTCAGGAGAAGGATCATATGGTGCCCGAGACAGCAATATCCCCTTGGATACAAGTCAGCTGGAGGCCGTTGTAAAGAATCTCGACGCAATTTGAATGTTCCATGGTCATTAGGTGGCCCTGAACGTTTACAATTAACTATCAGTTTTGCGTCGGGTTCGAAAATCTAGACTCTTAGGAGAACGATCATAAGGTGCCCGAGGCAACAATAGACCCTTGGAGACAAGTCGGCTGAAGGAAGATGTATTGGATCTCGTCACAATTTGAGTGTTCATCGACATTAGGAGGCCCTGAACGTTACATTTAACTATCAGTTTTGCGTCGGATTCGAAAATCTAGACTTAGTGGAGACGGACCATAAGGTGCCCGAGGCAGCAATATCCCCTTGGAGACCAGCCCGCTGGAGAACGATGTATTGAATCGCGACGCAATTTGAGTGCTCCATCGTCATTAGGAGGCCCTGAACGTTACAATTAACTATCAGTTTAGCGTCGGATTCGAAAATCTACTCACAGGAGAAGGATCATATGGTGCCCGAGACAGCATTATCCTCTTGGATACAAGTCGGCTGGAGAACGATATATTGAATCTCGACGAAATTTGAGTGTTCCATCGACATTAGGAGGCCCTGAACGTTACAATTAACTATCAGTTTTGCGTCGCATTTGAAAATCTAGACTTACTGGTGACGGACTATAAGGTGCCCGAGGCAGCAATATCCCCTTGGAGACCAGTCCGCTGGAGGACGATGTATTGAATCTCGACGCAATTTGAGTGTTCCATCGTCATTAGGAGGCCCTGAACGTTACAATTAACAATCAGTTTTGCGTCGGATTCGAAAATCTAGACACACAGGAGAACGACCATATGATGCCCGAGGCAGCAATAGACCCTTGGAGACATGTCGGCTGGAGGCCGATGTATTGAATCTCGACGCAATTTGAATGTTCCATAGTTATTAGCTGGCCCTGAACGTTACAATTAACTATCGGGTTTGCGTCGGGTTCGAAAATCTAGACCCTCAGGAGAACGATCATAAGGTGCTCGAGGCAGCAAAAGACCCTTGAAATCAAGTCGGCAGAAGACGCTGTATTGGATCTCGACGCAGTTTGAGGGTTCGATCGTCATTAGGAGGCCCTGAACGTTACAATTAACTGTCAGTTTAGCGTCGGATTCGAAAATCTAGACTCACAGAAGACGGACCACAAGGTGCCCGAGGCTGCAATAGACCCTTGGATACAAGTCGGCTGGAGGACGATGTATTGCCCTCGACGCAATTTGAGTGTACCATTGTCATTAGGAGGCCCTAAAAGTTACAATTAACTATCTGTTCTGCGTTGGATTCGAAAATCTAGACTCACAGGAGAACGACCATAAGGTGCCCGAGGAAGCAATAGACCCTTGGAGACAAGTCGGCTTATGGATGATGTATTGAATCTCGACGGAATTTGAGTGTTCCATCGTCATTAAGAGGCCCTGAACATTACAATTAACTATCAGTTTTGCGTCGGGTTCGAAAATCTAGACTCATAGGAGAACGATCATAAGGTGCTCGAGACAGCAAAAGACCCTTGAAGTCAAGTCGGCAGAAGGACGATGTATTGGATCGCCACGCAATTTGTGTGTTCCATCGTCATTAGGAGGCACTGAACGTTACAATTAACTATCAGTTTTGCGTCGGATTCGAAAATCTAGACTTACTGGAGACGGACAATAAGGTGCCCGAGGCAGCAATATCCCCTTTGAGACCTGTCCGCTGAAGGACGATGTATTGAATCGCGACGCAATTTGAGTGGTCCATCGTCATTAGGTGGCCCTGAACGTTACAATTAACTATGAGTTTTACGTCGGGTTCGAAAATCTAGACTCACAGGAGAACGACCATAAGGTGCCCGAGGATGCAATAGACACTTGGAGACAAGTCGGCTGGATGACTATGTATTGAATCTCGACGCAATTTGCGTGTTCCATCGTCATTAGGAGGCCCTGATCGTTACAATTAACTATCAGTTTAGCGGTGGATTCGAAAATCTACTCACAGGAGAAGGATCGTATGGTGCCCGAGACAGCAATATCCCCTTGGATATAAGTCGGCTGGAGGACAATATATTTAATCTCGACGCAATTAGAGTGTTCGATCGTCATTAGGAGGCCCTGAACGATACAATTAACAATCAGTTTTGCGTCGGAATCAAAAATCTAGACTCACAGGAGAACGACAATAAGGTGCCCGAGGAAGGAATAGACCCTTGGAGACAAGTCGGCTGGAGGACGATGTATTTACCTCGACGCAATTTGAGTGTACCATTGTCATTAGGAGGCCCTGAACGTTGCAATTAACAATCAGTTTTGCATCGGAATCGAAAATCTAGACTCACAGGAGTACGACAATAAGGTGCCCGAGGAAGCAATAGACCCTTGAAGACAAGTCGACCGAAGGACTATGAATTGAATCTCGACGCAATTTGAGTGTTCCATCGTCATTAGGAGGCCCTGAACGTTACAATTAACAATCAGTTTTGCGTCGGATTAGAAAATCCAGATTCAAAGGCGTACGACCATAAGGTGCCCGAGGCTGCAATAGACCCTTGGAGACAAGTCGGCTGAAGGACGATGTATTGAATCTCGACGCAATTTGAGTGTGCCATCTTCATTAGGAGGACTTGAACCTTACAATTAACAATCAGTTTTGCGTAGGATTCGAATATCTAGACTTACTGGAAACGGACCATAAGGTGCCCCAGGCAGCAATATCACCTTGGAGTCCAGTCCGCTGTAGGACGATGTATTGAATCGCGACGCAATTTGAGTGCTCCATCGTCATTAGGAGGCCCTGAACGTTACAATTAACAATCAGTTTTGCGTCGGAATCGAAAATCTAGACTCACAGGAGAACGACAGTAAGGTGCCCGAGGAAGCATAAGACCCTTGGAGACAAGTCGGCTGGAGGACGATGTATTTACCTCGACGCAATTTGAGTGTACCATCGTCATTAGGAGGCCCTGAAGGCTACAATTAACTATCAGTTCTGCGTCGGATTCGAAAATCTAGACTCACAGGAGAACGACGATAAGGTGCCTGAGGCAGCAGTAGACCCTTGGAGACAGGTCGGCTGGAGGACGATGTATTGGATCGCGACACAATTTGAGTGATCCATCGTAGCTAGGTTGTGCTCAACGTATTTAATAAACTATCAGTTTAGCGTCGGATTCGAAAATCTACTCACAGGAGAAGGATCATATGGTGCCCGAGACAGCAATATCCCCTTGGATATAAGTCGGCTGGAGGACGATATATTTAATCTCGACGCAATTTGAGTGTTCGATCGTCATTAGGAGGCCCTGAACGATACAATTAACAATCAGTTTTGCGTCGGAATCAAAAATCTAGACTCACAGGAGAACGACAATAAGGTGCCCGAGGAAGCAATAGACCCTTGGAGACAAGTCGACTGAAGGACGATGTATTGAATCTCGACGCAATTTGAGTGTTCCATCGTCATTAGGAGGCCCTGAACGTTACAATTAACAATCAGTTTTGCGTCGGATTCGAAAATCTACTCTCAGGAGAAGGATCATATGGTGCCCGAGACAGCAATATACCCTTGGAGACAAGTCGGCAAAAGGACGATGTATTGAATCTCGACGCAATTTGAGTGTGCCATCGTCATTAGGTGGACTTGAACGTTACAATTAACTATCAGTTTTGCGTCAGATTCGAATATCTAGACTTACTGGAGGCGGACAATAAGGTGCCCGAGGCAGCAATATCCCCTTGGAGACAAGTCGGCTGGAGGCCGATGTATTGAATCTCGGCACAATTTGAGTGTTCCATCGTCATTAGGAAACCCTGAACATTACAATTAACAATCAATTTCGCGTGGGATTCGAAAATCTAGACTCACTGGAGACGGACCATAAGTTGACCGTGGCAGCAATATCCCCTTGGAGACCAGTCCGCTGGAGGCCGATGTATTGAATCTCCACGAAATTTGAATGTTCCATCGTCATTAGGTGGCCCTGAACGTTCCATTTAACTATCAGTTTTGCGTCGGATTCGAAAATCTAGACTTACTGGAGACGGACCATAAGGTGCCCGAGGCAGCTACATCCCCTTGGAGACCAGTCCAGTGGCGGACAATGTATTGAATCGCGCCGCAATTTGAGTGCTCCATCGTCATTAGGAGGCCCTGAACGTTACAATTACGTATCAGTTTTGCGTCTGATTCGAAAATCTAGACTCACAGGAGAACGATCATAAGGTGCCCCGAGGCTGCAATAGTCCCTTGGAGACAAGTCGGCTGGAGAACGATGTATTGAATCTCGACGTAATTTGAGTGTTCCATCGTCATTAGGAGGCCCTGAACGTTACAATTAACAATCTGTTCTGCGTCGGATTCGAAAATCTACCCACAGGAGAAGGATCATATGGTGCCCGAAGCAGCAATATCCCCTTGGATACAAGTCGGCTGGAGGCCGATGTATTGAATCTCGACGCAATTTGAATGTTCCATGGTCATTAGGTGGCCCTGAACGTTACAATTAACTATCAGTTTTGCGTCGGATTCGAAAATCTAGACATACTGGAGACGCACCATAAGGTGCCCGAGGCAGAAATATCCCCTTGGAGACCAGTCCGCTGGAGAACGATGTATTGAATCGCGACTCAATTTGAGTGTTCCATCGTCATTAGGAGGCCCTGAACGTTACAATTAAGTATCAGTTTTGCGTCGGATTCGAAAATCTAGACTCACAGGTGAACGACCATATGGTGCCCGAGGCAGCAATATCCCCTTGGAGACCCGTCCGCTGGAGGACGATGTATTGAATCGCGACGCAATTTGAGAGCTAAATCGTCATTAGGAGGCCCTGAACGTTACAATTAACTCTCAGTTTTGCGTCGGATTCGAAAATCTAGACTCACAGGAGAACGACCATATGGTGCCCGAGGCAGCAATATCCCCTTGGAGACTAGTCCGCTGGAGGACGATGTATCGATCGCGACGCAATTTGAGTGTTCCATCGTCATTAGGAGGCCCTGAACGTTACAATTACCTATCAGTTTTGCGTCGGATTCGAAAATCTACTCTCAGGAGAAGGATCATATGGTGCCCGAGACAGCAATATACCCTTGGAGACAAGTCGGCAAAAGGACGATGTATTGAATCTCGACGCAATTTGAGTGTGCCATCGTCATTAGGTGGACTTGAACGTTACAATTAACTATCAGTTTTGCGTCGGATTCGAATATCCAGACTTACTGGAGGCGGACCATAACGTGCCCGAGGCAGCAATATCCCCTTGGAGACAAGTCGGCTGGAGGCCGATGTATTGAATATCGACGCAATTTGAGTGTTCCATCGTCATTAGGAAGCCCTGAACATTACAATTAACAATCAGTTTCGCGTCGGATTCGAAAATCTAGACTCACTGGAGACGGACCATAAGTTGACCGTGGCAGCAATATCCCCTTGGAGACCAGTCCGCTGGAGGACGATGTATTGAATCGCGACGCAATTTGAGTTTTCCTTCGTCATTAGGAGGCCTTGAACGTTACAATTAACTATCAGTTTTGCGTCGGATTCGAAAATCTAGACTCACAGGAGACCGACGATAAGGTGCCCGAGGCAGCAATATCCCCTTGGATACAAGTCGGCTGGAGGCCGATGTGTTGAATCTCGACGCAATTTGAATGTTCCATGGTCATTAGGTGGCCCTGAACGTTACAATTAACAATCAGTTGTGCGTCGGATTCCAAAATCTAGACTTACTGGAGACGGACCATAAGGTGCCCGAGGCAGCAATATCCCCTTGGAGACTAGTCCGCTGGAGGACGATGTATCGATCGCGACGCAATTTGAGTGTTCCATCGTCATTAGGAGGCCCTGAACGTTACAATTACCTATCAGTTTTGCGTCGGATTCGAAAATCTACTCTCAGGAGAAGGATCATATGGTGCCCGAGACAGCAATATACCCTTGGAGACAAGTCGGCAAAAGGACGATGTATTGAATCTCGACGCAATTTGAGTGTGCCATCGTCATTAGGTGGACTTGAACGTTACAATTAACTATCAGTTTTGCGTCGGATTCGAATATCCAGACTTACTGGAGGCGGACCATAACGTGCCCGAGGCAGCAATATCCCCTTGGAGACAAGTCGGCTGGAGGCCGATGTATTGAATATCGACGCAATTTGAGTGTTCCATCGTCATTAGGAAGCCCTGAACATTACAATTAACAATCAGTTTCGCGTCGGATTCGAAAATCTAGACTCACTGGAGACGGACCATAAGTTGACCGTGGCAGCAATATCCCCTTGGAGACCAGTCCGCTGGAGGACGATGTATTGAATCGCGACGCAATTTGAGTTTTCCTTCGTCATTAGGAGGCCTTGAACGTTACAATTAACTATCAGTTTTGCGTCGGATTCGAAAATCTAGAGTCACTGGAGAACGATCATAAGGTGCCCGAGGCTGCAATGGACCCTTGGAGACAAGTCGGCTGGAGGACGATGTATTTACCTCGACGCAATTTGAGTGTACCATCGTCATTAGGAGGCCCTGAAGGCTACAATTAACTATCAGTTCTGCGTCGGATTCGAAAATCTAGACTCACAGGAGAACAACGATAAGGTGCCTGAGGCAGCAATAGACCCTTGGAGACAAGTCGGCTGGAGGATGATGTATTGAATCGCGACGCTATTTGAGTGCTCCATCCTCATTAGGATGGCTTGAACGTTACAATTCCCTATCAGTTTTGCCTTGGATTCGAAAATCTCGACTCACAGGAGAACGATCATAAGGTGCCCCAGGCAGCATTAGACACTTGGAGCCAAGTCGGCTGGAGGACGATGTATTGGATCGCGACGCAATTTGAGTGTTCCATCTTAACTAGGTGGTGCTCAACGTTACAATAAACTATCAGTT
This sequence comes from Schistocerca serialis cubense, assembly GCF_023864345.2. NCBI lineage: Eukaryota > Metazoa > Arthropoda > Insecta > Orthoptera > Acrididae > Schistocerca > Schistocerca serialis. Next base: position 4,738,681 of record NC_064645.1, read on the forward strand.
TAGCGTCGGATTCGAAAATCTACTCACAGGAGAAGGATCATATGGTGCCCGAGGCAGCAATATCCCCTTGGATACATGTCGGCTGGAGGCCGATGTATTGAATCGCGACGCAATTTGAGTGCTCCATCATCATTAGGATGCCTTGAACGTTACAATTAACTATCAGTTTTGCGTCGGATTCGAAAATCTAGACTCACAGATGAACGACCATATGGTGCCCGAGGCAGCAATAGAGCCTTGGAGACAAGTCGGCTGGAGGCTGTGGTATTGAATCTCGACGCAATTTGAATGTTCAATCGCCATTAGGAGGCTCTGAACGTTACAAGTAACAATCATTTGTGCGTCGGATTCCAAAATGTAGACTTACTGGAGACGGACCATAAGGTGCCCGAGGCAGCAATATCCCCTTGGAGACTAGTCCGCTGGAGGACGATGTATCGATCGCACGCAATTTGAGTGTGCCATCGTCATTAGGAGGCCCTGAACGTTACAATTACCTATCAGTTTTGCGTCGGATTCGAAAATCTACTCTCAGGAGAAGGATCATATGGTGCCCGAGACAGCAATATACCCTTGGAGACAAGTCGGCAAAAGGACGATGTATTGAATCTCGACGCAATTTGAGTGTGCCATCGTCATTAGGTGGACTTGAACGTTACAATTAACTATCAGTTTTGCGTCGGATTCGAATATCCAGACTTACTGGAGGCGGACCATAACGTGCCCGAGGCAGCAATATCCCCTTGGAGACAAGTCGGCTGGAGGCCGATGTATTGAATATCGACGCAATTTGAGTGTTCCATCGTCATTAGGAAGCCCTGAACATTACAATTAACAATCAGTTTCGCGTCGGATTCGAAAATCTAGACTCACAGATGAACGACCATATGGTGCCCGAGGCAGCAATAGAGCCTTGGAGACAAGTCGGCTGGAGGCTGTGGTATTGAATCTCGACGCAATTTGAATGTTCAATCGCCATTAGGAGGCTCTGAACGTTACAAGTAACAATCATTTGTGCGTCGGATTCCAAAATGTAGACTTACTGGAGACGGACCATAAGGTGCCCGAGGCAGCAATATCCCCTTGGAGACTAGTCCGCTGGAGGACGATGTATCGATCGCGACGCAATTTGAGTGTTCCATCGTCATTAGGAGGCCCTGAACGTTACAATTACCTATCAGTTTTGCGTCGGATTCGAAAATCTACTCTCAGGAGAAGGATCATATGGTGCCCGAGACAGCAATATACCCTTGGAGACAAGTCGGCAAAAGGACGATGTATTGAATCTCGACGCAATTTGAGTGTGCCATCGTCATTAGGTGGACTTGAACGTTACAATTAACTATCAGTTTTGCGTCGGATTCGAATATCCAGACTTACTGGAGGCGGACCATAACGTGCCCGAGGCAGCAATATCCCCTTGGAGACAAGTCGGCTGGAGGCCGATGTATTGAATATCGACGCAATTTGAGTGTTCCATCGTCATTAGGAAGCCCTGAACATTACAATTAACAATCAGTTTCGCGTCGGATTCGAAAATCTAGACTCACTGGAGACGGACCATAAGTTGACCGTGGCAGCAATATCCCCTTGGAGACCAGTCCGCTGGAGGACGATGTATTGAATCGCGACGCAATTTGAGTTTTCCTTCGTCATTAGGAGGCCTTGAACGTTACAATTAACTATCAGTTTTGCGTCGGATTCGAAAATCTAGAGTCACTGGAGAACGATCATAAGGTGCCCGAGGCTGCAATGGACCCTTGGAGACAAGTCGGCTGGAGGACGATGTATTTACCTCGACGCAATTTGAGTGTACCATCGTCATTAGGAGGCCCTGAAGGCTACAATTAACTATCAGTTCTGCGTCGGATTCGAAAATCTAGACTCACAGGAGAACAACGATAAGGTGCCTGAGGCAGCAATAGACCCTTGGAGACAAGTCGGCTGGAGGATGATGTATTGAATCGCGACGCTATTTGAGTGCTCCATCCTCATTAGGATGGCTTGAACGTTACAATTCCCTATCAGTTTTGCCTTGGATTCGAAAATCTCGACTCACAGGAGAACGATCATAAGGTGCCCCAGGCAGCATTAGACACTTGGAGCCAAGTCGGCTGGAGGACGATGTATTGGATCGCGACGCAATTTGAGTGTTCCATCTTAACTAGGTGGTGCTCAACGTTACAATAAACTATCAGTTTAGCGTCGGATTCGAAAATCTACTCACAGGAGAAGGATCATATGGTGCCCGAGGCAGCAATATCCCCTTGGATACATGTCGGCTGGAGGCCGATGTATTGAATCGCGACGCAATTTGAGTGCTCCATCATCATTAGGATGCCTTGAACGTTACAATTAACTATCAGTTTTGCGTCGGATTCGAAAATCTAGACTCACAGATGAACGACCATATGGTGCCCGAGGCAGCAATAGAGCCTTGGAGACAAGTCGGCTGGAGGCTGTGGTATTGAATCTCGACGCAATTTGAATGTTCAATCGCCATTAGGAGGCTCTGAACGTTACAAGTAACAATCATTTGTGCGTCGGATTCCAAAATGTAGACTTACTGGAGACGGACCATAAGGTGCCCGAGGCAGCAATATCCCCTTGGAGACTAGTCCGCTGGAGGACGATGTATCGATCGCACGCAATTTGAGTGTGCCATCGTCATTAGGAGGACCTGAACGTTACAATAAACCATCAGTTATGCATCGGATTCGAAAATCTAGACTCACAGGAGAACGACCATACGGTGCCCGGGGCTGCAAGAGACCCATGGAGACAAGTCGGCTTGAGGACGTTGTATTGAATCTCGACGCAATTTGAGTGTACCATCGTCAGTAGGAGGCCCTGAAAGTTACAATTAACTATCTGTTCCGTGTTGGATTCGAAAATCTAGACTCACAGGAGAACGACCATAAGGTGCCCGAGGAAGCAATAGACCCTTGGAGACAAGTCGGGTGAAGGACGATGTATTGAATCGCGACGCAATTTGAGTGTTCCATCGTCTTTAGGAGGCCCTTAACGTTACAATTAACTATCAGTTTTGCGTCGGATTCGAAAATCTAGACTCACAAGTGAACGACCATATGGTGCCCGAGGCAGCAATAGACCGCTGGAGACAAGTCGGCTGGAGGCCGATGTATTGAATCTCGACGCAATTTGAATGTTCCATCGTCATTAGGAGGCCCTGAACGTTACAATTAACAATCAGTTGTGCGTCAGATTCCAAAATCTAGACTTACTGGAAACGGACCATAAGGTGCCCAAGGCAGCAATATCCCCTTGAAGACTAGTCCGATGGAGGAAGATGTATCGATCGCGACGCAATTTGAGTGCTCCATCGTCATTAGGAGGCCCTGAACGTTAGAATTAACAATCAGTTTTGGGTCGGATTAGAAAATCTAGACTCACAGGAGAACGAACATATGGTTCCCGAGGCTGCAATAGACCCTTGGAGAGAAGTCGGCTGGAGGACGATTTATTTACCTCGACGCAATTTGAGTGTACCATCGTCATTAGGAGGCCCTGAAGGCTACAATTAACTATCAGTTCTGCGTCGGATTCGAAAAACTAGACCTACTGGAGACGGACCATAAGGTGCCCGAGGCAGCAATATCCCCTTGGAGACCTGTCCGCTGGAGGACGATGTATTGAATCGCGACGCAATTTGAGTGCTAAATCGTCATTAGGAGGCCCTGAACGTTACAATTAACAATCAGTTTTGCGTCGGATTAGAAAATCTAGACTCACAGGAGAACGATCATAAGGTGCCCGAGGCAGCAATATACCCTTGGAGACAAGTCGGCTGAAGGACGATGTATTGAATCTCGACGCAATTTGAGTGTTCCATCGTCATTAGAAGGCCCTGAACGTTACAATTAACTATCCTTTTAGCGTCGGATTCGAAAATCTACTCACAGGAGAAGGATCATATGGTGCTGAGACAGCAATATCCCCTTGGATACCAGTCGGCTGGAGGACTATATATGGAATCTCGACGGAATTTGAGTGTTCCATCGTCATTAGGAGGCCCTGAACGTTACAATTAAGAATCAGTTTTGCGTCGAAATCGATGAACTAGACTCACAGCAGAACGAGAATAAGGTGCCCGAGAAAGCAATATCCCCTTGGAGACAAGTCGTCTGAAGGACGATGTATTGAATCTCGACGCGACTTGAGTGGTCCATCGTCATTAGGAGGCCCTGTACGTTACAATTAACAATCAGTTTTGCGTCGGATTAGAAAATCTAGACTCACAGGAGGACGACCATAAGGTGCCCGAGGCTGCAATAGACCCTTGGACACAAGTCGGCTGAAGGACGATGTATTGAATCTCGACGAAATTTGAGTGTTCATCGTCATTCGGAGGCCCTGAACGTTACAATTAACTATCAGTTTTGCGTCGGATTCGAAAAACTAGACCTACTGGAGACGGACCATAAGGTGCCCGAGGCAGCAATATCCCCTTGGAGACCTGTCCGCTGGAGGACGATGTATTGAATCGCGACGCAATTTGAGTGCTAAATCGTCATTAGGAGGCCCTGAACGTTACAATTAACAATCAGTTTTGCGTCGGTTTAGAAAATCGAGACTCACAGGAGAACGACCACATGGTGCCCGAGGCCGCTATAGACCATTGGAGGCAAGTCGGCTGGAGGCCGATGTATTGAATCTCGACGCAATTTGAATGTTCCATGGTCATTAGGTGGCCCTGAACGTTACTATTAACTATCAGTTTTGCGTCGGGTTCGAAAATCTAGACTCACAGGAGAACGATCATGAGGTGCCCGAGGCAGCAATAGACCTTTGGAAACAAGTCGGCTGAAGGACGATGTATTGGATCGCGACGCAATTTGAGTGTTCCATCGTCAATTGGAGGCCCTGAACGTTACAATTAACTATCAGTATTGCGTCGGAATCCACAATCTAGACTTACTGGAGACGGACCATATGGTGCCCGAGGCAGCAATTTTCCCTTGGAGACCAGTCCGCTGGAGAACGATGTATCGAATCGCGACGCAATTTGAGTGCTCCATCGTCATTAGGAGGCCCTGAACGTTACAATTAACAATCAGTTTTGCGTCGGGTTCGAAAATCTAGACTCACTGGAGAACGATCATAAGGTGCCCGAGGCAGCATTATACCCTTGGATACAAGTCGGCTGAAGGACGAGGTATTGAATCTCGACGCAATTTGAGTGTTCCATCGTCATTAGGAGGCCCTGAACGTTACAATTAACTATCAGTTTTGCGTGCAATTCGAAACTCTACTCACAGGAGAAGGATCATATGATGCCCGAGACTGCAATATCCCCTTGGATACAAGTCGGCTGAAGGACGATGTATTGAATCTCGACGCAATTTGAGTGTGCCATCGTCATTAGGTGGACTTGAAAGTTACAATTAACTATCAGTTTAGAGTCGGATTCGAAAATCTAGACATACTGGAGACGCACCATAAGGTGCCCGAGGCAGCAATATCCCCTTGGATACAAGTCGGCTGGAGGCCGATGTATTGAAACTCGACGCAATTTGAGTGCTCCATCATCATTAGGATGCCTTGAACGTTACAATTACCTATCAGTTTTGCGTTAGATTCGAAAATCTAGACTCACAGGAGAACGATCATAAGGTGCCCCAGGCAGCATTAGACACTTGGAGACAAGTCGGCTCGAGGCCGATTTATTGAATCTCAACGCAATTTGAATGTTCCATGGTCATTAGGTGGCCCTGAACGTTACAATTAACTATCAGTTTAGAGTCGGATTCGAAAATCTAGACATACTGGAGACGCACCATAAGGTGCCCGAGGCAGCAATATCCCCTTGGATACAAGTCGGCTGGAGGCCGATGTATTGAAACTCGACGCAATTTGAATATTCCATGGTCATTAGGAGGCCCTGAACGTTACAATTAACAATCAGTTTTGCGTCGGAATCGAAAATCTAGACTCACAGGAGAACGACAATAAGGTGCCCGAGGAAGCATTAGACCCTTGGAGACAAGTCGACTGAAGGACGATGTATTGAATCTCGACGCAATTTGAGTGTTCCTTCGTGGTTAGGAGGCCCTGAACGTTACAATTAACAATCAGTTTTGCGTCGGATTCGAAAATCTACTCTCAGGAGAAGGATCATATGGTGCCCGAGACAGCAATATACCCTTGGAGACAAGTCGGCTGAAGGACGATGTATTGAATCTCGACGCAATTTGAGTGTGCCATCGTCATTAGGTGGACTTGAAAGTTACAATTAACTATCAGTTTTGCGTCGGATTCGAAAATCTACTCACAGGAGAAGGATCATATGGTGCCCGCGGCAGCAATATCCCCTTGGATACAAGTCGGCTGGAGGCCGTTGTATTGAATCTCAACGCAATTTGAATGTTCCATGGTCATTAGGTGGCCCTGAACGTTACAATTAACTATCAGTTTTGCGTCGGATTCGAAAATCTAGACATACTGCAGACGCACCATAAGGTGCCCGAGGCAGATATATCGCCTTGCAGTCCAGTCCGCTGGAGAACGATGTATTGAATCGCGACTCAATTTGAGTATTCCATCGTCAATAGGAGGCCCTGAACGTTACAATTAACTATCAGTTTTGCGTCGGATTCGAAAATCTAGACTCACAGATGAACGACCATATGGTGCCCGAGGCAGCAATAGACCCTTGGAGACAAGTCGGCTGGAGGCTGTGGTATTGAATCTCGATGCAATTTGAATGTTCCATCGTCATTAGGAGGCTCTGAACGTTACAATTAACAATCAGTTGTGCGTCGGATTCCAAAATCTAGACTTACTGGAGACGGACCATAAGGTGCCCGAGGCAGCAATATCCCCTTGGAGACTAGTCCGCTGGAGGACGATGTATCGATCGCGATGCAATTTGAGTGCTCCATCGTCATTAGGAGGCCCTGAACGTTACAATTAACAATCAGTTTTGCGTCGGATTCGAAAATCTACTCTCAGGAGAAGGATCATTTGGTGCCCGAGACAGCAATATACCCTTGGAGACAAGTCGGCTGAATGACGATGTATTGAGTCTCGACGCAATTTGAGTGTGCCATCGTCATTCGGTGGACTTGAACGTTACAATTAACTATCAGTTTTGCGTCGGATTCGAATATCTAGACTTACTGGAGGCGGACCATAAGGTGCCCGAGGCAGCAATATCCCCTTGGAGACAAGTCGGCTGGAGGCCGATGTATAGAATCTCGACGCAATTTGAGTGTTCCATCGTCTTTAGGAAGCCCTGAACATTACAATTAACAATCAGTTTCGCGTCGGATTAGAAAATCTAGACTCACTGGAGACGGACCATAAGTTGACCGTGGCAGCAATATCCCCTTGGAGACCAGTCCGCTGGAGGACGATGTATTGAATCGCGACGCAATTTGAGTTTTCCTTCGTCATTAGGAGGCCTTGAACGTTACAATTAACTATCAGTTTTGCGTCGGATTCGAAAATCTAGAGTCACTGGAGAACGATCATAAGGTGCCCGAGGCTGCAATAGACCCTTGGAGACAAGTCGGCTGGAGGACGATGTATTTACCTCGACGCAATTTGAGTGTACCATCGTCATTAGGAGGCCCAGAAGGTTACAATTAACTATCAGTTCTGCGTCGGATTCGAAAATCTAGACTCACAGGAGAACGACGATAAGGTGCCTGAGGCAGCAATAGACCCTTGGAGACAAGTCGGCTGAAGGACGATGTATTGAATCTCGACGCAATTAGAGTATTCCATCGTCATTAGGAGGCCCTGAACGTTACAATTAACTATCTGTTTTGCGTGCAATTCGAAAATCTACTCACAGGAGAAGGATCATATGATGCCCGAGACAGCAATATCCCCTTGGATACAAGTCGGCTGGAGGACGATGTATTGAATCGCGACGCAATTTGAGTGCTCCATCATCACTAGGATGCCTTGAACGTTACAATTACCTATCAGTTTTGCGTTGGATTCGAAAATCTAGACTCACAGGAGAACGATCATAAGGTGCCCAGGCAGCATTAGACACTTGGAGACAAGTCGGCTGGAGGACGATGTATTGGATCGCGATGCAATTTGAGTGTTCCATCGTAACTGGGTGGTGCTCAACGTTGCAATAAACTATCAGTTTAGCGTCGGATTCGAAAATCTACTCACAGGAGAAGGATCATATGGTGCCCGAGGCAGCAATATCCCCTTGGATACAAGTCGGGTGGAGGCTGATGTATTGAATCTCGACGCAATTTGAATGTTCCATGGTCATTAGGTGGCCCTGAACGTTACAATTAACTATCAGTTTTGCGTCGGATTCGAAAATCTAGACATACTGGAGACGCACCACAAGGTGCCCGAGGCAGCAATATCCCCTTGGAGACCAGTCCGCTGGAGAACAATGGATTGAATCGCGACTCAATTTGAGTGATCCATCGTCATTAGGAGGCCCTGAACGTTACAATTAACTATCAGTTTTGCGTAGGATTCGAAAATCTAGACTCACAGGTGAACGACCATATGGTGCCCGAAGCAGCAATAGAGCCTTGGAGACAAGTCGGCTGGAGGCTGTGGTATTGAATCTCGACGCAATTTGAATGTTCCATCGTCATTAGGAGGCCCTGACCGTTACAATTAACTATCAGTTTTGCGTCGGGTTCGAAAATCTAGACTCACAGGAGAACGATCATAAGGTGACCGAGGCAGCAATATACCCTTGGAGACAAGTCGGCTGAAGGACGATGTATTGAATCTCGACACAATTTGAGTGTGCCAACGTCATTAGAAGGACCTGAACGTTACAATAAACTATCAGTTATGCATCGGATTCGAAAATCTAGACTCACAGGAGAACGACCATACGGTGTCCGGGGCTGCAATAGTCCCATGGAGACAAGTCGGCTGGAGGTCGTTGTATTGAATCACGACGCAATTTGAGTGTACCATCGTCATCAGAAGGCCCTGAAAGTTACAATTAACTATCTGTTCTGTGTTGGATTCGAAAATCTAGACTCACAGGAGAACGACCATAAGGTGCCCGAGGAAGCAATAGACCCTTGGAGAAAAGTCGGCTGGAGGCCGATGTATTGAATCTCCACGAAACTTGAATGTTCCATCGTCATTAGGTGGCCCTGAACGTTCCATTTAACTATCAGTTTTGCGTCGGATTCGAAAATCTAGACTTACTGGAGACGGACCATAAGGTGCCCGAGGCAGCTACATCCCCTTGGAGACCAGTCCATTGGCGGACAATGTATTGAATCGCGCCGCAATTTGAGTGCTCCATCGTCATTAGGAGGCCCTGAACGTTACAATTACGTATCAGTTTTGCGTCTGATTCGAAAATCTAGACCCACAGGAGAACGATCATAAGGTGCCCCGAGGCTGCAATAGACCCTTGGAGACAAGTCGGCTGGAGAACGATGTATTGAATCTCGACGTAATTTGAGTGTTCCATCGTCATTAGGAGGCCCTGAACGTTACAATTAACAATCTGTTCTGCGTCGGATTCGAAAATCTACTCACAGGAGAAGGATCATATGGTGCCCGAGGCAGCAATATCCCCTTGGATACAAGTCGGCTGGAGGCCGATGTATTGAATCTCGACGCAATTTGAATGTTCCTTGGTCATTAGGTGGCCCTGAACGTTACAATTAACTATCAGTTTTGCGTCGGATTCGAAAATCTAGACATACTGGAGACGCACCATAAGGTGCCCGAGGCAGAAATATCCCCTTGGAGACCAGTCCGCTGGAGAACGATGTATTGAATCGCGACTCAATTTGAGTGTTCCATCGTCATTAGGAGGCCCTGAACGTTACAATTAAGTATCAGTTTTGCGTCGGATTCGAAAATCTAGACTCACAGGTGAACGACCATATGGTGCCCGAGGCAGCAATATCCCCTTGGAGACCCGTCCGCTGGAGGACGATGTATTGAATCGCGACGCAATTTGAGAGCTAAATCGTCATTAGGAGGCCCTGAACGTTACAATTAACTCTCAGTTTTGCGTCGGATTCGAAAATCTAGACTCACAGGAGAACGACCATATGGTGCCCGAGGCAGCAATAGACCCTTGGAGACAAGTCGGCTGAAGGACGAAGTATTGAGTCTCGACGCAATTTGAGTGTGCCATCGTCATTCGGTGGACTTGAACGTTACAATTAACTATCAGTTTTGCGTCGGATTCGAATATCTAGACTTACTGGAGGCGGACCATAACGTGCCAGAGGCAGCTATATCCCCTTGGAGACAAGTCGGCTGGAGGCCGATGTATTGAATATCGACGCAATTTGAGTGTTCCATCGTCATTAGGAAGCCCTGAACATTACAATTAACAATCAGTTTCGCGTCGGATTCGAAAATCTAGACTCACTGGAGACGGACCATAAGTTGACCGAGGCAGCAATCTCCCCTTGGAGACCAGTCCGCTGGAGGACGAAGTATTGAATCGCGACGCACTTTGAGTTTTCCTTCGTCATTAGGAGGCACCGAACGTTACAATTAACTATCAATTTTGCGTCGGATTCGAATATCTAGAGTCACTGGAGAACGATCATAAGGTGCCCGAGGCTGCAATTGACCCTTGGAGACAAGTCGGCTTGAGGACGTTGTATTTACCTCGACGCAATTTGAGTGTACCATCGTCATTAGGAGGCCCTGAAGGCTACAATTAACTATCAGTTCTGCGTCGGATTCGAAAATCTAGACTCACAGGAGACCGACGATAAGGTGCCCGAGGCAGCAATATCCCCTTGGATACAAGTCGGCTGGAGGCCGATGTGTTGAATCTCGACGCAATTTGAATGTTCCATGGTCATTAGGTGGCCCTGAACGTTACAATTAACAATCAGTTGTGCGTCGGATTCCAAAATGTAGACTTACTGGAGACGGACCATAAGGTGCCCGAGGCAGCAATATCCCCTTGGAGACTAGTCCGCTGGAGGACGATGTATCGATCGCGACGCAATTTGAGTGTTCCATCGTCATTAGGAGGCCCTGAACGTTACAATTACCTATCAGTTTTGCGTCGGATTCGAAAATCTACTCTCAGGAGAAGGATCATATGGTGCCCGAGACAGCAATATACCCTTGGAGACAAGTCGGCAAAAGGACGATGTATTGAATCTCGACGCAATTTGAGTGTGCCATCGTCATTAGGTGGACTTGAACGTTACAATTAACTATCAGTTTTGCGTCGGATTCGAATATCCAGACTTACTGGAGGCGGACCATAACGTGCCCGAGGCAGCAATATCCCCTTGGAGACAAGTCGGCTGGAGGCCGATGTATTGAATATCGACGCAATTTGAGTGTTCCATCGTCATTAGGAAGCCCTGAACATTACAATTAACAATCAGTTTCGCGTCGGATTCGAAAATCTAGACTCACTGGAGACGGACCATAAGTTGACCGTGGCAGCAATATCCCCTTGGAGACCAGTCCGCTGGAGGACGATGTATTGAATCGCGACGCAATTTGAGTTTTCCTTCGTCATTAGGAGGCCTTGAACGTTACAATTAACTATCAGTTTTGCGTCGGATTCGAAAATCTAGACTCACAGGAGCCCGACGATAAGGTGCCCGAGGCAGCAATATCCCCTTGGATACAAGTCGGCTGGAGGCCGATGTGTTGAATCTCGACGCAATTTGAATGTTCCATGGTCATTAGGTGGCCCTGAACGTTACAATTAACAATCAGTTGTGCGTCGGATTCCAAAATGTAGACTTACTGGAGACGGACCATAAGGTGCCCGAGGCAGGAATATCCCCTTGGAGACTAGTCCGCTGGAGGACGATGTATCGATCGCGACGCAATTTGAGTGTTCCATCGTCATTAGGAGGCCCTGAACGTTACAATTACCTATCAGTTTTGCGTCGGATTCGAAAATCTACTCTCAGGAGAAGGATCATATGGTGCCCGAGACAGCAATATACCCTTGGAGACAAGTCGGCAAAAGGACGATGTATTGAATCTCGACGCAATTTGAGTGTGCCATCGTCATTAGGTGGACTTGAACGTTACAATTAACTATCAGTTTTGCGTCGGATTCGAATATCCAGACTTACTGGAGGCGGACCATAACGTGCCCGAGGCAGCAATATCCCCTTGGAGACAAGTCGGCTGGAGGCCGATGTATTGAATATCGACGCAATTTGAGTGTTCCATCGTCATTAGGAAGCCCTGAACATTACAATTAACAATCAGTTTCGCGTCGGATTCGAAAATCTAGACTCACTGGAGACGGACCATAAGTTGACCGTGGCAGCAACATCCCCTTGGAGACCAGTCCGCTGGAGGACGATGTATTGAATCGCGACGCAATTTGAGTTTTCCTTCGTCATTAGGAGGCCTTGAACGTTACAATTAACTATCAGTTCTGCGTCGGATTCGAAAATCTAGACTCACAGGAGAACAACGATAAGGTGCCTGAGGCAGCAATAGACCCTTGGAGACAAGTCGGCTGGAGGATGATGTATTGAATCGCGACGCAATTTGAGTGCTCCATCCTCATTAGGATGGCTTGAACGTTACAATTCCCTATCAGTTTTGCCTTGGATTCGAAAATCTCGACTCACAGGAGAACGATCATAAGGAGCCCCAGGCAGCATTAGACACTTGGAGCCAAGTCGGCTGGAGGACGATGAATTGGATCGCGACGCAATTTGAGTGTTCCATCTTAACTAGGTGGTGCTCAACGTTACAATAAACTATCAGTTTAGCGTCGGATTCGAAAATCTACTCACAGGAGAAGGATCATATGGTGCCCGAGGCAGCAATATCCCCTTGGATACATGTCGGCTGGAGGCCGATGTATTGAATCGCGACGCAATTTGAGTGCTCCATCATCATTAGGATGCCTTGAACGTTACAATTAACTATCAGTTTTGCGTCGGATTCGAAAATCTAGACTCACAGATGAACGACCATATGGTGCCCGAGGCAGCAATAGAGCCTTGGAGACAAGTCGGCTGGAGGCTGTGGTATTGAATCTCGACGCAATTTGAATGTTCAATCGCCATTAGGAGGCTCTGAACGTTACAAGTAACAATCATTTGTGCGTCGGATTCCAAAATCTAGACTTACTGGAGACGGACCATAAGGTGCCCGAGGCAGCAATATCCCCTTGGAGACTAGTCCGCTGGAGGACGATGTATCGATCGCGACGCAATTTGAGTGTGCCATCGTCATTAGGAGGACCTGAACGTTACAATAAACTATCAGTTATGCATCGGATTCGAAAATCTAGACTCACAGGAGAACGACCATACGGTGCCCGGGGCTGCAAGAGACCCATGGAGAATAGTCGGCTTGAGGACGTTGTATTGAATCTCGACGCAATTTGAGTGTACCATCGTCAGTAGGAGGCCCTGAAAGTTACAATTAACTATCTGTTCCGTGTTGGATTCGAAAATCTAGACTCACAGGAGAACGACCATAAGGAGCCCGAGGAAGCAATAGACCCTTGGAGACAAGTCGGCTGAAGGACGATGTATTGAATCGCGACGCAATTTGAGTGTTCCATCGTCATTAGAAGGCCCTGAACGTTACAATTAACTATCCGTTTAGCGTCGGATTCGAAAATCTACTCACAGCAGAAGGATCATATGGTGCTGAGACAGCAATATCCCCTTGGAGACAAGTCGTCTGAAGGACGATGTATTGAATCTCGACGCGATTTGAGTGTTCCATCGTCATTAGGAGGCCCTGTACGTTACAATTAACAATAAGTTTTGCGTCGGATTAGAAAATCTAGACTCACAGGAGACCGACGATAAGGTGCCCGAGGCAGCAATATCCCCTTGGATACAAGTCGGCTGGAGGCCGATGTGTTGAATCTCGACGCAATTTGAATGTTCCATGGTCATTAGGTGGCCCTGAACGTTACAATTAACAATCAGTTGTGCGTCGGATTCCAAAATGTAGACTTACTGGAGACGGACCATAAGGTGCCCGAGGCAGCAATATCCCCTTGGAGACTAGTCCGCTGGAGGACGATGTATCGATCGCGACGCAATTTGAGTGTTCCATCGTCATTAGGAGGCCCTGAACGTTACAATTACCTATCAGTTTTGCGTCGGATTCGAAAATCTACTCTCAGGAGAAGGATCATATGGTGCCCGAGACAGCAATATACCCTTGGAGACAAGTCGGCAAAAGGACGATGTATTGAATCTCGACGCAATTTGAGTGTGCCATCGTCATTAGGTGGACTTGAACGTTACAATTAACTATCAGTTTTGCGTCGGATTCGAATATCCAGACTTACTGGAGGCGGACCATAACGTGCCCGAGGCAGCAATATCCCCTTGGAGACAAGTCGGCTGGAGGCCGATGTATTGAATATCGACGCAATTTGAGTGTTCCATCGTCATTAGGAAGCCCTGAACATTACAATTAACAATCAGTTTCGCGTCGGATTCGAAAATCTAGACTCACTGGAGACGGACCATAAGTTGACCGTGGCAGCAATATCCCCTTGGAGACCAGTCCGCTGGAGGACGATGTATTGAATCGCGACGCAATTTGAGTTTTCCTTCGTCATTAGGAGGCCTTGAACGTTACAATTAACTATCAGTTCTGCGTCGGATTCGAAAATCTAGACTCACAGGAGAACAACGATAAGGTGCCTGAGGCAGCAATAGACCCTTGGAGACAAGTCGGCTGGAGGATGATGTATTGAATCGCGACGCAATTTGAGTGCTCCATCCTCATTAGGATGGCTTGAACGTTACAATTCCCTATCAGTTTTGCCTTGGATTCGAAAATCTCGACTCACAGGAGAACGATCATAAGGTGCCCCAGGCAGCATTAGACACTTGGAGCCAAGTCGGCTGGAGGACGATGTATTGGATCGCGACGCAATTTGAGTGTTCCATCTTAACTAGGTGGTGCTCAACGTTACAATAAACTATCAGTTTAGCGTCGGATTCGAAAATCTACTCACAGGAGAAGGATCATATGGTGCCCGAGGCAGCAATATCCCCTTGGATACAAGTCGGCTGGAGGACGATGTATTGAATCGCGACGAAATTTGAGTGCTCCATCATCATTAGGATGCCTTGAACGTTACAATTAACTATCAGTTTTGCGTCGGATTCGAAAATCTAGACTCACAGATGAACGACCATATGGTGCCCGAGGCAGCAATAGACCCTTGGAGACAAGTCGGCTGGAGGCTGTGGTATTGAATCTCGATGCAATTTGAATGTTCCATCGTCATTAGGAGGCTCTGAACGTTACAATTAACAATCAGTTGTGCGTCGGATTCCAAAATCTAGACTTACTGGAGACGGACCATAAGGTGCCCGAGGCAGCAATATCCCCTTGGAGACTAGTCCGCTGGAGGACGATGTATCGATCGCGATGCAATTTGAGTGCTCCATCGTCATTAGGAGGCCCTGAACGTTACAATTAACAATCAGTTTTGCGTCGGATTCGAAAATCTACTCTCAGGAGAAGGATCATTTGGTGCCCGAGACAGCAATATACCCTTGGAGACAAGTCGGCTGAATGACGATGTATTGAGTCTCGACGCAATTTGAGTGTGCCATCGTCATTCGGTGGACTTGAACGTTACAATTAACTATCAGTTTTGCGTCGGATTCGAATATCTAGACTTACTGGAGGCGGACCATAAGGTGCCCGAGGCAGCAATATCCCCTTGGAGACAAGTCGGCTGGAGGCCGATGTATTGAATATCGACGCAATTTGAGTGTTCCATCGTCATTAGGAAGCCCTGAACATTACAATTAGCAATCAGTTTCGCGTCGGATTCGAAAATCTAGAATCACTGGAGACGGACCATAAGTTGACCGAGGCAGCAATATCCCCTTGCAGACCAGTCCGCTGGAGAACGATGTATTGAATCGCGACGCAATTTGAGTTTTCCTTCGTCATTAGGAGGCACCGAACGTTACAATTAACTATCAGTTTTGCGTCGGATTCGAAAATCTAGAGTCACTGGAGAACGATCATAAGGTGCCCGAGGCTGCAATAGACCCTTGGAGACAAGTCGGCTGGAGGACGATGTATCTACCTCGACGCAATTTGAGTGTACCATCGTCATTAGGAGGCCCTGAAGGCTACAATTAACTATCAGTTCTGCGTCGGATTCGAAAATCTAGACTCACAGGAGACCGAAGATAAGATGCCCGAGGCAGCAATAGACCCTTGGAGACAAGTCGGCTGAAGGACGATGTATTGAATCTCGACGCAATTAGAGTGTACCATCGTCATTAGGAGGCCCTGAACGTTACAATTAACTATCAGTTTTGCGTGCAATTCGAAAATCTACTCACAGGAGAAGGATCATATGATGCCCGAGACTGCAATATCCCCTTGGATACAAGTCGGCTGGAGGACGATGTATTGAATCGCGACGCAATTTGAGTGCTCCATCATCATTAGGATGCCTTGAACGTTACAATTACCTATCAGTTTTGGGTTGGATTCGAAAATCTAGACTCACAGGAGAACGATCATAAGGTGCCACAGGCAGCATTAGACACTTGGAGACAAGTCGGCTGGAGGACGATCTATTGGATCGCGACGCAATTTGAATGTTCCATCGTAACTAGGTGGTGCTCAACGTATTTAATAAACTATCAGTTCAGCGTCGGATTCGAAAATCTACTCACTGGAGAAGGATCATATGGTGCCCCAGGCAGCAATATCCCCTTGGATACCAGTCGGCTGGAGGCCGATGTATTGAATCTCTACGAAATTGGAATGTTCCATGGTCATTAGGTGGCCCTGAACGTTACAATTAACTATCAGTTTTGCGTCGGATTGGAAAATCTAGACATACTGGAGACGCACCATAAGGTGCCCGAGGCAGCAATATCCCCTTGGAGACCAGTCCGCTGGAGAACGATGTATTGAATCGCGACGCAATTTGAGTGTTCCGTCGTCTTTAGGAGGCCCTGAACGTTACAATTAACTATCAGTCTTGCGTCGGATTCGAAAATCTAGACTCACAGGTGAACGACCATATGGTGCCCGAGGCAGCAATAGACCCTTGGAGACAAGTCGGCTGGAGGCCGATGTATTGAATCTCGACGCAATTTGAATGTTCCATCGTCATTAGGAGGCTCTGAACGTTACAATTAACAATCAGTTGTGCGTCAGATTCCAAATTCTAGACTTACTGGAGACGGACCATAAGGTGCCCGAGGCAGCAATATCCCCTTGGAGACTAGTCCGCTGGAGGACGATGTATCGATCGCGACGCAATTTGAGTGCTCCATCGTCATTAGGAGGCCCTGAACGTTAGAATTAACAATCAGTTTTGCGTCGGATTAGAAAATCTAGACTCACAGGAGAACGACCATATGGTTCCCGAGGCAGCAATAGACCCTCGGAGACAAGTCGGCTAGAGGCCGATGTATTGAAACTCGACGCAATTTGAATGTTCCATGGTCATTAGGTAGCCCTGAACGTTACAATTGACTGTCAGTTTGGCGTTGGATTCGAAAATCCACTCACAGGAGAAGGATCATATGGTGCCCGAGACAGCAATATCCCCTTGGATATAAGTCGGCTGGAGGACGATATATTTAATCTCGACGCAATTTGAGTATTCCATCGTCATTAGGAGGCCCTGAACGTTACAATAAACTATCATTTTTGGGTCGGATTCGAAAATCTAGACTCACAGGAGAACGACCATAGGTTGCCCGAGGCTGCAATAGACCCTTGGATATAAGTCGGCTGGAGGACGATATATTGAATCTCGACGCAATTTGAGTGTTCCATCGTCATTAGGAGGCCTTGAACGTTACAATTAACTATCAGTTTTGCGTGCAATTCGAAAATCTACTCACAGGAGAAGGATCATATGATGCCCGAGGCAGCAATATCCCCTTGGATACAAGTCGGCTGGAGGACGATGTATTGAATCGCGACGCAATTTGAGTGCTCCATCATCATTAGGATGCCTTGAACGTTACAATTAACTATCAGTTTAGTGTCGGATTCGAAAATCTACTCACAGGAGAAGGATCATATGGTGCCCGCGGCAGCAATATCCCATTGGATACAAGTCGGCTGGAGGCCGATGTATTGAATCTCAACGCAATTTGAATGTTCCATGGTCATTAGGTGGCCCTGAACGTTACAATTAACTATCAGTTTTGCGTCGGATTCGAAAATCTACTCACAGGAGAAGAATCATATGGTGCTGAGACAGCAAAATCCCCTTGGATACCAGTCGGCTGGAGGACTATAGATAGAATCTCGACGGAATTTGAGTGTTCCATCGTCATTAGGAGGCCCTGAACGTTACAATTAAGAATCAGTTTTGCGTCGGAATCGATGAACTAGACTCACAGCAGAACGACAATAAGGTGCCCGAGAAAGCAATATCCCCTTGGAGACAAGTCGTCTGAAGGACGATGTATTGAATCTCGACGCGACTTGAGTGGTCCATCGTCATTAGGAGGCCCTGTACGTTACAATTAACAATCAGTTTTGCGTCGGATTAGAAAATCTAGACTCACAGGAGGACGACCATAAGGGGCCCGAGGCTGCAATAGACCCTTGGACACAAGTCGGCTGAAGGACGATGTATTGAATCTCGACGAAATTTGAGTGTTCATCATCATTCGGAGGTCCTGAACGTTACCATTAACTATCAGTTTTGCGTCGGATTCGAAAATCTAGACCTACTGGAGACGGACCATAAGGTGCCCGAGGCAGCAATATCTCCTTGGAGACCAGTCCGCTGGAGGACGATGTATTGAATCGCGACGCAATTTGACTGCTAAATCGTCATTAGGAGGCCCTGAACGTTACAATTAACAATCAGTTTTGCGTCGGATTAGAAAATCGAGACTCACAGGAGAACGCCCACATGGTGCCCGAGGCCGCTATAGACCATTGGAGGCAAGTCGGCTGGAGGCCGATGTATTGAATCTCGACACAATTTGAATGTTCCATGGTCATTAGGTGGCCCTGAACGTTACTATTAACTATCAGTTTTGCGTCGGGTTCGAAAATCTAGACTCACAGGAGAACGATCATGAGGTGCCCGAGGCAGCAATAGACCTTTGGAGACAAGTCGGCTGAAGGACGATGTATTGGATCTCGTCGCAATTTGCGTGTTCATCGTCATTAGGAGGCCCTGAACGTTACAATTAACTATCAGTTTTGCGTCGGAATCGACAATCTAGACTTACTGGAGACGGACCATAAGGTACCCGAGGCAGCAATATCCCCTTGGAGACCAGTCCGCTGGAGGACGATGTATTGAATCGCAACGCAATTTGAGTGCTAAATCGTCATTAGGAGGCCCTTAACGTTACAATTAACTATCAGTTTTGCGTCGGGTTCGAAAATCTAGACTCACTGGAGAACGATCATAAGGTGCCCGAGGCAGCAATATACCCTTGGATACAAGTCGGCTGAAGGACGATGTATTGAATCTCGACGCAATTTGAGTGTGCCATCGTCATTAGGAGGACCTGAACGTTGCAATTAACTATCAGTTTTGCGTCGGATTCGAATATCTAGACTTACTGGAGGTGCCCGAGACAGCAATATCCCCTTGGAGTCCAGTCCGCTGGAGGACGATGTATTGAATCGCAACGCATTTACAGAGCTCCATCGTCATTAGGAGGCCCTGAACGTTACAATTAACAATCAGTTTTGCGTCGGATTCGACAATCTACACTTACTGGAGACGGACCATAAGGTGCCCGAGGCAGCAATATCCCCTTGGAGACCAGTCCGCTGGAGGACGATGTATTTAATCGCGACGCAATTTGAGTGCTAAATCGTCATTAGGAGGCCCTGAACGTTACAATTAACTATCAGTTTGGCGTCGGAATCGACAATCTAGACTTACTGGAGACGGACCATAAGGTACCCGAGGCAGCAATATCCCCTTGGAGACCAGTCCGCTGGAGGACGATGTATTGAATCTCGACGCAATTAGAGTGTTCCATCGTCATTAGGAGGCCCTGAACGTTACAATTAACTATCAGTTTTGCGTGCAATTCGAAAATCTACTCACAGGAGAAGGATCATATAATGCCCGAGACAGCAATATCCCGTTGGATACAAGTCGGCTGGAGGACGATGTATTGAATCTCAACGCAATTTGAATGTTCCATGGTCATTAGGTGGCCCTGAACGTTACAATTAACTATCAGTTTTGCGTCCGATTCGAAAATCTAGACATACTCGAGACGCACCATAAGGTGCCCGAGGCAGCAATATCCCCTTGGAGACCAGTCCGCTGGAGAACGATGTATTGAATCGCGACTCAATTTGAGTGTTCCATCGTCATTAGGAGGCCCTGAACGTTACAATTAACTATCAGTTTTGCGTCGGGTTCGAAAATCTAGACTCACAGGAGGACGACCATAAGGTGCCCGAGGCAGCAATAGACCTTTGGAGACAAGTCGGCTGAAGGACGATGTATTGGATCTCGTCGCAATTTGAGTGTTCATCGTCATTAGGAGGCCCTGAACGTTACAATTAACTATCAGTTTTGCGTCGGAATCGACAATCTAGAGTTACTGGAGACGGACCATAAGGTACCCCATGCAGCAATATCCCCTTGGAGACCAGTCCGCTGGAGGACGATGTATTGAATCGCGACGCAATTTGACTGCTAAATCGTCATTAGGAGGCCCTGAACGTTACAATTAACAATCAGTTTTGCGTCGGATTAGAAAATCGAGACTCACAGGAGAACGCCCACATGGTGCCCGATGCTGCTATAGACCATTGGAGGCAAGTCGGCTGGAGGCCGATGTATTGAATCTCGACACAATTTGAATGTTCCATCGTCATTAGGTGGCCATGAACGTTACTATTAACTATCAGTTTTGCGTCGGGTTCGAAAATCTAGACTCACAGGAGAACGATCATGAGGTGCCCGGGGCAGCAATAGACCTTTGGAGACAAGTCGGCTGAAGGACGATGTATTGGATCTCGTCGCAATTTGAGTGTTCATCGTCATTAGGAGGCCCTGAACGTTACAATTAACTATCAGTTTTGCGTCGGAATCGACAATCTAGACTTACTGGAGACGGACCATAAGGTACCCGAGGCAGCAATATCCCCTTGGAGACCAGTCCGCTGGAGGACGATGTATTGAATCGCAACGCAATTTGAGTGCTAAATCGTCATTAGGAGGCCCTTAACGTTACAATTAACCATCAGTTTTGCGTCGGGTTCGAAAATCTAGACTCACTGGAGAACGATCATAAGGTGCCCGAGGCAGCAATATACCCTTGGATACAAGTCGGCTGAAGGACGATGTATTGAATCTCGACGCAATTTGAGTGTGCCATCGTCATTAGGAGGACCTGAACGTTACAATTAACTATCAGTTTTGCGTCGGATTCGAATATCTAGACTTACTGGAGGTGCCCGAGACAGCAATATCCCCTTGGAGTCAAGTCCGCTGGAGGACGATGTATTGAATCGCAACGCATTTAGAGAGCTCCATCGTCATTAGGAGGCCCTGAACGTTACAATTAACTATCAGTTTTGCGTTGGATTCGAAAATCTAGACTCACAGGAGAACGATCATAAGGTGCCCCAGGCAGCAAAAGACCCTTGGAGACAAGTCGGCTGGAGGACGATGTATTGGATCGCGACGCAATTTGAGTGTTCCATCGTAACTAGGAGGCGCTCAACGTTACAATAAACTGTCAGTTATGCGTCGGATTCGAAAATCTAGACACACAGGAGAACGACCATAACGTGCCCTGGGCTGCAATAGACCCTTGGAGACAAGTCGGCTGGAGGAAGATATATTGAATCTCGACGCAATTTGAGTGTTCCATCGTCATTAGGAGGCCCTGAACGTTACAATTAACAATCAGTTTTGCGTCGGATTCGACAATCTACACTTACTGGAGACGGACCATAAGGTGCCCGAGGCAGCAATATCCCCTTGGAGACCAATCCGCTGGAGGACGATGTATTTAATCGCGACGCAATTTGAGTGCTAAATCGTCATTAGGAGGCCCTGAACGTTACAATTAACTATCAGTTTGGCGTCGGATTCGAAAATCTAGACTCACAGGAGAACGACCATATGGTGCCCGAGGCAGCAATAGACCCTCGGAGACAAGTCGGCTGGAGGCCGATGTATTGAATCTCGACGCAATTAGAGTGTTCCATCGTCATTAGGAGGCCCTGAACGTTACAATTAACTATCAGTTTTGCGTGCAATTCGAAAATCTACTCACAGGAGAAGGATCATATGATGCCGGAGACAGCAATATCCCCTTGGATACAAGTCTTCTGGAGGACGATGTATTGAATCGCGACGCAATTTGAGTGCTCCATCATCATTAGGATGCCTTGAACGTTACAATTAACTATCAGTTTAGTGTCGGATTCGAAAATCTACTCACAGGAGAAGGATCATATGGTGCCCGCGGCAGCAATATCCCATTGGATACAAGTCGGCTGGAGGCCGATGTATTGAATCTCAACGCAATTTGAATGATCCATGGTCATTAGGTGGCCCTGAACGTTACAATTAACTATCAGTTTTGCGTCGGATTCGAAAATCTAGACATACTCGAGACGCACCATAAGGTGCCCGAGGCAGTAATATCCCCTTGGAGACCAGTCCGCTGGAGAACGATGTATTGAATCGCGACTCAATTTGAGTGTTCCATCGTCATTAGGAGGCCCTGAACGTTACAATTTACTATCAGTTTTGCGTCGGGTTCGAAAATCTAGACTCACAGGAGAACGATCATAAGGTGCCCGAGGCAGCAATAGACCTTTGGAGACAAGTCGGCTGAAGGACGATGTATTGAATCTCGACGCAATTTGAGTGTTCCATCGTCATTAGAAGGCCCTGAACGTTACAATTAACTATCCGTTTAGCGGCAGATTCGAAAATCTACTCACAGGAGAAGGATCATATGGTGCTGAGACAGCAAAATCCCCTTGGATACCAGTCGGCTGGAGGACTATATATAGAATCTCGACGGAATTTGAGTGTTCCATCGTCATTAGGAGGCCCTGAACGTTACAATTAAGAATCAGTTTTGCGTCGGAATCGATGAACTAGACTCACAGCAGAACGACAATAAGGTGCCCGAGAAAGCAATATCCCCTTGGAGACAAGTCGTCTGAAGGACGATGTATTGAATCTCGACGCGACTTGAGTGGTCCATCGTCATTAGAAGGCCCTGTACGTTACAATTAACAATCAGTTATGCGTCGGATTAGAAAATCTAGACTCACAGGAGGACGACCATAAGGTGCCCGAGGCTGCAATAGACCCTTGGACACAAGTCAGCTGAAGGACGATGTATTGAATCTCGACGAAATTTGAGTGTTCATCGTCATTCGGAGGCCCTGAACGTTACAATTAACTATCAGTTTTGCGTCGGATTCGAAAATCTAGACCTACTGGAGACGGACAATAAGGTGCCCGAGGCAGCAATATCTCCTTGGAGACCAGTCCGCTGGAGGACGATGTATTGAATCGCGAAGCAATTTGAGTGCTAAATCGTCATTAGGAGGCCCTGAACGTTACAATTAACAATCAGTTTTGCGTCGGATTAGAAAATCGAGACTCACAGGAGAACGCCCACATGGTGCCCGAGGCCGCTATAGACCATTGGAGGCAAGTCGGCTGGAGGCCGATGTATTGAATCTCAACGCAATTTGAATGTTCCATGGTCATTAGGTGGCCCTGAACGTTACTATTAACTATCAGTTTTGCGTCGGGTTCGAAAATCTAGACTCACAGGAGAACGATCATGAGGTGCCCGAGGCAGCAATAGACCTTTGGAGACAAGTCGGCTGAAGGACGATGTATTGGATCTCGTCGCAATTTGAGTGTTCATCGTCATTAGGAGGCCCTGAACGTTACAATTAACTATCAGTTTTGCGTCGGATTCGACAATCTAGACTTACTGGAGACGGACCATAAGGTACCCGAGGCAGCAATATCCCCTTGGAGACCAGTCCGCTGGAGGACGATGTATTGAATCGCAACGCAATTTGAGTGCTAAATCGTCATTAGGAGGCCCAAAACGTTACAATTAACTATCAGTTTTGCGTCGGGTTCGAAAATCTAGACTCACTGGAGAACGATCATAAGGTGCCCGAGGCAGCAATATACCCTTGGATACAAGTCGGCTGAAGGACGATGTATTGAATCTCGACGCAATTTGAGTGTGCCATCGTCATTAGGAGGACCTGAACGTTACAATTAACTATCAGTTTTGCGTCGGATTCGAATATCTAGACTTACTGGAGGTGCCCGAGACAGCAATATCCCCTTGGAGTCCAGTCTGCTGGAGGACGATGTATTGAATCGCAACGCATTTTGAGAGCTCCATCGTCATTAGGAGGCCCTGAACGTTACAATTAACTATCAGTTTTGCGTTGGATTCGAGAATCTAGACTCACAGGAGAACGATCATAAGGTGCCCCAGGCAGCAAAAGACCCTTGGAGACAAGTCGGCTGGAGGCCGATGTATTGAATCTCGACGCAATTTGAATGTTCCATCGTCATTAGGTGGCCCTGAACGTTACAATTAACTATCAGTTTTGCGTCGGATTCGAAAATCTAGACTTACTGGATACGGACCATAAGGTGCCCGAGGCAGCAACATCCCCTTGGAGACCAGTCCAGTGGAGGACAATGTATTGAATCTCGCTGCAATTTGAGTTCTCCATCGTCATTAGGAGGCCCTGAACGTTACAATTACGTATCAGTTTTGCGTCTGATTCGAAAATCTAGACCCACAGGAGAACGATCATAAGGTGCCCGAGGCTGCAATAGACCCTTGGAGAGAAGTCGGATGAAGGACGATGTATTGGATCGCGGCGCAATTTGAGTGTTCCATCGTCAATAGGAGCCCCTGAACGTTACAATTAACTATCAGTATTGCGTCGGAATCCAAAATCTAGACTTACTGGAGACGGACCATATGGTGCCCGAGGCAGCATTATTCCCTTGGAGACCAGTCCGCTGGAGAACGATGTATCGAATCGCGACGCAATTTGAGTGCTCCATCGTCATTAGGAGGCCCTGAACGTTACAATTAACTATCAGTTTTGTGTCGGGTTCGAAAATCTAGACTCACAGGAGAACGATCATAAGGTGCCCCAGGCAGCAATAGACCCTTGGAGACCAGTCGGCTGGAGGACGATGTATTGGATCGCGACGCAATTTGAGTGTTCCATCGTAACTAGGAGGCGCTCAACGTTACAATAAACTGTCAGTTATGCGTCGGATTCGAAAATCTAGACACACAGGAGAACGACCATAAGGTGCCCGGGGCTGCAATAGACCATTGGAGACAAGTCGGCTGGAGGACGATGTATTGAATCTCTACGCAATTTGAGTGTACCATCGTCATTAGGAGGCCCTGAAAGTTACAATTAACTATTGGATTCGAAAATCTAGACTCACAGTAGAACGACCATAAGTTGCCCGAGACAGCAATATCCCCTTCGACATAAGTCGGCTGGAGGACGATATATTGAATCTCGACGCAATTCGAGTGTTCCATCGTCATTAGGAGGCCCTGAACGTTACAATTAACTATCATTTTTGGGTCGGATTCGAAAATCTAGACTCACAGGAGAACGACCATAAGGTGCCCGAGGCTGCAAAAACCCTTGGAAACAAGTCGGCTGGATGACGATGTATTGAATCTCGACGCAATTTGAGTGTACCATCGTCATTAGGACTCCCTGAAAGTTACAATTAACTCTCTGTTCTGCGTTGGATTCGAAAATCTAGACTGACAGGGGAACGACCATAAGGTGCCCGAGGAAGCAATAGACCCTTGGAGACAAGTCGGCTGAAGGACGATGTATTGGATCTCGTCGCAATTTGAGTGTTCATCGTCATTAGGAGGCCCTGAACGTTACAATTAACTATCAGTTTAGCGTCGGATTCGACAATCTAGACTTACTGGAGACGGACCATAAGGTACCCGAGGCAGCAATATCCCCTTGGAGACCAGTCCGCTGGAGGACGATGTATTGAATCGCGACGCAATTTGAGTGCTAAATCGTCATTAGGAGGCCCTGAACGTTACAATTAACTATCAGTTTGGCGTCGGATTCGAAAATGTAGTCTTTCTGGAGAACGACCATATGGTGCCCGAGGCAGCAATAGACCCTTGGAGACAAGTCGGCTGGAGGCCGATGTATTGAATCTCGACGAAATTTGAATGTTCCATCGTCATTAGGTGGCCCTGAACGTTACAATTAACTATCAGTTTTGCGTCGGATTCGAAAATCTAGACTTACTGGATACGGACCATAAGGTGCCCGAGGCAGCAACATCAACTTGGAGACCAGTCCAGTGGAGGACAATGTATTGAATCGCGCTGCAATTTGAGATCTCCATCGTCATTAGGAGGCCCTGAACGTTACAATTACGTATCAGTTTTGCGTCTGATTCGAAAATCTAGACCCACAGGAGAACGATCATAAGGTGCCCGATGCTGCAATAGACCCTTGGAGACAAGTCGGCTGGAGGAAGATATATTGAATCTCGACGCAATTTGAGTGTTCCATCGTCATTAGGAGGCCCTGAACGTTACAATTAACAATCAGTTTTGCGTCGGAATCGATGAACTAGACTCACAGCAGAACGACAATAAGGTGCCCGAGAAAGCAATAGACACTTGGAGACAAGTCGGCTGAAGGACGATGTATTGAATTTCGACGCAATTTGAGTGTTCCATCGTTTTAGGAGGCCCTGAACGTTACAATTAACTATCAGTTTAGCGTTGGATTCGAAAATCTACTCACAGTAGAAGGATCATATGGTGCCAGAGACAGCAATATCCCCTTCGACATAAGTCGGCTGGAGGACGATATATTGAATCTCGACGCAATTTGAGTGTTCCATCGTCATTAGGAGGCCCTGACCGTTACAATTAACTATCATTTTTGGGTCGGATTTGAAAATCTAGACTCACAGGAGAACGACGATAAGGTGCCCGAGGCTGCAAAAGACCCTTGGAGACAAGTCGGCTGGATGACGATGTATTGAATCTCGACGCAATTTGAGTGTACCATCGTCATTAGGACTCCCTGAAAGTTACAATTAACTATCTGTTCGGCGTTGGATTCGAAAATCTAGACTGACAGGAGACCGACGATTGGTGCCCGAGGCAGCAATAGACCTTTGGAGACAAGTCGGCTGAAGGACGATGTATTGAGTCTCGACGCAATTAGAGTGTTCCATCGTCATTAGAGGCCCTGAACGTTACAATTAACTATCAGTTTTGCGTGGAATTCGAAAATCTACTCACAGGAGAAGGATCATATGATGCCCGAGACAGCAGTATCCCCTTGGATACAAGTCTGTTGGAGGACGATGTATTGAATCGCGACGCAATTTCAGTGCTCCATCATCATTAGGATGCCTTGAACGTTACAATTAACTATCAGTTTTGCGTTGGATTCGAAAATCTAGACTCACAGGAGAACGATCATAAGGTGCCCCAGGCAGCAATAGACCCTTGGAGATAAGTCGGCTGGAGGACGATGTATTGGATCGCGACGCAATTTGAGTGTTCCATCGTAACTAGGAGGCGCTCAACGTTACAATAAACTATCAGTTTAGCGTCGGATTCGAAAATCTACTCACAGTAGAAGGATCATATGGTGCCCGAGGCAGCAATATCCACTTGGAGATCTTTCCGCTGGAGAACGATGTATCTAATCGCGACGCAATTTGAGAGCTCCATCGTCATTAGGAGGCCCTGAACGTTACAATTAACTATCAGTTTTGCGTCGGGTTCGAAAATCTAGAATCACAGGAGAACGATCGATCATAAGGTGCCCGAGGCAGCAATATACCCTTGGAGAAAAGTCGCCTGAAGGACGATGTATTGAATCTCGACGCAATTTGAGTGTGCCATCGTCATTAGGAGGACCTGAACGTTACAATTAACTATCAGTTTTGCGTCGGATTCGAATATCTAGACTTACTGGAGGTGCCCGAGGCAGCAATATCCCCTTGGAGTCCAGTCCGCTGGAGGACGATGTATTGAATCGCAACGCAATTTGAGTGCTCCATCGTCTTTAGGAGGCCCTGAACGTTACTATTAACTATCAGTTTTGCTATGGATTCGAAAATCTACTCACAGGAGAAGTATCATATGGTGCCCGAGACAGCAATATCCCCTTGGATACAAGTCGGCTGGAGGAAGATATATTGAATCTCGACGCAATTTGAGTGTTCCATCGTCATTAGGAGGGACTGAACGTTACAATTAACTATCATTTTTGGGTCGGATTCGAAAATCTAGACTCACAGGAGAACGACCATAAGGTGCCCGAGGCTGCAAAAACCCTTGGAAACAAGTCGGCTGGATGACGATGTATTGAATCTCGACGCAATTTGAGTGTACCATCGTCATTAGGACTCCCTGAAAGTTACAATTAACTCTCTGTTCTGCGTTGGATTCGAAAATCTAGACTGACAGGGGAACGACCATAAGGTGCCCGAGGAAGCAATAGACCCTTGGAGACAAGTCGGCTGAAGGACGATGTATTGGATCTCGTCGCAATTTGAGTGTTCATCGTCATTAGGAGGCCCTGAACGTTACAATTAACTATCAGTTTAGCGTCGGATTCGACAATCTAGACTTACTGGAGACGGACCATAAGGTACCCGAGGCAGCAATATCCCCTTGGAGACCAGTCCGCTGGAGGACGATGTATTGAATCGCGACGCAATTTGAGTGCTAAATCGTCATTAGGAGGCCCTGAACGTTACAATTAACTATCAGTTTGGCGTCGGATTCGAAAATGTAGTCTTTCTGGAGAACGACCATATGGTGCCCGAGGCAGCAATAGACCCTTGGAGACAAGTCGGCTGGAGGCCGATGTATTGAATCTCGACGAAATTTGAATGTTCCATCGTCATTAGGTGGCCCTGAACGTTACAATTAACTATCAGTTTTGCGTCGGATTCGAAAATCTAGACTTACTGGATACGGACCATAAGGTGCCCGAGGCAGCAACATCAACTTGGAGACCAGTCCAGTGGAGGACAATGTATTGAATCGCGCTGCAATTTGAGATCTCCATCGTCATTAGGAGGCCCTGAACGTTACAATTACGTATCAGTTTTGCGTCTGATTCGAAAATCTAGACCCACAGGAGAACGATCATAAGGTGCCCGATGCTGCAATAGACCCTTGGAGACAAGTCGGCTGGAGGAAGATATATTGAATCTCGACGCAATTTGAGTGTTCCATCGTCATTAGGAGGCCCTGAACGTTACAATTAACAATCAGTTTTGCGTCGGAATCGATGAACTAGACTCACAGCAGAACGACAATAAGGTGCCCGAGAAAGCAATAGACACTTGGAGACAAGTCGGCTGAAGGACGATGTATTGAATTTCGACGCAATTTGAGTGTTCCATCGTTTTAGGAGGCCCTGAACGTTACAATTAACTATCAGTTTAGCGTTGGATTCGAAAATCTACTCACAGTAGAAGGATCATATGGTGCCAGAGACAGCAATATCCCCTTCGACATAAGTCGGCTGGAGGACGATATATTGAATCTCGACGCAATTTGAGTGTTCCATCGTCATTAGGAGGCCCTGACCGTTACAATTAACTATCATTTTTGGGTCGGATTTGAAAATCTAGACTCACAGGAGAACGACGATAAGGTGCCCGAGGCTGCAAAAGACCCTTGGAGACAAGTCGGCTGGATGACGATGTATTGAATCTCGACGCAATTTGAGTGTACCATCGTCATTAGGACTCCCTGAAAGTTACAATTAACTATCTGTTCGGCGTTGGATTCGAAAATCTAGACTGACAGGAGACCGACGATTGGTGCCCGAGGCAGCAATAGACCTTTGGAGACAAGTCGGCTGAAGGACGATGTATTGAGTCTCGACGCAATTAGAGTGTTCCATCGTCATTAGAGGCCCTGAACGTTACAATTAACTATCAGTTTTGCGTGGAATTCGAAAATCTACTCACAGGAGAAGGATCATATGATGCCCGAGACAGCAGTATCCCCTTGGATACAAGTCTGTTGGAGGACGATGTATTGAATCGCGACGCAATTTCAGTGCTCCATCA
Organism: Schistocerca serialis cubense; assembly: GCF_023864345.2. Taxonomy (NCBI): domain Eukaryota; kingdom Metazoa; phylum Arthropoda; class Insecta; order Orthoptera; family Acrididae; genus Schistocerca; species Schistocerca serialis. Next base: position 4,768,739 of record NC_064645.1, read on the forward strand.
TCATTAGGATGCCTTGAACGTTACAATTAACTATCAGTTTTGCGTTGGATTCGAAAATCTAGACTCACAGGAGAACGATCATAAGGTGCCCCAGGCAGCAATAGACCCTTGGAGATAAGTCGGCTGGAGGACGATGTATTGGATCGCGACGCAATTTGAGTGTTCCATCGTAACTAGGAGGCGCTCAACGTTACAATAAACTATCAGTTTAGCGTCGGATTCGAAAATCTACTCACAGTAGAAGGATCATATGGTGCCCGAGGCAGCAATATCCACTTGGAGATCTTTCCGCTGGAGAACGATGTATCTAATCGCGACGCAATTTGAGAGCTCCATCGTCATTAGGAGGCCCTGAACGTTACAATTAACTATCAGTTTTGCGTCGGGTTCGAAAATCTAGAATCACAGGAGAACGATCGATCATAAGGTGCCCGAGGCAGCAATATACCCTTGGAGAAAAGTCGCCTGAAGGACGATGTATTGAATCTCGACGCAATTTGAGTGTGCCATCGTCATTAGGAGGACCTGAACGTTACAATTAACTATCAGTTTTGCGTCGGATTCGAATATCTAGACTTACTGGAGGTGCCCGAGGCAGCAATATCCCCTTGGAGTCCAGTCCGCTGGAGGACGATGTATTGAATCGCAACGCAATTTGAGTGCTCCATCGTCTTTAGGAGGCCCTGAACGTTACTATTAACTATCAGTTTTGCTATGGATTCGAAAATCTACTCACAGGAGAAGTATCATATGGTGCCCGAGACAGCAATATCCCCTTGGATACAAGTCGGCTGGAGGAAGATATATTGAATCTCGACGCAATTTGAGTGTTCCATCGTCATTAGGAGGGACTGAACGTTACAATTAACTATCAGTTTTGCGTCGGATTCGAAAATCTAGACTTACTGCAGACGGACCATAAGGTGCCTGAAGCAGCAATATTCACTTGGAGACCAGTCCGCTGGAGGACGATGGTTTGAATCGCGACGCAATTTGAGTGCTAAATCGTCATTAGGAGGCCCAGAACGTTAGAATTGACTATCAGTTTTGCGTCGGAATCGAAAATCTAAGCTCACAGGAGAACGATCATAAGGTGCTCGAGGCAGCAAAAGACCCTTGAAGTCAAGTCGGCAGAAGGACGATGTAATGGATCGCGATGCAATTTGAGTGTTCCATCGTCGTTAGGAGGCCCTGAACGTTACAATTAACTATCAGTTTTGCGTCGGATTCCAAAATCTAGACTTACTGGAGACGGACCATAAGGTGCCCGATGCAGCAACATCACCTTGGAGACCAGTCCATTGGAGGACAATGTATTGAATCGCGACGCAATTTCAGTGCTCCATCGTCATTTCAGTGCTCCATCGTCATTAGGAGGCCCTGAACGTTACAATTAACTATCAGTTTTGCGTCGGATTCGAAAACCTAGACTCACAGGAGAACGATCATAAGGTGCCCGGGGCTGCAATAGACCCATGGAGACAAGTTGGCTGGAGGACGTTGTATTGAATCTCGACGCGATTTGAGTGTTCCATCGTCATTAGGAGGCCCTGAACGTTACGATTAATAATCAGTTTTGCGTCGGATTAGAAAATCTATACTCACAGGAGAACGACCATAAGGTGCCCGAGGCTGCAATAGACCCTTGGACACAAGTCGGCTGAAGGACGATGTATTGAATCTCGACGAAATTTGAGTGTTCATCGTCATTCGGAGACCCTGAATGTTACAATTAACTATCAGATTTGCATCGGATTCGAAAATTTAGACTTACTGGAGACGGACCATAAGGTTCCCGAGGCAGCAATATCCCCTTGGATACAAGACGGCTGGAGGAAGATATATTGAATCTCGACGCAATTTGAGAGTTCCATCGTCATTAGGAGGCCTTGAACGTTACAATTAACTATCAGTTTTGCGTCGGATTCGAAAATCTAGACTCACAGGAGAACGACCATAAGGTGCCCGGGGCTGCAATAGACCCTAGGAGACAAGTCGGCTGGAGGACGATGTATTGAATCTCGACGCAATTTGAGTGTACCATCGTCATTAGGAGGCCCAGAAAGTTACAATTAACAATCTGTTTTGCGTCGGATTAGAAAATCTAGACTCACAGGAGAGCGACCATAAGGTGCCCGAGGCTGCAATAGACCCTTGGACACAAGTCGGCATGAGGACGATGTATTGAATCTCGACGAAATTTGAGTGTTCCATCGTCATTAGGAGGCCCTGAACGTTACAATTAACAATCAGTTTTGCGTCGGATTAGAAAATCTAGACTCACAGGAGAACGATTACATGGTGCGCGAGGCAGCAATAGACCCTTGGAGACAAGTCGGCTGGAGGCCGAAGTATTGAATCTCGACGCAATTGGGATGTCCCATGGTCATTTGGTGGCCCTTAACGTTACTATTAACTATCAGTTTTGCGTCGGATTCGAAAATCTAGACTTACTGGAGACGGACCATAAGGTGCCCGAGGCAGCAACATCCCCATGGAGACCAGTCCAGTGGAGGACGATGTATTGAATCGCGACGCAATTTGAGTGCTCCATCGTCATAAGGAGGCCCTAAAAGTTGCAATTAACTATCAGTTTTGCGTCGGATTCGAAAATCTAGACTCACAGGAGAATGATCATAAGGTGCCCGAGGCTGCAATAGACCCTTGGAGACAAGTCGGCTGGAGGACGATGTATTGGATCGCGACGCAATTTGTGTGTTCCATCGTAACTAGGAGGGGCTCAACGTTACAATAAACTATCAGTTATGCGTCGGATTCGAAAATCTAGACTCACAGGAGAACGACCACATGGTGCCCGAGGCAGCAATAGACTCTTGGAGACAAGTCGGCTGGAGGCCGATGTATTGAATCTCGACGCAATTTGAATGTTCCATGGTTACTATTAACTAAGAGTTTTGCGTCGGGTTCGAAAATCTAGACTCACAGGAGATCATAAGGTGCCCGAGGCAGCAATAGACCCTTGGAGACAAGTCGGCTGAAGGACGATGTATTGGATCTCGTCGCAATTTGAGTGTTCATCGTCATTATGAGGCCCTGAACGTTACAATTATCTATCACTTTTGCGTCGGATTCGAAAATCTAGACTTACTGGAGACCGACCATAAGGTGACCGAGGCAGCATCATCCCCCTGGAGACCAGTCCATTGGAGGACGATGTATTGAATACCGACGCAATTTGAGTGCTCCATCGCCATTAGGAGGCCCTGAACGTTACAATTAACTATCAGTTTTGCGTCGGATTCGAATATCTAGACTCACAGGAGAACGATCATAAGGTGCCTGAGGCAGCAATATCCCTTTGGAGACTAGTCAGCTGAAGGACGATGTATTGAATCTCGACGCAATTTGAGTGTTCCATCGTCATTAGGAGGCCCTGAACGTTACAACTAACAATCAGTTTTGCGTCGGAATCGATGAACTATACTCACAGGAGAACGACAATATGGTGCCCGAGATAGCAATATCCCCTTGGAGACAAGTCGTCTGAAGGTCGATGTATTGAATCTCGACGCAATTTTAGTGTTCCATCGTCATTAGGAGGCCCTGAGCGTTACAATTAACTATCAGTTTTGCGTTGGATTCGAAAATCTAGACTCACAGGTGAACGATCATAAGGTGCCCCAGGCAGCAATAGACCCTTGGACACAAGTCGGCTGGAGGACGATGTATTGGATCGCGACGCAATTTGAGTGTTCCATCGTAACTAGGAGGCGCTCAACGTTACAATAAACTGTCAGTTATGCGTCGGATTCGAAAATCTAGACTCACAGGAGAACGACCATAAGGTGCCCGGGGCTGCAATAGACCCTTGGAGACAAGTCGGCTGGAGGACGATGTATTGAATCTCGACGCAATTTGAGTGTACCATCGTCATTAGGAGGCCCTGAAAGTTACAATTAACAATCTGTTTTGCGTCGGATTAGAAAATTTAGACTCACAGGAGAGCGACCATAAGGTGCCCGAGGCTGCAATAGACCCTTGGACACAAATCGGCATGAGGACGATGTATTGAATCTCGACGAAATTTGAGTGTTCCATCGTCATTAGGAGGCCCTGAACGTTACAATTAACAATCAGTTTTTCGTCGGGTTCGAAAATCTAGACTCACAGGAGAACGATCATAAGGTGCCCGATGCAGCAATATACCTTTGGAGACAAGTCAGCTGAAGGACGATGTATTGAATCTCGACGCAATTTGAGTGTGCCATCGTCATTAGGAGGACCTGAACGTTACAATTAACTATCAGTTTTGCGTCGGATTCGAATATCGAGTCTTACTGGAGGCGGACCATAAGGTGCCCGAGGCAGCAATATCCCCTTGGAGTCTAGTCCGCTGGAGGACGATGTATTGAATGGCAACGCAATTTGAGTGCTCCATCGTCATTAGGAGGCCCTGAACGTTACAATTAACAATCAGTTTTGCGTCGGATTAGAAAATCTAGACTCACAGCAGAACGTCCACATGGTTCCCGAGGCAAGAGACAAGTCGGCTGGAGGCCGATGTATTGAATCTCGACGCAATTTGAATGTTCCATGGTCATTAGGTGGCCCTGAACGTTTCTATTAACTGACAGTTTTGCGTCAGGTTCGAAAATCTAGACTCACAGGAGAACGATCATAAGGTGCCCGAGGCAGCAATAGACCCTTGGAGACAAGTCGCCTGAAGGACGATGTATTGGATCTCGTCGCAATTTGAGTGTTCATCGTCATTAGGAGGCCCTGAACGTTACAATTAACTATTAGTTTTGCGTCGGATTCGAAAATCTAGACTTACTGGAGACGGACCATAAGGTGCCCGAGGCAGCAATATCCCCTTGGAGACCATTCAGCTGGAGACCGATGTATCGAATCGCGACGCAATTTGAGGTCTAAATCGTCATTAGGAGGCCCTGAACGTTTCAATTAACAATCGGTTCTGCGTCGGAATCGATGAACTAGACTCACAGGAGAACGACAATAAGGTGCCCGAGAAAGCAATATCCCTTTGGAGACAAGTCGTCTGAAGGACGATGTATTGAATCTCGACGCAATTTGAGTGTTCCATCGTCATTAGGAGGCCCTGAGCGTCATAATTAACTATCAGTTTTGCGTTGGATTCGAAAATCTAGACTTACTGGAGACGGACCATAAGGTGCCCGAGGCAGCAATATCCCCTTGGAGACCATTCAGCTGGAGACCGATGTATCGAATCGCGACGCAATTTGAGTGCTCCATCGTCATTAGGAGGCCCTGAACGTTACAATTAACTATCAGTTTTGCGTCGGGTTCGAAAATCTAGACTCACAGGAGAACGACCATAAGGTGCCCGAGGCTGCAATAGACCCTTGGACACAAGTCGGCCGGAGGCCGATGTATTGAATCTCGACACAATTTGAATGTTCCATGGTCATTTGGTGGCCCTTAACGTTACTATTAACTATCAGTTTTGCGTCGGATTCGAAAATCTGGACTCACAGGAGAACGATCATAAGGAGCCAGAGGCTGCAATAGACCCTTGGAGACAAGTCGGACTGAGAACGATGTATTGAATCTCGACGCAATTTGAGTGTTTCATCGTCATTAGGAGGCCCTGAAGGCTACAATTAACTATAAGTTCTGCGTCGGATTCGAAAATCGAGAATCACACGAGACCGACGATAAGGTGCCCGAGGCAGCAATATTCCCTTGGAGACCAGTCCGCTGGAGGACGATGTATTGAATCGCGACGCAATTTGTGTATTCCATCGTAACTAGGACGCGCTCAACGTTACATTAAACTATCAGTTATGCGTCGGATTCGAAAATCTAGACTCACAGGAGAATGACCATAACGTGCCCGAGGAAGCAATAGACTCTTGGAGACAAGTCGGCTGAAGGACGATGTATTGAATCTCGACGCAATTTGAGTGTTCCATCGTCATTACCCTGAACGTTACAATTAACAATCAGTTTTGCGTCGGATTAGAAAATCTAGACTCACAGGAGAACGATCATAAGGTGCCCGAGGCTGCAATAGACCCTTGGAGTCAAGTCGGCTGGAGAACGATGTATTGAATCTCGACGCAATTTGAGTGTTCCATCGTCATTAGGAGGCCCTGAACATTACAATTAATAATCAGTTTTGCGTCGGTAAAGAAAATCTAGACTCAGAGGAGAACGACCATAAGGTGCCCGAGGCTGCAACAGACCCTTGGAGACAAGTCGGCTGAAGGACGATGTATTGGATCTCCACGCAATTTGAGTGTTCCATCGTCATTAGGAGGCCCTGAACGTTACAATTAACAGTCAATTTTGCGTTGGAATCGATGAACTAGACTCACAGGAGAACGACAATAAGGTGCCCGAGAAAGCAATATCCCCATGGAAACAAGTCGTCTGAAGGACGATGTATTGAATCTCGACGCAATTTGAGTGTTCCATCGTCATTAGGAGGCCCTGAGCGTTGCAATTAACAGTTTTGCGTCGGATTAGAAAATCTAGACTTACTGGAGACGGACCATAAGGTGCCCGAGGCAGCAATATCCCCTTGGAGACCAGTCCGCTGGAGGACGTTGTATCGAATCGAGACGCAATTTGAGTGCTCCATCGTCATTAGGAGGCCCTGAACGTTACAATTAACAATCAGTTTTGCGTCGGATTAGAAAATCTAGACTCACAGGAGAACGACCACATGGTTCCCGAGGCAAGAGATAAGTCGGCTGGAGGCCGATGTATTGAATCTCGACGCAATTTTAGTGTTCTATCGTCATTAGGAGGCCCTGAACATTACAATTAATAATCAGTTTTGCGTCGGTAAAGAAAATCTAGACTCACAGGAGAACGACCATAAGGTGCCCGAGGCTGCAATAGACCCTTGGAGACAAGTCGGCTGAAGGACGATGTATTGAATCTCGACGAAATTTGAGTGTTTCATCGTCATTAGGAGGCGCTGAACGTTACAATTAACAATCAGTTTTGCGTCGGATTAGAAAATCTAGACTCACAGCAGAACGACAACATGGTGCCCGAGGCAAGAGACAAGTCGGCTGGAGGCCGATGTATTGAATCTCGACGCAATTTGAATGTTCCATGCTCATTAGGTGGCCCTGAACGTTACTATTAACTAACAGTTTTGCGTCAGGTTCGAAAACCTAGACTCACAGGAGAACGATCATAAGGTGCCCGAGGCAGCAATAGACCCTTGGAGACAAGTCGCCTGAAGTACGATGTATTGGATCTCATCGCAATTTGAGTGTTCATCGTCATTAGGAGGCCCTGAACGTTACAATTAAGTATCAGTTTTGCGTCGGATTCGAAAATCTAGACTTACTGGAGACGGACCATAAGGTGCTTGAGGCAGCAATATCACCTTGGAGACCATTCAGCTGGAGACCGATGTATCGAATCGGGACGCAATTTGAGTGCTCCATCGACATTAGGAGGCCCTGAACGTTACAATTAACTATCAGTTTTCCGTCGGCTTCGAAAATCTAGACTCTCAGGAGAACGATCATAATGTGCCCGAGTCAGCAATATACCCTTGGAGACAAGTCGGCTGAAGTACAATGTATTGAATCTAAACGCAATTTGAGTGGGCCATCGTCATTAATGGGGACCTGAACGTTAAATTAACTATTAGTTTTGCGTCGGATTCGAATATCTAGACTTACTGGAGGTGCCCGAGGCAGCAAAATCCCCTTGGAGTCCAGTCCGCTGGAGGACGATGTATTGAATCGCAGGTCAATTTGAGTGCTCCATCGTCATTAGGAGGCCCTGAACGTTACAATTAACTATCAGTTTTGCGTTGGATACGAAAATCTAGACCCACAGGAGAACGATCATAAGGTGCCCCAGGCAGCAATAGACCCTTGGAGACAAGTCAGCTGGAGAACGATGTATTGGATAGCGACGCAATTTGAGTGTTCCATCGTCATTAGGAGGCCCTGAACGTTGCAATTAACAGTTTTGCGTCGGATTAGAAAATCTAGACTTACTGGAGACGGACCATAAGGTGCCCGAGGCAGCAATATCCCCTTGGAGACCAGTCCGCTGGAGGACGTTGTATCGAATCGAGACGCAATTTGAGTGCTCCATCGTCATTAGGAGGCCCTGAACGTTACAATTAACAATCAGTTTTGCGTCGGATTAGAAAATCTAGACTCACAGCAGAACGACAACATGGTGCCCGAGGCAAGAGACAAGTCGGCTGGAGGCCGATGTATTGAATCTCGACGCAATTTGAATGTTCCATGGTCATTAGGTGGCCCTGAACGTTACTATTAACTAACAGTTTTGCGTCAGGTTCGAAAACCTAGACTCACAGGAGAACGATCATAAGGTGCCCGAGGCAGCAATAGACCCTTGGAGACAAGTCGCCTGAAGTACGATGTATTGGATCTCGTCGCAATTTGAGTGTTCATCGTCATTAGGAGGCCCTGAACGTTACAATTAAGTATCAGTTTTGCGTCGGATTCGAAAATCTAGACTTACTGGAGACGGACCATAAGGTGCCCGAGACAGCAATATTCCCTTGGAGACCAGTCCGCTGGAGGACGATGTATTGAATCGCGACGCAATTTGAGTGCTAAATCGTCATTAGGAGGCCCTGAACGTTACAATTAACTATCAGTTTTGCGTCGGATTCGAAAATCTAGACTCACAGGAGAACGACCATAAGGTGCTCGAGGCAACAAAAGACCCTTGAAGTCAAGTCGGCAGAAGGACGATGTATTGGATCGCGACGCAATTTGAGTGTTCCATCGTCATTAGGAGGCCCTGAGCGATACAACTAACTATCAGTTTTGCGTCGGATTCGAAAATCTAGACTTACTGGAGACGGACCATAAGGTGCCCGAGGCAGCAACATCCCCTTGGAGACCAGTCCAGTGGAGGACGATGTATTGAATCGCGACGCAATTTGAGTGCTCCACCGTCATTAGGAGGCCCTGAACGTTACAATTAAATATTAGTTTTGCGTCGGATTCGAAAATCTACTCACAGGAGAACGATCATAAGGAGCCCGAGGCAGCAATATACCTTTGGAGACAAGTCAGCTGAAGGACGATGTATTGAATCTCGACGCAATTTGAGTGTTCCATCGTCATTAGGAGGCCCTGAACGTTACAATTAACTATTAGTTTTGCGTCGGATTCGAATATCTAGACTTACTGGAGGTGCCCGAGGCAGCAATATCCCCTTGGAGTCCAGTCCGCTGGAGGACGATGTATTGCATCGCAACGCAATTTGAGTGTTCCATCGTCATTAGGAGGCCCTGAACGTTACAATTAACAATCAGTTTTGCATCGGATTAGAAAATCTAGACTCACAGGAGACGACCACATGGTGCCCGAGGCAGCAATAGACCCTTGGAGACAAGTCGGCTGGAGGACGATGTATTGAATCTCGACGCAATTTGAATGTTCCATGGTCATTAGGTGACCCTGAACGTTACTATTAACTATCAGTTTTGCGTCGGATTCGAAAATCTAGACTTATTGGAGACGGACCATAAGGTGCCCGAGGCAGCAATATTCCCTTGGAGACCAGTCCCCTGGAGGACCATGTATTGAATCGCGACGCAATTTGAGTGCTAAATCGTCATTAGGAGGCCCTGAACGTTACAATTAACTATCAGTTTTGCGTCGGATTCGAAAATCTAGACTCACAGGAGAACGATCATAAGGTGCTCGAGGCAGCAAAAGACCCTTGAAGTCAAGTCGGCAGAAGGACGATGTATTGGATCGCGACGCAATTTGAGTGTTTCATCGTCATTAGGAGGCCCTGAGCGATACAATTAACTATCAGTTTAGCGTCGGATTCGAAAATCTAGACTTACTGGAGACGGACCATAAGGTGCCCGAGGCAGCAGCATCCCCTTGGAGACCAGTCCAGTGGAGGACGATGTATTGAATCGCGACGCAATTTGAGTGCTTCACCGTCATTAGGAGGCCCTGAACGTTACAATTAACTATTAGTTTTGCGTCGGATTCGAAAATCTAGACTCACAGGAGAACGATCATAAGGTGCCCGAGGCAGCAATATACCTTTGGAGACAAGTCAGCTGAAGGACGATGTATTGAATCTCGACGCAATTTGAGTGTGCCATCGTCATTAGGAGGACCTGAACGTTAAATTAACAATTAGTTTTGCGGCAGATTCGAATATCTAGACTTACTGGAGGTGCCCGAGGCAGCAATATCCCTTTGGAGTCCAGTCCGCTGGAGGAGCATGTATTGAATCGCGACGCAATTTGAGTGCTAAATCGTCATTAGGAGGCCCTGAACGTTACAATTAACTATCAGTTTTGCGTTGGATTCGAAAATCTAGACCCACAGGAGAACGATCATAAGGTGCCCCAGGCAGCAATAGACCCTTGGAGACAAGTCGGCTGGAGGACGATGTATTGGATCGCGACGCTATTTGAGTGTTCCATCGTAACTAGGAGGCGCTCAACGTTACAATAAACTGTCAGTTATGCGTCGGATTCGAAAATCTAGACTCACAGGAGAACGACCATAAGGTGCCCGGGGCTGCAATAGACCCTTGGAGACAAGTCGGCTGGAGGACGATGTATTGAATCTCGACGCAATTTGAGTGTACCATCGTCATTAGGAGGCCCTGAAAGTTACAATTAACTATCTGTTCTGCGCTGGATTCGAAAATCTAGACTCACAGGAGAACGACCATAAGGTGCCCGAGACAGCAATATCCCCTTGGATACAAGTCGGCTGGAGGAAGATATATTGAATCTCGACGCAATTTGAGTGTTCCATCGTCATTAGGAGGCCCTGAACGTTACAATTAACAATCAGTTTTGCGTCGGAATCGATGAACTAGACTCACAGCAGAACGACAATAAGGTGCCCGAGAAAGCAATAAACCCTTGGACACAAGTCGGCTAAAGGACGATGTATTGAATCTCGACGAAATTTGAGTGTTCCATCGTCATTAGGAGGCCCTGAACGTTACAATTAACAATCAGTTTTGCGTCGGATTAGAAAATCTAGACTCACAGGAGAACGACCACATGGTGCCCGAGGCAGCAATAGACCCTTGGAGACAAGTCGGCTGGAGGCCGATGTATTGAATCTCGACGGAATTTGAGTGTTCCATCGTCATTAGGAGGCCCTGAAGGCTACAATTAACTATCAGTTCTGCGTCGGATTCGAAAATCTAGAATCACAGGAGACCGACGATAAGGTGCCCGAGGCAGCAATAGACCCTTGGAGACAAGTCGGCTGAAGGACGATGTATTGAATCTCGACGCAATTAGAGTGTTCCATTGTCATTAGGAGGCCCTGAACGTTACAATTAAGTATCAGTTTTGCATGGGATTCGAAAATCTACTCACAGGAGAAGGATCATATGATGCCCGAGACAGCAAAATCCTCTTGGATACAAGTCGGCTGGAGGACGATATATTGAATCTCGACGCAATTTGAATGTTCCATCGTCATTAGGAGGCCCTGGACGTTACAATAAACAATCAGTTTTGCGTCGGATTCGAAAATCTAGACTTACTGGAGACGGACCATAAGGTGCCCGAGGCAGCAATTTCCCCTTGGAGACCATTCCGCTGGAGGATGTTGTATCGAATCGCGACGCAATTTGAGTGCTCCAGCGTCATTAGGAGGCCCTGAAGGCTACAATTAACTATCAGTTCTGCGTCGGATTCGAAAATCTAGACTCACAGGAGAAAGATCATAAGGTGCCCCAGGCAGCAATAGACCCTTGGGGACAAGTCGGCTGGAGGACGATGTATTGGATCGCGACGCAATTTGTGTGTTCCATCGTAACTAGGAGGCGCTCAACGTTACAATAAACTATCAGTTAAGCGTCGGATTCGAGAATCTAGACTCACAGGCGAACGACCATAAGGTGCCCGAGGAAGCATTAGAGCCTTGGAGACAAGTCGGCTGAGGAACGATGTATTGAATCTCGACGCAATTTGAGTGTTCCATCGTCATTACCCTGAACGTTACAATTAACAATCAGTTTTGCGTCGGATTAGAAAATCTAGACTCACAGGAGAACGTTCATAAGGTGCCCGAGGCTGCAATAGACCCTTGGAGACAAGTCGGCTGAAGGACGATGTATTGAATCTCGACGCAATTTGAGTGTTCCATCGTCATTACCCTGAACATTACAATTAACAATCAGTTTTGCGTCGGTAAAAATAATCTAGACTCACAGAAGAACGACCATAAGGTGCCCGAGGCTGCAATAGACCCTTGGAGACAAGTCGGCTGAAGAACGATGTATTGGAACTCGACGAAATTTGAGTGTTCCATCGTCATTAGGAGGCGCTGAACGTTACAATTAACAATCCGTTTTGCGTCGGATTAGAAAATCTAGACTCACAGGAGAACGACCACATGGTGCCGGAGGCAAGAAACAAGTCGGCTGGAGGCCGATGTATTGAATCTCGACGCAATTTGAATGCTCCATGGTCATTAGGTGGTCCTGAACGATACTATTAACTAACAGTTTTGCGTCGGGTTCGAAAATCTAGACTTACTGGAGACGGACCATAAGGTGCCCGAGGCAGCAATATTCCCTTGGAGACCAGTCCGCTGGAGGACGATGAATTGAATCGAGACGCAATTTGAGTGCTAAATCGTCATTAGGAGGCCATGAACGTTACAATTAACTATTAGTTTTGCGTCGGATTCGAAAATCTAGACTCACAGGAGAACGATCATAACGTGCCCGAGGCAGCAATATACCTTTGGAGACAAGTCAGCTGAAGGACGATGTATTGAATCTCGACGCAATTTGAGTGTTCCATCGTCATTGGGATGCCCTGAACGTTACAATTAACAATCAGTTTTGCGTCGGAATCGATGAACTAGACTCACAGGGGAACGACAATAAGGTGCCCGTGGAAGCAATATCCCCTTGGAGACAAGTTGTCTGAAGGACGATGTATTGAATCTCGACGCAATTTGAGTATTCCATTGTCATTAGGAGGCGCTGAGCGTTACAATTAACTATCAGTTTTGCGTTGGATTCAAAAATCTAGACTCACAGGAGAACGATCATAAGGTGCCCCAGGCAGCAATAGACCCTTGGAGACAAGTCGGCTGGAGGACGATATATTGAATCTCGACGCAATTTGAGTGTTCCATCGTCATTAGGAGGCCCTGCACGTTACAATAAACAATCAGTTTTGCGTCGGATTCGAAAATCTAGACTTACTGGAGACGGACCATAAGGTGCCCGAGGCAGCAATATCCCCTTGGAGACCATTCCGCTGGAGGATGTTGTATCGAATCGCGAGGCAATTTGAGTGCTCCATCGTCATTAGGAGGCCCTGAACGTTACAATTAACTATCAGTTTTTCGTCGGGTTCGAAATTCTAGACTCACAGGAGAACGATCATAAGGTGTCCCAGGCAGCAATAGACCCTTGGAGACAAGTTGGCTGGAGGACGATGTATTGGATCGCGACGCAATTTGTGTGTTCCATCGTAACTAGGAGGCGCTCAACGTTACAATAAACTATCAGTTATGCGTCGGATTCGAAAATCTAGAGTCACAGGAGAACGACCATAAGGTGCCCGAGGCAGCAATAGACCCTTGGAGACAATTCGGCTGGAGGACGATGTATGAATCTCGACTCAATTTGAGTGCACCATCGTCATTAGGATGCCCTGAAAGTTACAATTAACTATCTGTTCTGCGTTGGATTCGAAAATCTAGACTCACAGGAGAACGACCATAAGGTGCCGGAGGAAGCAATAGACACTTAGAGACAAGTCGGCTGGAGAATGATGTATTGATTCTCGACGCAATTTGAGTGTTCCATCGTCATTAGGAGGCCCAGAACATTACAATAAACATTCAGTTTAGCGTCGGTAAAGAAAATCTAGACTCACAGGAAAACGACCATAAGGTGCCCGAAACTACAAGAGACCCTTGGAGGCAAGTCGGCTGAAGGACGATGTATTGAATCTCGACGAAATTTGAGTGTTCCATCGTCATTAGGAGGCGCTGAACGTTACAACTAACAATCAGTTTTGCATCGGATTAGAAAATCTACACTCACAGGAGAACGAACACATGGTGCCCGAGGCAAGAGACAAGTCGCCTGGAGGCCGATGTATTGAATCTCGACGCAATTTGAATGTTCCATGGTCATTAGGAGGCCCTGAACGTTACAATTAACTATCAGTTTTGCGTCGGATTCGAAAATCTAGACTCACATGAGAACGATCATAAGGTGCTCGAGGCAGCAAAAGACCCTTGAAGTCAAGTCGGCAGAAGGACGATGTATTGGATCGCGACGCAATTTGAGTGTTCCATCGTCATTAGGAGGCCCTGAGCGATACAATTAACTATCAGTTTTGCGTCGGTATCGAAAATCTAGACTTACTGGAGACGGACCATAAGGTGCCCGAGGCAGCAACATCCCCTTGGAGACCAGTCCAGTGGAGGACGATGTATTGAATCTCGACGCAATTTGAGTGTTCCATCGTCATTAGGAGGCCCTGAACGTTACAATTAACAATCAGTTTTGCGTCGGATTAGAAAATCTAGACTCACAGGAGAACGACCACATGGTGCCCGAGGCAGCAATAGACCCATGGAGACAAGTCGGCTGGAGGCCGATGTATTGAATCTCGACGCAATTTGAGTGTTCCATCGTCATTAGGAGGCCCTGAACATTACAATTAACAATCAGTTTTGCGTCGGTAAAAATAATCTAGACTCCCAGGAGAACGACCATAAGGTGCCCGAGGCTGCAATAGACCCTTGGAGACAAGTCGGCTGATGGACGATGTATTGAATCTCGACGAAATTTGAGTGTTCCATCGTCATTAGGAGGCGCTGAACGTTACAATTAACAATCAGTTTTGCGTCGGATAAGAAAATCTAGACTCACAGGAGAACGACCACATGGTGCCGGAGGCAAGAAACAAGTCGGCTGGAGGCCGATGTATTGAATCTCGACGCAATTTGAATGCTCCATGGTCATTAGGTGGCCCAGAACGATACTATTAACTAACAGTTTTGCGTCGGGTTCGAAAATCTAGACTCACAGGAGAACGATCATAAGGTACCCGAGGCAGCAATAGACCCTTGGAGCCAAGTCGGCTGAAGGACGATGTATTGGATCTCGTTGCAATTTGAGTGTTCATCGTCATTAGGAGGCCCTGAACGTTACAATTAACTATCAGTTTTGCGTCGGATTCGAAAATCTAGACTTACTGGAGACGGACCATAAGGTGCCCGAGGCAGCAATATTCCTTTGGAGACCAGTCCGCTGGAGGACGATGTATTGAATCGCGACGCAATTTGAGTGCTCCACCGTCATTAGGAGGCCCTGAACGTTACAATTAACTATTAGTTTTGCGTCGGATTCGAAAATCTAGACTCACAGGAGAACGATCATAACGTGCCCGAGGCAGCAATATACGTTTGGAGACAAGTCGTCTGAAGGACGATGTATTGAATCTCGACGCAATTTGAGTGTTCCATCGTCATTAGGAGGCCCTGAAGGCTACAATTAACTATCAGTTCTGCGTCGGATTCGAAAATCTAGACTCACAGGAGACCTACGATAAGGTGCTCGAGGCAGCAAAAGACCCTTGTAGTCAAGTCGGCAGAAGGACGATGTATTGGATCGCGACGCAATTTGAGTGTTCCATCGTCATTAGGAGGCCCTGAGCGTTACAATTAACTATCAGTTTTTCGTTGGATTCAAAAATCTAGACTCACAGGAGAACGATCATAAGGTGCCCCAGGCGGCAATAGACCCTTGGAGACAAGTCGGCTGGAGGACGATGTATTGGATCGCGACGCAATTTGAGTGTTCCATCGTAACTAGGAGGCGCTCAACGTTACAATAAACTGTCAGGTTTGCGTCGGATTCGAAAATCTAGACTCACAGGAGAACAACCATAAGGTGCCCGGGGCTGCAATAGACCCTTGGAGACAAGTCGGCTGGAGGACGATGTTTTGAATCTCGGCGCAATTTGAGTGTTCCATCGTCATTAGGAGGCCCTGAACGTTACAATTAACTATCAGTTTTGCGTCGGATGCGAAAATCTAGACTTACTGGAGACGGACCATAAGCTGCCTGAGGCAGCAACATCCCCTTGGAGACCAGTCCAGTGGAGGACGATGTATTGAATCGCGACGCAATTTGAGTGCTCCATCGTCATTAGGAGGCCCTGAACGATACAATTAACTATCAGTTTTGCGTCGGATTAGAAAATCTTGACTCACAGGAGAACGACCACATGGTCCCCGAGTCAGCAATAGAACCTTGGAGACAAGTCGGCTGGAGGCCGATGTATTGAGTCTCGACGCAATTTGAGTGTTCCAACGTCATTAGGAGGCCCTGTACGTTACAATTAACTATCAGTTTTGCGTGGGATTCGAAAATCTTCTCACAGGAGAAGGAATATATGATGCCCGAGACAGCGATATCCCCTTGGAGACAAGTCGGCTGAACGACGATGCATTGGATCGCGACGCAATTTGAGTGTTCCATTGTCATTAGGAGGCACTGAACGTTACAATTAACTATCAGTTTTGCGTCGGATTCGAAAATCTAGACTTACTGGAGACGGACCATAAGGTGCCCGAGGCAGCAATATCCCCTTGGATACAAGTCGGCTGGAGGACGATGTATCGAATCGCGACGCAATTTGAGTGCTCCATCGTCATTAGGAGGCCCTGACCGTTACAATTAACTATCAGTTTTGCGTCGGGTTCAAAAATCTAGGCTCACAGGAGAACGATCATAAGGTGCCCGAGGCAGCAATATACCTTTGGAGATAAGTCAGCTGAAGGACTTGTATTGAATCTCGACGCAATTTGAGTGTTCCATCGACATTAGGAGGCCCTGAACGTTACAATTAACAATCAGTTTTGCGTCGGATTAGAAAATCTAGACTCACAGGAGAGCGACCATAAGGTGTCCGAGGCTGCAATAGACCCGGCTGAAGGACGATGTATTGAATCTCGACGAAATTTGAGTGTTCCATCGTCATTAGGAGGCCCTGAACGTTACAATTAACAAACAGTTTTGCGCCGGATTAGAAAATCTAGACTCACAGGAGAACAACCACATGGTGCCCGAGGCAGCAATAGACCCTTGGAGACAAGTCGGCTGGAGGCCGATGTATTGAATCTCGACGCAATTTGAATGTTCCATCGTCATTAGGTGGCCCTGAACGTTACTATTAACTATCAGTTTTGCGTCGGGTTCGATAATCTAGACTCACAGGAGAACGATCATAAGCTGCCCGAGGCAGCAATAGACCCTTGGAGACAAGTCGGCTGGAGAACGATGTATTGAATCTCGACGCAATTTGAGTGTTCCATCGTCATTAGGAGGCCCTGAAGGCTACAATTAACTATCAGTTCTGCGTCGGATTCGAAAATCTAGACTCACAGGAGACCGACGATAAGGGTCCCGAGGCAGCAATAGACCCTTGGAGACAAGTCGGCTGAAGGACGATGTATTGAATCTCGACGCAATTAGAGTGTTCCATCGTCATTAGGAGGCCCTGAACATTACAATTTACTATCAGTTTTGCGTCGGATTCCAAAATCTAGACTTACTGGAGACGGACCATAAGGAGCCAGAGGCAGCAACATCCCCTTGGAGACCAGTCCAGTGGAGGACGATGTATTGAAACGCGACGCAATTTGAGTGCTCCATCGTCATTAGGAGGCCCTGAACGTTACAATTAACAATCAGTTTTGCGTCGGATTAGAAAATCTAGACTCACAGGAGAACGATCATAAGGTGCCCGAGGCTGCAATAGACCCTTGGAGACAAGTCGGCTGAAGGACGATGAATTGGATCTCGTCACAATTTGAGTGTTCATCGTCATTAGGAGGCCCTGAACGTTACAATTAACTATCAGTTTTGCGTGCGATTCGAAAATCTACTCACAAGAGAAGGATCATTTGATGCCCGAGACAGCAATATCCCCTTGGATACAAGTCGGCTGGAGGACGATATATTGAATCTCGACGCAATTTGAGTGTTCCATCGTCATTAGGAGGCCCTGAACGTTACAATTAACAATCAGTTTTGCTTCGGATTAGAAAATCTAGACTCACAGGAGAACGATCATAAGGTGCCCGAGGCTGCAATAGACCCTTGGAGAAAAGTCGGCTGGAGAACGATGTTATGAATCTCGACGCAATTTGAGTGTTCCATCGTCATTAGGAGGCCCTGAAGGCTACAATTAACTATCAGTTCAGCGTCGGATTCGAAAATCTAGACTCACAGGAGCCCGACGATAAGGAGCCCGAGGCAGCAATAGACCCTTGGAGACAAGTCGGCTGAAGGACGATGTATTGAATCTCGACGCAATTAGAGTGTTCCATCGTCATTTGGAGGCCTTGAACGTTACAATTAACTATCAGTTTTGCGTGGGATTCGAAAAATCTACTCACAGGAGAAGGATCATATGATGCCCGAGACGGCAATATCCCCTTGGATACAAGTCGGCTGGAGGACGATATATTGAATCTCCACGCAATTTGAGTGTTCCATCGTCATTTGTAGGCCCTGAACGTTACAATTAACAATCAGTTTTGCGTCGGATTAGAAAATCTTGACTCACAGGAGAACGATCATAAGGTGCCCGAGGCTGCAATAGACCCTTGGAGACAAGTCGGCTGGAGATCGATGTATTGAATCTCGACGCAATTTGAGTGTTCCATCGTCATTAGGAGGCCCTGAAGGCTGCAATTAACTATCAGTTCTGCGTCGGTTTCGAAATTCTTGACTCACAGGAGACCGACGATAAGGAGCCCGAGGCAGCAATAGACCCTTGGAGACAAGTCGGCTGAAGGACGATGTATTGGATCGCGACGCAATTTGAGTGTTCCATCGTCATTAGGAGGCCCTGAGCGATACAATTAACTATCAGTTTTGCGTCGGATTCGAAAATCAAGACTCACAGGAGAACGATCATAAGGTGCCCGAGGCAGCAATATACCTTTGGAGACAAGTCAGCTGAAGGACGATGTATTGAATCTCGACGCAATTTGAGTGTTCCATCGTCATTAGGAGGCCCTGAACGTTACAATTAACAATCAGTTTTGCGTCGGAATCGATGAACTAACCTCACAGGAGAACGACAATAAGGTGCCCGAGAAAGCAGTATCCCCTTGGAGACAAGTCGTCTGAAGGACGATGTATTGAATCTCGACGCAATTTGAGTGTTCCATCGTCATTAGGAGGCCCTGAACGTTACAATTAACAATCAGTTTTGCGTCGGATTCGAAAATCAAGACTCACAGGAGAACGATCATAAGGTGCCCGAGGCAGCAATATACCTTTGGAGACAAGTCAGCTGAAGGACGATGTATTGAATCTCGACGCAATTTGAGTGTTCCATCGTCATTAGGTGGCCCTGAAGGCTACAATTAACTATCAGTTCTGGTTCGGATTCGAAAATCTAGAATCACGGGAGACCGACGATAAGGTGCTCGAGGCAGCAAAAGACCCTTGTAGTCAAGTCGGCAGAAGGACGATGTATTGGATCGCGACGCAATTTGAGTGTTCCATCGTCATTAGGAGGCCCTGAACGTTACAATTAACTATCAGTTTCGCGTCGGATTCGAAAATCTAGACTTACTGGAGACGGACCATAAGGTGCCTGAGGCAGCAACATTCCCTTGGAGACCAGTCCAGTGGAGGACGATGTATTGAATCGCGACGCAATTTGAGTGCTCCATCGTCATTATGAGGCCCTGAACGTTACGATTAATAATCAGTTTTGCGTCGGATTAGAAAATCTAGACTCACAGGAGAGCGACCATAAGGTGCCCGAGGATGCAATAGACCCGGCTGAAGGACGATGTATTGAATCTCGACGAAATTTGAGTGTTCCATCGTCATTAGGAGGCCCTGTACGTTACAATTAACTATCAGTTTTGCGTGGGATTCGAAAATCGACTCACAGGAGAAGGATCATATGATGCCCGAGACAGCAATATCTTCTTGGATACAAGTCGGCTGGAGGCCGATGTATTGAATCTCGACGCAATTTGAGTGTTCCATCGTCATTAGGAGGCCCTGAACGTTACAATTAACTATCAGTTCTGGTTCGGATTCGAAAATCTAGACTCACAGGAGACCGACGATAAGGTGCCCGAGGCAGCAATAGACCCTTGGAGACAAGTCGGCTGAATAACGATATATTGAATCTCGACGCAATTTGAGTGTTCCATCGTCATTGGGAGGCCCTGACCGTTACAATTAACATTCAGTTTTGCCTCGGAATCGATGAACTAGACTCACAGAAGAACGACATAAAGGTGCCCGAGAAAGCAATAGACCCTCGGAGACAAGTCGGCTGAACGACGATATATTGGATCGCGACGCAATTTGAGTGTTCCATCGTCATTAGGAGGCCCTGAACGTTACAATTAATAATCAGTTTTGCGTCGGATTCGAAAATCTAGACTCACAGGAGAACGATCATAAGGTGCCCGAGGCTGCAATAGACCCTTGGAGACAAGTCGTCTGGGGAACGATGTATTGAATCTCGACGCAATTTGCGTGTTCCATCGTCATTAGGACGCCCTGAACGTTACAATTAACTATCAGTTCTGCGTCGGATTCGAAAATCTAGACTCACAGGAGACCGACGATAAGGTGCCCGAGGCAGCAATAGACTCTTGGAGACAAGTCGGCTGAAGAACGATACATTGAATCTCGACGCAATTTGAGTGTTCCATCGTCATTGGGAGGCCATGAACGTTACAATTAACTATCAGTTTTTCGTGGGATTCGAAAATCTACTCACAGGAGAAGGATCATATGATGCCCGAGACAGCAATATCCCCTTGGATACAAGTCGGCTGGAGGACGATGTATTGAATATCGACGCAATTTGAGTGTTCCATCGTCATTAGGAGGCCCTGAACGTTACAATTAACTATCAGTTTGGCGTCGGGTTCGAAAATCTAGACTCTCACGAGAACGATCATAAGGCCGAGGCAGCAATATACCTTTGGTGACAAGTCAGCTGAAGGACGATGTATTGAATCTCGACGCAATTTGAGTGTGCCATCGTCATTATGCGGACATGAACGTTACAATTAACTATCAGTTTTTCGTCGGATTCGAATATCTAGACTTACTGGAGGCGGACCATAAGGTGCCCGAGGCAACAATATCCCCTTGGAGTCCAGTGCGCTGGAGGACGATGTATTGAATCGCAACGCAATTTGAGTGTGCCATCGTCATTTGGCGGACCTGAACGTTACAATTAACTATCAGTTTTGCGTTGGGTTCGAAAATCTAGACTCACAGGAGAACGATCATAAGGTGCCCCAGGCAGCAATAGACCCTTGGAGAGAAGTCGGCTGGAGGACGATGTATTGGATCGCGACGCAATTTGAGTGTTCCATCGTAACTAGGAGGCGCTCAACGTTACAATAAACTATCAGTTATGCGTCGGATTCGAAAATCTAGAATTACAGGAGATGGACCATAAGGTGCCCGAGGCAGCAACATCCCCTTGGAGACGAGTCCGGTGGAGGACGATGTATTGAATCGCGACGCAATTTGAGTGCTCCATCGTCATTAGGAGGCCCTGAACGTTACAATTAACAATCAGTTTTGCGTCGGATTAGAAAATATAGACTCACAGGAGAACGATCATAAGGTGCCCGAGGCTGCAATAGACCCTTGGAGACAAGTCGGCTGGGAACGATGTATTGAATCTCGACGCAATTTGAGTGTTCCATCGTCATTATGAGGCCCTGAAGGCTACAATTAACTATCAGTTCTGCGTCGGATTCGAAAATCTAGACTCACAGGAGACCTACGATAAGGTGCCCGAGGCAGCAACAGACCCTTGGAGACAAGTCGGCTGGAGGCCGATGTATTGAAACTCGACGCAATTTGAATGTTCCATGGTCATTAGGTGGCCCTGAACGTTACAATTAACTATCAGTTTTCCGTCGGGTTCGAAAATCAAGACTCACTGGAGAACGATCATAAAGTGCCCGAGGCAGCAATAGACCCTTGGAGACAAGTCGGCTGGAGGACGATGTATTGAATCGCGACGCAATTTGAGTGCTCCATCGTCATTAGGAGGCCCTGAACGTTACAATTAACTATCAGTTTTGCGTCGGATTAGAAAATCTAGACTCACAGGAGAACGACCACATGGTGCCCGAGGCAGCAATAGACCCTTGGAGACAAGTCGGCTGGAGGCCGATGTATTGAATATCGACGCAATTTGAATGTTTCATGGTCAATAGGTGGCCCTGAACGTTACTATTAACTATCAGTTTTGCGTCGGGTTCGAAAATCTAGACTCACAGGAGAAAGATCATAAGGTGCCCGAGGCAGCAATAGACCCTTGGAGACAAGTCGGCTGAAGGACGATGTATTGGATCTCGTCGCAATTTGAGTGTTCAACGTCAATAGGAGGCCCTGAACGTTACAATGAACTATCAGTTTTGCGTGGGATTCGAAAATCTACTCACAGGAGAAGGATCATATGATGCCCGAGACAGCAATATCCCCTTGGATACAAGTCGACTGGAGGACGATATATTGAATCTCGACGCAACTTGAGTGTTCCATCGTCATTAGGAGGCCCTGAAGGCCACAATTAACTATCAGTTCTTCGTCGGATTCGAATATCTAGACTCACAGGAGACCGACGATAAGGAGCCCGAGGCAGCAATAGACCCTTGGAGACATGTCGGCTGAAGGACGATGTATTAAATCTCGACGCAATTTGAGTGTTCCATCGTCATTAGGAGGCCCTGAACGTTACAATTAACTATCAGTTTTGCGTCGGATTCGAAAATCTAGACTCACAGGAGAACGATCATAAGGTGGCCCAGGCAGCAATTGACCCTTGGAGACAAGTTGGCTGGAGGACGAAGTATTGGATCGCGACGCAATTTGAGTGTTCCATCGTAACTAGGAGGCGCTAAACGTTACACTAAACTATCAGTTATGCGTCGGATTCGAAAATCTAGACTCACAGAAGAACGAGCATAAGGTGCCCGAGGCTGCAATAGACCCTTGGAGACAAGTCGGCTGGAGAATGATGTATTGATTCTCGACGCAATTTGAGTGTTCCATCGTCATTAGGAGGCCCTGAACGTTACAATTAACTATCAGTTTTGCGTCGGGTTCGAAAATCTAGACTCTCACGAGAACGATCATAAGGCCGAGGCAGCAATATACCTTTGGTGACAAGTCAGCTGAAGGACGATGTATTGAATCTCGACGCAATTTGAGTGTGCCATCGTCATTAGGCGGACATGAACGTTACAATTAACTATCAGTTTTGCGTTGGATTCGAAAATCTAGACTCACAGGAGAACGATCATAAGGTGGCCCAGGCAGCAATTGACCCTTGGAGACAAGTCGGCTGGAGGACGATGTATTGGATCGCGACGCAATTTGAGTGTTCCATCGTCATTGGGAGGCCCTGAGGGCTACAATTAACTATCAGTTCTGCGTCGGATTCGAAAATCTAGACTCACAGGAGACCGACGATAAGGAGCCCGAGGCAGCAATAGACCCTTGGAGACAGGTCGGCTGAAGGACGATGTATTGAATCTCGACGCAATTTGAGTGTTCCATCGTCATTAGGAGGCCCTGAACGTTACAATTAATTATCAGTTTTGCGTCGGGTTCGAAAATCTAGACTCACAGGAGAACGATCATAAGGTGCCCGAGGCAGCAATATTCGTTTGGAGACAAGTGAGCTGAAGGACGATGTATTGAATCTCGACGCAATTTGAGTGTGCCATCGTCATTTGGCGGACCTGAACGTTACAATTAACTATCAGTTTTGCGTTGGGTTCGAAAATCTAGACTCACAGGAGAACGATCATAAGGTGGCCCAGGCAGCAATAGACCCTTGGAGAGAAGTCGGCTGGAGGACGATGTATTGGATCGCGACGCAATTTGAGTGTTCCATCGTAACTAGGAGGCGCTCAACGTTACAATAAACTATCAGTTATGCGTCGGATTCGAAAATCTAGATTCACAGGAGATGGACCATAAGGTGCCCGAGGCAGCAACATCCCCTTGGAGACCAGTCCGGTGGAGGACGATGTATTGAATCGCGACGCAATTTGAGTGCTCCATCGTCATTAGGAGGCCCTGAACGTTACAATTAACAATCAGTTTTGTGTCGGATTAGAAAATATAGACTCACAGGAGAACGATCATAAGGTGCCCGAGGCAGCAATATTCGTTTGGAGACAAGTCGGCTGGGAACGATGTATTGAATCTCGACGCAATTTGAGTGTTCCATCGTCATTATGAGGCCCTGAAGGCTACAATTAACTATCAGTTCTGCGTCGGATTCGAAAATCTAGACTCACAGGAGACCTACGATAAGGTGCCCGAGGCAGCAACAGACCCTTGGAGACAAGTCGGCTGGAGGCCGATGTATTGAAACTCGACGCAATTTGAATGTTCCATGGTCATTAGGTGGCCCTGAACGTTACAATTAACTATCAGTTTTCCGTCGGGTTCGAAAATCAAGACTCACTGGAGAACGATCATAAAGTGCCCGAGGGAGCAATAGACCCTTGGAGACAAGTCGGCTGGAGGACGATGTATTGGTTCGCGACGAAATTTGAGTTTTCCATCGTAACTAGGAGGCGCTCAACGTTACAATTAACTATCAGTTTTGCGTCGGATTCGAAAAACTAGACTTACTGGAGACGGACCATAAGGTGCCCAAGGCAGCTATATTCCCTTGGCGACCAGTCCGCTGGAGGACGATGTATTGAATCGCGACGCAATTTGAGTGCTCCATCGTCATTAGGAGGCCCTGAACGTTACAATTAACTATCAGTTTTGCGTCGGATTCGAAAATCTAGACTCACAGTAGAACGACCATAAGGTGCCCGAGGCTGCAATAGACCCTTGGACACAAGTCGGCTGAAGGACGATCTATTGAATCTCGACGAAATTTGAGTTTTCCATCGTCATTAGGAGGCCCTGAACGTTACAATTAACTATCAGTTTTGCGTCGGATTAGAAAATCTAGACTCACAGGAGAACGACCACATGGTGCCCGAGGCAGCAATAGACCCTTGGAGACAAGTCGGCTGGAGGCCGATGTATTGAATATCGACGCAATTTGAATGTTTCATGGTCATTAGGTGGCCCTGAACGTTACTATTAACTATCAGTTTTGCGTCGGGTTCGAAAATCTAGACTCACAGGAGAAAGATCATAAGGTGCCCGAGGCAGCAATAGACCCTTGGAGACAAGTCGGCTGAAGGACGATGTATTGGATCTCGTCGCAATTTGAGTGTTCAACGTCATTAGGAGGCCCTGAACGTTACAATGAACTATCAGTTTTGCGTGGGATTCGAAAATCTACTCACAGGGGAAGGATCATATGATGCCCGAGACAGCAATATCCCCTTGGATACAAGTCGACTGGAGGACGATATATTGAATCTCGACGCAACTTGAGTGTTCCATCGTCATTAGGAGGCCCTGAAGGCTACAATTAACTAACAGTTCTGCATCGGATTCGATAATCTAGACTCACAGGAGACCGACGAAAAGGTGCCCGAGGCAGCAATAGACCCTTGGACACAAGTCGGCTGGGGGCCGATGAATTGAATATCGACGCAATTTGAATGTTCCATGGTCATTAGGTGGCCCTGAACGTTACTATCAACTATCAGTTTTGCGTCGGGTTCGAAAATCTAGACTCACAGGAGAACGATCATAAGGTGCCCGTGGCAGCAATAGACCCTTGGAGACAAGTCGGCTGGAGGACGATGTATTGGATCGCGACGCAATTTGAGTGTTCCATCGTCATTAGGAGGCCCTGAAGGCTACAATTAACTATCAGTTCTGCGTCGGATTCGAAAATCTAGACTCACAGGAGACCTACGATAAGGTGCCCGAGACAGCAACAGACCCTTGGAGACGAGTCGGCTGGAGGCCGATGTATTGAAACTCGACGCAATTTGAATGTTCCATGGTCATTAGGTGGCCCTGAACGTTACAATTAACTATCAGTTTTCCGTCGGGTTCGAAAATCAAGACTCACTGGAGAACGATCATAAAGTGCCCGACGCAGCAATAGACCCTTGGAGACAAGTCGGCTGGAGGACGATGTATTGGTTCGCGACGCAATTTGATTGTTCCATCGTAACTAGGAGGCGCTCAACGTTACAATTTACTATCAGTTTTGCGTCGGGTTCGAAAATCTAGACTTACTGGAGACGGACCATAAGGTGCCCGAGGCAGCTATATTCCCTTGGCGACCAGTCCGCTGGAGGACGATGTATTGAATCGCGACGCAATTTGAGTGTTCCATCGTAACTAGGAGGCCCTGAACGTTACAATTAACTAACAGTTTTGCGTTGGATTCGAAAATCTAGACTCACAGGAGAACGATCATAAGGTGCGCCAGGCAGCAATAGACCCTTGGAGACAAGTCGGCTGGAGGACGATGTATTGGATCGCGACGCAATTTGAGTGTTCCATCGTAACTAGGAGGCGCTCAACGTTACAATAAACTATCAGTTATGCGTCGGATTCGAAAATCTAGGCTGACAGGAGACGGACCATAAGGTGCCCGAGGCAGCAACATCCCCTTGGAGACCAGTCCGGTGGAGGACGATGTATTGCATCGCGACGCAATTTGAGTGCTCCATCGTCATTAGGAGGCCCTGAACGGTACAATTAACTATCAGTTCTGCGTCGGATTCGAAAATCTAGACTCACAGGAGAACGACCATATGTTGCCCGAGGCAGCAATAGACCCTTGGAGACTAGTCGGCTGCAGGCCGATGTATTGAATCTCGACGCAATTTGAATGTTCCATCGTCATTAGGTGGCCCTGAACGTTACAATGAACTATCAGTTTTGCGTGGGATTCGAAAATCTACTCACAGGAGAAGGATCATATGATCCCCGAGACAGCAATATCCCCTTGGATACAAGTCGACTGGAGGACGATATATTGAATCTCGACGCAACTTGTGTGTTCCATCGTCATTAGGAGGCCCTGAAGGCTACAATTAACTAACAGTTCTGCGTCGGGTTCGAAAATCTAGACTCACAGGAGAACGATCATAAGGTGCCCGAGGCAGCAATAGACCCTTGGAGACAAGTCGGCTGAAGGACGATGTTTTGGATCTCAACGCAATTTGAGTGTTCCATCGTCATTAGGTGGCCCTGAACGTTACAATTAACAATCAGTTTTGCGTCGGATTCGAAAATCTAGACTTACTGGAGACGGACCATAAGGAGCCAGAGGCAGCAACATCCCCTTGGAGACCAGTCCAGTGGAGGACGATGTATTGAAACGCGACGCAATTTGAGTGCTCCATCGTCATTAGGAGGCCCTGAACGTTACAATTAACAATCAGTTTTGCGTCGGATTAGAAAATCTAGACTCACAGGAGAACGATCATAAGGTGCCCGAGGCTGCAATAGACCCTTGGAGACAAGTCGGCTGAAGGACGATGTATTGAATCTCGACGCAATTAGAGTGTTCCATCGTCATTTGGAGGCCTTGAACGTTACAATTAACTATCAGTTTTGCGTGGGATTCGAAAAATCTACTCACAGGAGAAGGATCATATGATGCCCGAGACAGCAATATCCCCTTGGATACAAGTCGGCTGGAGGACGATATATTGAATCTCCACGCAATTTGAGTGTTCCATCGTCATTTGTAGGCCCTGAACGTTACAATTAACAATCAGTTTTGCGTCGGATTAGAAAATCTTGACTCACAGGAGAACGATCATAAGGTGCCCGAGGCTGCAATAGACCCTTGGAGACAAGTCGGCTGGAGATCGATGTATTGAATCTCGACGCAATTTGAGTGTTCCATCGTCATTAGGAGGCCCTGAAGGCTGCAATTAACTATCAGTTCTGCGTCGGTTTCGAAATTCTTGACTCACAGGAGACCGACGATAAGGAGCCCGAGGCAGCAATAGACCCTTGGAGACAAGTCGGCTGAAGGACGATGTATTGGATCACGACGCAATTTGAGTGTTCCATCGTCATTAGGAGGCCCTGAGCGATACAATTAACTATCAGTTTTGCGTCGGATTCGAAAATCAAGACTCACAGGAGAACGATCATAAGGTGCCCGAGGCAGCAATATACCTTTGGAGACAAGTCAGCTGAAGGACGATGTATTGAATCTCGACGCAATTTGAGTGTTCCATCGTCATTAGGTGGCCCTGAAGGCTACAATTAACTATCAGTTCTGGTTCGGATTCGAAAATCTAGAATCACAGGAGACCGACGATAAGGTGCTCGAGGCAGCAAAAGACCCTTGTAGTCAAGTCGGCAGAAGGACGATGTATTGGATCGTGACGCAATTTGAGTGTTCCATCGTCATTAGGAGGCCCTGAACGTTACAATTAACTATCAGTTTTGCGTCGGATTCGAAAATCTAGACTTACTGGAGACGGACCATAAGGTGCCTGAGGCAGCAACATTCCCTTGGAGACCAGTCCAGTGGAGGACGATGTATTGAATCGCGACGCAATTTGAGTGCTCCATCGTCATTAGGAGGCCCTGAACGTTACGATTAACAATCAGTTTTGCGTCGGATCAGAAAATCTAGACTTACAGGAGAGCGACCATAAGGTGCCCGAGGATGCAATAGACCCGGCTGAAGGACGATGTATTGAATCTCGACGAAATTTGAGTGTTCCATCGTCATTAGGAGGCCCTGTACGTTACAATTAACTATCAGTTTTGCGTGGGATTCGAAAATAGACTCACAGGAGAAGGATCATATGATGCCCGAGACAGCAATATCTTCTTGGATACAAGTCGGCTGGAGGACGATGTATTGAATCTCGACGCAATTTGAGTGTTCCATCGTGATTAGGAGGCCCTGAACGTTACAATTAACTATCAGTTCTGGTTCGGATTCGAAAATCTAGACTCACAGGAGACCGACGATAAGGTGCCCGAGGCAGCAATAGACCCTTGGAGACAAGTCGGCTGAATAACGATATATTGAATCTCGACGCAATTTGAGTGTTCCATCGTCATTGGGAGGCCCTGACCGTTACAATTAACATTCAGTTTTGCCTCGGAATCGATGAACTAGACTCACAGAAGAACGACATAAAGGTGCCCGAGAAAGCAATAGACCCTTGGAGACAAGTCGGCTGAACGACGATATATTGGATCGCGACGCAATTTGAGTGTTCCATCGTCATTAGGAGGCCCTGAACGTTACAATTAATAATCAGTTTTGCGTCGGATTCGAAAATCTAGACTCACAGGAGAACGATCATAAGGTGCCCGAGGCTGCAATAGACCCTTGGAGACAAGTCGGCTGGGGAACGATGTATTGAATCTCGACGCAATTTGAGTGTTCCATCGTCATTAGGACGCCCTGAACGTTACAATTAACTATCAGTTCTGCGTCGGATTCGAAAATCTAGACTCACAGGAGACCGACGATAAGGTGCCCGAGGCAGCAATAGACCCTTGGAGACAAGTCGGCTGAAGAACGATACATTGAATCTCGACGCAATTTGAGTGTTCCATCGTAATTGGGAGGCCATGAACGTTACAATTAACTATCAGTTTTTCGTGGGATTCGAAAATCTACTCACAGGAGAAGGATCATATGATGCCCGAGACAGCAATATCCCCTTGGATACAAGTCGGCTGGAGGACGATGTATTGAATATCGACGCAATTTGAGTGTTCCATCGTCATTAGGAGGCCCTGAACGTTACAATTAACTATCAGTTTGGCGTCGGGTTCGAAAATCTAGACTCTCACGAGAACGATCATAAGGCCGAGGCAGCAATATACCTTTGGTGACAAGTCAGCTGAAGGACGATGTATTGAATCTCGACGCAATTTGAGTGTGCCATCGTCATTAGGCGGGCATGAACGTTACAATTAACTATCAGTTTTTCGTCGGATTCGAATATCTAGACTTACTGGAGGCGGACCATAAGGTGCCCGAGGCAACAATATCCCCTTGGAGTCCTGTGCGCTGGAGGACGATGTATTGAATCGCAACGCAATTTGAGTGTGCCATCGTCATTTGGCGGACCTGAACGTTACAATTAACTATCAGTTTTGCGTTGGGTTCGAAAATCTAGACTCACAGGAGAACGATCATAAGGTGCCCCAGGCAGCAATAGACCCTTGGAGAGAAGTCGGCTGGAGGACGATGTATTGGATCGCGACGCAATTTGAGTGTTCCATCGTAACTAGGAGGCGCTCAACGTTACAATAAACTATCAGTTATGCGTCGGATTCGAAAATCTAGAATCACAGGAGATGGACCATAAGGTGTCCGAGGCAGCAACATCCCCTTGGAGACGAGTCCGGTGGAGGACGATGTATTGAATCGCGACGCAATTTGAGTGCTCCATCGTCATTAGGAGGCCCTGAACGTTACAATTAACAATCAGTTTTGCGTCGGATTAGAAAATATAGACTCACAGGAGAACGATCATAAGGTGCCCGAGGTTGCAATAGACCCTTGGAGACAAGTCGGCTGGGAACGATGTATTGAATCTCGACGCAATTTGAGTGTTCCATCGTCTTTATGAGGCCCTGAAGGCTACAATTAACTATCAGTTCTGCGTCGGATTCGAAAATCTAGACTCACAGGAGACCTACGATAAGGTGCCCGAGGCAGCAACAGACCCTTGGAGACAAGTCGGCTGGATGCCGATGTATTGAAACTCGACGCAATTTGAATGTTCCATGGTCATTAGGTGGCCCTGAACGTTACAATTAACTATCAGTTTTCCGTCGGGTTCGAAAATCAAGACTCACTGGAGAACGATCATAAAGTGCCCGAGGCAGCAATAGACCCTTGGAGACAAGTCGGCTGGAGGACGATGTATTGGTTCGCGACGCAATTTGAGTGTTCCATCGTAACTAGGAGGCGCTCAACGTTACAATTAACTATCAGTTTTGCGTCGGATTCGAAAATCTAGACTTACTGGAGACGGACCATAAGGTGCCCATGGCAGCTATATTCCCTTCGCGACCAGTCCGCTGGAGGACGATGTATTGAATCGCGACGCAATTTGAGTGCTCCATCGTCATTAGGAGGCCCTGAACGTTACAATTAACTATCAGTTTTGCGTCGGATTCGAAAATCTAGACTCACAGGAGAACGACCATAAGGTGCCCGAGGCTGCAATAGACCCTTGGACACAAGTCGGCTGAAGGACGATCTATTGAATCTCGACGAAATTTGAGTTTTCCATCGTCATTTGGAGGCCCTGAACGTTACAATTAACTATCAGTTTTGCGTCGGATTAGAAAATCTAGACTCACAGGAGAACGACCACATGGTGCCCGAGGCAGCAATAGACCCTTGGAGACAAGTCGGCTGGAGGCCGATGTATTGAATATCGACGCAATTTGAATGTTTCATGGTCAATAGGTGGCGCTGAACGTTACTATTAACTATCAGTTTTGCGTCGGGTTCGAAAATCTAGACTCACAGGAGAAAGATCATAAGGTGCCCGAGGCAGCAATAGACCCTTGGAGACAAGTCGGCTGAAGGACGATGTATTGGATCTCGTCGCAATTTGAGTGTTCAACGTCAATAGGAGGCCCTGAACGTTACAATGAACTATCAGTTTTGCGTGGGATTCGAAAATCTACTCACAGGAGAAGGATCATATGATGCCCGAGACAGCAATATCCCCTTGGATACAAGTCGACTGGAGGACGATATATTGAATCTCGACGCAACTTGAGTGTTCCATCGTCATTAGGAGGCCCTGAAGGCCACAATTAACTATCAGTTCTTCGTCGGATTCGAATATCTAGACTCACAGGAGACCGACGATAAGGAGCCCGAGGCAGCAATAGACCCTTGGAGACATGTCGGCTGAAGGACGATGTATTAAATCTCGACGCAATTTGAGTGTTCCATCGTCATTAGGAGGCCCTGAACGTTACAATTAACTATCAGTTTTGCGTCGGATTCGAAAATCTAGACTCACAGGAGAACGATCATAAGGTGGCCCAGGCAGCAATTGACCCTTGGAGACAAGTTGGCTGGAGGACGAAGTATTGGATCGCGACGCAATTTGAGTGTTCCATCGTAACTAGGAGGCGCTAAACGTTACACTAAACTATCAGTTATGCGTCGGATTCGAAAATCTAGACTCACAGAAGAACGATCATAAGGTGCCCGAGGCTGCAATAGACCCTTGGAGACAAGTCGGCTGGAGAATGATGTATTGATTCTCGACGCAATTTGAGTGTTCCATCGTCATTAGGAGGCCCTGAACGTTACAATTAACTATCAGTTTTGCGTCGGGTTCGAAAATCTAGACTCTCACGAGAACGATCATAAGGCCGAGGCAGCAATATACCTTTGGTGACAAGTCAGCTGAAGGACGATGTATTGAATCTCGACGCAATTTGAGTGTGCCATCGTCATTAGGCGGACATGAACGTTACAATTAACTATCAGTTTTTCGTCGGATTCGAATATCTAGACTTACTGGAGGCGGACCATAAGGTGCCCGAGGCAACAATATCCCCTTGGAGTCCAGTGCGCTGGAGGACGATGTATTGAATCGCAACGCAATTTGAGCGCTGCATCGTCATTAGGAGGCCCTGAACGTTACAATTTACTATCAGTTTTGCGTTGGATTCGAAAATCTAGACTCACAGGAGTACGATCATAAGGTGACCCAGGCAGCAATTGACCCTTGGAGACAAGTCGGCTGGAGGACGATGTATTGGATCGTGACGCAATTTGAGTGTTCCATCGTCATTGGGAGGCCCTGAGGGCTACAATTAACTATCAGTTCTGCGTCGGATTCGAAAATCTAGACTCACAGGAGACCGACGATAAGGAGCCCGAGGCAGCAATAGACCCTTGGAGACAAGTCGGCTGAAGGACGATGTATTGAATCTCGACGCAATTTGAGTGTTCCATCGTCATTAGGAGGCCCTGAACGTTACAATTAATTATCAGTTTTGCGTCGGGTTCGAAAATCTAGACTCACAGGAGAACGATCATAAGGTGCCCGAGGCAGCAATATTCGTTTGGAGACAAGTGAGCTGAAGGACGATGTATTGAATCTCGACGCAATTTGAGTGTGCCATCGTCATTTGGCGGACCTGAACGTTACAATTAACTATCAGTTTTGCGTTGGGTTCGAAAATCTAGACTCACAGGAGAACGATCATAAGGTGCCCCAGGCAGCAATAGACCCTTGGAGAGAAGTCGGCTGGAGGACGATGTATTGGATCGCGACGCAATTTGAGTGTTCCATCGTAACTAGGAGGCGCTCAACGTTACAATAAACTATCAGTTATGCGTCGGATTCGAAAATCTAGATTCACAGGAGATGGACCATAAGGTGCCCAAGGCAGCAACATCCCCTTGGAGACCAGTCCGGTGGAGGACGATGTATTGAATCGCGACGCAATTTGAGTGCTCCATCGTCATTAGGAGGCCCTGAACGTTACAATTAACAATCAGTTTTGTGTCGGATTAGAAAATATAGACTCACAGGAGAACGATCATAAGGTGCCCGAGGCAGCAATATTCGTTTGGAGACAAGTCGGCTGGGAACGATGTATTGAATCTCGACGCAATTTGAGTGTTCCATCGTCATTATGAGGCCCTGAAGGCTACAATTAACTATCAGTTCTGCGTCGGATTCGAAAATCTAGACTCACAGGAGACCTACGATAAGGTGCCCGAGGCAGCAACAGACCCTTGGAGACAAGTCGGCTGGAGGCCGATGTATTGAAACTCGACGCAATTTGAATGTTCCATGGTCATTAGGTGGCCCTGAACGTTACAATTAACTATCAGTTTTCCGTCGGGTTCGAAAATCAAGACTCACTGGAGAACGATCATAAAGTGCCCGAGGGAGCAATAGACCCTTGGAGACAAGTCGGCTGGAGGACGATGTATTGGTTCGCGACGAAATTTGAGTTTTCCATCGTAACTAGGAGGCGCTCAACGTTACAATTAACTATCAGTTTTGCGTCGGATTCGAAAATCTAGACTTACTGGAGACGGACCATAAGGTGCCCAAGGCAGCTATATTCCCTTGGCGACCAGTCCGCTGGAGGACGATGTATTGAATCGCGACGCAATTTGAGTGCTCCATCGTCATTAGGAGGCCCTGAACGTTACAATTAACTATCAGTTTTGCGTCGGATTCGAAAATCTAGACTCACAGTAGAACGACCATAAGGTGCCCGAGGCTGCAATAAACCCTTGGACACAAGTCGGCTGAAGGACGATCTATTGAATCTCGACGAAATTTGAGTTTTCCATCGTCATTAGGAGGCCCTGAACGTTACAATTAACTATCAGTTTTGCGTCGGATTAGAAAATCTAGACTCACAGGAGAACGACCACATGGTGCCCGAGGCAGCAATAGACCCTTGGAGACAAGTCGGCTGGAGGCCGATGTATTGAATATCGACGCAATTTGAATGTTTCATGGTCATTAGGTGGCCCTGAACGTTACTATTAACTATCAGTTTTGCGTCGGGTTCGAAAATCTAGACTCACAGGAGAAAGATCATAAGGTGCCCGAGGCAGCAATAGACCCTTGGAGACAAGTCGGCTGAAGGACGATGTATTGGATCTCGTCGCAATTTGAGTGTTCAACGTCATTAGGAGGCCCTGAACGTTAGAATGAACTATCAGTTTTGCGTGGGATTCGAAAATCTACTCACAGGGGAAGGATCATATGATGCCCGAGACAGCAATATCCCCTTGGATACAAGTCGACTGGAGGACGATATATTGAATCTCGACGAAACTTGAGTGTTCCATCGTCATTAGGAGGCCCTGAAGGCTACAATTAACTAACAGTTCTGCATCGGATTCGATAATCTAGACTCACAGGAGACCGACGAAAAGGTGCCCGAGGCAGCAATAGACCCTTGGACACAAGTCGGCTGGGGGCCGATGAATTGAATATCGACGCAATTTGAATGTTCCATGGTCATTAGGTGGCCCTGAACGTTACTATCAACTATCAGTTTTGCGTCGGGTTCGAAAATCTAGACTCACAGGAGAACGATCATAAGGTGCCCGTGGCAGCAATAGACCCTTGGAGACAAGTCGGCTGGAGGACGATGTATTGGATCGCGACGCAATTTGAGTGTTCCATCGTCATTAGGAGGCCCTGAAGGCTACAATTAACTATCAGTTCTGCGTCGGATTCGAAAATCTAGACTCACAGGAGACCTACGATAAGGTGCCCGAGACAGCAACAGACCCTTGGAGACAAGTCGGCTGGAGGCCGATGTATTGATACTCGACGCAATTTGAATGTTCCATGGTCATTAGGTGGCCCTGAACGTTACAATTAACTATCAGTTTTCCGTCGGGTTCGAAAATCAAGACTCACTGGAGAACGATCATAAAGTGCCAGAGGCAGCAATAGACCCTTGGAGACAAGTCGGCTGGAGGACGATGTATTGGTTCGCGACGCAATTTGATTGTTCCATCGTAACTAGGAGGCGCTCAACGTTACAATAAACTATCAGTTATGCGTCGGATTCGAAAATCTAGGCTGACAGGAGACGGACCATAAGGTGCCCGAGGCAGCAACATCCCCTTGGAGACCAGTCCGGTGGAGGACGATGTATTGCATCGCGACGCAATTTGAGTGCTCCATCGTCATTAGGAGGCCCTGAACGGTACAATTAACTATCAGTTCTGCGTCGGATTCGAAAATCTAGACTCACAGGAGAACGACCATATGTTGCCCGAGGCAGCAATAGACCCTTGGAGACTAGTCGGCTGCAGGCCGATGTATTGAATCTCGACGCAATTTGAATGGTCCATCGTCATTAGGTGGCCCTGAACGTTACAATGAACTATCAGTTTTGCGTGGGATTCGAAAATCTACTCACAGGAGAAGGATCATATGATCCCCGAGACAGCAATATCCCCTTGGATACAAGTCGACTGGAGGACGATAAATTGAATCTCGACGCAACTTGTGTGTTCCATCGTCATTAGGAGGCCCTGAAGGCTACAATTAACTAACAGTTCTGCGTCGGGTTCGAAAATCTAGACTCACAGGAGAACGATCATAAGGTGCGCCAGGCAGCAATAGACCCTTGGAGACAAGTCGGCTGGAGGACGATGTATTGGATCGCGACGCAATTTGAGTGTTCCATCGTAACTAGGAGGCGCTCAACGTTACAATAAACTATCAGTTATGCGTCGGATTCGAAAATCTAGGCTCACAGGAGACGGACCATAAGGTGCCCGAGGCAGCAACATCCCCTTGGAGACCAGTCCGGTGGAGGACGATGTATTGCATCGCGACGCAATTTGAGTGCTCCATCGTCATTAGGAGGCCCTGAACGGTACAATTAACTATCAGTTCTGCGTCGGATTCGAAAATCTAGACTCACAGGAGAACGACCATATGTTGCCCGAGGCAGCAATAGACCCTTGGAGACTAGTCGGCTGCAGGCCGATGTATTGAATCTCGACGCAATTTGAATGGTCCATCGTCATTAGGTGGCCCTGAACGTTACAATGAACTATCAGTTTTGCGTGGGATTCGAAAATCTACTCACAGGAGAAGGATCATATGATCCCCGAGACAGCAATATCCCCTTGGATACAAGTCGACTGGAGGACGATAAATTGAATCTCGACGCAACTTGTGTGTTCCATCGTCATTAGGAGGCCCTGAAGGCTACAATTAACTAACAGTTCTGCGTCGGGTTCGAAAATCTAGACTCACAGGAGAACGATCATAAGGTGCCCGAGGCAGCAATAGACCCTTGGAGACAAGTCGGCTGAAGGACGATGTTTTGGATCTCAACGCAATTTGAGTGTTCCATCGTCATTAGGTGGCCCTGAACGTTACAATTAACAATCAGTTTTGCGTCGGATTCGAAAATCTAGACTTACTGGAGACGGACCATAAGGAGCCAGAGGCAGCAACATCCCCTTGGAGACCAGTCCAGTGGAGGACGATGTATTGAAACGCGACGCAATTTGAGTGCTCCATCGTCATTAGGAGGCCCTGAACGTTACAATTAACAATCAGTTTTGCGTCGGATTAGAAAATCTAGACTCACAGGAGAACGATCATAAGGTGCCCGAGGCTGCAATAGACCCTTGGAGACAAGTCGGCTGAAGGACGATGAATTGGATCTCGTCACAATTTGAGTGTTCATCGTCATTAGGAGGCCCTGAACGTTACAATTAACTATCAGTTTTGCGTGCGATTCGAAAATCTACTCACAAGAGAAGGATCATTTGATGCCCGAGACTGCAATATCCCCTTGGATACAAGTCGGCTGGAGGACGATATATTGAATCTCGACGCAATTTGAGTGTTCCATCGTCATTAGGAGGCCCTGAACGTTACAATTAACAATCAGTTTTGCTTCGGATTAGAAAATCTAGACTCACAGGAGAACGATCTTAAGGTGCCCGAGGCTGCAATAGACCCTTGGAGAAAAGTCGGCTGGAGAACGATGTTATGAATCTCGACGCAATTTGAGTGTTCCATCGTCATTAGGAGGCCCTGAAGGCTACAATTAACTATCAGTTCTGCGTCGGATTCGAAAATCTAGACTCACAGGGGCCCGACGATAAGGAGCCCGAGGCAGCAATAGACCCTTGGAGACAAGTCGGCTGAAGGACGATGTATTGAATCTCGACGCAATTAGAGTGTTCCATCGTCATTTGGAGGCCTTGAACGTTACAATTAACTATCAGTTTTGCGTGGGATTCGAAAAATCTACTCACAGGAGAAGGATCATATGATGCCCGAGACAGCAATATCCCCTTGGATACAAGTCGGCTGGAGGACGATATATTGAATCTCCACGCAATTTGAGTGTTCCATCGTCATTTGTAGGCCCTGAACGTTACAATTAACAATCAGTTTTGCGTCGGTTTAGAAAATCTTGACTCACAGGAGAACGATCATAAGGTGCCCGAGGCTGCAATAGACCCTTGGAGACAAGTCGGCTGGACATCGATGTATTGAATCTCGACGCAATTTGAGTGTTCCATCGTCATTAGGAGGCCCTGAAGGCTGCAATTAACTATCAGTTCTGCGTCGGTTTCGAAATTCTTGACTCACAGGAGACCGACGATAAGGAGCCCGAGGCAGCAATAGACCCTTGGAGACAAGTCGGCTGAAGGACGATGTATTGGATCGCGACGCAATTTGAGTGTTCCATCGTCATTAGGAGGCCCTGAGCGATACAATTAACTATCAGTTTTGCGTCGGATTCGAAAATCAAGACTCACAGGAGAACGATCATAAGGTGCCCGAGGCAGCAATATACCTTTGGAGACAAGTCAGCTGAAGGACGATGTATTGAATCTCGACGCAATTTGAGTGTTCCATCGTCATTAGGTGGCCCTGAAGGCTACAATTAACTATCAGTTCTGGTTCGGATTCGAAAATCTAGAATCACAGGAGACCGACGATAAGTTGCTCGAGGCAGCAAAAGACCCTTGTAGTCAAGTCGGCAGAAGGACGATGTATTGGATCGCGACGCAATTTGAGTGTTCCATCGTCATTAGGAGGCCCTGAACGTTACAATTAACTATCAGTTTTGCGTCGGATTCGAAAATCTAGACTTACTGGAGACGGACCATAAGGTGCCTGAGGCAGCAACATTCCCTTGGAGACCAGTCCAGTGGAGGACGATGTATTGAATCGCGACGCAATTTGAGTGCTCCATCGTCATTAGGAGGCCCTGAACGTTACGATTAACAATCAGTTTTGCGTCGGATTAGAAAATCTAGACTCACAGGAGAGCGACCATAAGGTGCCCGAGGATGCAATAGACCCGGCTGAAGGACGATGTATTGAATCTCGACGAAATATGAGTGTTCCATCGTCATTAGGAGGCCCTGTACGTTACAATTAACTATCAGTTTTGCGTGGGATTCGAAAATCGACTCACAGGAGAAGGATCATATGATGCCCGAGACAGCAATATCTTCTTGGATACAAGTCGGCTGGAGGACGATGTATTGAATCTCGACGCAATTTGAGTGTTCCATCGTCATTAGGAGGCCCTGAACGTTACAATTAACTATCAGTTCTGGTTCGGATTCGAAAATCTAGGCTCACAGGAGACCGACGATAAGGTGCCCGAGGCAGCAATAGACCCTTGGAGACAAGTCGGCTGAATAACGATATATTGAATCTCGACGCAATTTGAGTGTTCCATCGTCATTGGGAGGCCCTGACCGTTACAATT
This sequence comes from Schistocerca serialis cubense, assembly GCF_023864345.2. Lineage (NCBI taxonomy): Eukaryota > Metazoa > Arthropoda > Insecta > Orthoptera > Acrididae > Schistocerca > Schistocerca serialis. The sequence goes on from NC_064645.1 coordinate 4,807,919, forward strand.
AACATTCAGTTTTGCCTCGGAATCGATGAACTAGACTCACAGAAGAACGACATAAAGGTGCCCGAGAAAGCAATAGACCCTTGGAGACAAGTCGGCTGAACGACGATATATTGGATCGCGACGCAATTTGAGTGTTCCATCGTCATTAGGAGGCCCTGAACGTTACAATTAATAATCAGTTTTGCGTCGGATTCGAAAATCTAGACTCACAGGAGAACGATCATAAGGTGCCCGAGGCTGCAATAGACCCTTGGAGACAAGTCGGCTGGGGAACGATGTATTGAATCTCGACGCAATTTGAGTGTTCCATCGTCATTAGGACGCCCTGAACGTTACAATTAACTATCAGTTCTGCGTCGGATTCGAAAATCTAGACTCACAGGAGACCGACGATAAGGTGCCCGAGGCAGCAATAGACCCTTGGAGACAAGTCGGCTGAAGAACGATACATTGAAACTCGACGCAATTTGAGTGTTCCATCGTCATTGGGAGGCCATGAACGTTACAATTAACTATTAGTTTTTCGTGGGATTCGAAAATCTACTCACAGGAGAAGGATCATATGATGCCCGAGACAGCAATATCCCCTTGGATACAAGTCGGCTGGAGGACGATGTATTGAATATCGACGCAATTTGAGTGTTCCATCGTCATTAGGAGGCCCTGAACGTTACAATTAACTATCAGTTTGGCGTCGGGTTCGAAAATCTAGACTCTCACGAGAACGATCATAAGGCCGAGGCAGCAATATACCTTTGGTGACAAGTCAGCTGAAGGACGATGTATTGAATCTCGACGCAATTTGAGTGTGCCATCGTCATTAGGCGGACATGAACGTTACAATTAACTATCAGTTTTTCGTCGGATTCGAATATCTAGACTTACTGGAGGCGGACCATAAGGTGCCCGAGGCAACAATATCCCCTTGGAGTCCAGTGCGCTGGAGGACGATGTATTGAATCGCAACGCAATTTGAGTGTGCCATCGTCATTTGGCGGACCTGAACGTTACAATTAACTATCAGTTTTGCGTTGGGTTCGAAAATCTAGACTCACAGGAGAACGATCATAAGGTGCCCCAGGCAGCAATAGACCCTTGGAGAGAAGTCGGCTGGAGAACGATGTATTGGATCGCGACGCAATTTGAGTGTTCCATCGTAACTAGGAGGCGCTCAACGTTACAATAAACTATCAGTTATGCGTCGGATTCGAAAATCTAGAATCACAGGAGATGGACCATAAGGTGCCCGAGGCAGCAACATCCCCTTGGAGACCAGTCCGGTGGAGGACGATGTATTGAATCGCGACGCAATTTGAGTGCTCCATCGTCATTAGGAGGCCCTGAACGTTACAATTAACAATCAGTTTTGCGTCGGATTAGAAAATATAGACTCACAGGAGAACGATCATAAGGTGCCCGAGGCTGCAATAGACCCTTGGAGACAAGTCGGCTGGGAACGATGTATTGAATCTCGACGCAATTTGAGTGTTCCATCGTCATTATGAGGCCCTGAAGGCTACAATTAACTATCAGTTCTGCGTCGGATTCGAAAATCTAGACTCACAGGAGACCTACGATAAGGTGCCCGAGGCAGCAACAGACCCTTGGAGACAAGTCGGCTGGAGGCCGATGTATTGAAACTCGACGCAATTTGAATGTTCCATGGTCATTAGGTGGCCCTGAACGTTACAATTAACTATCAGTTTTCCGTCGGGTTCGAAAATCAAGACTCACTGGAGAACGATCATAAAGTGCCCGAGGCAGCAATAGACCCTTGGAGACAAGTCGGCTGGAGGACGATGTATTGGTTCGCGACGCAATTTGAGTGTTCCATCGTAACTAGGAGGCGCTCAACGTTACAATTAACTATCAGTTTTGCGTCGGATTCGAAAATCTAGACTTACTGGAGACGGACCATAAGGTGCCCAAGGCAGCTATATTCCCTTGGCGACCAGTCCGCTGGAGGACGATGTATTGAATCGCGACGCAATTTGAGTGCTCCATCGTCATTAGGAGGCCCTGAACGTTACAATTAACTATCAGTTTTGCGTCGGATTCGAAAATCTAGACTCACAGGAGAACGACCATAAGGTGCCCGAGGCTGGAATAGACCCTTGGACACAAGTCGGCTGAAGGACGATCTATTGAATCTCGACGAAATTTGAGTTTTCCATCGTCATTAGGAGGCCCTGAACGTTACAATTAACTATCAGTTTTGCGTCGGATTAGAAAATCTAGACTCACAGGAGAACGACCACATGGTGCCCGAGGCAGCAATAGACCCTTGGAGACAAGTCGGCTGGAGGCCGATGTATTGAATATCGACGCAATTTGAATGTTTCATGGTCAATAGGTGGCCCTGAACGTTACTATTAACTATCAGTTTTGCGTCGGGTTCGAAAATCTAGACTCACAGGAGAAAGATCATAAGGTGCCCGAGGCAGCAATAGACCCTTGGAGACAAGTCGGCTGAAGGACGATGTATTGGATCTCGTCGCAATTTGAGTGTTCAACGTCAATAGGAGGCCCTGAACGTTACAATGAACTATCAGTTTTGCGTGGGATTCGAAAATCTACTCACAGGAGAAGGATCATATGATGCCCGAGACAGCAATATCTTCTTGGATACATGTCGGCTGGAGGACGATGTATTGAATCTCGACGCAATTTGAGTGTTCCATCGTCATTAGGAGGCCCTGAACGTTACAATTAACTATCAGTTTTGCGTCGGATTCGAAAATCCAGACTCACAGGAGAACGACCATAAGGTGCCCGAGGCAACAATAGAACCTTGGAGACAAGTCGGCTGGAGGACGATGTATTGGATCGCGACGCAATTTGAGTGTTCCATCGTAACTAGGAGGCCCTGAACGTTACAATTAACTAACAGTTTTGCGTTGGATTCGAAAATCTAGACTCACAGGAGAACGATCATAAGGTGCGCCAGGCAGCAATAGACCCTTGGAGACAAGTCGGCTGGAGGACGATGTATTGGATCGCGACGCAATTTGAGTGTTCCATCGTAACTAGGAGGCGCTCAACGTTACAATAAACTATCAGTTATGCGTCGGATTCGAAAATCTAGGCTCACAGGAGACGGACCATAAGGTGCCCGAGGCAGCAACATCCCCTTGGAGACCAGTCCGGTGGAGGACGATGTATTGCATCGCGACGCAATTTGAGTGCTCCATCGTCATTAGGAGGCCCTGAACGGTACAATTAACTATCAGTTCTGCGTCGGATTCGAAAATCTAGACTCACAGGAGAACGACCATATGTTGCCCGAGGCAGCAATAGACCCTTGGAGACTAGTCGGCTGCAGGCCGATGTATTGAATCTCGACGCAATTTGAATGGTCCATCGTCATTAGGTGGCCCTGAACGTTACAATGAACTATCAGTTTTGCGTGGGATTCGAAAATCTACTCACAGGAGAAGGATCATATGATCCCCGAGACAGCAATATCCCCTTGGATACAAGTCGACTGGAGGACGATAAATTGAATCTCGACGCAACTTGTGTGTTCCATCGTCATTAGGAGGCCCTGAAGGCTACAATTAACTAACAGTTCTGCGTCGGGTTCGAAAATCTAGACTCACAGGAGAACGATCATAAGGTGCCCGAGGCAGCAATAGACCCTTGGAGACAAGTCGGCTGAAGGACGATGTTTTGGATCTCAACGCAATTTGAGTGTTCCATCGTCATTAGGTGGCCCTGAACGTTACAATTAACAATCAGTTTTGCGTCGGATTCGAAAATCTAGACTTACTGGAGACGGACCATAAGGAGCCAGAGGCAGCAACATCCCCTTGGAGACCAGTCCAGTGGAGGACGATGTATTGAAACGCGACGCAATTTGAGTGCTCCATCGTCATTAGGAGGCCCTGAACGTTACAATTAACAATCAGTTTTGCGTCGGATTAGAAAATCTAGACTCACAGGAGAACGATCGTAAGGTGCCCGAGGCTGCAATAGACCCTTGGAGACAAGTCGGCTGAAGGACGATGAATTGGATCTCGTCACAATTTGAGTGTTCATCGTCATTAGGAGGCCCTGAACGTTACAATTAACTATCAGTTTTGCGTGCGATTCGAAAATCTACTCACAAGAGAAGGATCATTTGATGCCCGAGACTGCAATATCCCCTTGGATACAAGTCGGCTGGAGGACGATATATTGAATCTCGACGCAATTTGAGTGTTCCATCGTCATTAGGAGGCCCTGAACGTTACAATTAACAATCAGTTTTGCTTCGGATTAGAAAATCTAGACTCACAGGAGAACGATCATAAGGTGCCCGAGGCTGCAATAGACCCTTGGAGAAAAGTCGGCTGGAGAACGATGTTATGAATCTCGACGCAATTTGAGTGTTCCATCGTCATTAGGAGGCCCTGAAGGCTAAAATTAAGTATCAGTTCTGCGTCGGATTCGAAAATCTAGACTCACAGGAGCCCGACGATAAGGAGCCCGAGGCAGCAATAGACCCTTGGAGACAAGTCGGCTGAAGGACGATGTATTGAATCTCGACGCAATTAGAGTGTTCCATCGTCATTTGGAGGCCTTGAACGTTACAAATAACTATCAGTTTTGCGTGGGATTCGAAAAATCTACTCACAGGAGAAGGATCATATGATGCCCGAGACAGCAATATCCCCTTGGATACAAGTCGGCTGGAGGACGATATATTGAATCTCCACGCAATTTGAGTGTTCCATCGTCATTTGTAGGCCCTGAACGTTACAATTAACAATCAGTTTTGCGTCGGATTAGAAAATCTTGACTCACAGGAGAACGATCATAAGGTGCCCGAGGCTGCAATAGACCCTTGGAGACAAGTCGGCTGGAGATCGATGTATTGAATCTCGACGCAATTTGAGTGTTCCATCGTCATTAGGAGGCCCTGGAGGCTGCAATTAACTATCAGTTCTGCGTCGGTTTCGAAATTCTTGACTCACAGGAGACCGACGATAAGGAGCCCGAGGCAGCAATAGACCCTTGGAGACAAGTCGGCTGAAGGACGATGTATTGGATCGCGACGCAATTTGAGTGTTCCATCGTCATTAGGAGGCCCTGAGCGATACAATTAACTATCAGTTTTGCGTCGGATTCGAAAATCAAGACTCACAGGAGAACGATCATAAGGTGCCCGAGGCAGCAATATACCTTTGGAGACCAGTCCGGTGGAGGACGATGTATTGCATCGCGACGCAATTTGAGTGCTCCATCGTCATTAGGAGGCCCTGAACGGTACAATTAACTATCAGTTCTGCGTCGGATTCGAAAATCTAGACTCACAGGAGAACGACCATATGTTGCCCGAGGCAGCAATAGACCCTTGGAGACTAGTCGGCTGCAGGCCGATGTATTGAATCTCGACGCAATTTGAATGGTCCATCGTCATTAGGTGGCCCTGAACGTTACAATGAACTATCAGTTTTGCGTGGGATTCGAAAATCTACTCACAGGAGAAGGATCATATGATCCCCGAGACAGCAATATCCCCTTGGATACAAGTCGACTGGAGGACGATAAATTGAATCTCGACGCAACTTGTGTGTTCCATCGTCATTAGGAGGCCCTGAAGGCTACAATTAACTAACAGTTCTGCGTCGGGTTCGAAAATCTAGACTCACAGGAGAACGATCATAAGGTGCCCGAGGCAGCAATAGACCCTTGGAGACAAGTCGGCTGAAGGACGATGTTTTGGATCTCAACGCAATTTGAGTGTTCCATCGTCATTAGGTGGCCCTGAACGTTACAATTAACAATCAGTTTTGCGTCGGATTCGAAAATCTAGACTTACTGGAGACGGACCATAAGGAGCCAGAGGCAGCAACATCCCCTTGGAGACCAGTCCAGTGGAGGACGATGTATTGAAACGCGACGCAATTTGAGTGCTCCATCGTCATTAGGAGGCCCTGAACGTTACAATTAACAATCAGTTTTGCGTCGGATTAGAAAATCTAGACTCACAGGAGAACGATCATAAGGTGCCCGAGGCTGCAATAGACCCTTGGAGACAAGTCGGCTGAAGGACGATGAATTGGATCTCGTCACAATTTGAGTGTTCATCGTCATTAGGAGGCCCTGAACGTTACAATTAACTATCAGTTTTGCGTGCGATTCGAAAATCTACTCACAAGAGAAGGATCATTTGATGCCCGAGACTGTAATATCCCCTTGGATACAAGTCGGCTGGAGGACGATATATTGAATCTCGACGCAATTTGAGTGTTCCATCGTCATTAGGAGGCCCTGAACGTTACAATTAACAATCAGTTTTGCTTCGGATTAGAAAATCTAGACTCACAGGAGAACGATCATAAGGTGCCCGAGGCTGCAATAGACCCTTGGAGAAAAGTCGGCTGGAGAACGATGTTATGAATCTCGACGCAATTTGAGTGTTCCATCGTCATTAGGAGGCCCTGAAGGCTACAATTAACTATCAGTTCTGCGTCGGATTCGAAAATCTAGACTCACAGGAGCCCGACGATAAGGAGCCCGAGGCAGCAATAGACCCTTGGAGACAAGTCGGCTGAAGGACGATGTATTGAATCTCGACGCAATTAGAGTCTTCCATCGTCATTTGGAGGCCTTGAACGTTACAATTAACTATCAGTTTTGCGTGGGATTCGAAAAATCTACTCACAGGACAAGGATCATATGATGCCCGAGACAGCAATATCCCCTTGGATACAAGTCGGCTGGAGGACGATATATTGAATCTCCACGCAATTTGAGTGTTCCATCGTCATTTGTAGGCCCTGAACGTTACAATTAACAATCAGTTTTGCGTCGGATTAGAAAATCTTGACTCACAGGAGAACGATCATAAGGTGCCCGAGGCTGCAATAGACCCTTGGAGACAAGTCGGCTGGACATCGATGTATTGAATCTCGACGCAATTTGAGTGTTCCATCGTCATTAGGAGGCCCTGAAGGCTGCAATTAACTATCAGTTCTGCGTCGGTTTCGAAATTCTTGACTCACAGGAGACCGACGATAAGGAGCCCGAGGCAGCAATAGACCCTTGGAGACAAGTCGGCTGAAGGACGATGTATTGGATCGCGACGCAATTTGAGTGTTCCATCGTCATTAGGAGGCCCTGAGCGATACAATTGACTATCAGTTTTGCGTCGGATTCGAAAATCAAGACTCACAGGAGAACGATCATAAGGTGCCCGAGGCAGCAATATACCTTTGGAGACAAGTCAGCTGAAGGACGATGTATTGAATCTCGACGCAATTTGAGTGTTCCATCGTCATTAGGTGGCCCTGAAGGCTACAATTAACTATCAGTTCTGGTTCGGATTCGAAAATCTAGAATCACAGGAGACCGACGATAAGGTGCTCGAGGCAGCAAAAGACCCTTGTAGTCAAGTCGGCAGAAGGACGATGTATTGGATCGCGACGCAATTTGAGTGTTCCATCGTCATTAGGAGGCCCTGAACGTTACAATTAACTATCAGTTTTGCGTCGGATTCGAAAATCTAGACTTACTGGAGACGGACCATAAGGTGCCTGAGGCAGCAACATTCCCTTGGAGACCAGTCCAGTGGAGGACGATGTATTGAATCGCGACGCAATTTGAGTGCTCCATCGTCATTAGGAGGCCCTGAACGTTACGATTAACAATCAGTTTTGCGTCGGATTAGAAAATCTAGACTCACAGGACAGCGACCATAAGGTGCCCGAGGATGCAATAGACCCGGCTGAAGGACGATGTATTGAATCTCGACGAAATTTGAGTGTTCCATCGTCATTAGGAGGCCCTGTACGTTACAATTAACTATCAGTTTTGCGTGGGATTCTAAAATCGACTCACAGGAGAAGGATCATATGATGCCCGAGACAGCAATATCTTCTTGGATACAAGTCGGCTGGAGGACGATGTATTGAATCTCGACGCAATTTGAGTGTTCCATCGTCATTAGGAGGCCCTGAACGTTACAATTAACTATCAGTTCTGGTTCGGATTCGAAAATCTAGACTCACAGGAGACCGACGATAAGGTGCCCGAGGCAGCAATAGACCCTTGGAGACAAGTCGGCTGAATAACGATATATTGAATCTCGACGCAATTTGAGTGTTCCATCGTCATTGGGAGGCCCTGACCGTTACAATTAACATTCAGTTTTGCCTCGGAATCGATGAACTAGACTCACAGAAGAACGACATAAAGGTGCCCGAGAAAGCAATAGACCCTTGGAGACAAGTCGGCTGAACGACGATATATTGGATCGCGACGCAATTTGAGTGTTCCATCGTCATTAGGAGGCCCTGAACGTTACAATTAATAATCAGTTTTGCGTCGGATTCGAAAATCTAGACTCACAGGAGAACGATCATAAGGTGCCCGAGGCTGCAATAGACCCTTGGAGACAAGTCGGCTGGGGAACGATGTATTGAATCTCGACGCAATTTGAGTGTTCCATCGTCATTAGGACGCCCTGAACGTTACAATTAACTATCAGTTCTGCGTCGGATTCGAAAATCTAGACTCACAGGAGACCGACGATAAGGTGCCCGAGGCAGCAATAGACCCTTGGAGACAAGTCGGCTGAAGAACGATACATTGAAACTCGACGCAATTTGAGTGTTCCATCGTCATTGGGAGGCCATGAACGTTACAATTAACTATCAGTTATTCGTGGGATTCGAAAATCTACTCACAGGAGAAGGATCATATGATGCCCGAGACAGCAATATCCCCTTGGATACAAGTCGGCTGGAGGACGATGTATTGAATATCGACGCAATTTGAGTGTTCCATCGTCATTAGGAGGCCCTGAACGTTACAATTAACTATCAGTTTGGCGTCGGGTTCGAAAATCTAGACTCTCACGAGAACGATCATAAGGCCGAGGCAGCAATATACCTTTGGTGACAAGTCAGCTGAAGGACGATGTATTGAATCTCGACGCAATTTGAGTGTGCCATCGTCATTAGGCGGACATGAACGTTACAATTAACTATCAGTTTTTCGTCGGATTCGAATATCTAGACTTACTGGAGGCGGACCATAAGGTGCCCGAGGCAACAATATCCCCTTGGAGTCCAGTGCGCTGGAGGACGATGTATTGAATCGCAACGCAATTTGTGTGTGCCATCGTCATTTGGCGGACCTGAACGTTACAATTAACTATCAGTTTTGCGTTGGGTTCGAAAATCTAGACTCACAGGAGAACGATCATAAGGTGCCCCAGGCAGCAATAGACCCTTGGAGAGAAGTCGGCTGGAGGACGATGTATTGGATCGCGACGCAATTTGAGTGTTCCATCGTAACTAGGAGGCGCTCAACGTTACAATAAACTATCAGTTATGCGTCGGATTCGAAAATCTAGAATCACAGGAGATGGACCATAAGGTGCCCGAGGCAGCAACATCCCCTTGGAGACCAGTCCGGTGGAGGACGATGTATTGAATCGCGACGCAATTTGAGTGCTCCATCGTCATTAGGAGGCCCTGAACGTTACAATTAACAATCAGTTTTGCGTCGGATTAGAAAATATAGACTCACAGGAGAACGATCATAAGGTGCCCGAGGCTGCAATAGACCCTTGGAGACAAGTCGGCTGGGAACGATGTATTGAATCTCGACGCAATTTGAGTGTTCCATCGTCATTATGAGGCCCTGAAGGCTACAATTAACTATCAGTTCTGCGTCGGATTCGAAAATCTAGACTCACAGGAGACCTACGATAAGGTGCCCGAGGCAGCAACAGACCCTTGGAGACAAGTCGGCTGGAGGCCGATGTATTGAAACTCGACGCAATTTGAATGTTCCATGGTCATTAGGTGGCCCTGAACGTTACAATTAACTATCAGTTTTCCGTCGGGTTCGAAAATCAAGACTCACTGGAGAACGATCATAAAGTGCCCGAGGCAGCAATAGACCCTTGGAGACAAGTCGGCTGGAGGACGATGTATTGGTTCGCGACGCAATTTGAGTGTTCCATCGTAACTAGGAGGCGCTCAACGTTACAATTAACTATCAGTTTTGCGTCGGATTCGAAAATCTAGACTTACTGGAGACGGACCATAAGGTGCCCAAGGCAGCTATATTCCCTTGGCGACCAGTCCGCTGGAGGACGATGTATTGAATCGCGACGCAATTTGAGTGCTCCATCGTCATTAGGAGGCCCTGAACGTTGCAATTAACTATCAGTTTTGCGTCGGATTCGAAAATCTAGACTCACAGGAGAACGACCATAAGGTGCCCGAGGCTGCAATAGACCCTTGTACACAAGTCGGCTGAAGGACGATCTATTGAATCTCGACGAAATTTGAGTTTTCCATCGTCATTAGGAGGCCCTGAACGTTACAATTAACTATCAGTTTTGCGTCGGATTAGAAAATCTAGACTCACAGGAGAACGACCACATGGTGCCCGAGGCAGCAATAGACCCTTGGAGACAAGTCGGCTGGAGGCCGATGTATTGAATATCGACGCAATTTGAATGTTTCATGGTCAATAGGTGGCCCTGAACGTTACTATTAACTATCAGTTTTGCGTCGGGTTCGAAAATCTAGACTCACAGGAGAAAGATCATAAGGTGCCCGAGGCAGCAATAGACCCTTGGAGACAAGTCGGCTGAAGGACGATGTATTGGATCTCGTCGCAATTTGAGTGTTCAACGTCAATAGGAGGCCCTGAACGTTACAATGAACTATCAGTTTTGCGTGGGATTCGAAAATCTACTCACAGGAGAAGGATCATATGATGCCCGAGACTGCAATATCCCCTTGGATACAAGTCGACTGGAGGACGATATATTGAATCTCGACGCAACTTGAGTGTTCCATCGTCATTAGGAGGCCCTGAAGGCCACAATTAACTATCAGTTCTTCGTCGGATTCGAATATCTAGACTCACAGGAGACCGACGATAAGGAGCCCGAGGCAGCAATAGACCCTTGGAGACATGTCGGCTGAAGGACGATGTATTAAATCTCGACGCAATTTGAGTGTTCCATCGTCATTAGGAGGCCCTGTACGTTACAATTAACTATCAGTTTTGCGTGGGATTCGAAAATCGACTCACAGGAGAAGGATCATATGATGCCCGAGACAGCAATATCTTCTTGGATACAAGTCGGCTGGAGGACGATGTATTGAATCTCGACGCAATTTGAGTGTTCCATCGTCATTAGGAGGCCCTGAACGTTACAATTAACTATCAGTTTTGCGTCGGATTCGAAAATCTAGACTCACAGGAGAACGATCATAAGGTGGCCCAGGCAGCAATTGACCCTTGGAGACAAGTTGGCTGGAGGACGAAGTATTGGATCGCGACGCAATTTGAGTGTTCCATCGTAACTAGGAGGCGCTAAACGTTACACTAAACTATCAGTTATGCGTCGGATTCGAAAATCTAGGCTCACAGGAGACGGACCATAAGGTGCCCGAGGCAGCAACATCCCCTTGGAGACCAGTCCGGTGGAGGACGATGTATTGCATCGCGACGCAATTTGAGTGTTCCATCGTCATTAGGAGGCCCTGAACGGTACAATTAACTATCAGTTCTGCGTCGGATTCGAAAATCTAGACTCACAGGAGAACGACCATATGTTGCCCGAGGCAGCAATAGACCCTTGGAGACTAGTCGGCTGCAGGCCGATGTATTGAATCTCGACGCAATTTGAATGGTCCATCGTCATTAGGTGGCCCTGAACGTTACAATGAACTATCAGTTTTGCGTGGGATTCGAAAATCTACTCACAGGAGAAGGATCATATGATCCCCGAGACAGCAATATCCCCTTGGATACAAGTCGACTGGAGGACGATATATTGAATCTCGACGCAACTTGTGTGTTCCATCGTCATTAGGAGGCCCTGAAGGCTACAATTAACTAACAGTTCTGCGTCGGGTTCGAAAATCTAGACTCACAGGAGAACGATCATAAGGTGCCCGAGGCAGCAATAGACCCTTGGAGACAAGTCGGCTGAAGGACGATGTTTTGGATCTCAACGCAATTTGAGTGTTCCATCGTCATTAGGTGGCCCTGAACGTTACAATTAACAATCAGTTTTGCGTCGGATTCGAAAATCTAGACTCACAGGAGAACGATCATAAGGTGCCCGAGGCAGCAATAGACCCTTGGAGACAAGTCGGCTGGAGGACGATGTATTGGATCGCGACGCAATTTGAGTGTTCCATCGTAACTAGGAGGCGCTCAACGTTACAATAAACTATCAGTTATGCGTCGGATTCGAAAATCTAGACTCACTGGAGAACGACCATAAGGTGCCCGAGGCAGCAACAGACCCTTGGAGACAAGTCGGCCGAAGGACGATGTATTTGATCTCGACGCAATTTGAATGTTCCATGGTCATTAGGTGGCCCTTAACGTTACTATTAACTATCAGTTTTGTGTGGGATTCGAAAATCTACTCACAGGAGAAGGATCATATGATGCCCGAGACAGCAATATCCCCTTGGATACAAGTCGACTGGAGGACGATATATTGAATCTCAACGCAATATGAGTGTTCCATCGTCATTAGGAGGTCCTGAACGTTACAATTAACAATCAGTTTTGCGTAGGATTAGAAAATCTAGACTCACAGGAGAACGACCATAAGGTGCCCGAGGCTGCAATAGACCCTTGGACACAAGTCGGCTGAAGGACGATGTATTGAATTTCGACGAAATTTGAGTGTTCCATCGTCATTAGGAGGCCCTGAACGTTACGATTAACAATCAGTTTTGCGTCGGATTAGAAAATCTTTTTATGAACGATGGAACACAGAAATTGCATCGAAATTAAATACAAAAGGCACAATGCCGACTTAAGTACAAGAAGACTGACTCTTCTTACTGTCTATGTTTTGAACCATTCCTGTGACGCTAGTTACAGGTTCCGATGCTTCACTTCAGGTTTACTGTATCCCTTGGACATTCTTATTGGCGATGAAACACAGAAATTGCGTCGCAATTAAATAGAAAAAGCACAATGCCGACATAAGTACAAGAAGACTGATTGTCCTTACTGACTATGTTATCAACCATTCCTGTGATTCTAGTTATAGATTCCGACGCTTCACGTCAGGTTTACTGTATCCCTCTCACCTTCTTACTGACGATGAAACACAGAAATTGCATCGGAATTAAAAAGAAAAGTCACAATGCCGACTTAAGTACAAGAAGACTGACTCATCTTACTGACTATGTTTGAACCATTCCTGTGTCACTAGTTATAGATTTCGATGCTTCATTTCAGGTTTACTGTATCCCTTTGGCTTTCTTATTGACGATGAAACACAGAAATAGCATCGGAATGAAATACAAAAGGCACAATACCGACTTAAGTACAAGAAGACTGACTCGTCTTACTGACTATGATTTGAACCATTCCTGTGACACCAGTTAGAGATTCCGATGCTTCACTTCAGGTTTACTGTATCCCTTGGACCTTCTTATTGACGATGAAATACAGAAATTGCATCGGAATTAAATACAAAAGGCACAATGCCGGCTTAAGTAGAATATGACCGACCCTTCTTACTGTCTATGTTCTGAACCATTCATGTGACAAAAGTTCTAGATTCCGACGCTTCACTTCAGGTTTACTGTATCCCTCTGACCGTCCTATTGACGATGAAACACAGAAATTGAATCGGAATTAAATACAAAAGGCACATTGCCGACTTAAGTACAAGAAGACTGACTCTTCTTATTGACTATGTTTTGAACCATATCTGTGACACTAGTTATAGATTCCGATGCTTCACTTCAGCTTTACTGTATTCCTTGGACCTTCTTATTGACGATGAAACACTGAAATAGCATCGGAATTAAATAGAAATGGCACAATGCCGAATCAAGTACATGAAGACTGACTCTTCTTACTGACTATGTGTTGAACCATTCCTGTGACACTATTTGGAGATTCCGATGCTTCCCTTCAGGTTTACTGTATCCCTCTGACCTTCTTATTGTCGATTAAACACAGTAATTGCATCGGAATTAAATTGAAAAGGGCACAATGCCAACTTAAGTACAAGAAGACTGATTCTTCTTACTGTCTATGTTTTGAACCATTCCGGTGACACTAGTTATAGATTCCGATGCTCCACTTCAGGTTTACTGTATCTCTTGGACCTTCTTTTTGACGATGAAACACAAATGCCCGGAATTAAATAGAAAAGGCACAATGCCAACTTAAGTACATGAAGACTGACTCTTCTTAATGACTATGTTTTTAACCACTCCTGTGACACTAGTTGAAGATTCGGATGCTTCACGTCAGGTTTACTGTATCCCTTGGACCTTCTTAGTGACGATGAAACACAGAAATTGCATCGGAATTATATACAAAAGGCACAATGCCGACTTAAGTGTAAGATGGCTGACTCTTCTTATTTGATTTGAACCATTCCTGTGACACTAGTCATAGATTCTGATGCTTCACTTCAGGTTTACTGAATCCCTTGGACCTTCTTATTGACGATGAAACACAAAAATTGCATCGGAATTAAATACAAAAGGCACAATGCCGACTTAAGTACAAGAAGACTGACTCTTCTTACTGTCTATGTTTCGAACCATTCCTGTGACGCTAGTTACAGGTTCCGATGCTTCACTTCAGGTTTACTGTATCCCTTGGACATTCTTATTGGCGATGAAACACAGAAATTGCATCGCAATTAAATAGAAAAAGCACAATGCCGACATAAGTACAAGAAGACTGATTGTCCTTACTGACTATGTTATCAACCATTCCTGTGATTCTAGTTATAGATTCCGACGCTTCACGTCAGGTTTACTGTATCCCTCTCACCTTCTTACTGACGATGAAACACAGAAATAGCATCGGAATGAAATACAAAAGGCACAATACCGACTTAAGTACAAGATGACTGACTCGTCTTACTGACTATGTATTGAACCATTCCTGTGACACCAGTTAGATATTCCGATGCTTCATTTCAGGTTTATTGCATCCCTCTGACCTTCGTATTGACGATGAAACACAGTAATTGCATCGGACTTAATTTGAAAAGGGCACAATGCCGACTTAAGTACAAGAAGACTGACTCTTCTTACTGTCTATGTTTTGAACCATTCCTGTGACACTAGTTATAGATTCCGATGCTTCACTTCAGGTTTACTGTATCCCTTGGAGCTTCTTATTGACGATGAAATACAGAAATTGCATCGGAATTAAATACAAAAGGCACAATGCCGACTTAAGTAGAAGATGACCGACCCTTCTTACTGTCTATGTTCTGAACCATTCATGTGACAAAAGTTCTAGATTCCGATGCTTCACTTCAGGTTTACTGTATCCCTCTGACCATCCTATTGACGATGAAACACAGAAATTGAATCGGAATTAAATACGAAAGGCACAATGCCGACTTAAGTACAAGAAGACTGACTCTTCTTACTGACTATGTTTTGAACCTTATCTGTGACACTAGTTATAGATTCCGATGCTTCACTTCAGCTTTACTGTATCCCTTGGACCTTCTTATTGACGATGAAACACTGAAATAGCATCGGAATTAAATAGAAAAGGCACAATGCCGAATCAAGTACAAGAAGACTGACTCTTCTAACTGACTACGATTGGAACCATACCTGTGACACTAGTTATAGATTCCGATGATTCACTTCAGGTCTACTGTGTCCATCTGACCTTCTTATTGACGATGAAACACAGAAATAGCATCGGAATTAAATACAAAAGGCACAATGCTGACTTAAATACAAGAAAACTGACTCTTCTTACTGACTATGTTTTGAACCATTCCTGTGACACTAGTTATAGATTCCGATGCTTCACTTCAGGTTTACTGTATCCCTTGGACCTTCTTATTGACGATGAAATACAGAAATTGCATCGGAATTAAATACAAAAGGCACAATGCCAGCTTAAGTAGAATATGACCGACCCTTCTTACTGTCTATGTTCTGAACCATTCATGTGACAAAAGTTCTAGATTCCGACGCTTCACTTCAGGTTTACTGTATCCCTCTGACCGTCCTATTGACGATGAAACACAGAAATTGCATCGGAATTATATACAAAAGGCACAATGCCGACCTAAGTGTAAGATGGCTGACTCTTCTTCTTTGATTTGAACCATTCCTGTGACACTAGTTATAGATTCCGATGCTTCACTCCAGGTTTACTCAATACCTTGGACCTTCTTATTAACGATGATACACTTAAATTGCATCGGAATTAAATACAAAAGGCACCATGCCGACTTAAGTACAAGAAGACTGACTCTTCCTACTGTCTATGTTTGGAACCATTCCTGTGACACTAGTTATAGATTCTGATGCTTCACTTCAGGTTTACTGAATCCCTTGGACCTTCTTATTGACAATGAAACACAAAAATTGCATCGGAATAAAATACAAAAGGCACAATGCCGACTTAAGTACAAGAAGACTGACTCTTCTTACTGTCTATGTTTCGAACCATTCCTGTGACGCTAGTTACAGGTTCCGATGCTTCACCTCAGGTTTACTGTATCCCTTGGACATTCTTATTGGCGATGAAACACAGAAATTGCATCGCAATTAAATAGAAAAAGCACAATGCCGACATAAGTACAAGAAGACTGATTGTCCTTACTGACTATGTTATCAACCATTCCTGTGATTCTAGTTATAGATTCCGACGCTTCACGTCAGGTTTACTGTATCCCTCTCACCTTCTTACTGACGATGAAACACAGAAATTGCATCGGAATTAAATAGAAAAGTCACAATGCCGACCTAAGTACAAGAAGACTGACTCATCTTACTGACTATGTTTGAACCATTCCTGTGACACTAGTTACAGATTCCGATGCTTCACTTCAGGTTTACTGTATCCCTTTGGCCTTCTTATTGACGATGAAACACAGAAATAGCATCGGAATGAAATACAAAAGGCACAATACCGACTTAAGTACAAGAAGACTGACTCGTCTTACTGACTATGATTTGAAACATTCCTGTGACACCAGTTAGATATTCCGATGCTTCGTTTCAGGTTTATTGCATCCCTCTGACCTTCGTATTGACGATGAAACACAGTAATTGCATCGGACTTAATTTGAAAAGGGCACAATGCCGACTTAAGTACAAGAAGACTGACTCTTCTTACTGTCTATGTTTTGAACCATTCCTGTGACACTAGTTATAGATTCCGATGCTTCACTTCAGGTTTACTGTATCCCTCTGACCATCCTATTGACGATGAAACACAGAAATTGAATCGGAATTAAATACGAAAGGCACAATGCCGACTTAAGTACAAGAAGACTGACTCTTCTTACTGACTATGTTTTGAACCTTATCTGTGACACTAGTTATAGATTCCGATGCTTCACTTCAGCTTTACTGTATCCCTTGGACCTTCTTATTGACGATGAAACACTGAAATAGCATCGGAATTAAATAGAAAAGGCACAATGCCGAATCAAGTACAAGAAGACTGACACTTCTAACTGACTACGATTGGAACCATACCTGTGACACTAGTTATGGATTCCGATGATTCACTTCAGATCTACTGTGTCCCTCTGACCTTCTTATTGACGATGAAACACAGATATAGCATCGGAATTAAATACAAAAGGCACAATGCTGACTTAAATACAAGAAAACTGACTCTTCTTACTGAGTATGTTTTGAACCATTCCTGTGACACTAGTTATAGATTCCGATGCTTCACTTCAGGTTTACTGTATCCCTTGGACGTTCTTATTGACAATGAAACATAGAAATTGCATCGGAATTAAATACAAAAGGCAAAATGCCTACTTAAGTACAAGAAGACTGACTCTTCTTACTGTCTATGTTTTGAACCATTCCTGTGACGCTAGTTATAGATTCCGATGCTTCACTTCAGGTTTACAGTATCCCTTGGACCTTCTTATTGATGACGAAACACAGAAATTGCATCGGAATTAAATAGAAATGGCACAATGCCGACTTTTGTACAAGAAGACTGCCTCTTCCTACTGTCTATGTTTTGAACCATTCCTGTGACACTAGTTATGGATTCCGATGCTTCTCTTTAGGTTTACTGTATCCCTTGGACCTTCTTATTGACAATGAAACACAGAAATTGCATCGGAATTGAATACAAAAGGCACAATGCCGACTTATGTACAAGAAGACTGACTCTTCATACTGACTTAGTTATAGTTTCCGATGCTTCACTTCAGGTTTACTGTATCCCTCTGACCTTCTTATTGACAATGAAACACAGAAATTGCATCGGAATTAAATACAAAAGGCGCAATGACGACTTAAGAACAAGAAGACTGACTCTTCTAACTGACAATGATTTGAACCATTCCAGTGATACTAGTTGTAGATTCAGATGCTTCACTTCATGTTTACTGTATGCCTCTGACCTTCTTATTAACGATGAAACACCGATATTGCATCGGAATTAAATAGAAAAGGCACAATGCCGACTTAAGTACAAGAAGACCGATTCTTCCAACTGTCTATGTTTTGAACCATTCCTGTGACACTAGTTATAGGTTCCGATGCTTCACCTCAGGTTCACTGTATCCCTCTGACCTTCTTATTGACGATGAAACACAGAAATTGCATCGGAATTAAATAGAAAAGGCACAATGCCGTCTTAAGTACAAGCAGACTGACTCTTCTTAGTGTCTATGTTTTGAACCATTCCTGTGACGTTAGTTACAGATTCCGATGCTTCACTTCAGGTTTACTGTATCCCTTGGACCTTCTTATTGACGATGAAACACAGAAATTGCATCGGAATTAAATACAAAAGGCACAATGCCGACTTAAGTACAAGAAGACTGACTCTTCTTACTGACTATGTGTTGAACCATTCCTGTGACACTATTTGGAGATTCCGATGCTTCTCTCCAGGGTTACTGTATCCCTCTGACCTTCTTATTGTCGATTAAACACAGTAATTGCATCGGAATTAAATTGAAAAGGGCACAATGCCGACTTAAGTACAAGAAGACTGACTCTTCTTACTGTCTATGTTTTGAACCATTCCGGTGACACTAGTTATAGATTCCGATGCTTCACTTCAGGTTTACTGTATCCCTTGGACCTTCTTATTGACGATGAAACACAGAAATTGGATCGAAAATAAATACAAAAGGCACAATGCCGACTTAAGTACAACAAGACTGACTCTTCTCACTGGATATGTTTTGAACCATTCCTGTGGCACTAGTTATAGATTGCGATGCTTCACTTCAGGCTTACTGTATCCCTCTGACCTTCTTATTGACGATGAAACACAGAAATTGCATCGGAATTAAATACAAAAGGCACAATGCCGACTTAAGTACAAGAAGACTGACTCATCTTACTGACTGCTTTGAACCTTTCCTGTGACACTAGTTATAGATTCCGATGCTTCACTTCAGGTTTACTGTATCCCTTGGACCTTCTGATTGACGATGTAACACAGAAATTGCATCCGAATTAAATACAAAAGGCACAATGCCGACTTAAGGACAAGTAGACTGATTCTTCTTACTGACTATGTTTTGAACCATTCCGGTGACACTAGTTATACATTCCGTTGCATCACTTCATTTTCACTGTATCCCTCTGTCCCTCTTATTGACGGTGAAGCACAGAAATTGCATCGGAATTAAATAGAAAAGGCACAATGCCGACTGAAGTACAAGAAGACTTACTCTTCTTACTGTCTATGTTTTGGACCATTCCTGTGACACTAGTTATGGATTCCGATGCTTCACGTCAGGTTTACTGAATCACTCTGACCTTCTTTTTGACGATGAAACACAGAAATTGCATCGGAATTAAATAGAAAAGGCCCAATGCCAACTAAAGTACTAGACGACTGATTCTTCTTACTGACTATGTTTTGAACCATTCCAGTGACACTAGTTATAGATTCCGATTCTTCGCTTCAGGTTTACTGTATCCCTTGGACCTTCTTATTGACGATGAAACACAGAAATTGCATCGGAACTAAATACAAAAGGCACAATGCCGACTTAAGTATAAGAAGACTGAATCTTCCTACTGTCTATGTTTTGACCCATTCCTGTGACATTAGTTATGGATTCCGATGCTTCACTTCAGGGTTACTGTATCCTTTGGACCTTCATATTGGCGACGAAACACAGAAATTGCATCGGAATTAAATACAAAAGGCACAATGCCGACTTAAAGACAAGTAGACTGACTCTTGTTACTGACTATGTTCTGAACCATTCCGGTGACACTAGTTATAGATTCCGTTGCGTCACTTCATGTTCACTGTATCCCTCTGACCCTCTTATTGACGGTGAAACACAGAAATTGCATCGGAATTAAATAGAAAAGGCCCAATGCCGACTTATGTACAAGAAGACTGACTCTTCTTACTGTCTATGTTTGAACCATTCCAGTGACACTAGTTATAGTTTCCGATGCTCCACTTCAGGTTTACTGTATCTCTTGGACCTTCTTATTGACGATGAAACACATAAATTTCACCGAAATTAAATACAAAAGGCACAATGCCGACTTAAGTACAAGAAGACTGACTCTTCTTACTGACTATGTTTTGAACCATTCGTGTGACACTAGTTATAGATTCCGATGCTTCACTTCAAGTTAACTGTATCCCTCTGACCTTCTTATTGACGATGAAACACAGAAATTGCATCGGAAATAAATACAACAGGCACAATAACGACTTAAGTACATGTAGACTGAATCTTCCTACTGTCTACGTTTTGAACCATTCCTGTGACACTAGTTATAGATTCCGATGCTTCATTTCAGGTTTACTGTATCCCTTGGACCTTCTTAATGACGATGAAACACAGATAGTGCATCGGATTTAAATACAAAAGGCACAATGCCAACTTAAGTACAAGAAGAATGACTCTTCTTACTGACTATGTTTTGAATCATTCCTGTGACACTAGTTATAGATTGCGCTGCTTCACTTCTGGTTTAATGTATCCATTGGACCGTCGTATTGATGATGAAACACAGAAATTTCATCGGAATAAAATACAAAAGGCACAATGCCGACTTACGTACAAGAAGACTGACTCTTCTTAATGTCTATGTTTTGAACCATTCCTGTGACACTAGTTAAAGATTCCGATGCTTCACTTCAGGTTTACTGTATCCCTTGGACCTTCTTATTGACGATGAAACACAGAAATTGGATCGAAAATAAATACAAAAGGCACAATGCCGACTTAAGTACAACAAGACTGACTCTTCTCACTGGATATGTTTTGAACCATTCCTGTGGCACTAGTTATAGATTGCGATGCTTCACTTCAGGCTTACTGTATCCCTCTGACCTTCTTATTGACGATGAAACACAGAAATTGCATCGGAATTAAATACAAAAGGCACAATGTCGACTTAAGTACAAGAAGACTGACTCTTCTTACTGACTATGATTTGAACCATTCCTGTGACACTAGTTGTAGATTCCGATGCTTCACTTCAGGTTTATTGTATCCCTCTGACCTTCTTATTAACGATGAAACTCAGATATTGCATCGGAATTAAATACAAAAGGCACAATGCCAACTTAAGTACAAGGAGACTGACTCTTCTTACTGACTATGTTTTGATCCATTCCTGTGACACTAGTTATAGATTCCGATGCTTCGCCTCAGGTTCACTGTATCCCTCTGACCTTCTTGTTGACGATGAAACACAGAAAATGCATCGGAATTGAATAGAAAAGGCACAATGCCGTCTTAAGTACAAGCAGACTGACTCTTCTTAGTGTATATGTTTTGAACCATTCCTGTGACACTAGTTAAAGATTCCGATGCTTCACTTCAGGCTTACTGTATCCCTCTGACCTTCTTATTGACGAAGAAACACAGAAATTGCATCGGAATTAAATACAAAAGGCACAATGCCGACTTAAGAAGACTTACCCTTCTTACTGACTATGATTTGAACCATTCCTGTGACACTAGTTTTGGATTCCGATGCTTCACTTCAGGTTTACTGTATCCCTTGGACCTTCTTATTGACGATGAAACACAGAAATTGCATCGGAATTAAATACAAAAGGCACAATGTCGACTTAAGTACAAGAAGACTGACTCTTCTTACTGACTATATCTTGATCCATTCCTGTGACACTAGTCATAGATTCCGATGCTTCACTTCTGGTTTACTGTATCCCTTGGACCTTCGTATTGACGATGAAACACAGAAATTGGATGGGAATTAAATACAAAAGGCACAATGCCCAATGAAGTACTAGAAGACTGACTCTTCTTACTGACTATGTTTTGAACCATTCCTGTGACACTAGTTATGGATTCCGATGCTTCACTTCAGGTTTACTGTATCCCTTGGACCTTCGTATTGACGATGAAACACTGAAATTGCATCGGTATTAAATACAAAAGGCACAGTGCCGACCTAAGTACGAGAAGACTGACTCCTCTTACTGACTATACCTTGATTCATTCCTGTGACACTAGTTATAGATTCCGATGCTTCACTTCAGGTTTACTGTATCACTTGGACATTCTTATTGAGGATGAAACACAGAAATTGCATCGAAATTAAATACAAAAGGCACAATGCCGACTTAAGTGCAAGAAGACTGACTCTTCTTACTGACTATGATTTGAACCATCGCTGTGACACTAGTTATAATTTCCGATGCTTCATTTCAGGTTTACTGTATCCCTTCGACCTTCTTAATGACGATGAAACACAGATAGTGCATCGGAATTAAATACAAAAGGCACAATGCCAACTTAAGCACAAGAAGAGTGACACTTCCTACTGTCTATGTTTTGAACCATTCCTGTGACACTAGTTATAGATTCCGGTGCTTCACTTCAGGCTTACTGTATATCGCTGACCTTCTTTTTGGCGATGAAACACAGAAATTGCATCGGAATTGAATAGAAAAGGCACAATGCCGACTTAAGTGCAAGAAGACTGACTCTTCTTACTGACTATATCTTGATCCATTCCTGTGACAGTAGTTATTAATTCCTATGCTTCACTTCAGGTTTACTTTACACCTTGGACCTTCTGATTGACGATGAAACACAGAAATTGCATCGGAATTAAATACAAAAGGTACAATGCATACGTAAGTACAAGAAGACTGAGTCTTCTTACTGACTATGCTTTGAACCAATCCTGTGACACTAGTTCAGAATCCGATGCTTCACTTCAGGTTTACTGTATCCTTAGGACCGTCTTATTGGCGACGAAACACAGAAATTGCATCGGAATTAAATAGAAAAGTCACAATGCCTACTTAAGTACAAGAAGACAGACTCTTCTTACTGTCTATGTTTTGAAACATTCCTATGACACTAGTTATAGATTCCGATGCTTCACCTTAGGTTCACTGTATCCCTCTAACCTTCTTATTGACGATGAAGCACAGAGATTGCATTGGAAATAAATAGAAAAGGCACAATGCCGATTTCAGTACAAGCAGACTGACTCTTCTTAGTGTCTATGTTTTGAACCATTCCTGTGACGCTAGTTACAGATTCCGATGCTTCACTTCAGGTTTACTGTATCCCTTGGACCTTCTTATTGACGATGAAACACAGAAATTGCATCGGAATTAAATACAAAAGGCACAATGCCGACTTAAGTACAAGAAGACTGACTCATCTTACTGACTGCTTTGAACCTTTCCTGTGACACTAGTTATAGATTCCGATGCTTCACTTCAGGTTTACTGTATCCCTTGGACCTTCTGATTGACGATGTAACACAGAAATTGCATCCGAATTAAATACAAAAGGCACAATGCCGACTTAAGGACAAGTAGACTGATTCTTCTTACTGAATATGTTTTGAACCATTCCGGTGACACTAGTTATACATTCCGTTGCATCACTTCATTTTCACTGTATCCCTCTGTCCCTCTTATTGACGGTGAAGCACAGAAATTGCATCGGAATTAAATAGAAAAGGCACAATGCCGACTGAAGTACAAGAAGACTGACTCTTCTTACTGTCTATGTTTTGGACCATTCCTGTGACACTAGTTATGGATTCCGATGCTTCACGTCAGGTTTACTGAATCACTCTGACCTTCTTTTTGACGATGAAACACAGAAATTGCATCGGAATTAAATAGAAAAGGCCCAATGCCAACTAAAGTACTAGACGACTGATTCTTCTTACTGACTATGTTTTGAACCATTCCAGTGACACTAGTTATAGATTCCGATTCTTCGCTTCAGGTTTACTGTATCCCTTGGACCTTCTTATTGACGATGACACACAGAAATTGCATCGGAACTAAATACAAAAGGCACAATGCCGACTTAAGTATAAGAAGACTGAATCTTCCTACTGTCTATGTTTTGACCCATTCCTGTGACATTAGTTATGGATTCCGATGCTTCACTTCAGGGTTACTGTATCCTTTGGACCTTCATATTGGCGACGAAACACAGAAATTGCATCGGAATTAAATACAAAAGGCACAATGCCGACTTAAAGACAAGTAGACTGACTCTTCTTACTGACTATGTTCTGAACCATTCCGGTGACACTAGTTATAGATTCCGTTGCGTCACTTCATGATCACTGTATCCCTCTGACCCTCTTATTGACGGTGAAACACAGAAATTGCATCGGAATTAAATAGAAAAGGCACAATGCCGACTTATGTACAAGAAGACTGACTCTTCTTACTGTCTATGTTTGAACCATTCCAGTGACACTAGTTATAGTTTCCGATGCTCCACTTCAGGTTTACTGTATCTCTTGGACCTTCTTATTGACGATGAAACACATAAATTTCACCGAAATTAAATACAAAAGGCACAATGCCGACTTAAGTACAAGAAGACTGACTCTTCTTACTGACTATGTTTTGAACCATTCGTGTGACACTAGTTATAGATTCCGATGCTTCACTTCAAGTTAACTGTATCCCTCTGACCTTCTTATTGACGATGAAACACAGAAATTGCATCGGAAATAAATACAACAGGCACAATACCGACTTAAGTACATGTAGACTGAATCTTCCTACTGTCTACGTTTTGAACCATTCCTGTGACACTCGTTATAGATTCCGATGCTTCATTTCAGGTTTACTGTATCCCTTGGACCTTCTTAATGACGATGAAACACAGATAGTGCATCGGATTTAAATACAAAAGGCACAATGCCAACTTAAGTACAAGAAGAATGACTCTTCTTACTGACTATGTTTTGAATCATTCCTGTGACACTAGTTATAGATTGCGCTGCTTCACTTCTGGTTTAATGTATCCCTTGGACCGTCGTATTGATGATGAAACACAGAAATTTCATCGGAATAAAATACAAAAGGCACAATGCCGACTTACGTACAAGAAGACTGACTCTTCTTACTGACTATGTTTGGAACCATTCCTGTGACACTAGTTATGGATTCCGATGCTTCACTTCAGGTTTACTGTATCCCATGGACCTTCTCATTGACGATGAAACACAGAAATTGCATCGGAATTAGATACAAAATGCACAATGCCGACTTAAGTACAACAAGACTGACTCTTCTTACTGACTACATCTTGATCCATACCTGTGACACTAATTACAGATTCCGATGCTCCACTTCAGGTTTACTGTATCCCTTGGACCTTCTTATTGACGATGAAACACGGATATTGCATCGGAATTAAATACAAAAGAAACAATGCCGACATAAGTACAAGAAGGCTGACTCTTCCTACTGTCTATGTTTTGAACCGTTCCTGTGACACTAGTTATAGTGTCCGATGCTTCACTCCAGGTTTACTGTATCCCTTGGACCTTCTTATTGACGATGAAACACAGAAATTGCATCGGAATTAAATACAAAAGGCACAATGCAGTCTTAAGTACAAGCAGACTGACTCTTCTTAATGTCTATGTTTTGAACCATTCCTGTGACACTAGTTAAAGATTCCGATGCTTCACTTCAGGTTTACTGTATCCCTTGGACCCTCTTATTGACGATGAAACACAGAAATTGGATCGAAAATAAATACAAAAGGCACAATGCCGACTTAAGTACATCAAGACTGACTCTTCTCACTGGATATGTTTTGAACCATTCCTGTGGCACTAGTTATAGATTGCGATGCTTCACTTCAGGTTTACTGTATCCCTCTGACCTTCTTATTGACGATGAAACACTGAAATTGCATCGGAATTAAATACAAAAGGCACAATGCCGACTCAAGAAGACTTACCCTTCTTACTGACTATGATTTGAACCATTCCTGTGACACTAGTTTAGGATTCCGATGCTTCACTTCAGATTTACTGTATCCCTTGGACCTTCTTATTGACGATGAAACACAGAAATTGCATCGGAATTAAATACAAAAGGCACAATGTCGACTTAAGTACAAGAAGACTGACTCTTCTTACTGACTATGATTTGAACCATTCCTGTGACACTAGTTGTAGATTCCGATGCTTCACTTCAGGTTTATTGTATCCCTCTGACCTTCTTATTAACGATGAAACTCAGATATTGCATCGGAATTAAATACAAAAGGCACAATGCCAACTTAAGTACAAGGAGACTGACTCTTCTTACTGACTATGTTTTGATCCATTCCTGTGACACTAGTTATAGATTCCGATGCTTCGCCTCAGGTTCACTGTATCCCTCTGACCTTCTTGTTGACGATGAAACACAGAAAATGCATCGGAATTGAATAGAAAAGGCACAATGCCGTCTTAAGTACAAGCAGACTGACTCTTCTTGGTGTATATGTTTTGAACCATTCCTGTGACACTAGTTAAAGATTCCGATGCTTCACTTCAGGCTTACTGTATCCCTCTGACCTTCTTATTGACGAAGAAACACAGAAATTGCATCGGAATTAAATACAAAAGGCACAATGCCGACTTAAGAAGACTTACCCTTCTTACTGACTATGATTTGAACCATTCCTGTGACACTAGTTTTGGATTCCGATGCTTCACTTCAGGTTTACTGTATCCCTTGGACCTTCTTATTGACGATGAAACACAGAAATTGGATCGGAATTAAATACAAAAGGCACAATGTCGACTTAAGTACAAGAAGACTGACTCTTCTTACTGACTATATCTTGATCCATTCCTGTGACACTAGTCATAGATTCCGATGCTTCACTTCGGGATTACTGTATCCCTTGGACCTTCTTATTGACGATGAAACACAGAAATTGCATCGGAATTGAATAGAAAAGGCACAATGCCGTCTTAAGTACAAGCAGACTGACTCTTCTTAGTGTATATGTTTTGAACCATTCCTGTGACACTAGTTACAGATTCCGATGCTTCACTTCAGGTTTGCTGTATCCCTCTGACCTTCTTATTAACGATGAAACACAGATATTGCATCGGAATTAAATACAAAAGGCACAATGCCGACTTAAGTACAAGAAGACTGACTCTTCTAACTGACTATGTTTTGAACCATTCCTGTGTCACTAGTTATAGATTCCGATGCTTCACTTCTGGTTTACTGTATCCCTTGGACCTTCGTATTGACGATGAAACACAGAAATTGGATGGGAATTAAATACAAAAGGCACAATGCCCAATGAAGTACTAGAAGACTGACTCTTCTTACTGACTATGTTTTGAACCATTCCTGTGACACTAGTTATGGATTCCGATGCTTCACTTCAGGTTTACTGTATCCCTTGGACCTTCGTATTGACGATGAAACACTGAAATTGCATCGGTATTAAATACAAAAGGCACAGTGCCGACCTAAGTACGACAAGACTGACTCCTCTTACTGACTATAACTTGATTCATTCCTGTGACACTAGTTATAGATTCCGATGCTTCACTTCAGATTTACTGTATCCCTTGGACCTTATTATTGACGATGAGACGCAGAAATTGCATCGGACTTAAATACAAAAGGCACAATGCCGACTAAAGGACAAGAAGACTGGATCTTCTTACTGCCTATGTTTTGAACCATTCCTGCGACACTAGTTATAGATTCCGATGCTTCACTTCAGGTTTACTGTATCCCTCTGACCTTCTCATTGACGATGAAACACAGAAATTGCATCTGAATTAAATGCAAAAGGCACAATGCCGACTTAAGTGCAAGAAGACTGACTCTTCTTACTGTATGTGTTTTGAACCATTCCTGTGACACTAGT
Source organism: Schistocerca serialis cubense (assembly GCF_023864345.2). NCBI lineage: Eukaryota > Metazoa > Arthropoda > Insecta > Orthoptera > Acrididae > Schistocerca > Schistocerca serialis. The sequence continues at coordinate 4,836,021 of NC_064645.1, forward strand.
TATAGATTCCGATGCTTCACACAAGGTTTACCGTATCCCTTGGACCTTCTTATTGACGATGAAACACCAAAATTGCATCGGAATTAAATAGAAAAGGCACAATGCCGTCTTAGGTACAAGAACTGTCTCTTCTTACTGTCTATGTTTTGAACCATTCCTGTGACACTAGTTATGGATTCCGATGCTTCACTTCAGGTTTACTGTATCCCTTGGACATTCTTATTGACGATGAAACACTGAAATTGCATCGGAATTAAATACAAAAGGCACAATGCCGACTTAAGTACAAGAACACTGACTCTTCTTACTGACTATATATTGATCCATTCCTGTGATACTAGTTGTAGACTCGGATGCTTCACTTCAGGTTTACTGTATACCTTGGACCTTCTTATTGACGACGAAACACAGAAATTGCATCGGAATTGAATACAAAAGACACAATGCCTACTTAAGTACAAGATGACTGGCTCTTCTTACTGAGTGTGTTTTGAACCATTCCTGTGACACTAGTTGTAGATTCCGAGGCTTCACTTCAGGTTTACTGTATCCCTCTGACGTTCTTATTAACGATGAAACACAGAAATTGCATCGGAATTGAATAGAAAAGGCACAAAGCCGTCTTAAGCACAAGCAGACTGACTCTTCTTAGTGTTTTTGTTTTGAACCATTCCTGTGACACTAGTTAAAGATTCCGATGCTTCACTTCAGGTTTGCTGTATCCCTTGGACCTTCTTATCGATGATGAAACACAGAAATTGCATCGAAAATAAATACAAAAGGCACAATGCCGACCTAAGTACAACAAGACTGACTCTTCTTACTGGATATGTTTTGAACCATTCCTGTGACACTAGTTATAGATTCCGAGACTTCACTTCAGGTTTAGTGTGTCCCTCTGACCTTCTTATTGACGATGAAACACAGAAATTGCATCGGAAATAAATACAAAAGGCACAATACAGACTTAAGTACATGTAGACTGAATCTTCCTACTGTCTATGCTTTGAACCATTCCTGTGACACTAGTTATAGATTCCGATGCTTCATTTCTGGTTTACTTTATCCCTTGGACCTTCGTATTGACGATGAAACACAGAAATTGCATGGGAATTAAATACAAAAGGCACAATGCCCAATGAAGTACTAGAAGACTGACTCTTCTTACTGACTATGTTTTGAACCATTCCTGTGACACTAGTTATGGATTCCGATGCTTCACTTCAGGTTTACTGTATCCCTTGGACCTTCGTATTGACGATGAACCACTGAAATTGCATCGGTATTAAATACAAAAGGCACAGTGCCGACCTAAGTACGAGAAGACTGACTCCTCTTTCTGACTATACCTTGATTCATTCCTGTGACACTAGTTATAGATTCCGATGCTTCACTTCAGGTTTTCTGTATCCCTTGGACCTTCTTATTGACGATGAAACACAGAAATTGCATCGGAATTAAATACAAAAGGCACAATGCCGACTTAAGTACAAGAACACTGACTCTTCTTACTGACTATATATTGATCCATTCCTGTGACACTAGTTATAGATTCGGATGCTTCACTTCAGGTTTACTGTATACCTTGGACCTTCTTATTGACGACGAAACACAGAAATTGCATCGGAATTGAATACAAAAGGCACAATGCCTACTAAAGTACAAGATGACTGGCTCTTCTTACTGAGTATGTTTTGAACCATTCCTGTGACACTAGTTGTAGATTCCGAGGCTTCACTTCAGGATTACTGTATCCCTCTGACGTTCTTATTAACGATGAAACACAGATATTGCATCGGAATTAAATACAAAAGGCACAATGCTGACATAAGTACAAGCAGACTGACTCTTCTTAGTAACTATGTTTTGAACCATTCCTGTGACGCTAGTTAAAGATTCCGATGCTTCACTTCAGGTTTACTGTATCCGTTGGACCTTCTTATTGACGATGAAACACAGAAATTGCATCGGAATTGAATACAAAAGGCACAATGCCGACTTAGGTACAAGAAGACTGTCTCTTCTTACTGTCTATGTTTTGAACCATTCCTGTGACACTAGTTAAAGATTGCGATGCATCACTTCAGGCTTACTGTATCCCTCTGACCTTCTTATTGACGACGAAACACAGAAATTGCATCGGAATTAAATACAAAAGGCACAATGCCTACTTAAGAAGACTTACTCTTCTTACTGACTATGTTTTGAACCATTCCTGTGACACTAGTTTTGGATTCCGATGCTTCACTTCAGGTTTACTGTATCCCTTGGACCCTCTAATTGACGATGAAACACAGAAATTGCATCGGAATTAAATACAAAAGGCACAATGTCCACTTAAGTACAAGATGACTGACTCTTCTTACTGACTCTACCTTGATCCATTCCTGTGACACTAGTTATAGATTCCGATGCTTCACTTCGGGTTTACTGTATCCCTTGGACCTTCTTATTGACGATGAAACACAGAAATTGCATTGGAATTAAATACAAAAGGCACAAAGCCGACTTAAGTACAAGAAGACTGACTCTTCTTACTGACTATGATTTGAACCATTCCTGTGACACTAATTGTAGATTACGATGCTTCACTTCAGGTTTATTGTATCCCTCTGACCTTCTTGTTAACGATGAAACACAGATATTGCATCGGAATTAAATACAAAAGGCACAATGCCGACTTAAGTACAAGCAGACTGACTCTTCTTACTGACTATGTTTTGATCCATTCTTGTGACACTAGTTATAGATTCCGATGCTTCACTTCTGGTTTACTGTATCCCTTGGACCTTCGTATTGACGACGAAACACAAAAATTGCATCGGAATTAAATAGAAAAGGCACAATGCCGACTTAAGTACAAGCAGACTGAGTCTTCTCACTGGATATGTTTTGAACCATTCCTGTGACACTAGTTATAGATTCCGATGCTTCACTTTAGGTTCACTCTATCCCTTGGACCTTCTTATTGACGATGAAACACAGAAATTGCAACGGAGTTGAATACAAAAGGCACAATGCCGACTTAAGTACAAGAAGACTGACTCTTCTTACTGACTATGTTTCGAACCATTCCTGTGACGCTAGTTACAGGTTCCGATGCTTCACTCCAGGTTTACTGTATCCCTTGGACATTCTTATTGGCGAAGAAACACAGAAATTGCATCGCAATTAAATAGAAAAAGCACAATGCCGACATAAGTACAAGAAGACTGATTGTCCTTACTGACTATGTTATCAACCATTCCTGTGATTCTAGTTATAGATTCCGACGCTTCACGTCAGGTTTACTGTATCCCTCTCACCTTCTTATTGACGATGAAACACAGAAATTGCAACGGAGTTGAATACAAAATGCACAATACCGACTTAAGTACAAGAAGCCTGACTCTTCTTATTGATTATATCTTGATCCATTCCTGTGTCACTAGTTATATATTGCGATGCATCACTTCAGGTTTACTGTATCCCTTGGACCTTGTTATTGACGATGAAACACAGAAATTGCATCGGAATTAAAGGCAAAATGCCCAATGCCTACTTAAGAACAAGAAGACTGACTCTTCCTACTGTCTATGATTTGAACCATTCCTGTGACACTAGTTATCGATTCCGATGCTTCACTTCAGGTTTACTGTATCCCTCTGACCCTCTTATGGACGATGAAACACAGTAATTGCATCGGAATTAAATAGAAAAGGCACAATGCCGACTTAAGTACAAGAAGACTGACTCTTCTTAATGTCTATGTTTTGAACCATTCCTGTGACACTAGTTATAGATTCCGATGCTCCACTTCAGGTTTACTGTATCACTTGGACATTCGTATTGAGGATGAAACACAGAAATTGCATCGAAATTAAATACAAAAGGCACAATGCCGACTTTAGTACAAGAAGACTGACTCTTCTTACTGACTATGATTTGAACCATCGCTGTGCCACTAGTTAGAATTTCCGATGCTTCATTTCAGGTTTACTGTATCCCTTCGACCTTCTTAATGACGATGAAACACAGATAGTGCATCGGAATTAAATACAAAAGGCACAATGCCAACTTAAGTACAAGATGACTGACACTTCCTACTGTCTATGTTTTGAACCATTCCTGTGACACTAGTTATAGATTCCGGTGCTTCACTTCAGGTTTACTGTATATCGCTGACCTTCTTTTTGGCGATGAAACACAGAAATTGCCTCGGAATTGAATAGAAAAGGCACAATGCCGACTTAAGTGCAAGAAGACTGACTCTTCTTACTGACTATATCTTGATCCATTCCTGTGACAGTAGTTATTGATTCCTATGCTTCACTTCAGGTTTACTTTACACCTTGGACCTTCTGATTGACGATGAAACACAGAAATTGCATCGGAATTAAATACAAAAGGTACAATGCCTACGTAAGTACAAGAAGACTGAGTCTTCTTACTGACTATGCTTTGAACCAATCTTGTGACACTAGTTCAGATTCCGATGCTTCACTTCAGGTTTACTGTATCCTTAGGACCTTCTTATTGGCGACGAAACACAGAAATTGCATCGGAATTAAATAGAAAAGTCACAATGCCTACTTAAGTACAAGAAGACAGACTCTTCTTACTGTCTATGTTTTGAACCATTCCTATGACACTAGTTATAGATTCCGATGCTTCACCTTAGGTTCACTGTATCCCTCTAACCTTCTTATTGACGATGTAGCACAGAAATTGCATCGGAAATAAATAGAAAAGGCACAATGCCGATTTCAGTACAAGCAGACTGACTCTTCTTAGTGTCTATGTTTTGAACCATTCCTGTGACGCTAGTTACAGATTCCGATGCTTCACTTCAGGTTTACTGTATCCCTTGGACCTTCTTATTCACGATGAAACACAGAAATTGCATCGGAATTAAATACAAAAGGCACAATGCCGACTTAAGTACAAGAAGACTGACTCATCTTACTGACTGCTTTGAACCTTTCCTGTGACACTAGTTATAGATTCCGATGCTTCACTTCAGGTTTACTGTATCCCTTGCACCTTCTGATTGACGATGTAACACAGAAATTGCATCCGAATTAAATACAAAAGGCACAATGCCGACTTAAGGACAAGTAGACTGATTCTTCTTACTGACTATGTTTTGAACCATTCCGGTGACACTAGTTATACATTCCGTTGCATCACTTCATTTTCACTGTATCCCTCTGTCCCTCTTATTGACGGTGAAGCACAGAAATTGCATCGGAATTAAATAGAAAAGGCACAATGCCGACTGAAGTACAAGAAGACTGACTCTTCTTACTGTCTATGTTTTGGACCATTCCTGTGACACTAGTTATGGATTCCGATGCTTCACGTCAGGTTTACTGAATCACTCTGACCTTCTTTTTGACGATGAAACACAGAAATTGCATCGGAATTAAATACAAAAGGCCCAATGCCAACTAAAGTACTAGAAGACTGATTCTTCTTACTGACTATGTTTTGAACCATTCCAGTGACACTAGTTATAGATTCCGATTCTTCGCTTCAGGTTTACTGTATCCCTTGGACCTTCTTATTGACGATGAAACACAGAAATAGCATCGGAACTAAATACAAAAGGAACAATGCCGACTTAAGTATAAGAAGACTGAATCTTCCTACTGTCTATGTTTTGACCCATTCCTGTGACATTAGTTATGGATTCCGATGCTTCACTTCAGGGTTACTGTATCCTTTGGACCTTCTTATTGGCGACGAAACACAGAAATTGCATCGGAATTAAATACAAAAGGCACAATGCCGACTTAAAGACAAGTAGACTGACTCTTCTTACTGACTATGTTCTGAACCATTCCGGTGACACTAGTTATAGATTCCGTTGCGTCACTTCATGTTCACTGTATCCCTCTGACCCTCTTATTGACGGTGAAACACAGAAATTGCATCGGAATTAAATAGAAAAGGCACAATGCCGACTTATGTACAAGAAGACTGACTCTTCTTACTGTCTATGTTTGAACCATTCCAGTGACACTAGTTATAGTTTCCGATGCTCCACTTCAGGTTTACTGTATCTCTTGGACCTTCTTATTGACGATGAAACACAGAAATTTCACCGAAATTAAATACAAAAGGCACAATGCCGACTTAAGTACAAGAAGACTGACTCTTCTTACTGACTATGTTTTGAACCATTCGTGTGACACTAGTTATAGTTTCCGATGCTTCACTTCAAGTTAACTGTATCCCTCTGACCTTCTTATTGACGATGAAACACAGAAATTGCATCGGAAATAAATACAACAGGCACAATACCGACTTAAGTACATGTAGACTGAATCTTCCTACTGTCTACGTTTTGAACCATTCCTGTGACACTAGTTATAGATTCCGATGCTTCATTTCAGGTTTACTGTATCCCTTGGACCTTCTTAATGACGATGAAACACAGATAGTGCATCGGATTTAAATTCAAAAGGCTCAATGCCAACTTAAGTACAAGAAGAATGACTCTTCTTACTGACTATGTTTTGAATCATTCCTGTGACACTAGTTATAGATTGCGCTGCTTCACTTCTGGTTTAATGTATCCCTTGGACCGTCGTATTGATGATGAAACACAGAAATTTCATCGGAATTAAATACAAAAGGCACAATGCCGACTTACGTACAAGAAGACTGACTCTTCTTACTGACTATGCTTTGAACCATTCCTGTGACACTAGTTATGGATTCCGATGCTTCACTTCAGGTTTACTGTATCCCATGGACCTTCTCATTGACGATGAAACACAGAAATTGCATCGGAATTAAATACAAAATGCACAATGCCGACTTAAGTACAACAAGACTGACTCTTCTTACTGACTACATCTTGATCCATACCTGTGACACTAGTTACAGATTCCGATGCTCCACTTCAGGTTTACTGTATCCCTTGGACCTTCTTATTGACGATGAAACACGGATATTGCATCGGAATTAAATACAAAAGAAACAATGCCGACATAAGTACAAGAAGGCTGACTCTTCCTACTGTCTATGTTTTGAACCGTTCCTGTGACACTAGTTATAGTGTCCGATGCTTCACTCCAGGTTTACTGTATCCCTTGGACCTTCTTATTGACGATGAAACACAGAAATTGCATCGGAATTAAATACAAAAGGCACAATGCAGTCTTAAGTACAAGCAGACTGACTCTTCTTAATGTCTATGTTTTGAACCATTCCTGTGACACTAGTTAAAGATTCCGATGCTTCACTTCAGGTTTACTGTATCCCTTGGACCTTCTTATTGACGATGAAACACAGAAATTGCATCGAAAATAAATACAAAAGGCACAATGCCGACTTAAGTACAACAAGACTGACTCTTCTCACTGGATATGTTTTGAACCATTCCTGTGGCACTAGTTATAGATTGCGATGCTGCACTTCAGGCTTACTGTATCCCTCTGACCTTCTTATTGACGATGAAACACTGAAATTGCATCGGAATTAAATACAAAAGGCACAATGCCGACTTAAGAAGACTTACCCTTCTTACTGACTATGATTTGAACCATTCCTGTGACACTAGTGTAGGATTCCGATGCTTCACTTCAGATTTACTGTATGCCTTGGACCTTCTTATTGACGATGAAACACAGAAATCGCATCGGAATTAAATACAAAAGGCACAATGTCGACTTAAGTACAAGAAGACTGACTCTTCTTACTGACTATATCTTGATCCATTCCTGTGACACTAGTTATAGATTCCGATGCTTCACTTCGGGATTACTGTATCCCTTGGACCTTCTTATTGACGATGAAACACAGGAATTGCATCGGAATTAAATACAAAAGGCACAATGCCGACATAAGTACAAGAAGACTGACTCTTCTTACTGACTATGATTTGAACCATTCCTGTGACACTAGTTGTAGATTCCGATGCTTCACTTCAGGTTTATTGTATCCCTCTGACCTTCTTATTAACGATGAAACTCAGATATTGCATCGGAATTAAATACAAAAGGCACAATGCCAACTTAAGTACAAGGAGACTGACTCTTCTTACTGACTATGTTTTGATCCATTCCTGTGACACTAGTTATTGATTCCGATGCTTCGCCTCATGTTCACTGTATCCCTCTGATCTTCTTGTTGACGATGAAACACAGAAATTGCATCGGAATTGAATAGAAAAGGCACAATGCCGTCTTAAGTACAAGCAGACTGACTCTTCTTAGTGTATATGTTTTGAACCATTCCTGTGACACTAGTTAAAGATTCCGATGCTTCACTTCAGGTTTGCTGTATCCCTTGGACCTTCTTATTGACGATGAAACACAGAAATTGCATCGAAAATAAATACAAAAGGCACAATGCCGACCTAAGTACAACAAGACTGCCTCTTCTTACTGGATATGCTTTGAACCATACCTGTGACACTAGTTATAGATTCCGATGCTTCACTTCAGGTTTAGTGTATCCCTCTGACCTTCTTATTGACGATGAAACACAGAAATTGGATCGGAAATAAATACAAAAGGCACAATACCGACTTAAGTACATGTAGACTGAATCTTCCTACTGTCTATGTTTTGACCCATTCCTGTGACTCTAGTTATAGATTCCGATGCTTCACCTCAGGTTCACTGTATCCCTCTGACGTTCTTATTGACGATGAAACACAGAAATTGCATCGGAATTAAATACAAAAGGCACAATGCAGTCTTAAGTACAAGCAGACTGACTCTTCTTAATGTCTATGTTTTGAACCATTCCTGTGACACTAGTTAAAGATTCCGATGCTTCACTTCAGATTTACTGTATCCATTGGACCTTCTTATTGACGATGAAACACAGAAATTGCATCGAAAATAAATACAAAAGGCACAATGCCGACTTAAGTACAACAAGACTGACTCTTCTTACTGACTACATCTTGATCCATACCTGTGACACTAGTTACAGATTCCGATGCTCCACTTCAGGTTTACTGTATCCCTTGGACCTTCTTATTGACGATGAAACACGGATATTGCATCGGAATTAAATACAAAAGAAACAATGCCGACATAAGTACAAGAAGGCTGACTCTTCCTACTGTCTATGTTTTGAACCGTTCCTGTGACACTAGTTATAGTGTCCGATGCTTCACTCCAGGTTTACTGTATCCCTTGGACCTTCTTATTGACGATGAAACACAGAAATTGCATCGGAATTAAATACAAAAGGCACAATGCAGTCTTAAGTACAAGCAGACTGACTCTTCTTAATGTCTATGTTTTGAACCATTCCAGTGTCACTAGTTAAAGATTCCGATGCTTCACTTCAGGTTTACTGTATCCCTTGGACCTTCTTATTGACGATGAAACACAGAAATTGCATCGAAAATAAATACAAAAGGCACAATGCCGACTTAAGTACAACAAGACTGACTCTTCTCACTGGATATGTTTTGAACCATTCCTGTGGCACTAGTTATAGATTGCGATGCTTCACTTCAGACTTACTGTTTCCTCTGACCTTCTTATTGACGATGAAACACTGAAATTGCATCGGAATTAAATACAAAAGGCACAATGCCGAATTAAGAAGACTTACCCTTCTTACTGACTATGATTTGAATCATTCCTGTGACACTAGTTTAGGATTCCGATGCTTCACTTCAGATTTACTGTATCCCTTGGACCTTCTTATTGACGATGAAACACAGAAATTGCATCGGAATTAAATACAAAAGGCACAATGTCGACTTAAGTACAAGAAGACTGACTCTTCTTACTGACTATATCTTGATCCATTCCTGTGACACTAATTATAGATTCCGATGCTTCACTTCGGGATTACTGTATCCCTTGGACCTTCTTATTGACGATGAAACACAGGAATTGCATCGGAATTAAATACAAAAGGCACAATGCCAACTTAAGTACAAGGAGACTGACTCTTCTTACTGACTATGTTTTGATCCATTCCTGTGACACTAGTTATAGATTCCGATGCTTCGCCTCAGGTTCACTGTATCCCTCTGACCTTCTTGTTGACGATGAAACACAGAAATTGCATCGGAATTGAATAGAAAAGGCACAATGCCGTCTTAAGTACAAGCAGACTGACACTTCTTAGTGTATATGTTTTGAACCATTCCTGTGACACTAGTTAAAGATTCCGATGCTTCACTTCAGGTTTGCTGTATCCCTTGGACCTTCTTATTGACGATGAAACACAGAAATTGCATCGAAAATAAATACAAAAGGCACAATGCCGACCTAAGTACAACAAGACTGCCTCCTCTTACTGGATATGTTTTGAACCATACCTGTGACACTAGTTATAGATTCCGATGCTTCACTTCAGGTTTAGTGTATCCTTCTGACCTTCTTATTGACGATGAAACACAGAAATTGCATCGGAAATAAATACAAAAGGCACAATACCGACTTAAGTACATGTAGACTGAATCTTCCTACTGTCTATGTTTTGAACCATTCCTGTGACACTAGTTATAGATTCCGATGCTTCACCTCAGGTTCACTGTATCCCTCTGACGTTCTTATTGACGATGAAACACAGAAATTGCATCGGAATTAAATACAAAATGCACAATGCAGTCTTAAGTACAAGCAGACTGACTCTTCTTAATGTCTATGTTTTGAACCATTCCTGTGACACTAGTTAAAGATTCCGATGCTTCACTTCAGGTTTACTGTATCCATTGGACCTTGTTATTGACGATGAAACACAGAAATTGCATCGAAAATAAATACAAAAGGCACAATGCCGACTTAAGTACAACAAGACTGACTCTTCTCACTGGATATGTTTTGAACCATTCTTGTGACACTAGTTATAGATTGCGATGCTTCACTTCAGGCTTACTGTATCCCTCTGACCTTCTTATTGACGAAGAAACACAGAAATTGCATCGGAATTAAATACAAAAGGCACAATGCCGACTTAAGAAGACTTACCCTTCTTACCGACTATGATTTGAACCATTCCTGTGACACTAGTTTTGGATTCCGATGCTTCACTTCAGGTTTACTGTATCCCTTGGACCTTCTTATTGACGATGAAACACAGAAATTGCATCGGAATTAAATACAAAAGGCACAATGTCGACTTAAGTACAAGAATACTGACTCTTCTTACTGACTATATCTTGATCCATTCCTGTGACACTAGTCGTAGATTCCGATGCTTCACTTCGGGATTACTGTATCCCTTGGACCTTCTTATTGACGATGAAACACAGAAATTGCATCGGAATTGAATAGAAAAGGCACAATGCCGTCTTAAGTACAAGCAGACTGACTCTTCTTAGTGTATATGTTTTGAACCATTCCTGTGACACTAGTTAAAGATTCCGATGCTTCACTTCAGGTTTGCTGTATCCCTTTGACCTTCTTATTAACGATGAAACACAGATATTGCATCGGAATTAAATACAAAAGGCACAGTGCCGACCTAAGTACGAGAAGACTGACTCCTCTTACTGACTATACCTTGATTCGTTCCTGTGACACTAGTTATTGATTCCGATGCTTCACTTCAGGTATACTGTATCCCTTGGACCTTATTATTGACGATGAGACGCAGAAATTGCATCGGACTTAAATACAAAAGGCACAATGCCGACTAAAGGACAAGAAGACTGGGTCTTCTTACTGCCTATGTTTTGAACCATTCCTGTGACACTAGTTATAGATTCCGATGCTTCACTTCAGGTTTACTGTATCCCTCTGACCTTCACATTGACGATGAAACACAGAAATTGCATCTGAATTAAATGCAAAAGGCACAAAGCCGACTTAAGTGCAAGAAGACTGACTCTTCTTACTGTCTGTGCTTTGAACCATTCCTGTGACACTAGTTATAGATTCCGATGCTTCACACAAGGTTTACTGTATCCCTTGGACCGTCTTATTGACGATGAAACACCAAAATTGCATCGGAATTAAATAGAAAAGGCACAATGCCGTCTTAGGTACAAGAACTGTCTCTTCTCACTGTCTATGTTTTGAACCATTCCTGTGACACTAGTTATGGATTCCGATGCTTCACTTCAGGTTTACTGTATCCCTTGGACATTCTTATTGACGATGAAACACAGAAATTGCATCGGAATTAAATACAAAAGGCACAATGCCGACTTAAGTACAAGAACACTGACTCTTCTTACTGACTATATATTGATCCATTCCTGTGATACTAGTTATAGATTCGGATGCTTCTCTTCAGGTTTACTGTATACCTTGGACCTTCTTATTGACGACGAAACACAGAAATTGCATCGGAATTGAATACAAAAGGCACAATGCCTACTTAAGTACAAGATGACTGGCTCTTCTTACTGAGTATGTTTTGAACCATTCCTGTGACACTAGTTATAGATTCCGATGCTTCACTTCAGGTTTACTGTATCCCATGGACCTTCTCATTGACGATGAAACACAGAAATTGCATCGGAATTAGATCCAAAGGCACAATGCCGACTTAAGTACAACAAGACTGACTCTTCTTACTGACTACATCTTGATCCATACCTGTGACACTAGTTACAGATTCCGATGCTTCACTTCAGGTTTACTGTATCCCTTGGACCTTTTTATTGACGATGAAACACAGATATTGCATCGGAATTAAATACAAAAGGCACAATGCCGACTTACGTACAAGAAGACTGACTCTTCTTACTGACTATGTTTTGAACCATTCCTGTGACACTAGTTATGGATTCCGATGCTTCACTTCAGGTTTACTGTATCCCATGGACCTTCTCATTGACGATGAAACACAGAAATTGCATCGGAATTAGATCCAAAGGCACAATGCCGACTTAAGTACAACAAGACTGACTCTTCTTACTGACTACACCTTGATCCATACCTGTGACACTAGTTACAGATTCCGATGCTTCACTTCAGGTTTACTGTATCCCTTGGACCTTCTTATTGACGATGAAACACAGATATTGCATCGGAATTAAATACAAAAGAAACAATGCCGACTTAAGTACAAGAAGGCTGACTCTTCTTACTGTCTATGTTTTGAACCGTTCCTGTGACACTACTTATAGTGTCCGATGCTTCACTCCAGGTTTACTGTATCCCTTAAACCTTCTTATTGACGATGAAACACAGAAATTGCATAGGAATTAAAAAGAAAAGGCACAATGCCGACTTAAGTACAAGAAGACTGACTCTTCCTACTGTCTATGTTTTGAAACATTCCTGTGACACTAGTAATAGATTCCGATGCTACACCTCAGGTTCACTGTATCCCACTGACCTTCTTATTGACGATGAAACACAGAAATTGCATCGGAATTAAATACAAAAGGCACAATGCCGTCTTAAGTACAAGCAGACTGACTCTTATTAGTGTCTATGTTTTGAACCATTCCTGTGAAACTAGTTGTAGATTCCGAGGCTTCACTTCAGGTTTACTGTATCCCTAGGACCTTCTTATTGACGATGAAACACAGATATTGCATCGGAATTAAATCCAAAAGGCACAATGCCGACTTAAGTATAAGAAGACTGACTCTTTACTGCTGTCTATGTTTGAAACATTCCTGTGACATTAGTTTTAGATTCCGATGCTTCACTTCAGGGTTACTGTATCCTTTGGACCTTCTTATTGGCGACGAAACACAGAAATTGTATCCTAATTAAATAGAAAATGCACAATGCCGACTTTGGAAGAGTTACCCTTCTTACTGACTATGATTTGAACCATTCCTGTGACACTAGTTTTGGATTCCGATGCTTCACTTCAGGTTTACTGTATCCCTTGGACCTTCTTATTGACGATGAAACACAGAAATTTCATCGGAATTAAATACAAAAGGCACAATGTCGACTTAAGTACAAGAAGACTGACTCTTCTTACTGACTATATCTTGATCCATTCCTGTGACACTAGTTATAGATTCCGATGCTTCACTTCGGGATTACTGTATCCCTTGGACCTTCTTATTGACGATGAAACACAGGAATTGCATCGGAATTAAATACAAAAGGCACAATGCCGACTTAAGTACAAGAAGACTGACTCTTCTTACTGACTATGATTTGAACCATTCCTGTGACACTAGTTGTAGATTCCGATGCTTAACTTCAGGTTTATTGTATCCCTCTGACCTTCTTATTAACGATGAAACACAGATATTGCATCGGAATTAAATAAAAAGGCACAATGCCAACTTAAGTACAAGCAGACTGACTCTTCTTACTGACTATGTTTTGATCCATTCCTGTGACACTAGTTATAGATTCCGATGCTTCACCTCAGTTTCACCGTATCCCTCTGACCTTCTTGTTGACGATGAAACACAGAAATTGCATCGGAATTGAATAGAAAAGGCACAATGCCGTCTTAAGAACAAGCAGACTGACTCTTCTTAGTGTTTATGTTTTGAACCATTCCTGTGACACTAGTTAAAGATTCCGATGCTTCACTTCAGGTTTGCTGTATCCCTTGGACCTTCTTATTGATGATGAAACGCAGAAATTGCATCGAAAATAAATACAAAAGGCACAATGCCGACCTAAGTACAACAAGACTGACTCTTCCTACTGGATATGTTTTGAACCATTCCTGTGACACTAGTTATAGATTCCGATGCTTCACTTCAGGTTTAGTGTATCCCTCAGACCTTCTTATTGACGATGAAACACAGAAATTGCATCGGAAATAAATACAAATGGCACAATACAGACTTAAGTACATGTAGACTGAATCATCCTACTGTCTATGCTTTGAACCATTCCTGTGACACTAGTTATAGATTCCGATGCTTCATTTCTGGTTTGCTGTATCCCTTGGACCTTCGTATTGACGATGAAACACAGAAATTGCATGGGAATTAAATACAAAAGGCACAATGCCCAATGAAGTACTAGAAGACTGACTCTTCTTACTGACTATGTTTTGAACCATTCCTGTGACACTAGTTATGGATTCCGATGCTTCACTTCAGGTTTACTGTATCCCTTGGACCTTCGTATTGACGATGAACCACTGAAATTGCATCGGTATTAAATACAAAAGGCACAGTGCCGACCTAAGTACGAGAAGACTGACTCCTCTTTCTGACTATACCATGATTCATTCCTGTGACACTAGTTATAGATTCCGATGCTTCACTTCAGGTTTACTGTATCCCTTGGACCTTCTTATTGACGATGAAACACAGAAATTGCATCGGAATTAAATACAAAAGGCACAATGCCGACTTAAGTACAAGAACACTGACTCTTCTTACTGACTATATATTGATCCATTCCTGTGACACTAGTTATAGATTCGGATGCTTCACTTCAGGTTTACTGTATACCTTGGACCTTCTTATTGACGACGAAACACAGAAATTGCATCGGAATTGAATACAAAAGGCACAATGCCTACTAAAGTACAAGATGACTGGCTCTTCTTACTGAGTATGTTTTGAACCATTCCTGTGACACTAGTTGTAGATTCCGAGGCTTCACTTCAGGTTTACTGTATCCCTCTGACGTTCTTATTAACGATGAAACACAGATATTGCATCGGAATTGAATACAAAAGGCACAATGCCTACTTAGGTACAAGAAGACTGTCTCTTCTTACTGTCTATGTTTTGAACCATTCCTGTGACACTAGTTATAGATTCCGATGCTTCACTTCAGGTTTACTGTATCCCTTGGACCTTCTTATTGACGATGAAACACAGAAATTGCATCGGAATTAAATACAAAAGAAACAATGCCGAATTAAGTACAAGAAGGCTGACTCTTCTTACTGTCTATGTTTTGAACCGTTCCTGTGACACTAGTTATAGAGTCCGATGCTTCACTCCAGGTTCACTGTATCCCTTGAATCTTCTCATTGACGATGAAACACAGAAATTACATCGCAAATAAATACAAAAGGCACAATGCTGACTTAAGGACAAGAAGACTGAATCTTCTTACTGCCTATGTTTTGAACCATTCCTGTGACACTAGTTATAGATTCCGATGCATCACTTCAGGCTTACTATATCCCTCTGACCTTGTTATTGACGACGAAACACAGAAATTGCATCGGAATTAAATACAAAAGGCACAATGCCTACTTAAGAAGACTTACTCTTCTTACTGACTATGTTTTGAATCATTCCTGTGACACTAGTTTTGGATTCCGATGCTTAACTTCAGGTTTACTGTATCCCTTGGACCCTCTAATTGACGATGAAACACAGAAATTGCATCGGAATTAAATACAAAAGGCACAATGCCGTCTTAAATACAAGAAGACTGACTCTTCTTACTGACTATGATTTGAACAATTCCTGTGACACTAGTTGTAGATCCCGATGCTTCACTTCAGGTTTACTGTATCCCTCTGACGTTCTTATTAACGATGAAACACAGATATTGCATCGGAATTAAATACAAAAGGCACATTGCTGACTTATGTACAAGAAGACTGACTTTTGTTACTGACTATGTTTTGAACCATTCCTGTGACACTAGTTATAGATTACGATGCTTCACTTCCGGTTTACTGTATCCCTTGGACCTTCGTATTAACGATGAAACACAGAAATTGCATCGGAATTAAATAGAAAAGGCACAATGCCGTCTTAAGTACAAGCAGACTGACTCTTCTTAGAGTCTATGTTTTGAACCATTCCTGTGACGCTAGTTAAAGATTCCGATGCTTCACTTCAGGTTTACTGTATCCGTTGGACCTTCTTATTGACGATGAAACACAGAAATTGCATCGGAATTGAATACAAAAGGCACAATGCCTACTTAAGTACAAGATGACTGGCTCTTCTTACTGAGTATGTTTTGAACCATTCCTGTGACACTAGTTGTAGATTCCGAGGCTTCACTTCAGTTTTACTGTATCCCTAGGACCTTCTTATTGACGATGAAACACAGAAATTGCATCGGAACTATATACAAAAGGCACAATGCCGACTTAAGTATAAGAAGACTGACTCTTTACTGCTGTCTATGTTTGAACCATTCCTGTGACATTAGTTATAGATTCCAATGCTTCACTTCAGGGTTACTGTATCCTTTGGACCTTCTTATTGGCAACGAAACACAGAAATTGCATCGGAATTAAATAGAAAAGGCACAATGCCGTCTTAAGTACAAGCAGACTGACTCTTCTTAGTGTCTATGTTTTGAACCATTCCTGTGACGCTAGTTACAGATTCCGATGCTTCACTTCAGGTTTACTGTGTCCCTTGGACCTTCTTATTGACGATGAAACACAGAAATTGCATCGGAATTAAATACAAAAGGCAAAATGGCGACTTAAGTACAAGAAGGCTGACTCTTCTTACTGACTGTTTTGAACCATTCCTGTGACACTAGATATAGATTCCGATGCTTCACTTCAGGTTTACTGTATCCCTCTGACGTTCTTTTTAACGATGAAACGCAGATATTGCATCGGAATTAAATACAAAAGGCACAATGCCGACTTAAGTACAAGAAGACTGACTCTTCTTACTGACTATGTTTTGAACCATTCCTGTGACGCTAGTTACAGATTCCGATGCTTCACTTCAGGTTCACTGTATCCCTTGGACCTTCTTATTGACGATGAAACACAGAAATTACATCGCAATTAAATACAAAAGACACAATGCTGACTTAAGGACAAGCAGCCTGAATCTTCTTACTGCCTATGTTTTGAACCATTCCTGTGACACTAGTTATAGATTCCGATGCTTCACTTCAGGCTTACTGTATCCCTCTGACCTTCTTATTGACGACGAAACACAGAAATTGCATCGGAATTAAATACAAAAGGCACAATGCCTACTTAAGAAGACTTACTCTTCTTACTGACTATGTTTTGAACCATTCCTGTGACACTAGTTTTGGATTCCGATGCTTCACTGCAAGTTTACTGTATCCCTTGGACCTTCTAATTGACGATGAAACACAGAAATTGCATCGGAATTAAATACAAAAGGCACAATGTCGACTTAAGTACAAGAAGACTGACTCTTCTTACTGACTATGATTTGAACCATTCCTGTGACACTAGTTGTAGATTCCGATGCTTCACTTCGAGTTTATTGTATCCCTCTGACCTTCTTATTAACGATGAAACACAAATATTGCATCGGAATTAAATACAAAAGGCACAATGCCGACTTAAGTACAAGCAGACTGACTCTTCTTACTGACTATGTTTGATCCATTCCTGTGACACTAGTTATAGATTCCTATGCTTCACTTCTGGTTTACTGTATCCCTTGGACCTTCGTATTGACGACGAAACACAAAAATTGCATCGGAATTAAATACAAAAGGCACAATGCTGACTCAAGTACAAGAAGACTGACTCTTCCTACTGACTATGTTTGAACGAATCCTGTGACATTAGTTATTGTTTCCGATGCTTCACTTCAGGTTTACTGTATCCTTTCGACCTTCCCATTGGCGACGAAACACAGAAATTGCATCGGAACAAAATAAAAAAGGCACAATGCCGACTTAAGTACAAGAAGACTGACTCTTCCTACTGTCTATGTTTGATCGAATACTGTGACATTAGTTGTAGATTCCGATGCTTCACTTCAGGTTTACTGTATCCCTTGGACATTCTTATTGACGATGAAACACAGAAATTGCATCGGAATTAAATACAAAAGGCACAATGCCGACTTAAGTACAAGAACACTGACTCTTCTTACTGACTATATATTGATCCATTCCTGTGATACTAGTTATAGATTCGGATGCTTCTCTTCAGGTTTACTGTATACCTTGGACCTTCTTATTGACGACGAAACACAGAAATTGCATCGGAATTGAATACAAAAGGCACAATGCCTACTTAAGTACAAGATGACTGGCTCTTCTTACTGAGTATGTTTTGAACCATTCCTGTGACACTAGTTATAGATTCCGATGCTTCACTTCAGGTTTACTGTATCCCATGGACCTTCTCATTGACGATGAAACACAGAAATTGCATCGGAATTAGATCCAAAGGCACAATGCCGGCTTAAGTACAACAAGACTGACTCTTCTTACTGACTACATCTTGATCCATACCTGTGACACTAGTTACAGATTCCGATGCTTCACTTCAGGTTTACTGTATCCCTTGGACCTTTTTATTGACGATGAAACACAGATATTGCATCGGAATTAAATACAAAAGGCACAATGCCGACTTACGTACAAGAAGACTGACTCTTCTTACTGACTATGTTTTGAACCATTCCTGTGACACTAGTTATGGATTCCGATGCTTCACTTCAGGTTTACTGTATCCCATGGACCTTCTCATTGACGATGAAACACAGAAATTGCATCGGAATTAGATCCAAAGGCACAATGCCGACTTAAGTACAACAAGACTGACTCTTCTTACTGACTACACCTTGATCCATACCTGTGACACTAGTTACAGATTCCGATGCTTCACTTCAGGTTTACTGTATCCCTTGGACCTTCTTATTGACGATGAAACACAGATATTGCATCGGAATTAAATACAAAAGAAACAATGCCGACTTAAGTACAAGAAGGCTGACTCTTCTTACTGTCTATGTTTTGAACCGTTCCTGTGACACTACTTATAGTGTCCGATGCTTCACTCCAGGTTTACTGTATCCCTTAAACCTTCTTATTGACGATGAAACACAGAAATTGCATAGGAATTAAAAAGAAAAGGCACAATGCCGACTTAAGTACAAGAAGACTGACTCTTCCTACTGTCTATGTTTTGAAACATTCCTGTGACACTAGTAATAGATTCCGATGCTACACCTCAGGTTCACTGTATCCCACTGACCTTCTTATTGACGATGAAACACAGAAATTGCATCGGAATTAAATACAAAAGGCACAATGCCGTCTTAAGTACAAGCAGACTGACTCTTAT
Source organism: Schistocerca serialis cubense (assembly GCF_023864345.2). Classification (NCBI taxonomy): domain Eukaryota; kingdom Metazoa; phylum Arthropoda; class Insecta; order Orthoptera; family Acrididae; genus Schistocerca; species Schistocerca serialis. The sequence goes on from NC_064645.1 coordinate 4,855,875, forward strand.
TAGTGTCTATGTTTTGAACCATTCCTGTGAAACTAGTTGTAGATTCCGAGGCTTCACTTCAGGTTTACTGTATCCCTAGGACCTTCTTATTGACGATGAAACACAGATATTGCATCGGAACTAAATCCAAAAGGCACAATGCCGACTTAAGTATAAGAAGACTGACTCTTTACTGCTGTCTATGTTTGAAACATTCCTGTGACATTAGTTTTAGATTCCGATGCTTCACTTCAGGGTTACTGTATCCTTTGGACCTTCTTATTGGCGACGAAACACAGAAATTGTATCCTAATTAAATAGAAAATGCACAATGCCGACTTTAGAAGAGTTACCCTTCTTACTGACTATGATTTGAACCATTCCTGTGACACTAGTTTTGGATTCCGATGCTTCACTTCAGGTTTACTGTATCCCTTGGACCTTCTTATTGACGATGAAACACAGAAATTTCATCGGAATTAAATACAAAAGGCACAATGTCGACTTAAGTACAAGAAGACTGACTCTTCTTACTGACTATATCTTGATCCATTCCTGTGACACTAGTTATAGATTCCGATGCTTCACTTCGGGATTACTGTATCCCTTGGACCTTCTTATTGACGATGAAACACAGGAATTGCATCGGAATTAAATACAAAAGGCACAATGCCGACTTAAGTACAAGAAGACTGACTCTTCTTACTGACTATGATTTGAACCATTCCTGTGACACTAGTTGTAGATTCCGATGCTTAACTTCAGGTTTATTGTATCCCTCTGACCTTCTTATTAACGATGAAACACAGATATTGCATCGGAATTAAATAAAAAGGCACAATGCCAACTTAAGTACAAGCAGACTGACTCTTCTTACTGACTATGTTTTGATCCATTCCTGTGACACTAGTTATAGATTCCGATGCTTCACCTCAGTTTCACCGTATCCCTCTGACCTTCTTGTTGACGATGAAACACAGAAATTGCATCGGAATTGAATAGAAAAGGCACAATGCCGTCTTAAGAACAAGCAGACTGACTCTTCTTAGTGTTTATGTTTTGAACCATTCCTGTGACACTAGTTAAAGATTCCGATGCTTCACTTCAGGTTTGCTGTATCCCTTGGACCTTCTTATTGATGATGAAACGCAGAAATTGCATCGAAAATAAATACAAAAGGCACAATGCCGACCTAAGTACAACAAGACTGACTCTTCCTACTGGATATGTTTTGAACCATTCCTGTGACACTAGTTATAGATTCCGATGCTTCACTTCAGGTTTAGTGTATCCCTCAGACCTTCTTATTGACGATGAAACACAGAAATTGCATCGGAAATAAATACAAATGGCACAATACAGACTTAAGTACATGTAGACTGAATCATCCTACTGTCTATGCTTTGAACCATTCCTGTGACACTAGTTATAGATTCCGATGCTTCATTTCTGGTTTGCTGTATCCCTTGGACCTTCGTATTGACGATGAAACACAGAAATTGCATGGGAATTAAATACAAAAGGCACAATGCCCAATGAAGTACTAGAAGACTGACTCTTCTTACTGACTATGTTTTGAACCATTCCTGTGACACTAGTTATGGATTCCGATGCTTCACTTCAGGTTTACTGTATCCCTTGGACCTTCGTATTGACGATGAACCACTGAAATTGCATCGGTATTAAATACAAAAGGCACAGTGCCGACCTAAGTACGAGAAGACTGACTCCTCTTTCTGACTATACCATGATTCATTCCTGTGACACTAGTTATAGATTCCGATGCTTCACTTCAGGTTTACTGTATCCCTTGGACCTTCTTATTGACGATGAAACACAGAAATTGCATCGGAATTAAATACAAAAGGCACAATGCCGACTTAAGTACAAGAACACTGACTCTTCTTACTGACTATATATTGATCCATTCCTGTGACACTAGTTATAGATTCGGATGCTTCACTTCAGGTTTACTGTATACCTTGGACCTTCTTATTGACGACGAAACACAGAAATTGCATCGGAATTGAATACAAAAGGCACAATGCCTACTAAAGTACAAGATGACTGGCTCTTCTTACTGAGTATGTTTTGAACCATTCCTGTGACACTAGTTGTAGATTCCGAGGCTTCACTTCAGGTTTACTGTATCCCTCTGACGTTCTTATTAACGATGAAACACAGATATTGCATCGGAATTGAATACAAAAGGCACAATGCCTACTTAGGTACAAGAAGACTGTCTCTTCTTACTGTCTATGTTTTGAACCATTCCTGTGACACTAGTTATAGATTCCGATGCTTCACTTCAGGTTTACTGTATCCCTTGGACCTTCTTATTGACGATGAAACACAGAAATTGCATCGGAATTAAATACAAAAGAAACAATGCCGAATTAAGTACAAGAAGGCTGACTCTTCTTACTGTCTATGTTTTGAACCGTTCCTGTGACACTAGTTATAGAGTCCGATGCTTCACTCCAGGTTCACTGTATCCCTTGAATCTTCTCATTGACGATGAAACACAGAAATTACATCGCAAATAAATACAAAAGGCACAATGCTGACTTAAGGACAAGAAGACTGAATCTTCTTACTGCCTATGTTTTGAACCATTCCTGTGACACTAGTTATAGATTCCGATGCATCACTTCAGGCTTACTATATCCCTCTGACCTTGTTATTGACGACGAAACACAGAAATTGCATCGGAATTAAATACAAAAGGCACAATGCCTACTTAAGAAGACTTACTCTTCTTACTGACTATGTTTTGAATCATTCCTGTGACACTAGTTTTGGATTCCGATGCTTAACTTCAGGTTTACTGTATCCCTTGGACCCTCTAATTGACGATGAAACACAGAAATTGCATCGGAATTAAATACAAAAGGCACAATGCCGTCTTAAATACAAGAAGACTGACTCTTCTTACTGACTATGATTTGAACAATTCCTGTGACACTAGTTGTAGATCCCGATGCTTCACTTCAGGTTTACTGTATCCCTCTGACGTTCTTATTAACGATGAAACACAGATATTGCATCGGAATTAAATACAAAAGGCACATTGCTGACTTATGTACAAGAAGACTGACTTTTGTTACTGACTATGTTTTGAACCATTCCTGTGACACTAGTTATAGATTACGATGCTTCACTTCCGGTTTACTGTATCCCTTGGACCTTCGTATTAACGATGAAACACAGAAATTGCATCGGAATTAAATAGAAAAGGCACAATGCCGTCTTAAGTACAAGCAGACTGACTCTTCTTAGAGTCTATGATTTGAACCATTCCTGTGACGCTAGTTAAAGATTCCGATGCTTCACTTCAGGTTTACTGTATCCGTTGGACCTTCTTATTGACGATGAAACACAGAAATTGCATCGGAATTGAATACAAAAGGCACAATGCCTACTTAAGTACAAGATGACTGGCTCTTCTTACTGAGTATGTTTTGAACCATTCCTGTGACACTAGTTGTAGATTCCGAGGCTTCACTTCAGTTTTACTGTATCCCTAGGACCTTCTTATTGACGATGAAACACAGAAATTGCATCGGAACTATATACAAAAGGCACAATGCCGACTTAAGTATAAGAAGACTGACTCTTTACTGCTGTCTATGTTTGAACCATTCCTGTGACATTAGTTATAGATTCCAATGCTTCACTTCAGGGTTACTGTATCCTTTGGACCTTCTTATTGGCAACGAAACACAGAAATTGCATCGGAATTAAATAGAAAAGGCACAATGCCGTCTTAAGTACAAGCAGACTGACTCTTCTTAGTGTCTATGTTTTGAACCATTCCTGTGACGCTAGTTACAGATTCCGATGCTTCACTTCAGGTTTACTGTGTCCCTTGGACCTTCTTATTGACGATGAAACACAGAAATTGCATCGGAATTAAATACAAAAGGCAAAATGGCGACTTAAGTACAAGAAGGCTGACTCTTCTTACTGACTGTTTTGAACCATTCCTGTGACACTAGATATAGATTCCGATGCTTCACTTCAGGTTTACTGTATCCCTCTGACGTTCTTTTTAACGATGAAACGCAGATATTGCATCGGAATTAAATACAAAAGGCACAATGCCGACTTAAGTACAAGAAGACTGACTCTTCTTACTGACTATGTTTTGAACCATTCCTGTGACGCTAGTTACAGATTCCGATGCTTCACTTCAGGTTCACTGTATCCCTTGGACCTTCTTATTGACGATGAAACACAGAAATTACATCGCAATTAAATACAAAAGACACAATGCTGACTTAAGGACAAGCAGCCTGAATCTTCTTACTGCCTATGTTTTGAACCATTCCTGTGACACTAGTTATAGATTCCGATGCTTCACTTCAGGCTTACTGTATCCCTCTGACCTTCTTATTGACGACGAAACACAGAAATTGCATCGGAATTAAATACAAAAGGCACAATGCCTACTTAAGAAGACTTACTCTTCTTACTGACTATGTTTTGAACCATTCCTGTGACACTAGTTTTGGATTCCGATGCTTCACTGCAAGTTTACTGTATCCCTTGGACCTTCTAATTGACGATGAAACACAGAAATTGCATCGGAATTAAATACAAAAGGCACAATGTCGACTTAAGTACAAGAAGACTGACTCTTCTTACTGACTATGATTTGAACCATTCCTGTGACACTAGTTGTAGATTCCGATGCTTCACTTCGAGTTTATTGTATCCCTCTGACCTTCTTATTAACGATGAAACACAAATATTGCATCGGAATTAAATACAAAAGGCACAATGCCGACTTAAGTACAAGCAGACTGACTCTTCTTACTGACTATGTTTGATCCATTCCTGTGACACTAGTTATAGATTCCTATGCTTCACTTCTGGTTTACTGTATCCCTTGGACCTTCGTATTGACGACGAAACACAAAAATTGCATCGGAATTAAATACAAAAGGCACAATGCTGACTCAAGTACAAGAAGACTGACTCTTCCTACTGACTATGTTTGAACGAATCCTGTGACATTAGTTATTGTTTCCGATGCTTCACTTCAGGTTTACTGTATCCTTTCGACCTTCCCATTGGCGACGAAACACAGAAATTGCATCGGAACAAAATAAAAAAGGCACAATGCCGACTTAAGTACAAGAAGACTGACTCTTCCTACTGTCTATGTTTGATCGAATACTGTGACATTAGTTGTAGATTCCGATGCTTCACTTCAGGTTTACTGTATCCTTTGGACCTTCCTATTGGCGACGAAACACAGAAATTGCATCGGAATTAAATAGAAGAGGCACAATGCCGACTTAAGTAGAAGAAGACTGACTCTTCCAACTGTCTATGTTTTGAACCATTCCTGTGACACTAGTTATAGATTCCGATGCTTCACTATAGGTTCACTCTATCCCTTGGACCTTCTTATTGACGATGAAACACAGAAATTGCAACGGAGTTAAATACAAAAGGCACAATGCCGACTTAAGTACAAGAAGACTGACTGTTCTTACTGACTGTTTTGAACCATTCCTGTGACACTAGTTATAGATTACGATGCTTCACTTCAGGTTTACTGTATCCCTCTGACCTTCTTATTAACGATGAAACACTGAAATAGCATCGGTATGAAATACAAAAGGCACAGTGCCGACCTAAGTACGAGAAGACTGACTCCACTTACTGACTATACCTTGAATCATTCCTGTGACACTAGTTATAGATTCCGATGCTACACTTCAGGTTTACTGTATCCCTTGGACCTTATTATTGACGATGAAACACAGAAATTGCATCGGAATTAAATACAAAAGGCACAATGCCGACTAAAGGACAAAAAGATTGGATCTTCTTACTGATTATGTTTTGAACCATTCCTGTGACACTAGTTATAGATTACGATGCTTCACTTCAGGTTTACTGTATCCCTCTGACCTTCTCGTTGACGATGAAATACAGAAATTGCATCTTAATTAAATACAAAAAGCACAATGCCGACTTAAGTGCAAGAAGACTGACTCTTCTTAGTGTCTACGTTTTGAACCATTCCTGTGACACTAGTTATAGATTCCGATGCTTCACAGAAGGTTTACTGTATCCCTTGGACCTTCTTATTGACGATGAAACACCGAAATTGCATCGGAATTATATAGAAAAGGCACAATGCCGACTTAGGTACAAGAAGACTGTCTCTTCTTACTGTCTATGTTTTGAACCATTCCTGTGACACTAGTTATGGATTCCGATGCTTCACTTCAGGTTTACTGTATCCCTTGGACTTTCTTATTTACGATGAAACACAGAAATTGGATCGGAATTAAATACAAAAGGCACAATGCCGACTTAAGTACAAGAACACTGTCTCTTCTTACTGACCATAAATTGATCCATTCCTGTGACACTGGTTATAGATTCGGATGCTTCACTTACGGTTCACTGTATACCTTGGACCTTCTTATTGACGGCGAAACACAGAAATTGCATCGGAATTAAATACAAAAGGCACAATGCCGACTTAAGTACAAGAAGACTGACTCTTCTTACTGACTATGATTTGAACAATTCCTGTGACACTAGTTGTAGATCCCGATGCTTCACGCAGGTTTACTGTATCCCTCTGACGTTCTTATTAACGATGAAACACAGATATTGCATCGGAATTAAATACAAAAGGCACAATGCTGACTTAAGTACAAGAAGACTGACTCTTCTTACTGACTATGATTTGAACCATTCCTGTGACACTAGTTATAGATTACGATGCTTCACTTCCGGTTTACTGTAACCCTTGGACCTTCGTATTGACGATGAAACAGAAATTGCATCGGAATTAAATAGAAAAGGCACAATGCCGTCTTAAGTACAAGCAGACTGACTCTTCTTAGTGTCTATGTTTTGAACCATTCCTGTGACGCTAGTTAAAGATTCCGATGCTTCACTTCAGGTTTACTGTATCCGTTGGACCATCTTATTGACGATGAAACACAGAAATTGCATCGGAATTAAATACAAAAGGCCCAATGCCTACGTAAGAAGACTTACTCTTCTTACTGACTATGATTTGAACCATTCCTGTGACACTAGTTTTGGATTCCGATGCTTCACTTCAGGTTTACTGTATCCCTTGGACCTTCTAATTGACGATGAAACACAGAAATTGCATCGGAATTAAATACAAAAGGCACAATGTCGACTTAAGTACAAGAAGACTGACTCTTCTTACTGACTATGTTTTGAACCACTCCTGTGACACTAGTTATAGATTCCGATGCTTCACTTCCGGTATACTGTACCCTTGGACCTTCGTATTGACGATGAAACACAGAAATTGCATCGGAATTAAATAGAAAAGGCACAATGCCGTCTTAAGTACAAGCAGACTAACTCTTCTTAGTGTCTATGTTTTGAACCGTTCCTGTGACACTAGTTATAGAGTCCGATGCTTCACTCCAGGTTTACTGTATCCCTTGGACCTTCTTATTGACGATGAAACACAGAAATTACATCGCAATTAAATACAAAAGGAACAATGCCTACTTAAGTACAAGATGAATGGCTCTTCTTACTGAGTATGTTTTGAACCATTCCTGTGACACTAGTTGTAGATTCCGATGCTTCACTTCAGGTTTACTGCATCCCTTGGACCTTCGTAATGACGATGAAACACAGATAGTGCATCGGAATTTAATACAAAAGGTACAATGCCAACTTAAGTAGAAGAAGACTGACTCTTCTTACTGGATATGTTTTGAACTATTCCTGTGACACTAGTTATAGATTCCGATGCTTCACTTCAAGTTTACTGTATCCGTTGGACCTTCTGATTGACGATGAAACACATAAATTGCATCGGAATTGAATACAAAAGGCACAATGCCTACTTAAGTACAAGATGACAGGCTCTTCTTACTGAGTAAGTTTTGAACCATTCCTGTGACACTAGTTGTACATTCCGAGACTTCACTTCTGGTTTACTGTATCCCTAGGACTATCTTATTGACGATGAAACACAGAAATTGCATCGGAACTAAATACAAAAGGCACAATGCCGACTAAAGTGTAAGAAGACTGACTCTTTACTGCAGTCTATGTTTGAACCAGTCCTGTGACATTAGTTATAGATTCCGATGTTTCACTTCAGGGTTACTGTATCCTTTGGACCTTCTTATTGGCGAAGAAACAGAGAAATTGCATCGGAATTAAATAGAAAATGCACAATGCCGACTTAAGTACAAGGAGACTGACTCTTATTACTGACTATGATTTGAACAATTCCTGTGACACTAGTTGTAGATTCCGATGCTTCACTTCTGGTTTACTGTATCCCTTGGACCGTCGTATTGATGATGAAACACTGAAATTTCATCGGAATTGATTACAAAAGGCACAATGCCGACTTACGTACAAGAAGACTGTCTCTTCTTACTGACTATGTTTTGAACCATTCCTGTGACACTAGTTATGGATTCCGATGCTTCACTTCAGGTTTACTGTATCCCATGGACCTTCTTATTGACGATGAAACACAGAAATTGCATCGGAATTAGATACAAAAGGCACAATGCCGACTCAAGTACAACAAGACTGACTCCTCTTACTGACTATATCTTGATCCATTCCTGTGACACTAGTTATAGATTCCGATGCTTCACTTCAGGTTTACTGTATCCCTTGGACCTTCTTATTGACGATGAAACACAGAAATTGCATCGGAATTAAATACAAAAGAAACAATGCCGAATTAAGTACAAGAAGGCTGATTCTTCTTACTGTCTATGTTTTGAACCGTTCCTGTGACACTAGTTATAGAGTCCGATGCTTCACTCCAGGTTTACTGTATCCCTTGGACCTTCTTATTGACGATGAAACACAGAAATTACATCGCAATTAAATACAAAAGGCATAATGCTGACTTAAGGACAAGAAGACTGAATCTTCTTACTGCCTATGTTTCGAACCATTCCTGTGACACTAGTTATAGATTCCGATGCTTCACTTCAGGCTTACTGTATCCCTCTGACCTTCTTATTGACGATGAAACACAGAAATTGCACGGAATTAAATACAAAAGGCACAATGCCTACTTAAGAAGACTTACTCTTCTTACTGACTATGTTTTGAACTATTCCTGTGACACTAGTTTTGGATTCCGATGCTTCACTTCAGGTTTACTGTATCCCTTGGACCTTCTAATTATCGATGAAACACAGAAATTGCATCGGAATTAAATACAAAAGGCACAATGTCGACTTAAGTACAAGATGACTGACTCTTCTTACTGACTCTATCTTGATCCATTCCTGTGACACTAGTTATAGATTCCGATGCTTCACTTTGGGTTTACTGTATCCCTTGGACCTTCTTATTGACGATGAAACACAGAAATTACATCGGAATTAAATACAAAAGGCACAATGCCGACTTAAGTAAAGGAAGACTGAAGCTTCTTACTGACTATGATTTGAACCATTCCTGTGACACTAGTTGTAGATTCCGATGCTTCACTTCAGGTTTATTGTATCCCTCTGACCTTCTTATTAACGATGAAACACAGATATTGTATCGGTATTAAATACAAAAGGCACAATGCCGACTTAAGTACAAGCAGACTAACTCTTCTTACTGACTATGTTTTGATCCATTCCTGTTACACTAGTTATAGATTCCGATGCTTCACTTCTGGTTTACTGTATCCCTTGGACCTTCGTGTTGACGACGAAACACAAAAATTGCATCGGAATTAAATACAAAAAGCACAATGCTGACTCAAGTACAAGAAGACTGACTCTTCCTACTGACTATGTTTGAACGAATCCTGTGACATTAGTTATTGTGTCCGATGCTTCACTTCAGGTTTACTGTATCCTTTCGACCTTCCTATTGGCGACGAAACACAGAAATTGCATCGGAACAAAATACAAAAGGCACAATGCCGACTTAAGTACAAGAAGACTGACTCTTCCTGCTGTCTATGTTTGAACGAATCCTGTGACATTAGTTATAGATTCCGATGCTTCACTTCACGTTTACTGTATCCTTTGGACCTTCCTATTGGCGACGAAACACAGAAATATCATCGGAATTAAATAGAAAAGGCACAATGCCGACTTAAGTACAAGAAGACTGACTCTTACTACTGTCTATGATTTGAACGATTCCTGTGACACTAGTTATAGATTCCGATGCTTCACCTCAGGTTCACTGTATCCCTCTGACCTTCTTATTGACGATGAAACACAGAAATTGCATCGGAATTAAATACAAAAGGAACAATGTCGACTTAAGTACAAGATGACTGACTCTTCTTACTGACTCTATCTTGATCCATTCCTGTGACACTAGTTATAGATTCCGATGCTTCACTTTGGGTTTACTGTATCCCTTGGACCTTCTTATTGACGATGAAACATAGAAATTGCATCGGAATTAAATACAAAAGGCACAATGTCGACTTAAGTACAAGATGACTGACTCTTCTTACTGACTCTATCTTGATCCATTCCTATGACACTAGTTATAGATTCCGATGCTTCACTTCGGGTTTACTGTATCCCTTGGACCTCCTTATTGACTATGAAACACAGAAATTGCATCGGAATTAAATACAAAAGGCACAATGCCGACTTAAGTACAAGAAGACTGACTCTTCTTACTGACTATGATTTGAACCATTCCTGTGACACTAGTTGTAGATTCCGATGCTTCACTTCAGGTTTATTGTATCCCTCTGACCTTCTTATTAACGATGAGACACAGATATTGCATCGGAATTAAATACAAAAGGCACAATGCCGAATTAAGTACAAGAAGACTGACTCTTCTTACTGACTATGTTTTGATCCATTCCTGTGACACTAGTTATAGATTCCGATGCTTCACTTCGGGTTTACTGTATCCCTTGGACCTTCGTAATGACGACGAAACACAAAAATTGCATCGGAATTAAATACAAAAGGCACAATGCTGACTCAAGTACAAGAAGACTGACTCTTCCTACTGACTATGTTTGAACGAATCCTGTGACATTAGTTATTGTGTCCGGTGCTTCACTTCAGGTTTACTGTATCCTTTCGACCTTCCTATTGGCGACGAAACACAGAAATTGCATCGGTACAAAATACAAAAGGCACAATGCCGACTTAAGTACAAGAAGACTGACTCTTCCTGCTGTCTATGTTTGAACGAATCCTGTGACATTAGTTATAGATTACGATGCTTCACTTCAGGTGTACTGTATCCTTTGGACCTTCCTATTGGCGACGAAACATAGAAATTGCATCGGAATTAAATAGAAAAGGCACAATGCCGACTTAAGTACAAGAAGACTGACTCTTCCTACTGTCTATGATTTGAACCATTCCTGTGACACTAGTTATAGATTCCGACGCTTCACATCAGGTTCACTGTATCCCTCTGAAATTCTTATTGACGATGAAACACAGAAATTGCATCGGAATTAAATAGAAAAGGCACAATGCCGTCTTAAGTACAAGCAGACTGACTCTTCTTAATGTCTATGTTTTGAACCATTCCTGTGACAATAGTTAAAGATTCCGATGCTTGACTTCAGGTTTACTGTATCACTTGGACCTTGTTATTGACGATGAAACACAGAAATTGCATCGAAAATAAATACAAAAGGCACAATGCCGACTTAAGTACAACAAGACTGACTTTCTCACTGGATATGTTTTGAACCATTCCTGTCACACTAGTTATAGATTCCGATGCTTCACTTCAGGTTTAGTGTATCCCTCTGACCTTCTTATTGACGATGAAACACAGAAATTGCATCAGAAATAAATACAAAATGCACAATACCGGCTTAAGTACATGTAGACTGAATCTTCCTACTGTCAATGTTTTGAACCATTCCTGTGACACTAGTTACAGATTCCGATGCTTCATTTCAGGATTACTGCATCCCTTGGACCTTCGTAATGACGATGAAACACAGATAGTGCATCGGAATTTAATACAAAATGAACAATGTCGACTTAAGTACAAGATGACTGACTCTTCTTACTGACTCTATCTTGATCCATTCCTGTGACACTAGTTATAGATTCCGATGCTTCACTTTGGGTTTACTGTATCCCTTGGACCTTCTTATTGACGATGAAACACAGAAATTGCATCGGAAATAAATAAAAAAGGCACAATGCCGACTTAAGTATCAGAAGACAGACTCTTCTTACTGTCTATGTTTTGAACCATTCCTGTGACCTTCTTATTAACGATGAAACACACAAATTGCATCGGAATTAAATACAAAATGCACATAGCAGACATAAGTACATGTAGACTGACTTTTCCTAATGTCTATGATTTGAACCATTCCTGTGACACTAGTTATAGATTGCGATGGTCCATTTCAGGCTTACTGTATCCCTTGGACCTTCTTATTGACGATGAATCAAGGAAATTGCATCGGAATTAAATACAAAAGGCACATAGCAGACACAAGTACATGTAGACTGCCTTTTCCTAATGTCTATGATTTGAACCATTCCTGTGACACTAGTTATAGATTCCGATGGTTCATGTCAGGTTTACTGGTTCCCTTGGACCTTCTTGTTGACGATGAAACACAGAAATTGCATCGGAATTAAATGCAAAAGGCACAATGCCGACTTAAGTACAAGAAGACTGACTCTTCTTCTGTCTATGTTATGAACCATTCCTGTGTCACTACTTATAGATTTCGTTGCTTCACTTCACGTTTACTGTATACCCCCGACCTTCTTATTGTCGATAAAACACAGAAATTACATCGGAATTAAATACAAAAGGCACAATGCCGACTTAAGTACAAGAAGACTGACTCTTCTTACTGTCTATGTTTTGAACCATTCCTGTGTCACTAGTTATAGATTCCGATGCTTCACTTCAGATTTACTGTATCCCTCTGTCGTTCTTATTGACGATGAAACACAGAAATTGCGTCGGAATTAAATACAAAAGGCACAATGCCGAATTAAGTACAAGAAGACTGACTCTTCCTACTGTCTATGTTTTGAACCATTCCTGTGACACTAGATATAGATTCCGATGCTTCACTCTAGGTTTACTGTATCCCTTGGACCTTCTTATTGACGATGAAACACAGAAATTGCATCGAAATTAAATAAAAAATGCACAATGCCGACTTAAGGACAAGAAGACTGACTCTTCTTACTGTCTATGCTTTGAACCATTCCTGTGACACTAGTTACAGATTCAGATGCTTCACTCCAGGTTTACTGTATCCCTTGGACCTTCTTATTTACGATGAAACACAGAAATTGCATCGGAATTAAATTCAAAAGGCACAATGCCGACTTAAGTACAAAAAGACTGAGTCTTCCTATTCTCTATATTTTGAACCATTCCTGTGACACTAGTTTGTTATTCCGATGCTTCACTTGACGTTTACTGTATCCCTCGGACCTTCTTATGGACGGTGAAACACAGAAATTGCATCGGAACAAATACAAAAGGCACAATCCCGACTTAAGTACAAGAATACTGGATGTCCCAACTCTCTATGTTTTGTACCAATCCTGTGACACTAGATATAGTTTCCGATGCTTCACTTCAGGTTTACTGTATCCCTCTGACCATCTTATTGACGATGAAAAACAGAAATTGCATCGGAATGAAATAGAGAAGGTACAATACCGACTTAAGTACAAGAAGACTGACTCATCCTACTGTCTATGTTTTGAACCATTCCTGTGACACTAGTTATAGATTCCGATGCTTCACTTCAGGTTTACTGTATCCCTTGGACCTTCTTATTAACGATGAAACACACAAATTGCATCGGAATTAAATACAAAAGGCACAATGCTGACTTAAGTACAAGAAGACTGACTCTTCATACTGACTATGTTTTGAACCAATCCTGTGACACTAGTTATGGATTCCGATGCTTCACTTCAGGTTTACTGTATCCCTCTGACCTTGTTATTGACCATGAATCACAGAAATTGCATCGGAATTAAATACAATAGGCACAACGCAGACTTAAGTACATGTAGACTGACTTTTCCTAATGTCTATGATTTGAACCATTCCTGTGACACTAGTTATAGATTCCGATGGTTCATTTCAGGTATGCTGTATCCCTTGGACCTCCTTATTGACGATGAAACACAGAAATTGCATCGGAATTAAATACAAATGCACAATGACGACTTTAGTACAAGAAGACTGACTCTTCCAGCTGTCTACGTTATGAACATTGCTGTGACACTACTTATAGATTCCGATGCTTCACTTCAGATTTACTGTATCCCTGTGACCTTCGTATTGACGATGAAACACAGAAATTGCATCGTAACTAAATAGAAAAGGCACAATGCCGACTTAACTACAAGAAGACTGACTCTTCTTACTGACTATGTTTTGAACCATTCCTGTGACACTAGTTATAGATTCCGATGCTTAACTTCTGGATATCTGTATCCCACTGACCTTCTTAGTGACGATGAAACACAGAAATTGCATCGTAATTAAATACAAAAGGCACATTGCCGACTTAAGTACAAGAAGACTGACTCTTCTTACTGACTATGTTTTGAACCAATCCTGTGACACTAGTTATGGATTCCGATGCTTCACTTCAGGTTTACTGTATCCCTCTGACCTTGTTATTGACCATGAATCACAGAAATTGCATCGGAATTAAATACAATAGGCACAACGCAGACTTAAGTACATGTAGACTGACTTTTCCTAATGTCTATGTTTTGAACCATTCCTGTGACACTAGTTATAGATTCCGATGGTTCATTTCAGGTATGCTGTATCCCTTGGACCTCCTTATTGACGATGAAACACAGAAATTGCATCGGAATTAAATACAAATGCACAATGCCGACTTTAGTACAAGAAGACTGACTCTTCCAACTGTCTACGTTATGAACATTGCTGTGACACTACTTATAGATTCCGATGCTTCACTTCAGATTTACTGTATCCCTGTGACCTTCGTATTGACGATGAAACACAGAAATTGCATCGGAATTAAATAGAAAAGGCACAATGCCGACTTAACTACAAGAAGACTGACTCTTCTTACTGACTATGTTTTGAACCATTCCTGTGACACCAGTTATAGATTCCGATGCTTAACTTCAGAATATCTGTATCACACTGACCTTCTTAGTGACGATGAAACACAGAAATTGCATCGGAATTAAATACAAAAGGCACATTGCCGACTTAAGTACAAGAAGACTGACTCTTCTTACTGACTATGTTTTGAAACATTCCTGTGACACTAGTTATAGATTCCGATGCTTCACTCCAGGGTTACTGTATCTCTTGGACCTTCATATTGCCGATGAAACACAGAAATTGCATCGGAATTAAATACAAAAAAGCACAATGCCGACTTAAGTACAAGAAGACTGACTCTACTTACTGAATATGTTTTGAACCATTCCTGTGACACAAGTTATAGATTCCGATGCTTCACTTCACATTTACTGTATCCCTCTGACCTTCTAATTGACGATAAAACACAGAAATTACATCTGAATTAAATACATAAGGCGCAATGCCGACTTAAGTACAAGAAGACTGAATCTTCTTACTGTCTATGTTTGAACCATTCCTGTAACACTAGATATAGATTCCGTTGCTTCACTCTAGGTTTACTGTATCCCTTGGACATACTTATTGACGATGAAACACAGAAATTGCATCGGAATTAAATAAAAAATGCACAATGCCGACTTAAGTACAAGAAGACTGACTCTTCTTACTGTCTATCTTTTGAACCATTCCTGTGACACTAGTTACAGATTTCGATGCTTCACTCCAGGTTTACTGTATCCCTTGGACCTTCCTATTGACGATGAAACACAGAAATTGTATCGGAATTAAATACAAAAGGCACAATGCCGACTTAAGTACAAGAAGACTGGCCCTTCTTACTGCCTATGCTTTGAACCATTCCTGTGACACTAGTTATAGACTCCGAAGCTTCACTTCAGTTTCACTGTATCGCTTGGGCCTTCTAATTGACGATGAAACACACAAATTGCATCGGAATAAAATACAAAATTCACAATGCCGACTTATGTACAAGAAGACTGACTCTTCTTACTGCCTATGTTTTGAACCATTCCTGTGACACTAGTTATAGATTCCGATGCTACACTCCAGGTTTACTGTATCCCTTGGATCTTCTTATTGACGATGAAAAACAGAAATTGCATCAAAATTAAATACAAAAGGCACAATGCCGACTTAAGGACAAGAAGACTGACTCATCTTACTGACTATGTTTTGAACCATTCCTGTGACACTAGTTATAGATTCCGATGCTTCACTTCAGGTTTATTGTATCCCGCTGACCTTCCTATAGACGATGAAACACAGAAATTGCATCCGAATTAAATACAAAAGGCACAATATCGACTTATGTACAAGAAGACTGACTCTTCCCACTGTCTATGATTTGAACCATTCCTGTGACACTAGTTATAGATTTCGATGCTACACTTCAGGTTTACTGTATCCCTCTGACCTTCTTATTGACGATGAAACACAGAAATTGCATCGGAATTAAATACAAAAGGCACAATGCCGACTTAAGTACAGGAAGACTGACTCCTCTTACTGACTATGTTTTGAACCATTCTCGTGACACTAGTTAGAGATTCCGATGCTTCACTTCAGGTTTACTGTATCCCTTAAACCTTCTTATTGACGATCAAACACAGAAATTGCATCGGAATTAAATACAAAAGGCACACTGCCGACTTAAGTACAAGAAGACTGACTCTTCCTACTGAGTATGTTTGAACCATTCCTGTGTCACTAGTTATAGATTCCGATGCTTCACTTCAGGTTTACTGTATACCTTGGACCTTATAATTGACGATGAAACACAGAGATTGCATCGGAATTAAATACAAAAGGCACAATGCTGACTTAAGTGCAAGAAGACTGACTCTTCTTACAGTCTATGTTTTGAACCATTCCTGTGACACTAGTTATAGATTCCGGTGCTTCACTCCAGGTTTACTGTTTCCCTTGGACCTTCTTATTGACGATGAAACACAGATATTGCATCGGAATGAAATAGAAAGGGCACAATGCTGACAAAAGTACAAGAAGATTGACTCTTCTTACTGTTTATGTTTGAACCATTCCTGTGACACTAGTTATAGATTCCGATGCTTCACTTCAGGTTTACTGTATCCCTCTGACCTTCCTATAGACGATGAAACACTGAAATTGCATCCGAATTAAATACAAAAGGCACAATATCGACTTAAGTACAAGAAGACTGACTCTTCCTACTGTCTATGTTTTGAACCATTCCTGTGACACTAGTTATAGATTTCGATGCTACACTTCAGGTTTACTGTATCCCCCTGACCTTCTTATTGACGATGAAACACAGAAATTGCATCGGAATTAAATACAAAAGGCACAATGCCGACTTAAGTACAAGAAGACTGACTTTTCTTACTGCCTATGTTTTGAACAATTCCTGTGACACTAGTTATAGATTCCGATGCTACACTCCACGTTTACTGTATCCCTTGGACCTTCTTATTGACGATGAAAAACAGAAATTGCATCGGAATGAAATACAAAAGGCACAATGCTGACTTAAGGACAAGAAGACTGACTCTTCTTACTGACTATGTTTTGAACCATTCCTGTGTCACTAGTTATAGATTCCGATGCTTCACTTCAGGTTTACTGTATACCTTGGACCTGATAATTGACGATGAAACACAGAGATTGCATCGGAATTAAATAGAAAAGGCACAATGCCGACTTAAGTACAAGAAGGCTGCCTCTTTTTACTGTCTATGTTTTGAACCATTTCTGTGACACTAGTTATAGATTCCGATGCTTCACTTCAGGCTTACTGTATCCCTTGGACCTTCTTATTGACGATGAAACACAGAAATTGCATCGGAATTAAACACAAAAGGCACAATGCCGATTTAAGTACAAATAGACTGACTCTTCTTACTGACTATGTTTTGAACCATTCCTGTGACACTGGTTATAGATTCTGATGCTTCACTTCAGGTTTACTGTACCCCTCTGACCTTCTTATTGACGATGAAACACAGAAATTGCATCGGAATTACATACAAAAGGCACAATGCCGACTTAAGGACAAGAAGACAGTCTCTTTTTACTGACTATGTTTTGAACCATTCCTGTGACACTAGTTATGGATTCGGATGCTTTACTTCTGGGTTACTGTATCCCTCTGACCTTCTTATTGACGATGAAACACAGATATTGCATCGGAATTAAATAGTAAAGACACAATGCCGACTTAAGTACAAGACGACTGACTTTTCTTACTGTCTATGTATTGAACCATTCCTGTGACACTAGTTATAGATTCCGATGCTTCACTTCAGGTTTACTGTATCCCTCTGATCTTCTTATTGACGATGAAACACAAAAATTGCATCGGAATTAAATACAAAATGCACAAAGCCGACTTAAGTACAAGAGGACTGATCCTTCTTACCTTCTATGTTTTGAACCATTTGTGAGACACTAGTTATAGATTCCGATGCTTCACTTCAGGTTTACTGTAACCCTCTGACCTTCTTATTGATGATGAAACACAGAAATTGCATCCGAATTAAATACAAAAGGCATAATATCGACTTATGTACAAGAAGACTGACTCTTCCTACTGTCTATGATTTGAACCATTCCTGTGACACTAGTTATAGATTTCGATGCTACACTTCAGGTTTACTGTATCCCTCTGACCTTCTTATTGACGATGAAACACAGAAATTGCATCGGAATTAAATACAAAAGGCACAATGCCGACTTAAGTACAGGAAGACTGACTCCTCTTACTGACTATGTTTTGAACCATTCTCGTGACACTAGTTAGAGATTCCGATGCTTCACTTCAGGTTTACTGTATCCCTTAAACTTCTTATTGACGATGAAACACAGAAATTGCATCGGAATTAAATAGAAAAGGCACAATGCCAACTTAAGTACAAGAAGGCTGCCTCTTTTTACTGTCTATGTTTTGAACCATTTCTGTGACACTAGTTACAGATTGCGATGCTTCACTTCAGGTTTACTGTCTCCCTTGGACCTTCTTATTGACGATGAAACACAGAAATTGCATCGGAATTAAATACAAAAGGCACAATACCGACTTAAGTACAAGAAGACTGACTCTTCTTACTGTCTATGTTTTGATCCATTCCTGTGACACTAGTTATAGATTGCGATGCTTCACACCAGGTTTACTGTATCCCTATGATCTTCTTATTGACAATGAAACACAGAATTTGCATCGGAATTAAATACAAAAGGCACAATGCTGACTTAAGTGCAAGAAGACTGACTCTTCTTACAGTCTATGTTTTGAACCATTCCTGTGACACTAGTTATAGATTCCGGTGCTTCACTCCAGGTTTACTGTTTCCCTTGGACCTTCTTATTGACGATGAAACACAGATATTGCATCGGAATGAAATAGAAAGGGCACAATGCTGACTTAAGTACAAGAAGATTGACTCTTCTTACTGTTTATGTTTGAACCATTCCTGTGACACTAGTTATAGATTCCGATGCTTCACTTCAGGTTTACTGTATCCCTCTGACCTTCTTATTGACGATGAAACACAGAAATTGCATCGGAATTAAATACAAAAGGCACAATGCCGACTTAAGTACAAGAAGACTGTCTCTTCTTACTGACTATGTTTTGAATCATTCCGGTGACACTAGTCATAGATTCCGATGCTTCACTTCAGGGTTACTGTATCCCTTGGACCTTCTTATTGACGATGAAACACAGAAATTGCATCGGAATTAAATACAAAGGGCAAAATGCTGACTGAAGTACACGAAGACTGACGTTTCTTACTGCCTATGTTTTGAACAATTCCTGTGACACTAGTAATAGATTCCGATGCTACACTCCACGTTTACTGTATCCCTTGGACCTTCTTATTGACGATGAAAAACAGAAATTGCATCGGAATGAAATACAAAAGGCACAATGCCGACTTAAGGACAAGAAGACTGACTCTTCTTACTGACTATGTTTGAACCATTCCTGTGTCACTAGTTATAGATTCCGATGCTTCACTTCAGGTTTACTGTATACCTTGGACTTTCTAATTGACGATGAAACACAGAAATTGCATCGGAATTAAATAGAAAAGGCACAATGACGACTTAAGTACAAGAAGACTGACTCATTTACTCTCTATGTTTTGAACCATTTCTGTGACACTAGTTATAGATTCCGACGCTCCACTTCAGGTTTACTGTCTCCCTTGGACCTTCTTAATGACGATGAAACACAGAAATTGCATCGGAATTAATTACAAAAGGCACAATACCGACTTAAGTACAAGAAGACTAACTCTTCTTACTGTCTATGCTTTGAACCATTCCTGTGACACTAGTTATAGATTCCGATGCTTCACTTCAGGTTTACTGTATCCCTCTGATCTTCTTATTGACGATGAATCACAGAAATTGCATCGGAATTAAATACAAAAGGCACAATGCCAAATTAAGTACAAGAAGACTGACTCTTCTTACTGTCTATGTTTTGAACCATTCCTGTGACACTAGCTATAGATTCCGATGCTTCACTTCAGGCTTACTGTATCCCTTGGACCTTCTTATTGACGATGAAACACAGAAATTGCATCGGAATTAAACACAAAAGGCACAATGCCGACTTAAGGACAAGAAGACTGACTCTTTTTACTGACTATGATTTGAACCATTCCTGTGACACTAGTTATGGATTCGGATGCTTTACTTCTGGGTTACTGTATCCCTATGACCTTCTTATTGACGATGAAACACAGAAATTGCATCGGAATTAAATAGTAAAGACACAATGCCGACTTAAGTACAAGACGACTGACTTTTCTTACTGTCTATGTATTGGACCATTCCTGTGACACTAGTTATAGATTCCGATGCTTCACTTCAGGTTTACTGTATCCCTCTGATCTTCTTATTGACGATGAAACACAAAAATTGCATCGGAATTAAATACAAAATGCACAAAGCCGACTTAAGTACAAGAGAACTGACTCTCCTTACAGACTATGTTTTGAAACATTCTTGTGACAGTAGTTATAGATTGCGATGCTTCACTTCAGGTTTGCTGTATCACTCTGACCTTCTTATTGACGATGAAACACAGCATTTGCATCGGAATTAAATACAAAAGGCACAATGCCGACTTAAGTACAAGAAGACTGAATCTTCCTACTGTCTATGTTTTGAACCATTCCTGTTACACTAGTTATAGATTCCGATGCTTCACTTCAGGTTTACTGTATCCCTTGGACCTTCTTATTGACGATGAAACACAGAAATTGCATCGGAATTAAATACAAAAGGCAAAATGCCGATTTAAGTACATGAAGACCGACTCTTTCTACTGACTATGTTTTGAACCATTCCTGTGACACTAGTTATAGATTCCGATGCTTCACTTCAGGTTTACTGTATCCCTTGGACCTTCTTCGTGACGATGAAACACAGAAATTGCATCGGAGTTCAATACAAAAGAAATAATGCCGACTTAAGTACAAGAAGACTGACTCCTCTCACAGTCTATGCTTTGAACCATTCCTGTGACACTAGTTACACATTCCGATTCTTCACTCCAGGTTTACTGTATCCCTTGGACCTTTTTATTGACGATGAAACACAGAAATTGCATCGGAATTAAATTTAAAAAGCACAATGCCGACTTAAGGACAAGAAGGCTAACTCTTCTTACTGACAATGTTTTGAACCATTCCTGTGACACTAGCTATAGATTCCGATGCTTCACTTCAGGTTTACTGTATCCCTCTGACCTTCGTATTGACGATGAAACACAGAAATTGCATCGGAATTAAATACAAAAGGCACAATGCCGACTTAAGTACAAGAAGACTAACTCTTCTAACTGTCTATGTTTTGAACTATTCCTACGACACTAGTTATAGATTCCGATGCTTCACTCCAGGTTTACTGTATGCCTTGGAACTTCATATTGACGATGAAACACAGAAATTGCATCGGAATTAAATAGAAAAGGCACAATGCCGACTTAAGTACGAGAGGACTGACTCTTCCTACTGTCAATGTTTTGAACCAATCCTGTGACACTAGTTATAGATTCCGGTGCTTCACTCCAGGTTTACTGTTTCCCTTGGACCTTCTTATTGACGATGAAACACAGAAATTGCATCAGAATTAAATAGAAAAGGCACAATGCCGAATTAAGTACAAGAAGACTGACGCTTCTTACTGACTATGATTTTGAACCGTTCCTGTGACACTAGTTATAGATTCCGATGCTTCACTTCAGGTTTACTGTATCCCTTGGACCTTCTTATTTACGATGAAACACAGATATTGCATCGGAATGAAATAGAAAAGGCACAATGCCGACTGAAGTACAAGAAAACTGACTCTTCTTACTGTTTATGTTTGAACCATTCCTGTGATACTAGTTATAGATTCCGATGCTTCACTGCAGGTTTACTGTATCCCTCTGACCTTCCTATAGACGATGAAACACAGAAATTGCATCCGAATTAAATACAAAAGACACAATTTCGACTTAAGTACAAGAAGACTGACTCTTCCTACTGTCTATGTTTTGTACCATTCCTGTGACACTAGTTATAGATTTCGATGCTACACTTCAGGTTTACTGTATCCCTCTGACCTTCTTATTGACGATGAAACACAGAAATTGCATGGGAATTAAATACTAAAGGCACAATGCCGATTTAAGTACATGAAGACCGACTCTTTCTACTGACTATGTTCTGAACCATTCCTGTGACACTAGTTATAGATTCCGATGCTTCACATCAGGTTTACTGTATCCCTTGGACCTTCTTCGTGAAGATGAAACACAGAAATTGCATCGGAATTAAATACAAAAGGCACATTGCCGACTTAAGTACAAGAAGACTGACTCCTCTTACAGTCTATGCTTTGAACCATTCCTGTGACACTAGTTACACATTCCGATTCTTCACTCCAGGTTTACTGTATCCCTTGGACCTTTTTATTGACGATGAAACACAGAAATTGCATCAGAATTAAATACAAAAAGCACAATGCCGACTTAAGGACAAGAAGGCTAACTCTTGTCACTGACAATGTTTTGAACCATTCCTGTGACACTAGCTATAGATTCCGATGCTTCACTTCAGGTTTACTGTATCCCTCTGACCTTCGTATTGACGATGAAACACAGAAATTGCATCGGAATTAAATACAAAAGGCACAATGCCGACTTAAGTACAAGAAGACTAACTCTTCTTACTGTCAATGTTTTGAACTATTCCTGGACACTAGTTATAGATTCCGATGCTTCACTCCAGGTTTACTGTATCCCTCTGATCTTCTTATTGACGATGAATCACAGAAATTGCATCGGAATTAAATACAAAAGGCACAATGCCGACTTAAGTACAAGAAGACTAACTCTTCTTACTGACTATGTTTTGAACTATTCCTGTGCACTAGTTATAGATTCCGATGCTTCACTCCAGGTTTACTGTATGCCTTGGACCTTCTTATTGACGATGAAACGCAGAAATTGCATCGGAATTAAATAGAAAAGGCACGATGCCGACTTAAGTACGAGAGGACTGACTCTTCCTACTGTCAATGTTTTGAACCAATCCTGTGACACTAGTTATAGATTCCGGTGCTTCACTCCAGGGCTACTGTTTCCCTTGGACCTTCTTATTGACGATGAAACACAGAAATTGCATCAGAATTAAATAGAAAAGGCGCAATGCCGACTTAAGTACAAGAAGACTGACTCTTCTTACTGTTTATGTTTGAACCATTCCTGTGACACTAGTTATAGATTCCGATGTTTCACTTCAGGTTTACTGTATCCCTCTGACCTTCCTATAGACGATGAAACACAGAAATTGCATCCGAATTAAATACAAAAGGCACAATATCGACTTAAGTACAAGAAGACTGACTCTTCCTACTGTCTATGTTTTGAACCATTCCTGTGACACTAGTTATAGATTTCGATGCTACACTTCAGGTTTACTGTATCCCTCTGACCTTCTTATTGACGATGAAACACAGAAATTGCGTAGGAATTAAATACAAAAGGCACAATGCCGATTTAAGTACATGAAGACCGACTCTTTCTACTGACTATGATTTTGAACCATTCCTGTGACACTAGTTATAGATTCCGATGCTTCACTTCAGGTTTACTGTATCCCTTGGACCTTCTTATTGACGATGAAACACAGATATTGCATCGGAATGAAATAGAAAAGGCACAATGCCGACTTAAGTACAAGAAGACTGACTCTTCTTACTGTTTATGTTTGAACCATTCCTGTGACACTACTTATAGATTCCGATGTTTCACTTCAGGTTTACTGTATCCCTCTGACCTTCCTATAGACGATGAAACACAGAAATTGCATCCGAATTAAATACAAAAGGCACAATATCGACTTAAGTACAAGAAGACTGACTCTTCCTACTGTCTATGTTTTGAACCATTCCTGTGACACTAGTTATAGATTTCGATGCTACACTTCAGGTTTACTGTATCCCTCTGACCTTCTTATTGACGATGAAACACAGAAATTGCGTAGGAATTAAATACAAAAGGCACAATGCCGATTTAAGTACATGAAGACCGACTCTTTCTACTGAATATGTTTTGAACCATTCCTGTGGCACTAGTTAAAGATTCCGATGCTTCACATCAGGTTTACTGTATCCCTTGGACCTTCTTCGTGACGATGAAACACAGAAATTGCATCGGAATTAAATACAAAAGGCACAATGCCGACTTAAGTACAAGAAGACTAACTCTTCTTACTGTCTATGTTTTGAACTATTCCTGTGACACTAGTTATAGATTCCGATGCTTCACTCCAGGTTTACTGTATGCCTTGGACCTTCTTATTGACGATGAAACACAGAAATTGCATCGGAATTAAATAGAAAAGGCACAATGCCGACTTAAGTACAAGGGGACTGACTCTTCCTACTGTCAATGTTTTGAACCAATCCTGTGACACTAGTTATAGATTCCGGTGCTTCACTCCAGGTTTACTGTTTCCCTTGGACCTTCTTATTCACGATGAAACACAGAAATTGCATCAGAATTAAATAGAAAAGGCACAATGCCGACTTAAGTACAAGAAGGCTGCCTCTTTTTACTGTCTATGTTTTGAACCATTCCTGTGACACTAGTTATAGATTCCGATGCTTCACTTCAGGTTTACTGTATCCCTTGGACCTGCTTATTGACGATGAAACACAGAAATTGCATCGGAATTAAATACAAAAGGCACAATGCCGACTTAAGTACAAGAAGACTGACTCTTCTTACTGTCTATGCATTGAACCATTCCTGAGACAGTAGTTACACATTCCGATTCTTCACTCCAGGTTTACTGTATCCCTTGGTACTTCTTATTGACGATGAAACACAGAAACTGCATCGGAATTAAATAGAAAAGGCACAATGCCGACTTAAGTACAAGAAGGCTGCCTCTTTTTACTGTCTATGTTTTGAACCATTCCTGTGACACTAGTTATAGATTCCGATGCTTCACTTCAGGTTTACTGTATCCCTTGGACCTGCTTATTGACGATGAAACACAGTAATTGCATCGGAATTAAATACAAAAGGCACAATGCCGACTTAAGTACAAGAAGACTGACTCTTCTTACTGTCTATGGTTTGAACCATTCCTGTGACAGTAGTTACACATTCCGATTCTTAACTCCAGGTTTACTGTATCCCTTGGTCCTTCTTATTGACGATGAAACACAGAAATTGCATCGGAATTAAATACAAAAGGCACAATGCCGACTTAAGTACAAGAAGACTGACTCTTCTTACTGACTATGTTTTGAACCATTCCGGTGACACTAGTCATAGATTCCGATGCTTCACTTCAGGGTTACTGTATCCCTTGGACCTTCTTATTGACGATGAAACACAGAAATTGCATCGGAATTAAATACAAAGGGCAAAATGCCGACTTAAGTACACGAAGACTGACGTTTCTTACTGCCTATGTTTTGAACAATTCCTGTGACACTAGTTATAGATTCCGATGCTACACTCCACGTTTACTGTATCGCTTGGACCTTCTTATTGACGATGAAAAACAGAAATTGCATCGGAATGAAATACAAAAGGCACAATGCCGACTTAAGGACAAGAAGACTGACTCTTCTTACTGACTATGTTTTGAACCATTCCTGTGTCACTAGTTATAGATTCATTTGCTTCACTTCAGGTTTACTGTATACCTTGGACTTACTAATTGACGATGAAACACAGAAATTGCATCGGAATTAAGTAGAAAAGGCACAATGCCGATTAAGTACAAGAAGACTGACTCTTCTTACTCTCTATGTTTTTAACCATTTCTGTGACACTAGTTATAGATTCCGATGCTCCACTTCAGGTTTACTGTATCCCTCTGATCTTCTTATTGACGATGAAACACAGAAATTGCATCGGAATTAAATACAAAATGCACAAAGCCGACTTAAGTACAAGAGGACTGATCCTTCTTACCGTCTATGTTTTGAACCATTCCTGAGACACTAGTTATAGATTCCGATGCTTCACTTCAGGTTTACTGTACCCTTCTGACCTTCTTATTGATGATGAAACACAGAAATTGCATCGGAGTTAAATATAAAAGGCACAATGCAGACTTAAGTACAAGAAGACTGACTCTTCTTACAGACTATGTTTTGAAACATTCTTGTGACAGTAGTTATAGATTGCGATGTTTCACTTCAGGTTTGCTGTATCCCTCTGACCTTCTTATTGACGATGAAACACAGCATTAGCATCGGAATTAAATACAAAAGGCACAATGCCGACTTAAGTACAAGAAGACTGACTCTTCCTACTGTCTATGTTTTGAACCATTCCTGTTACACTAGTTATGGATTCCGATTCTTCACTCCAGGTTTACTGTATCCCTCTGACCTTCTTATTGACGATGAAACAAAGAAATTGCATCGGAATTAAATAGAAAAGCCACAATGCCGAATTAAGTACAAGAAGACTGACTCTTCTTACTGTCTATGTTTTGAACCATTCCTGTGACACTAGTTATGGATTCCGATTCTTCACTCCAGGTTTACTGTATCCCTTGGACCTTCTTATTGACGATGAAACACAGAAATTGCATCGGAATTAAATAGAAAAGGCACAATATCGACTTAAGTACAAGAAGACTAACTCATCTTAGTGATTATAGTTTGGACCATTGCTGTGACACTAGTTATAGATTCCGACGCTTTATTTCAGGTTTACTGTATACCTTGGACATTCTCATTGACGATGAAACACAGAAATTGCATCGGAATTAAATAGAAAAGGCACAATGTCGACTTAAGTAGAAGAAGACTGACTCTTCTTAATGTCTATGTTTTGAACCATTCCTGTGACACTAGTTATAGATTCCGATGCTTCACTCCAGGTTTACTGTATCCCTTGGACTTTCATATTGACGTTGAAACACGGAAATTGCATCGGAATTAAATAGAAAAGGCACAATGTCGACTTAAGTACAAGAAGACTGACTCTTCTTACTGACTATGTTTTGAACCATTCCGGTGACACTAGTTATAGATTCCGATGCTTCACTTCAGGTTTACTGTATACCTTGGACCTTCTTATTGACGATGAAACACAGAAATAGCATCGGAATTAAATACAAAAGGCACAATGCCGACTTAAGTACCCGAAGACAGACTCTTCTTACTGTCTATGTTTCAACCATTCCTGTGACACTAGTTATAGATTCCGATGCTTCACTTCAGGTTTACTGTATCCCTCTGACCTTCTTATTGACGATGAAACACAGAAATTGCATCGGAATTAAATACAAAAGGCACAATGCCGACATAAGTACAAGAAGACTGCCTGTTCCCACTGTCTATGTTTTGAACCATTCCTGTGACACTAGTTATAGATTCCGATGCTTCACCTCTCGTTTACTGTATCCCTCTGACTTTATTGCCGATGAAACACAGAAATTGCATCGTAATTAAATACAAAAGGCACAATGCCGACTTAAGTACAAGAAGACTGACTGTTCCTACTGTCTATGTTTTGAACCAATTCTGTGACACTAGTTATAGAGTCCGATGCTTCACTTCAGGTTTACTGTATCCCTTGGAACTTCTTATTGACGATGAATCACAGAAATTGCATCGGAATTAAATACAAAAGCGACAATGCCGACTTTAGTACCCGAAGACTGACTCTTCTTACTGACTATGCCTTTAACCATTCCTGTGACACTAGTTATAGATTTCGATGCTTCACTTCAGGTTTACTGTATCGCTCTGACCTTCTTATTAACGATGAAACACAGAAATTGCATCGAAATTAAATACAAAAGGGACAATGCCGACTTAAGTACCCGAAGACTGACTCTTCTTACTGTCAATGTTTGAAAAATTCCTGTGACACTGGTTATAGATTCCGATGCTTCACTTCAGGATTACTGTATCTCTCTGACCTTCTTATTGACGGTGAAACACAGAAATTGCATCGGAATGAAATACGAAAGGCACAATGCCGACTTAAGTACAAGAAGACTGACTCTTCTTACTGACTATGTTTGAAGAATTCCTGTGACACTAGTTATAGATTCCGATGCTTTACTTCAGGTTTACTGTATACCTTGGACCTTCTTATTGACGATGAAACACAGAAAATGCATCGGAATTAAATACAAATGGCACAATGCCGACATAAGTACAAGTAGGCTGATTCTTCCTGCTGTCTATGTTTTGAACCATTCCTGTGACACTAGTTGTGGATTCCGATGCTTTACTTCAGGTTTACTGTATCCCTCTGACCTTCTTATTGATGATGAAGCACAGAAATTGCATCGGAATTAAATACAAAAGGTATATTGCCGACTTAAGTACAAGAAGACTGACTCTTCTTACTGTCTATGTTTTGACCCATTCCATTGACACTAGTTATGGATTCCGATGCTTCACTCCAGGTTCACTGTATCCCTTGGACCTTGTTATTGACGATGAGACACAGAAATTGCATCGGAATTAAGTAGAAAAGGCACAATGCCGACTTAAGTACAAGAAGACCGACTCTTCTTACTGACTATGTTTTGAACCATTCCTGTGACACTAGTTATAGATTCCGATGCTTCACTTCATGTTTACAGTATCTCTTGGACCTTTTTACTGACGATGAAACACAGAAATTGCATCGGAATTAAATACAAAAGGCTAATTGCCAACTTTAGTACACGAAGACTGACTCTTCTTATTGTCTATGTGTTGAACCATTCCTGTGACACTAGTTATAGATTCCCATGCTACACTTCAGGTTTACTGTATACCTTGGAAGTTCTTATTGACGATGAAACACAGAAATTGCTTCGGAATTAAATACAAAAGCACAATGGCGACTTAAGGACAAGAAGACTGTCTCTTCTTACTGACTATGTTTTGAACCATTCCTGTGACACTAGTTATAGATTGCGATGCTTCACTTCAGGTTTACTGTTTCCCTTGGACCTTCTTATTGCGAATGAAACACAGAAATTGCATCGGAATTAAAAACAAAAGGCACAATGCCGACTTAAGTACAAGAAGACTGACTCTTCCTACTGTCTACGTTTTGAACCATTTCTGTGACACTAGTTATAGAGTCCGATGCTGCCCTTCAGGTTTACTGTATCCCTTGGACCTTCTTATTGACGATGAAACACAGAAATTGCATCGGAATTAAATACAAAAGGCACAATGCCGACTTAAGTACAAGAAAACTGACTCTTCTTACTGTCTATGTTTGACCCATTCCTGTGACACTAGTTATTGATTCCGATGCTTCACTTCAGGTTTACTGTATCCCACTGTCCTTCTTATTGACGGTGGAACACAGAAATTGCATGGGAATTAAATACAAAAGGCACAATGCCGACTTAAGTACAAGAAAACTGACTCTTCTTACTGTCTATGTTTTGAACCATTCCTGTGACACTGGTTATAGATTCCGATGCTTCACTTCAGGTTTACTGAATCCCTCTGACCTTATTGCCGATGAAACACAGAAATTGCTTCGGAATTAAATACAAAAGGCACAATGGCGACTTAAGGAGAAGAAGACTGTCTCTTCTTACAGACTATGTTTTGAACCATTCCTGTGACACTAGTTATAGATTGCGATGCTTCACATCAGGTTTACTGTTTCCCTTGGACCTTCTTATTGCGAATGAAACACAGAAATTGCATCGGAATTAAAAACATAAGGCACAATGCCGACTTAAGTACAAGAAGACTGACTCTTCCTACTGTCTACGTTTTGAACCATTTCTGTGACACTAGTTATAGAGTCCGATGCTGCCCTTCAGGTTTACTGTATCCCTTGGACCTTCTTATTGACGATGAAACACAGAAATTGCATCGGAATTAAATACAAAAGGCACAATGCCGACTTAAGTACAAGAAAATTGACACTTCTTACTGTCTATGATTTGAACCATTCCTGTGACACTAGCAATAGATTCCGATGCTTCACTTCAGGTTTACTGTATCCCTCTGACCTTCTTATTGACGGTGAAACACAGAAATTGCATCGGAATTAAATACAAAAGGTATAATGCCGGCTTAAGTACAAGAAGACTGACTCTTCTTACTGTCTATGTTTTGACCCATTCCATTGACACTAGTTATGGATTCCGATGCTACACTTCACGTTCACTGTATCCCTTGGACCTTGTTATTGACGATGAAACACAGAAATTGCATCGGAATTAAGTAGAAAAGGCACAATGCCGTCTTAAGTGTAAGAAGACCGACTCCTCTTACTAACTATGTTTTGAACCATTCCTGTGACACTAGTTATAGATTCCGATGCTTCACTTCATATTTACAGTATACCTTGGACCTTTTTATTGACGATGAAACACAGAAATTGCATCGGAATTAAATACATAAGGCCAATTGCCAACTTTAGTACACGAAGACTGACTCTTCTTACTGTCTATGTTTTGAACCATTCCTGTGACACTAGTTATAGATCCCGATGCTACACTCCAGGTTTACTGTATCCCCTGGACCTTCTTATTGATGATGAAACACAGAAATTGCATCGGAATTAAATACAAAAGGCACAATGCCGACTTAAGGACAAGAAGACTGACTCGTCTTACTGACTTAGTTTTGAACCATTCCTTTGACACTTGTTAAAGATTCCGACGCTACACTTCAGGTTTACTGTTTACCTTGGAAGTTCTTATTGACGATGAAACACAGAAATTGCATCGGAATTAAATACAAAAGGGACAATGCCGACTTAAGTAGAAGAAAACTGACTCATCCTTCTGTCTATGTTTTGAACCATTCCTGTGACACTAGTTATAGATTCCGATGCTTCACTTCAGGTTTACTGAATCCCTCTGACCTTATTGCCGATGAAACACAGAAATTGCTTCGGAATAAAATACAAAAGGCACAATGGCGACTTAAGGACAGGAAGACTGTCTCTTCTTACTGACTATGTTTTGAACCATTCCTGTGACACTAGTTATAGATTGCGATGCTTCACTTCAGGTTTACTGTATCACTGTGACCTTCTTATTGACGATGAAACACAGAGATTGCGTCGGAATTATATAGAAAAGGCACAATGCCGACATAAGTACAAGAAAACTGACTCTTCTTACTGTCTATGTTTGAACCATTCCTGTGACACTAGTTATAGATTCCGATGCTTTACTTCAGGTTTACTGTATCCCACTGTCCTCCTTATTGACGGTGAAACACAGAAATTGCATGGGAATTAAATACAAAAGGCACAATGCCGACTTAAGTACAAGAAAACTGACTCATCCTACTGTCTATGTTTTGAACCATTCCTGTGACACTAGTTATAGATTTCGATGCGTCACTTCAGGTTTACTGTATCCCTCTGACCTTATTGCCGATGAATCACAGAAATTGCTTCGGAATTAAATACAAAAGGCACAATGGCGACTTAAGGACAAGAAGACTGTCTTTTCTTACTGACTATTTTTTGAACCATTCCTGTGACACTAGTTATAGATTGCGATGCTTCACTTCAGGTTTACAGTTTCCCTTGGACCTTCTTATTGCGAATGAAACACAGAAATTGCATGGGAATTAAATTTAAAAGGCACAATGCCGACTTAAGTACAAGAAAACTGACTCATCCTACTGTCTATGTTTTGAACCATTCCTGTGACACTAGTTATAGATTCCGATGCTTCACTTCAGGTTTACTGAATCCCTCTGACCTTATTGCCGATGAAACACAGAAATTGCTTCGGAATTAAATACAAAAGGCACAATGGCGACTTAAGTACAAGAACACTGACTCTTCCTACTGTCTACGTTTTGAACAATTTCTGTGACACTACTTATAGAGTCCGATGCTGCACTTCAGGTTTATTATATCGCTTGGATCTTCTTATTGACGATGAAACACAGAAATTGCATCGGAATTAAATACAAAAGGCACAATGCCGACTTACGTACAAGAAAACTGACTCTTCTTACTGTCTATGTTTTGAACCATTCCATTGACACTAGTTATGGATTCCGATGCTTCACTCCAGGTTCACTGTATCCCTTGGACCTTGTTATTGACGATGAGACACAGAAATTGCATCGGAATTAAGTAGAAAAGGCACAATGCCGACTTAAGTACAAGAAGACCGACTCTTCTTACTGACTATGTTTTGAACCATTCCTGTGACTCTAGTTATAGATTGCGATGCTACACTTCAGGTTCACTGTATCCCTTGGACCTTGTTATTGACGATGAAACACAGAAATTGCATCGGAATTAAGTAGAAAAGGCACAATGCCGACTTAAGTGTAAGAAGACCGACTCCTCTTACTAACTATGTTTTGAACCATTCCTGTGACACTAGTTATACATTCCGATGCTTCACTTCATATTTACAGTATACCTTGGACCTTTTTATTGACGATGAAACACAGAAATTGCATCGGAATTAAATACATAAGGCCAATTGCCAACTTTAGTACACGAAGACTGACTCTTCTTACTGTCTATGTTTTGAACCATTCCTGTGACACTAGTTATAGATCCCGATGCTACACTCCAGGTTTACTGTATCCCCTGGACCTTCTTATTGATGATGAAACACAGAAATTGCATCGGAATTAAATACAAAAGGCACAATGCCGACTTAAGGACAAGAAGACTGACTCGTCTTACTGACTTAGTTTTGAACCATTCCTTTGACACTTGTTAAAGATTCCGACGCTACACTTCAGGTTTACTGTTTACCTTGGAAGTTCTTATTGACGATGAAACACAGAAATTGCATCGGAATTAAATACAAAAGGGACAATGCCGACTTAAGTAGAAGAAAACTGACCCATCCTTCTGTCTATGTTTTGAACCATTCCTGTGACACTAGTTATAGATTCCGATGCTTCACTTCAGGTTTACTGAATCCCTCTGACCTTATTGCCGATGAAACACAGAAATTGCTTCGGAATTAAATACAAAAGGCACAATGGCGATTTAAGGACAGGAAGACTGTCTCTTCTTACTGACTATGTTTTGAACCATTCCTGTGACACTAGTTATAGATTGCGATGCTTCACTTCAGGTTTACTGTTTCCCTTGGACCTTCTTATTGCGAATGAAACACAGATATTGCATCGGAATTAAAAACAAAAGGCACAATGCCGACTTAAGTACAAGAAGACTGACTCTTCCTACTGTCTACGTTTTGAACCATTTCTGTGACACTAGTTGTAGAGTCCGATGCTGCACTTCAGGTTTACTGTATCCCTTGGACCTTCTTATTGACGATGAAACACAGAAATTGCATCGGAATTAAATACAAAAGGCACAATGCCGACTTAAGGACAAGAAGACTGACTGTTCATACTGACTATGTGTTGAACCATTCCTGTGACACTAGTTATAGATTGCGATGCTTCACTTCAGGTTTACTGTATCCCTGTGACCTTCTTATTGACGATGAAACACAGAGATTGCGTCGGAATTATATAGAAAAGGCACAATGCCGACATAAGTACAAGAAAACTGACTCTTCTTACTGTCTATGTTTGAACCATTCCTGTGACACTAGTTATAGATTCCGATGCTTTACTTCAGGTTTACTGTATCCCACTGTCCTCCTTATTGACGGTGAAACACAGAAATTGCATGGGAATTAAATACAAAAGGCACAATGCCGACTTAAGTACAAGAAAACTGACTCATCCTACTGTCTATGTTTTGAACCATTCCTGTGACACTAGTTATAGATTTCGATGCGTCACTTCAGGTTTACTGTATCCCTCTGACCTTATTGCCGATGAATCACAGAAATTGCTTCGGAATTAAATACAAAAGGCACAATGGCGACTTAAGGACAAGAAGACTGTCTTTTCTTACTGACTATTTTTTGAACCATTCCTGTGACACTAGTTATAGATTGCGATGCTTCACTTCAGGTTTACAGTTTCCCTTGGACCTTCTTATTGCGAATGAAACACAGAAATTGCATGGGAATTAAATTTAAAAGGCACAATGCCGACTTAAGTACAAGAAAACTGACTCATCCTACTGTCTATGTTTTGAACCATTCCTGTGACACTAGTTATAGATTCCGATGCTTCACTTCAGGTTTACTGAATCCCTCTGACCTTATTGCCGATGAAACACAGAAATTGCTTCGGAATTAAATACAAAAGGCACAATGGCGACTTAAGGACAAGAAGACTGTCTCTTCTTACTGACTATGTTTTGAACCATTCCTGTGACACTAGTTATAGATTGCGATGCTTCACATCAGGTTTACTGTTTCCCTTGGACCTTCTTATTGCGAATGAAACACAGAAATTGCATCGGAATTAAAAACAAAAGGCACAATGCCGACTTAAGTACAAGAAGACTGACTCTTCCTACTGTCTACGTTTTGAACAATTTCTGTGACACTAGTTATAGAGTCCGATGCTGCACTTCAGGTTTATTGTATCGCTTGGACCTTCTTATTGACGATGAAACACAGAAATTGCATCGGAATTAAATACAAAAGGCACAATGCCGACTTACGTACAAGAAAACTGACTCTTCTTACTGTCTATGTTTTGAACCATTCCATTGACACTAGTTATGGATTCCGATGCTTCACTCCAGGTTCACTGTATCCCTTGGACCTTGTTATTGACGATGAGACACAGAAATTGCATCGGAATTAAGTAGAAAAGGCACAATGCCGACTTAAGTACAAGAAGACCGACTCTTCTTACTGACTATGTTTTGAACCATTCCTGTGACTCTAGTTATAGATTGCGATGCTTCACTTCAGGTTTACTGTTTTCCTTGGACCTTCTTATTGCGAATGAAACACAGATATAGCATCGGAATTAAAAACAAAAGGCACAATGCCGACTTAAGGACAAGAAGACTGACTGTTCATACTGACTATGTGTTGAACCATTCCTGTGACACTAGTTATAGATTCCGATGCTTTACTTCAGGTTTACTGTAACCCACTGTCCTTCTTATTGACGGTGAAACACAGAAATTGCATGGGAATTAAATACAAAAGGCACAATGCCGACTTAAGTCCAAGAAAACTGACTCTTCTTACTGACTATGCCTTTAACCATTCCTGTGACACTAGTTATAGATTTCGATGCTTCACTTCAGGTTTACTGTATCGCTCTGACCTTCTTATTAACGATGAAACACGGAAATTGCATCGAAATTAAATACAAAAGGGACAATGCCGACTTAAGTACCCGAAGACTGACTCTTCTTACTGTCAATGTTTGAACCATTCCTGTGACACTGGTTATAGATTCCGATGCTTCACTTCAGGATTACTGTATCTCTCTGACCTTCTTATTGACGGTGAAACACAGAAATTGCATCGGAATTAAATACGAAAGGCACAATGCCGACTTAAGTACAAGAAGGCTGATTCTTCCTACTGTCTATGTTTTGAACCATTCCTGTGACACTAGTTGTGGATTACGATGCTTTACTTCAGGTTTACTGTATCCCTCTGACCTTCTTATTGACGATGAAACACAGAAATTGCATCGGAATTAAATACAAAAGGTATATTGCCGACTTAAGTACAAGAAGACTGACTCTTCTTACTGTCTATGTTTTGACCCATTCCATTGACACTAGTTATGGATTCCGATGCTTCACTCCAGGTTCACTGTATCCCTTGGACCTTGTTATTGACGATGAGACACAGAAATTGCATCGGAATTAAGTAGAAAAGGCACAATGCCGACTTAAGTACAATAAGACCGACTCTTCTTACTGGCTATGTTTTGAACCATTCCTGTGACACTAGTTATAGATTCCGATGCTTCACTTCATGTTTACAGTATCCCTTGGACCTTTTTACTGACGATGAAACACAGAAATTGCATCGGAATTAAATACAAAATGCTAATTGCCAACTTTAGTACACGAAGACTGACTCTTCTTACTGTCTATGTTTTGAACCATTCCTGTGACACTAGTTATAGATTCCGATGCTACACTTCAGGTTCACTGTATACCTTGGAAGTTCTTATTGACGATGAAACACAGAAATTGCATCGGAATTAAATACAAAAGGCACAATGCCGACTTAAGTACAAGAAGACTGACTCTTCCCACTGCCTATGTTTTGAACCATTCCTGAGACAGTAGTTTTGGATTCCGATGCTTCACTTCAGTTTTACTGTATCCCTCTGACCTTCTTATTGACAATGAAACACAGAAATTGCATGGGAATTAAATACAAAAGGCACAATGCCGATTTAAGTACAAGAAAACTGACTCATCCTACTGTCTATGTTTTGAACCATTCCTGTGACACTAGTTATAGATTCCGATGCTTCACTTCAGGTCTACTGTATCCCTCTGACCTTATTGCCGATGAAACACAGAAATTGCTTCGGAATTAAATACAAAAGGCACAATGGCGACTTAAGGGCAAGAAGACTGTCTCTTCTTACTGACTATGTTTTGAACCATTCCTGTGACACAAGTTATAGATTGCGATGCTTCACTTCATGTGTACTGTTTCCCTTGGACCTTCTTATTGCGAATGAAACACAGAAATTGCATTGGAATTAAAAACAAAAGGCATAATGCCGACTTAAGTACAAGAAGACTGACTCTTCCTACTGTCTACGTTTTGAACCATTTCTGTGACACTAGTTATAGAGTCCGATGCTGCACTTCAGGTTTACTGTGTCCCTTGGACCTTTTTATTGACGATGAAACACAGAAATTGCATCGGAATTAAATACAAAAGGCACAATGCCGACTTAAGGACAGAAAGACTGACTGTTCATACTGACGATGAGTTGAACCATTCCTGTGACACTAGTTATAGATTCCGATGCTTCACTTCAGATTTACTGTATCCCTGTGACCTTCTTATTGACGATGAAACACAGAGATTGCATCGGAATTAAATACAAAAGGTATAATGCCGGCTTAAGTACAAGAAGACTGACTCTTCTTACTGTCTATGTTTTGACCCATTCCATTGACACTAGTTATGGATTCCGATGCTACACTCCAGGTTCACAGTATCCCTTGGACCTTGTTATTGACGATGAAACACAGAAATTGCATCGGAATTAAGTAGAAAAGGCACAATGCCGACTTAAGTACAAGAAGACCGACTCTTCTTACTAACTATGTTTTGAACCATTCCTGTGACACTAGTTATAGATTCCGATGCTTCACTTCATATTTACAGTATACCTTGGACCTTTTTATTGACGATGAAACACAGAAATTGCATCGGAATTAATTACATAAGGCCAATTGCCAACTTTAGTACACGAAGACTGACTCTTCTTACTGTCTATGTTTTGAACCATTCCTGTGACACTAGTTATAGATCCCGATGCTACACTCCAGGTTTACTGTATCCCCTGGACCTTCTTATTGACGATGAAACACAGAAATTGCATCGGAATTAAATACAAAAGGCACAATGCCGACTTAAGGACAAGAAGACTGTCTCTTCTTACTGACTTAGTTTTGAAACATTCCTGTGACACTTGTTATAGATTCCGACGCTACACTTCAGGTTTACTGCATACCTTGGAAGTTCTTATTGACGATGAAACACAGAAATTGCATCGGAATTAAATACAAAAAGGACAATGCCGACTTAAGTAGAAGAAAACTGACTCATCCTACTGTCTATGTTTTGAACCATTCCTGTGACACTAGTTATAGATTCCGATGCTTCACTTCAGGTTTACTGTATCCCTCTGACCTTATTGCCGATGAAACACAGAAATTGCTTCGGAATTAAATACAAAAGGCACAATGGCGACTTAAGGACAAGAAGACTGTCTCTTCTTACTGACTATGTTTTGAACCATTCCTGTGACACTAGTTATAGTTTGCGATGCTTCACTTCAGGTTTACTGTTTCCCATGGACCTTCTTAATGCGAATGAACCACAGATATTGCATCGGAATGATAAACAAAAGGCACAATGCCGACTTAAGTACAAGAAGACTGACTCTTCCTACTGTCTACGTTTTGAACCATTTCTGTGACACTAGTTGTAGAGTCCGATGCTGCACTTCAGGTTTACTGTATCCCTTGGACCTTCTTATTGACGATGAAACACAAGAATTGCATCGGAATTAAATACAAACGGCACAATGCCGACTTAAGGACAAGAAGACTGACTGTTCATACTGACTATGTGTTGAACCATTCCTGTGACACTAGTTATAGATTCCGATGCTTCACTTCAGGTTTACTGTATCCCTGTGACCTTCATATTGACGATGAAACACAGAGATTGCGTCGGAATTATATAGAAAAGGCACAATGCCGACATAAGTACAAGAATACTGACTCTTCTTACTGTCTACGTTTTGAACCATTCCTGTGGCACTAGTTGTAGATTCCGATGCTTCACTTCAGGTTTACTGTATCCCTTGGACCTTCTTATTGACGATGAAACACAGAAATTGCATTGGAATTAAATACAAAAGGCACAATGCCGACTTAAGTACAAGAAAACTGACTCTTCTTACTGTCTATGTTTGAACCATTCCTGTGACACTAGTTATAGATTCCGATGCTTTACTTCAGGTTTACTGTATCCCACAGTCCTTCTTATTGACGGTGAAACACAGAAATTGCATGGGAATTAAATACAAAAGGCACAATGCCGACTTAAGTACAAGAAAACTGACTCATCCTACTGTCTATGTTTTGAACCACTCCTGTGACACTAGTTATAGATTGCGATGCTTCACTTCAGGTTTACTGTTTCCCATGGACCTTCTTAATGCGAATGAAACACAGATATTGCATCGGAATGAAAAACAAAAGGCACAATGCCGACTTAAGTACAAGAAGACTGACTCTTCCTACTGTCTACGTTTTGAAACATTTCTGTGACACTAGTTGTAGAGTCCGATGCTGCACTTCAGGTTTACTGTATACCTTGGACCTTCTTATTGACGATGAAACACAGAAATTGCATCGGAATTAAATACAAAAGGCACAATGCCGACTTAAGGACAAGAAGACTGACTGTTCATACTGACTATGTGTTGAACCATTCCTGTGACACTAGATATAGATTCCGATCCTTCACTTCAGGTTTACTGTATCCCTGTGACCTTCTTATTGACGATGAAACACAGAGATTGCGTCGGAATTATATAGAAAAGGCACAATGCCGACATAAGTACAAGAAGACTGACTCTTCTTACTGTCTATGTTTTGAACCATTCCTGTGGCACTAGTTGTAGATTCCGATGCTTCACTTCAGGTTTACTGTATCCCTTGGATCTTCTTATTGACGATGAAACACAGAAATTGCATTGGAATTAAATACAAAAGGCACAATGCCGACTTAAGTACAAGAAAACTGACTCTTCTTACTGTCTATGTTTGAACCATTCCTGTGACACTAGTTATAGATTCCGATGCTTTACTTCAGGTTTACTGTATCCCACTGTCCTTCTTATTGACGGTGAAACACAGAAATTGCATGGGAATTAAATACAAAAGGCACAATGCCGACTTAAGTACAAGAAAACTGACTTATCCTACTGTCTATGTTTTGAACCATTCCTGTGACACTAGTTATAGATTTCGATGCGTCACTTCAGGTTTACTGTATCCCTTTGACCTTATTGCCGATGAATCACAGAAATTGCTTCGGAATTAAATACAAAAGGCACAATGGCGACTTAAGGACAAGAAGACTGTCTTTTCTTACTGACTATTTTTTGAACCATTCCTGTGACACTAGTTATAGATTGCGATGCTTCACTTCAGGTTTACTGTTTCCCTTGGACCTTCTTATTGCGAATGAAACACAGAAATTGCATCGGAATTAAAAACAAAAGGCACAATGCCGACTTAAGGACAAGAAGACTGACTCGTCTTACTGACTTAGTTTTGAACCATTCCTGTGACACTTGTTATAGATTCCGACGCTACACTTCAGGTTTACTGTATACCTTGGAGGTTCTTATTGACGATGAAACACAGAAATTGCATCGGAATTAAATACAAAAGGCACAATGCAGACTTAAGTACAAGAAGACTGACTCTTCCTACTGTCTATGTTTTGAACCATTCCTGTGACATTAATTTTGGATTCCGATGCTTCACTTCTGGTTTACTGTATCCCTCTGACCTTCTTATTGACAATGAAACACAGAAATTGCATGGGAATTAAATACAAAAGGCACAATGCCGACATAAGTAGAAGAAAACTGACTCATCCTACTGTCTATGTTTTGAACCACTCCTGTGACACTAGTTAAAGATTCCGATGCTTCACTTCAGGTTTACTGTATTCCTCTGACCTTATTGCCGATGAAACACAGAAATTGCTTCGGTATTAAATACAAAAGGCACAATGGCGACTTAAGGACAAGAAGACTGTCTCTTCCTACAGACTATGTTTTGAACCATTCCTGTGACACTAGTTATAGATTGCGATGCTTCACTTCAGGTTTACTGTTTCCCTTGGACCTTCTTATTGCGAATGAAACACAGATATTGCATCGGAATTAAAAACAAAAGGCACAATGCCGACTTAAGGACAAGAAGACTGACTGTTCATACTGACTATGTGTTGAACCATTCCTGCGACACTAGTTATAGATTCCATTGCTTTACTTCAGGTTTACTGTATCCCACTGTCCTTCTTATTGACGGTGAAACACAGAAATTGCATCGGAATTAAATACAAAAGGCACATTGCCGACTTAAGTACAAGAAGACTGACTCTTCCTACTGTCTACGTTTTGAACCACTTCTGTGACACTAGTTATAGAGTCCGATGCTGCACTTCAGGTTTACTGTACCCCTTGGACCTTCGTATTGACGATGAAACACAGAAATTGCATCGAAATTAAATACAAAAGGCACAATGAAGACTTAAGGACAAGAAGACTGACTGTTCATACTGACTATGTGTTGAACCATTCCTGTGACACTAGTTATAGATTCCGATGCTTCACTTCAGGTTTACTGTATCCCTGTGACCTTCTTATTGACGTTGAAACACAGAGATTGCATCGGAATTAAAAACAAAAGGCACAATGCCGACTTAAGTAGAAGAAGACTGACTCTTCCTACTGTCTACGTTTTGAGCCATTTCTGTGACACTAGTTATAGAGTCCGATGCTGCACTTCAGGTTTACTGTATCCCTTGGACTTTCTTATTGACCATGAAACACAGAAATTGCATCGGAATTAAATACGAAAGGCACAATGCCGACTTAAGTGCAAGAAGACTGACTCTTCTTACTGTCTATGTTTTGAACCATTCCTGTGGCACTAGTTGTAGATTCCGATGCTTCACTTCAGGTTTACTGTATCCCTTGGACCTTCTTATAGACGATGAAACACAGAAATTGCATCGGAATTATATACAAAAGGCACAATGCCGACTTAAGTACATCAAGACCGACTCTTCTTACTGACAATGATTTGAACCATTCTTGTGACACTATTTATAGATTCCGATGCTTCACTTCATTTTTACTGTATCTCTTGGACATTCTTATTGACGATGAAACACAGAAATTGCATCGGAATTAAATAAAATAGGCACAATGCCGACTTAAGTACAAGAAGACTGACTCTCCTTACAGTCTATGTTATGAACCATTCCTGTGACACTAGTTATAGATTATGATGCTTCACTTCAGGTTTACTGTATCCCTCTGACCTTCTTATTGACGATGAAACTCAGAAATTGCATCGCAATTAAATACAAAAGGCACAATGCCGACTTAAGTACAAGAAGACTGACTCTTCTTACTGTCTATGTATTGAACCATTCCATTGACACTAGTTATAGATTCCGATGCTTCACTCCAGGTTTACTGTGTCCCTTGGGCCTTCTTACTGACGATGAAACACAGAAATTGCATCGGAATTAAATTGAAAATGCACAATGCCGACTTAAGTACAAGAAGACTGACTTCTTACTGACTATGTTTTTAACCTTTCCTGTGACACTAGTTATAGATTCCGATGCTTCACTTCAGGGTTACTGTATCCCTCTGACCTTCTTATTGACGATGAAACTCAGAAATTGCATCGGAATTAAATACAAAAGGCACAATGCCGACTTAAGTACAAGAAGACTGACTCTTCTTACTGTCTATGAATTGAACCATTCCATTGATACTAGTTATAGATTCCGATGCTTCACTCCAGTTCTACTGTATCCCTTGGACATTCTTATAGACGATGAAACACAGAAATTGCAACGGAATTAAATAGAAAAGGCACAATGCCGACTTAAGTACAAGAAGACTGACTCTTCTTACGGTCTATGATTTGAACCATTCCTGTGGCACTAGTTGTAGATTCCGATGCTTCACTCCAGGTTTACTGTATCCCTTGGACCTTCTTATTGACGATGAAACGCAGAAATTGCATCGGAATTAAATACAAAAGGCACAATGCCGACTTAAGGACAAGAAGACTGACTCTTTTACTGACTATGATTTGAACCATTCCTGTGACACTAGTTATAGATTCCGATGCTTCACTTCAGGTTTACTGTATCCCTCTAACCTTCTTATTGACGATGAAACACAGAAATTGCATCGCAAATAAATACAAAAGGTACAATGCCGACTTAAGTACAAGAAGACTGACTCTTCTTACTGTCTATGTATTGAACCATTCCATTGACACTAGTTATAGATTCCGATGCTTCACTCCAGGTTTACTGTATCCCTTGGGCCTTCTTATTGACGATGAAACACAGAAATTGCATCGGAATTAAATTGAAAATGCACAATGCCGACTTAAGTACAAGAAGGCTGACTTCTTACTGACTATGTTTTTAACCATTCGTGTGACACTAGTTATAGATTCCGATGCTTCACTTCAGGGTTACTGTATCCCTCTGACCTTCTTATTGACGATGAAACTCAGAAATTGAATCGGAATTAAATACAAAAGGCACAATGCCGACTTAAGTACAAGAAGACTGACTCTTCTTACTGCCTATGAATTGAACCATTCCAATGACACTAGTTATAGATTCCGATGCTTCACTCCAGTTTTACTGTATCCCTTCGACATTCTTATAGACGATGATACACAGAAATTGCATCGGAATTAAATAGAAAAGGCACAATGCCGACTTAAGTACAAGAAGACTGACTCCTCTTACTGTCTATGTTTTGCACCATTCCTGTGGCACTAGTTGTAGATTCCGATGCTTCACTCCAGGTTTACTGTTTCCCTTGGACCTTTTTAATGACCATGAAACACAGAAATTGCATCGGAATTAAATACG
The DNA here is from genome assembly GCF_023864345.2 of Schistocerca serialis cubense. Taxonomy (NCBI): domain Eukaryota; kingdom Metazoa; phylum Arthropoda; class Insecta; order Orthoptera; family Acrididae; genus Schistocerca; species Schistocerca serialis. The sequence goes on from NC_064645.1 coordinate 4,899,698, forward strand.
AAAGGCACAATGCCGACTTAAGTGCAAGAAGACTGACGCTTCTTACTGACTATGTTTTGAACCATCCCTGTGACACTAGTTATAAATTTCGATGCTTCACTTCACGTTTACTGTTTCCCTGTGACCTTCTTATTGACGATGAAACACAGAGATTGCATCGGAATTAAATAGAAAAGGCACAATGCCGACTTAAGTACAAGAAGACTGACTCTTCTTACTGTCTATGTTTTGAACCATTCCTGTGGCACTAGTTATAGAGTCCGATGCTTCACTTTATGTTTACAGTATCCCTTGGACCTTTTTATTGACGATGAAACACAGAAATTGCATCGGAATTAAATACAAAAGGCACAATGGCGACTTAAGGACAAGAAGACTGTCTCTTCTTACTGACTATGTTTTGAACCATTCCTGTCACACTAGTTATAGATTGCGATGCTTCACTTCAGGTTTACTGTTTCCCTTGGACCTTCTTATTGTGAATGAAACACAGAAAATGCATCGGAATTAAAAACACAAGGCACAATGCCGACTTAAGTACAAGAAGACTGACTCTTCCTACTGTCTACGTTTTGAACCATTTCTGTGACACTAGTTATAGAGTCCGATGCTGCACTTCAGGTTTACTGTGCCCCTTGGACCTTCTTATTGACGATGAAACACAGAAATTGCATCGGAATTAAATACAAAAGGCACAATGCCGACTTAAGGACAAGAAGACTGACTGTTCATACTGACAATGTGTTGAACCATTCCTGTGACACTAGTTATAGATTCCGATGCTTCACTTCAGGTTTACTGTATCCCTGTGACCTTCGTATTGACGATGAAACACAGAGATCGCATCGGATTTAAAAACAAAAGGCACAATGCCGACTTAAGTAGAAGAAGACTGACTCTTCCTACTGTCTACGTTTTGAGCCATTTCTGTGACACTAGTTATAGAGTCCGATGCTGCACTTCAGGTTTACTGTATCCCTTGGACATTCTTATTGACCATGAAACACAGAAATTGCATCGGAATTAAATACGAAAGGCACAATGCCGACTTAAGTGCAAGAAGACTGACTCTTCTTACTGACTATGTTTTGAACCATCCCTGTGACACTAGTTATAGATTGCGATGCTTCACTTCACGTTTTCTGTTTCCCTGTGACCTTCTTATTGACGATGAAACACAGAGATTGCATCGGAATTAAATAGAAAAGGCACAATGCCGACTTAAGTACAAGAAGACTGACTCTTCTTACTGTCTATGTTTTGAACCATTCCTGTGGCACTAGTTGTAGATTCCGATGCTTCACTTGAGGTTTACAGTATCCCTTGGACCTTCTTATAGACGATCAAACACAGAAATTGTATCGGAATTAAATTCAAAAGGCACAATGCCGACTTAAGTACATGAAGACCGACTCTTCTTACTGACAATGATTTGAACCATTCTTGTGACACTAGTTATAGATTCCGATGGTTCACTTCATTTTTACTGTATCCCTTGGACATTCTTATTGACGATGAAACACAGAAATTGCATCGGAATTAAATACAAAAGGCACAATGCCGACTTAAGGACAAGAAGACTGACTCTAATACTGACTATGTTTTGAACCATTCCTGTGACACTAGTTATAGATTCCGATGCTTCACTTCAGGATTACTGTATCCCTCTGACCTTCTTATTGACGATGAAACTCAGAAATTGCATCGGAATTAAATACAAAAGGCACAATGCCGACTTAAGTACAAGAAGACTGACTCTTCTTACTGTCTATGAATTGAACCATTCCATTGACACTAGTTATAGATTCCGATGCTTCACTCCAGTTTTACTGTATCCCTTCGACATTCTTATTGACGATGAAACACAGAAATTGCATCGGAATTAAATAAAAAATGCACAATGCCGACTTAGGTACAAGAAGACTGACTCTCCTTACAGTCCATGTTATGAACCATTGCTGTGACACTAGTTATAGATTCCGATGCTTCACTCCAGGTTTACTATATCCCTTGGCCTTCTTATTGACGATGAAACACAGAAATTGCATCGGAATTAAATACAAAAGGCACAATGCCGACTTAAGGACAAGAAGACTGTCTCTTCTTACTGACTATGTTTTGAACCATTCCTGTGACACTAGTTATAGATTGCGATGCTTCACATCAGGTTAACTGTTTCCCTTGGACCATCTTATTGCGAATGAAACACAGAAATTGCATCGGAATTAAAAACAAAAGGCACAATGCCGACTTAAGTACAAGAAGACTGACTCTTCCTACTGTCTACGTTTTGAACCATTTCTGTGACACTAGTTATAGAGTCCGATGCTGCACTTCAGGTATACTGTATCCCTAGGACCTTGTTATTGACGATGAAACACAGAAATTGCATCGGAATTAAGTAGAAAAGGCACAATGCCGACTTAAGTACAAGAAGACCGACTCTTCTTACTGCCTATGTTTTGAACCATTCCTGTGAAACTAGTTATAGATTCCGATGCTTCACTTTATGTTTACAGTATCCCTTGGACCTTTTTATTGACGATGAAACACAGAAATTGCATCGGAATTAAATACAAAAGGCAATTTGCCAACTTTAGTACACGAAGACTGACTCTTCTTACTGTCTATGTTTTGAACCATTCCTGTGACACTAGTTATGGATCCCGATGCTACACTTCAGGTTTACTGTATACCTTGGAAGTTCTTATTGATGATGAAACACAGAAATTGCATCGGAATTAAATACAAAAGGCACAATGCCGCCTTAAGTACAAGAAGACTGACTCGTCTTACTGACTTAGTTTTGAACCATTCCTGTGACACTAGTTATATATTCCGATGCTACACATCAGGTTTACTGTATACCTTGGAAGTTCTTATTGACGATGAAACACAGAAATTGCATCGGAATTAAATACAAAAGGCACAATGCCGACTTAAGTACAAGAAGACTAACTCTTCCTACTGTCTATGTTTTGAACCGTTCCTGTGACACTAGTTTTGGATTCCGATGCTTCACTTCAGGTTTACTGTATCCCTCTGACCTTCTTATTGACAATGAAACACAGAGATTGCATGGGAATTAAATACAAAAGCACAATGCCGACTTAAGTACAAGAAGACTGACTCTTCCTACTGTCTACGTTTTGCACCATTTCTGTGACACTAGTTATAGTGTCCGATGCTGCACTTCAGGTATACTGTATCCCTTGGACCTTGTTATTGACGATGAAACACAGAAATTGCATCGGAATTAAGTAGAAAAGGCACAATGCCGACTTAAGTACAAGAAGACCGACTCTTCTTACTGACTATGTTTTGAACCATTCCTGTGACACTAGTTATAGATTCCGATGCTTCACTTTATGTTTACAGTATCCCTTGGACCTTTTTATTGACGATGAAACACAGAAATTGCATCGGAATTAAATACAAAAGGCAATTTGCCAACTTTAGTACACGAAGACTGACTCTTCTTACTGTCTATGTTTTGAACCATTCCTGTGACACTAGTTATGGATCCCGATGCTACACTTCAGGTTTACTGTATACCTTGGAAGTTCTTATTGACGATGAAACACAGAAATTGCATCGGAATTAAATACAAAAGGCACAATGCGGCCTTAAGTACAAGAAGAGTGACTCGTCTTACTGACTTAGTTTTGAACCATTCCTGTGACACTAGTTATATATTCCGATGCTACAGATCAGGTTTACTGTATACCTTGGAAGTTCTTATTGACGATGAAACACAGAAATTGCATCGGAATTAAATACAAAAGGCACAATGCCGACTTAAGTACAAGAAGACTAACTCTTCCTACTGTCTATGTTTTGAACCGTTCCTGTGACACTAGTTTTGGATTCCGATGCTTCACTTCAGGTTTACTGTATCCCTCTGACCGTCTTATTGACAATGAAACACAGAGATTGCATGGGAATTAAATACAAAAGGCACAATGCCGACTTACGTACAAGAAAACTGACTCATCCTACTGTCTATGTTTTGAACCATTCCTGTGACACTAGTTATAGTTTCCGATGCTTCACTTCAGGTTTACTGTATCCCTCTGACCTTATTGCCGATGAAACACAGAAATTGCTTCGGGATTAAATACAAAAGGCACAATGGCGACTTAAGGACAAGAAGACTGTCTCTTCTTACTGACTATGTTTTGAACCATTCCTGTCACACTAGTTATAGATTGCGATGCTTCACTTCAGGTTTACTGTTTCCCTTGGACCTTCTTATTGTGAATGAAACACAGAAAAGGCATTGGAATTAAAAACACAAGGCACAATGCCGACTTAAGTACAAGAAGACTGACTCTTCCTACTGTCTACGTTTTGAACCATTTCTGTGACACTAGTTATAGAGTCCGATGCTGCACTTCAGGTTTAATGTGCCCCTTGGACCTTCTTATTGACGATGAAACACAGAAATTGCATCGGAATTAAATACAAAAGGCACAATGCCGACTTAAGGACAAGAAGACTGACTGTTCATACTGACTATGTGTTGAACCATTCCTGTGACACTAGTTATAGATTCCGATGCTTCACTTCAGGTTTACTGTATCCCTGTGACCTTCTTATTGACGATGAAACACAGAGATCGCATCGGAATTAAAAACAAAAGGCACAATGCCGACTTAAGAAGAAGAAGACTGACTCTTCCTACTGTCTACGTTTTGAGCCATTTCTGTGACACTAGTTCTAGAGTCCGATGCTGCACTTCAGGTTTACTGTATCCCTTGGACATTCTTATTGACCATGAAACACAGAAATTGCATCGGAATTAAATACGAAAGGCACAATGCCGACTTAAGTGCAAGAAGACTGACTCTTCTTACTGTCTATGAATTGAACCATTCCATTGACACTAGTTATAGATTCCGATGCTTCACTCCAGTTTTACTGTATCCCTTCGACATTCTTATTGACGATGAAACACAGAAATTGCACCGGAATTAAATAAAAAATGCACAATGCCGACTTAAGTACAAGAAGACTGACTCTCCTTACAGTCCATGTTATGAACCATTCCTGTGACACTAGTTATAGATTCCGATGCTTCACTCCAGGTTTACTATATCCCTTGGACCTTCTTATTGACGATGAAACACAGAAATTGCATCGGAATTAAATACAAAAGGTACAATGCCGACTTAAGGACAAGAAGACTGTCTCTTCTTACTGACTATGTTTTGAATTATTCCTGTGACACTAGTTATAGATTGCGATGCTTCACATCAGGTTAACTGTTTCCCTTGGACCATCTTATTGCGAATGAAACACAGAAATTGCATCGGAATTAAAAACAAAAGGCACAATGCCGCCTAAAGTACAAGAAGACCGACTCTTCTTACTGACTATGTTTTGAACCATTCCTGTGACACTAGTTATGGATCCCGATGCTACACTTCAGGTTTACTGTATACCTTGGAAGTTCTTATTGACGATGAAACACAGAAATTGCATCGGAATTAAATACAAAAGGCACAATGCCGCCTAAAGTACAAGAAGACTGACTCGTCTTACTGACTTAGTTTTGAACCATTCCTGTGACACTAGTTATATATTCCGATGCTACACATCAGGTTTACTGTATACCTTGGAAGTTCTTATTGACGATGAAACACAGAAATTGCATCGGAATTAAATACAAAAGGCACATTGCCGACTTAAGTACAAGAAGACTAACTCTTCCTACTGTCTATGTTTTGAACCGTTCCTGTGACACTAGTTTTGGATTCCGATGCTTCACTTCAGGTTTACTGTATCCCTCTGACCTTCTTATTGATAATGAAACACAGAGATTGCATGGGAATTAAATACAAAAGGCACAATGCCGACTTAAGTACAAGAAAACTGACTCATCCTACTGTCTATGTTTTGAACCATTCCTGTGACACTAGTTATAGATTCCGATGCTTCACTTCAGGTTTACTGTATCCCTCTGACCTTATTGCCGATGAAACACAGAAATTGCTTCGGAATGAAATACAAAAGGCACAATGGCGACTTAAGGACAAGAAGACTGACTCTAATACTGACTATGTTTTGAACCATTCCTGTGACACTAGTTATAGATTCCGATGCTTCACTTCAGGATTACTGTATCCCTCTGACCTTCTTATTGACGATGAAACTCAGAAATTGCATCGGAATTAAATACAAAAGGCACAATGCCGACTTAAGTACAAGAAGACTGACACTTCTTACTGTCTATGAATTGAACCATTCCATTGACACTAGTTATAGATTCCGATGCTTCACTCCAGTTCTACTGTATCCTTTGGACCTTCTTATAGACGATGAAACACAGAAATTGCATCGGAATTAAATAGAAAAGGCACAATGCCGACTTAAGTACAAGAAGACTGACTCTTCTTACTGTCTATGTTTTGAACCATTCCTGTGACACTAGTTATAGATTCCGATGCTTCACTTCAGGTTTACTGTATACCTTGGACCTTCTTATTGACGATGAAACACAGAAATTGCATCGGAATTAAATACAAAAGGCACAATGCCGACTTAAGTACAAGAAGACTGACTCTTCCCAATGTCTATGTTTTGAACCATTCCTGTGACACTAGTTTTGGAATCCGATGCTTCACTTCAGGTTTACTGTATCCCTCTGACTTTCTTATTGACAATGAAACACAGAAATTGCATCGGAATTAAATACAAAAGGCACAATGCCGACTTAAGTACAAGAAGACTGACTCTTCCTACTGTCTATGTTTTGAACCATTCCTGTGACACTAGTTATAGATTCCGAAGCTTCACTTCAGGTTTACTGTAACCCTCTGACCTTCTTAATGACGATGAAACACAGATATTGCATCGTAATTAAATACAAAAGCCACAATGCCGCCTTAAGTACAAGAAAACTGACTCTTCTTACTGTCTATGATTTGAACCATTCCTGTGACACTAGTTATAGATTCCGATGCTTCACTTCGGGTTTACTGTTCCCTTGGACCTTCTTATTGACGATGAAACACAGAAATTGAATCGGAATTAAACACAAAAGGCAGAATGCCGACTTAAGTACAAGAAGACTGACTCTTCCTACTGTCTATGTTTTTAACCAATTCTGTGACACTAGTTATAGTGTCCGATGCTTCACTGCAGGTTTACTGTATCCCATGGACTTCTTATTGACGATGAATCACAGAAATTGCATCGGAATTAAATACAAACGGTACAATGCCGACTTAAGGACAAGAAGACTGACTCTTCTTACAGTCTATATTATGAACCATTCCAGTGCCACTAGATATATATTCCGATGCTTCACTTCAGGTTTATTGAAATCCTTGGACCTTCTTATTGACGATGAAACGCAGAAATTTCATCGGAATTAAATACAAAAGGCACAATGCCGACTTAAGTACAAGAAGACTGACTCTTCCTACTGTCTATGTTTTGAACCAATTCTGTGACACTAGTAATAGAGTCCGATGCTTCACTTCAGGTTTACTGTATCCCTTTGACCTTCTTATTGACGATGAATCACAGAAATTGCATCGGAATTAAATACAAAAGCACAATGCCGACTTAAGTACAAGAAGACTGACTCTTCTTACTGTCTATGTTTCAACCATTCCTGTGACACTAGTAATAGAGTCCGATGCTTCACTTCAGGTTTACTGTATCCCTCTGACCTTCTTATAGACGATGAAACCAGAAATTGCATCGGAATTAAATAGAAAACTCAGAATGCTGACTTAAGTACAAGAAGACTGACTCTTCTTACTGACTATGATTTGTACCATTCCTGTGTCACTAGTTATAGATTCCGATGTTTCACTTCAGGTTTACAGTATCCCATGGACCTTCTTATTGACGATGAAACACAGAAATTGCATCGGAATTAAATAGAAAAAGCACAATGCCGACTTAAGTACAAGAAGACTGACTCTTTTTAGTGACTATAGTTTGAACTATTGATGTGACACATAGATTCCGACGCTTTACTTCATGTTTACTGTATACCTTGGACATTCTTATTGACGATGAAACACAGAAATTGCATCAGAATTAAATAGAAAAGGCACAATGCCGACTTAAGTACAAGAAGACTGACTCTTCTTACTGTCTATGTTTTGAACCATTCCTGTGACACTAGTTATAGATTCCGATGCTTCACTTCAGGTTTACTGTATACCTTGGACCTTCTTGTTGACGATGAAACACAGAAATTGCATCGGAATTAAATACAAAAGGCACAATCCCGACTTAAGTACAAGAAGACTGACTCTTCCCAATGTCTATGTTTTGAACCATTCCTGTGACACTAGTTTTGGATTCCGATGTTTCACTTCAGGTTTACTGTATCCCTCTGACTTTATTGCCGATGAAACACAGAAATTGCATCGGAAGTAAATACAAAAGGCACAATGCCGACTTAAGGACAAGAAGACTGACTCTTCTTACTGACTATGTTTTGAACCATTCCTGTGACTCTAGTCATAGATTCCGATGCTTCACTTCAGGTTTACTGTATCCCTCTGACCTTCTTATTGACGATGAATCACAGAAATTGCATCGTAATTAAATACAAAAGCCACAATGCCGACTTAAGTACACGAAGACTGACTCTTCTTACTGTCTGTGATTTGAACCATTCCTGTGACACTAGTTATCGATTCCGATGCTTCACTTCAGGTTTACTGTTCCCTTGGACCTTCTTATTGACGGTGACACACAGAAAAAGCATTGGAATTAAATACAAAAGGCACAATGCCGACTTAAGTACACGACGAATGACTCTTCTTATTGTCTATGTTTTGAACCTTTCCAGTGACACTAGTTATAGATTCCGATGATTCACTTCAGGTTTACTGTATCCCTCTGACCTTCTTATATACGATGAAACACCGAAATTGCATCGGAATTAAATAGAACACTCACAATGCTGACTTAAGTACAAGAAGACTGACTCTTTTTACTGTCTATGTTTTGAACCATTGCCGTGACACTAGTTATAGATTCCGGTGCTTCACTCCAGCTTTACTGTATACCTTTGACCTTCTTATTGACGATGAAACAAAGAAATTGCATCGGAATTAAATAGTAAAGGCACAATGCCGACTTAAGTACAAGAAGACAGACTCTTCTTTGTGATTATAGTTTGAACCATTGCTGTGACACTAGTTATAGATTCCGATGCTTTACTTCAGGTTTACTGTATACCTTGGACATTCTTATTGACGATGAAACACAGAAATTGCATCGGAATTAAATAAAAAAGGCACAATGTCGACTTGAGTACAAGAAGACTGAATCTTCTTACTGTCTATGTTTTGAACCATTCCTGTGACACTAGTTATAGATCCCGATGCTTCACTTCAGGTTTACAGTATACCTTGTACCTTCTTATTGACGATGAAACACAGAAATTGCATCGGAATTAAATACAAAAGGCACAATGCCGACTTAAGTACAAGAAGACTGACTCTTCTTACTGTCTATGTATCAACCATTCCTTTGACACTAGTTATAGATTCCGATGCTTCACTTCAGGGTTACTGTATCCCTCTGACCTTCTTATTGACGATGAAACACAGAAATTGCATCGGAATTAAATAGAAAAGGCACAATGCCGACTTAAGTACAAGAAGACTGACTCTTCTTACTGTCTATGTTTTGAACCATTCCTGTGACACTAGTTATAGATTCCGATGCTTCACTCCAGGTTTACTGTATCCCTTGGACCTTCTTATTGACGATGAAACACAGAAATTGCATCGGAATTAAATAGAAAAAGCACAAAGCCGACTTAAGTACAAGAAGACTTACTCTTTTTAGTGACTATAGTTTGAACCAATCGCTGTGACACTAGTTATAGATTCCGACGATTTACTTCAGGTTTACTGTATTCCTTGGACATTCTTATTGACGATGAAACTCAGAAATTGCATCAGAATTAAATAGAAAAGGCACAATGTCGACTTAAGTACAAGAAGACTGACTCTTCTTACTGTCTATGTTTTGAACCATTTCTGTGACACTAGTTTTGGATTCCGATGCTTCACTTCAGGTTTACTGTATCCCTCTGACCTTCTTATTGACAATGAAACACAGAAATTGCATCGGAATTAAATACAAAAGGCACAATGCCGACTTAAGTACAAGAAGACTGACTCTTCCTACTGTCTATGTTTTGAACCATTCCTGTGACACTAGTTATAGATTCCGATGCCTCACTTCAGGTTTACTGTATCCCTCTGACGTTATTGCCGATGAAACACAGAAATTGCTTCGGAATTAAACACAAAAGGCACAATGCCGACTTAAGGACATGAAGACTGACTCTTCCTACTGTCTATGTTTTGAACCATTCCTGTGACACTAGTTATAGATTCCGATGCTTCACTTCAGGTTTACTGTATCCCTCTGACCTTCTTATTGACGATGAAACACCGAAATTGCATCGGAATTAAATAGAAAACTCACAATGCCGACTTAAGTACAAGAAGACTGACTCTTCTTACTGTCTATGTTTTGAACCATTCCTGTGACACTAGTTATAGATTCCGATGCTTCACTCCAGGTTTACTGTATACCTTGGACCTTCTTATTGACAATGAAACACAGAAATTGCATCGGAATTAAATACAAAAGGCACAATGCCGACTTAAGTACAAGAAGACTGACTCTTCCTACTGTCTATGTTTTGAACCATTCCTGTGACACTAGTTATAGATTCCGATGCTTCACTTCAGGTTTACTGTATCCCTCTGACGTTATTGCCGATGAAACACAGAAATTGCATCGGAATTAAACACAAAAGGCACAATGCCGACTTAAGGACATGAAGACTGACTCTTCTTACTGACTGTGTGTTGAAACATTCCTGTGACTCTAGTTATAGATTCCGATGCTTCACTTCAGGTTTACTGTATCCCTTGGATCTTCTTATTGACGATGAATCACAGGAATTGCATCGGAATTAAACACAAAATGCACAATGCCGACTTAAGTACAAGAAGTCTGACTCTTCTTACTGTCTATGTTTTGAACCATTACTGTGACACTAGTGATAGATGCCGATGCTTCACTCCAGGTTTACTGTATCCCTTGTACCTTCTTGTTGACGATGAAAAACAGAAATTGCATCGGAATTAAATACAAAAGGCACAATGCCGACTTAAGGACAAGAAGACAGACTCTTCTTAGTGTCTATGTTTTGAACCATTCCTGTGACGCTAGTTATAGATTCCGATGCTTCACTTCAGGTTTACTGTATCCCTCTGACCTTCTTATTGACGATGAAACACAGAAATTGCATCGGAATTAAATACAAAAGGGGCAATGCCGACTTAAGTACAAGAAGACTGACTCTTCCTACTGTTTCTGTTTTGAACCATTCCTGTGACACTAGTTATAGATTCCGATGCTTCACTCCAGGTTTACTGTGACCCTTGGACCTTCTTATTGACGATGAAACACAGAAATTGCATCGGAATTAAATACAAAAGGCACAATGCCGACCTAAGTACAAGATGACTGACTCTTCTTACTGACTATGTTTTGAACCATTCCTGTGACACTAGTTATAGATTCCGATGCTTCACTTCAGGTTTACTGTATCCCTCTGACATTCTTATTGACGATGAAACACCGAAATTGCATCGGAAATAAATAGAAAACTCACAATGCCGACTTAACTACAAGAAGACTGACTCTTCTTACTGTCTATGTTTTGAACCATTCCTGTGACACTAGTTATAGATTCCGATGCTTCACTCCAGGTTTACTGTATACCTTGGACCTTCTTATTGACAATGAAACACAGAAATTGCATCGGAATTAAATACAAAAGGCACAATGCCGACTTAAGTACAAGAAGACTGACTCTTCCTACTGTCTATGTTTTGAACCAATCCTGTGACACTAGTTATAGATTCCGATACTTCACTTCAGGTTTACAGTATCCCTCTGACGTTATTGCCGATGAAACACAGAAATTGCATCGGAATTAAATACAAAAGGCACAATGCCGACTAAAGCACATGAAGACTGACTCTTCTTACTGACTGTGTGTTGAAACATTCCTGTGACTCTAGTTATAGATTCCGATGCTTCACTTCAGGTTTACTGTATCCCTTGGATCTTCTTATTGACGATGAATCACAGGAATTGCATCGGAATTAAACACAAAATGCACAATGCCGACTTAAGTACAAGAAGTCTGACTCTTCTTACTGTCTATGTTTTGAACCATTCCTGTGACACTAGTTATAGATTCCGATGCTTCACTTCAGGTTTACTGTATCCCTCTGACCTTCTTATTGACGATGAAACACAGAAATTGCATCGGAATTAAATACAAAAGGCGCAATGCCGACTTAAGTACAAGAACACTGACTCTTCTTACTGTCTATGTTTCAACCATTCCTGTGATACTAGTTATTGATTCCGATGCTTCACTCCAGGTTTACTGTATCCCTTGGACCTTCTTATTGACGATGAAACACAGAAACTGCATCGGAATGAAATAGAAAAGGCACAATGACAAACTAAGTGCAAGAGGACTGACTTTCTTACTGATAATAGTTTGAACCATTCCGGTGACAATAGTTATAGATTCCGATGCCTCACTTCAGGTTTACTGTATCCCTTGGACCTTGTTATTGACGGTGACACACAGAAATAGCATTGGAATTAAATACAAAAAGCAAAATGCCAACTTTAGTACACGAAGACTGACTCTTCCTACTGTCTATGTTTTGAACCATTCCTGTGACACTAGTTATAGATTCCGATGTTTCACTCCAGGTTTACTGTATCCCTTGGACCTTCTTATTGACGATGAAACACAGAAATTGCATCGGAATTAAATAGAAAAGGCACAATGCCGACTTAAGTACAAGAAGACTGACTCTTCTTAGTGATTATAGTTTGAACCATTGCTGTGACACTAGTTATAGATTCCGATGCTTTACTTCAGGTTTACTGTATACCTTGGACCTTCTTATTGACGATGAAACACAGAAATTGCATCGCAATTAAATACAAAAGGCTCAATGCCGACTTAAGTACAAGATGACTGACTCTTCTTAGTGATTATAGTTTGAACCATTGCTGTGACACTAGTTATAGATTCCGATGCTTTACTTCAGGTTTACTGTATACCTTGGACCTTCTTATTGACGATGAAACACAGAAATTGCATCGGAATTAAATACAAAAGGCACAATGCCGACTTAAGTACAAGAAGACTGACTCTTCCCACTGTCTATGTTTTGAACGATTCCTGTGAGACTAGTTTTGGATTCCGATGCTTCACTTCAGGTTTACTGTATCCCTCTGACCTTCTTATTGACAATGAAATACAGAAATTGCATCGGAATTAAATACAAAAGGCACAATGCCGACTTAAGTACAAGAAGACTGACTCTTCCTACTGTCTATGTTTTGAACCATTCCTGTGACACTAGTTATAGATTCCGATGCTTCACTTCAGGTTTACTGTATCCCTCTGACTTTATTGCCGATGAAACACAGAAATTGCATCGGAAGTAAACACAAAAGGCACAATGCCGACTTAAGGACATGAAGACTGACTCTTCCTTCTGTCTATGTTTTGAACCATTCCTGTGACACTAGTTATAGATTCCGATGCTTCACTTCAGGTTTACTGTATCCCTCTGACCTTCTTATTGACGATGAAACACCGAAATTGCATCGGAATTAAATAGAAAACTCACAATGCCGACTTAAGTACAAGAAGACTGACTCTTCTTACTGTCTATGTTTTGAACCATTCCTGTGACACTAGTTATAGATTCCGATGCTTCACTCCAGGTTTACTGTATACCTTGGACCTTCTTATTGACAATGAAACACAGAAATTGCATCGGAATTAAATACAAAAGGCACAATGCCGACTTAAGTACAAGAAGACTGACTCTTCCTACTGTCTATGTTTTGAACCATTCCTGTGACACTAGTTATAGATTCCGATGCTTCACTTCAGGTTTACTGTATCCCTCTGACGTTATTGCCGATGAAACACAGAAATTGCATCGGAATTAAACACAAAAGGCACAATGCCGACTTAAGGACATGAAGACTGACTCTTCTTACTGACTGTGTGTTGAAACATTCCTGTGACTCTAGTTATAGATTCCGATGCTTCACTTCAGGTTTACTGTATCCCTTGGATCTTCTTATTGACGATGAATCACAGGAATTGCATCGGAATTAAACACAAAATGCACAATGCCGACTTAAGTACAAGAAGTCTGACTCTTCTTACTGTCTATGTTTTGAACCATTACTGTGACACTAGTGATAGATGCCGATGCTTCACTCCAGGTTTACTGTATCCCTTGTACCTTCTTGTTGACGATGAAAAACAGAAATTGCATCGGAATTAAATACAAAAGGCACAATGCCGACTTAAGGACAAGAAGACAGACTCTTCTTAGTGTCTATGTTTTGAACCATTCCTGTGACGCTAGTTATAGATTCCGATGCTTCACTTCAGGTTTACTGTATCCCTCTGACCTTCTTATTGACGATGAAACACAGAAATTGCATCGGAATTAAATACAAAAGGGGCAATGCCGACTTAAGTACAAGAAGACTGACTCTTCCTACTGTTTCTGTTTTGAACCATTCCTGTGACACTAGTTATAGATTCCGATGCTTCACTCCAGGTTTACTGTGACCCTTGGACCTTCTTATTGACGATGAAACACAGAAATTGCATCGGAATTAAATACAAAAGGCACAATGCCGACCTAAGTACAAGATGACTGACTCTTCTTACTGACTATGTTTTGAACCATTCCTGTGACACTAGTTATAGATTCCGATGCTTCACTTCAGGTTTACTGTATCCCTCTGACATTCTTATTGACGATGAAACACCGAAATTGCATCGGAAATAAATAGAAAACTCACAATGCCGACTTAACTACAAGAAGACTGACTCTTCTTACTGTCTATGTTTTGAACCATTCCTGTGACACTAGTTATAGATTCCGATGCTTCACTCCAGGTTTACTGTATACCTTGGACCTTCTTATTGACAATGAAACACAGAAATTGCATCGGAATTAAATACAAAAGGCACAATGCCGACTTAAGTACAAGAAGACTGACTCTTCCTACTGTCTATGTTTTGAACCAATCCTGTGACACTAGTTATAGATTCCGATACTTCACTTCAGGTTTACAGTATCCCTCTGACGTTATTGCCGATGAAACACAGAAATTGCATCGGAATTAAATACAAAAGGCACAATGCCGACTTAAGCACATGAAGACTGACTCTTCTTACTGACTGTGTGTTGAAACATTCCTGTGACTCTAGTTATAGATTCCGATGCTTCACTTCAGGTTTACTGTATCCCTTGGATCTTCTTATTGACGATGAATCACAGGAATTGCATCGGAATTAAACACAAAATGCACAATGCCGACTTAAGTACAAGAAGTCTGACTCTTCTTACTGTCTATGTTTTGAACCATTCCTGTGACACTAGTTATAGATTCCGATGCTTCACTTCAGGTTTACTGTATCCCTCTGACCTTCTTATTGACGATGAAACACAGAAATTGCATCGGAATTAAATACAAAAGGCGCAATGCCGACTTAAGTACAAGAACACTGACTCTTCTTACTGTCTATGTTTCAACCATTCCTGTGATACTAGTTATTGATTCCGATGCTTCACTCCAGGTTTACTGTATCCCTTGGACCTTCTTATTGACGATGAAACACAGAAACTGCATCGGAATGAAATAGAAAAGGCACAATGACAAACTAAGTGCAAGAGGACTGACTTTCTTACTGATAATAGTTTGAACCATTCCGGTGACAATAGTTATAGATTCCGATGCCTCACTTCAGGTTTACTGTATCCCTTGGACCTTGTTATTGACGGTGACACACAGAAATAGCATTGGAATTAAATACAAAAAGCAAAATGCCAACTTTAGTACACGAAGACTGACTCTTCCTACTGTCTATGTTTTGAACCATTCCTGTGACACTAGTTATAGATTCCGATGTTTCACTCCAGGTTTACTGTATCCCTTGGACCTTCTTATTGACGATGAAACACAGAAATTGCATCGGAATTAAATAGAAAAGGCACAATGCCGACTTAAGTACAAGAAGACTGACTCTTCTTAGTGATTATAGTTTGAACCATTGCTGTGACACTAGTTATAGATTCCGATGCTTTACTTCAGGTTTACTGTATACCTTGGACCTTCTTATTGACGATGAAACACAGAAATTGCATCGCAATTAAATACAAAAGGCTCAATGCCGACTTAAGTACAAGATGACTGACTCTTCTTAGTGATTATAGTTTGAACCATTGCTGTGACACTAGTTATAGATTCCGATGCTTTACTTCAGGTTTACTGTATACCTTGGACCTTCTTATTGACGATGAAACACAGAAATTGCATCAGAATTAAATACAAAAGGCACAATGCCGACTTAAGTACAAGAAGACTGACTCTTCCCACTGTCTATGTTTTGAACGATTCCTGTGAGACTAGTTTTGGATTCCGATGCTTCACTTCAGGTTTACTGTATCCCTCTGACCTTCTTATTGACAATGAAATACAGAAATTGCATCGGAATTAAATACAAAAGGCACAATGCCGACTTAAGTACAAGAAGACTGACTCTTCCTACTGTCTATGTTTTGAACCATTCCTGTGACACTAGTTATAGATTCCGATGCTTCACTTCAGGTTTACTGTATCCCTCTGACTTTATTGCCGATGAAACACAGAAATTGCATCGGAAGTAAACACAAAAGGCACAATGCCGACTTAAGGACATGAAGACTGACTCTTCCTTCTGTCTATGTTTTGAACCATTCCTGTGACACTAGTTATAGATTCCGATGCTTCACTTCAGGTTTACTGTATCCCTCTGACCTTCTTATTGACGATGAAACACCGAAATTGCATCGGAATTAAATAGAAAACTCACAATGCCGACTTAAGTACAAGAAGACTGACTCTTCTTACTGTCTATGTTTTGAACCATTCCTGTGACACTAGTTATAGATTCCGATGCTTCACTCCAGGTTTACTGTATACCTTGGACCTTCTTATTGACAATGAAACACAGAAATTGCATCGGAATTAAATACAAAAGGCACAATGCCGACTTAAGTACAAGAAGACTGACTCTTCCTACTGTCTATGTTTTGAACCATTCCTGTGACACTAGTTATAGATTCCGATGCTTCACTTCAGGTTTACTGTATCCCTCTGACGTTATTGCCGATGAAACACAGAAATTGCATCGGAATTAAACACAAAAGGCACAATGCCGACTTAAGGACATGAAGACTGACTCTTCTTACTGACTGTGTGTTGAAACATTCCTGTGACTCTAGTTATAGATCCGATGCTTCACTTCAGGTTTACTGTATCCCTTGGATCTTCTTATTGACGATGAATCACAGGAATTGCATCGGAATTAAACACAAAATGCACAATGCCGACTTAAGTACAAGAAGTCTGACTCTTCTTACTGTCTATGTTTTGAACCATTACTATGACACTAGTGATAGATGCCGATGCTTCACTCCAGGTTTACTGTATCCCTTGTACCTTCTTGTTGACGATGAAAAACAGAAATTGCATCGGAATTAAATACAAAAGGCACAATGCCGACTTAAGGACAAGAAGACAGACTCTTCTTAGTGTCTATGTTTTGAACCATTCCTGTGACACTAGTTATAGATTCCGATGCTTCACTTCAGGTTTACTGTATCCCTCTGACCTTCTTATTGACGATGAAACACAGAAATTGCATCGGAATTAAATACAAAAGGGGCAATGCCGACTTAAGTACAAGAAGACTGACTCTTCCTACTGTTTCTGTTTTGAACCATTCCTGTGACACTAGTTATAGATTCCGATGCTTCACTCCAGGTTTACTGTGACCCTTGGACCTTCTTATTGACGATGAAACACAGAAATTGCATCGGAATTAAATACAAAAGGCACAATGCCGACCTAAGTACAAGATGACTGACTCTTCTTACTGACTATGTTTTGAACCATTCCTGTGACACTAGTTATAGATTCCGTTGCTTCACTTCAGGTTTACTGTATCCCTCTGACATTCTTATTGACGATGAAACACCGAAATTGCATCGGAAATAAATAGAAAACTCACAATGCCGACTTAACTACAAGAAGACTGACTCTTCTTACTGTCTATGTTTTGAACCATTCCTGTGACACTAGTTATAGATTCCGATGCTTCACTCCAGGTTTACTGTATACCTTGGACCTTCTTATTGACAATGAAACACAGAAATTGCATCGGAATTAAATACAAAAGGCACAATGCCGACTTAAGTACAAGAAGACTGACTCTTCCTACTGTCTATGTTTTGAACCAATCCTGTGACACTAGTTATAGATTCCGATACTTCACTTCAGGTGTACTGTATCCCTCTGACGTTATTGCCGATGAAACACAGAAATTGCATCGGAATTAAATACAAAAGGCACAATGCCGACTTAAGCACATGAAGACTGACTCTTCTTACTGACTGTGTGTTGAAACATTCCTGTGACTCTAGTTATAGATTCCGATGCTTCACTTCAGGTTTACTGTATCCCTTGCATCTTCTTATTGACGATGAATCACAGGAATTGCATCGGAATTAAACACAAAATGCACAATGCCGACTTAAGTACAAGAAGTCTGACTCTTCTTACTGTCTATGTTTTGAACCATTCCTGTGACACTAGTTATAGATTCCGATGCTTCACTTCAGGTTTACTGTATCCCTCTGACCTTCTTATTGACGATGAAACACAGAAATTGCATCGGAATTAAATACAAAAGGCGCAATGCCGACTTAAGTACAAGAAGACTGACTCTTCTTACTGTCTATGTTTCAACCATTCCTGTGATACTAGTTATTGATTCCGATGCTTCACTCCAGGTTTACTGTATCCCTTGGACCTTCTTATTGACGATGAAACACAGAAACTGCATCGGAATGAAATAGAAAAGGCACAATGACAAACTAAGTGCAAGAGGACTGACTTTCTTACTGATAATAGTTTGAACCATTCCGGTGACAATAGTTATAGATTCCGATGCCTCACTTCAGGTTTACTGTATCCCTTGGACCTTGTTATTGACGGTGACACACAGAAATAGCATTGGAATTAAATACAAAAAGCAAAATGCCAACTTTAGTACACGAAGACTGACTCTTCCTACTGTCTACGTTTTGAACCATTCCTGTGACACTAGTTATAGATTCCGATGTTTCACTCCAGGTTTACTGTATCCCTTGGACCTTCTTATTGACGATGAAACACAGAAATTGCATCGGAATTAAATAGAAAAGGCACAATGCCGACTTAAGTACAAGAAGACTGACTCTTCTTAGTGATTATACTTTGAACCATTGCTGTGACACTAGTTATAGATTCCGATGCTTTACTTCAGGTTTACTGTATACCTTGGACCTTCTTATTGACGATGAAACACAGAAATTGCATCGCAATTAAATACAAAAGGCTCAATGCCGACTTAAGTACAAGATGACTGACTCTTCTTAGTGATTATAGTTTGAACCATTGCTGTGACACTAGTTATAGATTCCGATGCTTTACTTCAGGTTTACTGTATACCTTGGACCTTCTTATTGACGATGAAACACAGAAATTGCATCGGAATTAAATACAAAAGGCACAATGCCGACTTAAGTACAAGAAGACTGACTCTTCCCACTGTCTATGTTTTGAACGATTCCTGTGACACTAGTTTTGGATTCCGATGCTTCACTTCAGGTTTACTGTATCCCTCTGACCTTCTTATTGACAATGAAATACAGAAATTGCATCGGAATTAAATACAAAAGGCACAATGCCGACTTAAGTACAAGAAGACTGACTCTTCCTACTGTCTATGTTTTGAACCATTCCTGTGACACTAGTTATAGATTCCGATGCTTCACTTCAGGTTTACTGTATCCCTCTGACTTTATTGCCGATGAAACACAGAAATTGCATCGGAAGTAAATACAAAAGGCACAATGCTGACTTAAGGAGAAGAAGACTGACTCTTCTTACTGACTATGTTTTGAACCATTCCTGTGAATCTAGTTATAGATTCCGATGCTTCACTTCAGGTTTACTGTATCCCTCAGACATTCTTATTGACGATGAAACACAGAAATTGCATCGTAATTAAATACAAAAGCCACAATGCCGACTTAAGTACAAGAAGACTGACTTTTGTTACTGTCTATGATTTGAACCATTCCTGTGACACTAGTTATAGATTCCGATGCTTCACTTCAGGTTTACTGTATCCCTTGGACCTTCTTATTGACGATGAAACACAGAAATTGCATCGGAATTAAATGCAAAAGGCACAATGCCGACTTAAGGACAAGAAGACTGACTCTTCTTACTGTCTATACTTTGAACCATTCCAGTGACACTAGTTATAGATTCCGCTGCTTCACTTCAAGTTTACTGTATTCCTTGGACCTTCTTATTGACGATGAAACACAGAAATTGCATCGGAATTAAATACAAAAGGCACAATGCCGACCTAAGTACAAGATGACTGACTCTTCTTACTGACTATGTTTTGAACCATTCCTGTGACACTAGTTATAGATTCCGATGCTTCACTTCAGGTTTACTGTATCCTTCTGACCTTCTTATTGACGATGAAACAAAGAAATTGCATCGGAATTAAATACAAAAGCACAATGCCGACTTAAGTACAAGAAGACTGACTCTTCTTACTGTCTATGTTTCAACCATTCCTGTGACACTTGTTATTGATTCCGATGCTTCACTTCAGGTTTACTGTATCCCTCTGACCTTCTTATTGACGATGAAACACAGAAATTGCATCGGAATTAAATACAAAAGGCACAATGCCGACTTAAGTACTAGAAGACTGACTCTTCTTACTGTCTATTCTTTGAACCATTCCAGTGACACTAGTTATAGATTCCGATGCTTCACTCCAGGTTTAGTGTATCCCTTGGACCTTCATATTGACGATGAAACACAGAAACTGCATCGGAATGAAATAGAAAAGGCACAATGCCAAATTAAGTTCAAGAGGACTGACTTTCTTACTGATAATAGTTTGAACCATTCCGGTGACAATAGTTATAGATTCCGATGCCTCACTTCAAGTTTACTGTATCCCTTGGACCTTGTTATTGACGGTGACATACAGAAATAGCATTGGAATTAAATACAAAAAGCAAAATGCCAACTTTAGTACACGAAGACTGACTCTTCCTACTGTCTATGTTTTGAACCATTCCTGTGACACTAGTTATAGATTCCGATGCTTCACTCCAGGTTTACTGTATCCCTTGGACCTTCTTATTGACGATGAAACACAGAAATTGCATCGGAATAAAATAGACAAGGCACAATGCCGACTTAAGTACAAGAAGACTGACTCTTCTTAGTGATTATAGTTTGAACCATTGCTGTGACACTAGTTATAGATTCCGATGCTTTACTTCAGGTTTACTGTTTACCTTGGACCTTCTTATTGACGATGAAACACAGAAATTGCATCGGAATTAAATACAAAAGGCACAATGCCGACTTAAGTACAAGAAGACTGACTCTTCCCACTGTCTATGTTTTGAACCATTCCTGTGACACTAGTTTTGGATTCCGATGCTTCACTTCAGGTTTACTGTATCCCTGTGACCTTCTTATTGACAATGAAACACAGAAATTGCATCGGAATTAAATACAAAAGGCACAATGCCGACTTAAGTACAAGAAGACTGACTCTTCCTACTGTCTATGTTTTGAACCATTCCTGTGACACTAGTTATAGATTCCGATGCTTCACTTCAGGTTTACTGTATCCCTCTGACTTTATGGCCGATGAAACACAGAAATTGCATCGGAAGTAAATACAAAAGGCAAAATGCCGACTTCAGGACAAGAAGACTGACTCTTCTTACTGACTATGGTTTGAACCATTCCTGTGAATCTAGTTATAGATTCCGATGCTTCACTTCAGGTTTACTGTATCCCTCTGACATTCTTATTGACGATGAAACACAGAAATTGCATCGTAATTAAATACAAAAGCCACAATGCCGACTTAAGTACAAGAAGACTGACTCTTGTTATTGTCTATGATTTGAACCTTTCCTGTGACACTAGTTATAGATTCCGATGCTTCACTTCAGATTTACTGTTTCCCTTGGACCTTCTTATTGACGATGAAACACAGAAATTGCATCGGAATTAAATACAAAAGGCTCAATGCCGACTTAAGTACAAGAAGACTGACTCTTCCTACTGTCTATGCTTTGAACCAATTCTGTGACACTAGTTATAGAGTCCGATGCTTCACTTCAGGTTTACTGTATCCCTTGGAACTTCTTATTGACGATGAATCACAGAAATGGCATCGGAATTAAATACAAAAGGCACAATGCCGACTTAAGCACAAGAAGACTGACTCTTCTTCCTGTCTATATTTTGAACCATTCCAGTGACACTAGTTATATATTCCGATGCTTCACTTCAGGTTTATTGAATTCCTTGGACCTTCTTATTGACGATGAAACGCAGAAATTTCATCGGAATTAAATACAAAAGGCACAATGCCGACTTAAGTACAAGAAGACTGGCTCTTCCTAATGTCTATGTTTTGAACCAATTCTGTGACACTAGTAATAGAGTCCGATGCTTCACTTCAGGTTTACTGTTTCCCTTGGACCTTCTTATTGACGATGAATCACAGGAATTGCATCGGAATTAAATACAAAAGGCACAATGCCGACTTAAGTACTAGAAGACTGACTCTTCTTACTGTCTATTCTTTGAACCATTCCTGTGACACTAGTTATAGATTCCGATGCTTCACTCCAGGTTTACTGTATCCCTTGGACCTTCTTGTTGACAATAACACAGAAATTGCATCGGAATTAAATAAAAAAGGCACAATGCCGACTTAAGGACAAGAAGACGAACTCTTCTTACTGACTATGTTTTGAACCATTCCTGTGACACTAGTTATAGATTCCGATGCTTCACTTCAGGTTTACTGTATCCTTCTGACCTTCTTATTGACGATGAAACAAAGAAATTGCATCGGAATTAAATACAAAAACACAATGCCGACTTTAGTACAAGAAGACTGACTCTTCTTACTGTCTATGTTTCAACCATTCCTGTGACACTAGTTATTGATTCCGATGCTTCACTTCAGGTTTACAGTATCCCTCTGACCTTGTTATTGACGATGAAACACAGAAATTGCATCGGAATTAAATACAAAAGGCACAATGCCGACTTAAGTACTAGAAGACTGACTCTTCTTACTGTCTATTCTTTGAACCATTCCTGTGACACTAGTTATAGATTCCGATGCTTCACTCCAGGTTTACTGTATCCCTTGGACCTTCTTATTGACGATGAAACACAGAAACTGCATCGGAATGAAATAGAAAAGGCACAATGCCAAATTAAGTGCAAGAGGACTGACTTTCTTACTGATAATAGTTTGAACCATTCCGGTGACAATAGTTATAGATTCCGATGCCTCACTTCAGGTTTACTGTATCCCTTGGACCTTGTCATTGACGGTGACACACAGAAATAGCATTGGAATTAAATACAAAAAGCAAAATGCCAACTTTAGTACACGAAGACTGACTCTTCCTACTGTCTATGTTTTGAACCATTCCTGTGACACTAGTTATAGATTCCGATGCTTCACTCCAGGTTTACTGTATTCCTTGGACCTTCTTATTGACGATGAACACAGAAATAGCATTGGAATTAAATACAAAAAGCAAAATGCCAACTTTAGTACACGAAGACTGACTCTTCCTACTGTCTATGCTTTGAACCATTCCGGTGACACTAGTTATAGATTCCGATGCTTCACTCCAGGTTTACTGTATCCCTTGGACCTTCTTATTGACGATGAAACACAGAAATTGCATCGAAATTAAACAGAAAAGGCACAATGCCGACTTAAGTACAAGAAGACTGACTCTTCTTAGTGATTATATATTGACCCATTGCTGGGACACTAGTTATAGATTCCGATGCTTTACTTCAGGTTTACTGTATACCTTGGACATTCTTATTGACGATGAAACACAGAAATTGCATCGAAATTAAATAGAAAAGGCTCAATGTCGACTTAATTACAAGAAGACTGACTCTTGTTAGTGTCTATGTTTTGAACCATTCCTGTGACACTAGTTATAGATTCCGATGCTTCACTTCAGGTTTACTGTATACCTCTGACCTTATTGCCGAAGAAACACAGAAATTGCATCGGAATTAAATACAAAAGGCACAATGCCGACTTAGGGACATGAAGACTGACTCTTCTTACTGACTATGTTTTGAAACATTCCTGTGAATCTAGTTATAGATTCCGATGCTTCACTTCAGGTTTACTGTATCCCTTGGACCTTCTTAATGACGTTGAATCACAGGAATTGCATCGGAATTAAACACAAAATGCACAATGCCGACTTAAGTACAAGAAGTCTGACTCTTCTTACTGTCTATATTTTGAACCATTCCAGTGACACTAGTTATAGATTCCGATGCTTCACTTCAGGTTTACTGTATTCCTTGGGCTTTCTTATTGACGATGAAACACAGAAATTGCATCGAAATGAAATACAAAAGGCGCAATGCCGACTTAAGTACAAGAAGACTGACTCTTCTTACTGTCTATGTTTCAACCATTCCTGTGATACTAGTTATTGATTCCGATGCTTCACTCTAGGTTTACTGTATCCCTTGGACCTTCTTATTGACGATGAAACACAGAAACTGCATCGGAATGAAATGGAAAAGGCACAATGCCGACTTAAGTACAAGAGGACTGACTCTTCTTACTGATAATAGTTTGAACCATTCCGGTGACAATAGTTATAGATTGCGATGCTTCACTTCAGGTTTACTGTATCCCTTGGACCTTGTTACCGACGGTGACACACAGAAATAGCATTGGAATTAAATACAAAAGGCAAGATGCCAACTTTAGTACACGAAGACTGACTCTTCTTACTGTCTAAGTTTTGAACCATTCCGGTGACAATAGTTATAGATTCCGATGCTTGACTTCAGGTTTACTGTATCCCTTGGACCTTGTTATTGACGGTGACACACAGAAATAGCATTGGAATTAAATACAAAAGGCAAAATGCCAACTTTAGTACACGAAGACCGACTCTTCTTACTGTCTATGTTTTGAACCATTCCTGTGACACTAGTTATAGATACCGATGCTTCACTTCAGGTTTACTGTACGCCTCTGACCTTCTTATTGACGATGAAACACAGAAATTGCATCGGAATTAAATAGAAAACTCACAATGCCGACTTAAAAACAATAAGACTGACTCTTCTTACTGTCTATGTTTTGAACCATTCCTGTGGCACTAGTTATAGATTCCGATGCTTCACTCCAGGTTTATTGTATCCCTTGGACCTTCTTACTGACGATGAAACACAGATATTGCATCGGAATTAAATAGAAAAGGCACAATGCCGACTTAAGTTCAGGAAGACTGACTCTTCTTAGTGATTATAGTTTGAACCATTGCTGTGACACTTTTTATGGATTCCGATGATTTACTTCAGGTTTACTGTATACCTTGGACATTCTTATTGACGATGAAACACAGAAATTGCAACGGAATTAAATACAAAAGGCACAATGCCGACTTAAGGACAAGAAGACTGACTCCTCTTACTGACTATGATTTGAAACACTCCTGTGACTCTAGTTATAGATTCCGATGCTTCACTTCAGGTTTACTGTATCCCTCTGACCTTATTGCCGATGAAACACAGAAATTGCATCGGAATTAAATGCAAAAGGCACAATGCCGACTTAAGTTCAGGAAGACTGACTCTTCTTAGTGATTATAGTTTGAACCATTGCTGTGACACTTTTTATGGATTCCGATGCTTTACTTCACGTTTACTGTATACCTTGGACATTCTTATTGACGATGAAACACAGAAATTGCATCGGAATTAAATAGAAAAGTCACAATGTCGACTTAAGTAGAAGAAGACTGACTCTTCTGACTGTCTATGTTTTGAACCATTACTGTGACACTAGGTATAGATTCCGATGCTTCACTCCAGGTTTACTGTATCCCTTGAACCTTCTTGTTGACGATGAAACACAGAAATTGCATCGGAATGAAATACAAAAGGCACAATGCCGACTTAAGGACAAGAAGACTGACTCTTCTTCCTGTCTATGATTTGAACCATTCCTGTGACACTAGTTATAGATTGCGATGCTTCACTCCAGGTTTATTGTATCCCTTGGACCTTCTTATTGACGATGAAACACAGAAATTGCTTCGGAATTAAATAGAAAAGGCACATTGCCGACTTAAGTACAAGAAGACTGACTCTTCTTAGTGATTATAGTTTGAACCATTGCTGTGACACTAGTTATAGATTCCGATGCTTTACTTCACGTTTACTGTATACCTTGGACATTCTTATTGACGATGAAACACAGAAATTGCATCGAAATTAAATAGAAAAGGCACAATGTCGACTTAAGTACAAGAAGACTGACACTTCTGACTGTCTATGTTTGAACCATTCCTGTGACACCAGTTATAGATTCCGATGCTTCACTCCAGGTTTACTGTAACCCTTGGACCTTCTTATTGACGATGAAACACAGAAATTGCATCGGAATTAAATACAAATGGCACAATGCCGACTTAAGTACAAGAAGACTGACTCTTCCTACTGTCTATGTTTTGAACCTATCCTGTGACCCAAGTTATAGATTCCGATGCTTCACTCCAGGTTTACTGTAACCCTTGGACCTTCTTATTGACGATGAAACACAGAAATTGCATCGGAATTAAATACAAAACGCACAATGCCGACATAAGTACAAGAAGACTGATTCTTCCTACTGTCTATGTTTTGAACCATTCCTGTGACACTAGTTTTGGATTCCGATGCTTCACCTCAGGTTTACTGTATCCCTCTGACCTTCTTATTGACAATGAAACACAGAAATTGCATCGGAATTAAATACAAATGGCACAATGCCGACTTAAGGACAAGAAGACTGACTCTTCTTCCTGTCTATGATTTGAACCATTCCTGTGACACTAGTTAAAGATTCCGATGCTTCACTTCAGGTTCACTGTATCCCTTGGACCTTCTTATTGACGATGAATCACAGGAATTGCATCGGAATTAAACACAAATGCACAGTGCTGACTTAAGTACAAGAAGACTGACTCTTCTTACTGTCTATGTTTTGAACCATTCCAGTGACACTAGTTATAGATTCCGATGCTTCACTTCAGGTTTACTGTATTCTTTGGACCTTCTTATTGACGATGAAACACAGAAATTGCATCGAAATTAAATACAAAAGGCACAATGCCGACTTAAGTACAAGAAGACTGACTCTTCTTACTGTCTATGTTTTGAACCATTCCTGTGACACTAGTTATAGATTCCGATGCTTCACTTCAGGTTTACTGTATCCCTCTGACCTTCTTATTGTCAATGAAACACAGAAATTGCATCGGAATTAAAAACAAAAGGCACAATGCCGACTTAAGTACAGGAAGGTGACTCTTTCTACTGTCTATGTTATGAACCATTCCTATGACACTAGTTATAGATTCCGATGCTTCACTCCGGGTTTACTTTATCCCTTGGACCTTCTTATTGACGATGAAACACAGAAACTGCATCGGAATGAAATAGAAATGGCACAATGCCGACTTAAGTACAAGAGGACTAACTCTTCTTACAGATAATAGTTTGAACCATTCCGGTGACAATAGTTATAGATTCCGATGCTTGACTTCAGGTTTACTGTATCCCTTGGACCTTGTTATTGACGGTGACACACAGAAATAGCATTGGAATTAAATACAAAAGGCAAAATGCCAACTTTAGTACACGAAGACTGACTCTTCTTACTGTCTATGTTTTGAACCATTCCTGTGACACTAGTTATAGATACCGATGCTTCACTTCAGGTTTACTGTACGCCTCTGACCTTCTTATTGACGATGAAACACAGAAATTGCATCGGAATTAAATAGAAAACTCACAATGCCGACTTAAAAACAAGAAGACTGACTCTTCTTACTGTCTATGTTTTGAACCATTCCTGTGACACTAGTTATAGATTCCGATGCTTCACTCCAGGTTTATTGTATCCCTTGGACCTTCTTACTGACGATGAAACACAGATATTGCATCGGAATTAAATAGAAAAGGCACAATGCCGACTTAAGGTCAGGAAGACTGACTCTTCTTAGTGATTATAGTTTGAACCATTGCTGTGGCACTTTTTATGGATTCCGATGATTTACTTCAGGTTTACTGTATACATTGGACATTCTTATTGACGATGAAACACAGAAATTGCAACGGAATTAAATACAAAAGGCACAATGCCGACTTAAGGACAAGAAGACTGACTCTTCTTACTGACTATGATTTGAAACACTCCTGTCACTCTAGTTATAGATTCCGATGCTTCACTTCAGGTTTACTGTATCCCTCTGACCTTATTGCCGATGAAACACAGAAATTGCATCGGAATTAAATGCAAAAGGCACAATGCCGACTTAAGTACAAGAAGACTGACTCTTCTTAGTGATTATAATTTGAACCATTGCTGTGACACTAGTTATAGATTCCGATGCTTTACTTCACGTTTACTGTATACCTTGGACATTCTTATTGACGATGAAACACAGAAATTGCTTCGGAATTAAATAGAAAAGGCACATTGCCGACTTAAGTACAAGAAGACTGACTCTTCTTAGTGATTATAGTTTGAACCATTGCTGTGACACTAGTTATAGATTCCGATGCTTTACTTCACGTTTACTGTATACCTTGGACATTCTTATTGACGATGAAACACAGAAATTGCATCGAAATTAAATAGAAAAGGCACAATGTCGACTTAAGTACAAGAAGACTGGCACTTCTGACTGTCTATGTTTGAACCATTCCTGTGACACTAGTTATAGATTCCGATGCTTCACTCCAGGTTTACTGTAACCCTTGGACCTTCTTATTGACGATGAAACACAGAAATTGCATCGGAATTAAATAGAAAAGGCACAATGTCGACTTAAGTACAAGAAGACTGACTCTTCTGACTGTCTATGTTTTGAACCATTACTGTGACACTAGGTATAGATTCCGATGCTTCACTCCAGGTTTACTGTATCCCTTGAACCTTCTTGTTGACGATGAAACACAGAAATTGCATCGGAATGAAATACAAAAGGCACAATGCCGACTTAAGGCAAGAAGACTGACTCTTCTTCCTGTCTATGTTTTGAACCATTCCTGTGACACTAGTTATAGATTGCGATGCTTCACTCCAGGTTTATTGTATCCCTTGGACCTTCTTATTGACGATGAAACACAGAAATTGCTTCGGAATTAAATAGAAAAGGCACATTGCCGACTTAAGTACAAGAAGACTGACTCTTCTTAGTGATTATAGTTTGAACCATTGCTGTGACACTAGTTATAGATTCCGATGCTTTACTTCACGTTTACTGTATACCTTGGACATTCTTATTGACGATGAAACACAGAAATTGCATCGAAATTAAATAGAAAAGGCACAATGTCGACTTAAGTACAAGAAGACTGACACTTCTGACTGTCTATGTTTGAACCATTCCTGTGACACTAGTTATAGATTCCGATGCTTCACTCCAGGTTTACTGTAACCCTTGGACCTTCTTATTGACGATGAAACACAGAAATTGCATCGGAATTAAATACAAATGGCACAATGCCGACTTAAGTACAAGAAGACTGACTCTTCCTACTGTCTATGTTTTGAACCCATCCTGTGACCCAAGTTATAGATTCCGATGCTTCACTCCAGGTTTACTGTAACCCTTGGACCTTCTTATTGACGATGAAACACAGAAATTGCATCGGAATTAAATACAAAACGCACAATGCCGACTTCAGAACAAGAAGACTGATTCTTCCTACTGTCTATGTTTTGAACCATTCCTGTGACACTAGTTTTGGATTCCGATGCTTCACCTCAGGTTTACTGTATCCCTCTGACCTTCTTATTGACAATGAAACACAGAAATTGCATCGGAATTAAATATAAATGGCACAATGCCGACTTAAGTACAAGAAGACTGACTCTTCCGGCTGTCTATGTTTTCAACCATTCCTGTGACACTAGTTATAGATTCCGATGCTTCACTTCAGGTTTACTGTATCCCTCTGACCATATTGCCGATGAAACCCAGAAATAGCATCGGAATTAAATACAAAAGGCACAATGCCGACTTAAGGACAAGAAGACTGACTCTTCTTACTGACTATGATTTTAAACACTCCTGTGACTCAAGTTATAGATTCCGATGCTTCACTTCAGGTTTACTGTATCCCTCTGACCTTATTGCCGATGAAACACAGAAATTGCATCGGAATTAAATAGAAAAGGCACAATGCCGACTTAAGTACAAGAAGACTGACTCTTCTTAGTGATTATAGTTTGAACCATTGCTGAGACACTAGTTATGGATTCGGATGCTTTACTTCAGGTTTACTGTATACCTTGGACATTCTTATTGACGATGAAACACAGAAATTGCATCGGAATTAAATAGAAAGGGCACAATGTCGACTTAAGTACAAGAAGACTGACTCTTCTTACTGTCTATGTTTTGAACCATTCCTGTGACACTAGTTATAGATTCCGATGCTTCACTCTAGGTTTACTGTAACCCTTGGACCTTCTTATTGACGATGAAACACAGAAATTGCATTGGAATTAAATAGAAAAGGCACATTGCCGACTTAAGTACAAGAAGACTGACTCTTCTTACTGACTATGTTTTGAACCATTCCTGTGACACTAGTTATAGATTCCGATGCTTCGCTTCAGGTTTACTGTATACCTTGTACCTTCTTATTGACGATGAAACACAGAAAATGTATCGGAATTAAATACAAAAGGCACAATGCCGACATAAGTACAAGAAGACTGACTCTTCTTACTGTCTATGTTTTGAACCATTCCAGTGACACTAGTTATAGATTCCGATGCTTCACTTCAGGTTTACTGTATTCTTTGGACCTTCTTATTGACGATGAAACACAGAAATTACATCGGAATTAAATAGAAATGGCACAATGTCGACTTAAGTACAAGAAGACTGACTCTTCCTACTGTCTATGCTTTGAAACATTCCTGTGACACTAGTTTTGGATTCCGATGCTTGAGCTCAGGTTTACTGTATCCCTCTGAC
The DNA here is from genome assembly GCF_023864345.2 of Schistocerca serialis cubense. NCBI lineage: Eukaryota > Metazoa > Arthropoda > Insecta > Orthoptera > Acrididae > Schistocerca > Schistocerca serialis. The sequence continues at coordinate 4,931,032 of NC_064645.1, forward strand.
CTCCTTATTGACAATGAAACACAGAAATTGAGTCGGAATTAAATACAAAAGGCACAATGCCGACTTAAGTACAAGAAGACTGACTCTTCCTACTGTCTATGTTTTGAACCATTCCTGTGACACTAGTTATAGATTCCGATGCTTCACTTCAGCTTTACTGTGTCCCTCTGACCTTATTGCCGATGAAACACAGAAATTGCATCGGAATTAAATACAAAAGGCACAATGCCGACTTAAGGACAAGAAGACTGACTCTTCTTACTGACTATGTTTTGAAACATTCCTGTGACTCTAGTTAAAGATTCCGATGCTTCACTTCAGGTTCACTGTATCCCTTGGACCTTCTTATTGACGATGAATCACAGGAATTGCATCGGAATTAAACACAAAAGGCACAGTGCTGACTTAAGTACAAGAAGACTGACTCTTCTTACTGTCTATGTTTTGAACCATTCCTGTGACACTAGTTATAGATTCCGATGCTTCACTCCAGGTTTATTGTATCCCTTGGACCTTCTTACTGACGATGAAACACAGATATTGCATCGGAATTAAATATAAAAGGCACAATGCCGACTTAAGTTCAGGAAGACTGACTCTTCTTAGTGATTAGAGTTTGAACCATTGCTGTGACACTTTTTATGGATTCCGATGATTTACTTCAGGTTTACTGTATACCTTGGACATTCTTATTGACGATGAAACACAGAAATTGCAACGGAATTAAATACAAAAGGCACAATGCCGACTTAAGGACAAGAAGACTGACTCTTCTTACTGACTATGATTTGAAACACTCCTGTGACTCTAGTTATAGATTCCGATGCTTCACTTCAGGTTTACTGTATCCCTTGAACCTTCTTGTTGACGATGAAACACAGAAATTGCATCGGAATGAAATACAAAAGGCACAATGCCGACTTAAGGACAAGAAGACTGACTCTTCTTCCTGTCTATGTTTTGAACCATTCCTGTGACACTAGTTATAGATTGCGATGCTTCACTCCAGGTTTATTGTATCCCTTGGACCTTCTTATTGACGATGAAACACAGAAATTGCTTCGGAATTAAATAGAAAAGGCACATTGCCGACTTAAGTACAAGAAGACTGACTCTTCTTAGTGATTATAGTTTGAACCATTGCTGTGACACTGGTTATAGATTACGATGCCTTACTTCACGTTTACTGTATACCTTGGACATTCTTATTGACGATGAAACACAGAAACTGCATCGGAATGAAATAGAAATGGCACAATGCCGACTTAAGTACAAGAGGACTAACTCTTCTTACAGATAATAGTTTGAACCATTCCGGTGACAATAGTTATAGATTCCGATGCTTGACTTCAGGTTTACTGTATCCCTTGGACCTTGTTATTGACGGTGACACACAGAAATAGCATTGGAATTAAATACAAAAGGCAAAATGCCAACTTTAGTACACGAAGACTGACTCTTCTTACTGTCTATGTTTTGAACCATTCCTGTGACACTAGTTATAGATACCGATGCTTCACTTCAGGTTTACTGTACGCCTCTGACCTTCTTATTGACGATGAAACACAGAAATTGCATCGGAATTAAATAGAAAACTCACAATGCCGACTTAAAAACAAGAAGAGTGACTCTTCTTACTGTCTATGTTTTGAACCATTCCTGTGACACTAGTTATAGATTCCGATGCTTCACTCCAGGTTTATTGTATCCCTTGGACCTTCTTACTGACGATGAAACACAGATATTGCATCGGAATTAAATAGAAAAGGCACAATGCCGACTTAAGTTCAGGAAGACTGACTCTTCTTAGTGATTATAGTTTGAACCATTGCTGTGGCACTTTTTATGGATTCCGATGATTTACTTCAGGTTTACTGTATACATTGGACATTCTTATTGACGATGAAACACAGAAATTGCAACGGAATTAAATACAAAAGGCACAATGCCGACTTAAGGACAAGAAGACTGACTCTTCTTACTGACTATGATTTGAAACACTCCTGTCACTCTAGTTATAGATTCCGATGCTTCACTTCAGGTTTACTGTATCCCTCTGACCTTATTGCCGATGAAACACAGAAATTGCATCGGAATTAAATGCAAAAGGCACAATGCCGACTTAAGTACAAGAAGACTGACTCTTCTTAGTGATTATAATTTGAACCATTGCTGTGACACTAGTTATAGATTCCGATGCTTTACTTCACGTTTACTGTAAACCTTGGACATTCTTATTGACGATGAAACACTGAAATTGCTTCGGAATTAAATAGAAAAGGCACATTGCCGACTTAAGTACAAGAAGACTGACTCTTCTTAGTGATTATAGTTTGAACCATTGCTGTGACACTAGTTATAGATTCCGATGCTTTACTTCACGTTTACTGTATACCTTGGACATTCTTATTGACGATAAAACACAGAAATTGCATCGAAATTAAATAGAAAAGGCACAATGTCGACTTAAGTACAAGAAGACTGGCACTTCTGACTGTCTATGTTTGAACCATTCCTGTGACACTAATTATAGATTCCGATGCTTCACTCCAGGTTTACTGTAACCCTTGGACCTTCTTATTGACGATGAAACACAGAAATTGCATCGGAATTAAATAGAAAGGGCACAATACCGACTTAAGTACAAGAAGACTGACTCTTCTTACTGACTATGCTTTGAACCATTCCTGTGACACTAGTTATAGATTCCGATGCTTCACTTCAGGTTTACTGTATTCCTTGGACCTTCTTATTGACGACGAAACACAGAAATTGCATCGAAATTAAATACAAAAGGCACAATGCCGACTTAAGTACAAGAAGACTGACTTTTCTTACTGTCTATGTTTTGAACCATTACTGTGACACTAGGTATAGATTCCGATGCTTCACTCCAGGTTTACTGTATCCCTTGAATCTTCTTCTTGACGATGAAACACAGAAATTGCATCGGAATTAAATACAAAAGGCACAATGCCGTCTTAAGGACAAGAAGACTGACTCTTCTTACTGTCTATGTTTTGAACCAATCCTGTGACACTAGTTATAGTTTCCGATGCTTCACTTCAGGTTTACTGTATCCCTCTGACCTTCTTATTGACGATGAAACACAGAGATTGCATCGGAATTAAATATAAAAGGCACAATGCCGACTTAAGTACAAGAAGGCTGACTCTTCTTACTGTCTATCTTTCAACCATTCCTGTGACACTAGTTATAGATTCCGATGCTTCACTCCAGGTTTGCTGTATTCCTTGGACCTTCTTATTGACGATGAAACACAGAATTTGCATCGGAATGAAATAGAAAAGGCACAATGCCGACTTAAGTACAAGATGACTGACTCTTCTTACTGGCTATGTTTTGAACCATTCCTGTGACACTAGTTATAGATTCCGATGGTTCACTTCAGGTTTACTGTACACCTTGGACCTTCTTATTGACGATGAAACACAGAAATTGCATCGGAATTAAATACAAAAGGCACAATGCCGACATAAGTACAATAAGACTGACTCTTCCTACTGTCTATGTTTTGAACCATTCCTGGGACACTAGTTTTGGATTCCGATGCTTCACTTCAGGTTTACTGTATCCCTCTGACTTCTTATTGCCGATGAAACACAGAAATTGCATCGGAATTAAATACAAAAGGCACAATACCGACTTATGTACAAGAAGACTGACTCTTCTTACTGTCTATGTTTTGAACCATTCCTGTGACACTAGTTATAGATTCCGATGCTTCACTCCAGCTTTACTGTAACCCTTGGACCTTCTTATTGACGATGAAACACAGAAATTGCATCGGAATTAAATAGAAAAGGCACAATGCCGACTTAAGTACAAGAAGACTGACTCTTCTTACTGACTATGTTTTGAAACATTCCTGTGACTCTAGTTAAAGATTCCGATGCTTCACTTCAGGTTCACTGTATCCCTTGGACCTTCTTATTGACGATGAATCACAGGAATTGCATCGGAATTAAACACAAAAGGCACAGTGCTGACTTAAGTACAAGAAGACTGACTCTTCTCACTGTCTATATTTTGAACCATTTCAGTGACACTAGTTATAGATTCCGATGCTTCACTTCAGGTTTACTGTATTCCTTGGACCTTCTTATTGACGATGAAACACAGAAATTGCACCGAAATTAAATACAAAAGGCACAATGCCGACTTAAGTACAAGAAGACTGACTCTTCTTACTGTCTATGTTTTGAACCATTACTGTGACACTAGGTATAGATTCCGATGCTCTACTCCAGGTTTACTGTATCCCTTGAACCTTCTTGTTGACGATGAAACACAGAAATTGCAACGGAATTAAATACAAAAGGCACAATGCCGACTTTAGGACAAGAAGACTGACTCTTCTTACTGTCTATGTTTTGAACCATTCCTGTGACACTAGTTATAGATTCCAATGCTTCACTTCAGGTTTACTGTATCCCTCTGACCTTCTTATTGACAATGAAACACAGAAATTGGATCGGAATTAAAAACAAAAGGCACAATGCCGACTTAAGTACAAGAAGACTGACTCATTCTACTGTCTATGTTATGAACCATTCCTATGACACTAGTTATAGATTCCGATGCTTCACTCCAGGTTTACTTTATCCCTTGGACCTTCTTATTGACGATGAAACACAGAAACTGCATCGGAATGAAATAGAAATGGCACAATGCCGACTTAAGTACAAGAGGACTGACTCTTCTTACTGATAATAGTTTGAACATTCCGGTGACAATAGTTATAGATTCCGATGCTTGACTTCAGGTTTACTATATCCCTTGGACCTTGTTATTGACGGTGACACACAGAAATAGCATTGGAATTAAATACAAAAGGCAAAATGCCAACTATAGTACACGAAGACTGACTCTTCTTACTGTCTATGCTTTGAACCATTCCTGTGACACTAGTTATAGATTCCGATGCTTCACTTCAGGTTTACTGTACCCCTCTGACCTTCTTATTGACGATGAAACACAGAAATTGCATCGGAATTAAATAGAAAACTCACAATGCCGACTTAAAAACAAGAAGACTGACTCTTCTTACTGTCTATGTTTTGAAACACTCCTGTGACTCTAGTTATAGATTCCGATGCTTCACTTCAGGTTTACTGTATACCTTGGACATTCTTATTGACGATGAAACACAGAAATTGCAACGGAATTAAATACAAAAGGCACAATGCCGGCTTAAGGACAAGAAGACTGACTCTTCTTACTGACTATGATTTGAAACACTCCTGTGACTCTAGTTATAGATTCCGATGCTTCACTTCAGGTTTACTGTATCCTCTGACCTTATTGCCGATGAAACACAGAAATGGCATCGGAATTAAATACAAAAGGCACAATGCCGACTTAAGTACAAGAAGACTGACTCTTCTTAGTGATTATAGTTTGAACCATTGCTGTGACACTAGTTATAGATTCCGATGCTTTACTTCACGTTTACTGTATACCTTGGACATTCTTATTGACGATGAAACACAGAAATTGCATCGGATTTAAATAGAAAAGGCACAATGTCGACTTAAGTACAAGAAGACTGACTCTTCTGACTGTCTATGTTTTGAACCATTACTGTGACACTAGGTATAGATTCCGATGCTTCACTCCAGGTTGACTGTATCCCTTGAACCTTCTTGTTGACGATGAAACACAGAAATTGCATCGGAATTAAATACAAAAGGCACAATGCCGACTTAAGGACAAGAAGACTGACTCTTCTTCCTGTCTATGTTTTGAACCATTCCTGTGACACTAGTTATAGATTCTGATGCTTCACTCCAGGTTTATTGTATCCCTTGGACCTTCTTATTGACGATGAAACACAGAAATTGCATCGGAATGAAATAGAAAAGGCACATTGCCGACTTAAGTACAAGAAGACTGACTCTTCTTAGTGATTATAGTTTGAACCATTGCTGTGACACTAGTTATAGATTCCGATGCTTTACTTCACGTTTACTGTATACCTTGGACATTCTTATTGACGATGAAACACGGAAATTGCATCGAAATTAAATAGAAAAGGCACAATGTCGACTTAAGTACAAGAAGACTGACTCATCTGACTGTCTATGTTTGAACCATTCCTGTGACACTAGTTATAGATTCCGATGCTTCACTCCAGGTTTACTGTAACCCTTGGACCTTCTTATTGACAATGAAACACAGAAATTGCATCGGAATTAAATAGAAAGGGCACAATACCGCCTTAAGTACAAGAAGACTGACTCTTCTTACTGACTATGCTTTGAACCATTCCTGTGCCACTAGTTATAGATTCCGATGCTTCACTTCAGGTTTACTGTATTCCTTGGACCTTCTTATTGACGATGAAACACAGAAATTGCATCGAAATTAAATACAAAAGGCACAATGCCGACTTAAGTACAAGAAGACTAACTCTTCTTACTGTCTATGTTTTGAACCATTACTGTGACACTAGGTATAGATTCCGATGCTTCACTCGAGGTTTGCTGTATCCCTTGAACCTTCTTGTTGACGATGAAACACAGAAATTGCATCGGAATTAAATACAAAAGGCACAATGCCGACTTAAGAACAAGAAGACTGACTCTTCTTACTGTCTATGTTTTGAACCATTCCTGTGACACTAGTTATAGATTCCGATGCTTCACTTCAGGTTTACTGTATCCCTCCGACCTTCTTATTGACGATGAAACACAGAAATTGCATCGGAATTAAATACAAAAGGCACAATGCCGACTTAAGTACAAGAAGGCTGACTCTTCTTACTGTCTATGTTTCAACCATTCCTGTGACACTAGTTATAGATTCCGATGCTTCACTCCAGGTTTACTGTATTCCTTGGACCTTCTTATTGGCGATGAAACACAGAAACTGCATCGGAATGAAATAGAAAAGGCACAATGCCGACTTAAGTACAAGAATACTGACTCTTCTTACTGATAATAGTTTGAACCATTCCGGTGACAATAGTTATAGATTCCCATGCTTCACTTCAGGTTTACTGTATCCCTTGGACCTTGTTATTGACGGTGACACACAGAAATTGCATTGGAATTAAATACAAAAGGCAAAATTCGAACTTTAGTACACCAAGACTGTCTCTTATTGCTGTCTATGTTTTGAACCATTCCTGTGACACTAGTTATAGATTCCGATGCTTCACTTCAGGTTTACTGTACCCCTCTGACCTTCTTATTGACGATGAAACACAGAAATTGCATCGGAATTAAATAAAAAACCCACAATGCCGACTTAAAAACAAGAAGACTGACTCTTCTTACTGTCTATGTTTTGAACCATTCCTGTGACACTAGTTATAGATTCCGATGCTTCACTCCAGGTTTACTGTATCCCTTGGACCTTCATATTGACGATGAAACACAGAAATTGCATCGGAATTAAATAGAAAAGGCAAAATGCCGACTTAAGTACAAGAAGACTTACACTTCTTACTGTCTATGTTTTGAACCATTCCTGTGACACTAGTTATAGATTCCGATGCTTCACTCCAGGTTTACTGTAACCCCTGGACCTTCTTATTGACGATGAAACACAGAAATTCCATTGGAATTAAATAGAAAAGGCACAATGCTGACTTTAGTACAAGAAGACTGACTCTTCTTACTGTCCATGTTTTGAACCATTACTGTGACACTAGGTATAGATTCCGATGCTTCACTCCAGGTTTACTGTATCCCTTGAACCTTCTTGTTGACGATGAAACACAGTAATTGCATCGGAATTAAATACAAAAGGCACAATGCCGACTTAAGGACAAGAAGACTGACTCTTCTTACTGTCTATGTTTTGAACCATTCCTGTGACACTAGTTATAGATTCCGATGCTTCACTTCAGGTTTATTCCGATGCTTCACTTCAGGTTTACTGTATCCTTTGGACCTTGTTATTGACGGTGACACACAGAAATAGAATTGGAATTAAATACAAAAGGCAAAATGCCAACTTCAGTACACGAAGACTTACTCTTCTTACTGTCTATGTTTTGAACCATTCCTGTGACACTAGTTATAGATTCCGATGCTTCACTTCAGGTTTACTGTATCCCTCTGATCTACTTATTGACGATGAAACACAGAAATCGCATCGGAATTAAATATAAAACTCACAATGCCGACTGAAGTACTAGAAGACTGACTCTTCTTACTGTCTATGTTTTGAACCATTCCTGTGACACTAGTTATAGATTCCGATGCTTCACTCCAGGTTTACTGTATCCCTTGAACCTTCTTATTGACGATGAAACACAGAAATTGCATCGGAATTAAATAGAAAAGGCACAATGCCGGCTTAAGTACAAGAAGACTGACTCTTCTTAGTGATTATAGTTTGAACCATTGCTGTGACACTAGTCATAGATTCCGATGCTTTACTTCAGGTTTACTGTATACCTTCGACATTCTTATTGACGATGAAACACAGAAATTGCATCGGAATTAAATAGAAAAGGCTCAATGTCGACTTACGTACAGGAAGACTGACTCTTCTTACTGTCTATGCTTTGAACCATTCCTGTGACACTAGTTATAGATTCCGATGCTTCACTCAAGGTTTACTGTAACCCTTGGACCTTCTTATTGACGATGAAACACAGAAATTGCATCGGAATTAAATAGAAAAGGCACAATGCCGCCTTAAGTACAAGAAGACTGACTCTTCTTACTGACTATGTTTTGAACCATTCCTGTGACACTAGTTATAGATTCCGATGCTTCACTTCAGGTTTACTGTATACCTTGGACCTTCTTATTGACGATGAAACACAGAAATTGCATCGGAATTAAATACAAAAGGCGCAATGCCGACATAAGTACAATAAGACTGACTCTTCCTACTGTCTATGTTTTGAACCATTCCTGTGACACTAGTTTTGCATTCCGATGCTTCACTTCAGGTTTACTGTATCCCTCTGACCTTCTTGTTGACAATGAAACACAGAAATTGCATCGGAATTAAATACAAAAGGCACAATGCCGACTTAAGTACAAGAAGACTGACTCTTTCTACTGTCTATGTTTTGAACCATTCCTGTGACACTAGTTATAGATTCCGATGCTTCACTTCAGGTTTACTGTACCCCTCTGACCTTCTTATTGACGATGAAACACAGAAATTGCATCGGAATTAAATAGAAAACTCACAATGCCGACTTAAAAACAAGAAGACTGACTCTTCTTACTGCCTATGTTTTGAACCATTCCTGTGACACTAGTTATAGATTCCGATGCTTCACTCCAGGTTTACTGTATCCCTTGGACCTTCATATTGACGATGAAACACAGAAATTGCATCGGAATTAAATAGAAAAGGCAAAATGCCGTCTTAAGTACAAGAAGACTGACTCTTCTTAGTGATTATAGTTTGAACCATTGCTGTGACACTAGTTATAGATTCCGATGCTATACTTCAGGTTTACTGTATACCTTGGACATTCTTATTGACGATGAAACACAGTAATTGCATCGGAATTAAATAGAAAAGGCTCAATGTCGACTTAAGTACAAGAAGAATTACACTTCTTACTGTCTATGTTTTGAACCATTCCTGTGACACTAGTTATAGATTCCGATGCTTCACTCCAGGTTTACTGTAACCCTTGGACCTTCTTATTGACGATGAAACACAGAAATTCCATCGGAATTAAATAAAAAAGGCACAATGCTGACTTAAGTACAAGAAGACTGACTCTTCTTACTGACTATGATTTGAACTATTCCTGTGACACTAGTTATAGATTCCGATGCTTCACGTCAGGATTACTGTATACCTTGTACCTTCTTATTGACGATGACACACAGAAATTGCATTGGAATTAAATACAAAAGGCACAATGCCGACTTAAGTACAAGAAGACTGACTCTTCTTACTGTCTATGTTTTGAACCATTCCTGTGACTCTAGTTATAGATTCCGATGCTTCACTCCAGGTTTACTGTAACCCTTGGACCTTCTTATTGACGATGAAAAACAGAAATTGCATCGGAATTAAATAGAAAAGGCACAATGCGGACTTAAGTACAAGAAGACTGACTCTTCTTACTGACTATGTTTGAACCATTCCTGTGACACTAGTTATAGATTCCGATGCTTCACTTCAGGTTTACTGTATCCCTCTGCCCTTCTTATTGACGATGAAACAGCGAAATTGCATCGGAATTAAATAGAAAACTCACAATGCCGACTCAAGTACAAGAAGACTGACTCTTCTTACTGTCTATGTTTTGAACCATTCATGTGACACTAGTTATAGATTCCGATGCTTCACTCCAGGTTTACTGTATCCCTTGGACCTTCATATTGACGATGAAACACAGAAATTGCATCGGAATTAAATAGAAAAGGCAAAATGCCGACTTAAGTACAAGAAGACTTACACTTCTTACTGTCTATGTTTTGAACCATTCCTGTGACACTAGTTATAGATTCCGATGCTTCACTCCAGGTTTACTGTAACCCCTGGACCTTCTTATTGACGATGAAACACAGAAATTCCATTGGAATTAAATAGAAAAGGCACAATGCTGACTTTAGTACAAGAAGACTGACTCTTCTTACTGTCTATGTTTTGAACCATTACTGTGACACTAGGTATAGATTCCGATGCTTCACTCCAGGTTTACTGTATCCCTTGAACCTTCTTGTTGACGATGAAACACAGTAATTGCATCGGAATTAAATACAAAAGGCACAATGCCGACTTAAGGACAAGAAGACTGACTCTTCTTACTGTCTATGTTTTGAACCATTCCTGTGACACTAGTTATAGATTCCGATGCTTCACTTCAGGTTTATTCCGATGCTTCACTTCAGGTTTACTGTATCCTTTGGACCTTGTTATTGACGGTGACACACAGAAATAGAATTGGAATTAAATACAAAAGGCAAAATGCCAACTTCAGTACACGAAGACTTACTCTTCTTACTGTCTATGTTTTGAACCATTCCTGTGACACTAGTTATAGATTCCGATGCTTCACTTCAGGTTTACTGTATCCCTCTGACCTTCTTATTGACAATGAAACACAGAAATTGGATCGGAATTAAAAACAAAAGGCACAATGCCGACTTAAGTACAAGAAGACTGACTCTTTCTACTGTCTATGTTATGAACCATTCCTATGACACTAGTTATAGATTCCGATGCTTCACTCCAGGTTTACTTTATCCCTTGGACCTTCTTATTGACGATGAAACACAGAAACTGCATCGGAATGAAATAGAAATGGCACAATGCCGACTTAAGTACAAGAGGACTGACTCTTCTTACTGATAATAGTTTGAACATTCCGGTGACAATAGTTATAGATTCCGATGCTTGACTTCAGGTTTACTATATCCCTTGGACCTTGTTATTGACGGTGACACACAGAAATAGCATTGGAATTAAATACAAAAGGCAAAATGCCAACTATAGTACACGAAGACTGACTCTTCTTACTGTCTATGCTTTGAACCATTCCTGTGACACTAGTTATAGATTCCGATGCTTCACTTCAGGTTTACTGTACCCCTCTGACCTTCTTATTGACGATGAAACACAGAAATTGCATCGGAATTAAATAGAAAACTCACAATGCCGACTTAAAAACAAGAAGACTGACTCTTCTTACTGTCTATGTTTTGAAACACTCCTGTGACTCTAGTTATAGATTCCGATGCTTCACTTCAGGTTTACTGTATACCTTGGACATTCTTATTGACGATGAAACACAGAAATTGCAACGGAATTAAATACAAAAGGCACAATGCCGGCTTAAGGACAAGAAGACTGACTCTTCTTACTGACTATGATTTGAAACACTCCTGTGACTCTAGTTATAGATTCCGATGCTTCACTTCAGGTTTACTGTATCCTCTGACCTTATTGCCGATGAAACACAGAAATGGCATCGGAATTAAATACAAAAGGCACAATGCCGACTTAAGTACAAGAAGACTGACTCTTCTTAGTGATTATAGTTTGAACCATTGCTGTGACACTAGTTATAGATTCCGATGCTTTACTTCACGTTTACTGTATACCTTGGACATTCTTATTGACGATGAAACACAGAAATTGCATCGGATTTAAATAGAAAAGGCACAATGTCGACTTAAGTACAAGAAGACTGACTCTTCTGACTGTCTATGTTTTGAACCATTACTGTGACACTAGGTATAGATTCCGATGCTTCACTCCAGGTTGACTGTATCCCTTGAACCTTCTTGTTGACGATGAAACACAGAAATTGCATCGGAATTAAATACAAAAGGCACAATGCCGACTTAAGGACAAGAAGACTGACTCTTCTTCCTGTCTATGTTTTGAACCATTCCTGTGACACTAGTTATAGATTCTGATGCTTCACTCCAGGTTTATTGTATCCCTTGGACCTTCTTATTGACGATGAAACACAGAAATTGCATCGGAATGAAATAGAAAAGGCACATTGCCGACTTAAGTACAAGAAGACTGACTCTTCTTAGTGATTATAGTTTGAACCATTGCTGTGACACTAGTTATAGATTCCGATGCTTTACTTCACGTTTACTGTATACCTTGGACATTCTTATTGACGATGAAACACGGAAATTGCATCGAAATTAAATGGAAAAGGCACAATGTCGACTTAAGTACAAGAAGACTGACTCATCTGACTGTCTATGTTTGAACCATTCCTGTGACACTAGTTATAGATTCCGATGCTTCACTCCAGGTTTACTGTAACCCTTGGACCTTCTTATTGACAATGAAACACAGAAATTGCATCGGAATTAAATAGAAAGGGCACAATACCGCCTTAAGTACAAGAAGACTGACTCTTCTTACTGACTATGCTTTGAACCATTCCTGTGCCACTAGTTATAGATTCCGATGCTTCACTTCAGGTTTACTGTATTCCTTGGACCTTCTTATTGACGATGAAACACAGAAATTGCATCGAAATTAAATACAAAAGGCACAATGCCGACTTAAGTACAAGAAGACTAACTCTTCTTACTGTCTATGTTTTGAACCATTACTGTGACACTAGGTATAGATTCCGATGCTTCACTCGAGGTTTGCTGTATCCCTTGAACCTTCTTGTTGACGATGAAACACAGAAATTGCATCGGAATTAAATACAAAAGGCACAATGCCGACTTAAGGACAAGAAGACTGACTCTTCTTACTGTCTATGTTTTGAACCATTCCTGTGACACTAGTTATAGATTCCGATGCTTCACTTCAGGTTTACTGTATCCCTCCGACCTTCTTATTGACGATGAAACACAGAAATTGCATAGGAATTAAATACAAAAGGCACAATGACGACTTAAGTACAAGAAGGCTGACTCTTCTTACTGTCTATGTTTCAACCATTCCTGTGACACTAGTTATAGATTCCGATGCTTCACTCCAGGTTTACTGTATTCCTTGGACCTTCTTATTGGCGATGAAACACAGAAACTGCATCGGAATGAAATAGAAAAGGCACAATGCCGACTTAAGTACAAGAATACTGACTCTTCTTACTGATAATAGTTTGAACCATTCCGGTGACAATAGTTATAGATTCCGATGCTTCACTTCAGGTTTACTGTATCCCTTGGACCTTGTTATTGACGGTGACACACAGAAATAGAATTAAAATTAAATACAAAAGGCAAAATGCCAACTTTAGTACAGGAAGACTGACTCTTCTTACTTTCTATGTTTTGAACCATTCCTGTGACACTAGTTATAGATTCCGATGCTTCACTTCAGGTTTACTGTATCCCTCTGATCTACTTATTGACGATGAAACACAGAAATCGCATCGGAATTAAATATAAGACTCACAATGCCGACTTAAGTACTAGAAGACTGACTCTTCTTACTGTCTATGTTTTGAACCATTCCTGTGACACTAGTTATAGATTCCGATGCTTCACTCCAGGTTTACTGTATCTCTTGAACCTTCTTATTGACGATGAAACACAGAAATTGCATCGGAATTAAATAGAAAAGGCACAATGCCGACTTAAGTACAAGAAGACTGACTCTTCTTAGTGATTGTAGTTTGAACCATTGCTGTGACACTAGTCATAGATTCCGATGCTTTACTTCAGGTTTACTGTATACCTTCGACATTCTTGTTGACGATGAAACACAGAAATTGCATCGGAATTAAATAGAAAAGGCACAATGCCGACTTAAGTACAAGAGGACTGACTCTTCTTACTGATAATAGTTTGAACCATTCCGGTGACAATAGTTATAGATTCCCATGCTTCACTTCAGGTTTACTGTATCCCTTGGACCTTGTTATTGACGGTGACACACAGAAATTGCATTGGAATTAAATACAAAAGGCAAAATTCGAACTTTAGTACACCAAGACTGTCTCTTATTGCTGTCTATGTTTTGAACCATTCCTGTGACACTAGTTATAGATTCCGATGCTTCACTTCAGGTTTACTGTACCCCTCTGACCTTCTTATTGACGATGAAACACAGAAATTGCATCGGAATTAAATAAAAAACCCACAATGCCGACTTAAAAACAAGAAGACTGACTCTTCTTACTGTCTATGTTTTGAACCATTCCTGTGACACTAGTTATAGATTCCGATGCTTCACTCCAGGTTTACTGTATCCCTTGGACCTTCATATTCACGATGAAACACAGAAATTGCATCGGAATTAAATAGAAAAGGCAAAATGCCGACTTAAGTACAAGAAGACTTACACTTCTTACTGTCTATGTTTTGAACCATTCCTGTGACACTAGTTATAGATTCCGATGCTTCACTCCAGGTTTACTGTAACCCCTGGACCTTCTTATTGACGATGAAACACAGAAATTCCATTGGAATTAAATAGAAAAGGCACAATGCTGACTTTAGTACAAGAAGACCGACTCTTCTTACTGTCTATGTTTTGAACCATTACTGTGACACTAGGTATAGATTCCGATGCTTCACTCCAGGTTTACTGTATCCCTTGAACCTTCTTGTTGACGATGAAACACAGTAATTGCATCGGAATTAAATACAAAAGGCACAATGCCGACTTAAGGACAAGAAGACTGACTCTTCTTACTGTCTATGTTTTGAACCATTCCTGTGACACTAGTTATAGATTCCGATGCTTCACTTCAGGTTTATTCCGATGCTTCACTTCAGGTTTACTGTATCCTTTGGACCTTGTTATTGACGGTGACACACAGAAATAGAATTGGAATTAAATACTAAAGGCAAAATGCCAACTTCAGTACACGAAGACTTACTCTTCTTACTGTCTATGTTTTGAACCATTCCTGTGACACTAGTTATAGATTCCGATGCTTCACTTCAGGTTTACTGTATCCCTCTGATCTACTTATTGACGATGAAACACAGAAATCGCATCGGAATTAAATATAAGACTCACAATGCCGACTGAAGTACTAGAAGACTGACTCTTCTTACTGTCTATGTTTTGAACCATTCCTGTGACACTAGTTATAGATTCCGATGCTTCACTCCAGGTTTACTGTATCCCTTGAACCTTCTTATTGACGATGAAACACAGAAATTGCATCGGAATTAAATAGAAAAGGCACAATGCCGGCTTAAGTACAAGAAGACTGACTCTTCTTAGTGATTATAGTTTGAACCATTGCTGTGACACTAGTCATAGATTCCGATGCTTTACTTCAGGTTTACTGTATACCTTCGACATTCTTATTGACGATGAAACACAGAAAATGCATCGGAATTAAATAGAAAAGGCTCAATGTCGACTTACGTACAGGAAGACTGACTCTTCTTACTGTCTATGCTTTGAACCATTCCTGTGACACTAGTTATAGATTCCGATGCTTCACTCAAGGTTTACTGTAACCCTTGGACCTTCTTATTGACGATGAAACACAGAAATTGCATCGGAATTAAATAGAAAAGGCACAATGCCGCCTTAAGTACAAGAAGACTGACTCTTCTTACTGACTATGTTTAGAACCATTCCTGTGACACTAGTTATAGATTCCGATGCTTCACTTCAGGTTTACTGTATACCTTGGACCTTCTTATTGACGATGAAACACAGAAATTGCATCGGAATTAAATACAAAAGGCGCAATGCCGACATAAGTACAATAAGACTGACTCTTCCTACTGTCTATGTTTTGAACCACTCCTGTGACACTAGTTTTGCATTCCGATGCTTCACTTCAGGTTTACTGTATCCCTCTGACCTTCTTATTGACAATGAAACACAGAAATTGCATCGGAATTAAATACAAAAGGCACAATGCCGACTTAAGTACAAGAAGACTGACTCTTTCTACTGTCTATGTTTTGAACCATTCCTGTGACACTAGTTATAGATTCCGATGCTTCACTTCAGGTTTACTGTACCCCTCTGACCTTCTTATTGACGATGAAACACAGAAATTGCATCGGAATTAAATAGAAAACTCACAATGCCGACTTAAAAACAAGAAGACTGACTCTTCTTACTGCCTATGTTTTGAACCATTCCTGTGACACTAGTTATAGATTCCGATGCTTCACTCCAGGTTTACTGTATCCCTTGGACCTTCATATTGACGATGAACCACAGAAATTGCATCGGAATTAAATAGAAAAGGCAAAATGCCGTCTTAAGTACAAGAAGACTGACTCTTCTTAGTGATTATAGTTTGAACCATTGCTGTGACACTAGTTATAGATTCCGATGCTATACTTCAGGTTTACTGTATACCTTGGACATTCTTATTGACGATGAAACACAGTAATTGCATCGGAATTAAATAGAAAAGGCTCAATGTCGACTTAAGTACAAGAAGAATTACACTTCTTACTGTCTATGTTTTGAACCATTCCTGTGACACTAGTTATAGATTCCGATGCTTCACTCCAGGTTTACTGTAACCCTTGGACCTTCTTATTGACGATGAAACACAGAAATTCCATCGGAATTAAATAAAAAAGGCACAATGCTGACTTAAGTACAAGAAGACTGACTCTTCTTACTGACTATGATTTGAACTATTCCTGTGACACTAGTTATAGATTCCGATGCTTCACGTCAGGATTACTGTATACCTTGTACCTTCTTATTGACGATGAAACACAGAAATTGCATTGGAATTAAATACAAAAGGCACAATGCCGACTTAAGTACAAGAAGACTGACTCTTCTTACTGTCTATGTTTTGAACCATTCCTGTGACTCTAGTTATAGATTCCGATGCTTCACTCCAGGTTTACTGTAACCCTTGGACCTTCTTATTGACGATGAAAAACAGAAATTGCATCGGAATTAAATAGAAAAGGCACAATGCCGACTTAAGTACAAGAAGACTGACTCTTCTTACTGACTATGTTTGAACCATTCCTGTGACACTAGTTATAGATTCCGATGCTTCACTTCAGGTTTACTGTATCCCTCTGACCTTCTTATTGACGATGAAACAGCGAAATTGCATCGGAATTAAATAGAAAACTCACAATGCCGACTCAAGTACAAGAAGACTGACTCTTCTTACTGTCTATGTTTTGAACCATTCATGTGACACTAGTTATAGATTCCGATGCTTCACTACATGTTTACTGTATACCTTGGACCTTCTTATTGACGATGAAACACAGAAATTGCATCGGAATTAAATAGAAAAGGCACAATGCCGCCTTAAGTACACGAAGACTGACTCTTCTTACTGACTATGTTTTGAACCATTCCTGTGACACTAGTTATAGATTCCGATGCTTCACTTCAGGTTTACTGTATATCTTGAACCTTCTTATTGACGATGAAACACAGAAATTGCATCGGAATTAAATACAAAAGGCACAATGCCGACTTAAGTACAAGAAGACTGACTCTTCCTACTGTCTATCTTTTGAACCATTCCTGTGACACTAGTTTTGGATTCCGATGCTTCACTTTAGGTTTACAGTATCCCTCTGACCTTCTTGTTGACAATGAAACACAGATATTGCATCGGAATTAAATACAAATGGCACAATGCCGACTTAAGTACAAGTAGACTGACTTTTCCTACTGTCTATGTTTGAACCATTCCTGTGACACTAGTTATAGATTCCGATGCTTCACTTCAGGTTTACTGTATCCCTCTGACCTTATTGCCGATGAAACACAGAAATTTCATCGGAATTAAATAGAAAAGGCACAATGCCGACTTAAGTACAAGAAGACTGACTCTTCTTAGTGATTATAGTTTGAACCATTGCTGTGACACTAGTTATAGATTCCGATGCTTCACTTCAGGTTTACTGTATAACTTGTACCTTCTTATTGACGATGAAACACAGAAATTGCATCGGAATTAAATACAAAAGGCACTATGCCGACTTAAGTACATGAAGACTAACTCTTCTTACTGTCTATGTTTTGAACCATTCCTGTGACACTAGTTTTGGATTCCGATGCTTCACCTCAGGTTTACTGTATCCCTCTGATCTTCTTATTGACAATGAAACACAGAAATTGCATCGGAATGAAATACAAATGGCACAACGCCGACTTAAGTACAAGAAGACTGACTCTTCCTACTGTCTATGTTTTGAACCATTCCTGTGACACTAGTTATAGATTCCGATGCTTCACTTCAGGTTTACTGTATCCCTCTGACCTTATTGCCGATGAAACACAGAAATTGCATCGGAATTAAATACAAAAGGCACAATTCCGACTTAAGGACAAGAAGACTGACTCTTCTTACTGACTATGATTTGAAACACTCCTGTGACTCTAGTTATAGATTCCGATGCTTCACTTCAGGTTTACTGTATACCTTGGACCTTCTTATTGACGATGAAACACAGAAATTGCATCGGAATTAAATACAAAAGGCGCAATGCCGACATAAGTACAATAAGACTGACTCTTCCTACTGTCTATGTTTTGAACCATTCCTGTGACACTAGTTTTGCATTCCGATGCTTCACTTCAGGTTTACTGTATCCCTCTGACCTTCTTATTGACAATGAAACACAGAAATTGCATCGGAATTAAATACAAAAGGCACAATGCCGACTTAAGTACAAGAAGACTGACTCTTTCTACTGTCTATGTTTTGGACCATTCCTGTGACACTAGTTATAGATTCCGATGCTTCACTTCAGGTTTACTGTACCCCTCTGACCTTCTTATTGACGATGAAACACAGAAATTGCATCGGAATTAAATAGAAAACTCACAATGCCGACTTAAAAACAAGAAGACTGACTCTTCTTACTGCCTATGTTTTGAACCATTCCTGTGACACTAGTTATAGATTCCGATGCTTCACTCCAGGTTTACTGTATCCCTTGGACCTTCATATTGACGATGAAACACAGAAATTGCATCGGAATTAAATAGAAAAGGCAAAATGCCGTCTTAAGTACAAGAAGACTGACTCTTCTTAGTGATTATAGTTTGAACCATTGCTGTGACACTAGTTATAGATTCCGATGCTATACTTCAGGTTTACTGTATACCTTGGACATTCTTATTGACGATGAAACACAGTAATTGCATCGGAATTAAATAGAAAAGGCTCAATGTCGACTTAAGTACAAGAAGAATTACACTTCTTACTGTCTATGTTTTGAACCATTCCTGTGACACTAGTTATAGATTCCGATGCTTCACTCCAGGTTTACTGTAACCCTTGGACCTTCTTATTGACGATGAAACACAGAAATTCCATCGGAATTAAATAAAAAAGGCACAATGCTGACTTAAGTACAAGAAGACTGACTCTTCTTACTGACTATGATTTGAACTATTCCTGTGACACTAGTTATAGATTCCGATGCTTCACGTCAGGATTACTGTATACCTTGTACCTTCTTATTGACAATGAAACACAGAAATTGCATTGGAATTAAATACAAAAGGCACAATGCCGACTTAAGTACAAGAAGACTGACTCTTCCTACTGTCTATGCTTTGAACCATTCCTGTGACACTAGTTTTGGATTCCGATGCTTCACCTCAGGTTTACTGTATCCCTCTGACCTTGTTATTGACAATGAAACACAGAAACAGCATCGGAATTAAATACAAATGGCACAATGCCGACTTAAGTACAAGAAGACTGACTCTTCCTACTGTCTATGTTTTGAACCATTCCTGTGACACTAGTTATAGATTCCGATGCTTCACTTCAGGTTTACTGTATCCCTCTGACCTTATTGCCGATGAAACACAGAAATTGCATCGGAATTAAATAGAAAAGGCACAATGCCGACTTAAGTACAAGAAGACTGACTCTTCTTAGTGATTATAGTTTGAACCATTGCTGTGACACTAGTTATTGATTCCGATGCTTTACTTCAGGTTTACTGTATACCTTGGACATTCTTATTGACGATGAAACACAGAAATTGCTCCGGAATTAAATAGAAAAGGCACAATGTCGACTTAAGTACAAGAAGACTGACTCTTCTTACTGTCTATGTTTTGAACCATTCCTGTGACACTAGTTATAGATTCCGATGCATAACTCCAGGTTTACTGTAACCCATGGACCATCTTATTGACGATGAAACACAGAAAGTGCATCGTAATTAAATAGAAAAGGCACAATGCCCACTTAAGTACAAGAAGACTGACTCTTCTTACTGACTATGTTTGAACCATTCCTGTGACACTAGTTATAGATTCCGATGCTTCACTCCAGGTTTACTGTATACCTTGGAGCTTCTTATTGACGATGAAACACAGAAATTGCATCGGAATTTAATACAAAAGGCACAATGCCGACTTGAGTACAATGAGACTGACTCTTCCTACTGTCTATGTTTTGAACCATTCCTGTGACACTAGTTTCGGATACCGATGCTTCACTTCAGGTTTACTGTATCCCTGTGACCTTCTTATTGACAATGAAACACAGAAATTGCATCGGAATTAAATACAAAAGGCACAATGCCGACTTAAGTACAAGAAGACTGACTCTTCCTACTGTCTATGTTTTGAACCATTCCAGTGACACTAGTTATAGATTCCGATGCTTCACTTCAGGTTTACTGTATCCCTCTGACCTTATTGCCGCTGAAACACAGAAATTACATCGGAATTATATACAAAATTCACAATGTCGACTTAAGGACAAGAAGACTGATTCTTCTTACTGACTATGTTTTGAAAAATTCCTGTGACTCTAGTATTAGATTCCGATGCTCACTTGAGGTTTACTGTATCCCTCTGACCTTATTGCCGATGAAACACAGAAGATGCATCGGAATGAAATACAAAAGGCACAATGCCGACTTAAGTACAAGAAGACTGAGTCTTCTTACTGACTATGTTTTGAACCATTCCTGTGACACTAGTTATAGATTCTAATGCTTCACTTCAGGTTTACTGTATCCCTTGGACCTTCTTATTGACGATGAAACACAGAAATTGCATCGGATATAATACAAGAGGCACAATGCCGACTTAAGTACAAGTAGACTGACTCTTCTTACTGTCTATGATTTGAACCATTCCTGTGACACTAGTTATAGATTCCGATTCTTCACTCCAGGTTTACTATATCCCTTGGACCTTCTTATTGACGATGACACACAGAAATTGCATCGGAATTAAATAGAAAATGCACAATGCCGACTTAACTACAAAAAGACTGACTCTTCCTACTGTCTATGTTTTGAACCATTCCTGTGACACTAGTTATAGATTCCGATACTTCACTTCAGGTTTACTGTATCCCTCGGACCTTCTTATTGACGATGAAACACAGATATTGCATCGTAATTAAATACAAAAGGCACATTGCCGACTTAAGTACAAGAAGACTGACTCTGCTTACTGACTATGTTTTGAACCATTCCTGTGACACTTGTAATAGTTTCTGATGCTTCACTTCAGGTTTACTGTATCCCTTGGATCTTCTTATTCAAGATGAAACACGGAAATTGCATCGGAAGTAAATACAAAAGGCACAATGCCGATTTAAGTACAAGAATACTGACTCTTCTTACTGTCTATGATTTGAACCATCCCTGTGACACTAGTTATAGATTCCGATGCTTCACTCCAGGTTTACTGTATCCCGTGGACCTTCTTATTGACGATGAAACACAGAAATTGCATCGGAATTAAATACAAAAGACACAATGCCGACTTTAGTACAAGAAGAATGACTCTTCTTACTGACTATGTTTTGAACCATTCCTGTGACACTAGTTATAGATTCCGATGCTTCACTTCAGATTTACTGTTTCCCTCTGACGTTCTTATTGACGATGAAACACAGAAATTGCGTCGGAAATAAATACAAAAGTCACAATGCCGAATTAAATACAAGAAGACTGACTCTTCTTACTGTCTATGCTTTGAACCATTCCTGTAACACTAGATATAGATCCGATGCTTCACCCTAGGTTTACTGTATCCCTTAGACCCTCTTATTGACGATGAAACACAGAAATTGCATCGGAATTAAATGCAAAAGGCACAATGCCGACTTAAGAACAAGAAGACTGACTCTTCTTACTAACTATGTTATGAACCATTCCTGTGACACTAGTTATAGATTCCGATGCTTCACTTCAGGTGTACTGTATCCCTCTGACCTTCTTATTGACGATGAAACACAAAAATTGCATCGGAATTAAATACAAAAGGCACAATGCCGACTTAAGTACAAGAAGACTGACTCTTCTTACTGTCTATGTTTCAACCATTCCTGTGACACTAGTTACAGATTCCGATGCTTCACTCCAGGTTTACTGTATTCCTTGGACCTTCGTATTGACGATGAAACACAGAAACTCCATCGGAATGAAAAAGAAAAGGCACAATGCCGACTTAAGTACAAGAGGACTGACTCTTCTTACTGATAATAGTTTGAACCATTCCGGTGACAATAGTTATAGATTCCGATGCTTCAACTCAGGTTTACTGAATCCCTTGGACCTTGTTATTGACGGTGACACACAGAAATAGCATTGGAATTAAATACAAAAGGCTAAATGCCAACATTAGTACACGAAGACTGACTCTTCTTACTGTCTATGTTTTGAACCATTCCTGTGACACTAGTTATAGATTCCGATGCTTCACTTCAGGTTTACTGTATCCCTCTGATCTACTTATTGACGATGAAACACAGAAATTGCATCGGAATTAAATAGATAACTCACAATGCCGACTTAAGTACAAGAAGACTGACTCTTCTATCTGTCTATGTTGTGAACCATTCCTGTGACACTAGTTATAGATTCCGATGCATCACTCCAGGTTTACTGTGTCCCTTGGACCGTCTTATTGACGATGAAACACAGAAATTGCATCGGAAGGTAATACAATTGGCACAATGGCGACTTAAGTACTAGAAGACTGACTCTTGTTACTGACTATGTTTTGGACCATTCCTGTGCCACTAGTTATAGATTCCGGTGCTTCACTTCAGGTTTAATGGATCCCTTGGACCTACTTATTGACGATGAAAGACAGAAAATGCTTCGGAATAAAAATACAAAAAGCACAATGCCGACTTAAGTACAAGAATACTGACTCTTCTTACTGTCTATGTTTTGAACCATTCCTGTGACACTAGTTATCGATTCCGATGCTTCACTCCAGGTTTACTGTATACCTTGGACCTTCTTATTGACGATGAAACACAGTCATTGCATCGGAATCAAATACAAAAGGCACAATGCAGACTTAGGTACAAGAAGACTGACTCTTCTTAGTGACTATGCTTTGAACCATTCCTGTGACACTAGTTATCGATTCCGATGCTTCACTCCAGGTTTACTGTATACCTTGGACCTTCTTATTGACGATGAAACACAGAAATTGCATCGGAATGTAATACAAAAGGCACAATGCCGACTTGAGTACAATAAGACTGACTCTTCCTACTGTCTATGTTTTGAACCATTCCTGTGACACTAGTTTTGGATTCCGATGCTTCACTTCAGGTTTACTGTATCCCTGTGACCTTCTTATTGACAATGAAACACAGAAATTGCATCGGAATTAAATACAAAAGGCACAATGCCGACTTAAGTACAAGAAGACTGCCTCTTCCTACTGTCTATGTTTTGAACCATTCCTGTGACATTAGTTATAGATTCCGATGCTTCGCTTCAGGTTTACTGTATCCCTCTGACCTTATTGCCGCTGAAACACAGAAATTGCATCGGAATTAAATACAAAAGGCACAATGCCGACTTAAGTAGAGTAAGACTGGATATTCTTACTGTGTATATTTTGAACCATTCCAGTGACACTAGTTATAGATTCCGATGCTTCACTTCAGGTTTACTGTATCCCTTGGACCTTCTTATTGACGATGAAACACAGAAATTGCATTGGAATTAAATACAAAAGGCACAATGGCGACTTAAGTACAAGAAGACTGACTCTTCTTACTGACTATGTTTTGAACCATTCATGTAACACTAGTTATAGATTCCGGTGCTTCACTTCAGGTTTACTGTATCCCTTGGACCTTCTTATTGACGATGAAACACAGAAATTGCATCGGATATAATACAAGAGGCACAATGCCGACTTAAGTACTAGTAAACTGACTCTCCTTACTGTCTATGATTTGAACCATTCCTGTGACACTAGTTATAGATTCCGATTCTTCATTCCAGGTTTACTATATCCCTTGGACCTTCTTATTGACGATGACACACAGAAATTGCATCGGAATTAAATAGAAAATGCACAATGCCGACTTAAGTACAAAAAGACTGACTCTTCCTACTGTCTATGTTTTGAACCATTCCTGTGACACTAGTTATAGATTCCGATACTTCACTTCAGGTTTACTGTATCCCTCGGACCTTCTTATTGACGATGAAACACAGATATTGCATCGTAATTAAATACAAAGGGCACATTGCCGACTTAAGTACAAGAAGACTGACTCTTCTGACTGACTGTGTTTTGAACCATTCCTGTGACACTTGTTATAGATTCTGATGCTTCACTTCAGGTTTACTGTATCCCTTGGATCTTCTTATTGAAGATGAATCACGGAAATTGCATCGGAATTAAATACCAAAGGCACAAGGCCGACTTAAGTACAAGAATACTGACTCTTCTTACTGTCTATGATTTGAACCATCCCTGTGACACTAGTTATAGATTCTGATGCTTCACTCCAGGTTTACTATATCCCGTGGATCTTCTTATTGACGATGAAAAACAGAAAGTGCATCGGAATTAAATACAAAAGGCACAATGCCGACTTTAGTACAAGAAGAATGACTCTTCTTACTGACTATGTTTTGAACCATTCCTGTGACACTAGTTATAGATTCCGATGCTTCACTTCAGATTTACTGTATCCCTCTGACGTTCTTATTGTCGATGAAACACAGAAATTGCGTCGGAATTATATACAAAAGGCACAATGCCGAATTAAATACAAGAAGACTGACTCTTCTTACTGTCTATGTTTTGAACCATTCCTGTGACACTAGTTATAGATTCCGATGCTTCACCCTAGGTTTACTGTATCCCTTAGACCATCTTATTGACGATGAAACACAGAAATTGCGTCTGAATTAAATGCAAAAGGCACAATGCCGACTTAAGAACAAGAAGACTGACTCTTCTTACTGACTATGTTATCAATCATTCCTGTGACACTAGTTATAGATACCGATGCTTCACTTCAGGTTTACTGTATCCCTCTGACCTCCTTATTGACGATGAAGCAGAGAAATTGCATCGGAATTAAATCCAAAAGGCACAGTGCCGAATTAAGTACAAGAAGACTGACTCTTCTTACTATCTATGTTTTGAACCTTTCCTGTGACACTAGTTATAGATTCCGATGCTTCACTCCAGGTTGACTGTATCCCTTGGACCTTCTTATTGACGATGATACACAGAAATTGCATCGGAATTAAATACAAAAGGCACAATGCCGACTTTAGTACAAGAAGACTGACTCTTCTTACTGTCTATGTTTTGAACCATTCCTGTGACACTAGTTATAGATTCCGATGCCTCACTCTAGGTTTAATGAAACCCTTCAACCTTCTTATTGACGATGAGACACAGAAATTGCATTGGAATTAAATAAAAAAGGCACAATGCCGACTTAAGTGCAAGAAGACTGACTCTGCTTACTGTCTATGTTTTCAACCATTCCTGTGACACTAGTTACCGATTCCGATGCCTCACTCCAGGTTAAGTGTATCCCTTGGACCTTCTTATTGACGATGAAACACAGTAATTGCATCGGAATCAAATACAAAAGGCACAATGCAGACTTAGGTACAAGAAGACTGACTCTTCTTAGTGACCATGCTTTGAACCATTCCTGTGACACTAGTTATCGATTCCGATGCTTCACTTGAGTTTTACTGTATACCTTGGACATTCTTATTGACGATGAAACACAGAAATTGCATCGGAATTAAATAGAAAAGGCTCAATGTCGACTAAAGTACTAGAAGACTGACTCTTCTTACTGTCTTTGATTTGAACCATTCCTGTGACACTAGTTATAGATTCCGACGCTTCACTTCAGGTTTACTGTATCCCTCTGACCTTATTGCCGATGAAACACAGAAATTGCATCGGAATTATATAGAAAAGGCACAATGCCGACTTAAGTGCAAGAAGACTGACTCTTCTTAGTGATTATAGTTTGAACCATTGCTGTCACACTAGTTATAGATTCCGATGCTTTACTTCAGGTTTACTGTATACCTCGGACATTCTTATTGACGATGAAACACAGAAATTGCATCGGAATTAAATAAAAAAGGCACAATGTCGACTTAAGTACAAGAAGACTGATTCTTCTTACTGTCTATGTTTTGAACCATTCCTGAGACACTAGTTATAGATTCCGATGCTTCACTCCACATTTACTGTAACCCTTGGACCTTCTTATTGACGATGAAACACAGAAATTGCATCGGAATTAAATAGAAAAGGCACAATGCCGACTTAAGTACAAGAAGACTGACTCTTCTTACTGACTATGTTTTAACCATTCCTGTGACACTAGTTACAGATTCCGATGCTTCACTTCAGGTTTACTGTATCCCTTTGATCTTCTTATTGACGATGAAACACCGAAATTGCATCGGAATTAAATCCAAAAGGCACAGTGCTGAATTAAGTACAAGAAGACTGACTCTTCTTACTGTCTATGTTTTGAACCATTCCTGTTACACTAGTTATAGATTCCGATGCTTCACTCCAGGTTTACTGTATCCCTTGGACCTTCGTATTGACGATGAAACACAGAAATTGCATCGGAAGTTAACACAATTGGCACAATGGCGATTTAAGTACTAGAAGACTGACTCTTCTTACTGACTATGTTTTGGACCATTCCTCTGCCACTAGTTATAGATTCCGGTGCTTCACTTCAGGTTTAATGGATCCCTTGGACCTACTTATTGACGATCAAAGACAGAAATTGCATCGGAATTAAATACAAAAGGCACAATGCCGACTTAAGTACAAGAATACTGACTCGTCTTACTGTCTATGTTTTGGACCATCCCCGTGACACTAGTTATAGATTCGGATGCTTCACTCCAGGTTGACTGTATCCCTTGGACCTTCTTATTGACGATGAGACATAGAAATTGCATCGGAATTAAATACAAAAGGCACAATGCCGACTTTAGTACAAGAAGACTGACTCCTCTTACTGTCTATGTTTTGAACCATTCCTGTGACACTAGTTATAGATTCCGATGCCTCACTCTAGGTTTAATGTATCCCTTGAACCTTCTTATTGACGATGAGACCCAGAAATTGCATAGGAATTAAATAAAAAAGGCACAATGCCGACTTAAGTGCAAGTAGACTGACTCTGCTTGCTGTCTATGTTTCCAACCATTCCTGTGACACTAGTTACATATTCCGATGCCACACTCCAGGTTAGCTGTATCCCTTGGACCTTCTTATTGACGATGAAACACAGTAATTGCATCGGAATCAAATACAAAAGGCACAATGCAGACTTAGGTACAAGAAGACTGACTCTTCTTAGTGACTATGCTTTGAACCATTCCTGTGACACTAGTTATAGATTCCGATGCTTCACTTGAGGTTTACTGTATACTTTGGACATTCTTATTGACGATGAAACACAGAAATTGCATCGGAATTAAATAGAAAAGGCTCAATGTCGACTTAAGTACAAGAAGACTGACTCTTCTTACTGTCTATGATTTGAACCATACCTGTGACACTAGTTATAGATTCCGATGCTTCACCCCAGGTTTTCTGTAACCCTTGGACCTTCGTATTGACGATGAAACACAGAAATTGCATCGGAATTAAATAGAAAAGGCACAATGCTGGCTTAAGTACAAGAAGACAGACTCTTCTTACTGACTATGTTTTGAACCATTCCTGTGACACTAGTTATAGATTCCGATGCTTCACTTCAGGTTTACTGTATACCTTGTACCTTCTTATTGACGATGAAACACAGAAATTGCATCGGGATTAAATACAGAAGGCACAATGCCGACTTAAGTACAAGAAGACTGACTCTTCCTACTGTCTATGTTTTGAACCATTCCTGTGACACTAGATTTGGATTCCGATGCTTCACCTCAGGTTTACTGTATCCCTCTGACCTTCTTATTGACAATGAAACACAGAAATTGCATCGGAATTAAATACAAATGGCACAATGCCGACTTAAGTACAAGAAGACTGACACTTCCTACTGTCTATGTTTTGAACCATTCCTGTGACACTAGTTATAGATTCCGACGCTTCACTTCAGGTTTACTGTATCCCTCTGACCTTATTGCCGATGAAACACAGAAATTGCATCGGAATTAAGTAGAAAAGGCACAATGCCGACTTAAGTGCAAGAAGACTGACTCTTCTTAGTGATTATAGTTTGAACCATTGCTGTCACACTAGTTATAGTTTCCGATGCTTTACTTCAGGTTTACTGTATACCTTGGACATTCTTATTGACGATGAAACACAGAAATTGCAACGGAATTAAATAAAAAAGGCACAATGTCGACTTAAGTACAAGAAGACTGACTCTTCTTACTGTTTATGTTTTGAACCATTCCTGAGACACTAGTTATAGATTCCGATGCTTCACTCCACATTTACTGTAACCCTTGGACCTTCTTATTGACGATGAAACACAGAAATTGCATCGGAATTAAATAGAAAATGCACAATGCCGACTTAAGTACAAGAAGACTGACTCTTCTTACTGACTATGTTTGAACCATTCCTGTGACACTAGTTACAGATTCCGATGCTTCACTTCAGGTTTACTGTATCCCTCTGACCTTCTTATTGACGATGAAACACCGAAATTGCATCGGAATTAAATCCAAAAGGCACAGTGCCGAATTAAGTACAAGAAGACTGACTCTTCTTACTGTCTATGTTTTGAACCATTCCTGTTACACTAGTTATAGATTCCGATGCTTCACTCCAGGTTTACTGTATCCCTTGGACCTTCGTATTGACGATATAACACAGAAATTGCATCGGAAGTTAACACAATTGGCACAATGGCGACTTAAGTACTAGAAGACTGACTCTTCTTACTGACTATGTTTTGGACCATTCCTATGCCACTAGTTATAGATTCCGGTGCTTCACTTCAGGTTTAATGGATCCCTTGGACCTACTTATTGACGATCAAAGCCAGAAATTGCATCGGAATTAAATACAAAAGGCACAATGCCGACTTAAGTACAAGAATACTGACTCTTCCTACTGTCTATGATTTGGACCATCCCCGTAACACTAGTTATAGATTCCGATGCTTCACTCCAGGTTGACTGTATCCCTTGGACCTTCTTATTGACGATGATACACAGAAATTGCATCGGAATTAAATACAAATGGCACAATGCTGGCTTAAGTACAAGAAGACAGACTCTTCTTACTGACTATGTTTTGAACCATTCCTGTGACACTAGTTATAGATTCCGATGCTTCACTTCAGGTTTACTGTATACCTTGTACCTTCTTATTGACGATGAAACACAGAAATTGCATCGGGATTAAATACAGAAGGCACAATGCCGACTTAAGTACAAGAAGACTGACTCTTCCTACTGTTTATGTTTTGAACCATTCCTGTGACACTAGATTTGGATTCCGATGCTTCACCTCAGGTTAACTGTATCCCTCTGACCTTCTTATTGACAATGAAACACAGAAATTGCATCGGAATTAAATACAAATGGCACAATGCCGACTTAAGTACAAGAAGACTGACTCTTCCTACTGTCTATGTTTTGAACCATTCCTGTGACACTAGTTATAGGTTCCGATGCTTCACTTCAGGTTTACTGTATCCCTCTGACCTTATTGCCGATGAAACACAGAAATTGCATCGGAATTAAATAGAAAAGGCACAATGCTGGCTTAAGTACAAGAAGACAGACTCTTCTTACTGACTATGATTTGAACCATTCCTGTGACACTAGTTATAGATTCCGATGCTTCACCCCAGGTTTTCTGTAACCCTTGGACCTTCTTATTGACGATGAAACACAGAAATTGCATCGGAATTAAATAGAAAAAGCACAATGCTGGCTTAAGTACATGAAGACTGACTCTTCCTACTGTCTATGTTTTGAACCATTCCTGTGACACTAGATTTGGATTCCGATGCTTCACCTCAGGTTTACTGTATCCCTCTGACCTTCTTATTGACAATGAAACACAGAAATTGCATCGGAATTAAATACAAATGGCACAATGCCGACTTAAGTACAAGAAGACTGACTCTTCCTACTGTCTATGTTTTGAACCATTCCTGTGACACTAGTTATAGATTCCGATGCTTCACTTCAGGTTTACTGTATCCCTCTGAACTTATTGCCGATGAAACACAGAAATTGCATCGGAAGTAAATAGAAAAGGCACAATGCCGACTTAAGTGCAAGAAGACTGACTCTTCATAGTGATTATAGTTTGAACCATTGCTGTCACACTAGTTATAGATTCCGATGCTTTACTTCAGGTTTACTGTATACCTTGGACATTCTTATTGACGATGAAACACAGAAATTGCATTGGAATTAAATAAAAAAGGCACAATGTCGACTTAAGTACAAAAAGACTGACTCTTCTTACTGTCTATGTTTTGAACCATTCCTGAGACACTAGTTATAGATTCCGATGCTTCACTCCACATTTACTGTAACCCTTGGACCTTCTTATTGACGATGAAACACAGAAATTGCATCGGAATTAAATAGAAAAGGCACAATGCTGACTTAAGTACAAGAAAACAGACTCTTCTTACTGACTATGTTTTGAACCATTCCTGTGACACTAGTTATAGATTCCGATGCTTCACTCCACTCCCTTGGACTTTCTTATTGACGATGAAACACAGAAATTGCATCGGAATTAAATAGAAAAGGCACAATGCCGACTTAAGTACAAGAAGACTGACTCTTCTTACTGACTATGTTTGAACCATTCCTGTGACACTAGTTACAGATTGCGATGCTTTACTTGAGGTTTACTGTATCCCTCTGACCTTCTTATTGACGATGAAACACCGAAATTGCATCGGAATTAAATCCAAAAGGCACAGTGCCGAATTAAGTACAAGAAGACTGACTCTTCTTACTGTCTATGTTTTGAACCATTCCTGTTACACTTGTTATAGATTCCGATGCTTCACTCCAGGTTTACTGTATCCCTTGGACCTTCGTATTGACGGTATAACACAGAAATTGCATCGGAAGTTAACACAATTGGCACAATGGCGACTTAAGTACTAGAAGACTGACTCTTCTTACTGACTATGTTTTGGACCATTCCTATGCCACTAGTTATAGATTCCGGTGCTTCACTTCAGGTTTAATGGATCCCTTGGACCTACTTATCGACGATCAAAGACAGAAATTGCATCGAAATTGAATACAAAAGGCACAATGCCGACTTAAGTACAAGAATACTGACTCTTCTTACTGTCTATGTTTTGGACCATCCCCGTGACACTAGTTATAGATTCCGATGCTTCACTCCAGGTTGACTGTATCCCTTGGACCTTCTTATTGACGATGATACACAGAAATTGCATCGGAATTAAATACAAAAGGCACAATGCCGACTTTAGTACAAGAAGACTGACTCTTCTTACTGTCTATGTTTTGAACCATTCCTGTGACACTAGTTATAGATTCCGATGCCTCACTCTAGGTTTAATGTATCCCTTGAACCTTCTTATTGACGATGAGACCCAGAAATTGCATAGGAATTAAATAAAAAAGGCACAATGCCGACTTAAGTGCAAGTAGATTGACTCTGCTTACTGTCTATGTTTTCAACCATTCCTGTGACACTAGTTACAGATTCCGATGCCTCACTCCAGGTTAACTGTATCCCTTGGACCTTCGTATTGACGATGAAACACAGTAATTGCATCGGAATTAAATACAAAAGGCACAATGCCGACTTAGGTACAAGAAGACTGACTTTTCTTAGTGACTATGCTTTGAACCATTCCTGTGACACTAGTTATAGATTCCGATGCTTCACTTGAGGTTTACTGTATACTTTGGACATTCTTATTGACGATGAAACACAGAAATTGCATCGGAATTAAATAGAAAAGGCTCAATGTCGACTTAAGTACAAGAAGACTGACTCTTCTTACTGTCTATGATTTGAACCATTCCTGTGACACTGGTTATAGATTCCGATGCTTCACCCCTGGTTTTCTGTAACCCTTGGACCTTCTTATTGACGATGAAACACAGAAATTGCATCGGAATTAAATAGAAAAGGCACAATGCTGGCTTAAGTACAAGAAGACAGACTCTTCTTACTGACTATGTTTTGAACCATTCCTGTGACACTAGTTATAGATTCCGATGCTTCACTTCAGGTTTACTGTATACCTTGTACATTCTTATTGACGATGAAACATAGAAATTGCATCGGGATTAAATACAGAAGGCACAATGCCGACTAAAGTACAAGAAGACTGACTCTTCCTACTGTCTATGTTTTGAACCATTCCTGTGACACTAGATTTGGATTCCGATGCTTCACCTCAGGTTTACTGTATCCCTCTGACCTTCTTATTGACAATGAAACACAGAAATTGCATCGGAATTAAATTCAATTGGCACAATGCCGACTTAAGTACAAGAAGACTGAGTCTTCTTACTGTCTATGTTTTGAACCATTCCTGTGACACTAGTTATAGATTCCGATGCTTCACTTCAGGTTTACTGTATCCCTCTGACCTTATTGCCGATGAAACACAGAAATTGCATCGGAATTAAATAGAAAAGGCACAATGCCGACTTAAGTGCAAGAAGACTGACTCTTCTTACTGACTATGTTTGAACCATTCCTGTGACACTAGTTACAGATTCCGATGCTTCACTTCAGGTTTACTGTATCCCTCTGACCTTCTTATTGACGATGAAACACCGAAATTGCATCGGAATTAAATCCAAAAGGCACAGTGCCGAATTAAGTACAAGAAGACTGACTCTTCTTACTGTCCATGTTTTGGACCATCCCCGTGACACTAGTTATAGATTCCGATGCTTCACTCCAGGTTGACTGTATCCCTTGGACCTTCTTATTGACGATGATACACAGAAATTGCATCGGAATTAAATACAAAAGGCACAATGCCGACTTTAGTACAAGAAGACTGACTCTTCTTACTGTCTATGTTTTGAACCATACCTGTGACACTAGTTATAGATTCCGATGCCTCACTCTAGGTTTAATGTATCCCTTGAACCTTCGTATTGACGATGAAACACAGAAATTGCATCGGGATTAAATACAGAAGGCACAATGCCGACTTAAGTACAAGAAGACTGACTCTTCCTACTGTTTATGTTTTGAACCATTCCTGTGACACTAGATTTGGATTCCGATGCTTCACCTCAGGTTAACTGTATCCCTCTGACCTTCTTATTGACAATGAA
This sequence comes from Schistocerca serialis cubense, assembly GCF_023864345.2. NCBI lineage: Eukaryota > Metazoa > Arthropoda > Insecta > Orthoptera > Acrididae > Schistocerca > Schistocerca serialis. The sequence goes on from NC_064645.1 coordinate 4,964,928, forward strand.
ACACAGAAATTGCATCGGAATTAAATACAAATGGCACAATGCCGACTTAAGTACAAGAAGACTGACTCTTCCTACTGTCTATGTTTTGAACCATTCCTGTGACACTAGTTATAGATTCCGATGCTTCACTTCAGGTTTACTGTATCCCTCTGACCTTATTGCCGATGAAACACAGAAATTGCATCGGAATTAAATAGAAAAGGCACAATGCTGGCTTAAGTACAAGAAGACAGACTCTTCTTACTGACTATGATTTGAACCATTCCTGTGACACTAGTTATAGATTCCGATGCTTCACCCCAGGTTTTCTGTAACCCTTGGACCTTCTTATTGACGATGAAACACAGAAATTGCATCGGAATTAAATAGAAAAAGCACAATGCTGGCTTAAGTACATGAAGACTGACTCTTCCTACTGTCTATGTTTTGAACCATTCCTGTGACACTAGATTTGGATTCCGATGCTTCACCTCAGGTTTACTGTATCCCTCTGACCTTCTTATTGACAATGAAACACAGAAATTGCATCGGAATTAAATACAAATGGCACAATGCCGACTTAAGTACAAGAAGACTGACTCTTCCTACTGTCTATGTTTTGAACCATTCCTGTGACACTAGTTATAGATTCCGATGCTTCACTTCAGGTTTACTGTATCCCTCTGAACTTATTGCCGATGAAACACAGAAATTGCATCGGAAGTAAATAGAAAAGGCACAATGCCGACTTAAGTGCAAGAAGACTGACTCTTCATAGTGATTATAGTTTGAACCATTGCTGTCACACTAGTTATAGATTCCGATGCTTTACTTCAGGTTTACTGTATACCTTGGACATTCTTATTGACGATGAAACACAGAAATTGCATTGGAATTAAATAAAAAAGGCACAATGTCGACTTAAGTACAAAAAGACTGACTCTTCTTACTGTCTATGTTTTGAACCATTCCTGAGACACTAGTTATAGATTCCGATGCTTCACTCCACATTTACTGTAACCCTTGGACCTTCTTATTGACGATGAAACACAGAAATTGCATCGGAATTAAATAGAAAAGGCACAATGCTGACTTAAGTACAAGAAAACAGACTCTTCTTACTGACTATGTTTTGAACCATTCCTGTGACACTAGTTATAGATTCCGATGCTTCACTCCACTCCCTTGGACTTTCTTATTGACGATGAAACACAGAAATTGCATCGGAATTAAATAGAAAAGGCACAATGCCGACTTAAGTACAAGAAGACTGACTCTTCTTACTGACTATGTTTGAACCATTCCTGTGACACTAGTTACAGATTGCGATGCTTTACTTGAGGTTTACTGTATCCCTCTGACCTTCTTATTGACGATGAAACACCGAAATTGCATCGGAATTAAATCCAAAAGGCACAGTGCCGAATTAAGTACAAGAAGACTGACTCTTCTTACTGTCTATGTTTTGAACCATTCCTGTTACACTTGTTATAGATTCCGATGCTTCACTCCAGGTTTACTGTATCCCTTGGACCTTCGTATTGACGGTATAACACAGAAATTGCATCGGAAGTTAACACAATTGGCACAATGGCGACTTAAGTACTAGAAGACTGACTCTTCTTACTGACTATGTTTTGGACCATTCCTATGCCACTAGTTATAGATTCCGGTGCTTCACTTCAGGTTTAATGGATCCCTTGGACCTACTTATCGACGATCAAAGACAGAAATTGCATCGAAATTGAATACAAAAGGCACAATGCCGACTTAAGTACAAGAATACTGACTCTTCTTACTGTCTATGTTTTGGACCATCCCCGTGACACTAGTTATAGATTCCGATGCTTCACTCCAGGTTGACTGTATCCCTTGGACCTTCTTATTGACGATGATACACAGAAATTGCATCGGAATTAAATACAAAAGGCACAATGCCGACTTTAGTACAAGAAGACTGACTCTTCTTACTGTCTATGTTTTGAACCATTCCTGTGACACTAGTTATAGATTCCGATGCCTCACTCTAGGTTTAATGTATCCCTTGAACCTTCTTATTGACGATGAGACCCAGAAATTGCATAGGAATTAAATAAAAAAGGCACAATGCCGACTTAAGTGCAAGTAGATTGACTCTGCTTACTGTCTATGTTTTCAACCATTCCTGTGACACTAGTTACAGATTCCGATGCCTCACTCCAGGTTAACTGTATCCCTTGGACCTTCGTATTGACGATGAAACACAGTAATTGCATCGGAATTAAATACAAAAGGCACAATGCCGACTTAGGTACAAGAAGACTGACTTTTCTTAGTGACTATGCTTTGAACCATTCCTGTGACACTAGTTATAGATTCCGATGCTTCACTTGAGGTTTACTGTATACTTTGGACATTCTTATTGACGATGAAACACAGAAATTGCATCGGAATTAAATAGAAAAGGCTCAATGTCGACTTAAGTACAAGAAGACTGACTCTTCTTACTGTCTATGATTTGAACCATTCCTGTGACACTGGTTATAGATTCCGATGCTTCACCCCTGGTTTTCTGTAACCCTTGGACCTTCTTATTGACGATGAAACACAGAAATTGCATCGGAATTAAATAGAAAAGGCACAATGCTGGCTTAAGTACAAGAAGACAGACTCTTCTTACTGACTATGTTTTGAACCATTCCTGTGACACTAGTTATAGATTCCGATGCTTCACTTCAGGTTTACTGTATACCTTGTACATTCTTATTGACGATGAAACATAGAAATTGCATCGGGATTAAATACAGAAGGCACAATGCCGACTAAAGTACAAGAAGACTGACTCTTCCTACTGTCTATGTTTTGAACCATTCCTGTGACACTAGATTTGGATTCCGATGCTTCACCTCAGGTTTACTGTATCCCTCTGACCTTCTTATTGACAATGAAACACAGAAATTGCATCGGAATTAAATTCAATTGGCACAATGCCGACTTAAGTACAAGAAGACTGAGTCTTCTTACTGTCTATGTTTTGAACCATTCCTGTGACACTAGTTATAGATTCCGATGCTTCACTTCAGGTTTACTGTATCCCTCTGACCTTATTGCCGATGAAACACAGAAATTGCATCGGAATTAAATAGAAAAGGCACAATGCCGACTTAAGTGCAAGAAGACTGACTCTTCTTACTGACTATGTTTGAACCATTCCTGTGACACTAGTTACAGATTCCGATGCTTCACTTCAGGTTTACTGTATCCCTCTGACCTTCTTATTGACGATGAAACACCGAAATTGCATCGGAATTAAATCCAAAAGGCACAGTGCCGAATTAAGTACAAGAAGACTGACTCTTCTTACTGTCCATGTTTTGGACCATCCCCGTGACACTAGTTATAGATTCCGATGCTTCACTCCAGGTTGACTGTATCCCTTGGACCTTCTTATTGACGATGATACACAGAAATTGCATCGGAATTAAATACAAAAGGCACAATGCCGACTTTAGTACAAGAAGACTGACTCTTCTTACTGTCTATGTTTTGAACCATACCTGTGACACTAGTTATAGATTCCGATGCCTCACTCTAGGTTTAATGTATCCCTTGAACCTTCGTATTGACGATGAGACCCAGAAATTGCATAGGAATTAAATAAAAAAGGCACAATGCCGACTTAAGTGCAAGTAGACTGACTCTTCTTACTGTCTATGTTTTGAACCATTGCTGTCACACTAGTTATAGATTCCGATGCTTCACTCCAGGTTTACTGTAACCCTTGGACCTTCTTATTGACGATGAAACACAGAAATTGCATCGGAATTAAATAGAAAAGGCACAATGCTGACTTAAGTACAAGAAGACAGACTCTTCTTACTGACTATGTTTTGAACCATTCCTGAAACACTAGTTATAGATTCCGATGCTTCACTTCAGGTTTACTGTATACCTTGTACCTTCTTATTGACGATGAAACACAGAAATTGCATCGGAATTAAATACAAAAGGCACAATGCCGACTTAAGTACAAGAAGACTGACTCTTCCTACTGTCTATGTTTTGAACCATTCCTGTGACACTAGTTCTTGATTCCGATGCTTCACCTCAGGTTTACTGTATCCCTCTGACCTTCTTATTGACAATGAAACACAGAAATTGCATCGGAATTAAATACAAATGGCACAATGCCGACTTAAGTACAAGAAGACTGACTCTTCCTACTGTCTATGTTTTGAACCATTCCTGTGACACTAGTTATAGATTCCGATGCTTCACTTCAGGTTTACTGTATACCTTGTACCTTCTTATTGACGATGAAACACAGAAATTGCATCGGAATTAAATACAAACGGCACAATGCCGACTTAAGTACAAGAAGACTGACTCTTCCTACTGTCTATGTTATGAACCATTCCTGTGACACTAGTTTTGGATTCCGATGCATCACCTCAGGTTCACTGTATCCCTCTGACCTTATTGCCGATGAAACACAGAAATTGCATCGGAATTAAATAGAAAAGGCACAATGCCGACTTAAGTACAAGAAGACTGACTCTTCTTAGTGATTATAGTTTGAACCATTGCTGTCACACTAGTTATAGATTCCGATGCTTTACTTCAGGTTTACTGTATACCTTGGACATTCTTGTTGACGATGAAACACAGAAATTGCATCGGAATTAAATAGAAAAGGCACAATGTCGACTTAAGTGCAAGAAGACTGACTCTTCTTACTGTCTATGTTTTGAACCATTCCTGTGACACTAGTTATAGATTCCGATGCTTCACTCCACATTTACTGTATCCCTTGGACCATCTTATTGACGATGAAACACAGAAATTGCATTGGAATTAAATAGAAAAGCACAATGCCGACTTAAGTACAAGAAGACTGACTCTTCTTACTGACTATCTTTGAACCATTCCTGTGAAACTAGTTATAGATTCCAATGCTTCACTTCAGTTTTACTGTATCCCTCTGCCTTTCTTATTGACGATGAAGCACCGAAATTGCATCGGAATTAAATAGAAAACTCACAATGCCGACTCAAGTACAAGAAAACTGACTCTTCTTACTGTCTATGTTTTGAACCATGCCTGTGACACTAGTTATAGATTCCGATGCTTCACTCCAGGTTTACTGTATACCTTGGACCTTCTTATTGACGATGAAACACAGAAATTGCATCGGAATTAAATAGAAAAGGCACAATGCCGACTTAAGTACAAGAAGACTGACTCTTCTTAGTGATTATAGTTTGAACCATTGCTGTGACACTAGTTATAGATTCCGATGCTTTACTTCAGGTTTACTGTATACCTTGGACATTCTTATTGACGATGAAACACAGATATTGCATCGGAATTAAATACAAAAGGCACAATGCCGACTTAAGTACAAGAATACTGACTCTTCTTACTCTCTATGCTATGAACCATCCCCGTGACACTAGTTATAGATTCCGATGCTTCACTCCAGGTTGACTGTATCCCTTGGACCTTCTTATTGACGATGAAACACAGAAATTGCATCGGAATTAAATAGAAAAGGCACAATGCCGACTTAAGTACAAGAAGACTGACTCTTCTTACTGACTATGTTTGAACCATTCCTGTGACACTAGTTACAGATTCCGATGCTTCACTTCAGGTTTACTGTATCCCTCTGACCTTCTTATTGACGATGAAACACCGAAATTGCATCGGAATTAAATAGAAAACTCACAATGCCGAATCAAGTACAAGAAGACTGACTCTTCTTACTGTCTATGTTTTGAACCATTGCTGTCACACTAGTTATAGATTCCGATGCTTAACTCCAGGTTTACTGTAACCCTTGGACCTTATTATTGACGATGAAACACAGAAATTGCATCGGAATTAAATAGAAAAGGCACAATGCTGACTTAAGTACAAGAAGACAGACTCCTCTTACTGACTATGTTTTGAACCATTCCTGTGACACTAGTTATAGATTCCGATGCTTCACTTCAGGTTTACTGTATACCTTGTACCTTCTTATTGACGATGAAACACAGAAATTGCATCGGAATTAAATACAAATGGCACAATGCCGACTTAAGTACAAGAAGACTGACTCTTCCTACTGTCTATGTTTTGAACCATTCCTGTGACACTAGTTATAGATTCCGATGCTTCACTTCAGGTTTACTGTATCCCTCTGACCTTATTGCCGATGAAACACAGAAATTGCATCGGTATTAAGTAGAAAAGGCACAATGCTGACTTAAGTACAAGAAGACTGACTCTTCCTACTGTCTATGTTTTGAACCATTCCTGTGACACTAGATTTGGATTCCGATGCTTCATCTCAGGTTTACTGTATCCCTCTGACCTTCTTATTGACAATGAAACACAGAAATTGCATCGGAATTAAATACAAATGGCACAATGCCGACTTAAGTACAAGAAGACTGACTCTTCCTACTGTCTATGTTTTGAACCATTCCTGTGACACTAGTTATAGATTCCGATGCTTCACTTCAGGTTTACTGTATCCCTCTGACCTTATTGCCGATGAAACACAGAAATTGCATCGGTATTAAGTAGAAAAGGCACAATGACGACATAAGTGCAAGAAGACTGACTCTTCATAGTGATTATAGTTTGAACCATTGCTGTCACACTAGTTATAGATTCCGATGCTTTACTTCAGGTTTACTGTATACCTTGGACCTTCTTATTGACGATGAAACACACAAATTGCATCGGAATTAAATAAAAATGCACAATGTCGACTTAAGTACAAGAAGACTGACTCTTCATACTGTCTATGTTTTGAACCATTCCTGAGACACTAGTTATAGATTCCGATGCTTCACTCCACATTTACTGTAACACTTGGACCTTCTTATTGACGATGAAACACAGAAATAGCATCGGAATTAAATAGAAAAGGCACAATGCAGACTTAACTACAAGAAGACTGACCCTTCTTACTGACTATGTTTGAACCATTCCTGTGACACTAGTTACAGAATCCGATGCGTCACTTCAGGTTTACTGTATCCCTCTGACCTTCTTATTGACGATGAAACACCGAAATTGCATCGGAATTAAATAGAAAACTCACAATGCCGACTCAAGTACAAGAAGACTGACTCTTCTTACTGTCTATGTTTTGAACCATTGCTGTCACACTAGTTATAGATTCCGATGCTTCACTCCAGGTTTACTGTAACCCTCGGACCTTCTTATTGACGATGAATCACAGAAATTGCATCGGAATTAAATAGAAAAGGCACAATGCTGACTTAAGTACAAGAAGACAGACTCTTCTTACTGACTATGTTTTGAACCATTCCTGTGACACTAGTTATAGATTCCGATGCTTCACTTCAGGTTTACTGTATACCTTGTACCTTCTTATTGACGATGAAACACAGAAATTGCATCGGAATTAAATACAAAAGGCACAATGCCGACTTAAGTACAAGAAGACTGACTATTCTTACTGTCCATGTTTTGAACCATTCCTGTGACACTAGTTTTGGATTCCGATGCTTCACCTCAGGTTTACTGTATCCCTCTGACCTTCTTATTGACAATGAAACACAGAAATTGCATCGGAATTAAATACAAATGGCACAATGCCGACTTAAGTACAAGAAGACTGACTCTTCCTACTGTCTATGTTTTGAACCATTCCTGTGACACTAGTTATAGTTTCCGATGCTTCACTTCAGGTTTACTGTATCCCACTGACTTTATTGCAAATGAAACACAGAAATTGCATCGGTATTAAATAGAAAAGGCACAATGCCGACTTAAGTACAAGAAGACTGACTCTTCTTAGTGATTATAGTTTGAACCATTGCTGTCACACTAGTTATAGATTCCGATGCTTTACTTCAGGTTTACTGTATACCTTGGACATTCTTATTGACGATGAAACAAAGAAATTGCATCGGAATTAAATAGAAAAGGCACAATGCCGACTTAAGTACAAGAAGACTGACTCTTCTTACTGACTATGCTTTGAACCATTCCTGTGACACTAGTTATAAATTCAGATGCTTCACTTCAGGTTTACTGTATCCCTCTGACCGTATTGCCGATGAAACACAGAAATTGGATCGGAATTAAATAGAAAAGGCACAATGCCGACTTAAGTACAAGGACACTGACTCTTCTTAGTGATTATAGTTTGAACCATTGCTGCCACACTAGTTATAGATTCCGATGCTTTACTTCAGGTCTACTGTGTACCTTGGACATTCTTATTGACGATGAAACACAGATATTGCATCGGAATTAAATAGAAAAGGCACAATGTCGACTTAAGTACAAGGAGACGGACTCTTCTTACTGTCTATGTTTTGAACCATTCCTGTGACACTAGTTATAGATTCCGATGCTTCACTCCAAATTTACTGTAACCCTTGGACCTTCTTATTGACGATGAAACAAAGAAATTGCATCGGAATTAAATAGAAAAGGCACAATGCCGACTTAAGTACAAGAAGACTGACTCTTCTTACTGACTATGTTTGAACCATTCCTGTGACACTAGTTACAGATTCCGATGCTTCACTTCAGGTTTACTGTAATCCTCTGACCTTCTTATTGACGATGAAACACCGAAATTACATCGGAGTTAAATAGAAAACACACAATGCCGACTCAATTACAAGAAGACTGACTCTTCTTGCTGTCTATGTTTTGAACCATTCCTGTGACACTAGTTATAGATTCCGATGCTTCACTCCTGGTTTACTGTATACCTTGGACCTTCTTATTGACGATGAAACACAGAAATTTCATCGGAATTAAATACAAAAGGCACATTGCCGACTTAAGTACAAGATTACTGACTCTTCTTACTGTCTATGTTTCGAACCATCCCCGTGAGACTAGTTATAGATTCCGATGCTTCACTCCAGGTTGACTGCATCCCTTGGACCTTCTAATTGACGATGATACACAGAAATTGCATCGGAATTAAATACAAAAGGCACAATGCCGTCTTTAGTACAAGAAGACTGACTCTTCTTACTCTCTATGATTTGAACCATTCCTGTGACCCTAGTTATAGATTCCGATGCCTCACTCTAGGTTTAGTGTATCCCTTGAACCTTCTTATTGACGAACAAACACAGAAATTGCAAAGGAATTAATTAAAAAAGGCACAATGCTACTTAAGTACAAGAAGACTGACTCTGCTTACTGTCTATGTTTTGAACAATTCCTGTGACACTAGTTACAGATTCCGATGCCTCACTCCAGGTTTACTGTATCCCTTGGACCTTCTTATTGACAATGAAACACAGAAATTGCATCGGAATTAAATACAAAATGCACAATGCCGACTTAAGTGCAAGAAGACTGACTCTTCTTACTGACTATGCTTTGAACCATTTATGTGACACTAGTTATAGATTCCGATGCTTCACTTCAGGTTTACTTTATACCTTGGACATTCTTATTGATGATGAAACAGAGAAATTGCATCGGAATTACATAGAAAAGGCTCAATGTCGACTTTAGTACAAGAATACTGACTCTCCTTACTGTCTATGTTTCGAACCATCCCCGTGACACTAGTTATAGATTCCGATGCTTCACTCCAGGTTGACTGTATCCCTTGGACCTTCTAATTGACGATGATACACAGAAATTGCATCGGAATTAAATAGAAAAGGCACAATGCCGACTTAAGTACAAGAAGACAGACTCTTCTTACTGACTATGTTTTGAACCATTGCTGTCACACTAGTTATAGATTCCGATGCTTCACTCCAGCTTTACTGTAACCCTTGGACCTTCTTATTGACGATGAAACACAGAAATTGCATCGGAATTAAATAGAAAAGGCACAATGCTGACTTAAGTACAAGAAGACAGACTCTTCTTACTGACTATGTTTTGAACCATTCCTGTGACACTAGTTATAGATTCCGATGCTTCACTTCAGGTTTACAGTATACCTTGTACCTTCTTATTGACGATGAAACACAGAAATTGCATCGGAATTAAATACAAAAGGCACAATGCCGACTTAAGTACAAGAAGACTGACTCTTCCTACTGTCTATGTTTTGAACCATTCCTGTGACACTATTTTTGGATTCCGATGCTTCACCTCAGGTTTACTGTATCCCTCTGACCTTCTTATTGACCATGAAACACAGAAATTGCATCGGAATTAAATACAAATGGCACAATGCCGACTTAAGTACAAGAAGACTGACTCTTCCTACTGTCTTTGTTTTGAACCATTCCTGTGACACTAGTTATAGATTCCGATGCTTCACTTCAGGTTTACTGTATCCCTCTGACCTTATTGCCGATGAAACACAGAAATTGCATCGGAATTAAATAGAAAAGGCACAATGCCGACTTAAGTACAAGAAGACTGACTCTTCTTAGTGATTATAGTTTGAACCATTGCTGTCACACTAGTTATAGATTCCGATGCTTTACTTCAGGTTTACTGTATACCTTGGACATTCTTATTGACGATGAATCACAGAAATTGCATCGGAATTAAATAGAAAAGGCACAATGTCGACTTAAGTACAAGAAAACTGACTCTTCTTACTGTCTATGTTTTGAACCATTCCAGTGACACTAGTTATAGATTCCGATGCTTCACTACACATTTACTGTAACCCTTGGACCTTCTTATTGACGATGAAACACAGAAATTGCATCGGAATTAAATAGAAAAGGCACAATTCCGACTTAAGTACAAGAAGACTGACTCTTCTTACTGACTATGTTTGAACCATTCCTGTGACACTAGTTACAGATTCCGATGCTTCACTTCAGGTTTACTGTATCCCTCTGACCTTCTTATTGACGATGAAGCACCGAAATTGCATCGGAATTAAATAGAAAACTCACATTGCCGACTCAAGTACAAGAAGACTGACTCTTCTTACTGTCTATGTTTTGAACCATGCCTGTGACACTAGTTATTGATTCCGATGCTTCACTCCAGGTTTACTGTATACCCTGGACCTTCTTATTGACGATGAAACACAGAAATTGCATCGGAATTAAATAGAAAAATCACAATGCCGACTTAAGTACAAGAAGACTGACTCTTCTTAGTGATTATAGTTTGAACCATTGCTGTGATACTAGTTACAGATTCCGATGCTTTACCTCTGGTTTACTGTATACCTTGGACATTCTTATTGACGATGAAACACAGAAATTGCATCGGAATTAAATACAAAAGGCACAATGTCGACTTAAGTACAAGAATACTGACTCTTCTTACTGTCTATGTTTTGAACCATCCCCGTGACACTAGTTATAGATTCCGATGCTTCACTCCAGGTTGACTGTATCCCTTGGACCTTCTTATTGACGATGAAACACAGAAATTGCATCGGAATTAAATACAAATGGCACAATGCCGACTTTAGTACAAGAAGACTGACTCATCTTACTGTCTATGTTTTGAACCTTTCCTGTGACAATAGTTATAGATTCCGATGCCTCACTCTAGGTTTAATGTATCCCTTGAACCTTCTTATTGACGATGAAACACAGAAAATGCATAGGAATTAATTAAAAAAGGCACAATGCCGACTTAAGTACAAGAAGACTGACTCTGCTTACTGTTTATGTTTTGAACCATTCCTGTGACACTAGTTACAGATTCCGATGCCTCACTCCAGGTTTACTGTATCCCTTGGACCTTCTTATTGACGATGAAACACAGAAATTGCATCGGAATTAAATACAAAAGGCACAATGCCGACTTAAATACAAGAAGACTGACTCTTCTTACTGACTATGCTTTGACCCATTCCTGTGACACTAGTTATAGATTCCGATGCTTCACTTCAGGTTTACTGTATCCCTCTGACCTTATTGCCGATGAAACACAGAAATTGCATCGGAATTAAATAGAAAAGGCACAATGCCGACTTAAGTACAAGAAGACTGACTCTTCTTAGTGATTATGGTTTGAACCATAGCTGTCACACTAGTTAAAGATTCTGATGCTTTACTTCAGGTTTACTGTATACCTTGGACATTCTTATTGACGATGAAACACAGAAATTGCATCGGAATTAAATAGAAAAGGCACAATGTCGACTTAAGTACAAGAAGACTCACTCTTCTTACTGTCTATGTTTTGAACCATTCCTGTGGCACTAGTTATAGAATCCGATGCTTCACTCCACATTTACTGTAACCCTTGGACCTTTTTATTGACGATGAAACACAGAAATTGCATCGGAATTAAATAGAAAAGGCACAATGCCGACTTAAGTACAAGAAGACTGACTCTTCTTACTGACTATGTTTGAACCATGCCTGTGACACTAGTTATAGATTCCGATGCTTCACTCCTGGTTTACTGTATACCTTGGACCTTCTTATTGACGATGAAACACAGAAATTTCATCGGAATTAAATAGAAATATCACAAAGCTGACTTAAGTACAAGGAGACTGACTCTTCTTAGTGATTATAGTTTGAACCATTGCTGTGACACTAGTTATAGATTCCAATGCTTTACTTCAGGTTTACTGTATACCTTGGACATTCTTATTGACGATGAAACACAGAAATTGCATCGGAATTAAATACAAAAGGCACAATGCCGACTTAAGTACAACAATACTGACTCTTCTTACTGTCTATGTTTTGAACCATCCCCGTGACACTAGTTATAGATTCCGATACCTCACTCCAGGTTTACTGTATCCCTTGGACCTTCTTATTGACGATGAAACACAGAAATTGCATCGGAATTACATACAAAAGGCACAATGCCGACTTAAGTACAAGAAGACTGACTCTTCTTAGTGATTATAGTTTGAACCATTGCTGTCACACTAGTTATAGATTCCGATGCGTTACTTCAGGTTTACTGTATACCTTGGACATTCTTATTGACGATGAAACACAGAAATTGCATCGGAATTAAATAGAAAAGGCACAATGTCGTCTTAAGTACAAGGAGACTGACTCTTCTTACTGTCTATGTTTTGAACCATTCCTGTGACACTAGTTGTAGATTCCGATGCTTCACTCTACATTTACTGTAACCCTTGGACCTTCTTATTGACGATGAAACACAGAAATTGCATCGGAATTAAATAGAAAAGGCACAATGCCGACTTAAGTACAAGAAGACTGACTCTTCTTACTGACTATGTTTGAACCATTCCTGTGACACTAGTTAGAGATTCCGATGCTTCACTTCAGGTTTAGTGTATCCCTCTGACCGTCTTATTGACGATGAAACACCGAAATTGCATCGGAGTTAAATAGAAAACTCACAATGCCCACTCAAGTACAAGAAGACTGACTCTTCTTACTGTCTATGTTTTGAACCATTCCTGTGACACTAGTTATAGATTCCGATGCTTCACTCCAGGTTTACTGTATACCTTGGACCTTCTTATTGACGATGAAACACAGAAATTGCATCGGAATTAAATAGAAAAGGCACAATGACGACTTAAGTACAAGTAGACTGACTCTTCTTACTGTCTATGTTTTGAACCATTCCTGTGACACTAGTTATAGATTCCGATGCTTCACTCCACATTTACTGTAACCCTTGGACCTTCTTATTGACGATGAAACACAGAAATTGCATCGGAATTAAATAGAAAAGGCACAATGCCGACTTAAGTACAAGAAGACTGACTCTTCTTACTGACTATGTTTGAACCATTCCTGTGACACTAGTTACAGATTCCGATGCTTCACTTCATGTTTACTGTATTCCTCTGACCTTCTTATTGACGATGAAGCACCGAAATTGCATCGGAATTAAATAGAAAACTCACAATGCCGACTCAAGTACAAGAAGACTGACTCTTCTTCCTGTCTATGCTTTGAACCATGCCTGTGACACTAGTTATAGATTCCGATGCTTCACTCCAGGTTTACTGTATACCTTGGACCTTCTTATTGAAAATGAAACACAGAAATTGCATCGGAATTAAATAGAAAAATCACAATGCCGACTTAAGTACAAGAAGACTGACTCTTCTTAGTGATTATAGTTTGAACCATTGCTGTGACACTAGTTATAGATTCCAATGCTTTACTTCAGGTTTACTGTATACCTTGGACATTCTTATTGATAATGAAACACAGAAATTGCATCGGAATTAAATACAAAAGGCACAATGCCGACTTAAGTACAACAATACTGACTCTTCTTACTGTCTATGTTTTGAACCATCCCCGTGACACTAGTTATAGATTCCGATGCTTCACTTCAGGTTTACTGTATCCCTCTGACCTACTTATTGACGATGAAACACAGAAATTGCATCGGAATTAAATAGAAAACTCACAATGCCGACTCAAGTACAAGAAGACTGACTCTTCTTACTGTCTATGTTTTGAACCATTCCTGTGACACTAGTTATAGATTCCGATGCTTCACTCCAGGTTTACTGTATACGTTGGACCTGCTTATTGACGATGAAACACAGAAATTGCATCGGAATTAAATAGAAAAGGCATAATGCCGACTTAAGTACAAGAAGACTGACTCTTCATAGTGATTATAGTTTGAACCATTGCTTTGACACTAGTTATAGATTCCGATGCTTTACTTCAGGTTTACTGTATACCTTGGACATTCGTATTGACGATGAAACACAGAAATTGCATCGGAATTAAATAGAAAAGGCACAATGTCGACTTAAGTACAAGAAGACTAAATCTTTTTACTGTCTATGTTTGAACCATTCCTGTGACACTAGTTATAGATTCCGAAGCTTCACTCCCGGTTTACTGTAACCCTTGGACCTTCTTATTGACGATGAAACACAGAAATTGCATCGGAATTAAATAGAAAAGGCACAATGCCGACTTAAGTACAAGAAGACTGACTCTTCTTACTGACTATGTTTTGAACCATTCCTGTGACACTAGTTATAGATTCCGATGCTTCACTTCAGGTTTACTGTATACCTTGTACCTTCTTATTGACGATGAAACACATAAATTGCATCGGAATTAAATACAAAAGGCACAAAGCCGACTTAAGTACAAGAAGACAGACTCTTCCTACTGTCTATGTATTGAACCATTCCTGTGACACTAGTTTTGGATTCCGATGCTTCGCCTCAGGTATACTGTATCCCTCTGACCTTCTTATTGACAATGAAACACAGAAATTGCATCGGAATGAAATACAAAAGGCACAATGCCGACTTAAGTACAAGAAGACTGACACTTCCTACTGTCTATGTTTTGAACCATTCCTGTGACACTAGTTATAGATTCCGATGCTTCACTTCCGGTTTACTGTATCCCTTGGACCTTGTTATTGACGGTGACACACAGAAATAGCATTGAAATTAAATACAAAAGGCAAAATGCTAACTTTAGTACACGAAGATTGACTCTTCTAACTGTCTATGTTTTGAACCATTCCTGTGACACTAGTTATAGATTCCGATGCTTCACTTCGGGTTTACTGTATCCCTCTGACCTACATATTGACGATGAAACACAGAAATTGCATCGGAATTAAATAGAAAACTCACAATGCCGACTTAAGTACAAGAAGACTGACTCTTCCTACTGTCTATGTTTTGAACCATTCCTGTGACACTAGTTATAGATTCCGATGCTTCACTCCAGGTTTACTGTATCTCTTGGACCTTCTTATTGACGATGAAGCACAGAAATTGCATCGGAATTAAAGAGAAAAGGCACAATGCCGACTTAAGTACAAGAAGACTGACTCTTCTTAGTGATTATAGTTTCAACCATTGCTGTGACACTAGTTATAGACTCCGATGCTTTACTTCAGGTTTACTGTATACACTCGACATTCTTATTGACGATGAAACACAGAAACTGCATCGGAATTAAATAGAAAATGCTCAATGTCGACATAAGTACAAGAACACTGACTCTTCTTACTGTCTATGTTTTGAACCATTCCTGTGACACTAGTTATAGATTCCGATGCTTCACTCTAGGTTTACTGTAACCCTTGGACCTTCTTATTGACGATGAAACACAGAAATTGCTTCGGAATTAAATACAAAAGGCACAATGCCGACTTAAGTACAAGAAGACTGACTCTTCTTACTGACTATGTTTTGAACCATTCCTGTGACACTAGTTATAGATTCCGATGCTTCACTTCAGGTTTACTGTATCCCTCTGACCTTCTTATTGACGATGAAACACAAAATTGCATCGGAATTAAATACAAAAGGCACAATGCCGACTTAAGTACAAGAAGACTGACTCTTCTTACTGTCTATTTTTTGAACCATTCCTGTGACACTAGTTATAGATTCCGATGCTTCACTCCAGGTTTACTGTATGGCTTGGACCTTCTTATTGACGATGAAACACAGAAACTGCATCGGAATGAAATAGAAAAGGCACAATGGCGACTTAAGTACAAGAGGACTGACTCTTCTTACTGATAATAGTTTGAACCATTCCAGTGACAATAGTTATAGATTCCGATGCTTCACTTCAGGTTTACTGTATCCCTTGGGCCTTGTTATTGACGGTGAAACACAGAAATAGCATTGGAATTAAATACAAAAGGCAAAATGTCAACTTTAGTCCACGAAGACTGACTCTTCTTACTGTCTAAGTTTTGAACTATTCCTGTGACACTAGTTATAGATTCCGATGCTTCACTTCAGGTTTACTGTATCCCTCTGTCCTTCTTATTGACGATGAAACACAGAAATTGCATCGGAATTAAATAGAAAACTCACAATGCCGACTTAAGGACAAGAAGACTGACTCTTCTTACTGTCTATGTTTTGAACCATTCCTGTGACACTAGTTATAGGTTGCGATGCTTCACTCCAGGTTTACTGTATCCCTTGGACCTTCTTATTGACGATGAAACACAGAAATTGCATCGGAATTAAAGAGAAAAGGAACAATGTCGTCTTAAGTACAAGAAGACTGACGTTTCTTAGAGTCTATGATTTTAACCATTCCAGTGAAACTAGGTATAGATTCCGATGCTTCACTCCAGGTTTACTGTCTCCCTTGGACCTTCTTATTGACAATGAAACACAGAAATTGCATTGGAATTAAATACAAAATGCACTATGCCGACTTAAGTACAAGAAGACTGACTCTTTTTACTGTCTATATTTTGAACCATTCCGGTGACACTAGTTGTAGATTCCGATGCTTCAGGTTTACTGAATTCCTTGGACCTTCTTATTGACGATGAAACACAGAAATCCATCGGAATTAAATAGAAAAGGCACAATGTCGTCTTAAGTACAAGAAGACTGACTCTTCTAACAGTCTATGATTTTAACTATTCCTGTGAAACTAGTTATAGATTCCGATGCTTCACTCCAGGTTTACTGTCTCCCTTGGACTTTCTTATTGACGATGAAACACAGGAATTGCATCGGAATTAAATAGAAAAGGCACAATGCCGACAAAAGTACAAGAAGACTGACTCTTCTTACTGACTATGTTTTGAACCATTCCTGAGACACTAGTTATAGATTCCGATGCTACACTTCAGGTTTACTGTATCCCTTGGACCTTCTTATTGACGATGAAACACAGAAATTGCATCGGAATTAAATAGAAAAGGCACAATGCCGACTTAAGTACAAGAAGACTGACTCTTCTTAGTGATTATAGTTTGAACCATTGCTGTGACACTAGTTATAGATTCCGAAGCTTTACTTCAGGTTTATTGTATACCTTGGACATTCTTATTGACGATGAAACACAGAAATTGCATCGGAATTAAACAGAAAAGGCACAATGTCGACTTAAGTACAAGAAGACTGACTCTTCTTACTGACTATGTTTTGAACCATTCCTGTGACACTAGTTATAGATTCCGATGTTCACTCCAGATTTACTGTATCCCTTGGACCTTCTTATTGACGATGAAACACAGAAATTGCAATGGAATTAAATAGAAGGGCACAATGCCGACTTAAGTACAAGAAGACTGACTCTTCTTACTGACTATGTTTTGAACCGTTCCTGTGACACTAGTTATAGATTCCGATGCTTCACTTCAAATTTACTGTATCCCTTGGACCATATTATTGACGGTGAAACACAGAAATAGCATTGAAATTAAATACAAAAGGCACAATGCCGACTTAAGTACAAGAAGACTGACTCTTCTTACTGTCTATTTTTTGAACAATTCCTGTGACACTAGTTATAGATTCCGATGCTTCACTCCAGGGTTACTGTATCCCTTGGACCTTCTTATTGGCGATGAAACACAGAAATTGCATCGGAATTAAATAAAAAAGACACAATGCCGACTAAAGGACAAGAAGACTGATTCTTCTTACTGACTTTGTTTTGAACCAATCCTGTGACACTAGGTATAGGTACCGATGCTTGACTTCAGTTTTAGGGTATCCCTTGGACCTTCTTATTGACGATTAAACACAGAATTTTCATCGGAATTAAATAGAAAGGGCACAATGTCGTCTTAAGTACAAGAAGACTGACTCTTCTTACTGTCTATAATTTGAACCATTCCTGTGACACTAGTTATAGATTCCGATGCTTCACTACAGGTTTACTGAATCCCTTGGACCTTCTTATTGACGATGAAACAGAGAAATTGCATCGGAATTAAATAGAAAAGGCACAAAGCCGACTTATGTACAAGAAGTCTGACTCTTCTTACTGACTATGCTTTGAACCATTCCTGTGACACTAGTTATAGATTCCGATGCTTCACTTCAGATTTACTGTACCCCTTGGACCTTCTTATTGACGATGAAACACAGAAATTGCATCGCAAGTAAATACACAAAGCACAATGCCGACTTAAGTACAAGAAGACTGACTCTTCTTACTGTCTATGTTTTGAACCATCACTGTGACACTAGTTATAGATTCCCATTCTTCACTCCAGGTTTACTGTATCCCCCTGACCTTCCTATTGACGATGAAACATGGAAATTGCATCGGAATTAAATACAAAAGGCACAATGCCGACTTAAGTACAGGAAGACTGACTCTTCTTACTGACTATGTTTTGAACCATTCCTGTGACACTAGTTATAGATTCCGATGCTTCACTTCAGGTTTACTGTATACCTTGGACCTTCTTATTGACGATTAAACACAGAAATTGCATCGGAATTAAATACAAAAGGCACAATGCCGACTTATGTACAATAAGACTGACTCTTCCTACTGTCAATGTTTTGAACCATTCCTGTGACACTAGTTTTGGATTCCGATGCTTCACTTCAGGTTTACTGTATCCCTCTGACCTTATTGCCGATGAAACACAGAAATTGCATCGGAATTAAATACAAAATTCACAATGCCGACTTAAGGACAAGAAGACTGATTGTTCTTACTGACTATGTTTTGAAAAATTCCTGTGACTCTAGTTATAGATTCCGATGCTTCACTTCAGGTTTACTGTATCCCTCTGACCTTATTGCCGATGAAACACAGAAATTGCATCGGAATTAAAGACAAAAAGCACAATGCCGACTTATGTACAAGAAGACTGACTCTTCTTACTGTCTATATTTTGAACCATTCCAGTGACACTAGTTATAGATTCCGATGCTTCACTTCAGGTTTACTGTATCCCTTGGAACTTCTTATTGACGATGAATCACACGAATTGCATCGGAATTAAATACAAAAGGCACAATGCCGACTTAAGTACAAGAAGACTGACTCTTCTTACTGTCTATGTTTTGAACCATTAGTGTGTCACTAGTTATAGATTCCGATGCTTCACTCCAGGTATACTGTATCCCTCTGACATTCTTTTTGACGATGAAACACAGAAATTGCATCGGAATTAAATACAAAAGGCACAATGCCGACTTAAGGACAAGAAGACTGACTCTTCTTACTGACTATGTTTTGAACAATTCCTGTGACACTAGTTATAGATTCCGATGCCGCACTTCAGGTTTACTGTATCCCTCTGACCTTCTTATTGACGATGAAACACAGAAATTGCATCGGAATTAAATACAAGAGGCACAATGCCGACTTAAGGAGAAGAAGACTGACTTTTCTAACTGTCTATGTTTCAACCATTCCTGTGACACTAGTTATAGATTCCGATAATTCACTTCAGGTTTACTGGATCCCTCTGACCTTCTTATTGACGATGAAACACAGAAATTGCATCGGAATTAAATACAAAAGGCACAATGCCGACTTAAGTACAAGAAGACTGACTCTTCTTACTGTCTATTTTTTGAACCATTCCTATGACACTAGTTATAGATTCCGATGCTTCACTCCAGGTTTACTGTATCGCTTGGACCTTCTTATTGACGATGAAACACAGAAACTGCATCGGAATGAAATAGAAAAGTCACAATGCCGACTTAAGTACAAGAGGACTGACTCTTCTTACTGATAATAGTTTGAACCATTCCAGTGACAATAGTTATAGATTCCGATGCTTCACTTCAGGTTTACTGTATCCCTTGGGCCTTGTTATTGACGGTGAAACACAGAAATAGCATTGGAATTAAATACAAAAGGCAAAATGTCAACTTTAGTCCACGAAGACTGACTCTTCTTACTGTCTATGTTTTGAACCATTCCTGTGACACTAGTTATAGATTACGATGCTTCACTTCAGGTTTGCTGTATCCCTCTGTCCTTCTTATTGACGATGAAACACAGAAATTGCATCGGAATTAAATAGAAAACTCACAATGCCGACTTAAGGACAAGAAGACTGACTCTTCTTACTGTCTATGTTTTGAACCATTCCTGTGACACTAGTTATAGGTTCCGATGCTTCACTCCAGGTTTACTGTATCCCTTGGACCTTCTTATTGACGATGAAACACAGACATTGCATTGGAATTAAATAGAAAAGGCACAATGCCAACTTAAGTACAAGAAGACTGACTCTTCTTAGTGATTATAGTTTGAACCATTGCTGTGACACTAGTTATAGATTCCGATGCTTTACTTCAGGTTTACTGTATCCCTTGGACTTTCTTATTGACGATGAAACACAGAAATTGCATCGGAATTAAATAGAAAAGGAACAATGTCGTCTTAAGTACAAGAAGACTGACGGTTCTTGGAGTCTATGATTTTAACCATTCCAGTGAAACTAGGTATAGATTCCGATGCTTCACTCCAGGTTTACTGTGTCCCTTGGACCTTCTTATTGACAATGAAACACAGAAATTGCATTGGAATTAAATACAAAATGCACTATGCCGACTTAAGTACAAGAAGACTGACTCTTTTTACTGTCTATATTTTGAACCATTCCAGTGACACTAGTTATAGATTCCGATGCTTCAGGTTTACTGAATTCCTTGGACCTTCTTATTGACGATGAAACACAGAAATCCATCGGAATTAAATAGAAAAGGCACAATGTCGTCTTAAGTACAAGAAGA
The DNA here is from genome assembly GCF_023864345.2 of Schistocerca serialis cubense. Lineage (NCBI taxonomy): Eukaryota > Metazoa > Arthropoda > Insecta > Orthoptera > Acrididae > Schistocerca > Schistocerca serialis. The sequence goes on from NC_064645.1 coordinate 4,986,241, forward strand.
CTGACTCTTCTAACAGTCTATGATTTTAACCATTCCTGTGAAACTAGTTATAGATTCCGATGCTTCACTCCAGGTTTACTGTCTCCCTTGGACCTTCTTATTGACGATGAAACACAGGAATTGCATCGGAATTAAATAGAAAAGGCACAATGCCGACAAAAGTACAAGAAGACTGACTCTTCTTACTGACTATGTTTTGAACCATTCCTGAGACACTAGTTATAGATTCCGATGCTTCACTGCAGGTTTACTGTATCCCTTGGACCTTCTTATTGACGATGAAACACAGAAATTGCATCGGAATTAAATACAAAAGGCACAATGCCGACTTATGTACAAGAAGACTGACTCTTCCTACTGTCTATGTTTTGATCCATTCCTGTGACACTAGTTTTAGATTCCGATTCTTTACTTCAGGTTTACTGTATCCCTCTGACCTTCTTATTGACCATGAAACACAGAAATTGCGTCGGAATTAAATACAAAAGGCACAATGCCGACTTAAGTACAAGAAGACTGACTCTTCCTACTGTCTCTGTTTTGAACCATTCCTGTGACACTAGTTATAGATTCCGATGCTTCACTTCAGGTTTAGTGTATCCCTCTGACCTTATTGCCGATGAAACACAGAAATTGAATCGGAATTAAATACAAAAGGCAGAATGGCGACTTAAGGAAAAAGAAGACTGACTCTTCTTACTGACTATGTTTGAACCATTCCTGTGACACTAGTTATAGATTCCGATGCTTCACTTCAGGTTTACTGTTTCCCTTGGACCTTCTTACTGACGATGAAACACAGAAATTGCATCGGAATTAAATACAAAAGGCACAATACCGACTTAAGTACAAGAAGACTGACTCTTCCTACTGTCTATGTTTTGAACCATTTCTGTGACACTAGTTATAGAGTCCGATGCTTCACTTCAGGTTTACTGTATCTCTTGGACCTTCTTATTGACGATGAATCACAGAAATTGCATCGGAATTAAATACAAAAGGCACAATGCCGACTTAAGTACAAGAAGACTGACTCTTCTTACTGTGTATATTTTGAACCATTCCAGTGACACTAGTTATAGATTCCGATGCTTCACTTCAGGTTTACTGTACCCCTTGGACCTTCTTATTGACGATGAAACACAGAAATTGCATCGCAAGTAAATACACAAAGCACAATGCCGACTTAAGTACAAGAAGACTGACTCTTCTTACTGTCTATGTTTTGAACCATCACTGTGACACTAGTTATAGATTCCCATTCTTCACTCCAGGTTTACTGTATCCCTCTGACCTTCTTATTGACGATGAAACATGGAAATTGCATCGGAATTAAATACAAAAGGCACAATGCCGACTTAAGTACAAGAAGACTGACTCTTCTTACTGTCTATTTTATGAACAATTCCTGTGACGCTAGTTATAGTTTGCGATGCTTCACTTCAGGTTTACTGTATCCCTCTGACCTTCTTATAGACGATGAAACACGGAAATTGCATCGGAATTAAATACAAAATGCACAATGCCGACTTAAGTACAAGAAGACTGACTCTTCTTACTGTCTATGTTTGAACCATTCCTGTGACACTAGTTACAGATTCCGATGCTTCACTTCAGGTTTACTGTATCCCTCTGACCTTCTTATTGACGATGAAACACAGAAATTGCATCGGAATTAAATAGAAAAGGCACAATGCCGACATAAGTACAAGAAGACTGACTCATCTTACTGTCTATGCTTTGAACCATCCCTGTGACATTAGTTATAGATTCCGATGCTTCACTCCAGGTTTACTGTATCCCTCTGACCTTCTTACTGACGATGAAACACAGAAATTGCATCGGAATTAAATACAATAGGCACAATGCCGACTTAAGTACAAGAAGACTGACTCTTCTTACTGTCTATGTTTTGAACAATTCCTGTGACACTAGTTATAGATTCCGATGCTTCACTTCAGGTTTACTGTATCCCTCAGACCTTCTTATTGACGATGGAACACAGAAATTGATTCGGAATTAAATACAAAAGGCACAATGCCGACTTAAGTACAAGAAGACTGACTCTTCTTACTGTCTATGTTTGAACCAAGAGTCCGATGCTTCACTTCAGGTTTACTGTATCTCTTGGACCTTATTATTGACGATGAATCACAGAAATTGCATCGGAATTAAATACAAAAGGCACAATGCCGACTTAAGGACAAGAAGACTGAATCTTCTTGCTGTCTATATTTTGAACCATTCCAGTGACACTAGTTATAGATTCCGATGCTTCACTTCAGGTTTACTGTACCCCTTGGACCTTCTTATTGACGATGAAACACAGAAATTGCATCGGAAGTAAATACAAAAAGCACAATGCCGACTTAAGTACAAGAAGACTGACTCTTCTTACTGTCTATGTTTTCAACCATCACTGTGACACTAGTTATAGATTCCGATTCTTCACTCCAGCTTTACTGTATCCCTCTGACCTTGGTATTGACGATGAAACACAGAAATTGCATCGGAATTAAATACAAAAGGAACAATGCCGACTTAAGTACAAGAAGACTGACTCTTCTTACTGTCTATTTTTGGAACAAATCCTGTGACACTAGTTATAGATTCCGATGCTTCACTTCAGGTTTACTGTATCCCACTGACTTTCTTATTGACGATGAAACACGGAAATTGCATCGGAATTAAATACAAAAGGCACAATGCCGACTTAAGTACAAGAAGACTGTCTCTTCTTACTGTCTATGTTTGAACCATTCCTGTGACACTAGTTATAGATTCCGATGCTTCACTTCAGGTTAACTGTATCCCTCTGACCTTCTTATTGACGATGAAACACAGAAATTGCATCGGAATTAAATAGAAAAGGAACAATGCCAACATTAGTACAAGAAGACTGACTCATCTTACTGTCTATGTTTTGAACCATCCCTGTGACATTAGTTATAGATTCCGATGCTTCACTCCAGGTTTACTGTATCCCTCTGACCTTCTTATTGACGATGAAACACAGAAATTGCATCGGAATTAAATACAAAAGGCACAATGCCGACTTAAGTACAAGAAGACTGACTCTTGTAACTGTCTATTTTTTGAACAATTCCTGTGACGCTAGTTATAGATTCCGATGCTTCAAATCTGGTTTACTGTATCCCTCTGACCTTCTTATTGACGATGAAAGACAGAAATTGCATCGGAATTAAATACAAAAGGCACAATGCCGACTTAAGTACAAGAAGAATGACTCTTCTTACTGTCTATGTTTGAACGATTCCTGTGACACATGTTATAGAGTCCGATGCTTCACTTCAGGTTTACTGTATCTCTTGGACCTTCTTATTGACGACGAATCACAGAAATTGCATCGGTATTAAATACAAAAGGCACAATGCCGACTTAAGGACAAGGTGACTGACTCTTCTTACTGACTTTGTTTTGAACCTATCCTGTGACACTAGGTATAGAATCCGATGCTTGACTTCAGTTTTAGTGTATCCCTTGGACCTTCTTATTGACGATGAAACACAGAAATTGCATCGGAATTAACTAGAAAAGGCACAATGTCAACTTAAGTACAAGAAGACTGACTCTTCTTACTGTCTATGTTTTGAACCATTGCTGTGACACTAGTTATAGATTCCGATGTTTCACTTCAGGTTTACTGTATCTCTTGGACCTTATTATTGACGATGAATCACAGAAATTGCATCGGAATTAAATACAAAAGGCACAATGCCGACTTAAGTACATGAAGACTGACTCTTGTTACTGTCTATATTTTGAACCATTCCAGTGACACTAGTTATAGATTCCGATGCTTCACTTCAGGTTTACTGTAAACCTTGGACCTTCTTATTGACGATGAAACACAGAAATTGCATCGGAAGTTAATAGAAAAAGCACAATGCCGACTTAAGTACAAGAAGACTGACTCTTCTTACTGTCTATGTTTTGAACCATCACTGTGACACTAGTTATAGATTGCGATGCTTCACTCCTAGTTTACTGTATCCCTTGGACCTTCTTATTGCCGATGAAACACAGAAATTGCATCGGAATGAAATAGAAAAGGCACAATGCCGACTTAAGTACAAGAAGACTGACTCTTATTATTGATAATAGTTTGAACCATTCCTGCGACAATAGTTATAGATTCCGATGCTTCACTTTAAATTTACTGTATCCCTTGTACCTTGGTATTGATGGTGAAACACAGAAATAGGTTTGGAATTAAATAGAAAAGGCACAATGCCGACTTAAGTACAAGAGGACTGACTCTTCTTACTGTCTATTTTTTGAACAATTCCTGTGACACTAGTTATAGATTCCGATGCTTCACTCCAGGGTTACTGTATCCCTTGGACCTTCTTATTGACGATGAAACACAGAAATTGCATCGGAATTAAATACAAAAGGCACAATGCCGACTTAAGGACAAGATGACTGACTCTTCTTACTGACTTTGTTTTGAACCTATCCTGTGACACTAGGTATAGAATCCGATGCTTGACTTCAGTTTTAGTGTATCCCTTGGACCTTCTTATAGACGATGAAACACAGAAATTGCATCGGAATTAAATAGAAAAGGCACAATGTCAACTTAAGTACAAGAAGACTGACTCTTCTTACTGTCTGTGTTTTGAACCATTGCTGTGACACTAGTTATAGATTCCGATGTTTCACTTCAGGTTTACTGTATCTCTTGGACCTTCTTATTGACGATGAAACACAGAAATTGCATCGGAATTAAATACAAAAGGCACAAAGCCGACTTATGTACAAGAAGACTGACTTTTCCTACTGTCTATGTTTTGAACCATTTCTGTGACACTAGTAATAGAGTCCGATGCTTCACTTCAGGTTTACTGTATCTCTTGGACCATCTTATTGACGATGAATCACAGAAATTGCATCGGAATTAAATACAAAAGGCACAATGCCGACTTAAGTACAAGAAGACTGACTCTTCTCACTGTCTATTTTTTGAAACATCCCAGTGACACTAGTTATAGATTCCGATGCTTCACTTCAGGTTTACTGTACCCCTTGGAACTTCTTATTAACGGTGAAACACAGTAATTGCATCGGAAGTAAATACAAAAAGCACAATGCCGACTTAAGTACAAGAAGACTGACTCTTCTTACTGTCTATGTTTTGAACCATCACTGTGACACTAGTCATAGATTCCGATTCTTCACTCCAGGTTTACTGTATCCCTCTGACCTTCTTATTGACGATGAAACACAGAAATTGCATCGGATTTAAATACAAAACGCACAATGCCGACTTAAGTACAAGAAGACTGACTCTTCTTACTGTCTATTTTTGAACAATTCCTGTGACACTAGTTATAGATTCCGATGCTTCACTTCAGGTTTACTGTATCCCTCTGACCTTCTTATTGACGATGAAACACAGGAATTGCATCTGAATTAAATAGAAAAGGCACAATGCCGACATAAGTACAAGAAGACTGACTCATCTTACTGTCAATGTTTTGAACCATCCCTGTGACATTAGTTATAGATTCCGATGCTTCACTCCAGGTTTACTGTATCCCTCTGACCTTCTTATAGACGATAAAACACAGAAATTGCATCGGAACTAAATACAAAAGGCACAATGCCGACTTAAGTACAAGAAGACTGACGCTTCTTACTGTCTATTCATTGAACAATTCCTGTAACACTAGTTATAGATTCCGATGCTTCACTTCTGGTTTACTGTATCCCTCTGACATTCTTATTGACGATGAAACACAGATATTGCATCGGTTAAATACAAAAGGCACAATGCCGACTTAAGTACAAGAAGACTGACTCTTCTTACTGTCTATGTTTGAAACATTCCTGTGACACTAGTTATAGAGTCCGATGCTTCACTTCAGGTTTACTGTATCTCTTGGACCTTCTTATTGACGATGTATCACCGAAATTGCATCGGAATTAAATACAAAAGGCACAATGCCGACTTAAGTACAAGAAGACTGACTCTTCTTACTGTCTATACTTTGAACCATTCCAGTGACACTAGTTATAGATTCCGATGCTTCACTTCAGGTTTACTGTACCCCTTGGACCTTCTTATTGACGATGAAACACAGAAATTGCATCGGAATTAAATACAAAAAGCACAATGCCGACTTAAGTACAAGAAGACTGACTCTTCTTACTGTCTATTTTTTCAACAATTCCTGTGACACTTGTTATAGATTCGGATACTTCACTCCAGGTTTACTGTATCCCTCTGACCATCTTATTGACGGTGAAACACAGAAATTGCATCGGAATTAAACACGAAGGGCACAATGCCGACATAAGTACAAGAAGACTGACTCTTCTTACTGACTATGTTTTGAACCATTCCTGTGACACTAGTTATAGATTCCGATACCTCTCTTCAGGTTTACTGTATCCCTCTGACCTCCTTATTGACGATGAAACACAGAGATTGCATCGGAATTAAATAGAAAAGGCACAATGCCGACTTAAGTACAAGAAGACTGACTCTTCATACTGACTATGTTTTGAACCATTTCTGTGGCACTAGTTGTAGATTCCGATGCTTCACTTCAGGTTTACTGTATCCCTTGGACCTTCGTATTGACGATGAAACACAGAAATCGCATCGGAATTAAATACAAAAGGCACAATGCCGACTTCAGTACTTAAAGACCGACTCTTCTTACTGACAATGATTTTAACCATTCCTGTGACACTAGTTATGGATTCCGATGCTTCACTTCAGGTTTACTGTATCCCTTGGACCTTCTTATTGGCGATGAAACACAGAAATTGCATCGGAATAAAATACAAACGGCAAAATGCCGACTTATGTACACGAAGACTGACTCTTCTTACTGTCAATTTTTTGAACCAATTCTGTGACACTAGTTATAGAGTCCGATGCTTCACTTCAGGTTTACTTTATACCTTGGACCATCTTATTGACGATGAAACACAGAAATTGCATCGGAATTAAATACAAAAGGCACAATGCCAACTTAAGTACAAGAAGACTGACTCTTCCTACTGTCTATGTTTTGAACCATTCCTGTGACACTAGTTTTGGATTCCGATGCTTCACTTCAGGTTTACTGTATCCCTCTGACCTTCTTATTGACGATGAAACACAGAAATTGCATCGGAATTAAATACAAAAGTCACAATGCCGACTTAAGTACAAGAAGACTGACTCTTCTTACTGTCTATGCTTTGAACCATTCCTGTGACACTAGTTTTGGATTCCGATGCTTCACTTCAGGTTTACTGTATCCCTCTGACCTTCTTATTGACGATGAAACACAGAAATTGCATCGGAATTAAATACAAAAGGCACAATGCCAACTTAAGTACAAGAAGACTGACTCTTCCTACTGTCTATGTTTTGAACCATTCCTGTGACACTAGTTTTGGATTCCGATGCTTCACTTCAGGTTTGCTGTATCCCTCTGACCTTCTTATTGACGATGAAACACAGAAATTGCATCGGAATTAAATACAAAAGTCACAATGCCGACTTAAGTACAAGAAGACTGACTCTCCTTACTGTCTATGGTTTGAACCAATACTGTGACACTAGGTATAGATAACGATGCTTCACTTCAGGTTTATTGTATTCCTTGGACCATCTTATTGACGATGAAACACAGAAATTGCGTCAAAATTAAATACAAAAGGCACAATGCCGACTTAAGGACAAGAAGACTGACTCTTCTTACTGACTATGTTTTGAACCATTGCTGTGACTCTAGTTACAGATTCCGATGCTTCACTTCAGGTTTACTGTATCCGCCTGACCTTCTTATTGACGATGAAACACAGAAATTGCATCGGAATTAAATACAAAAGCCACATTGCCGACTTAAGTACAAGAAGACTGACTCTTCTTTCTGTCTATGTTTTGAACCAATACTGTGACACTAGTTATAGATTCCGATGCTTCACTTCAGGTTTACTGTATTCCTAGGACCTTCGTATTGTCGATGAAACACAGAAATAGCATCGGAATTAAATACAATAGGCACAATGCCGACATAAGTACAAGAAGACTGACTCTTCTTACTGTCTATGTTTTGAACCAATACTGTTATACCAGTTATAGGTTCCGATGCTTAACTCCAGGTTTACTGTATCCCTTGGACCTTCTTGTTGACGATGAAACACAGAAATTGCATCGGAATTAAATACAAAAGGCACAATGCCGACTTAAGGACAAGAAGACTGAATCTTCTTACTGACTATGTTTTGAACCATTCCTGTGACACTAGTCATACATTCCGATGCTTCACTTCAGGTTTACTGTATCCCTCTGTCCTTCTTATTGACGATGAAACACAGATATTGCATATTAATTAAATACGAAAGGCACAATGCCGACTTAAGTACAAGAAGACTGACTCTTCTTACTGCCTATGTTTGTACCATTCCTGTGACACTAGTTATAGATTCCGATGCTTCAGGTTTACTGTATCCCTCTGACCATATTATTGACGGTGAAACACAGAAATTGCGTCGGAATTAAATACAAAAGGCACAATGCCAACCTAAGTACAACAAGACTGACTCTTCCTACTGTCTATGTTCTGAACCATTCCTGTGACACTAGTTGTGGATTCCGATGCTTCACTTCAGGTTTACTGTATCCCTCGGACCTTCTTAATGACGATGAAACACATAAACTGCATCGAAATTAAACACAAAAGGCACAATGCCGACTTAAGTACAAGAAGACTGACTCTTCTTACTGTCTATGTTTTGAACCATTCCTGTGACACTAGTTATAGATTCCGATGCTTCACTTCAGGTTTACTGTATCCCTCTGACCTTATTGACGATGAAACACAGACATTACATCGGATTTAAATACAAAAGGCGCAATGCCGACCTAAAGAAAAGAAGACTGACTCTTCTTACTGACTGTGTTTTGAACCATTCCAGTGAAACTACTTATAGATTCCGATGCTTCACTTCAGGTTTACTGTATACCTCTGACCTTCTTATTGACGATGAAACACAGAAATTGCATCGGAATTAAATACAAAGGGCACAATGCCGTCCTAAGTACAAGAAGACTGACTCTTCCTACTGTCTACGTTTTGAACCAATTCTGTGACACTAGTTATAGAGTCCGATGCTTCACTTCAGGTTTACTGTATCACTTGGACCTTCTTATTGAAGATGAATCACAGAAATTGCATCGGAATTAAATACAAAAGGCACAATGCCGACTTAAGGACAAGAAGACTGTCTCTTCTTACTGACTATGTTTGAACCATTCCTGTGACTCTAGTTATAGATTCCGATGCTTCACTTCAGGTTTACTGTATCCCTCTGACCTTCTTATTGACGATGAAACACAGAAATTGCATCGGAATTAAATACAAAAGCCACAATTCCGACTTAAGTGCAAGAAGACTGAGTCTTCTTACTGTCTATGTTTTGAACCAATACTGTGACACTAGTTATAGATTCCGATGCTTCATTTCACGTTTACTGTAATCCTTGGACCTTCTTATTGACGATGAAACACAGAAATTGCATCGGAATTAAATACAAAAGGCACATTCCCTACATAAGTACAAGAAGACTGACTCTTCTTACTGTCTATGTTTTGAACCAATACTGTGACACTAGTTATAGATTCCGATGCTTCACTTCAGGTTTACTGTATCCCTCTGACATTCTTATTGACGATGAAACACAGAAATTGCATCGGTTAAATACAAAAGGCACAATGCCGACTTAAGCACAAGAAGACTGACTCTTCTTACTGTCTATGTTTGAAACATTCCTGTGACACTAGTTATAGAGTCCGATGCTTCACTTCAGGTTTACTGTATCTCTTGGACCTTCTTATTGACGATGTATCACAGAAATTGCATCGGAATTAAATACAAAAGGCACAATGGCGACTTAAGTACAAGAAGACTGACTCTTCTTACTGTCTATACTTTGAACCATTCCAGTGACACTAGTTATAGATTCCGATGCTTCACTTCAGGTTTACTGTACCCCTTGGACCTTCTTATTGACGATGAAACACAGAAATTGCATCGAAAGTAAATACAAAAAGCACAATGCCGACTTAAGTACAAGAAGACTGACTCTTCTTACTGTCTATTTTTTCAACAATTCCTGTGACACTTGTTATAGATTCGGATACTTCACTCCAGGTTTACTGTATCCCTCTGACCATCTTATTGACGGTGAAACACAGAAATTGCATCGGAATTAAACACGAAGGGCACAATGCCGACATAAGTACAAGAAGACTGACTCTTCTTACTGACTATGTTTTGAACCATTCCTGTGACACTAGTTATAGATTCCGATACCTCTCTTCAGGTTTACTGTATCCCTCTGACCTCCTTATTGACGATGAAACACAGAGATTGCATCGGAATTAAATAGAAAAGGCACAATGCCGACTTAAGTACAAGAAGACTGACTCTTCATACTGACTATGTTTTGAACCATTTCTGTGGCACTAGTTGTAGATTCCGATGCTTCACTTCAGGTTTACTGTATCCCTTGGACCTTCTTATTGACGATGAAACACAGAAATCGCATCGGAAATAAATACAAAAGGCACAATGCCGACCTCAGTACTTAAAGACCGACTCTTCTTACTGACAATGATTTTAACTATTCCTGTGACACTAGTTATGGATTCCGATGCTTCACTTCAGGTTTACTGTCTCCCTTGGACCTTCTTATTGGCGATGAAATACAGAAATTGCATCGGAATAAAATACAAACGGCAAAATGCCGACTTAAGTACACGAAAACTGACTCTTCTTACTGTCAATTTTTTGAACCAATTCTGTGACACTAGTTATAGAGTCCGATGCTTCACTTCAGGTTTACTTTATAACTTGGACCATCTTATTGACGATGAAACACAGAAATTGCATCGGAATTAAATACAAAAGGCACAATGCCAACTTAAGTACAAGAAGACTGACTCTTCCTACTGTCTATGTTTTGAACCATTCCTGTGACACTAGTTTTGGATTCCGATGCTTCACTTCAGGTTTACTGTATCCCTCTGACCTTCTTATTGACGATGAAACACAGAAATTGCATCGGAATTAAATACAAAAGTCACAATGCCGACTTAAGTACAAGAAGACTGACTCTTCTTACTGTCTATGCTTTGAACCATTCCTGTGACACTAGTTTTGGATTCCGATGCTTCACTTCAGGTTTACTGTATCCCTCTGACCTTCTTATTGACGATGAAACACAGAAATTGCATCGGAATTAAATACAAAAGTCACAATGCCGACTTAAGTACAAGAAGACTGACTCTCCTTACTGTCTATGTTTTGAACCAATACTGTGACACTAGGTATAGATTACGATGCTTCACTTCAGGTTTATTGTATTCCTTGGACCTTCTTATTGACGATGAAACACAGAAATTGCGTCAAAATTAAATACAAAAGGCACAATGCCGACTTAAGGACAAGAAGACTGACTCTTCTTACTGACTATGTTTTGAACCATTGCTGTGACTCTAGTTACAGATTCCGATGCTTCACTTCAGGTTTACTGTATCCCCCTGACCTTCTTATTGACGATGAAACACAGAAATTGCATCGGAATTAAATACAAAAGCCACAATGCCGACTTAAGTACAAGAAGACTGACTCTTCTTTCTGTCTATGTTTTGAACCAATACTGTGACACTAGTTATAGATTCCGATGCTTCACTTCAGGTTTACTGTATTCCTAGGACCTTCGTATTGGCGATGAAACACAGAAATTGCATCGGAATTAAGTACAATAGGCACAATGCCGACATAAGTACAAGAAGACTGACTCTTCTTACTGTCTATGTTTTGAACCAATACTGTTATACCAGTTATAGGTTCCGATGCTTAACTCCAGGTTTACTGTATCCCTTGGACCTTCTTGTTGACGATGAAACACAGAAATTGCATCGGAATTAAATGCAAAAGGCACAATGCCGACTTAAGGACAAGAAGACTGAATCTTCTTACTGACTATGTTTTGATCCATTCCTGTGACACTAGTCATACATTCCGATGCTTCACTTCAGGTTTACTGTATCCCTCTGACCTTCTTATTGACGATGAAACACAGATATTGCATATTAAATAAATACGAAAGGCACAATGCCGACTTAAGTACAAGAAGACTGACTCTTCTTACTGCCTATGTTTGTACCATTCCTGTGACACTAGTTATAGATTCCGATGCTTCAGGTTTACTGTATCCCTCTGACCATATTATTGACGGTGAAACACAGAAATTGCGTCGGAATTAAATACAAAAGGCACAATGCCAACCTAAGTACAACAAGACTGACTCTTCCTACTGTCTATGTTCTGAACCATTCCTGTGACACTAGTTGTGGATTCCGATGCTTCATTTCAGGTTTACTGTATCCCTCTGACCTTCTTAATGACGATCAAACACATAAACTGCATCGAAATTAAACACAAAAGGCACAATGCCGACTTAAGTACAAGAAGACTGACTCTTCTTACTGTCTATGTTTTGAACCATTCCTGTGACACTAGTTATAGATTCCGATGCTTCACTTCAGGTTTACTGTATCCCTCTGACCTTATTGACGATGAAACACAGACATTTCATCGGATTTAAATACAAAAGGCGCAATGCCGACCTAAAGAAAAGAAGACTGACTCTACTTACTGACTGTGTTTTGAACCATTCCAGTGAAACTACTTATAGATTCCGATGCTTCACTTCAGGTTTACTGTATACCTCTGACCTTCTTATTGACGATGAAACACAGAAATTGCATCGGAATTAAATACAAAGGGCACAATGCCGTCCTAAGTACAAGAAGACTGACTCTTCCTACTGTCTACGTTTTGAACCAATTCTGTGACACTAGTTATAGAGTCCGATGCTTCACTTCAGGTTTACTGTATCACTTGGACCTTCTTATTGAAGATGAATCACAGAAATTGCATCGGAATTAAATACAAAAGGCACAATGCCGACTTAAGGACAAGAAGACTGACTCTTCTTACTGACTATGTTTGAACCATTCCTGTGACTCTAGTTATAGATTCCGATGCTTCACTTCAGGTTTACTGTATCCCTCTGACCTTCTTATTGACGATGAAACACAGAAATTGCATCGGAATTAAATACAAAAGCCACAATGCCGACTTAAGTGCAAGAAGACTGAGTCTTCTTACTGTCTATGTTTGAACCAATACTGTGACACTAGTTATAGATTCCGATGCTTCATTTCACGTTTACTGTAATCCTTGGACCTTCTTATTGACGATGAAACACAGAAATTGCATCGGAATTAAATACAAAAGGCACATTCCCTACATAAGTACAAGAAGACTGACTCTTCTTACTGTCTATGTTTTGAACCAATACTGTGACACTAGTTATAGATTCCGATGCTTCACTTCAGGTTTACTGTATTCCTTGGACCTTCTTATTGGCGATGAAACTCAGAAATTGCATCGGAATAAAATACAAAAGGCACATTGCCTACATAAGTACAAGAAGACTGACTCTTCTTACTGTCAATGATTTGAACCACTCCTGTGACTCTAGTTATAGATTCCGATGCTACACATCAGGTTTACTGTATCCCTTGGACCTTCTTATTGACGATGAAACACAGAAATTGCATCAGAATTAAATACAAAAGGCACAATGCCGACTTAAGTACAAGAAGACATACTCTTCTTACTGACTATGGTTTGAACCATTCCTGTTACACTAGTTATAGATTCCGATGCTTCACTTCAGGTTTACTGTATCCCTCTGACCTTCTTATTGACGATGAAACACAGAAATTGCATCGGAAGTAAATAGAAAAGGCACAATGTCGACTTAAGTACAAGAAGACTGACTCTTCCTACTGTCTATGTTTTGAACCAATCCTGTGACACTAGTTTTGGATTCCGATGCTTCACTTCAGGTTTACTGTATCACTTGGACCTTCTTATTGAAGATGAATCACAGAAATTCCATCGGATTTAAATACAAAAGGCACAAGGCCGACTTAAGTACAAGAAGACTGACTCTTTTTACTGTCTATGCTTTGAACCAATACTGTGACACTAGTTATAGATTCCGATGCGTCACTTCAGGTTTATTGTATCCCTCTGACCTTCTTATTGACGATGAAACACAGATATTGCATATTAATTAAATACGAAAGGCACAATGCCGACTTAAGTACAAGAAGACTGACTCTTCCTACTGTCTATGTTTTGAACCATTCCTGTGACACTAGTTATAGATTCCGATGCTTCACTTCAGGTTTACTGTATCCCTCTGACCTTATTGAATATGAAACACAGACATTTCATCGGATTTAAATACAAAAGGCGCAATGCCGACCTAAAGAAGAGAAGACTGACTCTTCTTACTGACTGTGTTTTGAACCATTCCTGTGAAACTACTTATAGATTCCGATGCTTCACTTCAGGTTTACTGTATACCTCTGACCTTCTTATTGACGATGAAACACAGAAATTGCATCGGAATTAAATACAAAGGGCACAATGCCGACCTAAGTACAAGAAGACTGACTCTTCCTACTGTCTACGTTTTGAACCAATTCTGTGACACTAGTTATAGAGTCCGATGCTTCACTTCAGGTTTACTGTATCACTTGGACCTTCTTATTGAAGATGAATCACAGAAATTGCATCGGAATTAAATACAAAAGGCACAATGCCGACTTAAGGACAAGAAGACTGACTCTTCTTACTGACTATGTTTTGAACCATTCCTGTGACTCTAGTTATAGATTCCGATGCTTCACTTCAGGTTTACTGTATCCGTCTGACCTTCTTATTGACGATGAAACACAGAAATTGCATCGGAATTAAATACAAAAGCCACAATGCCGACTTAAGTGCAAGAAGACTGAGTTTTCTTACTGTCTATGTTTTGAACCAATACTGTGACACTAGTTATAGATTCCAATGCTTCATTTCACGTTTAATGTGTTCCTTGGACCTTCTTATTGACGATGAAACACAGAAATTGCATCGGAATTAAATACAAAAGGCACATTCCCTACTTAAGCACAAGAAGACTGACTCTTCTTACTGTCTATGTTTTGAACCAATACTGTGACACTAGTTATAGATTCCGATGCTTCACTTCAGGTTTACTATATTCCTTGGACCTTCTTATTGGCGATGAAACTCAGAAATTGCATCGGAATAAAATACAAAAGGCACATTGCCTACATAAGTACAAGAAGACTGACTCGTCTTACTGTCAATGATTTGAACCATTCCTGTGACACTAGTTATAGATTCCGATGCTACACCCCAGGTTTACTGTATCCCTTGGACCTTCTTATTGACGAGGAAACACAGAAATTGCATCGGAATTAAATACAAAAGGTACAATGCCTACTTAAGTACAAGAAGACTGACACTTCTTACTGACTATGCTTTGAACCAATACTGTGACACTAGGTATAGATTACGATGCTTCACTTCAGGTTTATTGTATTCCTTGGACCTTCTTATTGACGATGAAACACAGAAATTGCGTCAAAATTAAATACAAAAGGCACAATGCCGACTTAAGGACAAGAAGACTGACTCTTCTTACTGACTATGTTTTGAACCATTGCTGTGACTCTAGTTACAGATTCCGATGCTTCACTTCAGGTTTACTGTATCCCCCTGACCTTCTTATTGACGATGAAACACAGAAATTGCATCGGAATTAAATACAAAAGCCACAATGCCGACTTAAGTACAAGAAGACTGACTCTTCTTTCTGTCTATGTTTTGAACCAATACTGTGACACTAGTTATAGATTCCGATGCTTCACTTCAGGTTTACTGTATTCCTAGGACCTTCGTATTGGCGATGAAACACAGAAATTGCATCGGAATTAAGTACAATAGGCACAATGCCGACATAAGTACAAGAAGACTGACTCTTCTTACTGTCTATGTTTTGAACCAATACTGTTATACCAGTTATAGGTTCCGATGCTTAACTCCAGGTTTACTGTATCCCTTGGACCTTCTTGTTGACGATGAAACACAGAAATTGCATCGGAATTAAATGCAAAAGGCACAATGCCGACTTAAGGACAAGAAGACTGAATCTTCTTACTGACTATGTTTTGATCCATTCCTGTGACACTAGTCATACATTCCGATGCTTCACTTCAGGTTTACTGTATCCCTCTGACCTTCTTATTGACGATGAAACACAGATATTGCATATTAATTAAATACGAAAGGCACA